>NC_083107.1:33204530-34404530 GCF_949774975.1 Lagenorhynchus albirostris | reverse complement strand
TTATAAAATGTTGATTATATTCCCTGTGTTGTACAATATATCCTTGAAACTTATTTATTTTATACATAATAGTTTGTACCTCTTAATCCCCTACCCCTAACTTGCCCCTCCCCACTTCCCCCTCCCCACTGGTAACCACTAGTTTGTTCTCTATATCTGTGAGTCTGTTTCCTTTTTGCTATATTCACTAGTTAGTTTTTTTTTTTCAGATACCAACATATAAGTGATATCATACAGTATTTGCCTTTCTTTGTGTGACTTATATCACTTAGCATAATACCCTCCAAGTCCACCCATATTGTTGCACATGGCAAAACTTCATTCTTTTTTATGGCTGAGTAGTATACTGTTGTATATATATATACTACATCTTTATTCATATGTTGATGGACTCTTAGATTGCTTCCATATCTTGGCAATTGTAAATAATGCTGCTATGAACATTAGGGTTCACACATCTTTTCGAATTAGTGTTTTTGTTTATTTCAGATATATACCCAGGAGTGGAATTGCTGGGTCATATGGTAGTTCTATTTTTAGTTTTTTTAGGAACCTCCATACTGTTTTCCATAGTGACTGCACCAATTTACATTCCCACCAACAGTGTACCAGGGTTCCCTTTTCTCCACATCCTGGCCAACGTTTGTTATTTGTGTTCTTTTTGATGATAGCCATTCTGATGGGTTTCAGGTGATACCTCATTGTGGTTTTAATTTGCATTTCTCTGATAATTAACAATGTTGAGTATCTTTTCATGTGCATGTTTATGTCTTCTTTGGAAAAATGTTTATTCAGGTCTTCTGCCCATTTTTTATTGGGGTTTTTTTTTTTTTGATGTTGAGTTGTATGAGCTGTTTAGATATGTTGGATATTAACCCCTTATTATTAGCAAATATTTTTCTCCCATTCAGTGGTTGTCTTTTCGTTGTTGGTGGTTTCCTTTGCTGTGCAAAAGCTTATAAGTTTGATTATTTCTCATTTGTTTATTTTTGCTTTTATTTCCTTTGTTTTAGGAGACAGATCCAAAAAAAATATTTCTACGATTAATGTCAGAGTGTTCTGCCTATGTTTTCTTCTACAAGTTTTACCGTTCCCAGTCTTACATTTAGGTCTTTAATCAGTTTTGAGTTTATTTTTGTACATGGTGTGAGAAAATGTTCTCATTTCATTCTTTTACATGTAGCTGTCCAGTTTTACCAGCACCACTTATTGAAGAGACTTTTTTTCTCCATTGTATATTCTTGCCTCCTTTGTCATAGATTAATTGACAATAAGTGTGTGGGTTTATTTCTGGACTCTCTGTTCTGTTCCATTGATCTATGTGTCTGTTTTTGTGCCAATACCATAATGTTATTCACCTCCTCTTATTTTAAAGCAGTTGTATAAAACAATATGTATATAATTGTATTGTTCAGCCCATAATATGCAGAAAGGTATTATCTTTGACAATAGCAACACGAAGGAGATGGTGGGAGCTATATGGAGTGAGTAAGGAAAGTACACCACATGGTAATTATGATCCACAGGAACAAGTTAAGAGATCAGAAGTGGTAAAAAAGGAAGGTTAATGTAACAAATTCTATGTATATGTGTGTGTATATATATATATATATACTTTCCTTTCTTCACTTAGCTTCCTTACTAGACATAAAATTATATAAGGCAGTAGTTATAATAATGCATTTTCAGTTACATATAGACAATATGTATAACAATAATATTACAAAAATGTGAAGAGATTAGAGATATGTATGAATGATATTTCTATATCTCACTGAATTTGATTTAGTATAAGTCTGAAGTTTATTCTGATAAGGTATATATAGTAAGCCTTGGAGCAATCATTAAGAAAATAACTAAAAAATTTTTTTAAATAATTAAAATATTACAATGGAAAATATTCAGTCAATGCAAACAAAAGCAGTAAAGGATGGGCATTCCCTGGTGGTTAGGACTCTGTGCTCTCACTGCTGAGGGCCTGGCTTTAATCCCTGGTCAGGGAACTAAGATCCCACAAGCCGCACAGCACCACCACCACCAAAAAAAATAAGAAAAATAGAAAGAAAGCAGTAAAGGAGCACTACAGGAACAAAAAGACAAGGAATGTATAGAAAACAAAAAGTGAAACATCACATGTAAATCCAAATGTGTCACTAATAATAATAATGTCATTATTTAATCAAATTACTTGATTTGATTTAATCAAAAGGCAGACATTGTCAGACTGGATTTTTTTATAAACCCAACTATATTGTATAAAACTTTAGGTTTAAAGATACAAACAAGAAGCTGGAGTGGCTATGCTAATATCAGACAAAATAGACTTTGAGGCAAAAGAAAAGCTGTACTAGAGATAAACAGGAATATTTTATAATGATAAAAGGGATAATCCATCAGGAAAATATGGCAATTTTAAACCTATATGCACCTAATGACAAAACCCCAAAATATATGAAGCAAAACTCACAGAAATGAAAGGAGAAGTAGTCAGTTCAACAATAATGGTTGGGGACTTCCCTGGTGGTGCAGTGGTTAAGAATCCGCCTGCCAATGCAGGAGACATGGGTTCAAGCCCTGGTCCGGGAAGATCCCACATGCCACAGGGCAACTAAGCCCATGCGCCACAACTACTGAGCCTGCACTCTAGAGCCCATGAGCCACAACTACTGAAGCCCGTGTGCCTAGAGCTTGTGTTCTGCAACAAGAGAAGCCACTGCAGTGAGAAGCCCACATGCTGCAATGAAGAGTAGCCCCAGTTACCACAACTAGAGAAAGCCCATGCACAGCAACGAAGACCCAACACAGCCAAAAATAAAATAAATAAAATAAATAAATTTATTTTAAAAACCCAAAAAACAAAAAGCAATAATTGTTGGCCACTTCAATACCTTACTTTCAATAATGGAAAGAACAATGGGCAGAAGATCAACAAGGAAATAAAAAACTTAAAAACACTAAAGCCCAACTAGATCTAAAAGTCATTTATAGAACACTCCATCCAAAAGTAGCAGAATATAATTCTTCTGAAGTTCACACAGAAAATTCTCCAAAATAGACCACATGCTAGGCAATAAAACAAATCTCAATAAATTTAAAAGGATATGAATAATATGAAGTACACTCTCTGGCCACAGGGAATGAAATTAGAAATCAACAACAGAAAGAAATTTGGGAAATTCACAAATATGCAGAAATTAAACAATATATTTCTAAATAACCAAAGGGTCGAAGAAGAAATCACAAAGGAAATTAGAAAATACTTTGGAATGAATGAAAATGAAGATACAACATACCAAAATGTATGTGACTCAGTCAAGCAGTGCTTAGAGGGAAATTTATAACTCCAAATGCTCCATATTTAAAAAGAAAAAAGGTCTCAGGACTTCCCTGGAGGTCCAGTGGTTGAGATGCCATGCTTCCACTGCAGGGGGCACAGGTTTGATCCCTGCTCAGGGAACTGGGATCCCGCATGCTGCACGGTGCAGCCAAAAAATAGAAAAAAATAGAAAATAAAAAAATAAAAAGAAGAAAGCACTCAAATTGATAACCTAAGCCTCTAACTTGAGATGTTGGAAAAAGAAGAGCAAACTAAACCAAAAGCAAAAAAGGAAGAAGGAAATAATAAAGATTAAAGTAGAAATTAATGAAATAGAGAATAGAAAAAAATCAACAAAACCAAAAGTTGGTTCTTTCTTTAAAAAATCAACAAAATTGACAAAATTTAGCGAGATTGCCAAGAAAAAAGAAAGAAGACATAAATTACTAAATTTAAAGATGGAAGACAGGACTATCAATCTTACATAAATAAAAAGGATTACAAAGGAATACTATGACCCGTATGCCAATAAATTAAGTAACAACTGAAACGAACAAATTCCGAGAAAGACACAAATGACTGAAATTGATTCAAGAAGAAATAGAAAATGGCAATAAACATGATACATAAAGAGATTAAATTAGTAGCCAAGGGCTTCTCTGGTGGCGCAGTGGTTGAGAGTCCGCCTACTGATTCAGGGGACGCGGGTTCGTGCCCCGGTCCAGGAAGATCCCACATGCCGCAGAGCGGCTGGGCCCGTGAGCCATGGCCGCTGGGCCTGCGCGTCCGGAGCCTGTGCTCCACAAAGGGAGAGACCACAACAGTGAGAGGCCCGCGTACTGAAAAAAAAAAAAAAAAAAAATTAGTAGCCAAAAACCTACCCACAAAGAAAATCCCAGGCCCAGCTGGCTTCACTGGTGAATCCTACCAAACATTTAAAGAGGATTTAATACAACTTCTTAAAAACTCTTCCAAAAGATAGAAGAGGAGGGAACACTTCCCAGTTCATCCTGTGAGGCCAATATTACCTTGATATGAAAACCAAAGACATCACAAGAAAGAAAACTACAGACCAATATCTCTTATGAATATATATGCAAAAATTCTCAACAAAAGATTTGCAAATTAAATTCAGCAATATATAGGAAGGATTATACACCAGGACCAAGGGGGGTTTATCCCAGGAATACAAGATTGATTTAACATCCAAAAATCAATTAGTATAATATTCATATGAAAATTCAGGGACCCCAGAATAGCCAAAACAATCTTGAAAAAGAATAACAAAGTTGAAGGACCCACACTTTCCAGTTTCAAAATTTACTGCAAAGCCTCAATAATCAAGACATTGTGGTACTGGCATACAGATAGATATGTCAATCAATGGACTATAATTGAGAGTCTCATACTGATGATTGGTTGATTTTCAACATGAATGCTAAGACAATTCAATGGGGAAAGAACAGTCTTTTTGGCAAATGGTGCTGGGACAATTGGATGTCCACACACAAAAGAACGAAGTTCATTCCCTGCCACAAACCACATACAGAAATTAACACAAAATTGATCAAAGACTTAAGCGTAAGAGCTACAGCTATAAAACTCTAAGAAGAAAACATGGGCTTAACTCTTTGTGACCTTGTATTAGGCAATGATTTCTTAGGTATGACATCTAAAGCACAAGCAACAAAAGATAGAGACTTATATCTAGAATGTATCAAAAACTATTAAAACTTGGGACTTCCCTGGTGGCGCAGTGGTTAAGAATCCACCTGCCAATGCAGGAGACACAGGTTTGAGCCCTGGTCCGGGAAGATCCCATATGCTGTGGAGCAACTAAGCCCATGTGCCACAACTAGTGAGCCTGCAAGCCACAACTACTGAGCCCGTGTGCCACAACTACTGAAGCCTGCACGCTTGGAGCCTGTGCTCTGCAACAAGAGAAGCCACCGCAGTGAGAAGCCTGCACACCGCAACGAAAAGTAGCCCCTGCTCGCGGCAACTAGAGAAAGCCCATGCACAGCAACGAAGACCCAACACAGCCAAAAATAAATAATAAATTAATTAATTTAAAAAAACTATTACAACTTAACAAAGACAAGTAGCCCAATTAAAAATGAGCAAAGGATCTGAATGGACAGTGCCCCAAAGAAAATACATAAATGACCGATAAACACATGAAATGATGCTCAACATCATTAGCTATCAGATAAATGTAAATGAAAACCACAATGAGATATGCTGTAATCAAAAAGACAAATAATAACAAGTATTGGCAAGGATGCGGAGAAATAGGAGCCCTCACACATCGCTGGTGGGAGTGTAAAATGGTGTAGCTACTTTAAATAACAGTCCAGAAGTTCCTCAAATATTATACGTAAAGTCGCTCTGTGATCCAGAAATTCCACTCCTAGGTTTTACCTAAAAGGAATGAGAAATAAAAATATATGTTTGCACAACTTGTACTTATATACAAAGAACTGTACCTAAAGGTTTATAGAAACATTATTCATAATAGTCAAAAAGTTGAAATGACTCAAATGTCCATCAAATGATGAATGGATAAACAAAATGTGGTATACCCATACAATAAAATTATTCAGCAATAAAAAGCAAAGAAGTTCTGATATGTACCACAACATAGATGAACCTTGAAAACATGCAAAATGAAAGAACCTAGTCACAAAGACCATATAATGTATGATTCTATTTATATGAAATATCCAAAAGAGGCAAATCTATAGAGGTAGAAGGTATATTAGTGGTTGCCTAGTTCTGGGGGGAATGGGGGAATTGGGGATGATACGTAAGGGGTATAGGGTTTGTTTTGGAGGTAATAAAATATTCTAAAATTAGTTGTGATGGTGGTTGCACAACTTGGTGAATATACACGGATCAAACCCGTGTCCCCTTCGTTGGCAGGTGGATTCTTAACCACTGCGCCACCAGAGAAGTCCCTATTGATTTATTTTTGAATTGTACATTATAAGTGGGTAGATTTCATAGTATGCAAATTATATCTCAACAAAGCTGTTTAAAGAAAAAGCAAATGAGTTACAGTTTTCTAAAAGGATGTTAATTAAAGGATAATTCAAAATAACAAAGAATAGCTCTTTCAGGTAACCTTACCTAAAAGACGTGCAAAGATTTGACAAATTATTATTTAATCCTGTAAGATCTTTGAACAATGAGGATATTACAAATACTGAGAATGATATTTTTCTACTTTATTTTCTCTCCGCCCTTTTTCTTTCTCTCAAGAAATCACATTTTTATGTCTTTGAACGTCTTATACTATATTGATTTCAAAGTTCTTTTCGCTTCAACTAGAACTCTCTGAACAAAGGACATAGAAACAAATGAAATAAAAATTATTTTATTATATATACATATATAAATTTAAATTGTTACAAATTGGTATAATATGAAAAATGATTCTATCTAAAAGGAACATAATAGGTCTCCATCATTTAATCCTATAACCTACCATGTATACAAAAGTCTAAGTTTTCTCACTTGTTTTATCTCTAACTTCTTTTCTTATTGGGAATAAGAACTCCAGACAGTCAAATGAAGTTAAGGAAATTATTTTTCAAAACCCGTTTGTCTGTACTGTCTGAGAATTATGTATTTGTCTCCTTTGGTTAAACCTAAATTCTCTAACTAAATTAAGTCTTTTTTAATTTCTAAACTCTCTCTTTATCATTAGTAATTGTCACAATTCCAGAGTTGTTAACAATTTGGCTGTGCTTTATGTAAGCCTTTTTATTTTAAGTTTATTTATAGCTGTTCATCTGACTCTAATAATACTCAAGAATTTATGTATGCTTTCTTTTATAATATGCTGTAGAAATCAAAACTGAGATTGAAAAAACTTATGAAGCAAATAATGTTTTTTTCCGTCTTTAAAACTTTTGTAGTTATTATACGTCATCTTCTCAATTCTCCCCACTGCTGAGGTTTAGGTCTCTATGACTTTGGCCAGGGCATTCAGGTGTCAGGAACAGTTGCATCGTCTACAAGGAAGGAATGGAAAGGAAGGAAGGCCATGATGAAAAGAGCCTAGCAGGATGGAAAAGCATGTTCTGCTTGATGGACTCTGAGAAGACAATTATTGAAAACGATAGAAAGGCATGCTCTCGGCACTGTGAAGGCCTGTCTCTTCACACAGGAGCTAAGAAGCATCAACCTGAGAGACAGGAAACATAATGAAAGAAGAAAAGGGGACCAGAGAGAGAGTGGTAAGCAGCAGAAACACAGATTAGAAATGGCCAGAAAATTGCAGAACCCGGAGGGCTATAGATGGAGAACAGGGGAGTGATGAATCAGGTGGAGATGGACCTGAACAAGTGAGAGGGCAGGTTGGGTGAGGAGGGTGAGGCCAGACTCTGATGGTGGAAAGGAAAAGAAGTGGAACCCCCAGGCAGCAAGTGGAATAGCCCTCAGCTCTGGGGAGGGTGCGGGGATGAACAGGAAGGAAGGGAGGATCAACACATATACTTTGATGTTTTCAGCACCAAAGGCAGGACAACTCAACCGTTTGGGTCAAGTGGGGAAAAGTGGGTGGGGGAAAGGTTTATAGAGGGTTGTGATAAACTGAATTACTCATTCCTAATTCTAACATTTCCTTTATTGTACAATTCCCACCTCCTTTCTTGCAGGAGGTGGGAAAAGCATAAACAGATGTGCAAAGATAGGAAGTTGCAAAGTGTAATGGTGGGTAGGGAGTAGACAACTTCAGTTATAATGGAAGATTTATACAGGGGATCGGTAGCAGAAAAGCCTAGAAATCTGAGGCAGAGTCAGATTGTGAAAGTCCTCAGATATCAGGGTAAGGAACTGGGCCCCAGCAAGGGGAAAGGATGGGTTTTCAGTAAGGATCTAAAGTAATGAGCACAATATTTTAGAAAGATACATTTACCAGTGAAAGACAGAATGGAGGGAGAGATCAGAGGCAAGAAAACGAGTTAGAAAACTAAGGTGCTTGTAGTTCAGAATAGGGGTCTTAAAGATTGTGTATAAAGAATTCTGCTTCTGGGCATTTACATTCTAAGGAGATATTTATGTATACAAAGATTTAACTACTAAAGATGCTTATTGCAACATTCTAATAAAACATTTATAAAATGTTTCTAAAAACACTTTAAAGAGCATCTTTTTGCAGCTAAATCTGTGCACACATTCATTATTTAATAAACTTCTATCTATAGGTTAAAAATCTCCTACTTTGCCAATGAAAATAAATCATTATGACCTTTCTTAGATCCACAATCCTAAAATGACTAACAAAGATATAGCTATATAGACACACACACACACACACACACACACACACACGCACACACACACACACACTGCTGTATGAGCTCCTAAAGACAGAAGTATCAATGCATTGCTCAATATACTGGTATTGGAATTGAGAAGGAATTACAGTGTTCTGTAGTTATTGGAGGCTTTCTCCATGACCACCATCTAAACTGATATGGGAGCAGGGCAGGCAGCTCAATCAGAGGAGGGTGAGAATCCTCCAGAGGGGATATCAGGGGCAATTACTTGTCTATATCTCATTTCTACACTATACTATAAATTCAGTGAAAGTAGAGACAATACTATCCAAATAAGAAATAAATAGGATTTTTTAAATCTTTGAACAAAATTTTTTTCCTTCATCAGGCCAGTTCTGACCCAGTTCTAGAGATCAGCCAATCCCATGCAACGGGCTTCTATTTAGGTTACCTAGACCCATGATGCTGCAAGGGAGAGGGAATTACACTGATTGAATTAAACCCATCAGAGCTCTCCCTAGAAGCCGGGGATAGGGATCTGTCAATACACCCCCTGGGGTCTTATAGCTGCTACATTATTTGTAAGGAGTGGATGGATGTTGGTAGAATGAATATCTTAAAGATGAAATTAAAGCCGATGATAGCAGAATTCAAATGTCAAGAGAAATTGCATCGTATTGCAATAAAAGAATTTGCAGACGTGATCACAGAACTGCTAACAGCGATTTGAAAAATCTTAAAGAACAAATGAAATACCAAAAGACTAGACATATGTAGACAGTATTATAAGATGGGGGATTGGGCTTCCCTGGTGGCGCAGTGGTCGAGAGTCCGCCTGCTGATGCAGGGGACACGGGTTCGTGCCCCGGCCCGGGAAGATCCCACATGCCGCAGAGCGGCTAGGCCAGTGAGCCATGGCCGCTGAGCCTGCGCGTCTGGAGCCTGTGCTCTGCAACGAGAGAGGCCACAACAGTGAGAGGCCCACGTACCGCAAAAAAAAAAAAAAATGGGGGATGGTGAGGGTTAGGTGGAGGATCAACTCTTGTCAACTAATATAGCAACTTAAACTAACTCTAAGACAGTGGTTCTCAACTCCTGAGTGTCAATGAGACATTTTTAAATACTACAGTTCTTGATGGCACATGTGACTGGATTGAAAGACTCAAAGTTTCACTAAACAAGTCAGCAGTAATTACAAGGTACTGGCCACCCGAGGATAAACATGTCTGAGATTCATTGCGTAGTGAACAGCTGTTGCTTTGGTTTCCCAGCATCCATTCCCCACTCTTCAGAGAAAATAGCACACCAGAACATCCCTGGAGAGCCGCCTCTTCTCTGTTCTCAATCGGTGTGGTTGGAGCACTGGGGCTCCCTCAGTCAATAAACACTTCATATCTCCTTGGCCACAGTGATTGGTCCAAACCTGACCAATTAGAACGAGGACCAGGATTTTTGTTTGGTTCTTGGAGGAAAGAAGCTCTTTCTTTCCTTCTGGATTTGAGGCAGAAAGGATGTTGGAAAGAGCTGCTGCCTTCTTTTAGGCATCATGGAGTGGGGTATGGAGAAGGCAGCAGTGGAGTCTGTAACTGCCTGGAACCACCAGGTGGAGCCCGAGCACAATGCAGAGATCGCACTTTTTTTTTTCTTTTTTTTTTTTTTTTTTTTTTTGCGGTACGCGGGCCTCTCACTGTTGTGGCCTCCCCCGTTGCGGAGCATAGGCTCCGGACGCGCAGGCTCAGCGGCCATGGCTCACGGGCCTAGCCGCTCTGTGGCAGGTGGGATCTTCCCGGACCGGGGCACGAACCCGTGTTCCCTGCATCGGCAGGCGGGCTCTCAACCACTGCGCCACCAGGGAAGCCCAGAGATAACATTTCATGTGCCATATCTAGCTATGCTGGAAAATTTATTTATCTGAACTTTTCAGTTATGGGAGCTGTGTTTGACTATACCTTCTTATTCTCTATATTCTTGATGCTCTTGCATTTGGGGCCTTGATCCTGGAAAGACTCCCCCTCCCAGGGCTAGCTAATTCTTAGAGATAGATAGCAAACGACTCTCCCTGCTCGTTCCCTTTCCCACACCCAGAGCGTGCCTTTGACATACAAACCAAAGAATCCAGAGTCAAGCTCCCCAATGATTTCCTTTATCAAACTCTCACACACCAAGCCAATATTCCCCCTGCCCTAAATCAACCCAGGGCCAGGTACCAGACAGCTAGAGACCATCCCACAGCCCAGAGCCTACTGGAATAAGTCAACTATCCAATCCTAAACTTACTCGGTTACCTACCCTGTTTCACCCATTCTTTCTTATCAAAACCCTTTTAATGGCTCTGGGCCATGTTCTCCCCTCTCTATCCTCTCTGCCCCCTGACCAACCCTGGTCCTTTCCCACGTGGCCCTGTGTGGCATGCTGGGCCTCCTGTTTCTAGGGATCTGTGAGTATAAACTTCTTCTTTCATGACAATCATTTCCATGTGGGCGTGTCTTACCCTACCTGATTAAAACAAATCCTGGGTAAATTTTTGAACAGAACTCAATAAATGCCTTCCTTATTGTCTTTTAAAAATTTATTTTATTTATTTTTCGCTGCATTGGGTCTTTGTTGCTGCGTGCCGGCTTTCTCTAGTTGCAGCGAGCGGGGGCTACTCTTCGTTGCAGTGCGCGGGCTTCTCATCACGGTGGCTTCTCCTGTTGCGAAACATGGGCTCGAGGCACGCGGGCTTCAGTAGTTGTGGCACGCGGGCTTCAGTAGTTATGGCATGTGGGCTCAGTAGCTCTGGCTCGCGGGCTCTAGAGTGCAGGCTCAGTAGTTGTGGTGCATGGGCTTAGTTGCTGTGCAGCATGTGGGATCTTCCCAGACCAGGGCTTGAACCCGTGTCCCCTGCATTGGCAGGCGGATTCTTAACCACTGGGCCGCCAGAAAAGTCCCCTTTCCTTATTTTTTAAAAGCCAGTACTGAAGCCAGTGCGCCTAGATCCTGTGCTCCACAACAAGAGAAGCCACCACAATGAGAATCCTGTGCACCGCAGCAAAGAGTAGACCCCACTCGCCACAACTAGAGAAAGCCCACGCAGCAACAAAGACCCAATGCAGCCATAAATAAATAAATTTTTTTAAAAAATTACAGTGCTGGTATCTGAAGAAATACCATTTTTCTCAAAGGTTGATTACATGCTCCTGCTTTGAGGTGGCCTGGTTAATGTATAATGCAGATGCACGTTTTACGTTGGGAAAGACCTAACACAAAGGGGGCGCGTTATTTATTTTTTCTTTCTGTCTTAGTTTGATTGGCCCGCCATAGAAAAATTTGTGATTTTACTTCATCTGTGTCAGAAAAAGTCCTAACTGATACATATAATTATTGCCCTGTGGAGGCCTCCTGTGGCGTTTTGGTTGTTCGGCGCATATCCATTTCCCCTTCTTTTGGTAACCTCACTCTGGTGTCCTGTTAGGAATTCTTCCTGTTCTTGGTCCATGTGCAGCAAATGGGTACCGTCCCTCCATCAAGTCTTGAGCATGTGACCAGGACTGGCCAGGTGTTGGAATTCCATTCCCTGGTCACAGTGATGAGTTCAGTGGAGGTAATTTGACCAAATTTGCCTAATCACGATGAGTCATGGGAAAAGACTTCTTTTCAACTGACTTTGAACCCAGAATGATATAGGATGGAGAACTGTTGACACCATCTACCATCTTAAGCTAAAAGCTTGCCTGAGATAAAGCCAACACAATAGCAATGTAATCAAGAGATGGGAAAAGAGAAATTGAGTCTTGATGTCATTATTTGAGTTTCTGATCACATTATGCTTGAAGTCCACCCCTACACTTTTCAGTTACATGAGTCAACTAATTTCATATTCTGATTAAGCCAGCTTAACTTAGTTTAATTAAGCCAATCACTTGTTAGAGAAAATTCTCTTATGAAATTTTAGCTTGGTTACTCTTCAGTACTGTGTCCTATTTGAGTAGAACCATTTACTCTTCTGACTTGTGAACCCTGGAGAAATGTTGATGTGTAGACCTGGGCTAACTAAGATGAACAAAATGTGCTAATAAAGGATACAGGTAGACATCACGCAGTGTTACCAAGCTCATACAGCTTACTACACAACAGGCCAATAAATCGAGAGATGAGGTGTTGGGACAAGAAATAGTGACTTTATTCAGAAAGCCAGCAGACCAAGAAGATGGTGGAGTAGTGTCCCAAAGAACCATACCCAAGTCAGAATTCAGGCTTCTTTTATACTGAAAGGGGAGGGGGTGTGGCTGTTTGCTGCAAACTTCTTGGTGCTGGAATCCTATGTTCTTGCAGCTGTCTATGCAGGTCTGGTCACAATATTCCTATAAACCTCCAACAAGACAAATGTTATTCTCTGTTCTGTAAATTTTTATCTCCATATGAATGGAAAAGTGTTACACCTTTAAAGTTCAGAACCTTGAGAATGTGCTATCATGTATATTTCAGGCTATAGGCAACATTCTTTTACAAAAGGTGCAGAGCCAGCATGACTAAGCACAGGCAACAGAGCACCCGCGTTAGAGCTAAAGGAATAGACTTAATATGGAGTCAAGTTTGCTCTTCTGTGTTACAATGGTCCATCAGGGAATATTCCACAGCTAAGAAAAGGAAAACAAAGCTCACTGTTCTCAGATTGTAATTTTTCTCACCTCTTTCCTATTTTCCTTATATGAATCCTGTCTCATTTTCATTAGATAGAATCAATCAGTTTATCTTTCTAGTATACAAATAAAAAAGCATTCTAGTCATTAATTCTTTGAATTATTCTTTGATTTTTCTGACAATCTTATTCTCCCACAGCTAATTTATTAATGTTCTAGGTTACAAGCAAACTTTCTTTGGTGCCTGTTTTTTGTCACATTATAAGGCAATTACCTCAAAGCAAATGAGGTGCCGATTTGTGCTCTATCACATCACCTTCTCAGCTCCAGGTCGTAGCAGACAGGCATCACCATGACCATGTGTATACTCAGTTATGGAAAGTATTAATTTTTCACATTAGTTAAGATTTTGTGGTACTCTTGTGAAGAATTCATGGAATACCAGTTTGCTGCCAGACAAGTTTGTTGATCTCCAGCACAGTTGTAGAATAGACTACTATATGAATGCTTGGTAAGTTCTTCTAAGATCAGGTGGTAGGCAATAAGAACCAGTAGAGGGTTATTAAGCAAAGTCACTTAAATTTTTGAGTGGGTTAATATTCTGAAATTCAGTAAAATGCCAGTTCAAATAAGGACACCAACATGGTCTTTCGTGATATTTTGCTTGGTAAAATAAAGTAACATGGGCCATTGTGTGCAGCTAATTGAATAATCAAAAAAATATCAATTTTTTCATTTAATTTATGTAAATAAAGTATCTAGTATGTATTAAGCACTGTGTTAGGTTTGGTATACAGGAGGAAACTGCACCTCTCCCCACAAAAATGTGATACAGAATAAATGCCTTATTAGAAATCTTCATGTGAGCCCAGAGGAGAGGTCGCAAATGCAGCTTAGCTCTAACTACTCAATGGACTATTATGCCATCATTAAATACTATGCTTAAGAAAATTCATGATGGTATTAAAAATGATTATATATGTAAAGGGAAAAAGCAGAGCACAAATTTACATACAGATTTTCATCTTAATTATGAAAACCTAATCAAAATTCACACAGAAAAATACTAGAAGAAAATGCACCTAAATTTTAACAGTGGTTGTCTCTAGATAGTAGGTTATGAGCTCTATTTTTTTCTCTTACTTTTCTAAGCTTTACCCTCCTCCTTCCATGTTTTCTATTACTTTTATAATAAAGCACTTTAAAATTTATTATAAAATTGCTTAAAATAGTAAAAAGTAGACAAGTACAATGAATTCCTATGTATTTATCTTCCAGATTCAATGATTATCAAAATTCTGCCCATTTGCTGAATCTAGCTTTCTTTATTATTTCCCCCAGAGTATTTTTTTAAATTTTTATTTTATTTTATTTATTTTTTTGGCTGTGTCGGGTCTTAGTTGCAGCATGCGGGATCTTTCAATGCACCATGCAGGCTTCTCTCTAGTTGTGGCACTTGGGCTCAGTAGTTGCAGCGGGCAGGCTTAGTTGCCCCGCAGCATGTAGTATCTTAATTCCCCAACTAAGGATCGAACCCGAGTCCCTTGCATTGGAAGGTGGATTCTTAACCACTGGACCACCAGGGAAGTCTCTGTATGAGCGTACTTCTGTGCAATTTTATCACATCTATATAGATTTGTGTAACCACCACCACAATCCAGATACAGAACTGCTCCATCATCATAAAGATCTCTCAAACTATACCTTTAGAGTCATACCCATCCCCAACACCTGGCAACTACTGATCTGTTCTCTATCTCCAAAATTTTGTCATTTCTAGAATGTTATATAAATGGAATTAAACAGTATATCACCCGTTTAAGAGTGCTTTTTTTTAAACTCAGCATAATTCCCTTGAGATCCATTCAAGTTGTTGTGTGTACCAATAGTTTCTTTTTATTACTGTGTAATATTCCATAATCTGGATGTACCACATTTTGTTTAATCATTCACTCATTAAAGGACATTTGGGTTGTTTCCAGTTTTGGGCTGTTGCAAATAAAACTGCTATGAACATTCCTATACAGGTTTCTTTGTGAATGTATGTTTTCATTTCTCTGGGGTAAATGCTTAAGCATGCAGTTGCTGCGTTGTATGGTAAGTGACGTTTAGTTTTATAAGAAATTGACAGGCTGAGTGTATTATTTTACATTCTGACCAGCAGTGTATGAGAGATCCAGTTTCTGCGTCCTTACAGCATTTGATATTATCACTATCTTTTATGTTAGTCATTTAATATTCTAATATGTATGTAGTGGTATCTAATTGTGGATTTAATATGCGTTTCTATGATGGCTAATGATGTTGAATATCTTTTCCTGTGAATCTAATGGATATTTAAAAAATAATCTCGGACTTCCCCGGTGGCACAGTGGTTAAGAATCTGCCTGCCAACACAGGGGACACAGGTTCGAGCCCTGTTCTGGGAAGATCCCACACGCCGCAGAGCAACTAAGTCCATGCACCACAACTACTGAGCCTGCGCTCTAGAGCCCGCAAGCCACAACTATTGAGCCCGCGTGCCACAACTACTGAAGCCCATGCGACTACAGCCCATGTTTTGCAACAAGAGAAGCCACCGCAATAAGAAGTCTGCACCCCGTAATGAGGAGTAGCCCCCGCTCGCCACAACTAGAGAAAGCCTGCATGCAGCAATGAAGACCCAATGCAGCCAGTAAATAAATAAATAAATAAGTAAATAAATAATCTCTAAGGATCCACCAAAACTTAAAGCAGTATTACTTCTGGGAAAGTGAGAAGGAACTGGGGTTAATCATGAGTGTTAAGAGAGACTTAACATGTATCTGTAATGTGTTATATTTTAAGAGAAGAATGAATTCATGTATTATTTATGTAGTTAATTATTAACTAAAAACAAAAAAGCACAGAATAAAAAACAGAAGCAGTATTTTATCATGGAAAGAACTCTGACTTCAAATCAGACAGACTTGGGCTTCCCTGCTGGCGCAGTGGTTGAGAGTCCGCCTGCCGATGCAGGGGACACGGGTTCGTGCCCCGGTCCGGGAAGATCCCACATGCCGCGGAGCACCTGGGCCCGTGAGCCATGGCCGCTGAGCCTGCGCGTCCGGAGCCTGTGCTCCGCAACGGGAGAGGCCACAGCAGTGAGAGGCCCGCGTATCGCAAACAAAAACAAAAACAAATCAGAGAGACTTGGGTTTGAATTCTGATGTTCCTACCAAGTGTGAGACTTTAGGTAGTTGATTTTAAACTCTTAGTCTTACTTCTCTTGACTGTAAAGTAGTGATAATAGTACCTCATAGGATTGACATGAGGAATTAGTTAAATTAGATAATATATTAAAAGGGCTTAGTATAGTGTGTGGCAGAAAAGAGTTGCTCAGTAAGTAGCAGTAAGCTACTATTCCTAGTAAGAATGAGACTTTGTTAGTGTTTAATTTATTTAGACCTTTGACTCCATTTATCCTCCAATAAATGGACTAGTGTTCATTTTTCAGGAATAGTATCATGCTGTAACATGCTTAGTGATTTCATTCCGTGCTTCCTAAATGAGTAATAGGTTATGCTTTTAGGTTGTACAAAGTTGACACTAGCAAATCCCTAGTAAACTCTTTTCCTTGAGGTCCTCGAAATTTACGAAAATATCTATAATGTTTAACAAAGCCTTTTTTCTACATCAGTGTAATTGTCAGAACAAATCAACGTGGCAAGTATCCCTGTCCCATAATCTTAACCAAAGAGTAAAGAGTGATCATTTATCCTTAACAATGCCCAAACAGGTTTGCACAGGTCTGTTTCCCTGTGGCAACTTTACATTCCAAGATGAAATCTCATCCGGATATTCAAAAGAAACTCAAGCTCTCTGCACTATGTGATAAATGCAGGTGCCATGTCACCAAAATTAAGTGACAGCTCTCCAACATGAGTTAGTCCACGTTAGCACACTTAGGTTTCTCTGCCACTGTTGATGTCTGGTCATCAATGCCAACATTCTTCTAGGTGACAACACGTTGCATTTCTCATTTACAGTGTGAATTCAATTCAAGTGTCACGTGTCAATTATCTATGTTTACCTGAACGCACATAAAGAACTGATTGTATTTCTAGAAATGTTAATACAGGTCATGGGGGGTGAACGTGGTGAATCTTGTTCTGATAATTAAGGAGAAAAAGGAAACGTAGGAAGGAGAATAAGGAACAAGCATATGAGGTGAGCCTATCTGATCGTCTTAATGCTCACCCAATGAAAAAATAAAAGGGAACATGGGGCTTCCCTGGTGGCGCAGTGGTTGAGAGTCCGCCTGGCGATGCAGGGGACACGGGTTCACGCCCCGGTCCGGGAAGGTCCCACATGCTGCGGAGTGGCTGGGCCCGTGAGCCATGGCCGCTGAGCCTGCGCGTCCGGAGCAACGGGAGAAGCCACAACAGTGAGAGGCCCGCATACTGAAAAAACAAAACAAAACAAAACAAAACAAAAAAAAGGGAACATGAATTTCAATGTTATAACTGTGATTTGTAAAATAACTAATAATAATAATACTTTTTATAAATTAACAGAGTAATGCATTTATTGGGGGCAAAAAACCCAAACTGAATTGTGTAAAGTGAGAAAAGCTTAAAAAGTCTGGTCAAGATCACAAAGTTAAATCTTCTTAAAATGTAGATTAGAAGCCAGGTCTTCTTATTCATGGTTCAGGATGCTTTCCACTAGATTCATTATTCCATGGTATACCTATATCCATTATTCCATCTTTTAACTTCTCTGTACCTCAGTCTACTCATCTTTAAAAGAAAGGGGTGGTAACAAGTCTGAAGGTAATCATGGGCATCTGTGGGCTATTTTCAATATTCTGCCAAATATCAGTGATACTGCTATTTCATGGCAGTGATACTGATTATTTCAGGGTATGCCACAAGTTACTGGAGCATGCGTCAGACAGTCACCTGTGCACGGTGAGCAAATAGAGGATGTGCTCTGTCTGGCAACGGCGCAGAGCAACAGTCAAAATTAAACAGCAAAGTGTACTCTGGGGGGTTCTCGTGCTGGGAAGGTTGGAAACCACTGAACTAGACTGCTATGTTGCTTTAGCAGTGGCAGAAAGAGAGTTAATTCCCGCTCACTCCTCTCTCTGTCTACGCCTTCTCTGAAAGCCAGGACTAGGAGATGAGTCAGAGTTTGAAGAGGGCTCATGGCTTCCTCTGGCAGTTGTAGGTAAAGATCTCAGTTGGACTCATAAAGACCAGAGTACAGATAAGAAGTGATCCTGGGAAGGTAGAAGAAGCTGACCCTAGACCTCCAGGCCAATGGAAGAGGCAGGGCTTGAGCTTTGTCTTATTAAGTTCTATTTTTATTTCCATAAACTTACATATCTTTATTTTAGACTCACTTGTTAAGCTTCAAGGCCCTGACAGCTTGTGACAAGAGCTCATGCTGTTCTACACGCTGCCGTTGGGGGACTTGACCATGGAACATACTCCTTTTTCATCTTTCATTAGAAATTTAAATTTATCACTGCCCCCACCAGCATTGTGTTTCTTCTCTTTTCAATAGCAAATTATTAACATCAGATTTTAATCACAGTATTGAGGTAACAGAGTATCTTATTTAGGTTAAAGATAGATAAATTCTGAACTTAACCAAATTTTATACATTTTATGTAGATAATTCAAATGATTCTCAAACTGAAACTTAACCACTGTGCCACCAGGGAAGTCCAACAACCTCAGTTTAAATTTTTTCTTTCTTTCTTTTCCTTTTTTCCCCTTTGAATCTTTGTACTTGCAGTTACCTTCCCTGTAAAGATCTTCCCCCAGATATTCACATAGCTAGGTTCTTCTCATCATATAAGGCAAAGACCACCAGTCATCCCCAACGTCCATTCTCTTCTCTTCCTTGGAAATAGAACCTCCCGTTTTTAGCTTGGCACATGGCCATCTAGAACAAAGACTCCATTTTCCAGCCTCTCTAACAGCTAGATATGGCTGGCCAAGTTCAAGCCAGTGGGATGGAACTTGAAATAGTATATGGGACTCTCAGGAAGGGTCCTTAAAAGGAAGATGCTTGCCTGTCTTGACCATCTCCATACCCCTAACCTGCCTTCCTCCTTCCTACTGGCTGGCATGTGGAAATGGTAACTGGATCACAACCAACCATGAATTAGAATGGAGGCGGGGGCAAACAAGATGCAGGAGACTAGATCCCTGTTGCTGTAGAGTGTCATTCAGCCCTACAATGCTAACCTACAAACTTCATTTATGTGGCAGAGAAATAACACCATTTTAAAGTCACTTTGTTCTAGGTTTTCTGTCGCTTACAGCTGAATCTAATCCTAATGGACACAAAGGCTCAGGTTAGTGTCACCTTCTTAGAGTGGTGTCCCCCATCCCAAGTCATATTCTATTATTTTCCTTATAGCACTTTTGTTATCTGAATTTATCATATTTTTAAGTTCACTTGTTTAACATTTGTCTCTCCCAACTAGAATGTAAGCTTCATGAAGGCTGGGACCACATCCAGGTCCTAGAATGGGACCTGACATAGAGTGGGTGTTCTAAATATATTTGCTGAGTGAATAACGATGCCCGGTCTGGTCAGAGCCCTACTGGTATTAGGAAAGCAGGCAGAATTCTCTAGACTCTCTGCATGGAAGACATCCTCAATTTTCTCTGCTCAGAGTTCACACTCATGTATCAATTTTCTAATTACTAATTCAATGTCCCAAGTGTTTGAAACTAGAAAATTAGCCTCTGAAAAGATGACTTAAACCTCTTGGTCAAGAGAAAGGTATGTCTCCCACCACAAATTAATAAACTGGTATGTGGTATATGATTGGTTAGGAGGCACAGATTTCAAAGTAGGCAGACAAAAGTTTGAATATCAGTTTTACCATTTATAGAAAAGTGAACTTGACTAGTTAATTTACTGAGCTTAAGTTTCCTCATTGGCAAAAAAAAAAATGGGACTAACAATACCTATATTTTAAGACTGCTGTGAGGACCAGGTGAGAAAATGCATTCAAGAGATTGAGCAGTTTGCCAAGGAGAGAGCCTGGAAGCAGGGGGACCAGGTTTTAAATCCAAGTCTTTATGATGCTGGATTCTTAACCCTTAACTTTTACACTATCCCGCCACTAAAATGGCCCCCACAGCTATCCTTCTCAGTCTTATAGTCCTAATATGTTAGCATATCCCCTCAACTGACTTAGGCAGAATACTAACATTCATTCATTCATCCATCCATTCATTTATTCAATTTATTTATTTATGCCAGAAATCTCAGTTTTATTTGGTGAAGCAAGACAGCATTTAGGACCTGGAGTTTATTCAGTGACGGAATTAGAGTATTTGGTAGGAAGAATAGCTTTTGGATTGGAAGGAGTACTGATAGAATCAGTGAATTCAAGTTTTAGTCCATCATAAACAGTAGAGTTTGTCTCTGAGTGAACTGCTTTAACTTTTATCCTGAAAGTTAAAAAACCACAAACCTTTATTGAGATATACAGATACCATACAATTCATTTATTTGAAGTATATACTATACTGTATGTCAACTATAGCAATAAAACTAGAAAAAAAACCAATATAATAGTAGAGTTGTATAACCATCACCACAAGCAATATTAGAACATTTCATTATCCCCCAAAGAAAGCCCATATCCATTAGCACTCATTCTGCATTTCTCTGCTCCTCCCTGACAAACCCCTGACAGTCATAAGACAATCACTAATCTACCTTCTGTCTCTAAAGATTTGCCTATTTTGGACATTTCATATCAATGGAATCATACAATATTTGGCTTTTTGTCACTGGCTTCTTTACTTAGTGTGATGTTTTCAAGGTTCACCCGTGTTGTAGCACGTAGCAGTACTACACTCCTTTCTATGGCTGAATATTATTGCACTGTATGGACATGCCACTATATTTTGTTTATCTACTTTTCAGTTTATAGGCATTTGGGTTGTTTCCAGTTTTGGGCTATTGTGAATAATACTGCTGTAAACATTTGTGTGTGAGTTTTTGTGTGGACATGTTTTCGTTTCTCTAGTGTATACCTAGGAGTGGAATTGCTGAGTCATACGTTAACTCTGTTTAATCTTTTGAGAAAGGTAAATACTGCTTTTTAAAGCAGCTGCACCATTTTACACTCCCACCAGCAATGCATGAGGGTTCCAATTTCTCCACATCCTGGTCAGCACTTGTTATGTTCTATCTTTTTGATTATAGCCATCGTAGTAAGTATGAAGTGGAACCTCACTGTGGTTTTGATTTGCATTTACTTCATGGTTTCCTTGATGCTAATGATGCTAAGCTTCCTTTTATGTGTTTATTGGCCATTTGTATATCTTTGTGTAAATGTCTATTAAAAACGTTTTCTCTCTCCTTTTTTTTTTTTTTTTTTTTTTTTGGTACGCGGGCCTCTCACTATTGTGGCCTCTCCCGTTGCGGAGCACAGGCTCCGGACGCGCAGGCTCAGTGGCCATGGCTCAAGAGCCCAGCCGCTCCGTGGCATGTGGGATCTTCCCGGACCGAGGCACGAACCCTCATCCCTTGCATCGGCAGACGGACTCTCAACCACTGTGCCACCAGGGAAGCCCCGTTTTCTCATTTTTAAATTGGGTTATTTGTCTTTTTATTATTGAATTTTAAGAATTCTTTAATATGCTAGATAGAAGTCCCTTATCAGATATATGACTTGCAGATATTTTCTCCCATTCTGTGAGTTGTCTTTTCAGTCACTTGTTCGTGTCTTTTGTAGCACAAATGTTTTTTAATTTTGGTGAAGTGCGTTTTATCTATTTCTTATTTTGTTGCTTGTGCTTTTGCATCACATCGAAGAAACCAAAGCCTAATCCAAGGTTATGAAGATTTACCCCCTGTTTTCTTTTATGAGGTTTATAGTTTTATCTCTTAAGTTTCCATCTTTGATCCATTTCAAGTTAATTTTTATATATGGTGAGGTGGGAGGAGATTAACCTTTTGAGCGAGGAATATCACAACTAAAATGCCAACTAAAATTATAGCTTTGGGGGCGCAGTGGTTGAGAGTCCGCCTGCCGATGCAGGGGACACGGGTACGTGCCCCTGTCCGGGAAGATCCCACATGCCGCGGAGCACCTGGGCCCGTGAGCCATGGCCACTGAGCCTGCGCGTCCAGAGCCTATGCTCCGCAACGGGAGAGGCCACAACAGAGAGAGGCCCGCGTACCGCAAAAAAAAAAAAAAAATTATTAACTTTGTACACTTAATGCCTATGAGATTTGTTTTTTTTATTTTAAAAGTCATTTAACTAGCCTAGTTTCAAAACTATAACTCTTATTTGAAAGCAACTGCCGCAGCTAATTAGGTCAAAACCTCTTAGCTTTGGAAATGAGAACTTGTGGGTCAGGCAAACAGTACTTGACTGTTTTTTGTTCCAATCTGGCAACAATCATTGATGACTGCTTCAAGTCCTAAGTGACAAGTTTATGGGGAACTCTGTAATAGATTATTTGGTAACACCAAATTCCAGTGAATAATCTTAACATCACTAAATATGGGATACCTTGACATTATGTTTCTTCAAGTGTGATGCAATAGGAAGTACATACTACTGCCTATGAAATACTTTTGCCAAGATAATTGAACCTTAATCTAATCGTACTTCTAGATCTAACTACCAGTTTACAAAAACTATGGAGGCTCATGGAACAAGAAAAACAATACTACGTGGATACAATCAGCTAAATCCAGAATGTGGGAAAATCTAGAGGACAATGATCCAGTTTATTCATCCAAAATATAGTACAAAAAAGAGATGGGGAAGTGTTATAGACTAAAAGAATCTTAAGAGACATATCAACCAAATAAATGATATGGATGTCCTCTTCCTGAGTTCTTCAGGTACAGAATAAGGTGTAATATACATGGTAATACTATCAGTTTCTAAAATGAGTGAACACCTTTGGAGTGAATTAAAGTTTTACTCAAAACATTCCCAAGGTGACTTTGTGCTCATTAAGTTAGAAACTGTAGATACAAGTAACTGCATTTTTAAGAGATTCCAAGGAAATCATTCTTATCTATAAATTCTGGAGAGAAAAGAGTTAATTATTTTTATTACCTTACTTCAATTGTTTTCCTTCTCAAGTAGAATACATATCAATGAGTAGGAGTGTATTTTAACAGTCATTGTATTGCTCTGCAACCATAAAAACATACTGTTCCATTTAAGGACAGAAGCTAAATCAGGTCCAAGTGAAATGCTAAGGAAGTCATCTCCAACTGGGATGCCAACTGAAGCTTCAGGTTTTCATAACAGATCTAAAGTTCCCCAAAATCCTGAGTAAACGGAACTTTGGAGTCAGGCATACCCATAACTATTCCTAGTTCTGATATATGATAATTTGATGAATTTGGGCAGGTAACAATTTTTAAAAACAACTCTGTTGAATTTACAAGGTATAATTTACAGGTCTCAAATGTACAGTTTCATGATTTTAGTAAATTTATACCGTTGTGCAACCATCACCAAAGTCTAGTTTTAAATTTCCATCACTCAGGCTTCCCTGGTGGCACAGTGGTTAAGAATCTGCCTGCCAGTGCAGGGGACACAGGTTTGAGCCCTGGTCTGGGAAGATCCCACATGCCGCGGAGTAACTAAGCCCGTGCGCCACAACTACTGAGCCTGTGCTCTGGAACCCATGAGCCGCAACTACTGAAGCCCACGCACCTAGAGCCTGTGCTCGGCAACAAGAGAAGCTACCACAATGAGAAGCAACGAAGAGTAGCCCCCACTCGCCACAACTAGAGAAAGTCCCACTCAGCGGTGAAGTCCCAATGCAGCCAAAAATAAATAAATAAATAAAATGTATTAAATTTCCATCACTCCATAAAAGTTCTCTCATGCCTATATTCAGCCAAACGTGGCTCCCAGCCCAAGCAGTCATGGATGTGCTTTCCATATCTACAAATCTACTTTTTCTAGAAATTTCATGTTAATGGGACCATACAATACATAGACTTTTGCAGCTGGTATGTTTTTAAGTTTCATCCATGTTATGGTATGTAGTTTCCTTTTTATTGCCAAACAGTGTTCCATTGTATGGATATACCACATAGTTTACTCATTTACAAATTGAAGGACATTTGGATTGTTTCTACTCTTCACCTATTATGAGTAATGCCACTATGAACATTTGTACGCAAATCTGTGGATATATGCTTTCATTTCTCTTGGATATATACCTAGGAGTGGAACTGCTGGGTATGGTAATTTTATGTTTAACTTTTTGAAAAACTGCCAACCTGCTTTCCAAAGTTGCTGCAGCGCTGTATGTTCCTACCAGCAATGTATGAGGGTTCCAGTTTCTCCACATCTTTGCTAACATTTGTTATGTTTTCTTTCTGATTATAGGCATTCTGGTGAGTATGAAGTGATATCTCATTATGATTTTAATTTGCATTAAATGATTAATGATGTTGAGCATCTTTCCACGTGCTTATTAGCCATTCATAAATCTTCATTGGTGAAACGTCTATTCAAATCTTTTGCCCATTTTAAAATTAGGTAATATGTCTTCTTATAATGTTCTTAATATTTTCTGGATACAAGTGCTTTGTTGGATATATGATTTGCAAATATTTTCTTCTATTCCATGGCTTGTCTTTATCTTTTCTTAATACATGAATTAAAAGTTTTAAATTTCTATTAAGTATAACTTGTCAATTTTTTTCCTTTATGGATCATGACTCTGGTGTCATATCTAAGCAATCTTTAACTCAACATCAAAAGATTTTTGTTTTCTTCCGGAATTTATAGACTTTTAGCTCTTTTACGTTTAGGTCTATGATCCATTTGAATTAATTTTTATGTATAGTGTGAGGTAAGGGTCAAAGTTCTCCCTCCCCGCAGATATTCAATTGTCCTAGCACTATTTGTGTTAAAAAATTTTTTTAGTCTTTCCCTATTGAATTGTTTTAGCACATTTGTTGAAAATCAAATGACCATAAATGTAAAGGTTTATTTCTGGGCTGTCTATTCTGTTCCATTGATCTATATGTCTATCCTTGTGGCAATACCACACTGTATTCATTAGTGTAGTAGCTTTATAACTTTTCAAATCGGGTAGCAGAAGTCTGTCACCTTTGCTTTTCTTTTTCAAAATTGCTTTGGCTATTCTGGTTCCTTTACATTTCCATATAAATTTTAGAATCAAACTTGTCAATTTCTAAAAAGAAAAAGGGCTGCTGGGGTGTTGGTAGAGATTATATATATATATATATTTTTTCAACATCTTTATTGGAGTATAATTGCTCTACAATGGTG
The DNA here is from genome assembly GCF_949774975.1 of Lagenorhynchus albirostris. Classification (NCBI taxonomy): domain Eukaryota; kingdom Metazoa; phylum Chordata; class Mammalia; order Artiodactyla; family Delphinidae; genus Lagenorhynchus; species Lagenorhynchus albirostris. The sequence continues at coordinate 34,379,026 of NC_083107.1, read as the reverse complement.
TGTTAGCTTCTGCTGTATAACAAAGTGAATCAGCCACACGTATCCATATATCCCCATATCCCCTCCCTCTTGTCTCCCTCCCACCCTCTCTATCCCACCCCTCTAGGTGGTCACAAGGCACTGAGCTGACCTCCCTGTGCTATGCAGCTGCTTCCCACCAGCCATCCATTCTACATTTGGTATTGTATATATGTCCATGCCACTCTCACTTCACCCCAGCTTACCCTTCCCCCTCCCCATGTCCTCAAGTCCATTCTGATAGAGATTATATTGAATCTATAGATCAATTTGGAGAGAACCGTCAACTTATGTTCAATCCATGATCATGGTATGTTTATTTACCTAGATCTTTGATTTCTCTCAGCAATGTTTTGTAGTTTTCAGCGTATAGGTCTTGCATTACTTTCGTTACATTTATTTGGATTTTTCTGATACTCTTGTAAATGGAATTGTTTCCTTACTTAATTTTCAGATTGTTAGCTGTTGGCATTTATAAATATATTGATTTCTGCATGTAGTTCTTGGTAGACTTAATTTTTTATTTTTTATTTATTTTTTATTTTTATTTTTTGCAGTACACGGGCCTCTCACTGTTGTGGCCTCTCCTGTTGTGGAGCACAGGCTCCGGACGTGCAAGCTCAGTGGCCATGGCTCACGGGCCCAGCCGCTCCGCGGCATGTGGGATCTTCCCAGACCGGGGCACGAACCCGTGTCCCCTGCATCGGCAGGCGGACTCTCAACCACTGCGCCACCAGGGAAGCCCTAGACTTAATTTTTTAAAGCCCCCGTTTTGTCATGTGTAAAAAGGAAATAGCTGCCTAGCAAGATTTTGTGCAGAATAATATACCTACAATTTCAGCAGAAGGCTAGAAATGAAGCTCTCCCACACACAAAAAAATTCAGTCACCTAAAATGTGAGGTCACATTATTTTGGGGAAAGGGAAATGACCAGGATGAGCCTGGTGCAGAAGGCAGGAAACAGTTGCCAACAGCATTATATCTGTATTTGCATAATCAAGGCGTTTTGCTGCATTTTCATTACTGTAGCAAATAGATGTTTGTTGATATTTCCTATCATCTGCATGTGGTGATTTTATAATCAGAAGAAAACAAATGTTACTTCTTAAAAAGTAAAAATTAGTAATCCATTTAATTTCATAAAGAGGAAAAGTAAAAGGACACAGAAATGCTTGAATTCAATTTGCTGGGACCAATTAAATATAATTCCATGAAAACTACACAGTGTTAGGCACTGGGTCCAGAAAAGTAAGACATGTAATTTATGAACTACTGCAAAGTTCAGCAGGCTGAGGTACCTCAATGACTACTGAAGCAGATGCAGGGAAGAGATTCCCCCGAGGCCTCCTACTCAGACTAACTTCTCAAACTTCCAACAACTATGGCAGCTTTATTTTGATCTTTTTTTTTTTCTTTTCTTTTTTTAAATTTTGGCTGTCCGGCTTGTGAGATCTCAGTTCCCCCACCAGGGATTGAATCCTGGGCCTTGGCAGTGAAAGTGAGGAATCCTAACCACTAGACCACCAGGGAGCTCCCATACTTTGATCTATTTTTATATGTTGGGTTTCCATATAATATTAAATTTGAATAAAGCATTCTATGCCTTTATAAGGTTTGAAAACCACTGTCTAATAAAAAAACAAAGTGAAACTATAAAGCAGTCTGGTATTATAATATTGAACTGAGGGCTCATGTAGCGTGGGCCCAGATCACAGAATTCCTGAGTGGCGGGGCCTTGTTTGAAACTGGGGTTGTCTGATTTCAAAGCACAGAGCCTGGGTTCAGATAGGTACATATACTGAAGAGGTGTGAAGCAACATCATGCTGCTGCAAGGGAAGTGGTGAGCAATGAGGCTGGAATCGTTAAGCACCTACTCTTGTTCACGTGACTAAGGGCGAACCGGGCAAAGACAGATTGGGCTGGAATTGGAGGAATCGGTGTAAATGCGCGATTTCATGTGTCTGTACCATCGCAGCTCTGCCCACTGAAAAGGCTTACAAGCAATGATACACCAAGCCTCATTCAATGGTGGGGTTAGCAAGGGTGTCTGCCGCCTCCCGCCCTCCCGGCAGGCTTCTCTGTCACATTCCATTGCGGTCTCGCCACAGACCAGATATCTTTCATCTGCCTGCGCCTCCTTCAGCCGGGTAAGCGGAGCCCCCAACTCCTGCCACGCCTTAAGGAGAAGACTGCAGCGGCCACCACCTCGGCGGCCATTTACACCCGGTGAAGCGCCGGGGACAAGACGCCGACAGGAAGAACCTGCATGGGCGGCGACCCTGAAGGCGGAGCTGGAACCGAAGCCGGAAACGGCGCCGTGGGCGGGACCTCGGGCTCCTTTGTTTCTTATTGGAGCTCACCGCTGCCAGTCTCTGCTTCCTCCCTCCCGTCCTCACCTCTTCCGCGCCGGCAGTCAGTAGGTGGCGGGCAGGGGCGGGTAGGGGCGGACGGCCACTTCCGGGTGGGAGAAAAAAGCTGGGCCGCGGGAGGGGCCGGGAAGAGGGAGGAGGAGGAAGAGGAACCGACGGACGGCGGCCGTTGTAGGTTGTTCGGTGGCGGCGGCTCCGGCTCTCTTACGGGCGCACTATGGACAGCCAGGGCCGGAAGGTGGTGGTGTGCGACAACGGCACCGGGGTAAGCGCTTTGCGGGGAGGCTGCAGCGGCTACAGGCTCGGGCAGGGGATGAGCGAGGGGCGCGCGGGCCCTTGGCGCCCGGGGCTGCACCCCTGGGCCCTCGGCCCCCGGGGCCAAGGGGCCAGGGCCTCGCTTCCCGCCTCCGTGGGTGTGGCGCGCGAGAGGGTCGGGCCCCTTAGTTTCCCCGAGCCCGCCACTCCCGCAGCTCGGGGTCAGGACGGCGGGCGAGGCCGGCACTGGATGGGGTTCCCACCTGCTGCCCGGCCGGGGCCGGCCCCGCGCTGGAGCCGCGGGATTCTGGCTGGCTAAAGGGCCGGAGGAGTAGAAGGCTGGGTTTGTGTGTTCCAGAAGGGCTCCATTCCCCAGGGTTGCCGGTGTGTAAAAAGAAGATCAAGAGGCCTTCCTCTTCCTGTATAGTTGAAGATACAGAACGGGAGGCAGGAAGCGGGTTTAAAGAAAAAAGGGAAGTGCTGTCATGCAGTGAGCCTCACTCCTTTCGCAGTGTTTGTTTTTTTGTTTTCTTGTTTTTTGAGGGGAAGGGAGACCAGGTCGGCAGCGCATCATTTACTTTTTGTTCTGCATGCTGGAAATTTGGCCCAGGTGCAGCCCCGCAGAGACCAGTGTGTTCCAGTGGTTGATCTTGCACCCTTTAAGGCCCAGGTGTTAATTCCACTAACCTTAGGGGAAGTTAATCAGTTTGGGTACCCCTCCTCCTTTTTTTCCTTACTTGCAGAATACAGGTAATGTTAGTATTTAAGATTCTAAAATGCAAATAATTGTAAAAATCTGAGTAAAACACTGATATAGAAATTATTTGAAGGTGGTTTCTTTCAATCGCCCCCCCCACCCCATTTAAAAAAAATGTATTTTGGGCAGCGAAGTCAGCAAATTAGAAGACAGAAGTGTTACTTATTTTGGATGAGTTCTGTAGTGATCACTTCTCCCTACATTACAACAAGTCCTAACCATCTTGGAGCTGCAGTATTTTGTGACTTTTATCCCCTTCCTTCCATAAATGTGATAGATGAATTAAAATAGATTTTATTTGAACTTTAAAGCCCTTTGGAAACTGGATTGTTGAGGGGAAAAAAGAGCTGATATTCACAGCTATAATATGCTGCCCTTGATTGAATGTTAGACTTTTACAAGCAATGATGATATTAGCTTTATCTGACCTAAGTTAAAAATGGATGAGAGTAAGAAGACATCCATACAAAATGGAATAGTACTTAAAGAAAAGGAGGCAGGTCCACCACTATAGAAACATTTTTAAGATCTATTGTTAAGTTTAAAAATAGTTTTACAGCAATTCCATCTTTATTAAAGATATTTATGTGTCCACAAATGTATGTGTATATGAAAGTTTTGGCGGAATTTATAAGAAATGTATGTTCATAGTGGTTACCTGTGAGACTAGGGATAAGAGTGAGGTAAGGTGGGAAGGACTTCATCACCCTTCTGAATTATTGGAAAACTGTTCTTTGTTTTTTTAACAAACCATGTATTTTTAAACTATCTTTAAATGAAACTAACTATAAACATGTATTACTTTTACACTTAAAACTCAGTTAAAGGTGCTTTTTAAAAAATATTAGCCTGATTCCCACTGTAGTCTCAAATTGACCTCTAAATAAATGTAAATCTTTAAAAGTTGATGTTAATATATTTTGTTTTGTGAATATGTCAGCTTTTTTCTTTAGAAATTGAAGTCAGTTATGTTTTAATGGATTCCTCCTCTTTGAAGGACAGTGAACCCTGTTTTTGTAGTATATGTTTTCTCATAATATTTAGGGGTTTTTTTTCTTCTTCTTTTTTTAAAAAATTTTCTTTTTGGCTGCACCGCATGCAGGATCTTAGTTCCCCGACCAGGATCGAACCCGCGCTCTGCGAGGTGGAAGCGCGGAGTATTAACCACTGGACAACTGGGGAAGTCCCATAATATTTAGTTTTTATGTTACTATTTCATTAGTTTATCTGTGTTAGAAAACTGATTGTATATTATTGATTAGTCTTATGTCTAATCCATAATTTAAGAATCTTGTTTCTTAAGACAAAAGATCAGTTACTATGACATAAATAGAAAAGTGTAGTTAATTCAAACAAAAACTTACATATTTGGTGTTATGTTTCTAGTTACTCTAAAATTTTTATCCAGATTTTCTATAGGACATGGTAGACTTCAAATGAAGAAACCGCTCTGATGTGGTATGTAGTCATGAATGCTGTGATATTTCTGAAAATTTAGAGAATTAGGAACCACTTAGATTCTGTATTTCTTATGGTTATACTTCATAGTCAGTTTGATTTTATTTAGGTACCTGAAGGTCTAATGATTCCTCTATGATTAAATAAAGAAGATATTAAAATTAAATTTCTAAAAACTTATGGAAATAGTTGTTACTCCAAAGCAGTTTGCCTCTTACACATTTTAGGTGTTAAAATTATAGGTATTTGAGAACTTGATTTTTTTTTTTAATTTATTTATTTATGGCTGCGTTGGGTCATTGTTGCAGTGCGTGGGCTTCTCATTGCGGTGGCTTCTCTTGTCGCGGAGCACGGGCTCTAGGCGCGCGGTCTTCAGTAGTTGTGGCGCACGGGCTTAGTTGCTCCATGGCATGTGGGATCTTCCTGGACCAGGGCTCGAACCCGTGTCCCCTGCATTGGCAGGCGGATTCTTAACCACTGCACCACCAGGGAAGTCCTGAGAACTTGATTTTTTAAGCCCCTCTGGCAGGCCCTGAATCGAATGCCCTAAGAGTAGGTGAGTTCTTGTGATCACATGCCAGATGTTGGTCCCGCTCTTCTTCCTCACTAGCTCCCAAGCTGACCACTGTCTCTTTTCCTCCTAGAGGAGGAAAAGCTCATCCATTTCCAGTACTTTATGCATTTCACCTTCATAACCATTCAAACCTAAAATGGAGCCTTCGTCCAAACCTGCACCTAAAATAGAGCTGCAGAAAGTGGCCAGATGGGTGAAAATGTGGAGATCTGCTTAGGCTTGGGTGCCTTGCAAGAGTTGGGCCTGGGCCCCTGGTGTTGTATATTCTTTTACCAAACTTGGGTGGTTTCATCAACATTGAGTTAGTTCACCAACAGTGAAGACTTCTGGCGTGCCTACTGTGTGACTGGTATAATTTTTAGGGTCTAGTGATACAAAGTAGCTTATAGTGTTAGGTAATTACACTTTTACAATCCACATTTGTAGTATTATGGCCTTTATCAGGCTTATACAGATTTATATAATGAATTTAGGAGTGTTTGAGTTAGAAACAAATCAGAAACAGGTTTGGTTTCACCCTATAAAATGCTTTGGAATAGGGCTTCCCTGGTGGCGCAGTGGTTGAGAGTCTGCCTGCCGATGCAGGGGACACGGGTTCGTGCCCCGGTCCAGGAAGATCCCACGTGCCGCGGAGCGGCTAGGCCCGTGAGCCATGGCCGCTGAGTCTGCGCTTCCGGAGCCTGTGCTCCGCAACGGGAGAGGCGACAACAGTGAGAGGCCCGCGTACCGCAAAAAAAAAAAAAAAAAAAAAAGTGCTTTGGAATAAATATAATAAATATTTTGGTGGTCTGAGATCAGAATAATCACTATGCAATTAAATTAATATGTCAGGGCTTCCCTGGTGGCGCAGTGGTTGAGAGTCCGCCTGCCGATGCAGGGGACGCGGGTTCGTGCCCCGGTCTGGGAAGATCCCACATGCCGCGGAGCGACTAGGCCTGTGAGCCATGGCCGCTGAGCCTGCGCGTCCGGAGCCTGTGCTCCGCAACGGGAGAGGCCACAATGGTGAGAGGCCCGTGTACCGCACCAAAAAAAAAAAAAAAAATTAATATGTCAATATCATCAATTTAAATTAATAAAGGAAAAATACAAATTAAATAAGTCCAAATGAGACTTTATAAATCCCAGTTTATTTTTTGAGGGAGAAAGGTACTTTTAGAGCAAATGTAGATGAGCTTTTTTTTGTTGCTTGAAAGAACATTATATTGTTCATGTTCTTACCATTTGATGACTCAGTAGGAAGTAAGGGAGCCAGTTTAAACCACAGTGCTATGAAGAGGAAACTATATATGGTAAAATCTATTTCTTAAACACAGCGTTACTGCACACAATGAGAGAACTAAGCCACCAAGTCTTAAAATGATTGGAATGGGGGGAGATATCTCCAGGATTAAAAATGATACCAAACAAATAATTTAAAAAAGAATATTTTCTTTGTATTTTATTACATCGTGGTTTAGATCTTTTAAAAAATACTTGCTTTTTACAAGAAAGGAAATGGCAGGTTGTCTGTTGGTTATATGTTATTGAGAAATACATCATTGTAATTATATTCTTGTTATTATAACTGTTAATGCTTTCACATTTGAAATAATGTGAAATAGTGCAGCACTTGCCATTTTGACCAAACACTAGTACCCTGTAGTAATGCTAGCACTGGATTACTGTGGCAGCATCTACTTCCAGTAAGCTACTGCTTAAGCAGAATAAATGATTTCATTAATAAGTGATTGGTATCTTTAATTTGAACTAAAAGCCAAATTTCCATTTTTTATAAAGCACAGGAATAGTAGTTTACAATTATTTTTATAGTTTCAGGAGTTCTTAATTTTTTGTCATTTTGCCTCAGGCACTTGGCAAATATTTTGTCCCGTGAAGTATGCTCAGACAAGAATTTCAAGGTGCAAACTACCCATCTATAATTGTTCAGGTTATAATCAGTAAACATTGAGTGATGTGATTATGGATTTACTGTGTTGCACGTTTCCCAGTGTGTTTGGCTCAATGAGGGGAGGCACGTCAACCTTCGCAGCCTCCTCCCTGCACCAGGACTTGGCTTACGCCCCATCCCAGGCTCCTGCCCCACCTTTACCTTGTGTTACGATTTCTCACTTAAATCATTTGTTTACATTTAATGTGCTAAAAATGCCCTTACAAACTTGTAGGTTCTTTTTTCATTCATTCTGTCATTTTTTTTAAGAACATTTATACCCATGTGAGCATGTTCAGTCTGGTGAATGGACACTTTTTGACCCACCCAGTGTCCTTATCTGTTCATTATGTTAATACATAAGAATTTAATGTCTACATTATATTTGGTTTCTATATTTGGAACATATGTATAAATTATGACTAAAGCTGGTGATCATGACAAATTTTATTTATGTAGAAATTTGGATATGGTGGGGTAATGAGAAGAGATTCTCTGGTTTTGCATCTGATTTCCATTCACGTCAGGTGAGCTGGCTTTTGACTTAAGGACAAAAGCGAGTTTGATTTAGAAGAGAAGCGTGTGAGAGGTTTTTTCATTTTCTTTTAATTTGAATAGACTAGAAAATATTAAGTATTATTCTTTTCCTCTGTGGCAGTTGTCACTCCAACTCTTTCTGGGTCACATTGTTAAATTATTTGGGAAGACATTGTGGAAAAATGGACTAGCATTTCTGAATTCTGTTGAACACTTTTTTAGGGTGGGAAGTGTATTGCTCTTTATCATCCACTATTCAAATAGAGAGAGAGGTATGAGCAAGCAGGTAATCTATTGCATATGCCATCATATCACAGTAACTTCTGCCTTGGAAGCTAATCCGGTCAGAATTGTATCATAGTTTTAGAAATGGGTATGTGGCTGAATGGTAAACTAAGCAGGACTAGGTTTTGTGAGTTTGGAAGAAAACCTATCTGAGCAGTGTGTTTTATGTAGGTTCTAAAATGTAAACGTGAACTGAGGAGATACGAATTCAGGTGGTATTGGAAATATGCAATTTTAAAATTTTAGGCATATTTTTCATACCAGTAGCTTTAGTCTGCTAAAGACATGACTTCAACATATTTTTATAGAGCTCTATATATAAAAGACTTGAAATTATGCATGGCAGAATGTTCTAGACTATTTATAATTAAATGCGGTTCATCAACATCATTTCCAACAAGATTGTCTTTGCAGTAGAAAAATTTTATATTTTGGAGGGTTAGTCAGAAGTCAGTGAGTTTCAGGTAGTTGCTAACCTTTACCACTATCACACAAAACAGTTCCTTGTATGTAACAGCTTTCTCTCCACTTCTGTGTTATTACTATCATGCATCACATTCAGTTACTGTTTTTCTCCTTAATTCTTCTAAGAGAATATGGTACCTGAAGCCATGGAACAATAGACTTTCTCAATATTAAACATATTCTCTAGGTTAAGATAATCATAGTATCATACAGGTCAACAGCAAAACTTCTAATATTTATTGATCAGTTAAATAGTATGCATTTAGTATGTGTCAGACACTGTTCTAGGTGCTTGGGATTCATCAATAGACACAAAAATCCTTGCACAGTGTACAATACATTGAATAAAGGCTTGGTAAGAGAGAGGGTAGAGACTGATTGCATTTCCTTTCTTTTATAGCTTCTTCCTCCCACCCTGAAGTTTTAAACTGCCTTTTCCTTGTAATGGCTGCTCTTAAAAATAAGTCTAAACAGACTGTATTATTGGTATAAGAACTAAAAACCCTTGGTTCTATTTTCAGTTTTACTGTAGATTGTTAAATCTCCTAGTACATCAGTTTCTTATTCATAAAATGGAAGTATTATTAGAATCAGTGATACGTCCTCATTGGAGAAGTACACTATCTGAATATGAAATTATGTCATTTGTTATTACTGAATACGTTTGTCTAAGTATAAAGATGTAAATAGCCCCAAATGCCTAATAAATGTTTATTTTGATGCTAGTCCATATGCCATTTGATTTTCCCATTTTCAGAAATGGGGTTGCTTAAGTGAATTGCCAGACATGAATGAAAAGCTGCTTTAGTTCTGTTCATTTTCTGACATTTCTCTTTTAAAAATCCTTAGCATTTGTTGAGTGAATTTGTCCCTTCCCCTCTGTGCATCAAGGCAGTGGGCTCCAGCATGAACTGCTCAGCTTAGCTCCCTGTGGTGGGGAGACCTAGGCACTAAATAAGCAGTTAACCAGTAAGGAAACGGGAACTCTGGTAGTAGTGCCATAAAGGAAATAAATGGAGGATATGATAGATGGGGTGACTACTTTGGGTAATTTGAAAGCAACAAAAGTTTAAAATATATAAATGCAAAGTGGTACTTTTCAGATACAGTTTTTAAAAGGATAATATCATAAATACCTTGACACTAACCCACTTTTACTGTTCTTTTCCAGTTTGTGAAGTGTGGATATGCAGGCTCCAACTTTCCAGAACACATCTTCCCAGCTTTGGTTGGAAGACCTATTATCAGATCAACCACCAAAGTGGGAAACATTGAAATCAAGGTAATATTTTATTTATTGATAAATGAGGAGCAAAACCTGTGAGGTGTTCTTTGAATTAAGTAGTTTTAAAATGTGATGCCTTGAAAGGCAAAGGAGGAGGGCCGAATTTCTTATATTTAAAATTTTTATCAACACCTGAAGAAAGGCACCAGAAACTGAAGTTAATTTCATCTGACTTTAAGTATAGCTTGATGCCATCACTCTCTGAATGAAGTAAAATACTTAGTAAGATTTTTATGTTGATGTGAATACTGTATTAGTGACTTAAAGTCCTATTACCTAATATAATTTTTAAAAGAAATCAGCCTGGTATTTTTATGTCTTTCAGTTCCATATATTTTTCTATGTTGGTGTCTCTTTGGGACCTAAGATTTTTCCTTCCCATGTTCTCATGGCCTGATCCCCCTACATTTTTATATAGCTAGTCAGGAAACACAGGATATAAATCTTATTGGTTCCTCTTTTCACCAGTATAACTGATTTCCATAGTGTGCAGGAGGAAGCTGTGCAAGTCTTTATTTGGCCTTGTATTTATCTTAGCACGAGGAGAGGGAAGGGAATATTGTCATTGCCTACCTACTGTACTTAACATGAGTGACTGGATGTTAAGGGTGATAGATTTTTACCTTCTATTAAAGGGATTGAAAATCAAGTGGGAGTTACAATATTGTAGAAGAAAAAGAATCAAAAGTCAGTGGTCACCAATTGACTTAAATTTTTCAGGTGGCCTAGGGATCAGGTTATACAAAATGCAGTAACATTTAGGGGCCCTTTCACTGAATCATTTGTGAACGGACTAGCATTGTTGGTCCTATCTGGACAGTCCTTGGCAAGACTTCACTGAATTGTTAGTGTGTGAGTTAGTGTGTGCCTCTCTGGAACGTTTATTTGAGATGTCTAGGAAGGTGGTAGTAGGTGGTAGAGGTTTGCTACTTGGTGGCTCTCTGCTGTTGGGACTAGAGAATTGAATTACACAGTGAATAAAAGTACAAACTGAAACTTAGGTTCTGTGTTAATTTTTTAAAGACTTAAAAGAGTGAATGATTCTGGCCTCTGTTTTGTTATGTTACAATCAGAAGGGATACTCAATATGAGAGGTTTTTTGTTTTTGTTTTGGGGGTTTTTTTAGGGTCTTTTGGGAATTTTGTGGAATTCTGTATTCTCTTTTTGTGAACTCCTTTCGTTCTGATTGAATTCAATCTTAAATGAACTCAACTTAAAATTTAGCTAATAATAGTGATAAGGATAAACTTTTTAATGATGTTGGAAGTCACACTTTTATTCAGTATCAGCCTTTTAAAGAAGAATGGCTTTTTTATATACTTTATGGATAATAACATTTTTGAGGTATTAAGATACATATAGCTATTTTTATTGACCAGCATAGTCACAATAATTACCATTTTCTTGCTTTTTAAGGCCAAGTGATAGAAATGAAACTAGAGGATATCCTAATAAGACGTTTTTGCTAAGGAATTCCCCAGTAGCATTTGCTTGTATGGTTTGTCAGTCTGTTCGATTGGCTCACTTCTGTTCAATCTGCTTAATCTTTTAAGTCTTTCAAGTTAATTTGTCTTCCAGTAGAAAACAGTGAAAGAAAACAGACCTGTGTCAAATTTAACTTGACTACTAGAGCTTGGAAAGTCAACTCTAAATACCCTTTACTTACTCAGCTAGACCTTTTCTGCTATTTATTTTCCTTAATTAAGTTTCTTAAATTCAGTAATGAATTAAAGAAATATGACTTTTTTGGAATTCCTATGCCTAGTGGATTGATTTATACTTTTTGTGTCTTGTTAGCTAAAATGTGGTAGACTAAAAACTGGAAATTTAAATTGTTTAATGAGTTTATTTTCATTCAGGAGTAATAACTGTCCATGCTAATTCGGCCCTAATTGTTAACTCCGTAAACTGTAGTAGTACTGCATCTGACCTCGACCTAATTTGTCTCTATTGCTTGTATGTTTAAAAATTTCAGTGAGGATTTTATTTAGGCCTTTTCTGACTCTTACTTCTACCTTCTCTCTCTTCACCTTTCTTGACCTGTTGAAGTAGAATAACAAAAAGATGGTAAGTGAGGTTACACACATGCTCTCTGTTTGTTTTCCACTTTTGCTTGGTGGGACAGTAGTTGTTGTTTTGTGTCCCTTTGGTATTGGGGAGGGGGGTAATTCCATATTTTAATTTTTTAATTTTTAAGTACTTTGATTTTTAACCTTTTTCATTGCTTCAATTTGGTAGCAACTAATTAAGTCCTATACTTTCCTGATTGCATACAATGGACCAAATCAGAACTAATTACTAACATAGTTTTGAATTGTTTTCCTTGTGTTTTTTGTAGATGAATGTTACGATTAAAATGGAATGTGGTGTGCATTTTATTAGAAACCAAGTGGCTTTATTTAGGATATGTGTGATCCAGAAAATTGGGGTGAAGTTGTTGCATTTGGATAAATCCACTTTATTGACCATTGTTAAATTGAACACTGCCTGTCATAGCCTCTATATATATGTGTATATATTTGCATCCAGTACGGTATCATATGTGTATTTAATAAACTGAGTAAAATTTTAATGTGCAAATGAACTATAAATAGTAAAGGGGGAGAAAAAGAGATTGACTTGTTTCCTATATTATCCTTATCGATGAGCAGATTTTGCATTATCTGAGTATAAATAAGAAAAAGATGGAAGTCTTGTAAGACTTTCGCATAGACAATAGATTCTTCCTCTAAATAAATACCATTGTGTGGCACCTTTTTCTTTTGAACTAGAACTAGGCGCATCCCAGGCAATTGACTCTTTCACCATATTTTTCTGTGGTAGTCAAAGTGCTTTCTGTAGTAGATATTTTCAAGTTTGTTTGTTTTTAATATTTGTAAGCAGCTTTGACAGAGGTTAATATCAGGCCTTTCTAGTGATATGTATTTTAACTAGTAACAGTAACTTTGTGAAGTTTTCTTTTGAATAAACAAAAGCATTTAAAAGTGGAAATTCCTACATTTATCCTAAATAAAAGATCATGCATTTGTCTTAAAATCTGGAGGAGATTAAGAAAAAAGTGCACTTGTAGAGAACAGTGTAGGCTTAATTTAATGTTTTTTATGAAATTTTGTTCTAGGAATTTAATTGTGGTTTTAAAGTATATTTGCTCTACTTTTAATTTGAGGTGACATTGTTCAGAATGATTCTTGGCAAATCTCATCTACACTGCCTGCTTTTCATAAAATATAAATGCTTTTATAACAAAATCTCAGACAGTTACTATAATTTTTCATTCTTTCAGGTAATAGGTGATGGTTTAGACTTGGTCCAATGATGAGGTGGGTGGTAAAAAACTAAGGCCTGATCTGATGGCTTATAATTTTGGTCTTGGAGATGCGGGCAAGTTACATAACCTTTTATCATTTTGGGGTTTTGGAAGTTAAAATGTTCTAAGGAAAACTATATGTTTTAGGATTTTTTGAAATAAAATTTTAGATATCGATACGTTTTTAAATTAGGTAGCTTGAGTTAGTCAAGACTATTTGCACTAATTTGATAAGTTAATACTCGTTTTCTTCCATTTTAAATGTCCTCTTTGTTCAGAGGGATGGTAAGATACTCAATGCCAGATGTTTTTTTCAGTTAATTATTTATGGTATGTGTGCCCTAGAAGTAGATCCATGACACTTTTATTTTGAGTTGGCATTAGATCAGACATATGTAAGCCCCTATTCTTGCATGGAATAAAAACTAAACAGTCTGATGAAATCAGACCAGACTTATACTAAATTTGTTGAAATGTAGTTGTGAATATATATCGATGATATAAACCATCTAATTATCTGATCTGTTATTACCTTGTATAACACAAAGAAAGATATATTCTAGAAGAAAGTAACAAAATTGTATATTAAGTTATATTGATGGCCAAAAGTAATATATGTACTTGGAGGTATAAATTCCTCCCCCTAACATTTTATTAAGAAGGGTTTAGAATACACGGCAAAGTTGGAGGAATTTTGCAGTGAAACCCATACATCCATCACCTAGATTCTGATATTAATGTTTACTGTACTGATATATCACATATCTATCCATTTATCCATCTGTCAGTCCATCAGTGTATCTTGTCTTTTGATGCATTTGAAATTATCAGTATACTTCTCCATAAGTAATTCAACAAATGCATGTCAGTTACTAGAGTTCACAAATATAGATATTTAGTTTTGCATTTTCCTATCAGATGATTCTAAATAGTTAATATTTAAGCAATTTGAGTATTAAGTTATGGTAAATTAACTTTATACAAAATTAGTTGCAACAGAAAAGTTTTAGTGAACATTTCTAGCATGTGCTTTAACTTTGTTTTTCCTTTTTGTTGTTGCTTTCAGTGGATTTTCTGGAAATCTGTTTGGTTTTTTTTATTGGTGTTGTTTTTAGAGTCTTCACCCTTGTTTATCTCTTCTCTCTTTTTTTTAATAGTTATTTTTAAAAGTTTTAAAGTCATACATGTATTTAAACTTCTGTTTTAAAATATCCTAAGGTCTTAAAGCAAATAGTAGCTATTTCTGATACTAGGGTTTTTTTATTTTAATTGAATTCATCAGTATATGTAGAAATCAAGATTATTTAGCATTTTGACTAGCTGATTTCTAAAATAAATTTAAATTCTGGGACATCATTAGCCTTATTATACACACAAAATTTGACTTTTGAAATGTGGGTCATCTTAAGTATGCTGTCATTGGAGACAAGACTTGTGAGTATTCTGCTTCGTGTGTAATAGCATAGTTTTCCAGTATTATACTTTAAGATTGAAGATGTCGCTCATGAGATAATTTTAAAGAAGAATTGCTTCTCTTTGTCTTAATTTTTTGTATCTCTACAAATTATCATTCATCTTGGTGAGGCATATATTGAAACTTAATTTCAATTCTAATTGAGGCATATATAGGTAGAAGTTTGTGAAATTTACAAGTTATGTGGTACATATGTCCATTCTTACAGTGTAATAAAACATCCTTTTATTTTTTGCTTCTCATTATGCTTTATAGTAGTTACACTTATCATTTTGATATTTAGTACAAAGAAATGTGCTGCATGCATTGAGCATTTTTCTACAAGTTTTTTTTTTCCCTGATGTGCTATCTCACATATCACAGGCCTTATTTTTTGAACATTTGAGCAAAAGAAACAGATGAAACCTCATACAAAACCCTCCAAAATATGAAAATGTGGGGTTTATTTGTGCTAATGCTCTTCTTTTGGAAACATATGTATTAAAGGTAAGGTCAATTTATTGATTTAAACCACGCTGTACATAAAAATTTATTATTCATGATTAAGATTTGCAAGGCATTGTTCATGAAAGAAAAGACCTTTTTAACTTGTGGAATGAAGAACTTTGTCTGAAAGTGCCAGAAAGATTAAAATTAATTATTCCCAAGTTTTCCAAAATACTATGGGAGGATAATTTTCTGAAGGTATTTTATACAAAAATTTGGTCTAAAGCTTTGATATTATAATTTTCTAGGATCTTATGGTTGGTGATGAGGCAAGTGAATTACGCTCAATGTTAGAAGTTAATTACCCGATGGAAAATGGCATAGTACGAAATTGGGATGACATGAAACACCTGTGGGACTATACATTTGGACCAGAGAAACTTAACATAGATACCAGGAATTGTAAAATCTTGCTCACAGAACCTCCTATGAACCCAACCAAAAACAGAGAGAAGATTGTAGAGGTAAGTTTTTAGATGGGTTGCGCACATATGTGTTTCTGTGATGTGATGTTAAAGCACATGTTTTTTCTTTTATCTTACCATTGTCCTTAACAATAAAGGGAATAAGAATAATTGTTATTTTCTCCCAGATCCTATTTATTGAGCACCTAACTATGTTAGTCATTACTTATAAGTAGAATATACCAGTAAACAAAGCGAAGTCCTGCTGCCATGGAGTTGATCCTCTAGCAGGGGAAAACAGACCAAAAGAGCAAAAAGTGAGTTAATTGAATGGTTTGTTAGAAGATAATAGATGCTAAAGGGAAGAAAAAAGAGTAGGTTAAGGGGGATGGGGAATGTAGGGAGGCTGCGTTTTTCATAGAATGTGGTAGTATGTGTCTGTGAGAAGGTGATATTTAAACAAAGGGAGTTAGCCAGAATATATTTGGGAAGAGCATTCCAGGCAAAGGGAGTAGCCAGTGTAAAGGTCTTGAAATGGGAGCAAGCCTGGCATATTAGAGAGTCAGCAAGGAAGCCAGTGTGGGAGAGCAACAGGAGACGAGGTGGGAGAAGTAATGGGGCAATCTAGGGCCCTGTAGGCTCTAATAGGGAATTAGATTTAAACTCCAAGTGAAATGTACAAGGAAGGGACATGCTCAGATTTAGGTTCCTGTGGCTGCTGTGTTGAATGTAGATAGAACATAAGGAGGCAAGGGTACAAGAGAGACCAGTTTGGAGACTTTTTCAGTTACCTAAGCACAAGATAATAATGGTTAGGATTAGGGGTAGTAGCAGAGAAGGTAATGAGAAGTGGCCAGATTGTGGCTCTGTTTTGAAGGTAGGGCCAAAATATATTCTGATTTCTTAGATGTGGGTAATAGAGGGATAACGGCAAAGATTTCGCTTGAGTAACTGGAGGATGGGGAAAGACTGAGATAGTAGAAGAGGATTTGGGAGGGAAATGGATCAGCAGTCCAGTTTTGGACATGTTAGGTCTTCATTAGACATCCAAGCAAAAATGTCTAGTAGACGGTTATTAAGATCAAGTTCAGGAGAAAAGTCTGGGACTGGGGATAAAAACTTGGGAGAGTCATGAGGATATAGATAATATGGTTCACCAAAGAAGTGATAGTAGACAGAGGTGAGAAAGCGAAGGGCCAGGGAGATAGAGGAGAGCTGGGAAACGAGGTTGAAATGGCTAATGAGGTAGGCAGTTACAGAGAGCAGAAAGTCTACATTCTTAATAGTTTAGATAGGTAACTTTTCAAGGTTGTCTTTCATTTTGTTATATATGAGATAGAAACCTTTAATTGCTTTGTATTTTAGTAGCTTTCCAGATACTACTTAATGTAAATATCTTGTTTTACTCAGTGGCTATCTTTAGATGTTTATGGAAATTTTGGAAGAGATTTAGAATTTTTATATTAAGTGTTTTAAAATTTTGAGATCATGGTTTTAGCTACAGAATCCATATCATTTCTTATGTTTCGTATTTTATTACTTTTTTCCCCTAGCCACCCCTAAAACTATGAAAGATGGGCTTTATTGTATTAGCTCATATTTTAATTGCATTTTACACTTTCTGAGTTTTTTTTTGTTTTTGTTTCTTGCACGGGCCTCTCACTGTTGTGGCCTCTCCAGCTGCGGAGCACAGGCTCCAGACACACAGGCCCAGTGGCCATGGCTCATGGGATGTAATTTCTATGTAATTTCTCTGCGGCATGTGGGATCCTCCCGGACCGGGGCACGAACCCGCGTCCCCTGCATCGGCAGGCTGACTCTCAACCACTGCGCCACCAGGGAAGCCCCATTTTACACTTTCTGAATGGTTTACAATCACTAATACTTTGTGATGGATAAGTAGTCATTTGTAATTGCTATTTATTTTTAGCAGCTCATTACAAAATCAGAATGAAGAGATATTTTTGCATTAAATCAAAAGGTTACTACACAAGGAAACCTTTTGGAAAGTAACACAATACCAGAATGAAAACCAAGTTTTCTTTCAAATGAAAAGTTAGGGAGATGACAGGTATAGTGTCATCCACTAACTAGCTATTTGACTAGGACACATATTTTTTTAATCTGCAAAAATGACAAGAATTAGTCTTACTGCACTCTAAGGTCTCATCTTTAGTTTAATGCTCTTTTTTACTCATGAGTGCAAATTTGGCTATGATTGATAATGCCCTACTTCAATCTCATCCAGAAAGTTGTATTAGAACTACAGATACTTTTTAATGATCTTATAAGTAAAAACAAATTCTATCAGACTGTCAAGTTGATAAATGCAAATACAGTTGACCCTTGAACAATGCAGGGTTAGGGGTGCCACCCCCCTCGGTCAGACATTTGTGTATAACTTTACATTTGGCCCTCTTTATTCCAGTTCTGCATCACTGGATTCAGCCAATCTCGGATCATGTAGTGGTATAGTATTTATTTAATGAAAAAAACCTGCAATTAAGTGGACCTGCGCGGTTCAAACCTGTGTTTTCAAGGGTCAACTGTATAGCATTATTCTTCCATTTTCATCCCTGTGGTGGGGGAATAAAGGATGATGGAGTAGAATACTACTTAGAATATCTAGTTGCTTAATTGATGAGTATGTGTTTCAGAGATGTAAAATTTATTTATGTATGTATGTATTTTAGAATTTTTAAATTTTTTTAATTGAATTTTATTGAAGTGTAGTTAATTTACAATGTTGTGTTAGTTTCAGGTGTACAGCACAGTGATTCAGTTTTGTTGGTTTTGGTTTTGTTTTTGGCTGCACCACGCTGTATGCGGGATCTTAGTTCCCTGACCAGGGATCGAACCTGTGCTCCCTGCAGTGGAAGCACGGAGTCCTAACTGCTGGACTGCAGGGAATTCCCCAGAGTTGTAAAATTTAAATTCTGTATAATTCTTATTGTGGTCAGTTGTAAAATTTCTAAATATGAGATATTCATAGCGGTAGTCAGCACTGCCAATCAAGGAATGCTCAGTGTAGATGACAGAGAAAATCCTATAGGATGTTCCCAGCCAACCTACACTACAGAGAATGAGCATGGTTGGGAGCAGAGAGGGCATGAGGGAACTCCTCCCTGCAGTGTACCTTGGCAGAGAGTGGAATGCAGCCTTGGCTCCAGTGGGGAGGGCAGGCTCAGCTGCTGAGCATTCAGGATCTGCCAGCATTCAGGAGTTGCTGTGTTTATTTTTGTTTTCCTGCCCTACTGTTTTATTACCTTTTTTTTTTTTTTTTTAACTGCTGGAGGTAGAGACACAGTCTTTCTTGGCCCAGGTTGAGGGAGAGGGATGCGAAGGTAAGCAGTTAAGCAGTTTCTATAGTTTGTCTTTAAATTAAAAGATATTTCCTTTAAGGGACATCAGTTGAGAAGAAAGGCTTGTTCAAAAGCAGAATGCTTTCTTTCACTCTAATTAGCCATTAACTAAAACACTCAGAAATCTTTGCTTTGTAGCACTTACGAAATGCTTGGGGACTTAGTGTGTATTCAAAAATCTGTCCCCAAAATTGGAGCTCTGTGACAGCAGGACTTCAGTAGAGGCAAAAAGAGCTAAAGAGAATGGAGGATTCTTTTGGGTTCTTTGATTCTATTTTGGATAGCTAATCCACTCTGACCATCAAGAAACCTTATACATACTTATTATGTAATTTCTAAATACTAATATTTTCCCTTTCCTTTTCCATTTTCAGGTAATGTTTGAAACTTACCAGTTTTCTGGAGTGTATGTAGCCATCCAGGCAGTTTTGACTTTGTATGCTCAAGGTAGGTGAAGCTTAACTTTTAGTATAATCAGTTCAGCAAATATTCATTAAATATGTTTGATGTCAGAGGAGTTTGATTTTTCGGTAAGTTGTAAGTCACAGAAGAGCACAATATGTATGTATTTATATTTATTCAAATTTTTAAAATATTTATTCAGATATTTCCACAATTTCTAAAATTTGTCAAATAAAATATACACATTTTTATTTTCTTTACTAAACAATGAAAGACTTAGGAAAAAGAAACTTCTCAATTTTTTTAAAAGTAGAAGGTTCCCTCTTCTAGGCTATTTAAAGTAAAAAATGTTTTATAAAGTGGAGAATGAAAATGGAATTTGTCCTCAGAATTGGCAGTTTAAAAAAAAATAGAGCCAAAATGTTAGTATAAATCATGTTTGTCAAATACATAATAGATTAAATACAAAAGGAAAGGCAGACATTTGAGAATGCCTTCCTAACTTTTGAGGTGGATTTAATGGAGGGGAGCTACTGTGTTTTCTTGGTACTGCCGTTAGTAACTGCCTTGCTGTCCATTGGGAATAAAATAGTAGCCATGTAGGGAGAACTCTTTATATTCTGATGGTCTTATTGAGAACTTAAGGGGCCATCAGATATGTGCTACAGAGTTTGTTAGGCACTTAAAATGTAAAGATGCCTCAAGGACTTAGAATCTAATGGGGAAAAGATACAGAAATTGATTCAGCATGTCAGAGAAGATTTCTGAAGGAGGTGACAATTAAGTCTCAAGCCTTAGTACTTAAGCAGTGTATGACAATACAGTTGACCCTTGAACAATGCTGGTTTGAACTGCATGAGTCCACTTATACATGAATATTTTTTAATAGTAAATACTACAGTACATGGTCCGTGGTTGTTTGAATCTGGGGATGTAGAGGAACCATGGATGCAGAGGGCCAATTATAAGTTATATGCAGGTTAACCCCCCTGTTGTTCAGGGGTCAGTTGTACTTGGGAAACAAACTAATATTGTGGTGATCCATCTGATTCTACACGTGCATAAGTAAAAATCACTTTTCAAAATACATACTGGGTTTTTAAACTGTCTTTACTACTACATATAGATACTAAGAAAGTACTTGGGGAGAATTAAATTTTTAAAGAGGCTTTATTCATTCACCAAGTGTAGCATGTGCCTCGATTTCTGTTTAGTGCATAGGATATGGCAGTGAGTAGAGTAAGCTACTCCGTAAGCTACGTGTGGTCTCCTTGTCCTTAAGGCAGTTACAGCCCAGCTGTGAGTGATTAGTGCTTGTGTGCACCTAGGTAATTTTGTTTCATTTTTTTTTAAAGTAAATTTCAGAAATTATTTTAGAAAATACTTTGGAAAAATAGATATTAAAAATTTTGAATCTAAGCTTTGAAATTGGTAATAATAGTTGCATTTAGGGGGTGGGGATGGGACGTTTCTGCTGAAATGATATTTTGTTTTAATTGAATGAAATTTACCTTAACAGATTTTTCTAGTAGTATTCATAAATTTATTTCTGTCCAAGGAGAAGATACCCTCTTTTAATTCCTGATACTTAGCTATTTTTGTTTAACTGTTGAATTCTTAATTTTGAGAAATGATAGTCCAGTAATACTAATCAAAAGAACTCTAAGCCGTGGTAAACAAGGTGGCTAGTGCTAACCAGTTAAACCAAAAAAAGTAAGAAGCAGCATTCGGAGCCAGGGAAGGTTTTTGAATAAGAGAGAGGTAACACAGTGATTCAGGAAAGTATGTTTGACTGCATTTTGCAGACAGGATTGAGGGGAATAACAAATCATGGAGTCTGGGCTGGAAGTTAAAGTGGTCAGGGAAGGTATAAATGGAAAGGTAAGAACTAGATCGAGCTTTAAAGAATCCTTAGGAATGAGGTGGAAAGAATGAATAATCCAGTGACAGCAGGGTGTGGCACTGGAATCCGGTCAAATACATAAGGGAGAGGCCAGTATGTAACCTAGTGGGAGTGTAGAAAATAAGGTGAGGTTGGATGGGAAGGTCTATTTGGAAAATAAAATATGTAAATTGCTGCTTTAGTTGATATTACTGGGAGTATTTTTGAATTAATGATATTGTGGATTCTTCTTTTTTACAATAGAAAGTCTCTTGTTTAAAAGAATGCAACCTTAAGAGGCAGTGTATGATTTTTATGAAACTTAAAAAATCAGTCAAGGAAAAACAGATTATATCAACTTTAGTAGGAGGTGGTTTGAATAAACGTATTCCAAGATAAATCAGTTACTTAGTGCATAATGAGAAAGGGAGAGTGCCTACTCGGGGATGGGACAATGATAAAAGAATGCTTGAGCAAATTGTAGATAATGCATATTCTGGTTAAAATTTTTTTTGTTGTTAAAAATATTATTAGACTATTAAAAACTACTAGAAAACATGAGTCAGAAAAAGTTTTGTCTTTCCTGAATTAACCCTGACACAAAAGGTGAAACAGTAATTTGCAGCTATTTATAGTTTTAAACAGCACATATGAGAAACAAGGCAGCTTCCTTGCTGTTTTTTAAGAGGTTTAACTGACATTGTCTTTTTGGTTTCTGGTGAATAATTGAAATGATCCTTCGGCTAGTCAAGATGAATTGTTCTCAGATTTCTAGCTATCTAGTATCAACAAATTTTCCAAACACAGTTTTGTCATATGACAAAAATAATAATAAAGAACTAGATTATTTCAACAGGTTCACTATCAACTTGTGTAATATTTACCTTTCACAATGGTTTTCGTAAAAGTTATCCATGATGCTCTAGAAAATTTTACTTTAAGGGAATTCAGGGATCCAGATTAAGTTGGAAGCAAAAATAAAGACCATGTTGTATTTTTCCGTCCTAGGTCTGAAAAATAGTCCTAGGGCTATCTCCTGGGGTAGCCCATGATTAGACTAAAAGTCTCACAGGAGGCATGTGAGAGAACACTGACTTTAGTGTCTGTGTATTCGAAATAAGCTGCAAAATAAGCAAATAATAAAGAAATGCTGGCTTTTAGACCATTCTGGTTGGTGACGTTTCTAGTTTGGTTTCTTTACCAATATTTGAAATTTGCTGGCTTTGATTTTTCTGATTTGGCTTTTTATTTACAACCTCATGGTTCTTCCACAGGTTTATTAACTGGAGTAGTGGTGGACTCTGGAGATGGTGTGACTCACATTTGCCCAGTGTATGAAGGCTTTTCTCTCCCTCACCTTACCAGGAGACTGGATATTGCTGGGAGGGATATTACCAGATATCTTATCAAGGTAAGCAAAAAAAAAAAAAATCATAGAATTAGATTTTGTAGTTTTGTGTGTACCAACTTAACACAAAATTGAGTGTATCATCTCAGGATTCTAGCTAATCTGCACCACCAGAGAAGTGGCCCAGTTCATTATTCATATAAAATCCATATGAGATTCACACACGTGATCTCTTGTATATAATATATATTATATATTATATATAATATAATTTATATATTATATATTATATATAATATAATATATAGTATATATATTAGTATATATATACTAATGAGAGTTCATCATTACATAATTATATTTACTATTCCCAAGGAATGGGTAGAGAGGTATTTCAAAGATGGGGGAAGACTCTAAAACTTCCTTGAACAACCTAGGCAACCTTTCTGCCATAAGACCTTCCTTTGAACAGGTGGATGATAAAGTGTACTTGTGAATATAATTAGTTATAATTTTCTTTAAAACATTGCTGGATAAAGTATATAAGGCCACTATTTGGAGGCATGTGGGTTTTTTGTAATGTGGAAAAAAAAGGTTTAGAATGTTGTCTGTACCAGAATTCTGTAGTTAGTGTATTCCCTCCAGGTCAGTCAGTGGCTCTCAGTCAGGGATGATGCTACCCCCCAGGGACATTTTGCAGTGTCTGGAGACATTTTTTGGTTGTTACAGCTTTGCAGAAAGGCTGCTAAACATCCTACAATTAACAGGGCATCCCCTGCAACTAAGAATTGTAAGGTCCGATATGTCATTGGTGCTGCTGTGAAGAGACTGTTCTAGGATGAAATCTGTGCAATAAATTAGGTTGCATTAAGTCTTCACCTTGACATTGGGTTCCTTTAATCTCATTTAAAGTAATAATAAGATTGTTAATGAGAATTATAATACTCTTATTCTAAGCCAAAATTCTACTCGAAGGTGACTACCAAAGGAGTGCCCAAGGGATTTCTTTTGAACATAAGCCCAAAGATAAGGGGATTTGTTTTCTTAAGTTTTTATATGAAAATGTTGTTTATGATGCATATTATGTGGGGTTTTTTTTTTTTAACAAATGCTATTGCCCATCTAATATGTGTCAGACATAATAGAAGTTAGGGATAAAACTTCGTTAAGACCTGGGGTATTTCATGAATATGGTATTGATTGAGCAAATTGCAGAATTACAGGAGTCCAGTGTAAAATATTATTTATTAATAGATATTTTGCTCATTTTGGCCATTTATTATTCATGAACTGTTAATTCTGTCTCTCTGTGAAACTGAAATATAAATCCTATTATGGCAAGTAATATTCCCATTTCTGAAATACTCAGTAAGAGCTAAGGCTTCACTGCCCATTGCATTTGGTATTGATGTGACATATTTAGAGAGCATTAATCGCTTTTGCAGAGTTGAACTCATTCAGATTACTTGTGGATTTACTGCTATTTTTTTGTACCAGCTGCTTCTGTTGCGGGGCTACGCCTTCAACCATTCTGCTGATTTTGAAACAGTTCGCATGATTAAAGAAAAATTGTGTTATGTGGGGTATAATATTGAGCAAGAGCAGAAACTGGCCTTAGAAACTACAGTATTAGTTGAATCTTACACAGTAAGTATTTCCAGTGTATAATATATATGTGGTTTTAAAATGGACAACTTTGGCTATTGGTGTATGCTTAAGGAGGTTTTCTTAGAATCCAGTATATTTGGTTTGGGTTGTTATAATATGTATATGTGTGATCTTTAATGTCTTTCTACATTATGATTCTATGATTTAATTATTTTAGGATACCGTATAACATGAAATAAGGCAAAAATCATGTATTGCTTTTTACTTTAGGATGCAGTTAGATGTGAGATATTATTTTGAGACTCTAGTACCTGGAATAGCATTTTTCAGCATGGGTTTCACGTAATGTTATTTCTGTGAGATGTTAATAGGTATTTCACAAAAATTAAAATGGGGGCTACATTTTCAGGTAAGTTTGGGAGAGAGTTGATTTCACTTTATTAAAGGACTTCTCAGAGCCTTGATATGCTGATTTGTACATGACTGCAGTAATTCCTCAGCATTTCATGGGGCTGGTGTTCTGAGATACTTTGGGAAGTGGTCATCCTATAGGATGGCTTTTATAATTCAGTAGGTGGCAGTCTTCCTGACTTAGTATTTTCTTAATGAGATGTTCAAAACAAATGTTAACTTGAAATTGAAACTGATGAGACTTAGAACCTAGTTATAGTTTACACTAGGGGAGTTGATCCTCCCTGAATTTTTAATGTATTGCTGTCTTTAAGTCTGTCATTCATCTGGGTATAAAGTACTTCCACATTGCATCTTTGATCAATGCATCTGGAGACATTTTTTGGTTGTTACAGCTTTGCAGGAAGGCTGTTAAACATCCTACAATGAACAGGGCATCCCCTGCAACTAAGAATTGTAAGGTCCAATATGTCATTGGTGCTGCTAGGATCTAGTAGTTATTAAAATGAAATTGAGTGATAGGCAATAAAAGCAAGTATTCTTAAACCATTTGATTCATGTAAGCTCAACCTATCACAAATATGTACATAATAGTCATTTAAAAAATAATTATAGGGACTTCCCTGGTGGTCTAGCAGTTAAGACTCCATGCTTCCATATGGATGGCTAGTGGGAAGCTGCTGCATAGCACAAGGAGATCAGCTCGATGCTTTGTGATGACCTAGAGGAGTGGGATAGGGAGGGTGGGAGGGAGGATCAAGAGGGAGGGGATATGGGGATATATGTATACATATAGCTGATTCACTTCGTTGTACAGCAGAAACTAATACAACATTGTAAAACAATTATACGCCAATAAAGATATTTTAAAAAAAAAGAAAAAAGGTTACCAGGGGATAAGGTGGGGGAGGGATAAATTGGGAAATTGGGATTGACATATACACACTACTATATATAAAATAGGTAACTAATAAGGACTTACTATATAGCATAGGCTACTCTATTCAGTACTCTGTAATGACCTATATGGTAAGAGAGTCTAAAAAAGAGTAGGTATATGTATATGTATATCTGGTTCACTTTGCTGTACACCTGAAGCTAGCACAGCATTGTAAATCAACTGTACTCCAATAAAAATTATTTTTTAAAAAATTGGAAAAAAAAAAAAAAGACTGCGCTTCCACTGCAGGGGGCATGGGTTTGATCCCTGGACTGGGAACTAAAGATCGTGTATGCCACATGGTACAGCCAAAAGAAAACAAAAACAAAAATAAATGAATAGGGACTTCCCTGGTGGCACAGCGGTTAAGAATCCACCTGCCAATGCAGGGGACGTGGGTTCGAGCCCTGGTCCGGGAAGATCCCACGTGCCGCGGAGCAGCTAAGCTGTTGAGCCACAACTACTGAGCTCGTGCCACAACTACTGAAGCCCGTGTGCCTAGAACCCGTGCTCTGCAACAAGAGAAGCCACCGCAATGAGAAGCCCACACACTGCAACAAAGAGTAGCCCCCGCTCGCCGCAGCTAGAGAAAGCCCGCGCACAGCAGTGAAGACCCAACGCAGCCAAAACTAAATAAATCAAAAAAAAAGAATAAAAATAATTATAAATTTTTATAAGTTATATTGTTTAATTTTAGAAGATACTGATCCAAATAGTCAATAAGTCAATACTTTGCAACTTAATGATCTCCAGATTTGCTCTGGGGAGTCTTTCCTGAAGCCTTCTTGGCAGTTACCCTAGATTTATAATTTGTCACCTACCTGACTTTGGAAGAAAGTGTCATGAGGCAGAGGATAAGGGAACTAGAAGTGTAAGACATATTTTATTTATTTATTCTCCTTTCTCAGAGAGTTTGAGGTAGGTTACAAAAATACATGCAACAAATAAACAGTGAACTGATGAGTAAATGAAGAGGGATAAGAGTGGACAACTAAAGGAAAGGGTAAGATTTGGTGCAAAGAAATGGGAAGCATACAGTTTTAACAGATCCAAGAGGTAGTTCCTAGGGTAGGTGGCCCCAGGCTGGCCTGCAAATAGAGCTTTGAGAAGAGCCACACCATCAGAGGCTGGAAGGGCCAGGTACAGAGGTTTTGGTAACAGTAGTGTGCCATGTGAAGTTTTTCCATGTATCTTGGGGTGATTTCAAGTTTGGGTTTTAAAGTTTATTTTTTTTAGGGGTAAATTTTTTTTAAAGTTATTGATGTGATTTATAAAAAGATAATTTTGGAGTGATTGCACATACTTGTAAACCATCATAGCAAACGGGGGTAAATGTCTTAAGGAACTTGCTTCATCATGCTTTGTCATATTGGAAAGTCAGTTTTGGAATCTAAACATAATTATTTTAATTATGTTATTTTAAACAAATATACTGTTAGAAATGTTAATGTAAAACTAATTCTGGTATGTCATACAGAAATGTGTCCAATGCCAGCGTATACAAGCATGCTCGTTACTTAGGTCAATTCAGTGAATTGTGAGGGAGTTTTTGTTTAACATTTCTCATTTAATTAAATATAAACATGATGTAACTTAAGAGTTTTCTGCACAAGGTCATGTTGTAATGGTATCTGACCAGTTGTTTAAATCTCATTTTCTTAAAATTATATTTATTCATTATCATTTAAAATTTAATAGGACCTAGTAAGTAGGATACAACAGAATTGCCCAATAAATAGTCTAGGTCAATATTCTTTAAGTTTTCTTGATCATACAATTTTTTTAGATTAAATGATTTGACAGAAGTTTCACACGTGATATAAAGTGTTTTGATGACAAAATAATAAAGTTACCCAGAGTAATTATTTGGTGAAAGAAATTACTTAAAATTTTTAATTGAATTTGTCTGTGCTCCATGGTAAAAATATCCATAAACTCACATATGTGTTAAAATAATAAGCAACACTGACCCCAGCAAAAATCCAATTGCCATGGGCGATCAGCGCCACCTGTAGTGCTCACCTGCACACACCAGTGGACCATCACACACTCGTGCGTTGGCGAATCCTCCAAGAAATTCCTCCTATTTGGGGCCGTGACATACCATTTTAAAAGCAGAACATAGCATGATAATAAAAACAATTATTTTGATGTATTTAATTTATCTTTTTAATCTGTTTTCAAAAATGTATTTTCAGAGAAATATATTGCTGATAATGATTTTGGTTCTAGAACAGGTGTTTATAAGTTTATAAGTACTAACATCTAAAGAGCACTAGGAATTTTTTAAATCTTTTGCTGATACCTGATTGTTCTTGGTTTCTAGCTCCCAGATGGCCGCATTATCAAAGTTGGGGGAGAGAGATTTGAAGCACCAGAAGCTTTGTTTCAGCCTCACTTGATCAATGTTGAGGGAGTAGGTGTTGCTGAATTGCTTTTTAACACAATCCAGGCAGCTGACATCGATACCAGGTACATTAGAAATTGTTGTTTCAAAGTTATTTATCAGAAACAGATGGAATAGGACTTCCCTGGTGGTGCAGTGGTTGAGAGTCCGCCTGCCGATGCAGGAGACACGGGTTCGTGCCCCGGTCTGGGAAGATCCCACGTGCCGCGGAGCACCTGGGCCCGTGAGCCATGGCCGCTGAGCCTGCGTGTCTGGAGCCTGTTGCTCCGCAACGGGAGAGGCCACAACAGTGAGAGGCCCGCGTACCGCAAAAAAAAAAGAAAAGAAATAGATGGAATATAAATAGCTAGAATGACCAAGTTGTCTGTTGTCTCACTCAGTTTTCTGATAGGATGACACTGGTTGTTGAACAGCATATATCATTGTGTCTCAAGTGCCTCTTTAATCTTATTTTGAAATAGTTTAAATGTTGAAAGTTGCAAGAATAGAATAGAGAACTCCTATACACTGTCCAGTTTTCAGTTTTACTGATTTTAACATTCTGCATGTTCGTGTGCTCTCTCTCTTTTCTTTCTTGAGCCATTTGAGTAGGTTGTATGCATAAGTCCTCTTTACTGCTTAATATTCACTTTGTATTTCTTGGGAATGAGGCTATTCTCTTACAGCCACAGTGCATTATTGAGTTCTGGGGATTGATTACTGACATACTTTTATCTACCATCTGTATTTCAGTTTTGTTCACTGTCCCAATAATGTCCTTTATACAGTTTTTCTTTTCTCCAGTAAAGGATCAAATCTAAGGTCACACATTGTATTTAGTCGTCATGTCTCTTAGTCACCTTTTATCTATTATAGTTCCTCAGTCTTTTATGACATTGATATCTCTGCAGAGAACAATTTGGGTTTGAATGTTTTCTCATGATTAGATTTAGATTGTGCATTTTTGGCTAGAACAGTACTTAAGTGATGTGTCCTTCTCAGGTTATCACATCCAGAGTGATGTCTGTTTGCTCCGAATTGGTGATATTAGTGTTAAACTCTTAATGAAGTTTCCTATTTTCTCCACTGTGTACGTTTTCTTTTTTTTTCCTTTCCTGACTTTTAAGTAATTTGTGGGAAAATACTTTGAGACTGTGTAAATCTCCTGTTCCTCATCAAACTCTGGCCCCCACCCCTTTTGGCGTCTGTTGATGATTCTTGCCTAAACCCATTTTTATTGTGGTGGTTGCAAAAAGGTGATTTTTTCTCATTCTGTCATTCTGTATTTATTAGTTGGCATTCTAGCATAAAGAAGTCCTTTTCCTTTCTCCCTTGTTTTGTTTGTTGATTATCAGTATGGTCTCATGATTTTATTTGGTGGATTATAAATTATTACTGCCTTATTTCATTTTGGTGCTAAATTGTTCCTGATATCGCCTGTGAGAACCCCTTCAAGCAAGCTCCTGTGTCCTTTGATGTGCCCTCATCTCTTTTTGAGCACATTCTACTTCATTCTGTTTTGTGGCACAGGATATTCCTGGCTCATCTTTAATTTTGTTTTCTGAATAGGTAGTGAAAACTATACAAAAAAGTATACTCAGAAGTATTACTCTCCCCACCCCTTGTCTTTCACCCTAGTCGTCCTCCCTCTTTTTTATTTTCTTGCACAAAAGGTAGCATACTGTAAATACTCCTTTGCACTTTGCTTTTTTCACTTAATGTATTTGAAACAAGCTTTTTTTTTTAATGTCTAAAACTGCCTTCTTTTTATACGGCAGGTTTTTATTATCCTTTGCACTTTGCTTTTTTCACTTAATGTATTTGAAACAAGCTTTTTTTTTTTTAATGTCTAAAACTGCCTTCTTTTTATACGGCAGGTTTTTATTATCCGTTTTATGTATGTATGTCAATCTCAGTCTCCCAGTTCATCCCCTGCCCCGCCCCCGCTTTCCCTCTTTGGTGTCCACACGTTTGTTCTCTACATCTGATGCTTCCTAGGGGTTGTCCTTATTCTTTGTTCCAGTTGCATTCTTTTTTCCACTGTGATAATGCAGTGATAATGCTGCATTTAATAACCTTGTGCACACTGTATCTTTGTATTGTTGGGCATATATATTCTGAAAACATGTCTGGGGGGAATAGTTGGGTTGAAGGATAAATGTGTGTGGTTTTGTTATTGCTCAGTTCCCTTCTATGAAAGTTGTACCCTTTCTTTTTCCCACCAGTCATATATGAGGGCACCTGTGTCCCCAACAGCTCGTTCACACAGTTTTTCAGCATTTTACTTTTATGCCAAGTCTAATGAGTGAGAAATGATATCTTAATGTAGTTTTAATTTGCGTTTCTCTTAAGATTGAAGTTGAATATATTTTTCTATGTCTAGGGCCATTTTTATATCTTATCCTGGTGAATTATCTGTTCATGGCTTTTGCCTGTTCTATGGAATTAAAAAAAATGTTTTCTCTCAGTTTTTGAAAAAGTTCTTTTTATATTAGCTCTGTGATATCTATTGCAGACAGTTTGTCATTTTTCATTTGTCTCTTATGGTGTTTCTGGCCATACAAAATTTTGTTTTTATTTAGTTACATAAAAAGATTTATAATCTTTTATTGCATCTAGAGTTTGAGTCATAGTTTAGAAAGCTCTCCTTTGTACTCAAGTTATTGAGAAATTCACTCAGAAGCATTTTATTAAGCAAGTGTTTGCCTACTTCTTTATTTAACCCTGAATGAAATAACCCCCTAATTTTTGTGGGCTGGCTGGGGAACAGTCTGGTAATGGAAATTAATAAAAATAGCAGTTGGCTTATAAAAAGCTATAAATCTAATGGAAGATGATCAAAAATCTCATCTAAACTTCATAATTATGATCAATTCTTATGGTAGGGATTGGGTAGATGCTTTTGTCCCTTGATTTAATGATCACTAACAGCAAAATTATATTTCAAAGTGCATTCCTGTTGGTAGTGATTAAAGTTTTGGTGTTCCTAAAGCAATGGAGTGAGGTTCAGTACCCTCTCCACGTTGCT
Organism: Lagenorhynchus albirostris; assembly: GCF_949774975.1. NCBI lineage: Eukaryota > Metazoa > Chordata > Mammalia > Artiodactyla > Delphinidae > Lagenorhynchus > Lagenorhynchus albirostris. Next base: position 34,348,057 of record NC_083107.1, on the reverse strand, counting down.
AGCACTGGAAAGCAGCACAACTCAGATTTTGTTTTGCATGTCCTGTGTGTTGAAAGCATACAGGTAAATGCTCATGGGGGGCTTCCCTGGTGGCGCAGTGGTTAAGAATCCGCCTGCCAATGCAGGGGACACGGGTTCGAGCTCTGGTCCGGGAAGATCCCACATGCTGTGGAGCAACTAAGTCCGTGCGCCACAACTACTGAGCCTGCACTCTAGAGCCTGTGAGTCACAGCTACTGAAACCCGCGTGCCTAGAGCCTGTGCTCGGCAACCAGAGAAGAGCCCGTGCACCGCAACGAAGAGGAGCCCCTGCTCGCCACAACTAGAGAAAGCCCGTGCACAGCAACGAAGACCCAGTGCAGCCAAAAATAAATAAATAAAAATAAATTAATTTAAAAAATAAATGTTCATGGGCACTTACCACATGTAGCTATACCTCAACAACTTAGTTTATGTCACACTCATGTGCATACTTCTGCAATTAAATACAATACAGAACTTCTAGAAGCTAGAATTATAATAGCCTGAGCCTTTGAGAACCTGAAAGTAAGTAAAAACCTGGAAGTGAGTTTGAATGAGGCCAAAATGGATGTGACTTAGCTCTTGAGTTTTACTAGGAGAAGAGTTCCTCAGACCCTCACTTCAGATGATATTACTTTTACTACATATGCGGTTATTTTAGATTTGATTATCTGGTATCATGACCAACAGCATATTTAAGGAAGAAAGCGAGGACTGCTCTAAGAAGCAAGCACATCAATCTAACCAAAAATAGTAGCTGACGGCCTCAAAGCAAAGGAGCAAAGCAAGAACTGGAATCGTGGTAGAATATGGTTAATTATAGTAAAGAACCACATCTAAGTGGCTCCGTGGAAGCACTGTGATAGCACAGTCCAAATACTGCAAGTTTGTAATGTAAACTGGTCATTACTAAAAGACTCAATTACATTTGCAAGAAAATGTTATGTGCTTTAGAAGTATTGTTATCAAAATGCTAATAATTTTATATAGAGAGAGGGTTTATTATCTATTAACAGTAGTAATAGCAAACATTCAGCCTTGTGGTTTACATGTTGAATTTTATTTAATTCTCCCAGCAGCCACCTGAGGCTGATGTAAATAAAAGCAACTCTGAGATACTGTTTTCCTAATCTGAAACCCCTAATGAATACCTATTGTGTTTTTCTAGATCTGAATTCTATAAGCACATTGTGCTTTCTGGAGGGTCTACTATGTACCCTGGGCTGCCATCACGGTTGGAACGAGAGCTTAAACAGCTTTACTTAGAACGAGTGTTGAAGGGAGATGTGGAAAAACTTTCTGTAAGTATCAATCAATAATCCAACTGTTAACATACTTTTAAAACCCTGTAAAATAGTTTGTGACTCTTGACAGCCACCAGAGGGAGCAAGAAGTCTTTCTAAACAAATTCCTAATGCAGTCTAGTGTAACCTTGAAGAGGTAGGAAGAAGTAAATGGTTCAAGATGAGCTTTGTCTCAGAGCGGTCCTAGTGCCAGGGCACCTCTGTATTCAGTGTATCGAGGCACCTGGGCCCAGGGCCAGATGTTTTGGTTCATCTGTAACAAACAGCCTGGAGCCGGAGGTGCCTGTAAGTATATGGGAAGAACCTGTTGTACTATGGGGAGAGAAAGACCCCTTTGGGTTTGTTTTTTTTAACTTGTTTTTTTAATATGTAGTCAGCATTCAGTGCTACTCTTGGACTGTCTCATGTTTCTGACTGAGTTATTTTCTGGCTGTTTCTTGCATATGTCTTATCTCCCCAATCAGATTGTAAACAACACCGTGTCTCCAGTTCCTTTGCATCCCCGTCAACTATCATAGCTCTTGAAACAGACTTTAATTGGTAGTTGTTGGTGTGTAGAGTAGGAAGAAATTTTTAAACTAGTACGTAACAGTTGGTGGTTATTTGGCATTGATTTTTTTTCTACAAACCCTGGACTGTGTGAAGTATACTATACATACTATGCACTCAGTTAAGAGTCGTTTAATTCTAAATCAGTCTCTGAGGTTCATCTCACCAACTTTGATCAGTTTATATAATGAGATTACATCCTACAGAGGGCTGTATGTATTAGAGACACTATGTCACATCTTTTATTTGTGACTCAAATTGTTGAAATTAAGTTGTGTGTGGACTCATACATTAAACAAATTAAAAGACTCAAAAGGAGCCATGTTGTCTAAGTACTTCACTCATTTGTCTGACTTTGAGTATAGATATAATTTAAAATCAGTCTCAGATGATTATTTAGCAAATGCTTCTTGAACTCCTTCTAGGTGCCAAACACTTGTCTAGATGGTGGGAGAAACAAAACAGTGGTGAACAAAACCAAAAATCCCCGCGTTTAGTCTGTGAATAATATACCAGTAGTAACAAGCACTATGGAGAAGTCAGGTTAGGGGCTAGAGAGCGGGCAGTGATTGGGGGAGACGGTGTGCTCCTTTGTGTAGTGTGATCAGAGAAGTACTCCCGTGAGATAAGATGTAAGTCTTATTCAGCCACGGGGAAGAGTTTGGCTTTCCTCCTATTGAGGAAGGAGGATCTTGCACAGAGATGGTAGGATCTGACTTGTTTAAAGGATCATTAAGTCTGGGTGGTGAATAGATTGTTGAGGGAAGGGAGGAGGAAAGGTGAAATCACAAGACAGGTTAGGAGGCTCTGAGAGGAGGAAGGAGCTGGGAGAGGTTTATAAGATAGACGAGGAGGTGTGAAGTGGTGTCTTGCAGAGTGCAAGAGAAGAGAAGTGTCACGGGATTGCCGAGCAGCACTGAGGGGCTCAGCTGAGGTAACGTTTAAAGCTAGATGTTGAGTTTCTCCGACACGTGTTCAGTTGCTTGAAGGCAGGGGCAGAGCAAGAGAGTTGATCACCCGAGTTGGTGTTCTGCCGAGTGAGGGAGAGAAAGACAGAATCACTGAGGATGATGTCAGGACATGGTGGAGAGAGCACGCACACGTGCCACAGAGCGGGTATGAGGAGGAATAACCTGGGCATCTATAGCTGCCCTGGGCAAAGAGGGGTGGTGGATGGAGTAGTCAGATAGGGTGAGTTTCTGAGTGGCTGTGGAGTTGCATGGAGGAGGGAGAGAACAGTGAACAAGAATTACTGTTACCAACCTCCAGAGTTAGGCAGGTAGTGAGAGAGAGAGAAATAGCAGCCAGTTGAGAAAGCTGCAGGGGCAGTGGTGTCCTCAGGGGCTAGCCAGGTGTCCCCGAGAGCGGCGTTGCCAAACCATAGCCCTGGACCAAACCTGGCTGTTCTATAAAGTTTTTTGGAACACAGCCAGACCCATTCTTTTGTCACATAATATGTTACCTATTGTCACATATTGTCTCTGGCTGCCTTTAGGTGTTGCCAGAGAGACCTGCAGAGCCTCAAGTGCTTAGTCTCTGGTCCCTTGCAGAAAAAGTTTGCTGACCCCTGCCAAAGAGTAAAAAAGTAACTAGAACAGTTAGAACAGTAGGTTAGCCTCAGAATTAATAAGTAAACAGATGTTTTTCTATGTCATGTGTTATGACAGATCCTACGGTTCATTTATGTGATGTAAAGACAATGTAGAATGACATAGTTATTTTGAGTCTTTTTGCGGGATTTGTGACTTTGTAAATAAAACTGCTGTTTCATTTTGAGGTTTCTCTTTCAGGTGTTGACTGACCTACAGATGGAGGTCTTTGTTAGACAGTTAATAGTGGCTCCTGCTTGTCTTTAATTTTGGTTACTGTGTTCATTTTTTCCAACATCCTCATAATTTATTTTGACCGTATTAGGCCTTGTTTATTTTGAGAACATTTCGTTTGAATTTGAGAGAATAGAAAGTGAGCTTTGCTTATAAGAAAAGAACTTAAAACTTACTCTATTGCATGGGACTACAATCATAGGGGCGTGAGACCTTGAAGAAACTATAGCAGTCCGCTTATCCCAACTCTTCATTTGACAGCTGGCCAGGTGATTTGCCCATTAGTGGGAAACCTATCACAGGGCTCTGGTACTTGGACTCTTGGTAGGGCGAACATGGAATTCTTTGTTCAAATCAGGCTGCTTTTGAGAGTGACAAGGAGTGTAGTTAACGATGGGGCCACAGGTGTACATTGCGACTGTTCTAAGCACACTGGGATGGATGTGTGATCTCCTGGCTGTGAGTTTTGGGCAAATTACAAAATTTCTCTCTCTAACTGAGATACTTACGTCACAGGACCTCTGTGAGAATTCAACAAGAGAATATAAGAAAAAGTCATCTTCATAAAGCAGAAAGCACCACGCGTGTGACGTTTTATCATCTCTTTCTCCTTTAGAAATTCAAGATCCGCATTGAAGACCCACCCCGCAGAAAGCACATGGTATTCCTGGGTGGCGCAGTTCTAGCGGACATCATGAAGGACAAAGACAACTTCTGGATGACCCGACAGGAATACCAAGAGAAGGGTGTTCGTGTGCTGGAGAAACTTGGGGTGACTGTTCGATAAACTGCGAAGCTGGTTCCCATCACGCCCCTAATGCTTTCTTTTTTCCTTTATTGCCAATCTTTGAACTCATTCAACTCCAGGACATGGATGAGGCCTCTCTGTGCCCTTTGACTGGAAAGGTCAGGTTTTATTCTGGTGTCTTGCAGAAGTTTTGTTAAATTTGTGTTGATGTGAGTAAATCTGACTGCTTAATTCCACCACTTCCCTGCAAACACTAGAGGGCCGGGGTCCTGTCTGCTGCTCTGTTTCTCCTAAGTAGGCATTTAGATCATTCCTGTAGCCTTCCTATTTTCACTTTCCTGTTCTAATGCTGCTAGTTTTTAGTCTTTAGCACACTAGGTGGTATGCCTTTATTAGCATAAGAAAAAACAACTTCCACAGGAGCTTTTATGTGTTATTGGGGTAGGGTGGTGAGGGCTGAGTGGGCGGCTGCTGAACCCTTTGTAGTGTTTCCCCTGTGGTGTGGCGCTTTCTGTGTTACTGCTGCAGCTTTAAGTACCTTAAAGCTTCTGGTATTAACATTTTAGGGAAATGGTTGGCTCAGAACTAAAGCGTTTGGGGTGGGGTTTTGCTTGGAGGAAAGGGGGGGGGTTGATTTTATTTTTTGATTTTTGAGCTTTTCTGCTCTGGGGTACGTAAGATGAACTTTATTTACAATACTTTGATTTGGCAGGTTTTCTACTTTTGGTCTGCCTGGAACTATTTCCATATGCTGTAAAAAGCAAGTGTAGTGTCCCATTATTATGTGACTTAGGGATTTTTTATTTGTTTTTTAAAATCAACCAGATCAGCTGGGAGTAGACTCCCTAGAATCTACCAATGGAAAAGTAACATTGAAAAAAAGCTTTTGGAAATTCAAATTACAGACAAAAAGTGCTTAAGAGCTGGTATTTTTCTAAGTGCTTCTGTTAATACCAGAAGCATTAAGGTAACCCAGTGCCAAGTACCATTCTTGCAAAATTCTTTTATATAACCAACCAGTGCTTATTTAATAAAAACAAGTAGATACATATAAATAATTACTGGCAGTAGGTTATAATTATTGGGTTAAAAATAACATTGAAATATGGGACTTGTGCCAGTTGGGTAATTTTCACTAGTTTTTTTTTGTTGCTATGTTTTCATTTAAAACCTGGAAGTGGAGTAAAATTTGACTATTTAAAATGTTGGCCAAAAAAAAATCAAGATTTAAATGCATATTTGTACTGAAAAACTAATCATAACTACTAAATCTCAGCCATCTTAAGCTTGAAAGAAGAATTGTTGGTATTTTGTAAATGTTAGCCGATTTACCTGTCGGAAAACCATATTTATGAATCCTGTTGGTATTGCTTGGTATCTGAAAAAATATCAAATAGTACCCAGACTTGAATTCCTTCTAAATTTGAAAAATAAAGTAATAAGAAATTTTATCACTCTAAGTACAAAATGCACATTCTGGAGAAAAATGTTTTTCTTCATTTCAAAACATTCTTTACTAATAACGACTTTGAAAGAAGAAGCGTACTTTTTTGGGTGACTGAAATTGGAGAAATTATTGGCTATAGCATCTGTTTTTTTGTGAAGAAACTTAAAAATCAGTTTATATGAAATGAGCAGCAAAAGAAGGTTAGTTTTAATTATGCAGCTTCTGTTAATATTGTGTATTTTTTGTCTGTTTTACCTCAATTTGAACAAGTAAAAGAAGTTCGCCTGCATGCTGGACATGCTTCAGTACACGTGAATAGCCTATGAATAACGTTTGTTAGATTTTAGGGACGTGGGTATCAGAGTCACTTTGGAATTCTAAAGTGTTCCTAAGTCATGTTCTTATAAATCCCCCCCACCCCAGCCTTTTGAATACTGAGTTGTTAAAGGACACAGATGTAGGACCAGTATCTACTAGTTCATTTCAGGTAAATGGATTGACTTCTGACCTTTGGTCATGATTTTAAAATATGGGGGTAGAAGACAACAAAAAATGGGATAGACTCTTAAATAAAGCAATGAAAGCATTTGTCATTTGTCCCTTGAATGTAGAATTTGGTTTTAATTTTATAATTCTGCTAGCAAACATGACAGTTAAAATGATGTATTAATATATAGAAAGAGTATAGTTTTTAAATTACATTTTATAATTTTCCTATTCCAAGGTGAAATAACGCATTTAGTAATTTGGGGGTGGGGTGGGGAAGTATCATGTTTAATTGGAGTTGTCAGGTATGAGTCCCTCAGAAATTAAATTTTTTTCGGTTTTAAAAGAGATCTGATATATAGCTCTTGAAAACCTTTGTCACGTAAATTTCCAATAATTAAAATTCTTTTCTTTTAAAATTAGAATTGCCAATGCCTTGACCTTTGAGAAGGGTTTCTTAGAAATAGGTCCTGCATTTAAACTTTTTTCTTTAAAATGTGTTATTGGAAAAAAAAATGTGGTATTGGATGTTAACTTTTACACAGTTCTGAGCACTGTCAACAATATTTGGAAAGTATTTTGAGAGATCAATGGAAAGTTAAACATTCTAAATTTAACATGAATACACTTCTTTTTGATTCAGAAAATAAAATCAGATTTTTCAAAGTAAATTTGAATTTTGTCTTTCCTCTTAATAGTATTTCTCTTTGGTTTCATTTTCTTATTTTTATTCATATTTTCGTTTTTGCTAATGCAAGACGTATCGACAACTTTATGCTGGTTGTTAGGCAAAGTTCAGTTCAGTGACATTCTACTATATGACAAAAAATAATTTATTTTTGGTGTGATCTTTATTTCTGATATGATTTTAAATACCTAAGGGGGGGCGGAAAACCCTAGGAATAAAAGCAAATCACAGCTACAGCTCTGTTAGACTTTTTTCCCTCTAGGAGACTGTTTTGTCTCCCGGAAGATTTAAGGAGGCTTTGGCAGTGTTAGGAATGCTCGAGAGATCTATATGGAACATGCCTCTTTTCAACAACATTTTACCTCATCTGCAGACTTCTAGGCATATTATTTTTAACAAAGCAACTAAAGACACATGAAAATGTATTAAGCTGACCCAGCCCTTTCTTACTTTTATACTAGCCTTTGAGGATGGGGTCTGGGGAGCAGATGTGAGGATTTTTGTTTTTCTTGCTCCATGAACTTGTGTGCTTCAACCTCATTGCTCCCTTCACGGCCAGAGTCACTCAGGACTTCCTGAGGTTCTCCTCTGGTGTCTTTTATCCAGTCTCTTCCTGGTCACCAGAAGAATGGTGTGATTGCTATGTCCATGTTACAGAGGGGCACTGTATTAGGTGTCATTGTTGAGGGAATGAATGTCTCAGTGCTCTTCATTCTTTTTTTCACCCACAAACCTTGACCACTGTACAACTGAGTGTGGTTATTAACTACTAATTTTAGAACCATCGAAGAGGGTATCCAACGAAAGTGAACCAGAAACTCAAGGATTGATTTTAGCTCAATATTTAACATGCTGTCTAACCTTGGACTAATTGGCCAACTACCCACAGTACCTGGGGGTATTTGTAGGATCACTTTTTTTCCTCCAGCTCAAATTTCTTGAACTATTTAGAAGCTTGAAAATGCTACATCAGAGGTAAGTGGAGGAGGTGAGGGAAGGACCTGGAAAAGTATATTTGCAAGTGTTGAGTGCTTTGTAAAGGCCAAATTACTGACTTTAACCCTGCCATATTGCAGTTACTTTAGCTACAGAGTAAAAATAAAGTTGGGATGTAAATAAGGCAGCTCTTAGTAGTTAGTATTAGCAGGGAATTGGTTCCAGGACACTACCCACGTGTCCCCCCCCCCCAGGATAACAAAATCCAAGGATGCTCAAGTCCTTTATATAAAATGGCATGGTATTTACCTGTAATCTACACACGTCCTCCTGTATTCTGTAAATCATTCCTAGACTACTTATAATAACACAATGTGAAGGCTATGTGTTACCTAGATAGGGCTTCCCTGGTGGCGCAGTGGTTGAGAGTCCGCCTGCCGATGCAGGGGACACGGGTTCGTGCCCCGATCCGGGAAGATCCCACATGCCGTGGAGCGGCTGGGCCCGTGAGCCATGGCCGCTGAGCCTGCGCGTCCGGAGCCTGTGCTCCGCAACGGGAGAGGCCACAACACTGAGAGGCCCGCGTACCACAACAACAACAACAAAAAAAAAATTAAAAGAAAGAGAAATTTGGGCCTTAACTGAGGTTCAAATGTTGAAAGTAGTAAGTTGATAATATACATTTGACCCCTTAATTTGAAATCTTCAGTGTACCTCCAAATGTGTGTGTGTGTTTGTATATGTTTTCTTAGATCTATCTACATGTGAAAGTGTTTGGCATTCAATTTAAGAACTATTGAGAAGGAATGTTGGTTTGGAACCTAAAACTATTGACTAGGTACAATTCAAAGGATCTTGATCAGTTAGGGAAGCCATTTTGCTTGTTTTGCTTTACTTAGCAGTTTAGGTAGAATTTAATATGTTAAGTATCCTACAGAAAATTTATGTAGCTAGAGTATAATTATATAATTTTTAAAATACTCAGATCATTGCCTCTCAATGTCTTTGAAGTCAGAATCACATGGAGTGTTTAAAAGCGCAAGTTCCTGGGCCCCACTCTGGACCTCCAAATTTGACTCTTGGGCCTGAGGATTTGCCTGTTTTCCAACTGCACTGATGGTTCTGATCCCCGCCAAAGCCCTCACTCCCCTGCTGTAGGATATTAACAGGACGAACAGGACCCGCTCCCCAGGGCCCACACCTGCATGCCCTTGTCTCGCTCTTCTGAAAACTTCTAGAGCTTTCAGCAAATAGGTTCAGAAGTCAACAAGCCCTGGAAACTGACGCTGACCTCCACCCCACCGCCCCAAACAAATCCTCAGTTCAGGTGGTGATACTATCCTTTGCTCAAAATGCAAATTCTTCTGGGAAGGTTAAAGCACCATCAGTCATTTACAGGTTGGTGTGAGTTAAAAGGAAGTCCAGTGACTCAGACTGACACCTAGTGAAGATTATTAGCAGCTCTTTGTGATTTAAGTGGAGGGAAGGTCTGTTTCACCTGAGTCCATTGGTGAAAACAGGCAGGATCCTGAGGAGAGTAAACAAGTCAGGAGGGTAAGTTCACTTTTTAGGGGCCCCTGTAGATGCGAGTTGGGTGCTGGAAGTGGTGAAGTAACCAGAGCAAACTGCTTATTTCAGAGTGGTTTTTAGAGCTGTTTTCTCCTCCCTTCTGACTTGCATGGTTCCCAGCTCCCTGAACTCAAGGTAGTACAGCTAGTACTACGATCCAGGCACTTGACTGAAATGATTTGTAGTCTGGCCAGGGAGCCCACCTACCAGATGTAGCTTTACTTCTGGAGAGGAAATATCTGTTTCAAGTTCCATGCAACCAACATACAAGCGAACTTGGATGCAGTGGGGAGACCACTTATATATGATTGATTCAAGTTTTGATTTTTTTGTAAGCTCAGTTCGTTATAAAATTTGGAAGTTTGTGGAATTTTATTATTTTAGTTGATAGCTGCTAGAGAGAGAAACAAAAGCTTACTCTTGCATTTGCCCTTTTAGGCAGGAATAATTGTAGCCAGAGATTTGCACGGAGGGGGGCGGGGCACTGCAGCTACTACATATTAAAATTAAGTAACCAGCTGCAGGTGAGGTGGTTAGTTTTCAGTGCAGAGACGCTCTCCAAGGAGGAGGTTGGTGGATCCTCTGGGTGAGTAGGAAGTGACTTTTATCTTCTGAACCTAATTCTTATATAGCTCATATAAGTAAGTTTTAGCATTTTCTGTAGAAGGAAAGTGTGTGGTTGATGCTGGATGCATTTTCTTGCTATTTGTTTGCCTGCATATCTCATTCCTACTGTTTTAAGCGTCTCTTAAATTTTCCATTTCACCCTGGAGCACACAGCAAATATCCTCCAGCATTTTAAGCACCACCTCTGATAGTACAGTTAGCTAAAAATGTGTATCAGATGTTTAGAGCCTTCTTTGTTCGCCGTGTTGACGCAAAGTTTGTCCAAAAGTGGAAATGTTTATGATGTCCAATAGTCAGTTTAATGACTGCTATCAATACATTTCTTATGACATGAAAACTGACTGAAAAATCACAAGGTCCCCTAAAGCAGAATGCTGTTCGTAATGTGGATTTGGGGGGTATCAGTGTTTCCGACTTGCCTTTTCTCAAACACACAGGTGAAGGCTGTGCTAGGAAAACTATCTTCTGACTTTAAGCTACTACTTTTTTAAAACGGTGTGACAATTTCATGGTTGTCTTTTTTTTAAGTTTTGGATAATTTTACTAATCTCAGAAAAGAGATGGCTGAGTTATCTTTCTCTTCCATTTTATATATGTAGCACTCTTACGCCTTAAACATTTTTTCTCTTCATACCATTCAAGGGAAGCTAAGATTGGTGGTGTGAGCCAATGGAAATCTTCTCCTAGGTATTTGTTTTTTTAAAAAAATTGAAAAGGCTTCCTTGAGCATTCTAAATGAAAGTTTTCTTTGTTTTGTTGCATTTGTGGGTCTTTCGAACAAATATATGAGGGGAAAGATTTATGTAATGAAATGCCCATGTTTTAAGAGTCTAAAGAAGCTTAGATTTGTGGCACTCCCACCCCCATCTCTGCCGTCAAATCACTGAGACGAAAACTTCTGAATATGGCCTGGATCACAAAAAAAACCTTTGCTGTTCCCACATTCTCTGAAATGACATCTTAAACTCTTATAGCTCAAGCTTTGCTAACTGGCAAACTAAACTAAATGGAAGCCCTCTTCACTAGCTGATTTGATTCAAAAACCTCACACCGAAGGAGGGCCTTTTCCCACTAAATTTCAGTACAATAATTACTTTCAAGAATATATCCTGTTTTCTACAGGCGTGGAGCTTGTCTGCTAAAATAATTATGTGTGAGGCAGACAGGGAAAGAATTGCATCTGCAAAAGGCAGGACGAGTTTAGGAGATGAGGAGGTAAGCCCCTCGCTGACTCACAGCTGCCCACCCCGCAAGGAGAGAGCTGGCCAAGAACATCCACGCTGATTTATGGAGGAGAAATGAGGAAACCGTTTACCCCAGATCTCTTGGATTTGTGACAATGTCAGTGTAAACTGTTTCCATTCAGACCAAGAGGGAATTCCGAGTCTCCGAGGTGTTCCCTCTCCCACCTCTTCCTCTCCTAGGACGTTCAGGCTGGTGGTTCTAAAACCTTGGGGTGCCTGAGAATCTCTTGGGGAGCTAATTATGGCGCAGATACCTGGCCCCACTTCCCGAAATTGAGGTGGTGGCACTCTCAGAAGGGCTCATTTACACTTAGAAAAACATGAACCAGAAACCCAGGGGGTTTTGTTCAAAATTAAGCTACAGCCTCAATGATAAAAACCTGGGTGTGTTTTTCCAAAGCTTTCATTTAATTGGGAGTCTTCTAACAGAATGAAGACAAAGGCTCTCCCGCCTAGAATTTACCACCAGGGACTCTTGGATTCCCGGTTAATCTCTCCTCCCCCCTCCCCTCCCCCTCCCCTCCCTCTCTCCCCTCCCCCTCTCCCCTCCCCCTACTGTAAGACTAGAGAAGACCGGCTTCCGTTATTACTGTACCTTAATTTTACTTACAAAGGAAAGTGTTGCCAGTCTCATCTGTTTCAAAGGGCCTTTGTTTGAAATCCTTTTGGAAATGGAGCACATTTTCCTGGTTTACTGCCTTTCAGAGAACAAGAATGCATCTTAAACAAGTGTTTTTTGAACTTTTAAAGCTCCTTGACTTTCTGTGAGCTGAGCCAACAGAGGTCTTCAGGCTCTACATTCATTAACGGAGTCACATAGGAAGCATTAGCAACAAGCATGCCAACACGACAGAAAGCTGTAATGGTCACCATTTATTGAGCACACACTAAGAACCAGGCGCTGTCCCTCAGGGCACTTTACCAGCATTCTCTTGTATTTCAAATCGGATTTATTACCTTCACTTTGTAGATAGGAAAATAGATTGCAAAGGTAAAGTAACGCGGGGACTTCCCTGGCGGTCCAGTGGTTAAGACTTCCGCACTTCCAATGCAGGGGGTGCGGGTTCGATCCCTGGTCGGGGAGCTAAGATCCCAAATGCCACACGGTGTGACCAAAAAAAAAAAAATGTCAAGTAACTGGAACAAGGACGCAGAGCTAGGAAATTCAGAGGCGGAGTTGGACTCAAGCATCTCTCTGGCTTCACAACCTTGGCTTCAACACCCTGCCATGTTTCTGCGTGATGGTCATCCGAGTCTCTCTGTCTCTCTAAGCCTCGACCAGCTTAGGACCTCGCCTGGACTCACCCTCCACTCAGAGGCCTTGGGAAAAGCACTTGTCTCTTGTGTGCCTTAATTTAACTCAAGCCCATGAGTAAAGTGCCCCAGCCCGGAGTGGTTGACATCCCAAGTGCCATTAAAAAAGCGCTTTGATATGAAGTGCCCCATAAGAGCTTGCTCTTCTGTTTATAGCAAATCATTCCCATGAAAAAAATTAAGTGGAGACTGGGAGTAAACAAGTCAGTGGTCTGCTGGGCAAAGGCATTTAAATCCAGAGGGGCTTGTCACACTTTGAGGATTTATCAAGCTCAAACTTTTTTTCGGGGGAGGCTTAGTTTTTGCCTACCAAGTGTTCATTCTGGCCCTGAATTTAGATCAGAACTTGACAAATTCATCAGTGGAGATTTCAAAATCGCCACTCATCACAGGAAGGCAAGAAATGGAAAGAATGTCAGTTATTAAGGTTAGCAGTGGCCCCTGGAATCCAAATGGCCCTTGAAAAGAACACTTGGGGAGGGGAAACATTTGAATCACTTAAATCTGCTAAGGACTTGCCCTGTATGGAATGCTCTGAGGGTGGCGAGTGCATGGGCAACGCTCTCAGAGTGACTGTCATGCATGGGGGGCAACCTAATGGGAGGCCATCTGCAGAGGCTAAACTGTGGAGGGCCATTGCCTTCTGGGAGACAGTGACTCTGCTCCCATACAGAGCAGCTGTGTCACTTAAGCAGCAGCTAAATTTGCTCGCTCTCTGAATTCAAGGGTGTTTCCCAGATCTCTGCGCCGTGAACAGCAGTGCTGTTTAAGATGGCCTTTATTGCTTTCATCCCCTTTGGCCAGGAGCAGAGGGAGGGTCCTGGCTCTGGGTCTCCATCGCTGCTGCAGGAGGACATGATTCGTGGTTAGCCCATCTCTAAAAGCCCTGGGGAGCCAAGGGTAGGAAGGAAGGAGGGAAGTTGTGTAGCAGAAACAAAACAAAAGAAAACCAAAAAAAGCGGCAAGAAAGTACTTCAGATGTGCAAAGATCTGTAATTCACGTACTCGTGGGACAGCTGAGGGTTAGGACCTGGTTTTAATGTTTTCACATGGAATGGAAATACCAAGAAAAAAGCAACCCAGCGTTGGAGGGCCTGACTTGGTTTAAAGAGGTCCTGGAAACAGATTCCTCTTATGTTTCTGGATATTTAGACACATCAAGTCCTATACATAAATTGTTTAAAAATATATGTAGCAGGTTATCCCATAAAGCAATTTATATTGCCAGTCTTCCTTCAGTTTTCCATGAGAGGATGAAATACATTTTATGAGATTTGGTTGAAAATAATGGATCACTTTTTTAAAAAAACTATGGTTTAAAAGAAGTGAATATACGGATAAAAAGTATGAAATGATCTCTTGGGTGTTCATCAAAACCCATTCCAAATGAAGAAGTCTCCAGCAGCAACTATTTTAGAGTAACTGGGCTGTTGCCTGGTGACCTTCACAGTTCAGTGCTTTTATAATCAAAGGAGAGATTCCTCAGGATTGATGCTGTGGGCCACACCTCAGAGATGGTTTTTTTCCCCAATATCTTAATGGCCCTTTGGATAGAACCAAACAAACACCTTTAAAAAGCAGGAGTGGTGGACATTTTAATAGGCTGCTAAATTATCTCATTATGAGGTGCGCCAGGGATTACTAAAGCCAAACGGTATGTTGCAATTGGAAGTGGTCAGCCTAACGCAGCTGTTCTGGTGAAGGGCTTGAGGGCCAGCTCACGTGGGAGCCAAAGTTTTTGCAAGTTTTATACACGTATATGTGTTAAATTAATTTGAAGGTGATCTGTCAAGTTGAACTTGACAGTGAGCCAAAAACCAAAACAAAGAAAAATAACAAAATCAACTCATGACGATTTTCGTTTCAGTTTGTGCAAGATAAGCACATTTGAAAGTTCCTGTGTATTGAACTGACTTTGTAGGAAACACCTTTTTTCCCTCACTGGATAACATTATTAGCCTGTGTTATTTAGCCTGTATTATTTAGCCTGTTTTAGTTACACTCATTGAATCTTAAAGCTTGCATGTAAGGTTAGGGGTCCCGTGGTTGAAAGCTTTCAAGCTGCATTTCCTAAATCAAACGGTGGGGTGGGGAGGTAAAGTAACTTCCCTAGTCATTCAACAGAACTTGAAAGGGGCTAAATGTCTGCAGGTATCATCCCTCCTTCCCTTTTCAAAGTAGCCCTCAAAGTTGGTCTGAAGCCAGTGACATTTAAAATCACTGTATTTGCATGAAAGTCTCTGAGTTTTGAATTTGAAGAAGTTAACTGTTCTCTGGGGCTCTAACTTGGGTGAGAGGCAGCCTGGGGTAATTTCCCTAACAGTGTTTGGTGAAACCCAAGCAAGACACCTTACTCTCTGTGGTCCAGTGAGTTAGGGCATCGCTGCATGAACCTCCCTTGCAGCATAGTAGTCTCAGGGAAGTCCTACAGAAAGGAAATGGAGTGGACTTTCATTTGCCCGGCGCAAAGTCCCTCTCGTAATCACTGCCTCCTTCCTCTCTCTGGCCACGCGTCTATTAACACTACGCAAGGCGCGTTCTGGAAAATCATGGTCCTGGCCAGCAGCATAGACACAGTAGCGGTGGCCACATCTCACATTCCTGGACCCCTTTCTTCTCATCTGGAAACAGCAGGTTTCCAGGTGCTTGAAATAGTTATTACTTCCAGTCTCCTCCTCAGAAGGTTCACTTTAGAACTAAGATTTGAGGATTTTCCAGATTTCATTTTTTGTATTCAGAATAAGCCTTGAAATGCCAGAACAACAGAGGGAAGATGGTGACAGCAAAAGCAAGTACAGGAGCCTAGTGAGCGTGAAAACAACCTAGAAGCTGGGCGTTTTCCCTGGTTGCCTCGTCGGTTCTGTATTCGTGGATGTGGTCATGATGACTGTGGCCACCAAGCTTCTGTGGAACTCTCTTCCCATATTTAGGGGTTTTTCTACATCGTTAAGTGCTGTCTCCTTGAGACAGAAGTCACTGCTCGGTGTGCCCATCAGGCACTTCCACTTGGGAAGCAGACCCCCAGAGGAATGGTTTCCTGCCGAGGGGGTGGGAAGCAGAACAGGCCTGGGGCTCTTGAGTGCGGCCGCGCAGGGCCCCTGCTCTCCAGTGCCCAGTGTCAGAGGTGTGGGCAGCAGAGGCTGTGTCCACAAGGGGAGGTGGTGGCTCTCCTTAGTAACTGAGTGAGCTCCCACGTATCCCTTAGTAATTTCTCTTCTTTTCTGCTAAAACCGTCCAGGGCAGGTTACGCTGATCGCAGCTAAGACTCTGACTAGTATACGTACTTCCTGTCCCAAATGGCCAGGATGCAATTCTGTCTTTTTTTTTTTTTAAAGGTTCAATTTTATTTATTTTTAAAATTTTGGCTGCATTTGGTCTTTGTTGCTGTGCGCGGGCTTTCTCTAGTTGCGGAGAGCAGGGGCTACTCTTCGTTGCAGTGCACAGGCTTCTCATTGCGGTGGCTTCTCTTGTTGCGGAGCAAGGGCTCTAGGTGCACGGGCTTCAGTAGGTGTGGCATGCAGGCTCAGTAGTTGTGGCACACGGGCTTAGTTGCTCCGCGGCATGTGGGATCTTCCCAGACCAGGGCACGAACCTGTGTCCCCTGCATTGGCAGGCGGATTCTCAACCACTGTGCCACCAGGGAAGTCCCGCAATTCTGTCTTAATGAAACTGGTGCTTTGCAACGAAGGACACAGGAGGTATTTCGGACACATTTAGTTCAGTAAAATAGAATGTGTTCATTCCTTTAAATGTCTGAGATAAGAACTCTGCATACAACGCAGAGTAGAGGCTGGCTCAATATTTGTCAAACTAAAGATGACTTTCGTTTTCAAGCGAGAGGCCCCACTCAGTCCCCCTCCATCTGGTAGAGTGAGCATCTGACCTAACGATTTTCAGAGGAGCGGAAGGTCAGAAGAACAGAGAATGTACTCAGTTATGTCCTGCTGAGTTTATTTTTTTCACCCCAAGAATATGGTAAGAGTAATAAAATCCCAAGTAAATTTCCAGGAAATGTGGAGGAATTTATAAATGATCATAAAATAAGACAAGTTCACAGTGTTTTCCCCCTTCCTTAGAGGAGCTGGGAGTAGAGTGGGGAGGAGGTTGGTGAAGCATCAGAATTGTATTTGTCCCTCCTCTAAAATCAAGCAGAAATGTTAGAAACCAAGAAAGCCACGCTGCAAAGTGTTTTCCTTGTTGTCAGGAAACTGGAGAATTATTTAATCAAATAAAAACGAAGATTCAAAATTCACTGTCTACTATGGGCTTAGCTCTGTTGGCTACTCTAAGGAATACTGCGGCAATGTTTATTTTTCCCGAAACATTTGAGAGACGTCGTGCCCCTTTATCTCGTATTAAAGGTATTAAGGTACCTCAGTATTTCCTAAGAACAGAGCCATTGTACAGTGATCAAATTCAAGAAATCTAATACTGTTACAATGTTTTCTCTTCTACACTCCATATTCAAGTTTGTCAATTGGCCCAACAAGCTTGCAAAGCATTTTCCCCCATTCCAGTGAAGAATCAAATCCCGTACCACCTCTGGCATTTAGATGCCTTGTCTCTTTTGTTTCTTTACTCTGGAACAGTTCCTCAGCTTTGACGTTGACATTGAAATGTTTGAAGAATAGAGGCCAGTGATTTTATTGACTGTTCTCCATTTGGGTTCCTCAGATGTTTCCTAGTGACTAGGTTCAGGTTACGTAGCCTTGGCCAAAAGGCAACGTAAGTGATGTTGGGTGATGTCCACCTAAGGTTCCTTTAGTTCACCTGGTCCATGCGTGGTCAGGCTTCTCTCCTGCATAGTTACCATCTTTGCCTTGTAACTAATAAGCAATCTGTAGGGTGATATACCTTGTCTTCTAAGGGACTACCACATTAGTGGAGGAGGTTGCAGAGGGCAATGATGAGAAGTGGCTTAAATCCTGACTGCCATTTGCTAGCTGTGTGACCTTGGGCAAGTCACCTAACCTCTCAGATCCACCTTTCCCCATCTGTAGAATGGAGTAATAATATTTCCCGTCCAGCGTTGTCAAGAGGATAAATATGTAAGGTGCTTGGCCCACGGGAAGCATTGCACAAACATTAGCGCACTTCTCCTTCCCTTGCTCCTTTTAAACTTTTTAAAAGTAGCCTTTTAAAGGTTACTTTAGGCGGTCGTTTGTCGATCTCACTATTGTTTCACTTGCTATCCAGGGACATCAAGGACAAGCAAGGCATACAATGCGACACATATGGCAAGAGGCAGGAAACACCAGATATGCACTAGAGGCCTAGGGAGAAATGTCTGGAGTTCTCTTCGGGAGTGCCAGGAGCAGGGGTTGAGGGAGCAAAAAAACGGCGGTCTTGAGGTGCGTGGTCACACTCAGCTGGAGAGTCAGCTATAAGGAAAGTGGCCAGGGGGACTCAGGTTATGAGACTTGACTTGGGCTCTAGGACTCCAGCTCTGCAACCTCAAGGACCCAGGGGTTTCACCCCACGCCCAGACCAGAATCTGCTCTGCGCCCCACCACCAGCTGTGTCCCTGGAGTCCCTGGGAAAACCATCCCTCTGCTCTCAGCCTCCATTTCCGTATCTGTAGAATGAGGGGTTTTGACGAAATCTGTTGTTCTCAATCCAGGCTGGGCATGAGAACCGGTAAGGGAATTTTAAGAAAATGCCAGTTCCTGGGCCCATCCCCAAACCAATGAAATCAGAACCCAGACATCAGAATTTTTCAAAAGTTCCCCAGGTGATTACACCGTAAGCCAAATTTGAGAACCACAGGACTAATCTCAAATGTCCTTCCTAGCCTCCAGTATCTATGAATACTTGAATATTTTGAGGAACTGAGTTTCCTGGCGAACTTAGAATTCACCACCGAAAATTCCTCCTCGTTTCTATTCCTATTTTTGAAAACATTTCTAAAGTGAATAAGTCTAATTGTGAAGGTCCTTCTTACCTTGATGTTTCTATGGATATGTGAGAAGGATATTCTGAGGAACTGGAGCCTTCTGGTTAATTTAGAACTGCACCAAAGATTCCTTTTCATTTTTATTCCTATTTTTGAAAACTTTTCTAAAGTGTACAGTTTCCTGCCTAGGGAAACAGGGATAGTAACTTCCTAACATGGGGGCTACTGCATGCCCTTTCCCGAGCCAGGGCAGACATTACTAATTGATGACACCTGCAACTTGCCTTAAAAGTCCTTCTCAACCTTAGCAGCCACAACCAATCAATCAGCTGACACTTGAGATGAATCCTATCTGCCATTCTGGGTATGGTGAATTTAGCTCAATATTTCTTTCATAACCAGGTACCTTTCAGGGCTTCAAGGGCAACATTCCATCAGCCCTTCCTCGACTCCAGTTCTTCCAAGTGCACAGGACTATTGAACAGGTGGTGTAGGGGGCTGTGCCACATGTATACTGAGTCTCAATAAACTTTGGGTATAAAAACATACAAATTTTTATAAAACTATGCTTTGTGGGCTTCCCTGGTGGCGCAGTGGTTGAGAGTCCACCTGCCGATGCAGGGGATATGGGTTCGTGCTCTGGTCTGGGAAGATCCCACATGCCGCGGAGCGGCTAGGCCCGTGAGCCATGGCCGCTGAGCCTGTGCGTCCGGAGCCTGTGCTCCGCAACGGGAGAGGCCACAACAGTGAGAGGCCCGCATACTGCAGGAAAAAAAAAAAAGTATGCTTTGTGGCTAGCTACTTTTTTAAAAACTAATTTTTGGCTGCGTTGGGTCTTCATTGCTGCATGCGGGCTTTCTCCAGTTGCAGTGAGTGGGGGCTACTCTTCGTTGTGGTGCGCAGTCTTCTCACTGCGGTGGCTTCTCTTGTTGCAGAGCACAGGATTTAGGAGCACCGGCTTCAGTAGTTGTGGCTCATGGGCTCAGTCCTTGTGACTCGCGGGCTCTAGAGCGCAGGCTCAGTAGTTGTGGCGAACGGGCTTAGTTGCTCCATGTCATGTGGGATCTTCCCGGACCAGGGATCGAATCAGTGTCCCCTGCATTGGCAGGTGGATTCTTAACCCCTGTACCACCAGGGAAGTCCCTTTTTTCTTTTTTTTTTCCTTTTTTAAACATTGAAGTATAGTTGAGTTATAATGTTGTGTTAGTTTCTGGCATACAGCAAAGTGATTAAGATATATTCTTTTTCAGATTCTTTTCCATTGTGGTTTATTACAAGATATTGAATATAGTTCCCTGTGTTATATAGTAGGACCTTGTTGTTTATTTTATATATGGTAGCTTGTATCTTCTAATCTCAAACTCCTAATTTGTCACTCCACCTCTCCCTTTCCCCTTTGGTAACTATAAGTTTGTTTTCTATTTCTGTGTCTGTTTCTGTTTTGTAACTAAGTTGATCTGTATCATATTTTAGATTCCATATATAAGGGATATCATATGCTATTTGTCTTTCTCAGTCTGACTTACTCTATTTAGAATGATAATCTCTAGGTCCATCCATGTTGCTGCAAATGGCATTATTTCTCTTTTTTATGGCTGAGTAATATTCCATTTTGTGTGTGTGTGTGTGTGTGTGTGTGTGTGTACACACACACACACACACACACCCCACATCTTCTTTACCCATTCATCTGTCAATTAAGTTGCTTCCATGTCTTGGCTGTTGTAAATATTGCTGTTATGAACATTGGGGTGTTTCTTTCTGAATTAGAGTTTTTGTCTTTTCCAGATATGTGCCCAGGAGTTGGATTTCTGGGTCATATGGTAATTCTATTTTTAGTTTTTTAAGGAACCTTCATGCTGTTTTCCACAGTGGCTGCACCAATTTACATTCCCACCAACAGTGTAGGACGTTCCCTTTTCTCCACTCCCTCTCCAGCTTTTACTGTTTGTAGATCTTGGGGGGGGGCGGTTATAGTTGTTTTACAATGTTGTGTATTGTTTGAGGACTTTTTAATGATGGCCATTCTGATGTGTGTGAAGTGATACCGCATTGTAGTTTTGATTTGCATTTCTCTGATAATTAGCGATGTTGAGCATCTTTTCATGGGCATGTTGGCCATCTGGTATGTCTTCTTTGGAGAAATGTCTATTGAGGTCTTCTGCCCATTTTTTGATTGGATCGTTTGGTTTATTTTGTTATTGAGTTATGTGAGCTGTTTGCATATTTTGGAAGTTAAACCCTTGTCGGTTGCATCATTTGCAAATATTTTCTCCCAGTCTGTATGTGTCTTTTCATTTTGTTTATGGTTTCCTTTGCTGTGCAAAAGCTTATCAGTTTGATTAGGTCTAGTTTATTTATTTTTGCTTTTATTTTTATTGCTTTGGGACACTGACCTAAGAAAACATTGGTATGATTTATGTCAGGGAATGTTTTGTCTATGTTCTCTCCTAGGAATTTTATGGTGTCACATCTTATGGTTAAGTGTTTAAGCCATTTTGAGTTTATTTTGTGTATGGCGTGAGGGTGTATTCTAACTTCATTGATTTATATATGGCTGTCCAGCTTTCCAAGCACCGCTTGCTGAAGAGACTGTCTTTTTTCCATTGTATATTCTTGCCTCCTTTGTCGAAGATTAATTGACCATAGGTGTGTGGGTTTGCCATTTACTTCTTTGGCTTAAATTGAATACAGAGAAGACAGTTGTGGGGAAATAGTATAGCAAATAGAGTAAGAGCCAGGATTCAAATTCTGATTTTGTCACTCATTAGGTCACTTTGGACCAGTTTCTGAAACTCTCCCTGTAAAATATGTCTAATAATAGTATCTACTTCATAGGATTACTGTGAAGTTTGAATGAAGTAACAAAGCTAACACACCCAGGGTCTGACACAGAGTGAACTCTCAACAGATGTTACCCATTTACCTTGTTAATACCATTCATCAAAGGTGTCATTGAGTTATGATTAATAAAAATTGCATAGAAGTGTTACAGGTAGTAAAGATACTAGCAGTGGAGATAATAGAAGTACCTATGTTGTGCCCCAAACACCAGCTGATGGGAGG
This sequence comes from Lagenorhynchus albirostris, assembly GCF_949774975.1. Lineage (NCBI taxonomy): Eukaryota > Metazoa > Chordata > Mammalia > Artiodactyla > Delphinidae > Lagenorhynchus > Lagenorhynchus albirostris. The sequence goes on along the minus strand of NC_083107.1, from coordinate 34,326,343 downwards.
GACGTTTGAATCTGTGTCCATATAGTGGATGCTTGTCAATGAGGTCTTGGGTGGCAGTGACCCACATCTGGGATGTGGTCATATAAGTCTGGGGTAATCTACAGGAGCTGTGGTGTCCCAGAGGGGGCGTTTTGGAAATTGGTGGGTGTAGTTTTTGGATGACATGCCCATTGGCATCTGGGGATGAGGAGGAAGTTAGATGTCCTGCAGTGTTTGGGAGAGTCCCACGTGAATTTTGAATGTTCTCCCAGATTAAACTCACTACAGATGTACATCAGCAATACTTAGAACATGATAATTCTGAACATAAGTTCTAAAACGTTACTGGAAAAGTCCAGTAATTTAGAAGACCATTCCACGGAAAGAAACTTAAACGGAAGAAAGATCTTGTCTGGCAATGACTGTATAACTTACTCATGCTGTGCAACTTGCTGGTTCTACGCATTAAGCGTTTCTAACTACAAATTTTCCTGAAAAGTGTTTCAATGCAGTAGGGCAGTACTGTGCAATGAAACCAACTGAAAATATGTAACAGAGATTTGAGATTCCTTTGAATAGATCTTGAACCAGATAGAAATTTGTAGGCTCATGTAATACAAGGATCTCATTGAATTTCATTGTTATTTAAAAAAATATTGTTATAATATTGCCATCTATATTCATACAAACACACGCACACACACATAGGCACAATGATAAGAAATCTAGGTTATAAGAATTTCACTTTCAAATTGTTTTTCAGTTGGTCTGTTCTTTTTCAACATTATTCTGATTCCTTCCTCAGAGGTCTTCCTACCACTTGGCCTCTTTCAGTCCATCCTCTCACAGGATACAGCCCCAAGTTCTTGTTAAATACCAGAGATTCTGTCTCTATAGTGACACCCCTGGTCATAAAGTAGGGAACTACCCTGATGCTGTACTTATAAATAAGTCCCAGCTCATTTATGATTGAGTCTTATTGATCTCAGTATACTATCTTTATTTTAATTATAGTAATTTTATTCTTTCACGTATGTACAGTTAAGTGTTCTCTATTATTAGCCTAACACTCATTTTTCTTCTAGTGTCCATCCATACTTCTACCCTTACACTTTCCTGATCTTCTTATAGAAAGAGCTCTTGATCTTCTTACTTCTCTTAAATCCAAACCCCTTCACTATCAGCAGGTGCAGCAGGTGGCTGCTTCATGGCGACTCCCAGTCCAGCCATGCGTAAGCATTTATATTTTGAAATGCATGTTACTTTATTACACATTATCACCTTTTTATTTATCCTTTATGTTAGAGGAGTGGTTCTCAATGGAGGATGATTTTGTTCCCTGCAGGGAACACTTGGCAATATCTGGAGAACTTTTTGGTTGTCAGGTCTGTGGGTGGAAGCCTGGGACGCTGCTAGTATCTGCAAGTGCACAGGACAGCACTTCAAGAGTTACATGGCCCCATATCAGTAGTTCTCACGTTAAAAACTCTGTGTCAGAGTTAGGGTATTACATTAATCTTTTAAAAATGTGTATAGATGACTTATATGATCCATGAACTTCATTTGTCATACAAACAAACCTTATAACAAAACTGAAACTTAAACATATAAACCACTGGCATAAATCAAAAAGAGCAGAAGTTGTCTAGGTAGACTTTGGATTCCCCACCTCCACCATCACCCTTGAACTAGTTATGTAAATAGAAAATGACTTTGAAAAGTTTTCTGTCCCTTAATCTCGTGTGGAAGCCAAAGGTCAAATGTGAAACTCCAGTGTGTCTAAATGGCTGAGCACCCACCCCCCAGCTGTGTTCCTCAAGTGACTGTCACCAAGCATCCTCGTGCCAGGAAACATTTCTTCAGCACCTGGTGGCTCTAGTCTTCTCCCCTCCCATGTTGACGATGAGTTTTTAGGGAACACTCAAGAGGCCCCAGGTCACCCACAGGATTTGGTAGAAGCACTTCCCCTTCAGTCAGCACCTAGTTCTGGGTCTCTATCACAGTCCCTAACCTAGAGAAACACAGCTGCAAGGAGGCAATAATGGCTTCCGCCCTGTGCCACAAATATCCTAAGAAGAATGTCTCAGCATTGTTTAAAGGCGTGGCACTCAGTGTGGCTAAGATGTGGGAGAAGTGAGTTTGTATATAGTACCATTAGCACATTCCTTCCCAAGATGCATTGAGACGTCTTTGCTACAAATGGGGTTCAACAAATGGAATGGAAAATTCCAGAGTCTGCAAGACAAAATAGGGGTGAGCAGACTTTGTAGGAGGTTCTGATTCTCTTCCGGTGGAGTAACTTGGCAGCATTTGGCCCCCGTGCCACCATTTATTATACTGTGTGGCTTTAGACACAGCCTTATTCTTCTGCACCCTGACGGATGTCCTCTCTAGGAAGGGGATATGGAATACCTAGCAGATGCCTGGCACACACAAAAGATACACCATGGGCTGCTTTTGCTTCATAAATCCACTCAAGGCTGTACAGCATAGGGGAAAGATGGGCCCTCCCCCTGTCAAAACTGGAGCTTGCTTTAAGTGAGTTATATCCACGGCAGCTTGGGTAGAACTGGGGAAGGGTCCAGGCATGAAGCCAGCCCTGAACTCTAAGCCACCTAAAGGCTACTTACTCACTTCGGACTGTCTTTGGACCCTGAAACCATCTTAAGAGGTACCGCTTGATCATTATGAGCTCTTGCTATGTGCTGACTCTCATTTTATTCTCATGATAATCCAAAATATAGGAGCTATTGTCCCATTTAATGGGCATGGAAAGTGAGGCCCGAGCAGTGATGTGAGTTGCCCAGGCTCAAGGTGGTGGGGACCAGAGGGCTGAGGCAGGACTAAACCCAGGCATGGCTCTTACCTGCTGCCTTTGCGCCTGGTCAGGGCCTCATCCCTTCCTTCTGGGGAAATCATTGCCCAAAGCCCTCACACACCTCCTGGGAGGGGAGTTTGTGAAGCCAGCCAGCCCTTCTCCAGGACTCCCAACTCACAGGGCCTCAGCCCATCACTCCAGCCTTGGCTCCTAGCAACCACATCCGCTTGGTGGAGAAGTGGGTGGGGCCCAAAGAGCAGATTTATTGCGCCTCCAGCGCCTTCGGCTCTCCCAGCCACATAGAATTGGAGCGATGACAAGGATAAATGTGTGTGGCTCTGGGCTCAGGCACTGAGGATTTATTTAGCACCTGCAGTAATAAAAAATAACAACACTGCAGCGTGCAAGGCACCGCACGGTCCTGCGGAAGGATGCCGAGGAGGTGTGATACAGGGGACGCTCGCTTGCTCTCCAGCTGCTTGCAGTCTAGTGACAGAACAGAGACGGTTCCCGGAGAACCTCCGAGAGGGAAAAAGGTGGGGCATCTCTGAGATGAGGAACCCGAGATGTTGTGTGCTCTGAGGTCACATGGTTAGTGAGGAGTGGAATGACAGCTGCAGATTCTGTGACACTTCCATGAGCTTTCTTTTTCTTTTTAAACACACGTGGGAAAATCAAATTTAAGGATACAGCTAAACAGAAAAGCTGCCCAGAGATAACTACTGTCACCCTGGTGGAGGACACCTCCCAGCTTCCTCTTTCTCTGTGTAGATGGACATGAACATGCCTGCAACGTGTGTCCTTATTTTATAAAGTTGGATCACACACATACTGTTCAGGAAACTGCTTGTCTCCTTTACGATGCTGGCCAGCTATTTAAGTGGCTCCCTGCAAGGGGGCTGCCAAAGGGCAGGGAAGAGGGGCACTTCCAGGAAGTTCTCCCAGCAGAGCCTCAGGAGGTAGGTGGAAGGCAGGCAGGTGAAGATGACACCTGGAGGGGAAAAGATGAGCCTGGTGAAACGTGTGGAGGGCTTGAGCACAGAGATGCTGAAGGGAGCCCATTCAGGTCTAGGGGGTCGCAGAGGAGGCAGAGTGTAGAAAGCGACGTGCTTCAGGGCTCCTCCGAGAGATGCAAGATGCTGGTGAGCCTGGCTTTGTGCTGAGGGAAATTCCCATCTCTGGCTTCTTTAGGTAAGCAAAGCATCCGACTTTCCCGCAGCTTCCCACACACCTTCAGATGGCTCTTCAGGAGGAAGAAAGCATGAAACCAGTGTTTTCCGAGCTGTGTCCCAGAGAACACAAATCCCACAAAAACAGTTCTCCAGAAAAAGGGTTTAAAAAGTTTGAGAAATGCAATCTAGTGTCGCCCCACCTTGGAGAACCACAAGGCACAGAAGCTTACCTAGGCCCTGGGAAGTAAGGAGATTGGTTTCACCCAGGGTTTCCCAAATGTATTTTCTCAGATGGTGCTTACCATCCCTGGGATTTCCCTCTTGCCCTGAGCCCAGTGATATTGGAGAAGACACCACGGAGCACCGGGTTGGGAGTCTCCCCTCATCAAGGTGACTTCCTTACCATCAGCGGAAAGCCCCAGGCCTCAAGCGCCTACACCCCAGCCCTTGCAGGGTCCCACAAGGGCAGAAGTCAGCCATCTCAAGGGCTCTTCCAGCTCTAACATTCTCCTTCTGAAATTCATGCCAATTAAATCTCACTTGGAGAGAATACCTAGGGGGTGGGATAGCCTAGGCCATTTGTTGGTCAAATTTGTTGGTTAACTTCACTCATTTATTCAACAAAGATTTCTTGAGTTTCTATTATGTGTCAGGAACTGTTCTAAGCATGGGAGATTCAGGAGGGAATCAGATAAGATCTCTTCTCTTATTGCTCTCATGAGAAACAGAACTACAGATAAATAACTGTATCATATATTTGTCATCTAAATATTATGAAGATAAAGTAGTATAAGCACTGAGTGTGGGATGGGGGGATGGAGAGGGGTAAAGTGATCTGGGAAGGCTTTTCTTTTCTGGCTGTGCTGCACGGCTTGCGGGATCATAGTTCCCCAGCCAGGGATTGAACCCAGGCAGTGAAAGCACCGAGCCCTAACCACTGGACCACTAGAGAATTCCCAGGGAAGGCTTTTCTAAACAGGTGACATTGAGCAGAGACCTGAGGAAGTAAAGGATGAAGCCATGCCTAGATCTCAAGGCAGAGCATTTCAGGCAGCTAGAATAGCAAGTGCAAACGTCCTGAGGCAGGAGCATGCTTGAGGAACAACGAGGAGGCCAATGTGGCTTAAGGGAGTAAAAGACGGGGAGGGTATTAGGAGATGAGGTCGGAGAGATGGGGGGGGCAGATCTTGTGGGACTGTGAAGGTCATGGTAAGAACTCTGATTTTCTTCAGAGTGAGATGGGAAGCCATTGGAGGGATGGAGCAGGAGAGTGGCATGTGATACTAGGGAGGATTTCTGCTCTCTCATGGGGTGAACAATTTTCTAAATGGTGAGAGCCCACTCTCTGCCTTTGAGAATAGCAGAACTTATGAAAAGTAATTGAATTTTCATCTGATGACTGAAGATCTCACAAGGCCTCAGGACTGGTCATTAATTCATTATACACCTACTATGTGCCAACATTTCTGCTAGGCACCAGAGATACAAATATAGTTGATATGACTTTTAGTTCCCGACTATTGATGCAAAACCATCACAATTACTTTGTACCCCTAATTAAGTAGGACTCCAAGCTTCCACTGGCCGTGGTGGCAAGGAGTTCCATCTCAGTCATATTTCAGGAGGCAGATGTTCTCCCTTTCCTCTATGGTTCCATATGAATCCAGTAGCTTACAGGTACCTGGGAGGGGAAGGGCCTCTGGTCTCCAGTCTCTCATGGATGACGCCAAGATGCTCATGGTCCAAGCCCAGTGATATTTTCAAAGACAAGCAGCTCCATCCCTCTGTGCCAACTAGAACTTTCAAGATGCTTTCCTTGGTTCCGTGATTACAGCTCGTAAGGACGCAGTCTCCCTGGGATCTGCTTCCCACTCTCAGCGATCAGGTCATCAATGGATGCTTCGTGGGTACGTAAGCAGTCCCCTTCCTCAAGCCTCTTATAACCTTTGGTCCAACAGACAAGTAAGGCAGTTGTGGCTGGGCTCTGTTGAGCCGTAGGATAGACTACAGCTATTTTGCTTACAAAGAGTAAGCCGAAGTAGGCTATAGAACCCAAGTTCTTAAGTTGTTTTCTTTATTTTTAATAAATTTATTTATTTTTGGCCGCATTGGGTCTTCGTTGCTGCACGTGGGCTTTCTCTAGTTGTGACGAGCAGGGGCTACTCTTTGTCGTGGTGCGTGGGCTTCTCATTGCGGTTGCTTCTCTTGTTGTGGAGCACAGGCTCTAGGCACGCAGGCTCAGTAGTTGTGGCTCTCGGGCTCTAGAGCGCAGGCTTCAGTAGTTGTGGCGCACGGGCTTAGTTGCTCCGTGGCATGTGGGATCTTCCCGGACCAGGGCTTGAACCTGTGTCCCCTGCACTGGCAGGCAGATTCTTAATCACTGTGCCACCAGGGTAGCCCAAGTTGTTTTTCTGTTTGTTTGTTTTTAGTGTAATGTTCAGTTTTTAATGTGATTAATACAAAAATTATTCATTTTCAGTTTTGTGCAACAAGGGAAGGCGTACAACAGTCTGCTTCTGTTCTTGGGAAAGATGCTGTATTTCTTAAGACTGTAGAACAAAAACAGAAGTTTATGTTTTTACTTTTTCTTGGAGGTAGAAGGAGTTTCAGGGATCATGTAGACCAGATGAGAAAACTGGGTTAGTCCCTTAACCTCATCAAGTTACTTGCCCTCTCCAAGCCTCAATTTCCTCATGTCTTGGTTTTACTCCAGAGGATATTTACCATATATCACAGTCAGTCTTTTACTAGAAACAATAACCAGTTGAGTAGAATTTCCTTTGCATATTCATGTATGTTCTGTTTTTGCTTCATTCCCTAGTTACTTAGGGAAAATGTCTCTCTCCTTCAACTCTCTTCATTTTTCACTCTTTGACTCTCCTTTTTTCTTTCTTTACCCCCTTTAAATTTGTTTACCAGTTTATTATAATGGATACAGATGAACAGCCAGGGCAAGGTCCGGAAGGGTGCTGAATGCAGGAGCTTCTGTCCCCAGGGAACCAGGGTGCCCCACCCTCCCCTCATGCGGATGTGTTCACCAACCTGGGAGCACCAAGGTTTTTTTTGTTTTTAATTTATTTAATATTTATTTTTGCTGTGTTGGGTCTTCGTTTCTGTGCGAGGGCTTTCTCCAGTTGCAGCGTGCGGGGGCCACTCTTCATCGTGGTGTGCGGGCCTCTCACTATTGTGGCCTCTCTTGTTGCGGAGCACAGGCTCCAGATGCGCAGGCTCTGTAGTTGTGGCGCACGGGCTTAGTTGCTCCGCGGCATATGGGATCTTCCCGGACCAGGGCTCGAACCCGTGTCCCCTGCATTAGCAGGTGGATTCTCAACCACTGTGCCACCAGGGAAGCCCCACCAAGGTTGTTTTAAGATCACTTGAAACTCTGGGTGATGTGAACCAGGCTGGGGTAGGTTGTACTGGGCCCTACAACCTCATCTGGGCCCTCCTCTCAGCCCGGGAGGCCCCCAGAGCCCTTTGTTCAGGAAGCAGAAGTGCCGCAGTGATCTGCCGCGATGGAGTTTGTCCTCTGCTCTGTAGGACGCTCTCAGAGAAGGGTCGATGGCAGCAGTGCTACAGCACTAATGAAGTTTAGGAAGTGCTGAGCTGAAAAGGGCACGGATGGGGTAATTGAATCGGTGTCAGACACCTAATGGCTTCGAGAGACTTTTCTCCCTTATTTGGTAAGAAGAGCCCTTTCCCTCACATCCTCCGTAAAAGCTCAAGGAGAAAAGGATGTTCAGTCAGCTATATAGCAGCCCTGTATATTGAGCAGGAGTTTGGGGAAACCATATGGAGGAGCACAGTTTTAAAGAAGGCTTTGGGGGCTTCCCTGATGGCGCAGTGGTTGGGAGTCCGCCTGCCGATGCAGGGGACACGGGTTCGTGCCCCGGTCCGGGAAGATCCCACATGCCTTGGAGCGGCTGGGCCCGTGAGCCGTGGCCGCTGAGCCTGCGCGTCCGGAGCCTGTGCTCCGCAACGGGAGAGGCCACAACAGTGAGAAGCCCGGGTATCGCAAAAAAAAAAAAAAAAAAAAAAAAAGAAGGCTTTGGAGACTGTTAATAGCAGGCTGGGCAGGGCACAGGAAGAGGCAAATGAGTGTTTTCTACAAGATGCTGCCAGGTGATAAAATATTAAAACTAATATCAACACTCACTCTTCAAGGAATGGTCTTAATGATACTGTCAGATATCTGGGCCCCGTGGTCAAATGGACAGTGAGCTTCGTGCTTGATCAAAAATAGTTTAATGGGCGCCATGAATGGTTGCCAAGAGTGCTTAATGGGTGCCAGGCCCCGGGCTAAACTCTTACATATGATCTCATTTAATCCTCACAACAGTCCAGTGAGGGAGGCACTACTATTATCCACATTTTACAGATGAGGAAACTGAGCTTTGCCCAAGATCACACAGTTATGAGGACGTGAAGATTGGCTTGAAATCTAGGATTGGAATCCAAAGCCAGTGTTTCCTTTCTTTACTTCTTTGACAAAAAACTCTAGGGGAAACCAAATATATCCATATATGGTAAAAGATAGTACAAAAGAATTTACAATGAAAATTAATTCTGTCTCACCAGACCCCAGTCCACTGCAGCCACCATTACTTGTTTCTTGTGTTGCCTTCCAGCTGTATAGAACACACACACACAGACGTGTACATGCTTGTGTGTTTAAATGTGTGTGTATACAAATGGCTGTGTGCTCTCCACACTACGTGCACCTGGCTTGATATGTCTTGGAAGTCTTTAACGTCAGTACAGAGACACCTGCCTGGCTTTTAAATGGCTGCATAATTCATAGTATGGATATATCAAAACTTAACCAGTCCACTCTTTAGGAACATTTAGGACTTTCTAGATTTTTCTTGGCCTTTCTAGATTTTTGCCATCAGTAACAATGTCTCAGTAAGCATCGTCAGGCAAATGCCCCTGCACATATGTGAGAGCAACGTTGTGTGTGCTTTTGATCACAAGAGCAAGATGACATCCAGGGACAGTTGGGGTCCCTCCCAGGTTGCTGAAGCAGAGATTGCACTTCTCTCATCTCCAGGGTGCTGGGGATGGCACACAGGGGGCCATGCAGGCTCTTGGCTTTGGGACATCCCATCCATACTGCCCTCCAGTTTCGATAGTAACAGACTTCAGCACTGCCGGGTGCCCCAGTGACATTTCTCAATGAGAACAAGAATGTGGAGAGCAAAGGTTCCTCTCTCCAGCCACCATCTCATCCCATCCCACTTGGGGCAGTAAAGGTCAATTGTTCTGCCGGCCACCCCAGGCAGGTGGAGACCTGTCACACCTAAGGAGGCATGGGCTGAAGTACAGAGAGGTGAAGCAGCTTACCCAAGGTCACACAGCATACATGTTGGGGTGGACCGTGGGATGGGGCCGTGTCTTCCATCTCCTCGTGCACTGCCCTCTCCCCTGCCTCCTCATGTCTCAAGAAGGTCTGCTCAACAGAGGTTTGCCTCTTCTCTAGTTCTTAGTAAGTCTTGAGAAGATCCTGAAGCCCGTCCCGGGCTCAGGGGAGAGTGTGCAGGACTGATTAGCAAGGGGGAGGGTGTCGTCTTCTCACCTTTTTGCCTTTCCTTCACTGAATGAAGCTGGCTTTTTGTCTCATGCTGAAGTTTCTTATGTTAACTGCTGCCATATTTGTATCAGTCAGGACAGTCTTTGGTGGTAACAAACAAATCCAAAATTATATTGGCTGAATACCAAGATTTATTTTTTTCCTTATTCATTCACTTCCTGATCCAGGCCACTCCCCCATGTCAGCTGTTTATCTTGTAGTGACTCAGTGACCCCATCTGCTTTCACCTGTGGCTTTCCACCTCAGTGCGTGGCCTCTATGATTGCCCTGGGGGCGATGTGTACAGTGCTTGGGGGTTGTGTGGAGAGAATGCAGCAGGGTCACACTAAGAGATGACTTTTAAATGCCTCTCTAGGTAACTTCCACTCAGCCCACTGGCCAGAAATAGGCACATGGCCAAACCTAATTGCAAGAGACCAGGCAGTGGCAGAGTGCCACATGGGTAACCCTGAGTAGTACGCATGTCTGCCAAGGCAACAGGCTAGTGGGGCCACGTGAATGTGGGCTACATGAATGGGCCTGCAGTCATTATTGTTAATAATTGTAGACTAGGGGACCAATAGTAGCTTTTAGGTGCTACTCAATTGATAGTTCTTCTGTAGAGGACTTTTATTTTTTTAACCATCTTTTTTCTTTTTTTTACATCTTTATTAGAGTATAACTGCTTTACAATGGTGTGTTAGTTTCTGCTCTATAACAAAGTGAATCAGTTATACATATACATAGGTTCCCAATCTCTTCCCTCTTGCGTCTCCCTCCCTACCACCCTCCCTATCCCACCCCTCCAGGCGGTCACAAAGCACCGAGCTGAGCTCCCTGTGCTATGCAGCTACTTTCCACTAGCTATCTACCTTACGTTTGGTAGTGTATATATGTCCATGCCTCTCTCTCGCTTTGTCACAGCTTACAATTCCCCCCTCCCATATCCTCAAGTCCATTCTCTAGTAGGTCTGTGTCTTTATTCCTGTCCTACCTTTCAGTTCTTCATGACATTTTTTCCCCTTAAATTCCATATATGTGTGTTAGCATACGGTATTTGTCTCTCTCTTTCTGACTTACTTCACTCTGTATGACAAACTCTAGGTCGATGCACCTCATTACAAATAGCTCAATTTCATTTCTTTTCATGGTTGAGTAATATTCCATTGTATATATGTGCCACATCTTCTTTATCCATTCATCGGATGATGGACACTTAGGTTGTTTCCATCTGCGGGCTATTGTAAATAGAGCTGCAATGAATATTTTGTTACATGACTCTTTTTGAATTATGGTTTTCTCAGGGTATATGCCCAGTAGTGTGATTGCTGGGTCATATGGTAGTTCTATTTGTAGTTGTTTAAGGAACCTCCATATTGTTCTCCACCATGGCTGTATCAATTTACATTCCCACCAACAGTGCAAGAGGGTTCCCTTTTCTCCACAACCTCTCCAGCATTTATTGTATCTAGATTATTTTTTTATGCAAGTATTTTTTTGTTATTTTTTTAACATCATTATTGGGATATAATTGCTTTACAGTAGTGTGTTAGTTTCTGCTTTATAACAATGTGAATTAGTTATACATATACATAGGTTCCCATATCTCTTCCCTCTTGCGTCTCCCTCCCTCCCACCCTCTCTATCCCACCTTTCCAGGTGGTCACAAAGCACCGAGCTGATATCCCTGTGCTATGCATCTGCTTCCCACTAGCAATCTACCTTACGTTTGGTAGTGTATATATGTCCATAGCTCTCTCTCGCTTTGTCCCAGCTCACCCTTCCACCTCTCCTGATCCTCGAGTCCATGCTTCAGTAGGTCTCTGTCTTTATTCCTGTCTCACCGCTAAGTTTTTCATGACTTCTTTTTTCTTAAATTCCATATATATGTGTTAGCATACGGTATTTGTCTCTCTCTTTCTGACATACTTCACTCTGTATGACAGACTCTAGGTCTATCCACCTCATTATAAAGAGCTCAGTTTCATTTCTTTCTATGGCTGAGTAATATTCCATTGTATATATGTGCCACATCTTCTTTATCCATTCATCCCATGATGGGCGCTTAGGTTTTTTCCACCTCTGGAAATATAAATATAAATATAAATATAAATAGAGCTGCAATGAACATTATGGTACATGACTCTTTTTGACTTATGGTTTTCTCAGGGTATGTGCCCAGTAGTGGGATTGCTGGGTCATATGGTCGTTCTATTTGTAGTTTTTTAAGGAACCTCCATACTGCTCTCCATAGTGGCTGTACCAACTCACATTCCCACCAGCAGTGCAGGAGTGTTCCCTTTTCTCCACACCCTGTCCAGCATTTATTGTTTCTAGATTTTTTGATGATGGCCATTCTGACTGGTGTGAGATGATATCTCATTGTAGTTTTGATTTGCATTTAGCTAATGATTAATGATGTTGAGCATTCTTTCCTGTGTTTGTTGGCAGTGTGTATATCTTCTTTGGAGAAATGTCTATTTACGTCTTCTGCTCATTTTTGGATTGGGTTGTTTGTTTTTTAGTTATTGAGCTGCATGAGCTGCTTGTAAATTTTGGAAATTAATCCTTTGTCAGTTGCTTCATTTGCAAATATTTTCTCCCATTCTGAGGATTGTCTTTTGGTCTTGTTTATGGTTTCCTTTGCTGTGCAAAAGCTTTAAAGTTTCATTAGGTCCCATTTGTTTATTTTTGTTTTTATTTCCATTTCTCTAGGAGGTGGGTCAAAAAGGATCTTGCTGTGATTTATGTCATAGAGTGTTCCGCCTATGTTTTCCTCTAGGAGTTTGATAGTTTCTGGCCTTATATTTAGGTCTTTAATGCATTTTGAGCTTATTTTTGTGTATGGTGTTAGGGAGTGATCTAATCTCATACTTTTACATGTAGCTGTCCAGTTTTCCCAGCACCACTTATTGAAGAGGCTGTCCTTTCTCCACTGTACATTCCTGCCTCCTTTATCAAAGATAAGGTGACCATATGTGCGTGGGTTTATCTCTGGGCTTCTATCCGGTTCCATTGATCTGTCTTTCTGTTGTTGTGCCAGCACCATACTGTCTTGATTACTGTAGCTTTTAAGTATAGCCTGAAGTCAGGGAGCCTGATTCCTTCAGCTCCGTTTTACGTTCTCCAGATTGCTTTGGCTATTCGGGGTCTTTTGTGTTTCCGTACAAATTGTGAAATGTTTTTTTCTAGTTCTGTGAAAAATGCCAGTGGTAGTTTGATAGGGATTGCATTGAATCTGTAGATTGCTTTGAGTAGTAGAGTCATTTTCACAGTGTTGATTCTTCCAATCCAAGAACATGGTATAGCGCTCCACCTGTTTGTATCATCTTTAACTTTTTTCATCAGTGTCTTATAATTTTCTGCATACAGCTCTTTTTTCTCCTTAGGTAGGTTTATTCCTAGATATTTTATTCTTTTTGTTGCAATAGTAAATGGGAGTGTTCTCTTGATTTCACTTTCAGATTTTTCATCATGAGTGTATAGGAATGCCAGAGATTTCTGTGCATTAATTTTGTATCCTGCTACTTTACCAAATTCATTGATTAGCTCTAGTAGTTTTCTGGTAGCATCTTTAGGATTCTCTATGTATAAGTATCATGTCATCTCCAAACAGTGACAGCTTTACTTCTTCTTTTCCGTTTTGGATTCCTTTTATTTCCTTTTCTTCTCTGATTGCTGTGACTAAAACTTCCAAAACTATGTTGAATAAGAGTGGTGAGAGTGGGCAACCTTGTCTTGTTCCTGATCTTAGTGGAAATGCTTTCAGTTTTTCACCATTGAGGGTGATGTTTGCTGTGGCTTTGTCATGTATGGCCTTTATTATGTTGAGGAAAGTTCCCTCTATGCCTACTTTCTGCAGGGTTTTTTTTGTTTTTTTTTTCTGCAGGGTTTTTATCATAAATGGGTGTTGAACTTTGTGGAAAGGTTTCTCTGCATCTATTGAGATGATCATATGGTTTTTCTCCTTCAGTTTGTTTATATGGTTTATCACGTTGATTGATTTGCGTATATTGAAGGATCCTTTCATTCCTTGAATAAACCCCACTTGATCATGGTTTATGATCCTTTTAATGTGCTGTTGGATTCTGTTTGCTAGTATTTTGTTGAGGATTTTTGCATCTATGTTCATCAGTGATATTGGCCTGTAGTTTTCTTTCTTTGTGACATCCTTGTCTGGTTTTGGTATCAAGGGGATGGTGGCCTTGTAGAATGAGTTTGGGAGTGTTCCTCCCTCTGCTATATTTGGGAAGAGTTTGAGAAGGATAGGTGTTAGCTCTTCTCTAAATGTTTGTTAGAATTCGCCTGTGAAGCCATCTGGTCCTGGGCTTTTGTTTGTTTGTTGGAAGATTTTTAATCACAGTTTCAATTTCATTGCTTGTGATTGGTCTGTTCATATTTTCTACTTCTTCCTGATTCAGTCTTGGCAGGTTGTGCATTTCTAAGAATTTGTCCATTTCTTCCAGGTTGTCCATTTTCTTGGCCTAGAGTTGCTTGTAGTGATCTCTCATCATCTTTTGTATTTCTGCAGTGTCAGTTGTTACTTCTCCTTTTTCATTTCTACTTCTATTGATTTGAGTCTTCTCCCTTTTTTTCCTTCTATTTTTTTTAACATCTTTATTGGAGTATCATTGCTTTACAATGGTGTGTTAGTTTCTGCTTTACAACAGAGTGTATCAGTTATATATATACATATGTTCCCATCTCTCTTCCCTCTTGCGTCTCCCTCCCTACCACCCTCCCTATCCCACCACTCCAGGCGGTAACAAAGCATCGAGCTGAGCTCCCTGTGCTATGTGGCTGCTTCCGACTAGCTATCTACCTTACGTTTGGTAGTGTATATATGTCCATGCCTCTCTCTCGCTTTGTCACAGCTTACAATTCCCCCCTCCCATATCCTCAAGTCCATTCTCTAGTAGGTCTGTGTCTTTATTCCTGTCCTACCTTTCGGTTCTTCATGACATTTTTTTTTCTTAAATTCCATATATGTGTGTTAGCATACGGTATTTGTCTCTCTCTTTCTGACTTACTTCACTCTGTATGACAAACTCTAGGTCGATACATCTCATTACAAATAGCTCAATTTCATTTCTTTTCATGGTTGAGTAATATTCCATTGTATATATGTGCCACATCTTCTTTATCCATTCATCGGATGATGGACACTTAGGTTGTTTCCATCTGTGGGCTATTGTAAATAGAGCTGCAATGAACATTTTGTTACATGACTCGTTTTGAATTATGGTTTTCTCAGTGTATATGCCCAGTAGTGTGATTGCTGGGTCATATGGTAGTTCTATTTGTAGTTGTTTAAGGAACCTCCATATTGTTCTCCACCATGGCTGTATCAATTTACATTCCCACCAACAGTGCAAGAGGGTTCCCTTTTCTCCTCACCCTCTCCAGCATTTATTGTATCTAGATTATTTTTTTATGCAAGTATTTTTTTGTTATTTTTTTTAACATCTTTATTGGGATATAATTGCTTTACAGTAGTGTGTTAGTTTCTGCTTTATAACAATGTGAATCAGTTATACTTATACATAGGTTCCCATATCTCTTCCCTCTTGCGTCTCCCTCCCTCCTACCCTCTCTATCCCACCTTTCCAGGTGGTCACAAAGCACTGAGCTAATATCCCTGTGCTATGCATCTGCTTCCCACTAGCAATCTACCTTACGTTTGGTAGTGTATATATGTCCATAGCTCTCTCTCGCTTTGTCCCAGCTCACCCTTCCCCCTCTCCTTATCCTCAAGTCTGTGCTCCAGTAGGTCTCTGTCTTTATTCCTGTCTTACCCCTAAGTTTTTCATGACTTTTTTTTCTTAAATTCCATATATATGTGTTAGCATACGGTATTTGTCTATCTTTTTCTGACATACTTCACTCTGTATGACAGACTCTAGGTCTATCCACCTCATTATAAAGAGCTCAATTTCATTTCTTTTTATGGCTGAGTAATATTCCATTGTATATATGTGCCACATCTTCTTTATCCATTCATCCCATGATGGGCGCTTAGGTTTTTTCCACCTCTGGGCTATTGTAAATAGAGCTGCAATGAACATTTTGGTACATGACTCTTTTTGAATTACGGTTTTCTCAGGGTATGTGTCCAGTAGTGGGATTGCTGGGTCATATGGTCGTTTTATTTGTAGTTTTTTAAGGAACCTCCATACCACTCTCCATAGTGGCTGTACCAATTCATATTCCCACCAGCAGTGCAGGAGTGTTCCCTTTTCTCCACACCCTGTCCAGCATTTATTGTTTCTAGATTTTTTGATGATGGCCATTCTGACTGGTGTGAGATGATATCTCATTGTAGTTTTGATTTGCATTTAGCTAATGATTAATGATGTTGTGCATTCTTTCCTGTGTTTATTGGCAGTGTGTATATCTTCTTTGGAGAAATGTCTATTTAGGTCTTCTGCCCATTTTTGGATTGGGTTGTTTGTTTTTTTGTTATTGAGCTGCATGAGCTGCTTGTAAATTTTGGAAATTAATCCTTTGTCAGTTGCTTCATTTGCAAATATTTTCTCCCATTCTGAGGGTTGACTTTTGGTCTTGTTTATGGTTTCCTTTGCTGTGCAAAAGCTTTAAAGTTTCATTAGGTCCCATTTGTTTATTTTTGTTTTTATTTCCATTTCTCTAGGAGGTGGGTCAAAAAGGATCTTGCTGTGATTTATGTCATAGAGTTTCTGCCTATGTTTTCCTCTAAGAGTTTCATAGTTTCTGGCCTTACATTTAGGTCTTTAATGCATTTTGAGCTTATTTTTGTGTATGGTGTTAGGGAGTGATCTAATCTCATACTTTTGCATGTAGCTGTCCAGTTTTCCCAGCACCACTTATTGAAGAGGCTGTCCTTTCTCCACTGTACATTCCTGCCTCCTTTATCAAAGATAAGGTGACCATGTGTGTGTGGCTTTATCTCTGGGCTTTCTCTCCTGTTCCACTGATCTATATTTCTGTTGTTGTGCCAGCACCATACTGTCTTGATTACTGTAGCTTTTAAGTATAGCCTGAAGTCAGGGAGCCTGATTCCTTCAGCTCCGTTTTACGTTCCCCAGATTGCTTTGGCTATTCGGGGTCTTTTGTGTTTCCGTACAAATTGTGAAATGTTTTTTTCTAGTTCTGTGAAAAATGCCAGTGGTAGTTTGATAGGGATTGCATTGAATCTGTAGATTGCTTTGAGTAGTAGAGTCATTTTCACAGTGTTGATTCTTCCAATCCAAGAACATGGTATATCGCTCCACCTCTTTGTATCATCTTTAATTTGTTTCATCAGTGTCTTGTAATTTTCTGCATACAGGTCTTTTGTGTCCTTAGGTAGGTTTATTCCTAGATATTTTATTCTTTTTGTTGCAATAGTAAATGGGAGTGTTCTCTTGATTTCACTTTCAGATTTTTCATCATGAGTGTATAGGAATGCCAGAGATTTCTGTGCATTAATTTTGTATCCTGCTACTTTACCAAATTCATTGATTAGCTCTAGTAGTTTTCTGGTAGCATCTTTAGGATTCTCTATGTATAAGTATCATGTCATCTCCAAACAGTGACAGCTTTACTTCTTCTTTTCCGTTTTGGATTCCTTTTATTTCCTTTTCTTCTCTGATTGCTGTGACTAAAACTTCCAAAACTATGTTGAATAAGAGTGGTGAGAGTGGGCAACCTTGTCTTGTTCCTGATCTTAGTGGAAATGCTTTCAGTTTTTCACCATTGAGGGTGATGTTTGCTGTGGCTTTGTCATGTATGGCCTTTATTATGTTGAGGAAAGTTCCCTCTATGCCTACTTTCTGCAGGGTTTTTTTTGTTTTTTTTTTCTGCAGGGTTTTTATCATAAATGGGTGTTGAACTTTGTGGAAAGGTTTCTCTGCATCTATTGAGATGATCATATGGTTTTTCTCCTTCAGTTTGTTAATATGGTTTATCACGTTGATTGATTTGCATATATTGAAGGATCCTTGCATTCCTTGAATAAACCCCTCTTGATCATGGTGTATGATCCTTTTAATGTGCTGTTGGATTCTGTTTGCTAGTATTTTGTTGAGGATTTTTGCATCTATGTTCATCAGTGATATTGGCCTGTAGTTTTCTTTCTTTGTGACATCCTTGTCTGGTTTTGGTATCAAGGTGATGGTGGCCTCGTAGAATGAGTTTGGGAGTGTTCCTCCCTCTGCTATATTTCGGAAGAGTTTGAGAAGGATAGGTGTTAACTCTTCTTTAAATGTTTGTTAGAATTCGCCTGGGAAGCCATCTGGTCCTGGGCTTTTGTTTGTTGGAAGATTTTTAATCACAGTTTCAATTTCATTGCTTGTGATTGGTCTGTTCATATTTTCTATTTCTTCCTGATTCAGTCTTGGCAGGTTGTGCATTTCTAAGGATTTGTCCCTTTCTTCCATGTTGTCCATTTTGTTGGCCTAGAGTTCCTTGTAGTAATCTCTCATGATCTTTTGTATTTCTGCAGTGTTAGTTTTTACTTCTCCTTTTTCATTTCTAATTCTATTATTTTGAGTCTTCTCCGTTTTTTTCTTTCTTTTTTTTAAACATCATTATTGGAGTATCATTGCTTTACAATGGTGTGTTAGTTTCTGCTTTATAACAAAGTGAATCAGTTTTACGTATACATATGTTCGCATATCTATTCCCTCTTTCGTCTACCTCCCTCACACCTGCACTATCCCACCCCTCCAGGCAGTCACAAAGCACCGAGCTGATCTCCCTGTGCTATGCGGATGCTTCCCACTAGCTATCTACCTTTCGTTTGGTAGTGTATAAATATACATGCCTCTCTCTCGCTTTGTCACAGCTCACCCTTCCCCCTCCCCTTATCCTCAAGTCTGTTCTCCAGTAGGTCTGTATCTTTATACCTGTCTTACCCTTAGGTTCTTCATGACTTTTTTTTTCTTAAATTCCTTATATATGTGTTAGGATAGGGTATTTGTCTCTCTGTTTCTGACATACTTCACTCTGTGTGACAGACTCTAGGTCTATCCACCTTATTACAAGTAGCTCAATTTCGTTTCTTTTTATGGCTGAGTAATATTCCGTTGTATATATGTGCCACATCTTCTTTATCCATTCATTGGATGATGGACACTGCAGTTGTTTCCATCTCTGGGCTATTGTAAATAGAGCTGCAATGAACATTTTGGTACATGACTCTTTTTGAATTATCGTATCTCAGGGTATATGCCCAGTAGTGTGATTGCTGGGCATATGGTAGTTCTATTTGTAGTGTTTTAAGGAATCTCCATACTGTTCTCCACAGTGGCTGTGTGAATTTACATTCACACCAACAGTGCAAGAGAGTTCCCTTTTCTCCACAGCCTCTCCAGCATTTATTATTTCTAGTTTTTTTTTAAGCAAGTGTGTTTTTTTCTTATTTTTTTAAACATCTTTATTGGCATATAATTGCTTTACAGTGGTGTGTTAGTTTCTGCTTTATAACAATGTGAATCAGTTATACATATACATATGTTGCCACATCTCTTTCCTCTTGTGTCTCCCTCCCACCCACCCTCTCTATCCCACCTCTCCAGGAGGTCACAAAGCACGGAGCTGATATGCCTGTGCTATGCAGCTGCTTCCCTTAGCTATCTACCTTTCGTTTGGTAGTGTATATATGTCCATACCTCTCTCTCACTTTGTCACAGCTCACCCTTCCCCCTCTCCTTATCCTCAAGTCCGTTCTCCAGTAGGTCTCTGTCTTTATTCTTGGCTTACCCCTAGGTTTTTCTTGACATTTCTTTTTCTTAAATTCCATATATATGTGTTAGCATACGGTTTTTAACTTTCCCTTTCTGACTTACTTCACTCTGTATGACAGACTCTAAGTCTATCCACCTCATTATAAAGAGCTCAATTTCGTTTCTTTTTAATGCTGAGTAATATTCCATTGTATATATGTGCCATATCTTCTTTATCCATTCATCCCATGATGGGCGCTTAGGTTGTTTCCATCTCTCCTTATTGTAATTAGAGCTGCAATGAACATTTTGGTACATGACTCTTTTTGAATTATGGTTTTCTCAGGGTATATGCCCAGTAGTGGGATTGCTGGGTCATATGGTCGTTCTATTTGTAGTTTTTTAAGGAACCTCCATACTGCTCTCCATAGTGGCTGTACCAACTCACATTCAAACCAGCAGTGCATGAGTGCTCCCTTTTCTCCACACCCACTCCAGCATTATTTCTAGATTTTTTTAATGATGGCCATTCCGACTGGTGTGAGGTGATATCTCACTGTAGTTTTGATTTGCATTTCCCTAATGATTAATGATGTTGAGCAGTCTTTCATGAGTTGGTTGGCAGTGTGTATATCTTCTTTGGAGAAATGTCTATTTAGGTCTTCTGCCCATTTTTGGATTGTGTTCCTTATTTTTTTCTTATTGAGCTGCATGAGCTGCTTGTAAAATTTGGAGATTAATCCTTTGTCAGTTGCTTCATTTGCAAATATTTTCTCCCATTCTGAGGGTTGACTTTTGGTCTTGTTTATGGTTTCCTTTGCTGTGCAAAAGCTTTAAAGTTTCATTAGGTCCCATTTGTTTATTTTTGTTTTTATTTCCATTTCTCTAGGATGTGGGTCAAAAAGGATCTTGCTGTGATATTTATGACATAGAGTGTTCTGCCTATGTTTTGCCTTAAGAGTTTGATAGTTTCTGGCCCTATATTTAGGTCTTTAATGCATTCTGAGCTTATTTTTGTGTATGGTGTTAGGAAGTGATCTAATCTCATACTTTTACATGTACCTGTCCAGTTTTCCCAGCATCACTTATTGAAGAGGCTGTCCTTTCTCCACTGTACTTTCCTGCCTCCTTTATCAAAGATAAGGTGACCATATGTGCGTGGGTTTATCTCTGGGCTTTCTATCCTTTTCCATCGATCTATCTTTCTGTTTTTGTGCCGGAACCATACTGTCTTGATTACTGTAGCTTTGTAGTATAGTCTGAAGGCAGGGAGCCTGATTCCTCCAGGTCTTCCTCCAGGTCTGTTTTTCATTCTCCAGATTGCTCTGGCTATTCAGGGTCTTTTGTGTTTCCATACAAATTGTGAAATTTTTTGTTCTAGTTCTGTGAAAAATGCCAGTGGTAGTTTGATAGGGATTGTATTGTATCTGTAGAATGCTTTGGATAGTAGAGTCATTTTCACAATGTCGACTCTTCCAATCCAAGAACTTGGTATATCTCTCCATCTATTTGTATCATCTTTAATTTCTTTTATCAGTGTCTTTTAATTTTCTGCATAAAGGTCTTTTGTCTCCTTAGGTAGATTTATTCCTAGATATTTTATTCTTTTGTTGCAATGGTAAATGGGAGTGTTTTCTTTACCAAATTCATTGGTGAGCTCTAGTAGTTTTCTGGTAGCATCTTTAGGATTCTCTATGTATAGTATCATGTCATCTGCAAACAGTGACAGCTTTACTTCTTTTCCGATTTGGATTCCTTTTATTTCCTTTTCTTCTCTGATTGCTGTGGCTAAAACTTCCAAAACTATGTTGAATAAGAGTGGTGAGAGTGGGCAACCTTGTCTTGTTCCTGATCTTAGTGGAAATGCTTTCAGTTTTTCACGATTGAGGATGATGTTGGCTGTGGCTTTGTCATAAATGGCCTTTATTATGTTGAGGAAAGTTCCCTCTATGCCTACTTTCTGCAGGGTTTTTTTAATCATAAATCGGTGTTGAATTTTGTCGAAACCTTCGTCTGCATCTATTGAGATGATCATATGGTTTTTCTCCTTCAATTTGTTAATATGGTGTATTACATTGATTTATTTGCGTATATTGAAGAATCCATGCATTCCTGGAATAAGCCCCACTTGATCATGGTGTATGATCCGTTTAATGTGCTGTTGGATTCTGTTTGCTAGTATTTTGTTGAGGATTTTTGCATCTATGTTCATCAGTGATATTGGCCTGTAGTTTTCTTTCTTTGTGACATCCTTGTCTGGTTTTGGTATCAAGGTGATGGTGGCCTCGTAGAATGAGTTTGGGAGTGTTCTTCCCTCTGCTATATTTCGGAAGAGTTTGAGAAGGATAGGTGTTAGCTCTTCTCTAAATATTTGATAGAATTCGCCTGGGAAGCCATCTGGTCCTGGGCTTTTGTTTATTGGAAGATATTTTATCACAGTTTCAATTTCATTGCTTGTGATTGGTTTCTTCATATTTTCTATTTCTTCCTGATTCAATCTTGGCAGGTTGTGCATTTCTAAGAATTTGTCCCTTTCTTCCATGTTGTCCATTTTCTTGGCCTAGAGTTGCTTGTAGTAATCTCTCATGATCTTTTGTATTTCTGCAGTGTCAGTTGTTACTTTTCCTTTTTCATTTCTAATTCCATTGATTTAAGTTTTCTCCCTTTTTTCTTTATAAGTCTGGCTAATGGTTTATCAATTTAGTTTATCTTCTCAAAGAACCAGCTTTTAGTTTTATTGACCTTTGCTATCATTTCCTTCATTTCTTTTTCATTTATTTCTGATCTGATTTTTATGATTTCTTTCCTTCTTCTAACTTTGGGTTGTTTTTGTTCTTCTTTCTCTATTTGCTTTAGGTGCTAGGTTAGGTTGTTTATTTGAGATGTTTCCATTTTCTTAAGGTAGTGTTTTATTGCTATCAGCTTCCCTCTTAGAACTGCTTTTGCTGTGTCCTATAGGTTTTGGGTCGTCGTGTCTGCATTTTCATTTGTTTCTAGGTATTTTTTTATTTCCTTTTTGATTTTTTCAGTGATCACTTCGTTATTAAATAGTGTACTGTTTAGCCTCCATGTGTTTTTATTTTTTACAGATCTTTTCCTGTAATTGATATCTAGTCTCATAGCATTGTGGTTGGAAAAGATACTTGATACAATTTCAATTTTCTTAAATTTACCAAGGCTTGAATTGTGACCCAAGATATGGTCTATCCTGGAGAATGTTCCATGAGCACTTGAGAAGAATGTGTATTCTGTTGTTTTTGGATGGAATGTTCTACAAATATCAATTAAATCCATGTTGTTTAATGTATTATTTAATGCTTGTGTTTACTTATTTATTTTTATTTTGGATGATCTGTCCTTTTGGGAAAGTGGGGTGTTAAAGTCCCCTACTATGAATGTGTTACTGTTGATTTCCCCTTTTATGGCTGCTAGTATTTGCCTTATGTATTGAGGTGCTCCTATGTTGGGTGCATAAATATTTACAATTGTTATATTTTCTTCTTGGATCGATCCCTTGATCATTATGTAGCGTCCTTCTTTGTCTCTTCTAATAGTCTTTATTTTAAAATCTATTTTGTCTGATATGAGAATTGCTATTCCAGCTTTCTTTTGGTTTCCATTTGCACGAAGTATCTTTTTCCATCCCCTTACTTTCAGTCTGTATGTATCTCTAGGTCTGAAGTGGTTCTCTTGTAGACAGTATATGTATGTGTCTTGTTTTTGTATCCATTTAGCCAATCTGTGTCTGTTGGTGGGAGCATTTAGTCCATTTACATTTAAGGTAATTATCGATATGTGTGTTACTATTCCCATTTTCTTAATTGTTTTGGGTTTGTTATTGTAGGTCTTTTCCTTCTTTTGTGTTTCTTGCCTAGAGAAGTTCCTTTAGCATTTGTTGTAAAGCTGGTTTAGTGGTGCTGAACTCTCTCAGCTTTTGCTTGTCTGTAAAGGTTTTAATTTCTCCATCAAATCTGAATGAGATCCTTGCTGGGTAGAGTAATCTTGTTTGCAAGTTTTTCTCCTTCATTATTTTAAATATGTCCTGCCAGTCCCTTCTGGCTTGCAGAGTTTCTGCTGAAAGATCAGCTGTTAACATTATGGGGATTCCCTTGTGTGCTATTTGTTGTTTTTCCCTTGCTGCTTTTAATATGTTTTCTTTGTATTTAATTTTTGACAGTTTGATTAATATGTGTCTTGGCAAATTTCTCTTTGGATTTATCCTGTATGGGACTCTCTGTGCTTCCTGGACTTGATTAACTATTTCCTTTCCCATATTAGGGAAGTTTTCAACTATAATCTCTTCAAATATTTTCTCAGTCCCATTCTTTTTCTCTTCTTCTTCTGGAACCCCCATAATTTGTATGTTGGTGTGTTTAATGTTGTCCCAGAGGTCTCTGAGACTGTCCTTAGTTCTTTTCATTCTTTTTTCTTTATTCTGCTCTGCAGTAGTTATTTCCACTATTTTATCTTCCAGGTCACTTATCCGTTCTTCTGCCTCAGTTATTCTGCTATTGCTCCCTGCTAGAGTATTTTTAATTTCATTTATTGTGTTGTTCATCATTGTTTGTTTCATCTTTAGTTCTTCTAGGTCCTTGTTAACTGATTCTTGCATTTTGTCTATTTCCAAGATTTTGGATCATCTTTACTATCATTATTTTGAATTCTTTTTCAGGTAGACTGCCTATTTCCTCTTCATTTGTTATGTCTGGTGGGTTTTTATCTTGCTCCTTCATCTGCTGTGTGTTTCTGTCTTCTCATTTTGCTTATCTTTCTGTGTTTGGGGTCTCCTTTTTGCAGGCTGCAGGTTTGTAGTTCCCGTTGTTTTTGGTGTCTGTCCCCAGTGGCTAAGTTTGGTTCAGTGAGTTGTGTAGGCTTCCTGGTGGAGGGGACTAGTGCCTGTGTTCTGGTGGATGAGGCTGGATCTTGTCTTTCTGGTGGGCAGGTCCACGTCTGGTGGTGTGTTTTGGGGTGTCTGTGGACTTATTATGATTTTAGGCAGCCTCTCTCCTAATAATGGGTGTGGTTGTATTCCTGTCTTGCTAGTTGTTTGGCGTAGGGTGTCCAGCACTGTAGCTTGCTGGTTGTTGAGTGAAGCTGGGTGCTGGTGTTGAGATGGAGATCTCTGGCAGATTTTCGCCGTTTGATATTATGTGGAGTTGGGAGGTCTCTTGTGGACCAGTGTCCTGAAGTTGGCTCTCCCACCTCAGAGGCACAGCACTGACTCCTGGCTGTAGCACCAAGGGCCTTTCATCTACACGGCTCAGAATAAAAGGGAGAAAAAGTAGAAAGAAAGAATTAGTAGAAGAAGAAATAAAGAAACAAAGAAAGAAGGAAAGAAGGGAGGGAGGAAGGAAGGAAGGAGGGAAGGAAGGAAAGAAAGAAGATAAAGTAAAATAAAATAAGATAAAATAAAATAAAGTTATTAAAATAAAAATAATTATTAAGAAAAAAAACCGGATGGATAGAACCCTAGGACAAATGGTGGAAGCAAAGCTATACATATAAAATCTCACACAGGATCATACACATACATACTCACAAAAAGAGGAAAAGGGGAAAAAATTATAAATCTTGCTCTCAAAGTCCACCTCCTCAATTTGGGATGATTCGTTGTCTATTCATATATTCCACAGATGCAGGGTACATCAGGTTGATTGTGGAGATTTAATCCGCTGCTCCTGAGGCTGCTGGGAGAGATTTCCCTTTCTCTTCTTTGTTCTCACAGCTCCCAGGGGCTCAGCTTTGGATTTGGCCCTGCCTCTGCGTGTAGGTCGCCGGAGGGCGTCTGTTCTTTGCTCAGACAGGACAGGGGGTTAAAGGAGCAGCTGCTTCGGGGGCTCTGGCTCACTCAGGCCGGGGCGGGGGGTGGGTGGGTGGGGGGAGGGAGGGGCACGGAGTGCGGGGCAGGCCTGCAGCGGCAGAGGCCAGTGTGACGTTGCACCAGCCTGAGGCGCGCCGTGCATTCTCCCAGAGAAGTTGTCCCTGGATCCCGGGACCCTGGCAGTGGCGGGCTGCACAGACTTCCCGGAAGCGGGGTGTGGATAGTGACCTGTGCTCGCACACAGGCTTCTTGCTGGCGGCAGTAGCAGCCTTAGCAGTCTCATGCCCGCACTTTTCTCATGCCTGCATGGGGTCCGCACTTTTAGCCGCGGCTTTCGCCCGTCTCTGGAGCTCCTTTAAGCAGCGCCCCTAATCTCCTCTCCTCGCGCACCAGAAAACAAAGAGGGAAGAAAAAGTCTCTTGCCTCTTCGGCAGGTCCAGACTTTTCCCCGGACTCCCTCCCGGCTAGCCGTGGCGCAGTAACACCCTGCAGGCTGTGTTCATGCCGCCAACCCCAGTCCTCTCCCTGCGCTCTGACCGAAGCCTGAGCCTCAGCTCCCAGCCCCGCCCGCCCTGGCGGGTGAGCAGACAAGCCTCTCGGGCTGGTGAGTGCCGGTCGGCACCGATCCTCTGTGCGGGAATCTTTCCACTTTGCCCTCCGCACCCCTGTTGCTGCGCTCTCCTCTGCGGCTCCGAAGCTTCTTCCCCCCTCAGCCACCCGCAGTCTCCGCCCGCGAAGGGGCTTCCTAGTGTGTGGAAACCTTTCCTCCTCCACAGCTCCCCCCCTACTGGTGCAGGTCCCGTCCCTATCATTTTGTCTCTGTTTATTCTTTTTTCTTTTGCCTTACCCAGTTACTTGGGGGGGGGGTTCTTGCCTTTTGGGAGGTCTGAGGTCTTCTGCCAGCGTTCAGTAGGTGTTCTGTAGGAGTTGTTCCACGTGTAGATGTATTTCTGGTGTATCTTCCAGTTTATAAGAAAGCCAGCGCATAGACAATTTCACGCCATGGGAAAATAGAGAGATCAGTACAGAAGAGAGACTTTCTGCATGACAACTGGCCAGGCCTTTTCACAAGTTGATATCACTGCTAGTTTTGGAGGGTCTCCTGCAGAGGCGGGGGCAACTGTGGCTCACCAAGGGACAAGGACGGTGGCAGCAATAGTTCTGGGAAGTATTCCTTGGCGTGAGCCCTCCCAGAGTCTGCCGTTAGCCCCACCAAAGAGCCCAGGTAGTCTTAACCGTCTTATTGCCACATAAAACACACGTACAGAAAACCCCACACAACAAACGCAGAGCTGAACCTTAGAAAATTATTAGGCAAATATTCTTTTTTTCTATATTAATTGAAATTTATTAGTGTTGGTCAGTTTGGCGCCTTCTGTATGGATTGTGTTTATTTCTGATTGTGGTGCACTGGCGCATTTTCAAGGCTTAATACAATTTCCGTTGCTTTTTACATGACAGTAAGTGTAATGAAGATAATGTCATATTTTATGACAGAAATACTTTGTCTTAATAATTTTTTAATTGAAGTATAATTGATTTATTATGTTGTGCTAATTTCTGCTGTAGTGACTCACACATATATATATTCTTTGTTTTTAATATTATTTTCCATTATGGTTTATCCCAGGAGATTGGATATAGTTCCCTGTGCTATAGAGTAGGACCTTGTTGTTTAGCCATTCTAAATGTAATAGTTTGCATCTACTAACCTCAATTTCCCAGTCCATCTCTCTCCTTCCCCCCAACCCCTTGGCAACCACAAGTCTGATCTGATCTCTATGTCTGTGAGTCTGTTTCTGTTTTGTAGATAGGCTCATTTGTGCCATATTTCAGATTCCACGTATTAGTGATATCATATGGTATTTGTCTTTCCCTTTCTGACTCACTTCACTAAGTGTGATAATCTCTAGTTGCATCCATGTTGCTGCAAATGGCATTATTCCATTCTTTTTTTATGGCTGAGTAGTATTCCACTGTATGCATGTACCACATTTTCTTTATCCATTCATTTATCTGTTAATGGACGTTTAGGTTCCATGTTTTGGCTAGTGTGAATAGTGCTGCTATGAACATAGGGGTGTAGGTATCTTTTCGAATTATAGTTTTGTCCAGGTATATGCCCAGGAGTGGGATTGCTGTATCATATGGTAGTTCTATTTTCAGTTTTCTGAGAAAACTCCATACTGTTCTCCATAATGGCTTTACCAACAGTGTAGGAGGGTTCCCTTTTCTCTACACCTGCTCTAGCATTTGTTATTTGTAGACTTTTTAATGATGGCCATTCTGACTGGTGTGAGGTGATGCCTCATTGTAGTTTTGATTTGCATTTGTCTAATAATTAGTGATGTTGAGCGTCTTTTCATGTGCCTACTGGCCATCTGTATGTCTTCTTTGGAGAAATGTCTATTAAGGTCTCTTGATAAGGCAAATACTCTTGAAACTGCCTCCCAATGCAAGAAACAGAACAATAGAGCTAATTAAAAAATTTTTTGGACTAAGCACTCTGTTTCGCCAAACTTGAGTGTAACGCAGATTTGGAAAAGTGAAGTTCTGAATTTCAGAGGTACGATGGTCTGCTTTTATGCTGAGGGCTGCTTAATCCCGACAATGAACTTGCAGTGAGCCTGTGACGGAGGGAGCGAGGAGGTCCTCCCTTCTCGTGGTGAATGTGAGGGCGGGGATGTGGAGCGCCTGGGCGTGTTGCTGCCAGGCTCTCCCCGGGTGCCCTAACTGTGCCCTTGCTCCCGGGGTCAGCCTGCTTCTTGTGGCCACGGTGCTCCCAGGCGGTGCGTCCATCCACAGAGGTCACCCCACCCACCGTGAGGCCCCTCCTCCAAACTGCAGCCTGGAGGCCAGCCTGACCTCGGGGACTCCCAGCTCTGGGCGGGAGTCCCAACGCCCCTGCCAAGGTATGTGTCAGCCTCAGAGCAGCACACCATGTTTTGGTAACTCGCAAAAGCCGAATCCTAGAAAGACTGCGTGTTCCCGGCCACTGGCCGCCCAACCTTGGCGATGCTCGGCCCGCCTCTGGGGAGCCCAGTGCACCTGCTGAGAGGCAGCAAGGGCAGGACGCTCCCATCTGGCCCTGTCAACATATATTTCTAGGCTCAAGTCAGACTCGGGAAAGTATGGCTTTCTCCCATCCCCACACCCTGGCCCCCCTGCACCCATGAAGAAGCAGTTGACCCAGGTTTTGATAGAAAAAATGAGAATCTTCAGTCAGATGAGAGGAACAGAAGCAAACCTGTGCTGCCCTAATCTAGCTCAGACCTGACCCTCTTTCTGAGGAAGGGTCGAGGAAGCTGGTCCTCCTCTCTCTCTTTTCAGAGCATTTGGAACAAACTTCCAAAATACCAGAGGCTGAGTGCAAACCTCCTTTGCTGTCATCAAGAGGAGTGATGAATCATGCAAACCACGCCGTTTCTCTCGTCTCAAAATACTGCATATATACTTACATTTAGTGTCATTTTACATGTGCAAGGTATTTTTTAAAAGAAATTCTTTTCTCTCTCTCTCTCTTTTTTCCAAACCAAAAACACCAGCTGTAAAACCCACTGCTTCCTTCCCCGCCAAGTCTGCAGCGGTAGGAGGTGGCGGAGGCAGACAGCCGGGGCCCGCTGTGCTCTGAGTCAGGCCTCCCTCTCGGTGACTCACTGCCTGCAGAACAAACTTAAAAGCTGGTGAATGGCACTTAGGGGCCCACAAGCATGCAGGGAGGCCTAAAATATTTGCAGAGGTACACACTGCTCATGGGCTGAAAGGCCACTATGTAAATATCTGGGCCCCATTGGGGCAAGGCATCTTCAAAGTGGCTTCTGCTTGTCGCATCAAGGCAGCAAGGAAGCAAAGACGTTCATTCAAAAGCAGCATGCAGGAACCACACCACAACTTCCTGGCCTCAGAGGGGAGACTCAGAAAAGGACCACAGCTGCAGGTCCCGTGTTTCTCCTCCACTGCACGCTGCACAGGCTGGTTTTGTGATGGCCTACAATGTCAGCTTTCAGGCTGGGCAGACATGATCAGTTTTGTCTCTTTTGGCAAGGAAAGGCTTTTTTGGAAGACGCTCAGAAGGCAACCATAGTTACTAATGGAGCATGGCGAGCATGAGACAGAGGTAGTTATTACCCAGGCTTGACAAAAGAAGACAAAAACGCGAGATGGTTTTTGCATCAAGCCACAAATATGACTCCCAAAGACCCCCCCCCCAGGTGAGTGCAGAAGCAGACCAGACACACATGATACCCCTTGCAGCATCTCCCTAAGATTCCCAGAAAGTCCCACACAAATGTGAAACCTGGCAACAACCCTATGACCAAAGGGGAGGCTGGGAGCCAAACTCCAGGCAGATTTTTCACTAACCACGCTGTCCACTGGGATGCACTCAGAAGAACATTCTTGGATTTCGCACCATTTGTGTTGCCCCCTCTGAGCCAGAATGGGACAGACAGTCCCCAAGAAGAAAGGAAATAGTTTCGTTTTACTCAGTTCCTTCGTTGGTGATGATCTTCCACCTGGGCAGGCAGGAATTATCTTCGAGGTCAGACAGAGAGTAGTTTCATCCTCCTTTTCTGCCTCTCTCTAAATGACAAAGAGTACAGATCCCAGCATGCAACACAGCGTGTGAGAGAGGAGGATGGCTGAAGGTGTGCACCATCTTCAGAGGTTTAATTGCTAGAGAAATTGCCATCAACAGTGGTAAAAAAGGGGAAGGTGCTGGGAGTGGCTGCTCAGCCGTCTGCAAACTACATTTGGTTTTCCAGCCTAATCAGAGATCCCCAAAGCTGAGCAGGACAACCACCCCAGGCTGGCTCAGAGACACCCCAGACAATGCCCACCAGCATGAGCGTCTGAGCCAGGCAGGCTCCTATCCCCGAGAGGAAGCTGCCAGCACCCAAGTGGGAGGCTAAGGACCCTGCGTTTACCTCATCTGATGGGCAAGACTGAGCCTGGATAGAGGGGTACTTCTCCATGTGATGGAAAAGTACCGGGCTTCCCTGGTGGCGCAGTGGTTGAGAATCTGCCTGCCAATGCAGGGGACATGGGTTCGAGCCCTGGTCTGGGAGGATCCCATATGCCGTGGAGCACCTAGGCCCGTGAGCCACAACCACTGAGCCTGCGCGTCTGGAGCCTTGCTCCGCAACAAGAGAGGCCGCGACAGTGAGAGGCGCGCACACCGCGATGAAGAGTGGCCCCCTTTTGCCACAACTAGAGAAAGCCCACGCACAGAAACGAAGACCCAACACAGCAAAAATAAATAAATTAATAAACTCCTACCCCCAACATCTTCTTTAAAAAAAAAAAAAAGAAAAGTACCAACAAGGGGCCAATGAAAAGACAGTAGAGCCTGAAGGACAGAAAAGCTGTCCTCAAGACTTGGAAATAGCAGATCTCTCTGAACATGACTGTTGTTGATTTTTCTACAAGAAACAGAGGCTGATCTTAGATAACAGCTGCGCTGTGTCCTCTGAGAGATGCAAGAAGATATGGTCTCAATGGAACTGGCCGAAGAAGGAACTTAGAAGGAACAAAACAGTCTGAGATATAAGAAGAGATACAAAGAGAGCTGGTAAAAATAAGAAGATAATATAAAGTACCCAGAAGAGAAAAGGCAGAGTTAAAACTGCATTTGAAGAGAAAAAGGGCAGAATTGAGTAAGAAACAGCCTGTTGACCAAAGAGAGGAAGAGGTCACAAACATTTTGTTCTCAGGATCCCTTTATACTCAAAAATTATTGAGGACCCCAAAGAGCTTCAGTCTGAGTAGGGTACAGTTATTGATATGACTGCATTAGAAACTAAAACTGAGAAATTTAAAAATATTTATTAAAATTTTATTTTAAATAATGAGTCCTTTGCATGTTAATATAAATAACATTTTTAATGAAAAACTGCTTTCCAAATAAAAAAAATAGTGAGAAGAGAGTCACTGGCTTATATTTTGCAAGTCTCTTTAATGTCTGACTAAATGAAAGAAAACTGTATTCACATAGCTTTTAAAAAATTGAGACATAATTGACATAACATTATACTAGTTTCAGGTGTACAACATGCTGATTCAGTATTTGTATATACTGTGAAAGGATCACTACAGCAAGTCCATCACCACAGTTAAATTTTTTTTTTCTTGTGATGAGAACTTCTAAGATTTACTTTCTTTGCAACTTTCAAATATACAATATAGATTATTAACTATAGTCACCATGCTGTACATTATTCCCAGGACTTACTTTATTTTATAATTGGAAGTTTGTACCTTTTGACCCCCTTCACCCATTTCACCCACCCCACGCTCCCTCCCTCTAGCAACCACCAATATGTTCTCTGTATTTATGAGTTCATTTTTCTTCCTTTCAGAATCCACATAGAAGTGAAATTATACAGTATTCATCTTTCTCTGACTTATTTCGCTTAGCATGATGCCCTCAAGGTTCATCCATGTTGTCACAAATGGCAAACTTTCTTTTTTATAATATCGAGTAATATTCCAGTGTGTGTGTCTTGGCTACTGTAAATAATGCTAGAATGAACGTTGGGGTGCATTTGTCTTTTTGAGTTAGTGTTTTCATTTCCTTTGGATAAACACCCAGAAGTGGAATTGCTGGATCATATGTTCTATTTTTAATTTTATGAGGAACCTCCACCATACTGTTTTCCATAGTGGCTGCATCAATTTACATTTCCCCCAACAGTGCACGAGGGTTCCCTTTTCTCCACATCCTTGCCAAGACTTGTTATTTCTTGTCTGATTGATAGTCATTCTAACGGGGGTGAGGTGATATCTCATTGTGGTTCTGATTTGCAATCCCTGATGACTAGTGACATTGGGCACTTTTTCATGTACCTGTTGGCCATCTGTATGTCTTCTTTGGAAAAATGTCTATTCATTTCCTCTCCCCATTTTTTGATCAGATTGTTTGTGGTTTTGCTATTGAGTTGTATGAGTTCTTTATATATTTTGGATATTAACCCCTTATCAGATATATGCTTTGTAAGTATTTTCTCCCATTCCATAGGTTTCCTGTTCATTTTGCCGATGGTTTCCTTTGCAGTGCAGAAGATTTTTAGTTTGATGTAGTCCCACTTATTTAATTTTGCTTTTGTTGCCTTTGCTTTCGGTGTCAAATCCAAAAAATCACCACCAAGACCAATGTCAAAGAACTTTTCACTGATGTTTTCTTCTAGGACTTTTATGGTTTCATGTCTCACATTCAAGTTTTTAGTACATTTAGACGTTTGTGTATGGTGTGATAGTGGTCCAGCTTTTGCATGTGGCTATCCAGTTTTCCCACCACTATTTGTTAAAGAGACTATTCTTTCCCCATTGTACATTCTTGGCTCCTTTTCTGTAAATACATTGACCGTGTATGTGCGGAACTATTTTTGGGTTCTCTATTCTGTTGCATTGATCTATGTGTCTGACGTTATGCTGAAGCCATGCTGTTTTTGTTACTATAACATTGTAATACAGTTTGAAATCAGGGAGCCTCCAGTTTTGTTCTTCTTTCTCAAAATTGCTTTACCTAATCAGAGTCTTTTGTGGTTCTATACAAATTTCAGGATTGCTTTTTCCATTTCTGTGAAAAATGCCATTGGAATTTTGACAGAGATTTATTGGATCTGTAGATTGCTCTGGGTAGTATGGACATTTTAACAATATTAATTCTTCCAACCCATGAACACAGAATATCTTTCCATTTATTTGCATCTTCTTCGATTTATTTCATCAGTGTCTTATAGTTTTTAGTGTATAGGTCTTTCACCTACTTAGATAAATTTTATTCCTAGGCATTTTATTCTTTTTGGTGTGATTGTA
This sequence comes from Lagenorhynchus albirostris, assembly GCF_949774975.1. NCBI lineage: Eukaryota > Metazoa > Chordata > Mammalia > Artiodactyla > Delphinidae > Lagenorhynchus > Lagenorhynchus albirostris. The sequence continues at coordinate 34,293,486 of NC_083107.1, read as the reverse complement.
AATGGGATTATTTTCTTGTCTTCCTAATAATTCATTATTAATGTCTAGAAATGCATCAGCCATTTGTATATTGATTTTGTATCCTGCAACTTTACTGAATTTATTAGTTTAACAGGTTTTTTTTGGGGGGGGGAGTCTTTATAAAGGGTTTTCTACATATATAATATCATGTCATCTGCAAATAGAGACGGTCTTACTTCTTCCTTTCTGATTTGGATGCCTTTTATTTCTTTTTTCTCACCTAATTACTCTTCCTAGGGCTTCCAGTACTATGTTGATTAAAACATACGGTGAGAGTGGGCATCCTTGTCTTGTTCCTGATTTTAGAGGAAAACCTTTCAGCTTTTCATCCTTGAGTATGATATTAGCTGTGGGCTTGTCATATGTGGCCTTTATTATGTGAGGTACTACCCTTTTAAACCCACTGTAATGAGATTTAAAAAAAAATCGAAACGGATGTTGAATTGTGTCAAAAGCTTTTTCTGTATCATCCATAGAGATTATAATGATTTTTGTTCTTCATTTTGTTAATGTGGTGTATCACATTGATTGATTTGAAGATTCAGAAGTGTTCTTCCATCCCTGGAATAAATCCCACTTGATCATGGTGTATGATTCTTGTAATTATTATTGAATTTGGTTTGCTAATATTTTGTGGAAAATTTTTGCACCTATGGTTATCAGGCTTATTGGCCTGGAATTTTCTTTTCTTGTGGTGTCCTTGTCTGGTTTTGTATTAGAGTACTGCTGGTCTTGTAAAATGAATTTGTGTTTCCTTCTCTTTATTTATTTTTTGGAAGAACAGGAGAAGGATTGGTATTAATTTTTCTTTCTTTCTTTTTTTTTTTTTGGCCACACAGCATGGCTTGTGGGATCTTAGTTCACTGACTAGGGATTGAAGCCAGGCCATGGCACCGAAAGTGCCGAGCCCTAACCACTGGACCACCAGGGAATTCCTGATTCCATCTTGATAGGTTGTATGTTTCTAGAAATTTATCCATTCTTTTCTAGGTTATCCAATTTTTTGGTGTATAATTGTTCACGGTAGTCTCTTAAGATCCTTCGTATTTCTGTGGTATCGGTTGTAATGTCTCCTCTTTCATTTCTGATTTTATTTATTTGAGTCCTCTGTTTCTTGGTGAGTCTAGCTAAAGGTTTGGCAATTTTGTTTATCATTTTAAAGAACCAGATTTTAGTTTTCTTGATCTTGTCTATTGCCTTTTAAGTCTTTGTTTCATTTATTTCCACTCTGATCTTTGTTGTGTCCTTCCTTCTAACTTTGGGCTTCATTTGTTCTTCTCTTTGTAGTTTCTTGAAGTATAAAGTTAGGTTGTCTATCTGAGATATTTCTTGTTTCTTGATGTAAGCATTTATCACTATAAACTTCCCTCTTAGAACTGCTCTTTTTCCATTATTTCACTTTCAGTCTCTGTGTGTCCTTACATCAGAAGTGAGCTTCTTATAGGCAGTACATAAGATGGCTCTATAGAGACACATTATAATTAAAATGTCAAAAGTTAAAGACAAGAGAATCTTAAAAGCTGTAAGAGGAAAACAACTTGTTACATACAAGGGAACTACTATAAGACTATCGGCTGATTTTCAGCAGAAACTTTGCAGGCCAGAGGCAATGGCAAGATATATTCAAAGTGCTAAAAGAAAAAAACTACCAACCAAGAATACTCTATGCCCAGAAAAGTTGTCCTTCAGAGTTGAAGGAGAGAGAAAGTTTTTCAGACAAGCAAAAGCTAAAGGAGTTTATCATCACTAAACCAGCACTACAAGAAATGTTAAAGGGACTTCTTTAAGTTGAAAAGAAAGGGCACTAATTAGTAACAGAAAAACATATGAAACTATAAATCTCAATGGTAAAGGTATATATATATATATATGGTAAAATTTAGAATAATCGAATGTTGTAAAGGTGGTGGATTAATCACTTATAAAGCTAGTATGAAGGTTAAAAGACAAAAGCAGTAAAAATAACTATAACTACAACAATTAGTTAAGGGATACAGTAAAGTATGTAAAGATAAGGAGTAAAGTATGACAGGAAAAACAGAAAATGAAGTGGGGGGAGATTAAAAATGTAGACCTTTAGAACATAATGTAATCAACTTAAAATAGACTGTTATAAGTTGTTATATGTAAGCCTCATGGTAATCACAAAGCAAAACCCATGGTAGATATACAAAAGAGAAAGTAATCTAAGCATACCTCTAAAGAAAATGATCAAATCACAAAGGAAGAGAGCAAGAGAAGAAGAAAGGAACAGAGAAACTACAGCACGGTCAGAAAATAATTAACAAAATGGCAATGTGTGTGTGTGTGTGTGTGTGTGAGTGAGTGTGTATAATTACTTTAAATGGAAATGGACTAAATGCTCCAATCAAAATGCATAGAATGGCTGAAGATGTATTTTTAAGTAAAAACAGGTTTCAGAGCAGTATAGATAGATGCATAGCTGTATTTTTGTTCCTCTCCAAAGAGAAAAGAAACACATGCACACATACACACACAAATGTATACACATACACACATCTGTGTATAAATGTATAGAAAAATCTGGAAGGACACACAGTGCTTACTTTGGGTGGGACAGAGGAGTGTTATGGGTTGAATTGTGTCTCTCCCAAATTCATATGGAGTCCTAATCTCTTTCCTCAGAGTGTGAACTTATTTGGGGATAGGTCTTTACAGAGATAATCAGGTTAAAATTAGCCATTAGAGTGGACCTTAATCCAGTATGACTGATATCCTTATAAACAGGGGAAATTTGGACACAGAGATACACAGAGAAGATGATGTGAACAGTCCTAGCAAACTAGTACAAGGAGACACACCTTTTTAAACTTCTGTGGTGTATGACATTTTTATGACTATGTATATTACTTTTATAATAATCAGAGCCCTCCCCCAAAACTGGGGAAAAAAAATAAGAGGGCAAGACACAATGAGAGGAAAAGGGTACAAGGCATGACTATCACGTAACTGGCTTTATTCCTCCTTTATAAATTTACAGAGCCTGTCTCCTCCTACTCTCCACCCTCTACCCCACCTCCACCCTGGCCCCAGCACTGCCCTTTAGGGGGTCAGCTTGCCTGGAAGGAACCACTAACACAGGGGGCTGCTCTAGCTGAGGAGATGGTAGGGCCCTGATTTGCAAGGTCACAACTGGTATCTGGTGGTGCAAGATGTCACCAGGGTCCTCTCCCTTCATTCCACCCATCTGGTTCGGGCCTAAACAAACAGACGAAGTGTGCTATTTCTAACCAGCTAACCCCACAAATCAGAAAGCCCAACAGGCCTGCAATCAGAGTGCCTGCAAGCAGCCGACACACTTTTACAAGCTCTGGCCCCTCGTTCACATGGATGGCACTGTGGCAGCCTGTTTGAAAGCCACGCTCAAATAACAAACCACCCTGAATCCCTGGGAAACAGAACTCTTGTGACAACACTTTGTCCCCTGGGAAGATCTCCTGATTTTCTGGGGGGCGCCCACCGTTAAGGGTGAGTGGTAACTAGCAACGGGAGTGCAGCAGGGAGAAACAGAGGCCCAGGAGATGAGGCCACCGACTCACACCCCAAAGGCCACAGAAGCGGAGCTGGAGGTTGAGGAAGGCGGCTCTGTAAGGCAGGTTGTGTGCACTGGCTCTTAAGGAATCAGCCAGCCCTGTGCCCTTCCGCAGCCTTCGAGGGCTGTGAAGGGATCTGGGAGGGCCAGCAACGAAGAAAAACCTAATTTAGAATTGCAGAGAGGTTCAGAAAAAGAAATCCCAACACACATATTTTGTAGGTCTACATACTCACAAAATATCCACAATGGCTTCGGCCTCCTGTACCTCAAAAGATGCTGTCCTTTCCAGTTCTTGGTGTTTCCTAGGGTCCCAGAATAGAGGAGGAATTGAGGAAGGAAGGAGCATTTTGAAGCACCTCCTGAGTACTGCACTGTAACGATAGTGTGAATTGTAATCATTGAGCCTCATGACATGCTGAGGGTGGCTATTATCCCACTTGTTACACCCAGGGAAACTGAGGCTCAGAAGGGTGACATCACTTGCCCAAGGGCTAACGGCTAGTAACTATCTAATGACTAGTAACGTGTTTCTCTACCCCTGCTTCCTCACCTGTGAAGTGGAAATGAACCCTCTACTCCGAAGAGGGTTGAAGGAGATGACGGATGTAGAGCCCAGCTCCTGGCTGAGCGCACAGGGCACCAGATGACAGATGAATCCTGTAGCAGCCCGGACTGGGCAAGGCTCTTCCTGGTGCCCACTTTTCAAGCCCACAAACAGGGAGCGGGTGGACAGAGCTATCAGTGAGGGCTGGCAAGGACCTGGGCTCTGCAGTCAGTCATCTGGTTTGGTCCTTGCCTCATGAGACCACAGGTTACCTTAGTTACTTACCCCTTCTAAGCCTCAGTTCCTCAACTTCAAATAGGGATGACAGAAGGGTGGCGTGAGGTCAGATCTCGGGCCCCCTGAAGCTCTGGACGTGCCTTCCAAGTTCTCTTTTTTTAAAAATCAGAGCCATTTATTCAGGATTGTCATAATCAGTAAATGAATATATACTGTCTCAGCAAATATTATTTTTCGACTTCACCAATTCTCCTTCAGAACAATCCCTCTATTCCATCAAACTTCTTGAAAACATGTTTTACGTTTGATGTTTTTATTGACTCCATGTTGACTCTTCACCCCCTATTAACCTGGTTTGTGCCCCTCCCAGTCTAATGAAAGAGCTCTTATGAAGTTCTCTAATCATCTCTTAATTACCAATCTTCACGGCTTGTTTCTCTCCATTCACTTTCTAATTCCCAGCATCTCCTGTTGCTTTTCACCTTTGCCAGTGGTTTGGAAAAGTCACCCTTTTTGGCAAGAGTCAAGACTAATGTGAAGGGACCCCTCTGCACATCTCTTTTTAAGGCCCCTACTTGGTTCTCTAAAGAAGCTGAAATTTTCTTCTGTTACCCTTAAAGGACTCCACACTTTGTCACTGTAACATTTGCGTATCCAAAGATCCCATTTGGAACTGAAAGTGGGCCAAATATCACTAAAATCCAACCGCTCTGAGGAGACCAAGGATCTTGGAGTTTTAACAATTGTGTTCTGTGAGAAACTATCTTCCAAACTCCACACAAACACACTCTTAAGGTTCAGCAGGAATCAGTGGGAAACAACCCGGAGGAAGTACAGCGGCTCCCTCCGTGGAGCACGCTTGGGGGAAGCCAGGCCGAGGAAGAGGGGGTGTTCCCTGGGCGGTGATACAGCATTCTTTTCACTTGAGGCATCTGAGCCCAAGGAGCTGCAGTCTCCCCCGGGGAATATGACATAACCAGAGGCGGGAAGGGCCTCAAAAACAGACCGGTGTCCACACATCCTCCTCAAAAGGAAACCCCTTCCCATCCTGCGTGCGAGAGCTCCCACGTCCGCAGAGGCTCGAACGCCACCCTGTCTCCAGACAAACATCCCAAAGCCAGCGATCTGATAGGATGTGTTTATATTTACATGGTACATTTTAAAGCAATGGCTACATTGGTCATACATATTAGAAACCATAAAAAAAAGTTAAGAACTAAAATGTACATCATACACTTGTATATATATTTTTTACACAGAGGTAAAAAGGCTTATAAAAAAATCAATACAACGGGGTTTTTAGTATACAGGTAAAGAATCAATTATGCTTCAGGCACTTTAATTCGTTAATGTGAGCAAATAGCTTGGTGGTTTTTTTTGGGGGGGTGGGGGGAGGTTCGGGGAAAGCTTCCAAACAAACTCTTTTGGTTAATGTTTTGTTACCACAGATACAAAAATAAAATCTGAATAATTTCTCTTAGGTGGTTGACATCAGTATGGCAAAGCTGACTGGGAAAATACTACACACTGTTCGGCTGCAGTGTGGCAATTAGAGAGAGACGTATTTACATAAATGTCCCCATGGCTGTCCTTGTACCTTCTACACAAACCAAAAAGGATACGCGGAGTAAGAGTCACTAGCGCGGAGTAAGAGTCACTAGCGTTAACTCTTCGAAGGGGCGGAAAAGGACAAGGGGTAAAGGAAGATAGAAACAGATAATGAATAAACAGAGAGGGCAAACAAAAGCGTCTGGGATAGGTGTATTCTTACTGAAATAAATAGGGACGCTTGAACTGAGGTCTAACAAAACATACATTAGTGTTGTGCTTTGTAGAGAGGAGACCTTGAGAAAGACCCTGAGAAAATGCCTCAGGACGGGGGAGAAGATGGTCTTTCGACAGCATTTGGAGGCTGGCTGAAGGTTTCTAGATGTTCTCCAGGCTGGGAAGTGGCTCTTTTCTTGCATCACCAGATTAACAGCTCTCTGCTCCTTTCCCAAACTGGAAGACCCAAACCAGTCACTTCGACAAATGAAAACGTCTACCAACAAACTCATAAGCACACTGGGTATTTACATCGGTGATCTGATAAAGAACTGCAAAGGGCTCTCAGGTGAGCTGAAAACATTCCCAGGAAGGTAAGTGTGGCTAGCACTTTCCCAATATGATTGGCAGACTAGGAAAAAAAGTCCCTTTCCTTGGAGACTGATGTCCTGTGTGCAATTGAGAAGGGATGGGGGGAGTGGGGAGAGAGGAAGGAGGCCATGCACTCAGCTGGCAATAATCACAGGAAGATCATGGTGGGAAGAGCCAGCGCTGACAAGCCTGTCCGCTACGGTCTCCACGGCGTTCTGATTGTACTATGCTAGGTACAGGTAACCACTCTTCACTTTTCTTCTTTCTGCAATAACATTTGGCTATTCCTTGCAATATATTAGAAAAATACTCTTTTCCAGCTAATTAGAAGCCTCCTACGTGGCAAGGCGACAGGTGGACCCAGCCTGCTGACCTAACCATCCGTGCACCCAAAGTGGCAAGTTTGGGTTTGCAGGAGAAAGACACTTAGGCATCGGAAGGGTTTTTACATATGGCCTTGTTTTTTCCCAAGTGTAAACGAAGAATTTGGTGACGTGAAATTGAGTCCAAAATGAAAACAAAAACACAAACCCATGAACAAAATGCAACCCACCACTCTTCAAATTGATGACATTTAAAATTTCCCCCAGTTAATAGAAAATAGCCACTGGGGGGAAAAAAGCTCCCATAAGTTTTATTTACAACCTTTAGCGTTTCTCAACTGGGCCGTGTTCGGGAGAACACTGGCTTGGTTTGAAGAGACTATTTGGTTTGCAAAACAATGAGCAAAATTCCTTACTTCATTAGCGGTTTCTTCTGATATTGCTAAATTTTTACAAGTGGCGGTGACATAATTTTAAAAAGTTCTCCTTTAGGGGTAACCAGGGAGGCTCGGAGAAACCTGGAATCCCCTTTCTAGCCCTGGTCTGAGAGGATGCGATGCAGTTTAAAGAATTTTCCTGATTCTCGCAAGTTAATCTGAAGTTAAGGCTCAGTTCTCAGTCATTTTACGAGAGAATGTTTTGCATCAGTGAGTAACTGACCGACTTTTTTGGGGGCAGGGGTGTGGAGACAGAAGATGATGATGGGCTCAAGGGAGAAACTGCAGCTTACATGGGAAGTTTGGCTTTAGAAAAGTTAAAGCGATCTCGTTTTGTGGTAGAAGTTTGTTAACTAGCTCACCTCCTATACATAATCACTGACTGCAGGTTAAAATACATCTGGCAGGGTTTCATCATTCTGACATTCCATTTCCACAGGAACCTGAGGAAGCAAACTCGTCAGCCACAGGCAAGCTCAACCAAGAGAAAGATGGTCTTCGGAGCTCCTGGAAAAACCAACGACAAAACCCACCCAAAAATCAGCAGTTCCCACTGAAGGTGCCTTGGAACTGGAAGAGGTGGGCAGGAAGGACATGAAATCAACACCTGGATGATGAGACGGTTAGCTTGATTACAGATTGTTAGTAATACACGAGGGTCTAGGCGGCGGTTCCTCGCCTTAGAACACTGTGTGCGCACACGTGGGTGAGACTGATGCAGGGGTGCAGAGTCCACCAGGCAGGTTCCCCAGGCTGGAACGGCGCCTTGGGTACCCAGGAGCGGGCAGAGATGAGAGGATGGAGGAGACAAGTCCCCTTGGGGCTGTGGATGGAGGGCGGTGGGGAGGGAAACCGAGTCACACAGCTGCTTTGTGCTTCCCGCCACAGCACCTGCACATCACTCCGCAGTGGTAGCAGGCCCGCAGGGGCAGGTAACAGCACATACAGGGGGCCAAGAAAGACAAGGCGATAAGGGCCATCCACCGGAGGCAAAACTTCTCGTCGCTAGTATCGCACGAGCACGGGTCTGTATAGTCCCCCTCGGGGTCTGACATACAGTGATAGAGCATGCTGTCCGCACACCACATACAGCTCACCCGGCGGATGCAAGTTCTCACGGAGTCGGGCGCGTCCTGACAGTGGCCCCTCCGGTTCTCCTCGTGGTTGAACATGTCGCGGCAGTACTCGCACCGAGAGCGCTCCCCGTCCTCTTTCCGCCGCCGGGACTTGCCCCGGGAGGGCTGGGTCTTGATCACGCTGCCTCCGCGCCCTTTCGGGTCCTCGCCGAGGCCAAAGTCTGAGGAGTCCACGTAGGGGTAGTTGTAGTCGTGCTTGGGGACCTCGCCCTTGGCGAAGCGCACGTAGGAGTCCGCGTCCTCCGAGGGGTCCAGGTATTTGCCCCTCACCGGCGCGTGCCGGTAATCCTCGTAGCCCGTCATCCAGATCTTCTCCCGGGGGTTGATGCGCACGATCTCCTCGTCGTCGTCCGGGAAGCTCACCTGGCGGTAGGGCCTTGGCATCGGCTGCCCCAGGAAAAAGGAGGCGTTACTTCATAGCAGTGGCAAAACAAACCTCCGGTACGCATCTTTCACCTTGGCAAAGGCATTGCTTTAAGGAACTGACCCATCCTGTAATTACTGAACAGCTTGTGGGTCAAAGATGTGTTTCAAATTGTGAGTCCCAATCCCTTCCTGGGTCAGGAAGTCAATTTAATGGGTGGAGACCAGCATTTCCCCCCTTTCTGTTGCAGTATTACCATATATGGGGGGGAAGTATACACAGCGTAAGAGTAAAGTGAATTTTCAGAAGCTGGACATGCCCAGATCAGAAAGCAGAACTTGAGGCCTCCCTGGAATATCCTCAACCTCCCTTCTGTGACCCCCACCCCTAAGGTAAGGAACAGTGACCCCTAAGGAACATTGATTTCTAACAGCTTAGATTAGTTTCACCTGTTTTTGTACAGCATGCTCTAAGACTGGTTTCTTTTTTGTTCAGAGAAACAGCAGAACACTGGAGTGCACTGCATGTTACAAGGTAAGTACCCTTGTTATCTTTGTGTACATAACATGTGCCTACTGGGCCATGATCTAAAACGCATGTGTCACTGTGGGTCATGTGCAAAACAGCAAACTATGAGGCTCAGAAGTACCCTGTAATCTGGCTGGGAAGATAAGATGTTGAGATATGCAAAGGGTAAGAGTACAGGCTCCAGAGGCCAACTGTGTTTGAATCCTGCCAGGATCTCACAGGTGGTGAGCAGCAGAGCTGGAATCTGAGCCCGGGATGGCCCAACCCAGGGCCACACCCTCTAGCCTTCAAACCCAACCTGCATCCCTTAGGGAGGAATAGTCATCTCTGCAGGTTGTCCCGTTACAGTTTGCGTCAGTGCCTTGTCCAGAGGAGCAGGTGCTGAATACATAGTTATTGAGTTGATGCAGGTAAGCCTGCCTTGCACAGGGCATCCCAGTTGTGGCAAACAATGAGATTTTCCACCTTCGACGCCCTTTGAGCGTGAAGGCTTTTTTGTACGGGGGCCTCTCACTGCTGCGGCCTCTCCCGCTGCAGAGCACAGGCTCCGGACATGCAGGCCCAGTGGCCATGACTCACGGGCCCAGCCGCTCCGTGGCATGTGGGATCTTCCCGGACCAGGGCACGAACCCGTGTCCCCTGCATCAGCAGGCGGACTCTCAACCACTGCGCCACCAGGGAAGCCCCGAGCATGAAGGCTTTTTAAGGGATGAGGAGCATGGCTCTGAGCAAACCCACTGGAGTGGAATTCGGACCATGAAATTTACCAGCAAGTCGCTAAGCCTCAGACTTGGTTTCCCTGACGAGCAAACTGCATAGGGCCGGTCACACAGGATGTGCTTGGTACCTGTTGCCAATATTGTCATTATAATATTGTCCTGGAATTTATCACATGGTGATTAGCTTTACTCATCACTTCCCACCAGAGCAAGGGCCACGTCTCACAGGCTCTGATTTGCCCTAATTCCTGCCAGATTCTTCATGTCAGAGTTTCCCCAACTTTGGAAAATCACAATCCTTCATTATTTCAAAACAAATCTTGGGAGCTGACACAGACTTTGCTAATAATTTATTTTGCAAAGTAAGGAGAATCAAAAAGTCAATTCCCATCTATTGCTCCCATAATGTGATTTTAAAAAAGAACTTTTAATGCCAAAAATATTAGGAAGCACACACAGTAAAATGGATTTCGAAAAAAAGTCATATAAATCTATGTTATAAAACCTCAGTGCCTCGTGCTTTTTCTCTTTTCAAAGCAGACTGGTGGCCACATCACCCACGTGGGCACCCGCCCACACCCCACAGTTTGAGAACCTGCTCTGAAAAACGGCCGCTTGGTAAATATTTGTTGAATTACTGAATTCCAGCTACAGCTCCCCAAGCAAGCCTGGGCCTGCAGCCCGCGATGCCAGGGCGCTCAAGCCAAGTGTACAGTATTCTGTGGTCCCAATCGCAGTCCTGTGCTTTCACACAAAGCCGGGAGGCCCTTTGGACACAGGAACGCATAGTGTTAGCGTATGCTAACGCACGGTATGCTACCAGGAGGGAGCATAGTGTCCTGCGTGAGCGGAGACCTGCATTTGCATCTTGTTCCAGCAGGGACTCTGTCTCCCTAAGCCTCGAGCGTCCCCATCTCTCAACTGGGGATGCGGAGGACCTGCTTGTGGGTGATTTGTGAGGATTAAAGGAGATAAAGCACATGAAGGGCTTGGCGAGGTGCCCGGCGCACAGAAGACTCTGCGTTGAGGGTGAGTCGCCTGCACCACCTCCAATATGGGGGCGGAGGTACTAAGTAGGAGAAGAGGCCTAGGCTCTGGCGTGTGGCTGAACGCCAGGGGAAGGAGGCTGTTCCGGGATCAGGAGCCGCCCACCCCATGACCCCCCAGGAACGAGACCGCCGCTCACCTGTTCGAGGTGATAGTGGTCCGTGGGGTATGGGTCGTGGAGGTGGCCCAGGGTATAAATCCTCCGGTGCTCACAGGACGTGGGGGAGGAGACTGTGCGAGGAGGTTGTTCCCTCTTCTGAGACGAATTAGAAGAACTGTCTGTAGCTGTCTGTGTAGAAGGAGATAGCCGTGAGTTAATTAAAAAAACAAAAACCAAACCCGCACAAAAACCTAACACACCGTCTACGCACACTGGTGGCGTCTCGCTGGACTCCCCAGAATCTTGAGTTTATCCTGGCTATGGGAGGCCGGAGGACCCCTGAAGGGCCAGGTTGTTTAAACACGGCGGGCAGAGAAACCCAGCCACAGACCCTGGAAAGCTGGGTTTGTTTTCTCAAACTGTGGGAGCAGTGACCGGCTTTGGGGAAGGGCTCACCGCACCAGGCCTGCTGCTGGTGCGCTCCAGCTGGATCAAGAATGGTCACCTGTTTGTGGCCCTGGCTGCGAGGTCCTCGGGTACGCAGAGGAGATGCAAACAGGCAAGAATCAAACCCATATGTCCCTTTGTGGGGCTAACCCCAGCCTGGGGACGTCTCAGAGATGAAGGATACCTCGGGGGTATCATAGGTACTGGCTTTCCAGGAAGAAATTTGGTAACCTTCAGCTCGGAGGCAAGCCTGGGAGTCACCATCTCTGGAGAGGGAGGGCAGAGCTGTTTTCCCAGTAGAGGCGACGAGGAAGGTGATCAGCTATCAGAATGGACTGTGGCTGTGGACAGAGCACAGGCCCTCTCGCCTCCCTGTATGCCCACCACGTAAGTGCTGCATGCTCCCCGGTGACCCCAGGTGACGGTCACTCTCCACATCCCTGGGGCCCAGGAGCCACATGCTCATAAAGACTTGTCAAGTACAGCTGACAACTGCCTTTGAAACCAGGGCCCCTCAGAATTCTCACTACACCTCTACTTCCTTAGAGTGATGGACCCCACCCGCCCCTTTTTTTTTTCGCAAATAAATGCAAAGGTTTTCCTTGATATCTAGGTGTCCTACTTCTGTTAAATATCTAGGAACTCCTCCTTTGCTGTTGCTTCTCACTCTTATATTCCCCTTATCGTATTTGCTTATTTATCTCCTTTTATTTTCCTGTTTTTTGTTCGTGTCATAGATCCTCCAAAGAGCAAGGTAAGGTTGAAACAAACAGACTTATAAAAGTTATTCCCCCCCATTTATAAAGTAATAAATGCTTAGAAAAATGGGAGTATAAGTATCCAGGAAAAAGAAAAGACACCCGTATTTCCATTATGCAGCACAACTGATGTTAATTTTTAAAACCTGGTGGACATGTGCAGCATGCCTTGGGAAACCCAAGCCTCCTGGATTTTTCTTTGATTCTGTTTGGTTCATGTGCTGCAGGGCTGATGCTGTTTCCAGTCGCACAATCCAGTGACTAATTCAGATATGGACACCCACACAGTCCTCCCTGAGGCAATATGGAGAGATTTCTGATGGAGAGGTCAGAAAAGATGCTGTCTGTCTCTATCTCTGAAGTTAAGAGCTAAGGGTCCTGTAAGCCTGGAATCCTGGTGAGGCGGCAGGGAAAGAAACTGTGTGAGGATGAAGTGAGGCAAAACCAAGGGAAGAAGGCCCCCGCAGACACCGCTTGAGCTTCTAGATCCCTCCAAGCCTGAATCCTGATCCACCCTAAGATGTCCCAAAGGTAAGAGCCAACTCCCTTTGATAATTTAACCCAGAATGCGTTGGGTTCGTCCCTTGGGTGCACCTTTCCCCCCTTCCCGATTCCTTCTCTGTGGCAGCCTTCCACCTGCATCACATTCCTGGCCTCTCTCTTGCCTCATTCCTCTGCAGCAGGTGGAATGGAACAGGGTGCCCAGAGCCTGCTACTTCCCTCCTCTACCTCTTGGGAGCCACCCAACTGGCAAATTGCATGTGCTGGCAACCATTCTTGGGACAGTGCGGTCTACTTGGAGGTCGAGGGCCCACCCCACTGCGGGGAGGGTGTGGAGACCCCAGCGCACGTGTGCCTGGTGCGGCAGGTCTGTCTAATCCTGGGGTCCGTTCCTGTAATGTCCACTTCCCACAGGTGTAAGCCAGCACTAACCTCATCAGTAAAGACAGGGCTCCTATCGTTTTTTCTCAATCGGTTCAGAACTCAGATAGGAAAGAGTTGCTATTTACCCCTCAAATCCCAGCAACTGAAAGAGACCAGACTGATACACAAGAATTTTTACTTTCTTCCAAACTCTGGTCTGTCCTCCAAGTCTCACCCACCCTTTCCTTATGTCTTTGGAGATCCTGCCTCCCCTCTTTTAACACACCGGTGGTTGCAAGTTGACAGCACGACAAAGCAAACAACCCTTAACAGTCTCACATTATGTGAAGGCTTATGATGTGCCAGGCCCTGGCTACATGTGAACACCACTGCAGGCAAAATATTGTCTCCACATCACACACAGGAAAACAGAGACTCGGAGAAATTCGGGATCCTGCCGACCGGTGGCAGGCAACCACTGGCAGAGCTGGACAGAAATGCAGACCCTGCCCTCCAATCTCAACGCACCACATCGCTGCTTGGCAAACCCTGGAGAGCCCACGCCAGTGCCTGCTCTCTGTTAATCTTGGTGAGATTAATACGAGTACAACTATTCCAAGTAAGACAGTGTGTCCTGACTCATACAAACTCAGGAGAAAAGGTGATGGTGTCTCAGAATACAAAGGTTTCAAAATAAAATGGACAACCTGGAAGAAATGGACAAATTCTTAGAAATGCACAACCTGCCAAGACTGAATCAAGAAGAAATAGAAAATATGAACAGACCAATCACAAGCAATGAAATTGAAACTGTGATTAAAAATCTTCCAACAAACAAAAGCCCAGGACCAGACTGCTTCACAGGCGAATTCTATCAAACATTTAGAGAAGAGCTAACACCTATCCATCTCAAACTCTTCCAAAATATAGCAGAGGGAGGAACACTCCCAAACTCATTCTACGAGGCCACCATCACCTTGATACCAAAACCAGACAAGGATGTCACAAAGAAAGAAAACTACAGGCCAATATCATTGATGAACATAGATGCAAAAATCCTCAACAGAGTACTAGCAAACAGAATCCAACAGCACATTAAATGGATCATACACCATGATCAAGTGGGGTTTATTCAAGGAATGCAAGGATTCTTCAGTATATGCAAATCAATCGACATGATACACCATATTAACAAACTGAAGGAGAAAAACCATATCATCTCAATAGATGCAGAGAAAGCTTTCGACAAAATTCAACACCCATTTATGATAAAAACTCTGCAGAAAGTAGGCATAGAGGGAACTTTCCTCAACATAATAAAGGCTATATACGACAAACCCACAGCTAACATCGTCCTCAATGGTGAAAAACTGAAAGCATTTCCACTAAGATCAGGAACAAGACAAGGTTGCCCACTCTCACCCCTCTTATTCAACATAGTTTTGGAAGTTTTAGCCACAGCAATCAGAGAAGGAAAGGAAATAAAAGGAATCCAAATCGGAAAAGAAGAAGTAAAGCTGTCACTGTTTGCAGATGACATGATACTTATACATAGAGAATCCTAAAGATGCTACCAGAAAACTACTAGAGCTAAGCAATGAATTTGGTAAAGTAGCAGGATGCAAAACTAATGCACAGAAACCTCTGGCATTCCTATACACTAAGGATGAAAAATCTGAAAGTGAAATCCAGAAAACACTCCCATTTACCATTGCAACAAAAAGAATAAAATATCTAGGAATAAACCTACCTAAGGAGACAAAAGACCTGTATGCAGAAAATTATAAGACACAGATGAAAGAAATTAAAGATGATACAAATAGATGGAGAGATATACCATGTTCTTGGATTGGAAGAATCAACACTGTGAAAATGACTCTACTACCCAAAGCAATCTACAGATTCAATGCAATCCCTATCAAACTACCACTGGCATTTTTCACAGAACTAGAACAAAAAATTTCACAATCTGTATGGAAACACAAAAGACCCCGAATAGCCAAAGCAATCTGGAGAACGTAAAACGGAGCTGGAGCAATCAGGCTCCCTGACTTCAGGCTATACTACAAAGCTACAGTAATCAAGACAGTATGGTGCTGGCACAACAACAGAAAGACAGATCAATGGAACCGGATAGAAGCCCAGAGATGAAGCTACGCACACATGGTCACCTTTTGATAAAGGAGGCAGGAATGTACAGTGGAGAAAGGACAGCCTCTTCCATAAGTGGTGCTGGGAAAACTGGACAGCTACATGTAAAAGTATGAGATTAGATCACTCCCTAACACCATACACAAAAATAAGCTCAAAATGCATTAAAGACCTAAATGTAAGGCCAGAAACTATCAAACTCTTAGAGGAAAACATAGGCAGAACACTCTATGACATAAATCACAGCAAGATCCTTTTTGACCCACCTCCTAGAGAAATGGAAATAAAACCAAAAATAAACAAATGGGACCTAATGAAACTTTAAAGCTTTTGCACAGCAAAGGAAACCATAAACAAGACCAAAAGACAACCCTCAGAATGGGAGAAAATATTTGCAAATGAAGCAACTGACAAAGGATTAATTTCCAAAATTTACAAGCAGCTCATGCAGCTCAATAACTAAAAAACAAACAAACCAATCCAAAAATGGGCAGAAGACCTAAATAGACATTTCTCCAAAGAAGATAACAGACGGCCAACAAACACATGAAAGAATGCTCAACATCACTAATCATTAGAGAAATGCAAATCAAAGCTACAATGAGATATCATCTCACACAAGTCAGAATGGCCATCATCAAAAAATCTGGAAACAGTAAATGCTGGAGAGGGTGTGGAGAAAAGGGAACCCTCTTGCACTGTTGGTGGGAATGTAAATGGATACAGCCACTGTGGAGAACAGTATGGAGGTTCCTTAAATAACTACAAATAGAACTACCATATGACCCAGCAATCCCACTACTGGGCATATACCCTGAGAAAACCATAATTCAAAAAGTGTCATGTACCAAAATGTTCATTGCAGCTCTATTTACAATAGCCTGGAGATGGAAACAACCTAAGTGTCCATCATCGGATGAATGGATAAAGATGTGGCACACATATACAATGGAATATTACTCAGCCATAAAAAAGAAACGAAATTGAGCTATTTGTAATGAAGTGGATAGACCTAGAGTCTGTCATACAGAGTGAAGTAAGTCAGAAGGAGAGAGACAAATACCGTATGCTAGCACATATATATGGAATTTAAGAAAAAAAAATACTGTCATGAAGAACCTAGGGGTATGACAGGAATAAAGACTGTGTCCTACTAGACCTACTAGAGAATGGACTTGAGGATATGGGGAGGGGGAAGGGGAAGGTGTGACAAAGCGAGAGAGAGGCATGGACATATATGCACTACCAAGCGTAAGGTAAATAGCTAGTGGGAAGCAGCCGCATAGCACAGGGATATCAGCTCGGTGCTTTGTGACCGCCTGAAGGGGTGGGATAGGGAGGGTGGAAGGGAGGGGGACACAAGAGGAAAGAGATATGGGAACATACGTATATGTATAACTGATTCACTTTGTTATAAAGCACAAAGTAACACACCATTGTAAAGCAATTATACTGCAATAAAGATGTTAAGAATACAAAGGTTTCTACAGATCTCAATATATACTTTCTGAATCAGTAGATAAGGGCCCTTCAGTATGATTCAAATCTCAAGGGTTAAACTCTTATCCAACACCCGTGTGCCAGGCACGTCTTAGGTTAGAAGCTACCCTCCTACTAAACACTGTAATACACACTTGCCATTTAGTTCTCGGAAACTCAGTTAACACATCCCTCACCTGGTGTTAGTCACCTGAATCCACCCTGTTTTCTGTGACCTGTGTCCAGGTTAACAATGTAGGGAAAGTCATTCTGAGAAATCAGGCACACCTGGTATTTCCTAGTACTCCTCAGCCAATCAGACTCTCCCTTCCAATGCTCCCATCTTTCCTCCCCAGCCCCGGCCAGCCTCTTCCCACTGTAAAGTGCAAAGTTCCCGGACAATTTTCTGACAATTCAGAGAACGTGAGACTGAGAAAGGCCTTTCGAATTCTCCTACTCTGACAACAAAACTGTACAGAGGAGCCGTGAAGCCAGAAGGCTGAGGTGTGCCCCCCAGTTTACCGCCTCCTGCGGGGAGGTCCCAGCCCGGCCCACAGCCTCCTGCCGCCAGCCTGCTCTGGGCTTAGAGCACGCAGGAGAGGTTCCGTCGGAAGCTGAGGCTTCCCATCTCTGCTATCAGATAAATCTTGTCCAGAGGCTCAAGTGACCTACCAACAGAAGGAATGTACTATCAGGGTATCTCCAAGAGAGGCGAGAGGAAAAACCTTTCATCACAAGTACCTCTGGACTGGTGCCCCCTTCTCTGCTCGTGGAGAAAAGCAGCCACTAGGCTGTGCACATCCGCACATCAACAAGCAAGATTCTAGAACGTGTCTCTGTTACTTGTGTGCACAAGCTAATGACACCCACCAACCTACCAATCGGAGAGCTTCACCTTCAACCTGGAAAGACCGGCTGCGTTTTCAGCTCGCCTTGGTGGTGGGGCAAGGGAATCTCGGAAGTGCTGCAGGTTTGAGCTCAAGAAGAACAAAAGCAGAGGTCCTCTGTGCTTGGGGACCTCAGGCTCCTTAGTGGGGTGGCTTCAGCGGCAGGCTTCCTGAGAGCAGGCAGTGCCAGCCTTTGATGCCACCCACTGTGAACAAGGCCAGACGCTGCCACTGCGGCGCCGCCCACTTGTAGGAGGTCCCGTGTGACCGGAAGCAGTGCGCACAACCACTGTCACCTGCAAATGTACCCGCCAAAAAAACTTGCCTCCGGGTTTGCGTTCGACTCCAGCTCAGTGTCAACGCTCTGTTAAAAAGATGTCCAATTAAGAAGGCTGTAACCTAACATGAGGCACTGAACAACAGAAATGCGATGGAATGTTATAATGCTAAAAAACAGGGTCTCAGCCCAGGCAGACTGGATTTGAATCAATTCTCTGCTAATTATGAGTTGTCTGATTTTGGTCAAGGTGACCTCTAGCTCCAGTTTTCACATCTGCAAAATGGAGCAAAAATTGTCCTCAGGGTTACTGCAAAAACGAAATGAGATTAAGCATTTCCATTTTCTAAACAGTCACTACTGATTATATAGAAAAGTTACTGATCCTGTGATCGGGTCCCCTTGCTTAACTCATAAAAATTCAAATGCTTTATCCAGTGATTCTCTGTGGACTTTTCTAAGCAAATCCTGTCACCCACAAAAGATAGTCTGGTCTCCTCTCCAATATTTGTACCACCTTTTTCTTGCCTTACTACATTTTGCCAGGGTTTCCAGCATGATATGGGAAACCAGAATGTCTCTGTTTGTCTTGAACCTAACTTTGGTGGGACTTCTAATGATTCTCTGTTATATATAATGTTTCCAGATAACTGGAGTGATTATAAAGTTCCCAAAGTTTTGGACTTTCCTGATGGCACAGTGGTTAAGAATCCCCCTGCCAATGCAGGGGACACGGGTTCAAGCCCTGGGCCAGGAAGATCCCACATGCCGCGGAGCAACTAAGCCCGTGCGCCACAACTACTAAGCCTGCGCTCTAGAGCCTGCGAGCCGCAACTACTGAACCCTCATGCCACAACGACTGAAGCCCATGCTCCTAGAGCCCATGCTCCGCAACAAGAGAAGCCACCGCAGTCAGAAGCACGTGCACTGCAACTAAGAGTAACCCCTGCTCGCCGCAACTAGAGAAAGCCCGTGTGTGGCAACAAAGACCCAAAGCAGCCAAAAATAAATAAATAAATTTATAAAGTTCCAAAAGTTTCCTTGGATTCTAGATTGCTAAGAGTTTTCACCAAAAGATGTTGGATGTAACCAGATGGTTTTTCTGTGTCTATTGAGATGACTACGGTCTCTCACCTTTGTTTCATTAATGCATGAATCAAACAGTTAAACTTTGCGAATATAAACCATCTTTGCATGCCTGGGATACGATCTACTCTACTGGTCTTTCATTACATTTGTTTTATAAATATTGATGTGATTTGGTAATATTTTACTTTAAAACGTTACGTCTAGATTCATAAGTGAGTTTGGCCCCTGTTTTTCCTCTACTTGAGCTCATCTTGCTAATTTTTGCAGCAGGGTTACGCTAGTCCTGTCAGCTGAGCTAGGCAGTGTTCTACCTTTTTCTATACTTTGGAACAATATCTATAACATGGAAGTTCTTTAAAAAAAAAAATTGAAGTACAGTTGATTTACAATATTGTGTTAGTTTCAGGTGTACAGCAAAGTGATTCAGACACATACATTTTTTCAGGTTATTTTCCATTATAGGTTATTACAAGATATTAAATATGGTTCCTTGTGCTATACAGTACATCCTTGCTGCGTATCTATTTTATGTATGGGAGTTACGTTTCTTAACCACCTAAATTTGGTCCCCCTTTTAAGGGGTATACCTTTGACTACATTTTCAAATTTTTCTGTGGTTATATTAAAACACGTATTTTGAGTAATAAGCTTTGCATGGCCTGGTCCTAAAGGCAGTAATCTGAGACAAGAGTTTAATAAGGAAGCACAGGAGGCTGAGAAAAGAAAGGGAAAGGAGGTGGAAGCAAGAGTCAGAGGGCACTAACATGAAAGAGTGGGCCCCTCCAACCTTAATAAAATAGAGACATGACCAGCCTGATCAAGTCCACACTGGTAGGGAAAACACTGGGAGGCTGGCAACCAACCATTAATTTTCTTCTCTCTCTTGGGGATGGAGACACATGGGACGGATGCCACCTCCAGAGAGGCAAGCAAACAAGTACAGCTGCTTGATCCTCTCTGTATCCCCAGGAGCACATGAGCTGCTGTGAACACGCAGCTTGTAGAGCCAAGCCTGATCCGAGCAGCCATTTCTGGGGAGTGACAGAAATGTGTCACTATGTGTTTTGAATAAGGCATAGAAAACGAAGTGAAGAAACTCTTTAAGGAGCTAATCTGCGCTATCCAGGAATCATACAGAAACGTTAAGCAAAAATAGCACTCCTCGGAGGGAACTGGGAAACCTCGACTCTAGGCCAGGCTAGGCCACGTGTCTCGGGCCAGGTGTTAACCTCTGTGGGCCACAGTGTCCTCATGTGTAAAAGAGGGAGTCGCCCTGGATGATCTCCAAGGGCTGTTTGAGTTCTCAAACTTTTCTGTGTAATCGTTCTGGCTTCTTCCTCAGAACATTACAGAGGAGTCTAAGACTACTGCTTAGTTGATTTGAGAGCCACAGGATGGATGCCAACTATACCTCAATAAAAAGTAAATAAAATAAGAAGTCATCACCACATAGGAAAAAAAGCTGCAGGATTAATTCAGACTGACAAGAGTAGAATTCTGCCCTGTCTTGTAGATGCTGCGGAATCTTTTTTTCTTGGCTACACCCTGCGCCCTGTGCAGGATCTTAGTTCCCTGACCAGGGATCGAACCTGGGCCCCCTGCAGTGGCAGTGCAGAGTCCTAACCACTGGACCGCCAGGGAATTCCCGATGTTTTGAATTTTTAAAGACAGCTAGCTAGTAGTTATGACCCCAATCTGTATTATTTTTACTGCAATCTACCACCAAAATAGATTTCAGCCACTGATACAACCAAAGCAATATTCAATATTCTTCCTATCGCAGGGGCTTCCATTTTATTTTTTTAAAAAAGCATGTATGCACACGTGCATTTATATATAAGTATATAGCATTCTCCTCAGCCTCGGGCTGGGAGATGAGACTGATCTCATGGAAGTCTGGGCATCTTCTGCCTCTCAGAAGACGGTAAACTGTTCTGGGCGTCAGGAGACCGCCGGCTCCGGTGGTTTGGCGCTGAGTTGTCGTTTCTAACTCTTCAGCAAAGCAAGCCTTTCCCCTCAGTAGCTGTTAGACTGGCAGGCCTATGGCTAATCCTTTTCCCTTTGGTAAACAGGAACTTGTCCCCCATTCTGTCAACAGGTCGCACTGGCTCACCTGTCCTCAGGGCCTACATTGGTTCCAGGTGTCCTCTTTCAAAGAGGCAAGCAGAGCAGGAAATCTTTTACGGCTCCAGCTAGCAGGCAGTGTGGGTCTAAGAGGCTGCTGGTGGGGGGAAAGGAGATGACTCTGTCCTAGACTCTAAGACATTATTCTGTCCAGGACCCGGAGGATAGATAAAGTGGGCATTCTTCTACGGTGAAAAACAACAACAAAACCAAAATTCCCACACATTAAAAAAAAAAACACAAGCTTTGGGGCTTCCCTGGTGGTGCAGTGGTTAAGAATCCGTCTGCCAATGCAGGGGACACGGGTTCGAGCCCTGGTCCGGGAAGATCCTACACGCCGTGGAGCAACTAAGCCTGCGCGCCACAACTACTGAAGCCTGTGTACTCTAGAGCCCATGCTCCGCAACAAGAGAAGCCAGCACACTGCAACGAAGAGTAGCCCCCGCTCGCCACAACTAGAGAGAGCCCGCGCGCAGCAACGAAGACCCAATGCAGCCAAAAATAAAAAAAAATAAATGTATAGGAAAAAAAGTTTTATGTTTCTAAATTTTGAAATTAGGTGAAATTTTGACATGAAAGGAAAGGACTCTGATAAACCCACAGCTTAGCTTCACTGGCAGGGCTGTGATCAGGAAGCGGGTTTCAGGTAACCTTGAACATGTACTCTGCATGAATTAATAAAATGGAAATAGTAGTATATTACTATCCACAGCTTAAAAAGATGAGATGATACATGTGTAAGTGAAGAAAGACACAAGTTGGTGGACTACCAAAATGCCTTTGGGCTTCCTGAAATTGAGAGCATCTCAAAGCTTTTGTTTGAACCTTAGACATTTAATTGCTTTAATTTAGCCACTGTAGGTATTACGTGTTGAATAAAAAGATCCTCCTCTTACTGTGCAATGTGAGCTTGATAATTACTGGCATTCAGAAGATAAAGCAGCTCCCATCCATCTTCTGAGAACTTCCATACCACCCCATGCAGTGCTGGGTCTCAGCCAGCAGCATTAATGGGACGCCGCTCCCTGGTGTCATCCACAAAGCATAGCTGTCCTTCCCCCAAAACATTTTTGCTTTTCTTAACAAACCGCCATAGATTAGTTCCACTAGTCAAACTCTGTAGAGGTAATTTACATTTCAACCTATTTTCTCTTTTACTTATTCTGTTCCTGCACCACTCTATCCCAATCCCTTAATTCCAAGGGTAAAGACAACAGAAACTTTTTTTTTTTTTTTTTTTGCGGTACGCGGGCCTCTCACTGTTGTGGCCTCTCCTGTTACGGAGCACAGGCTCCGGACGCACAGGCTCAGCGGCCATGGCTCACGGGCCCAGCCGCTCCGTGGCATGTGGGATCTTCCCGGACCGGGGCACGAACCCGTGTCCCCTGCATCGGCAGGCGGACTCTCAACCAGTGCGCCACCAGGGAAGCCCAACAGAAACATTTTCGATCAACTGACCTTCTAAAATGTGACTGGGGCTCTCAGGCGGGCACAAGAGAACCCCATAGTGCCACTGAAGAAGTCAGTTGAGGTTTTAAGCCAATGTACTAGTTGAAAAGTCCATTATTTAGGCGGCTCTTTGGCAATGATGAGAATCTGGTATATTTCATACGCGAAATCTATTGAAACTTATTGAATAAATATTTCCTTTTCTTAAAGTTCTCTGAAAGTCAGCAAGCAGATTTGGGGTTTGCATTCTAGGTGAACAGTGTATGGAACTGAGCACAAGTTGCTTCACCTCTCTGAGCCTTGGGGACTTTACCTGCAGAAATGGAAGTGTCAATAAGTACCTCATGGTCAGTTGTGAGGACCAAATACAGTAACGTACATGAAAGTGCAGGGCACAGTGCCAGGGATAGCTCCACGCCACAGTGCCTTTCCTTCTCCTCCCCTTGGGCCAGCAAACAGAAACTCAAAGGAAATATTTCACCCTGGGAAGGTTTTGAGTCCAAAAGGATCAATGATCACAGCTAATTAATGGCAGAACCAAGTTTAGACTCCTGGCCTCCCCCCAACTTCCAAACTCTGCACAAACAGGAGTCATATGCCACTTTACCTTTTAAAAACATCCCCTTTCTTAGAAAATCAGTAAACGAACCCCATTTATTACAAAACTGTTAGATTTGCCTTCAGTTTTAATGTGTGTTGGGGATGGATTAGGTGGAAAAAACTCTTCAAGAAAAGGAAAATTTTGTGGTATGCTGCAGTCTTCTGCTTCTATAAGGGAAAGCTTGATAGTTACAGAATTCCACAAATTCATTTGTTTCTACTTAATCAAGAATGAAAATAACCACAACTTGCAAAGACTCAAAAGCTCACCTAAGACAAACTGCTGCTTCATACTTTGGTTTCAACCACATGTTCTAGCCACGCTTTAGAAAATACCTGAAGTGGACGGGAGGGGTTGGAGATGTCATTAGGAGCAACTGCTCTGAATAACCATGAATAACCAGAAAGTAATCAAATGCAGCTTGTGAGGAACAGGATATCAAGGGTTCAAGCGTAGGGCACGAGGAAGAACCACGTTTTCCAGTCTGGGCGAAAACATGGCTAAAATCGGACAATGCTGTAAAAGACATTTTTCCTACGTGAAGGAGGACTGCCTACCTAAACAATTAAAGGACGATGAAACACCACAACGTAAACAAAAAAAGAAAAAAAAAAGAAAGGCTGGTTAACATCTTTACTGGAGTATAATTGCTTTACAATGGTGTGTTAGTTTCTGCTTTATAACAAAGTGAATCAGCTATATGTATACATATATCCCAGCCAGCCTTTCTTAACTGGGTTCTAGGAGAGAATTCCGACCCACACAAAATGCTATGAATGACTCTTCTCGATTCTGCAAATGACGGTACACAGTTAGTGCTATTCTAGGTGCACAAGAGAGAAGTTAACTCGTTACATAGGATGGATGTTGTAAAGTGTGAGGGGTTCATTAGGAATCTCTATTGAGAAGTGCTGCCCAAATCCAGAAGCAATACTGAGGCGGGAGAATAAACCTTGGAGGTGGGAAAATAAATCAAAACCTTATAGGGACTTCCCTAGCGGTCCAGTGGCTAAGACTCTGCACTCCCAATGCAGGGGGTCCCGGGTTCGATCCCTGGTCAGGGAACTAGATCCCACATGTCGCAACTGAGAGTTCGCATGCCACAACTAAAGATCCCACATGCCGCAACTAAAGATCCCACACGCCGCAACTAAAAGATCCTGCGTGCCGCAACTAAGACCCGGCAGAGCCAAATAAATAAAGAAAGAAAAAAAAACCTCATATAGGACCGGACTTCCTATTGCTATTCTGCGGACTTCTAGGCTGTAACACACACTCGGGCTCCAAGTCCGTCACGTGAATGGGCCACACGGGGCACTGGTTACATATTTATCCTCTTATCTCTTCTCCCCTTTCCAACTTGGGTCCAGGAGAACCTAAAACATAACTCTTGCATAAGATTGACATATAAAAAATAGAGCAGCCGAAATACCATAAATATAATATTCAACAAATGGAGAGCAAAACGGCAGTGGTGAACGGGATGAGCGAGGAGATGGTGTTCGTTGCTCCTCCACTATGAACTGGCTGTGTCATCTTAGGCAAGTCGCCCATCTGACTGCACGACTTGTGTCTATAAAATGAGGCAAATCCTACTTTGTTTGCCAGAAGGAAGGAGGCTGGCTCAGCTGACATGAAAAAATCCCTTCCAATTCCAAGACCTAGAATGCTGAGGAGTTGGCACGTCTACAGGTATTCTCACCTCCTTGCAAGCCAAACATTTCCAGCTAACTCTTTTGTCAGGTCTCCTACCTTTAATGTGCCATTATTTCCACAGTGGACACACTTTCCTCCTCCCTTGACCACCCCCCTCCCCGCCTTTTTGAGCAAACTCCCTCTTATTTTTTTCTTTCTTAAAAAAAAAATCAATACGTGTATATCATTTAATAGCTCAAGTAGCGATCTCGCCCCTCCCCATCTCAGCTTATCACTCCCCAGAGAAATAAACCTTCAATTCTTGTGGCTCTTTCTCCTTGTATTTCTCTCTCCATCTTTCTAACAGCATCTTGTTAATACTACTCTTTCCTGATTTGCAGCTTTGGATATTATTTAAGGCCTTCTTATTATGGAAGATGAAGACTTAGCTATTTTCTACACCCCAAGTATCTTTCTATAAAGCAAATATTTCCCTAATCCCCCAGCTTTAGAGACAGAATCCAGCCACTCAGCACAATGACAGCTGAAGCACCGACAGCACTTGACCACAGATTCTCGACGAGCCTGCTCTGGAAGTACGTGTACCCTGCAGCTGCATTCTCCCAAGATCGTATTAAAATTCTCCTTGTCTAGCTACGAAGATGCTAATAACATTTGTAAATGATTTTGGAGCTCTGCAGCAGTAAATAAACCACCAGGTTTCAATGGATCCAATCCTACAAGATAGGAACTTGGAAGATTGTTCATTAAATGACTATAAAACCCAGAGCCTCTCTAGTTCTATATAGTCCCTTTACTCACTGCCTCCCCATCCCCGATGACCCCCCTTCCTTGTGGGCCCCAAACCCTCTGGGCCCAGAGTCTTCAACTGTAGGGCTCCAGGAGAACGTCAGTCTTAGGCTGGGGAGCAAAGCAGCTCGGCCTCTCCGCGGAGCTACACTGTCCATCTCTCAAGGGCACGTGGGCCTCCTCCACAAGACACGCCAGAGCACATGTCTCCCCCACAAGACAAAAGCACAACAGAGGGATAGACTCTCGAGGGTCCTTCCATTCTGTCCCTCTCAAGGCTCTCCGGCTCCGGGGAGAGAAATGAAAAGCTGTCTGCCAGAGGCACGGATGAGAGCGGGCTGACTCTCACCAGGGCCCCCACAGAACACTAGCCTCTGTTGTCGTTGCTTTATACCCTCTCCATTACTCATCTTACAAATTTGTACCAAATGGCTCAGGCACTGGAATTCCCTCCCACATCCATACTTAATGCCGGGCACACCCTGGCCACCTAGGGATTTGCGTGCACCTGGATGGATCACGGTATCTGAGGTCTCCCAGGGAGCAGAGGAGACCGTGCGGGGTGGAAGGCAACAAGGAACATGAACAGCCAAAGGCTTAGAGTGGGTGATGATGCTTGGAGCTCGTCTCCTAGTTGTAGATGCGTCGGAAAACACAGCAAGAAAAATATGACATGAAGCTACTGAGAATCCCTCAAACTCACCCACCTTTAGATGGTCCCCCAGGATAGCAATAAAGCCAATGAGTAAAATACGAAACCCTATGATTGTTACGTACTATATTGGGGTTCAGAGCACCCATTTATTGAGCACCTATACAGCAAAGCTTTATAAGGTTGTAGAGACTATAATGAGGACTGCTTCTAATTAGATGAAGAGTCATTCATTCAGCAGATAAAATACGAACACCAAAAAAAGCGGCAGGCTTTCAAGTAGCAAGAGAGAAATAAACAAGAGTACTATGGGATTTGAAAGAAGAGAGAACAATCATAATTGGTTCAGGGAGAAATACTAAGACACATAGATGGATAAATAGCCCAAGACTCAGAAAATCAGAGCAGTGGCTAATCTGGAGTCTCTGGTGGTGGTTCCATCAGGAAAGATGTGGACACACACCAGGCTGGTGGCAGGAGAGGCGTGGGATGACTGCAGAGGCAATGTGTTGGCGACTGGCAAGACGCATGGGCAGAGTACGTGGGTATGTGTCTGCACACGCGTGCACACATGCCAAGCTGGATGCTAATTACCATCCTGAGAAGTCAGGGGGACAGGCTGGTTTAGGCGCCGAGAGTCAGGAAAGTATGAGACAGCCCATGCTTGGCGAGCACCCAAGCCCAACAACTTCTCCACGGTGGATATGGGGGTGCCCCTTCCTCCACTTCATCCCCCAACGTGGAACATGCATCCATATGTTGTCCAGTGTCCTATTTTCCTCCCAGTCCCAAGGAATCCCCTGAAACAGAGGGAAACCCCTGGTTCCAGCAGCAGAAACAAAAGACCTCCTCCTGGTTCCTCAAGTTATGCCTCTAAAGGTTTTCTCCCACATACGCTGTTCTCTTTGAAAATTCTCATTCTGGCTCGTCAAAAGTTGTAAGAGGGTCTATCACCATTTATACTCTTTCTATAATAAATGAGTTCCAAGTTCTAAACATCTGTCTTACCAATATAAGTTTCAGAACGCAACAAACCTTGGGAAGCTATAGGCTACACAGGAGTTAACGCAGCTGCTCTCTTCCATGGCTCCAGCTTTCAGAAATCTCCCTGATTTCTTAGGACAAAATGTCTCATGACAGGGAGCTCGTGAACAAACAGGAAACCTGGCGCATTCGCCCCTGACGACACTCCCATCCTTACATGGGATGTTGCTGATAGTCAATGGCTTAATGACTGGGCTTGTCTTGGGGAAGGGAGGTAGTATTATTAATAGGCCCCTGTTTGTAAACAAGTGGAATGAAGGCAAGAATCATATACATCAGGGCCCACAGGGAATGCAATTAAGTCGCACTCCTCCTGCAGCGAGTTTCCGAGTGTCTGGAAGCAGTGGAGCTGTTTCTATACTTCCTTCCAGGCATTCGGCCTTACCCTAGAACAGCACATTGATTCCCTGTGGATTAAAGGACAAAACCAGGAGGGATGCTGGCTTCCATCATCAGCCTGTTCCCTCTTGCCCTCTCCTGCTTCCATAAATCACTTCTGGCAGGTAGCTGGGAAGCAGCTGCGAATGACAGTTTTGCTCTGGAGCACAGGAAGCCACCTTTTAACCCGCCTGCTGTTGTTTGTCTCTCAAAACGTGACAAAGGAACAGATGTAAGCAACATGCCAACTGTCGAGAGGATCTGCTTGGAGCGCTATAGGAAGCCTGCTCAGAGCCACATTACACCAGCCGCTGTGCGGAGGCACAACTGAGTTCATTTCCTGACATATCCCCCCCCCACACACCGTTGCCCCCGTCCCAAGAACTCTCTACTCATGTCAGGTCGGGGTCTGCAATGCTCAGGCAACTCAGTACATGCATCCCTGCTGCCACCTTCACTCCCCGCCTCGAAGCCCGTTCCCAAACCCTGTTCCAATGCCACTGAGGTCTGGTCCAGCCTCAGCTCCCAGGGGTCTTCTCTGACCCCCACAACCCTCCTTGTAAAGGACCTTGGGCCAGAGCACTTTACAGTCTGTGCTGGCTTCTAAGCTTCTCACAGGCCCATCTCATTGCTGTCCAGACCACCCAGTTACCTCCATGAGGGCTTGAGCTGGGTTCACACACCTGTCTTCCCAAAGTAGTGTTTTTCAAATTACTAGTTGCAGGATGAGCGGGTCGGGAATCAAGTTTAAAGGGTTGCAACTAATATTTAAAATATTAAATAAAAACACAGCTTATAAAAGATACTCTTGGGACAACTGAGGAATTATCAGGGAACTATTAGATGATATTATGAAATTCCTATTAATTTTCTTAGGTCCAGTAATGGTGTTGTATAGGAGAACGCCTTATTTTTACGCGATGCATGCTCACGTATTTAGAGGCGACTTACTTTCTACTGGATCAGCAGAAAAATTATGTGTGTGTGCGTGTGTGTGTAAGTTCACACGCATGCACAGATAAAACAAATGGGGCAAAATGTTACAACTGTTGACTCTAGGTGTAGAGTATACAGGTGTTCACTGTACTATTCTTTAAATATTCCTGTATGCTTGAAAAGTTTCATAATAAAAAGCAGAAGAAAATAAAAAGAGAAAAAAGTCACAACGCAGGGCATGAAATACGATCTGGTTTGGGATGTCTATGGATGTGTGTCCTAGGTTACAATTTAAATGTATTTCTTCCTGTGGGTCAAGGCCGAGACTTTGAAATGCTGCCCTACAGCTCCTGATGGCACAAGCACACAGCAGGTGCACACTGAACTGTTTGTTTAATTAACTTCTAAAAGCACAGAATTTTAGTGAAGGGGCAAGCTGAGAAATCATTTTGTCTCCAGTTACATCCCATTAACTCAAGCTGTGTCAAAATATCCAAGCCATTTCCTGCCTTAGCACGCTTGGCTCTAACCTCAACTCCGCCTTCAGGACTCTTATCAGATGTTTAATTACTCATCAGGAAGGCTACTCCCCGGCCCCGCACCCATCGCGCAAGGGAGGTTGGGGGAGCTGGTTGTTAATGCAAAACTCTGAGAGTAGGGTGACCAGTTGTCCCAGTTTGCCTGGGACTGAAGTATGTATTTTGCTGGACTAGGGACTTCCAGTGCTAAAACTAGGACAGTCCCAGGCAAACCAGGATGGCTAGTCACCTTAAGTGTGAAGGAAGACCGGGAGCGCACCCTGGACAGCTCTAGGAGAGCCAATACTATGTGTCTTGTAGCATCACGGCAACATGAGGGACCAGGGAAAACCCAGGGCAGCAAAATTATGACAAGGCAGAGATCTCCCTGACAGCATCCCAACAGCAACAGCAAATACCAAATTGCGAAGCGTCTCTCATGCCCCTAAACAGAACCTCTCTCTGATTATTCACCAACTCATCTGGAAAGCAAAGGACAATGGGAACTTACTGTAAAAACGTCATCATCACCAAGCTCAGCCTCATTGTGGATGGTGGAAGATGATGTTGTTGAGCCTAAAAAGACACAAAAATCACAAAAAAGTGTTTCTAAAGAGGATAAGTCAAAGCCAATCATTTAAAAAAGTATGTTTAAATAAACCACATCCTATTCCTTTCACATGTGAATCACCAGCAGAAATATGTTACCTGGGAACTAAATGCTTTTAATTTACCCTTCTTAATTGACTTTAGCCAGCATGTTCCCTAAATGAACTTTGCCTACTGTTGTTCCCAAATCAATCCCTCAAACTCCCTCACTGGCCACTGGAGACCAAGTACACAGAGAGGCACCACAGAGGCCAGCAGCATCATGACCGGCCTCCACCAGCGACCCCCGTGCCCCCACTGTGTAGTGGGAAAAGCAATGGATGGAGAACTCCGGGTTGGACGGGCCACAATCTCACTGCATAACTGGACTTAGAGGTCAGGGCTTTTCATTTACTCACGAGGGGATTTGACTAAGTAGCTAGTATGATTGCTTCCTGTACTGAAATTCAGACACTGTACTCTAAACCCCAGATTGTGGGAGCCACCTTCTAAGCTGATACCTGGGCAAAAGAGGTTTTCTCTTGCAATACTAGGGTATCGATGAGTTTTCTTCGTTTTTGCGGGCCAACATTTAGGTTCATTTAGGTTCATGTCAGAAAACCCAGTTTATTCCATCAGGGAAAAAAATGGTCATTTAGGGTTCAACTGGTTTATCTGTTCAACGCCTTCTTCATTCTGGTAGGCAAATCACTATAACTTCCCCTTTTCTTTCCTAATACCACTCCGTAATGTGTGGATCAAATCAACTGACGCTGTTTATGGCCAAAAGGAAAAACATACTTAAATTTGCATAAGTAGGGCTTCCCTGGTGGCGCAGTGGTTGAGAGTCCGCCTGCCAATGCAGGGGACACGGGTTCGTGCCCCAGTCTGGGAAGATCCCACATGCCGCGGAGTGGTTGGGCCCGTGAGCCACGGCCGCTAAGCCTGCGCGTCCGGAGCCTGTGCTCCGCAACGGGAGAGGCCACAGCAGTGAGAGGCCCGTGTACCGCAAAAAAAAAAATTTGCACAAGTGATAGATCTACCAAAAGGGAAATTTAGTCTCTATCTTCTCCTTTTCTTCGTTAGGTCTTACAAAATGTACATTTGGAAAATATTTTGCTATTACATGAAACTGAAATCAAAAGACTTGCTCAGAAAGAAATGAGAAACATTTACATTTCCAATGAGGGATCACAGGAGGAAAAACAAGTCCCACAATACCCTGTGTGCAATTCCTGTTGATCTCTGAGGATTTTTCTCTACTATTTGAATTACTCTAGTCAATCAACGTTTAAGGCAAGTTCGATAGAACAGAGCTAGGTAGAGTGTATACAGAGAAAAAAATTACAAAAGAATCAAATTTTGTGTGTAGCTTCAGTGACTAAGTGCGTGGACATACTGCTTCTACCAATAATACAGGATACTTTCTCTTCTAAACATTTAAAAGCTATGTTTAATAACAAGATTTTAAACATTTGCCACTTGTGTCAGATCTATGATGTGAACACTGGCTGTTACTCATTTTGGCCACCCTGGGATTGCAGTTCCCTGATTCGTGTTCCAGCCAGAACTGTCTCCCTGCTGATGTTAAGAGATGTTTCTTTTGCTTTTCTCTCTTCCCCCAAATCCGCAATGAAGAAAATGACTTCAGAACATATTTTTTCATATACAAATAAAACATATATTCTTCTGTGATTAATCTCCCCAAATTCTGAATTTGGCTTTACCGTGCCTTGCTTAATATTCCTTTCTTCACAGGGCCCTGGCTATGGAAGCTTGAACCCTTTGATTTGATAACTGAATGTGTCGAAGTGGAGAATTTGTGTGTTTGGACTCTGTGGATTCTAGAAAAGCCCACGAGAACTCACTGCCCAAGAGCCTTCCAGGCCACGATTAAATGCAACACAGTGTTTACCAGCTGCTCACCCATGGACTAAGGAGTCACAGATCCCTCTGCCTTTTCAGTAGCAGACGTACCCCCTGGGCTCTCCTTACACAACAGTGGGAAGGCATGGAGATTTCTGGGCCCATTAGAATCTATTCTCCACCTCTGGACCAAATCTGACCAAAGCTGTTTCTCAATAGTCAGGGAAAGGTAAAACACATCAAAAAGTCATTCACATGGAAGTCTAGAACTTGTCTTTTCAGAGCAGAGTCTAAAAACCAATTGGAATCACTCGTTACTCTGAAACCCATCTCCTTTTCCCCTGCACTGTCACTTAAAGTTTTTTTCTCCTTGGATGTTCCTAAAGTTTTGGCCTCTACTGACCTGGCCCCCAACCTTCCTGCAAATAATCCACAAATATATGATGGCAGACAATTCAGATTAAAAAGAACCTGAAACCTCCCATAGTCCCGCTGAGGATGCAGTAATAAATTCAATACCTTCTATAAGGTCTTCAATTGCTTTCCTCACTCCCCTGTCAAAGGCTCGAGCATCAGCAGGGCTTTGGAAAGTAAGTCCAAACTTCCTATTGTCGACCTTCCAGTGATGAAAGGTTGGGTTGGCTTTGGTGTAGACCAAGTCCTTTCTCACATAGCATTCCAATACCACCTGAAGGATTGAAGCACACAGGCGGGTTACTTGTTAAATCGTCATGATTGTGTCTGGTTACAAAAAGCTAACTAGGAACCATCGTCCTTGGTGGCAACTAACGAAAACCCTCCCCTCTGCCTTCACGTATCTTTGAAGGCTTCTTGGAGGAAGGCTTTGTCTGCCTCTGTTGACCATGCACTCCTTGCTACCCCGTACCCTTGGTGGTCCTCCCTTGGTGGATTGTCAATCTTCCTTCTCCTGTCCTAATGCGTGTCTCTCAGTGACCTCAAATTCAACAAGCTGAGAAAATAACTAACTTGCTCTGAAAATTCTGCCCCTAGTAACTTCCCCTTATCTAGCAATGCCAACCCCTCTCTTTTCATTCTCTCTGGCTCAAATCTCTGTGGTTTTCTTTTGCCTCTTCGGCTTTCTCTATCCCCCGTATTATTATTCACCAAGTCCATTTCATTTTTCCTTCAACATCTTTTGTATCAACCCTGTTTCAATTGCTACTACCGTGATCTAGGTCTCTACTAACCTTTTATCTGGATTATTAGAACAATCTCCAAATTTCTAGCAATCTCGTCTCAGAACGGCCTTTTGACTAAGCTATGACTTTGAGCAGATTGGCTTAGACCTTTGACCTTTTTATCTCTAAAGCGGAAGCAACACCAACGTTATCAATGAACGTACACATGAACATGCTTTGAAAACACCAAACAGTAAGAAACCTAACAGGGTCACACACGCTTCCCAGTATATCGCATTATGTTTCACTCTTTTATTTACTTCCGTTTTTGTCACCTTCACAATTTAGTACTTGGTTTCATATTATTCTCTACCAGTTTCGTGTGCATTAGTTTTGTTCCCCTAACTAGACTGTAAAAGATCAAGATGTTTTATAAAATAACTCCCTCTGTGTGTAGAGTGCTACTGCGGGTAGAGATACCAGAGTTTAAGATTATAGAATAAAAGAGGCATTGCAATCATGCGAACGTAAACTCCAGTCTTTATTCATAGAAAGCTCCAAAATATTGACAATATTTATTTCTATGGTTCCATTATATATGTATCAAAATGATTTTGCTAACTTCTACTAGCTTTGATCTTGTTCTGGCAAAGTTCTACATTTAACAAAATGAGATCTTATTAATTTTTAACTAAGTGAAAGAATCAAGGCCTGCCTAAATTAATAAAAATTCCAATTAGAGAGAATATCTTTAAATGAGCACAACTTTCAAGAATACATCTAGGCAAACAGAAATTAAACATTGCCTAATAAATGTTCCCTAACTTAATAGATGAGAATAATAGTCAAACTGGCATATCAAATAGCAGTCCCAGTTAACTTTATTCCATTGTATTGAATGAAGACAACAGTCCCCTCGCACAGTTCTATTTATGATTAAATTGCTTACTATGGCCATTTTCCCCTAAGAATAGCACAATGATTAAATGTCAGCCCAGCCCCATTCCAAATTGGGGATATCCAAATAACCAAGGCTTTAACTAACAAATGTTATCTATTTTAGAATTTAATAGTCTCAATGCAAAGTCTCAAAATAAACTTTTTTGTAAAAACAAAGACTTCTAGATTTTTCCCTATTTTTTGGGTGAAAAAAATTAGTCTTTGGTTGACATTTTCTGTGTTTAAGATTATTCCAAAGGTACATCTTCCTAGAGAGGTGCAATAAGTTCTTAGAAAAGTAAAGTTCAGCCACCTAAATTATGTGAGGGGGAGGAGGCCAGACACCATTTCTTTGTTCTCTTAAACAAAATTACATCATTACCTATCTAAGTTTAATGACAAAAATGAAAACGTTCAAATGCTTTCATCTTCCTAACAGGTATAACCCCTCTAGTGAAGTTTTGGCATAATAGGTATCAATCTTCTAAAGTGAAGTTTAGGCATTGACTTAAAAGTTGAGAAAGGCTTTTAAAAATAGCTTTTTAAATCAGATGCGTGGGGAGACAAAAAGTGATTATATATTCTTGTTGGAGGTTTCAAAAAAATCGATACAAGAAATCCATATTGTAGAAGATTTAAGTAATTTAGGTGAGTCCATGAAGGTTCCATTCTTGCCCATCTCACCGTCCCTACCCTCAACGCCTCTCCCTTCTCCAGAACTGCCCACTGTCGGTATGGTAGACACAACTCCAGTTCCCTTCCTGCAGCTTCTTTACATATGCATGTAAGTGTGTGTGTGTGAGTCTGTTTAAATGTAGCCAAGCCTATAAATTGGTCTTTAACTTGCCTTTTTCCCAAAAACGTGTCTTGGAGATACAGGAAGGTAAAAAGGATTCTGTTTAGTGGCTGCATAAATAATATTCCTCAGTACGGCTATATTAAAATTATTCAGCCATTCTCCACACTAACGGGCATTTAAGTCATTTCTAATTGGTTGCTTTTACACTGTCTAATGCTGGAATGAACATCCTTGAACATGTTCTCAAAGTTTGGTCTCTTGGGAGCCTTCCCTCTGCACCCCCAGGTCCTTTCACGGGGTCTGGGATGGCAAAACTATTTTCATATATTAAGATACTTTTGCTTTTTCATTGTGTTGCCAGTTCTGCTAATGGTGCAAAAGGAATGGTGGGTAAAACTGCTGTGCTGAGGCATGAATCAAGGCCAGGCAGTGGCACCAAACAGTACCAAAGTCACCGGATTCACCACTGTCACATGGTCAAAGTAAAAAAGGCCAGTCTTACGTAGGACTGTACTTGATGAAGCAGTTAAAAATTATTACATCTTGACCTGTGAATACACATCTTTCATCTCGTGTGATGAAATGGGAAGTACACATAATTGGATTCTCATATCTGCTTCTGCATTTGATCCGCTGTAATACGTCGCTTTGGCTGAAGTATGGGAAGAAACTCTGGCTTTGCACAAATGTGTAATTAGAAAAGGGAAGAGTATCTCTCATAGCCTTCTTACTTCTACTGCATGGGGAAGAATGACGATTGTCTCAAGGAAAAAGGTGTGTAATTGCTGCAGTTGTGAGTTGAACTAACTACTTTCCTCATGGATCGCCAGGTTTACTTGAAAGAACAGCCTACAGGTGAACTACGGTTATTCAGACTTGGGTACTTGGCCGACATTTTCTTGAAGATGAACACAGCGAGCCTGTCACCTCAAGGAGAACGAGGAGCTATTTGTTGCCAATAATGAAATTTCAACTTTCAAGTGAAAATTAGAATTTTGGACAGCTTCCCAATACTTAAGACTTTTCTAATGAGATCAGTGGTGATATTAAGAAATGTGATTTTTTGATATTGTAGAATTAAATGTATCAACATTTGGAAGATCTGTTTAACTCAGTAAACCATTATTTTCCAAATGACCAATGCATGACGTTACAAAATCAGGAATGAGTAAAAGATCCATGCAAAGAGAAAGATAAACCAGTGGATTTTAATGTAATAGAGTATAAAAAGGTCATTGATATGGTTTCAGAGTCCACATTTAAGAAACTACTACAAGCCGAGTTTTGGTGTAGCATCAAAGAAGTCTATCTACGATGGTCTGAAAAGGCTATTAAAATATTTCTATGTTTTCCAACTACATATCTGTGTGAGGCTGGATCTTCTTCATGTACTTCAACCAAAACATATGGCCACAGATTGAAAGCAAGAGTAGACATTAGAATCCAGCTATTTTCTATTAAGTCAGATAATAAAGAGATCTGCAAAAATGCAAAGCAACGCTATTCTTCTAATTATTTTTTTTCTGGAAAATAGTTATATAGTTATTTGCCTATTCTTGCCTGTAAAGAATGTCATTTATGCTAACACTACTGTTTAATTAAGATTTTTTAACAATTTCAGTTTTAATTTCTAGTATGGTAAATATTAGTAGCTATAAGCTACAAGATAAAAGCGTTTTGGGGTCCTCAATACATTTTTAGAGGGTAAAGGGATTCTGAGACCAAAACTCTCCGATAGCTATCCATAAAGCTCTGCTGTCTATCTCCATAGGATAGGGTTTAGATGTGGAACTGCCAAGTAAAACGGAATACACATTTTAAATTCATATCCTGCCAAATTGCCTTTCAGAGAGCTTTGCCGGCTGTGACTCCCACCAAATGTGTGTGGGAGCGCTCACAGACCTGCACTGGAATGCAACCTTTTAGATTTTGTGATTCACCTTCATAAGGTAGTTTCGCACAGGATTCATTTCAGAAGTAAAATCCTCTAATTCATCTAAAATAAGATCCAACTCAGAAATTTTTAGTTTACATATAATTTCTCAGGAACACTTGATTGTCTCCGACTCACAAAAAATTATCCAAATAACGACTTTGTGAATGGATATTTGGAACACAGACTTTTCCCGTAGAAACAATGGAAGTTAAGTTCACAGGCGTCAACACAGAAGTCAAGTTAACAACAACAAAAACCAATGTGCTGAATTCTAGAACTGCACTACGTTGGAAAAACCACTGACAACAGTTTCTATCAGAAAAGGCTGGTTGTCCCGGTTGGAATACTGGGAACTCTGATACCATCCGTTCTCTGTATTCCCAAAATGATCTCCACCCTCTCCTCGCCATTCCACCACTGAGGGGGAGGGGTGTCCTTCAACAACCCCACCCCATTTGCACAGCTTCCAGGAGGATTCATACCCTCCAGTGGGCAGAAATGCTGCATTACGTAAGCTTGGAGGCCAAAGGAGGAGTCACCATATTGCCGTAAGTGTGTGTGGGGTTGTGTGTTAGGAGTCCCGGATTTACCGGAGTGTGAAACAGGCACAGTGAGGGATGGAAAGATGCAGAAGCACATCTGGGTGTATGGGTGTGTGATTTAACTACTAGTGGATATAATATATAAAAGTCCAGAAGTGTAGTCACAGAATGTAAGGGGGACAAGAAGAGGGAGAAGGTGATGGAGAAACATGACAGGGGAGGGGATGAGGCACACGATCCTTGTTCAACAGCAACACACAACAGAAGCTGGTCCACAGCCAGGACTGTCCTATTCCCATGCAGAGCTGGTATGAAGGGACCAGGTTTTGGCTTCACAATGAAATGGTTCCCAGTGCTGGCTCTGCTAATGACTATGTGCCCCAGACTGGGGAAATGGATCACTTCTTGGAGAATTGAGGTTCCCCATTACAAAGTGTAGATAATATCAATAGTATCCTCCTCCTTCAGAATGTTGCAGGAATTTAACTGAGGTTATTTACATAAAGGGCCTCAAACAAAATTGCAGAAGCTCACAATTACTATGGTCAAGTCGGTGGTACAAGTTTACAAATGTATCTATAAAATGAAAGGGCTGAATTAGACAATCTAAAGGCTATTTCAGGTTGACATATTCTATGACAAACCACAGAAATACCAGGAAAAAACAGACCTAAAAAGATGTAACCAGGTACAATAATTTGCTAACACAAAAGTAGTAACAATAAAAATAAAAAGGGAAAAAGTGAAAAAAAATTTTCTAGCAAAATTTTTGTAGGAAAAGAACCCCAACTAAAATAAAAAAGGCAAGCAACAGATTATAAAAATATCTGCAAATATGTAGATGAAGATGAGTATCTTTATTATACTCAGAGGGCATACGTATCAAGGAGAAAAATCAGGCCCCAAAAGGTAAATACACAAAGGACACTGACAGATAATTCACAGTTAAGACTGTTTAACCAACAGAAAAACATTTGATCTCATTATTAATCAACAAGATACCACTGTTACTCTAATCAAATTGGTAAAGATTTAAAATATGTGACCCTCCGTGTGTTAAAGAAAATTCTCACATATGCTGGTAGCAGCTCTTTGTACAAGTATCAAAAGTCATAAAAATTTGACCCCTCAAATTATTCCAAGTAAATAATAAGTGTGGAGAATGCAGGTAGATAATACTGGGGGTAGTGGGAAGGGAAGGAATCTTAACATTTGACACTAAGGAGATCCTCAGATAAACAGTGGAAAATCAACCTGATACCAGCAACATGAAAAATTTCTTATGAGAATATCTTATGAGATATAAAACTTTAGGGACTTCCCTGGTGGTCCAGTGGTTAAGACTGCACACTTCCACTGCAGGGGGCAAGGGTTCGATCCCTGGTCAGGGAACTAAGATCCCACATGCCATGTGGCCCAAAAAAACAAAACAAAACAAAACCACACCACACACACAGATATAAAACTGTTTACGAGCTCTGAATACAGCTAGGTAAAAATAAAAATACGCACAAAGGGGAAAAAAACTATATCAAAGGGCTACAGGTGGTTATGCACATGCGACTTTGGCTCAGTTTGGGGTCAGAGTGACAGGGTATCAAATACTGGTTCCCGGCTCCCAAGATGGGTCATCCAGAACAAGGAGTCTTTCTGAATCTTAGTTTCTTCAGTTATAGCTATATAGGCTACTGTAAGGATACAATGATACATCTCAACTAAAGGGCTAGCATTGTACTCAGCCCTTAGGTAAATGCTGGCTAAAAGGTAGTTATTTTACTTTTCCTTGTTAGTGTGGTTACATTGCCTTTATTGTGAATATCTTATAAACAAGAATGTTTTAATTATTTGACTATTATGTAAGGAATTTCTTGAATGGCCATGTTTCTTAAAATGAGCTACATTCTCCCTTTACATTTTCATTCATTTCATTTTCAGAAATGAATCAAGTGTGAAAATACCATTTCTGTTAATCCATATATAACATTTAGAAATTGTTCTGCCTTATTTTGTAACCTTTATAAACATTAAGAAGTGGTTGCAGAAGAAGATTAAGTTTGTATACTCAGCACATAAAACTCAACACATGCCGCTGTCAAGGGTCTCAAATGTACCACTGACTTATTCCTGTGGTGTCTTTGTATTTTCTCTGTTGAGATCCTGCACATTTTGAATCAATGGTTGGCTTTGGAGTATACATTCCAGGATCAAATACAGATAGGAGCATGTTCTCCCAGATTCAAGGCCACCAATTAAAAACAGACAATTTTCCTTCGTATCATAGATTCCTTCATAACAAAGAACTGGACATCCAGTCCCTCCATGAAACTATGTTATAAACTATCAACGCCCCCATCTTTGTGAGATAATGATTACTCTCCAAAGTGCCTATTTTTAAGCATGTAGAATTATTACACAGGAGTGTAATGCCGCTGCTTTTTGTTACTTTCTTTTCCCAAAAGTGTTTTGTTTATTAGCTTATGAAATAGAAGCTGCAGTATTTTTGAGATAAACATTTATTTAGAAGTAACGTCAGACGACACTTCCTCTTTGCATTCTATCTCTCACCATCCAAACCTTGATGGCATGCTCCATGAATAAACCCAATGTTTAAAAAAACTCTGACTTTACAGCTCACTACGATGTGATTCATAATAAAGAGCGTACTTTCATTTTGAACATCTTGTTACAGTGACAGCAAGACAGCTTAATTAATCAAGACGCAAATAAGACAGCCAAATGCACGGCTTCTAAGCATCTGAGTTATACGGTGTGTAGTAAAAAGTGACTTCACTGAAAAGCCAAGGTTAGGTTTTGCAATTTGGCGCCAGCCCTGTGAATTCTAACTTTGGAAGCTTTTGCAAGAGTCTGAAGTCAGAGAAAGAAGGAAAAATATACCTACAGGAAAAGGGCTATGATTTAATGTCAAGAAATCAGTCGTTGCTAATTTAACCCACGCGTTGCACGTCTGCCATTACCAGTTTGTCTTTCTGTCGTTCACCATGGATGAGAAAGCCGCTTCGTCCATTGCCTTCGGGGTGCATGACCTTACAGACCCCCACGCGACTGATCCCGCCTCCTTCCTGTGGGAACCATCCCCCGCTGGAGTCATCTCTGGTCATAACCACAGCCTTGACGCGCACAATATAGCTGTCACTAAAACGACAACAACAAGAAGAATGGGGCATGACAATGGTCTGGAGCTGGAGGACACGTTTCACAGTGCAAGGGGACCATAGCCAGCATTTTTGGGACTCATCAAAAGAAAATCTACGCCTGGCAGCAACCTTAAAAGATAGCCTGTATCAATGTTCAGGGAAAAACCCAAACTCTTAAACTCAATATAAAAGTACGTTTAGAAAAAAAAAAAAAGACGCCCAGTCATTAAAAAATATTTGTGAATCTTTGAGAATGTATGCAAGCATAACATTCTCCAGTTTCTAGGTGGACATATTAATAATAAAACGAATGAACTTCTATCTACAGTTTGGTATCTATAAGTTCAGAAAGACGAATCTATTAACTTAAAAGGACATTATGGTTTCAACCCTTAAAACTTGGTTTATAATGAATGACCAAGGCTTAACATTTTATAAGGATAATAATCTTCTGATTTAGCGTTAAGTAGACGATAGCCCACTCCTAAATCACAAATTCACGGTGCGATCATTTATATTTCAGTTCAAATACCCTTTACACATGTGTAGCCTTCTGTTTATGATTTTATTTTTTCCAGTCTAAACTTTGATTTCACAATAAGTTCCTTTGCACATTGGCCAAAAATCCTCTTTCTCCTCCAGAGACCAACTCTAGCTTCTTTTCGTTCTTCATCACTTTTCCGAAACTTATTTGGATTTTCGGCAAGGCCATTAAATTCTCACTTGCTGTTTTCTTTCTTGGAACAACATTGCTTTTTTTAATCCTTCAAACATACATCCCCATCTTCTACATGCCAGGCACTGTACCAGATTCTAGGGAAACAAAGATGCAGAGTAACATAGAACCCTCTCTTTCTATGCACCCCAGGCCCAGTGCTCAGAGCCTTCACTGAGAAAACAGACACACTCAGAAGAGACCTTGCACCGGTGCCCACTAGCACGCCTACTACTTGGTACCAGTATTTGCTGCCTCCCCTCCTTTAACTGTGCCTAAACGATCCATGATCTAAGCCAGGGCCAACGACTCCACTTAAATATTTTCCATGTGCTAACAGTGCCCCAATTCACATTTACACACCCAGACCTCTTCCCTAAGCTTCAGATCAGTAAAACCAACTGCCCGTGTGATTTCTCTGCTTTGGCATCTAGTAGTCACCTCAGTTAACACGTTTAAGACTGAACTCGTGATTCCCAACTGGCTCTTCCTTTGAAATATATCCAGAACACTTCTCTGACGACTGCAACAGCCTCCTAACTGGCCTCCTTACTTCCCATACCTGCCCAACTTTCTAAGGAAGTCGAAAGGTAAATCAGATTACGACATTCTATTCAAACTCTCCAAAAGCTTCTTATATCACTCCGAGTAAGAGTCAAAATCTAGTGCATATCTTACTCTCCTCCTTGCTCATCCCACTTCAGTCCCATTGGCCTTGATGGTCCTCTGCATTAAGCACCCTACCTCAGGGCCTTTGCACTCGTTATTTCCTTCTCTTCAAACCCCATTTCCCACTCTTCTTTCCACACACCAACTAGACTCATTTCCTTAATTCATTCGGGTCTCTGTCCAGGGTTATTTCATTAGAGAAGATTTCTCCGTCCACTTTATATAAAGCAGCACCCTCTACCCCTCTTACATCTTCTCACCGTGCTTTGTCTCTCTACATGCTACTAAATCAACATCTG
The DNA here is from genome assembly GCF_949774975.1 of Lagenorhynchus albirostris. NCBI lineage: Eukaryota > Metazoa > Chordata > Mammalia > Artiodactyla > Delphinidae > Lagenorhynchus > Lagenorhynchus albirostris. The sequence goes on along the minus strand of NC_083107.1, from coordinate 34,251,592 downwards.
CCCTGTTTGCCCACTTTTCCCAACCAGGATGTAAACTCCATGAGAGCAGGGACTTTGCCCTTTTTGTTTCCTGCTATATCCTTAGAACCTAGAGTGATGTCTTTCATGTAGTAGGTCGAGGAATGAATGGGTTAAATAGACAATATTTGTAAACAGGTTTTAAAAACTTATTTGTAGCTAAGAAAATCTCTGAGAAAATATAGTGTTCAATACTCATTTGCTTATGAGCCACAACGGCTTAACTGGGATAGGCTAAAGATTTCCTTTTCATTAACAGGAAAATTGAATTTAAAAAGTCACGTGGTTTCTATCATTAATCCATTCACCTCAGGATTCAACATGCATATTCCTTTAGATGAGAGAGATTAAGAACATTTTATAATATCTGTTTAGTTACATACACACAATTTGAGAATACGCTTCCCCCACATTCCCCATTTATTCTAGAAAAACTAAGGGTTCCCAGGATGTGTAATTCTCTAGTATGAAACACAGCTTTCTCAAATCGTCTGTGAATGTACCGTGGGTTCATCCCAACAGGAAATGGCCAAGGTGAGTAACTGAAACTCTACACGCCTCTTGCTTTTACTTTTTTTTTGTTGCGGCTGTGTGCTCTTCTCCCTTCCTTTGAAGGGATTAAGTAAACACGAAAAAGGGAAGTTTGCATTACTTACGTTGGTGCCATAAACTTATTTCCAAAGAGTATCATTTATTAGAGATTCAAACAAATACCCCAGCCCCTGGCTTCCAGACTACAGGGGCCGTTCATTTTGGCCTTTGACGGTGGTCGGCAGCATCCTCTTTTCCTGCCCTGGTTCCTTCCATGCCCATTCCCGAGGGCACAGATTTCTCTGTGGTGCGCTTCTCTATGGTCACACCAGTTTAACAGCTGAACACCAGGTCAACTGTTAATACTGGTGTAACTGATTAGGACCTGGTGTTGAGGGTGGGGAAAAGAAGCCCCCCATCTCCTCTGGCAGCAACCCCAATAGCCAGCATTAACTGAGGCAAGTGACTATTGAAAACAAGGCAGGGGGATAAAGTGTTGCACTAAAAGCTGCGACGGGTGTCTGCATAATCCAGCTGCATGGCCGCATGCCAACTGCTTCCTATCCGTGGTGTATTTACGTTATTCAGGCACTCACCCCGCCCAGAACAGAAAGGACAATGAACTCTACTACCGAAAAGGTATAAAGAAGGAAGAAACTCCCTTCCCACCCTCCCTCCCTCTTTCTGGAAAGAATTAAACAACCCGCTTAAGCCAGATGCGGGGGTTTGTCTGTGGGGTGCGGGATGAAGCAGGAGAGGCTAAGGCAGATGCATTTCTTCATGTGCACAAGAAAAATGCTGCAGGTACGCTTTAGAAAATCCCCCAAACGCTACTGTCAACAACAACAATCACCTCATGCTTCTGAAAGTTTCAACTGTTCAACTGGTGTAACTGATTAGGACCTGGTGAAGTTCCAGGCGTGGGTCCAAACACAAACTGAATGGAGCCCTCCCTAGTGTCTGAACTTGAGTTACACTGACCCTAAGAGTCAATGTCATTACAAATGGTGTTTGACCACCACCCGAACACCACTACATTCTTTATATGCATTTTGAGTAAAACTGGCTTTTTCAAATTGGGCTGGGGATCTGGCCAAATGTGGTTCCTTGAAGGACAAAGCTTTGCACTCCCCACATGCAGCCTTATTTGTAAAAACAGGACTTGCTGTCCTGCAATCACTCAACATGCAACAGAGGTCGGTGACAGCCCATGGCAGGATGGGGAGGGAGAGAAAGAACAATTTTAAAGCTAGATTTTTGTTTTGGGGTGCTGATTCCAAGGTGGCACAAGCAGTTTTGCATCTCAGGCATTTCTGTTCTAAGCTGTGCTCCCCAGATTCAAAGCAGGCCCTGTCTGGGCCACGTTACAGAAGTAAACAAAGGGATTGTAGGAAACAGTGATGAGGCAGCATTGTGTCTGTAAAGAATGTTCAAAGCCAGACAGGTCAGCACTGCCTTGACCTTCTCAGCAGCTGAAGCTCTTTTTGAGCTTCAGTTTCCTCATTTGCAAAACACGAAGAAGCAGCTTACACCGTGCTGGGATGTCCTGAGGGTTAAAGGCAGTAACTGAGGTCCAGTGCCTGATACAAAGAAGCTTGGTCAACTGTAGCCATCATAATTATTTTTGCTGAAAGGCTGACTTTAATTACAAAAGCAGGTCCTTTAAAGACAAGCCTTTCTGGCCCATGAGGACTGGGTTTCCTGACTGCCTGCCTTTTTTAGCTGTCAGAGAACGGGGTGCCAGGGAGGCCTGTCGGGCCTTGGACAGCAGGAGAGCATCCAAAACGGACCTCCAGCAATGATTAATGCAAGGCAGATTTATAAAGAACAGGTCTGAGCCTACATTTCAGGCACACCTGTAGGGAAGCAGCCCGTCTGCCATGTGGCAACTGGCGCTCTGCTCCTCTGGCTCTCCCACTGGCTTCAGAGATAGAGCCTGGAACTTTGACATCCGCCATAAATACTCCCCCTGCCCCCGCCCCCACACAGCCAGCCCTTATCTGATCACAGGGTTCTCTCCATTATGCTAAACATTACATTCACTTCCTCCCAGGCCTCTTTTCCATCCTTCTCCACTTCACCAGACCTCGAGAGGGATTAGTCCAGATCACCGCCTGTCAGGCTCCCTTTTGGTCCCAGCACAACCACGAGCCGCCAGCTGAGCCAAATATAACACCACGTCCTCCAGGGGGACGAGGACCCCTCTTCACTGTAATCACACGCCCGGCCCACCCCCAGTCTTCCTTGAGCCTATAGATTTCAAAAAGCTCTTTGATTGAATCGAATTGTTATGTGTATATAAAGTATTACGTGTATGTGTAAAACGTATGTGTGTGAAATACATGTGTCTTGTCATCTTTTTAAAAAGGATCAACAAAATATTTCGGCAGAATCAAATGAGTTGAGGAGCCAAAGAGACTGGTCGTATTCTATTTAAAAGGGTGGTGGTTTCTTGAGTTTTAGTAGGTATCAACTACTTAAGAATTTTTTTTTAAGTAGGCTGCGCTGGTTTTAGAAATGTATATAATCCAAACTTTATAAAGTTTGGAAAGGAAAGCTGTACATAATGGAGTTTTATGCATGGTGGAAACGTGGTTTTCAGCTCTGTACAAGCCCCTACAGGTAGAACACTAGCTCTGCCCGCTTCCTGTCAAACAAAATGTGTGTTGTTTATATGGTTAGGCCATTACAGGCAACAGTGGCAAGAAAAGCATCTAGACGTGGGAGACCCCACAGGAGCCAGTTCTGGGGAAGGCACCTGGCTCTCCTCTCAAATGCAAATGAGCAGCCACTACGAAGCAGAGGACTTTTCTGAACATTAAGTGTTTGCTTCTTAAAGAGAACTGGCTTGCATGATATCAGAGTTGGGGGAGCTAAAAAGTGGGCTAAGACCACTCAAGAAAAAGGCTTCCCCACAGTTAACTTAACAGCCATGAAATCAGCCATGAAGTACACTTGACGGAGAGTGGTCTTGGAAACAGCCCTACCCCCATATCTGCTAGTAAGAGAATCCAGGTACCTCGAACAGGTACTGACACCATAACTTCGCATGCACGGCACCAAGGCCCTCTGCCAGGGACCAGATTCACCCAGAGAAGAAAGCAGGCTCTTCATCCAATCTTCACAGTGTCCCTGCATTTCTGAGATGCTGCAGCTCATCTTGCCCATGCAGAGTCATTCCCCCAGACGATACAGCAGAGCTTTTATGTGTTTTATCTTTGTGATCAATTGATGCAGTTTTAACATGGCATGTAATGAGTTTTCAGAATGGAACCCCAATATATAACATGGTACCTGGAAGGTGGTGGGTGCTTGCCTTGCAATGACTGGGGATGTAACCTTCATCCAGAAACTAACTGGGCGGAAAGCAGGGGTTCTTGCTTATACTGTGGAGTGTGAATAGGTTTTCCTCCTTTACTATGTGCTGGGCTCAGAATCTGGGAGTGAAGATAACTAGAAAATGTTTTAGGAATCCCCACTTTATTATTATTTTTGGCCATGCCACACGGCTTGTGGGATCTTAGTTCCCCGACCAGGGACTGAACTCGGGCCCTTGGCAGTGAAAGTGCAGAGTCCTAACCACTGGACCACCAGGGAATTCCCTAGGAATCCCCACTTTAATCCTGCATCACAGCTAGTAAGTTCTGCTGTCCTGCAAGGTCACTAGAGCCCTCCCTGTCCAAGTTCCACCCTGAGCCAGAGGGGGAGGCATGGGGCGTGCTTATTCTCATCCTCACATGCCCCATATAAGCCCAGCATCTTTGTTGTTCAGGCTACCTAGCTACCCTGAAGCATATAAAAAGACCTACTCACCCACACACTATTTTATAGTGCATGTATTAAAAGGGGTTGTTTTCTCCATTACTACGAAGGACATTGCCAGCATGACTGATATTTGAAATAGGAATGATTCTTAAATTTAATAACTTATAAATAATTCCTTAGAACCAATCCTAGGAAGTTGAAGTTTATTAGACATGGGCCTCTAGTACTTTTATTTTCCTACTTAAACTTTAATACAAAAACTCTCCTCTGGAATAACCACTGCAAACTCGTTTCTATGAGCTACTGTTTCCATGATTCAAAATAAATGCCCCTACCTTGTTTATAATATTATGTACAATACTTTCCTTTACATTACAATGTGCATTTCCCAATCTCCAAGTGCTTCCTCACACTTTCAGGCCACAAGAGCCAGAGTAGCATGTACACCGAAAAATCATTCTCTGGCACGTGGAGCTGAAACACACACCCTGCAGACGTCCATGGGAATGGACACCCTGCCGGCTGTCCCAAGTGGAGGGTACTTGCTGTTCATGGGTCCTGTGACCCTTAATGGCCAAGAAAAGGAAATGAAGCCAAGACACAAAGGAATAAAGATCAGGGCTGGAAGTTAAACATGTAAGCTTGACAGATGCTTAAGAGGCCTGTGAGGAAATAGTTGAGGAAATACCAGAGGCAGTTAGGGGTCCTCTGACATCCCCACAGCCTGGAAACACTGACCAGGGAGCACTCTGGTGAGCTAGAAAAACCTACAGCTGGCGAGGCAAGTCAGAGCTTCTCGTGGCCCCCGATCCCTCACCTCAGTGACAGCCCCAATTCCAAGGGCAAACCTTCACATGCTGAACGGGAGGTGGTGATACCCACGGCAGCGCCCAGGTACGCTGGAGGTTATCTTACAAAACACTGGTTTTGGGGTTTCCTTCTCAGCAAGGTTTACAAAGTTATATTAGAATCACTCCACTGTACTGTCTTTAAAACACAATTTAGGGCTTCCCTGGTGGTGCAGTGGTTAAGAATCTGCCTGCCAATGCAGGGGACATGGGTTCAAGCCCTGGTCCGGGAAGATCCCACATGTCGTGGAGCAACTAAGCCCGTGTGCCACAACTACTGCGCTCACGTGCACTACTGAAGCCCGCACGCGTAGAGCCCACGCTCCGCCACAAGAGAAGCCACCGCAATGAGAAGCCCATGCACTGCAATGAGAAGCCGCCCATGCACCGCAATGAAGAGTAGCCCCCGCTCGCCACAACTAGAGAAAGCCTGCGCACAGCAACGAAGACCCAATGCAGCGCCCCCCCCAAAAAATAATAAAAAACCCAGAATTTAAAATTTAACCTTTAAGCTTTCCTCACCTGTAGTTTGAACAAGCATAAATCCTCCACAGGAAAAGAGTGATTCAGCTAGATTATACTTCTGTTGCTCTCGATTTTTTTTTTCCCTTTTGGAAAAATCGTTTAACCAAAACCTTTTGATTTTACTTATTTAATATATCCAATGTCTTAAGGATGGAGCTACAGTTCTTTTGTTTCTTCAACAAAAAACCCTTTCCTACCTACATTTAAATTCAGAACTTAAATTCAGAAACCACAAGAATACTATTGATAAATATATAATATCCACAATGATGGATCACTTATAACTGGGGCACAATAAAGATAAAGGCATTAGAGCTGTTATGCTAATGTACAACCTAAAACCATAACACCGGGCAGTGTTAAACCTGGGCAATAAAGTGCTGGCTGAAGTAAATCTTAGCACCCGAAGGCAATTTTAGAAGTTGTGTCTAAGACAGATTTTTTTAATGGCTCTTTGGCAACTCTCCCTGTGTCAATATAACTTTCCCGAGCAACTATCTCTTGAGGTGAGTAACGGACCCAGCTGGGAGAAGCAAGACCCGGCTGAGGTCAAGCCTGGAGAGATAGGGCAGGACAGGCATGGTAGCTTATTGTACAATTGGTGAAGAAAGGAATCATTTTTTCTTGAAATCTGAAGATTACTTGCTCTAATCTCTACTAATAGCAGAAATCCTAATTTCCCCACCCTGTGGATCCAGGGAACTGGAGATTCCTGGGCATATGGGCCCCTTAAATCCTAGGTGGGTTTCCTGGCTGACAGACCACTCCGGATCTCTGTATCCTTATTTGTCAAGTATCTCTACAGTGGATAATTACCTTAATAGGAGGCTCTGGAATGCACTTTAAATTATTTTTGAGTTTTAGGGGCTTCCCAGGTGGTGCAGTGGTTAAGAATCCACCTGCCAATGCAGGGGACACAGGTTAGAACCCTAGTCTGGGAAGATCTCACACGCTGTGGAGCAACTAAGCCCGTGTGCCACAACTACTGAGCCTGCGCCCTAGAGCCCGCGAGCCACAACTACTGAGCCTGCAAGCCACAACTGAAGCCTGCGCGCCTAGAGCCCACGCTCCGCAACAAGAGAGGCCACCGCAATAAGAAGCCTGTGCACCACAAAGAAGAGTAGCCCCCGCTCAGCAACAAAAGACCCAACGCAGCCACACATAATAAATAAATTAATTAATTAAAATTATTTTTGAGTTTTAAAACACTGGCTCCAGAAAATTAACTCACACAACCCTCTACCACGAACAAAAATCCTTCGATTTGGAGGTAAATATAATACAATTAAAAAAAATTTTTAATTTACAATCCCACTAAATTCAACAAAGTTAAAAAAATTTTTGGAAAAGATTTCTTTTTAAAAACCCAGCATCAAATGATTCTCTGCAGTGCCTCAGATGAGGATTATGTTAGCACAAGGGGGATAATTCCATTTTAGACTCTTCCTTTCAAGGCAAATCTCCTTCACCAGGCAAGGCTGCCAGACCCACCTAGACGTGTCTGCATCCTGCCTCCACTCCTCGTTCCTTTTACCTGTATATCCAGGAACCATATCTGTAGACAGTTACTGAAATAACAAATAAATATATCCATGTATCTGTGTTTTATTTTAATGTGAATTCTACCATAGCCTTATACACAGATTCTTTAACATGGTTAACATGGATATTTTAAGATCACCTAAAACATTTTAGGAAATCATAGTAAGATTTTATCACAACAGTTCATTAACATTAAAGGCAATCGATGGGAGATTTCTGAGTTATTCTCAAAAATCATCAAAACACGAACAACTCTGACATGAATAAGCCACTTTAAAAAATGAAATTTATCTTATTCAAACCAAGATAGAATGAATCTGCTTCTTACAGACTGAAATGGTTCTGTCCTAAAGGGTGAGTTTCAGGGTGATCACACAGTGCGAAGTGGGGACAGGAGTCCTGGTAGGCGAGAGGCCAAAGTCTGCCTCTAGGTTTATGATTTTGCTTTTATTGTCTGCTGCTTTGCTGAGCCCAGAGTTCAGTGGGGTTCATAATTAATCAAGATCAAAGGATTACCAACTTGAAACAAACAAAATAACCCACAGCTAAAGAACCCTTTCTTCTCCTATGTTTTTCTCCAAAAGCAATTAATTTTCTTTGACTTTCCCTCTGTTTTATACACCCTTCCAAAAATGGTATTTACGATCCACATTTAAACCCCCAAAGGCCAGCTAATGGAAACGTGAGATTACTAAACAAAATTAACTCTCACCACATTAAAGTACACATGTAATAGAAAAATTGGTACTTCAAAACACAAACGGCAAAGGGAGCTGTTTAAAGTTAATAATCTCCAATTCAGGTCTTTAAATTGCAGCCCTTGAACTTCTGCACCTGACCATCTCAGAAATCTTCGCTTTCTAACAAATTAGAGAAAACAAAAAGGAAGAGAGTGATTAATGATCACATGCTGAATTGATCCAGGAGAAGCACACCATATCTGCAACTCACTTTGAAATGCATAAAAAAATAACAGGGTGTCTCAGATGGACCGAGGGATGGATGGATAGATTATGTGGGTGATAAAGCAGTCGAAGTAAAATACTAGTTTGCAGGCTGGAGTTGGTGGGTGTTGACCGTATACTTCTTTCAACTTTTCTGAACACTTGAAGATATAAGGAGAAAGAGAAAATTTAGTGCTAGATTCTAAATGGAGATCAACACTAAACCTAGAAGATGCTGACAAAGGTACTGAAAAGTCTGGTTACTTCTCCTCACGTGATCCAGGACACATTTTCCATTTTTTTACCTGTCACCTACCACCCTCCACTCCAAAGCAAACCATGGTCAAAAGGTTAGGAAACTACTTTATCAACCTATGTTGATACCTTTTTAAAGCTATAAAATCCTTTACAAGCCAGTCTTTAATAAGACCTGTTCTCAAAAGGAGGTGATAATTTCGCCCACAGGGAGGAAGGTCAGCATGTCCTGTTAGCGACAGGCTGACTGGATCGTGATCCACTGGACACGGACACCCTTTCAGGAGGCAAGAATTACCAATTCATTTAATTCCTTTTCTTCTAGGATTCTGCCACCTCCCTCATCAGAGATGAAAAGCTTAACAAACAAATAAAGCACATGTGAAGCATCTGTTCTCCCTGAAGAATTCTGGACCTCTTCCTTTCCCAGGCAGAGACTAGAAGGCCTGCACGGAGAGCTTAGGTCTTCAATTATCACTGGTGAAGAGCCACACAAGTTAGTTACTCGCTTTTTAAGCTAGAAAGAATCGTAGAAATTATCTACTCCAGACCTCTCACTCAGATGGAGGAATTAAAATCCAGACTGGAGGGTTTCCCTGGTGGTGCAGTGGTTGAGAATTCGCCTGCTAATGCAGGGGACACAGGTTCGAGCCCTGGTCTGGGAAGATCCCACATGCCGCAGAGCAACTAGGCCCGTGAGCCACAACTACTGAGCCTGCGCTCCGCAACAAGGGAGGCCGCGATGTGAGAGGCCCATGCACCACGATGAAGAGTGGCCCCCGCTTGCCACAACTAAGAAAGCCCTCGCACAGAAACGAAGACTCAAAACAGCAAAAATAAATTAATTAATTAATAAACTCCTACCTCCAACATCTTCTTAAAAAAAAAAAATCCAGACCGGAGAAGGGACTTGTCCAAGGTCACTGGCATTAGGGACAGATAAAGAACTAAGATCCAATCTCCAAACAACTCTCCCAGACTCCCCACGCTTTGTTTTAAAGGGGTCCAGAATTGTGGCCAAGGTCTCATATCTCAGCTAGGTCATCCAGAGGATATAAGAGAGGTTATTCTCATGGGTCTCTTAAAATGTACTGGATGGACAACTGATTGTCAAAGGAATCAAAGAGCAAGTATCACTAACATAGCCGCGCGCAAAAATGGCAGAGCTGGGGGTGGGGCTGGGAAGTCCTCCCCAGTTTGGCAAAGTTTCACACCAACGGAGGCAAATCCTCATTTTTGGATCCACAGGGTGTAGCTAGTGCCCTACGTCAGCAGACTTGACCTCTGTGGCACAACTCCTTCTCACTCCTGGCTGGGACACCCCAGACCCACTAAGCCCCAGTTTGTTCATGTATAAAATGAGGGAGGGGGCCCAATGACCTTTGAGGTCCCTTTTCAACTTTGGCCTCTTTATAACTTTGTGTTAAAAAAAACCACATGGCCGTAAAGTCATGCCAGAGGACTTAGCAAATATTCTACAAAAGCATATCAGAAAACTTTCAGCAGTGAAATGCAACCGAAAACATCTTTCGAATTGAAGAAAAACTCTGAAACCACAAAGACCTGAAACCATGACAAACTAACAGATAGGCTCCCTCAGTGCAAGTGGTATTATGCAATTATAAAGCTCCCAGGAGCAAAGCTGGGCTATCAAAGTACTATGAGAAAAGCAAGAAAATGATGAAAGTTGCGTTTTAATAAGTTCCTTTGAACAAAATAGGTACAACCTAGCCATCCGGCTGGGATCACACATCCACAAATGCGAGATTCTCCTTAGCCACAATGGAAGAAAATCGCCAAGACATACTTATGGAGCAAATTCAGGCAAAAAAGAGAAGAGAAATTGTCTCTTTTCTCCCAAACAGTTCATCCTATAAGCTTTATCATTTGACTCAAGACAGCCACTCCAGTACCAATCTTCACTACTTTCAGAGAGAAAGAGGGAAAGTGTTAAGAAAAAGCAATGAAGCAATTGCTTAACTTAAAAATGGGGAGAGACATTTACTCGTAGGCCTTTGATAAAGAAACTCTGTGTACTTCAGGTTTCCCATTGGGTCCAGGCTGCTTCAATGTCACAAATGAGCTCTGGTCAAAGTTTTCTTGTCGGGGCTTCCCTGGTGGTGCAGTGGTTGAGAATCTGCCTGCTAATGCAGGGGACACGGGTTCGTGCCCTGGTCTGGGAGGATCCCACATGCCGCAGAGCAACTAGGCCTGTGAGCCACAACTACTGAGCCTGCGCGTCTGGAGCCTGTGCTCCGCAACAAGAGAGGCCGCGATAGTGAGAGGCCCGCGCACCGCGATGAAGAGTGGCCCCTGCTCGCTGCAACTAGAGAAAGCCCGCGTGCAGAAACGAAGACCAAACACAGCAAAAGTAAATAAGTTAATTAATAAACTCCTACCCCCAACATCTTAAAAAAAAAAAAAGTTTACTTGTAAATCAGTTGTTTGAAACGAGAACGTGATTTCCCCACAGAACAACCTAAAAGGGTGAGCAGTAGGATTCCCAATTCGGTCCATGGAAGCCTAATCAATTCCTAAAATACCTGAATCACAGGCCTATTCCCAAATGGTTTTGACTGCCCGCTGACCATCTCAACAGAAGCCTGTTTCCCTCCTCTGGTGGAACAGCCAGTTTTCGGCTGGGTTTTGCCATGAGTTTTCCTCCCTGGGTGTGGGGTGCAGGAGAAAGGGCAAGCAAGGAGAAGCTCTTAAACTCTTCATTTTGGCTGCATTTTGGGTCCCTGGAATTTGGCACTACCGGATCTTGAAGAGGGCAGAAAAGAGCCAGCCTGACGATCGCCTGCTAATAAGGCTGAGAAATCTTTACATCTATGCAAGCAGCAGACAAACCAAACAGAAAGCACGTAAGGTACCCAAACTCACAATGACTGGTTTAAATGCAGTGTGACAATGGTACCAGTACCAGCGCTTTAGGAATGCCAAACAAGCGTCCCTGGGGAAACTGTTCTTTTTTTTTTTTTTTTTAAATAAATTTATTTATTTTATTTTTGGCTGCGTTGGGTCTTTGTTGCTGCACACGGGCTTTCTCTCTAGTTGCGGCGAGCGGGGACTACTCTTCGTTGCAGTGCACGGGCTTCTCACTGCGGTGGCTTCTCCTGTTGCGGAGCACGGGCTGTAGGCGCGTGGGCTTCAGTAGTTGCAGTACACGGGCTCACTAGTTGTGGCTCGCGGGCCCTAGAGCACAGGCTCAGTAGTTGTGGCGCACGGGCTTAGTTGTTCCGCAGCATGTGGGATCTTCCCGGACCAGGGATCGAACCCATGTCCCCCTGAATTGGCAGGCGGATTCTTAACCACTGCGCCACCAGGGAAACCCTGTTCTTTTATGATGGCGATGACTGCCGGTGAGCAGTTAGAAAGGCAGCCACAAGGCAAGGCTCACAGGATCAACACGCAGCAGCGACTCGACTAGTTCTTGATTTATACATAGAGGGACAGGATTTGACCTACGAGGGCAATTTCCTTCTGAGATATTACAAAACAGAGCCATCCTCTTGGTACACGTGCTTCCATTCAGTTTCTCTCCTGCCATAAAAGAACTGGGGGGTAAGGAGAATGTGTAGGCCAACTAGCTAGGAAGCTGGCTCACAGTTTCACACCATCTTCTTAAAATGTTGTTTCATTTGTAGGAGAGTATTCTAGTCTGATCTCAGAAAGAACTTCCAAGGAACATGAGAGATAATTAGGAAGACTAATAGCCATTTGATTTTAAGACTCATGATCTTCACGGATAATCGAGAGCCTCGGAGGCTAATAAGCTGCTGAATATGGACTTTCCTGGCTACCACCAACATGTTTGCTCCAGGGAGCCCGACCAAGCTATTGGTCATGCGTTCAGCGGTAGCTAAAGACCACTGCCTGAGGGAAGTCAATCCAGCAGCCAGGGCCCACTTCTAGCAGCGAGCTTTACAGGCAAGGTGGCGGTCTGTGTGGCCCAACAGATGCAACTACACTACCACGAAGCCGTGCTGTGGCTGCAGGCTGCCATCTAGTATCAGGAAGGAAGGATGAAAGGGCTTCTGTCTGAATGCCTGATCGAGAGGAACTACTCACAGCCCAGCTCATTCACCAGCGTGCTTCAGCAGCCTCTCAGGACTAAGCCCACCCCTAGGGAAGTCACAATCCCTGAAGGGAGCCACCTGGACTGAAAATTGCTCCACACCCAGCAAATTCCCACAGTGAGAAACTCAGTATATGGAAGCTCTTGGGTGAACTGAAAAGGCTAAACACAGAGTGATGTGACACGATGGCACTTTTTCTCGTGTGTTTGCATATAGGGAATTAACCCTCACATTTATTGAAGGTCAACTCCTATCTCAAAAGGCAATTAATTTCACATCCAGGGTTCACTGAAGTATTACTCACAATAGCCAAGAGGTGGAAATTACCTAAATGTCCATCAGGGGATATGAATAAAGAAAATACATAAAACAGAATCTTTTTCAGCTTTAAGAAAAGGAAGAAATCCTGTCGTATGTTACAACATGGATGAACTTTAAGGACATTATGCTAAGTGAAATAAGCCAGTTCAAAAAGACAAACACTGCATGATTCCACTTTTAAATGCCATTATCTAAAGTAGTGAAACTCGTAGAAACAGAAAGTAGAATGGTGGTTGTGAAGAGCTGGGGTAGGGGGATATGGGAGTTGTTTAATGGGTATAGTTTCAGTTTTTCAAGATGAAAAGGTTTCAGAGATGTGCTGTACAATAACGTACATGTAGTTAACACTAATACACTGGACACTTAAAAATGGTTAAGATGGTAAATTTTATGCTATGTTTTTTGCCACACACACACAAAGTCAATTAATTTGAGAAATAAAAAGGGGCCACTTGAAATAGGTATACTCAAGAAGGACCCCAAATTCATAAATTTGGGACTTTGGCTAAAGAACATTTCTATTGTCCTTAGGTAAACATTACCTCTATTTTAAAAAACCCACAAAACTCTCCTCTAATGATGAATGTAGCATATGTCCATTGTGCAAACTACATACATTATAACCACGCTTTAAGAAATATTCTTCTATACTGTGAGGAATGATTAACAAACTACAAGACCTTCTCACGGTAACTATAAAAGATTCTGTCACTTATCACTGATATAGTTATAAGTGACAGAATCTCTAAAAATATTTATTTATTAACATCTTTATTGGGGTATAATTGCTTTACAATGGTGTGTTAGTTTCTGCTTTATAACAATGTGCATCAGTTATACATATACATATGTCCCCATATCTCTTCCCTCTTAAAAATATTTTTTATGATTAGTACCTTTTTATTTCTTCTATACCAGCCTCAGTTTTTAAAATTATTTAAAACACACACACACACACACACACACACTCACTCACAAGGATTTTCTAATGGTTCCATTTCTTCAACACGGGGGCTAGTGATTTTTTTTTTTTTTTTTTTTTAGTATTTTTCAAAGCAGAAAAAGGGGCTGTTTTCTTTTTCTTTGGAATGAGCTCCTGCCAGATTTTGCACACTGCAGTTCTTTGGCAATGTGATGAGAACACATGCCCACCCACAGACACTAATTCTGCTCCCCACTCTTCCCAAGCAGCCTCTATGACACATGCTGTCTATACTCCATTTGATGGAATTCAAGAGCCCCAGTCAAACAGCAGGCCCCGCGGGGCCGGAGCAATGGCAGGCAACCCATCTCTTCCACTGGATGGGCACAAGGAATGAGTGTTTAAAAGAAAACCACAAAAAAGCCAAACCCAACTTGTACGTCCCCAATCTGAAAATCTTTACAACTCTATGAATTAACACTGAAAATGAAAAGTCATCTCTTGGGCTGAAATCTGGAAAGAGATAGTATCTGGCTGTGGTTCCTTGCACAGAGCTCTGTGAAGACAGTGCAGCAAACTCCCCGAGCTGCACTCAAGAGGGTGCTCAAGGAAGGCAGCCTGTCCTGCAAGCCAGCAGCTTTCTAAGAGGGCTGAATTGCCATCCTGGCACCGAGGCATTTGCTTGCTCGTTGGTGATTATCAGTCATGAAGAAATGCTGGTGATTAAGAATCCAACTATGAATGGGCATGGCTTCCATTAACTGTCCCTCATCTGTCCTAAGGCAATCTGGGCATAGATGACAATGCAAACAGGTTGTCAGCAAACTTATACCTGGAAGAATGCTCAGGACTAATAAGAGTCCATACTGGTTTGATAAGAGAGTGGTCATTCACCCCGTTCACATGTCCTTAAGAGCAGGGGTTGATGCCCTAAGGCTGTTCTGTACCTGTCTCTGGCTTTTCTGAGCCACACGAGAAAGTTGATATTCCCAGATAACGATACAAGATTTATCTGTAAGTGCTATTAATCCCACCCACTGTGTAGGCAGAGTGGCCATAAACCCCGGATGTGGGGAGGACAGTGTAACAGCAGAACAGTGGGCAAAGGACAACAGGCAACGGACAGGTCCAGCTCTCCCCCGGGGGCTACAGTTACAACCACGCATCCATAAATCATTCACCAAGTACAGAAGAACAGACTGCAAACTCACTGAACAGGTCTCTCTAAATACAAATAAGTATTTTTAAATGTTGATAGATAACGTATAGTATTTTGAAAGGATTAGTGAATTCATTATAGCCTTGAGTCATTAGAATATAATTTTAGCCGACGCTAAAAAGGGGAGGGGTCTTCAAAACTCAAAGATTGACAAAGACTGTCCTTGGTGTTTACTAATCTGTGCCACTAAAATATTCCAGGACGCTCTAAGCTTTCAGAATTCACCCTCCCTGACTGCCACTCCCCGCAAGGAAGAAGGGGAAAAAAATCCTTTGTCCCAGGTTGTCGGTCTACTTGGCTCAGAAGACATGGCCACCGAAACTATCAAATGAATTTTTGAGTAGGGCAGTTCTTTCTTTGATATGAAAGCCGTCCAAGAAATGATAGATTCTGAAGAAGCAGAAGGGAAGAGCTAAAAGTTGCTTCTACAAATAACCATCACTGGCTCCAGCTAATCCATGAATGAAAAACCCAGGAGGAAACTGTTGCCTATGATGATGGATCCCCACTGAAGAGGGAATGAAAGCAAGGACAGGGCTGGGCCCGGATCACAGCATTTTAAAATGTGACACTACCCAGCGCAGAGCTCTGAACAAGGGCAGCGTCTCACTCAATATCTATCAATCGCTTCCAAGTTGAATGATGGGAAACCCACGGTACCAACTGCGCTCTGTATCCCCTCTCCCTCAAAAGGAAAAGAAGGAATCTGAAAACCACGTGGTCACTCTGGACTGAGGCTCTTGGGGCTTACATCCAAGGGACTCCCAAAGGCTGCCACAACCCCAGGGGTGACTACAGAGATCAATATGCCCTGAGGGTGAAAAGTAACCAAAGCCGAAAGAAATCACGCTGCCCTGAAATAATGCGGACAGGACCTGAGTTAGCCTCAACTGCACCAATCACAGGAGACCAAGGCCTTTTCACAGACATAGAAAAACGCCAATAAATCAAGAACTTTAAATGAAATGTTTTTATATACCTGCCTGTAATACTTTCTGTAGGCCTCAAGGAAAAAAAAGATATCAAAACCTAAGATTTTAGGGGTAAGACAGGAATAAAGACACAGACCTACTAGAGAACGCACTTGACGATATGGGGAAGTGGGAAGGGTACGCTGTGACAAAGCGAGAGAGAGGCATGGACATATATACACTACCAAATGTAAAACAGATAGCTAGTGGGAAGCAGCCGCATAGCACAGGGAGATCAGCTCGGTGCTTTGTGACCACCTGGAGGGGTGGGATAGGGAGGGTGGGAGGGACGGAGACGCAAGAGGGAAGAGATGTGGGGATATATGTATATGTATAACTGATTCACTTTGTTATAAAGCAGAAACTAACACACCATTGTAAAGCAATTATACTCCAATAAAGATGTAAAAAAAACTAAGATGTTAAAAAAAAAACCTAAGATTTTAGTGAAATCAGGGCAAATTAGCTCATCTCCCCTTAATTCACATTATTTAGTCACATTATTTTTCTGATGACTTTTGACAAAATGAGCCCTGGGCTGAGTGTGGCATCCACGAAAGCTCCAAGAGACCCCCGTTCACTGTAAGATGGCAAAATTCTGGCTTTAGTTCAAGCTACATTTCTAAAGTAGCTTTTCTTCCATGACTTTAAAAAAAAAAAATGTTAATGAGAAGGAATGAAGAGGACTCTCACTTTGAATCTGAAGTATTTTTTTAATATCGCCAAGTGCTATTATTAAATATTCACTATATACGTGTGTGTATACACACACATATAAAAATAAGCAGTACAGATGTGGGCAGGAAAATTCTTAGCAAAACTCCCACATATTTCAAATACTGTTCTTCCACATTATTGTCCTCTACCATAATTAGCATGTTACAGCCTAACAGGTGGCTTTCATTTATAGAATGCAAAATTAATGAAATTTGGAGATGGTCCTGTCTCCAAAAACAAATTGGCCATTCTAAAAATAGTGTACCCCTTAATCTACAAAACAAACAGAAACACACCAAACAAACTCATTTCATGCTGGCTTACCATATCATCGGAACTGCTGAATGCATTTTAATAAATAAATTTAATACATTTACTGACAGTTTAGAATACACATACCTCAAGGAAAACAAGTCATTATTATGGGCTTTACAAGAAAGGGGAAGAGAAAAAAAGACTGCCTGTTTTTCCAGCTTGGTAACCTCAGATCTGTTTAATGCTCTCTGAGTGATAACAAAATTTACCGCCACAGACAGGGCTGCTCCACAAATGCTAAATCTTAGGCAAATTTGTGGGCAATTGTGTTACAGGCCCTGACCCAGCCATTTTGGACAGACAGACCAGAAAAGCATAAATAGCACTGCTATAAACTAACTATAGCATCTGTCCCTAACAAGTAGGATACAAAAAGTATTTTTAAAAAACATGAGGAGACGCTGAATGGACTGTCAACACTTGGAGGAATGTTTAATACACTCAAATAAACAAGATATGTGCCTTAACTAGCCAGGCATTGTTTAAATTTAGTGAGTGAAGAGAGGGTCAGACAGGCGACACAGCCTCCCAATTATGCAGAACAATCCTTCAGATCATGTGAAAGCTATAATTAAATGTTGTTACCAAATCTCCACCACCCTTTCTCCCACCTAGAAAAAGTTAATGCATGAATTCAGTATGAGCAAATTATTATTTGCAAAAAAATATTCACTTAGTCGGGGAATAAAGCTTTCTGGCATTAAGTCATCCATCTTGGAGGGGTAGGAAAAAGCACAATATTGAAAAAAAAATCCAACATAATAAATAAAATAGTTACCATTAGACCACCTCCTTAGTTCATCTCTGCTTATTCATTTTTTAAAAAGTTTTAAGCTACCCCACTCCCCCCAAAAAGGTATACCACCTCTGCTGTTTCCTAGGCAGTATCTTTTAAACTCAGGGCTTAATAAAAGGGATGGGTTAACACCACTTCTATCTGAACGTCTAAGGAGAAATCTGTTTCCAGAAAGGAACATGAGTGGACAAGAGCTCTGTGTCAATCAAAAGACCAGTGGTTACCTATCTGTCCTCGCACGTGGATGCACACAGACACACACACACACGCTTCAGTTCTGCACAATTAGAATAATTTTTTCCCCTCCCTTAAAAAATGTTAAAAACAAACACCAGAAAGGTTAGGCAGAGGAGAACCACAAGAAAATGAAGTTCATATAAACAGTAAGCACATACCTGGCGGGCGATGCCATTTCCTCTACATTGTAGAGCCCAAGTGCTGGGTATTAGCATTATTACTACTATAGAGCTTCCGAGAAAAATGGATCGGCTCTTGCGGACCTGAGAACCAGCTGGCTGCTTGAGAAGTGGTTTCCCCCATATATGATTCAGTCTCCTTGACAAATATACTGCATCGCACTGGATGAGTCATCTGAGGGTTAGTCCGCATTTTATAGGCCTGTTGTGTCATTACTCACATTCAACATCCTGCTTCTCAAAAGTGGAAGCTGGAAGTCTGACAGCTGACAGATGCTTTTTCCAATTAAAATGTTGTTTAAAAAAAAAATCTTGTAAGTTTTGATGATCAGTCATTGATGATACTGTGAAATGCACAGGGAGCAAATGGCACGGCTCAATACCCCAGATCACAGTCTATACAGCCACAAGGGCACGTTGTTTACCCACCCCCATCCCCAAATGATTTTGTTCAGAGTTGAAAGCAAGGACCCTCCCTCCTCTTTTAAACTATCAGTGAAATCAGTATGTTGGTTCTTATGTTGTAAGGTTACCTAGTTGCAAGAGCTTTGTTTAAAAAAAAAAAAAAAAACACATCAAAATTTTGTCCCTGGAATAACTCTGTTAGGTGGGATAGTGGCATTGTGTTTATAAAATGTCTACTTTTAAGAAAAAGTATGCTAGGGATGAAATGCTATAATATCTGGGATTTGTTATGAAATATTTTTGCCCCAAAAAGGGGAAGTTTAAAGAAATGTGACAAAATCTTGGTAACTGTTGCATCTGTGTAGTGAGTGTATGGGAACTGGCTATATTATTCCCTCTTCGTTTGAGTAGCTTCGACAGTTTTCACAACAAAATATTTTAAAAAATTAAAAAAAAAAATTCAGTCCTATGGGCTAATCGTACCGACACAAGGCAATTTTCTAGTTAGGTGAGAACTCACCGTATGTGCGAATGGGGGCATCATTCACGCCGGGCAACCAAGCGGCCCTGGGGGTGTGGGGGAGTGCCAGCTGGAAGGTACGATACACGTGTCCTGAGGCACCCGGCGCCTGGACCCACCAGTGCCTGGTGCCCTCTCCTCCCAAGGCTGCTGGTGGTTGTTCCACAGGCTTTCTTTGAGGACTTCACTCGCGAGCTCAACATTGACATTACGAGGGATGGGTTACTCCAGCTTCCTTATATGGTTTTGGAAAGGTGCCATGAGAGATTATAGAAGTCCCATCCAAGTCCTCTCACACCAACAAACCTCACCGGGAGGTGGCAGGGCGTTTGCACGACTCGCTTTATGCTCAAATTGGATTAAACCACCTGAAGGAGGAAGACAGCTTTGATTTTATGGCCAAGAGAAACCCCATATATGGAAGCTCCAATGTATGTTAAAGGAAATCATTGTTGAAACTAGATGTTTAAAAAGCCATCTGTGTTGGTAGGTATGTTCTCCAAGTGTGACAAGTCATCACAGGGCACCGGAAATACAGAGGTCCTATGAAAGCCTAGGGCCTCGGGACTGCTCCCTTTAGGGCTGACACCGAAGGAGAGGAGGAAGTGTCACGTCGAGACTCCCACCTCAGCCACCAGCCAACCAGCCTCAAAGGACTGGGCAAAGAGGGCTGCAAATTGGCTGCAAACGGTTGTGATGTCCTCACACCACATCAAGTGACCCTTACGAATCCAGACTGTTCAGGACTGTGTGGGCCGGAACTGAAGCCTTCCTTGGTTTTGACAGATTCTTTCCTCAATCGGACTGTAAGCTACAGGCTTATCAAAATGTCCCCTTGAAATTTAAAAATAACCTTCCACACACTTATGAAGTATAACTGACCTTAATGCAACAGGTAGAAATGGGAGGAATTAATGAACTTCTAGCCTAATTTGAGTTTCTGTATTTAAGAAATAAATCCATACTTCTTTAAAGAACTGTATAACTCATATTTCACTAATTAAAAATACAAGAGTAGGGACTTCCCTGGTGGTGCAGTGCTTAAGACTCTGCACTCCCAATGCAGGAGGGCCCCGGGTTCAATCCCTGGTCAGGGAACTAGATCCCACATGCCACAACCAGGAGTTCGCATGCCACAACTAAGAAGCCAGTGAGCCGCAACTAAGGAGGCTGTGAGCTGCAACGAAGACCTGGCACAACCAAATATTTTTTTAAAAATACAAGAGTAATAGCAATAATAATGTACATACACACAGAGAAAAGGAATGAGAATATGGCAAATACGGTAAAATGTTAACAAATGGGGAATTGGATATAGAGGAGTCCTTCACACTATTCATTTCTCACTTACAAAAAAGTTGTAAGTTTCAAAATAAACACAGAAACAAGAAAATACACAATCCCTGTTACAAAGAAAAAAAAGATTTTTATGGATTTAATAGCCACCACAGTTTTGCTGCTGCTCCCCTCACTCATTAAAAAAAAAAAAAGTCTTAGACCATAAGGAAATTTACCAAAATGTAAACGTTAGGAAAGCCTCTCTGGGTTAGGGTTTCTCAAAGGGTGTTCCTTGCAAACAATTTTATAAGAGGCTCCAAAAACAAAGCAAAACCAAAACCCCCTGAACAAACATTTTGGGAAAACAACATACTCCATCCTTGAGAATGCCGTTTGTTTAGTGTTGCATTTCACAAGCTCATCTGGCCACAGCAACCCCTCACCCATTCCCATTCCTATGAGCTGAAGAAAGCACTTTGGGAACTACTGCTGTAGGTAATGGGTTACGGAATGCTTTTTTTTCCTGATCTTTTACTCTAAGTTTTCTTCAGAACACGCCTCACTTACTATAAGAACAAAAGACACGCAGACTCGGTTTCTGCCATTTGTAATGGAGATTTCTATTTGGCTGACTTGCACACTGATGGCCACCAGCAGTCTGCCCTGACCACGCTACAATGGCCTCGCCACCATCAGTGCCAGTCGAGGACCCTTGCACCTGGGCACAGCAGGTTAACAGCTCATGCTGGTGTTGGTGGTTCTGTTAAGAGCGGGTAGGCCCTGGCTGAGGCCATCCAGAAGAGCTGCCCGGGCCCAGCTCCACCTGGCCAGCCTCAGAGCACTGGGTCTTGGAACGTGAAAATCAGCCTGGAGGTCTCTGGCTTCTGAATTCCCTAGGCCTTTAAATATTCATCTCCCAGCACTGATCCTTGGGTGTCAAGAAGCAGAACTCCCTGGGAAGCACAGCAGAACATGGCTTCCAATTTCTTATAACTCGCTAAAGGACTCTTATTTTTTTCATTCTTGCCATGTATTAATTTATACAAGAGTTTTCAGCAACTATCTCTTTGCATGTATTTTGGGGCGGGGGGGAGAGGGTGGCTAAAGTCCCAATACTGGTTAATGTCAAGATCTAAAAGCATAAAAGCAAATGTGAACGCCAACGACGTAGGTACCGTAGGCTGTGCCGTGCAGTGGTAAAGAGCTTGAGCCTGGAGTTACGCTATCTTGGTTCCAAATCCAGCCTGGCCCTTAGCTATGTTATGTAAGTTCTCTAAGCCTTTGCTTCTTTGTCTGTAAAATGGGTATAATACTATTAATAACCTCAGAGAATTGTTCTGAATGGGATAAATGTGATCTTTCACAGTAAGTACTTAGTATAGGGCCTGGCCACCTACAGAGCACTCGTTAATTCATGCAAACAACAACCATGAGGACGTTTGCAAGTTTTATGAATTTAGACTGTGAGACGTGGGCAAATCACGGCCAGCCACCACACTGGTCTGTGGCCTATCGTCTTGTGGCCACTTTAGAGCTACGAACGCAGAATTGAGCAGTTGTGACAGAAACCATATGGTCCCCAAAGGTGAAAATATTTACTATCCAGACCTTTACAGAAAAAGTTTTTCGACCCCTGGTGATTAACGTCTGGGTGGATAAAGAACCAGGTCTTTTCCCTATAGAAGTTTTGGTCGTTGCTCCCTTACTTTGTTTAATATCTCAATTTAGAATCAGATACACAAGCATTATTTTTGGTGATTTGGTCCACATGAGCTGTGTAGCTCATGCTTTCCTTACAATGCAAAACACACACCACAGTGCTGTCTCATGGTGGGTGGAGAAATCCACAGAGCCTGAGGTTGCCTGTTGGTCTTTCCGCCTCCCCTCCTTCCTGACCTCCCCTATTTCAGAGTCCAGTGACCGCAGCTGATGTGATTCCACAGCTGTAATTTCCCTCCCCCAAGTCACATCTGTGCATTATGTCGAAACCACATGCGTCCCCAGAGCCTCAAGCAAGAGGTGAAAGATGATCTGGAAGAGGCATTTAGGAAACTGAGCAAAAAGAAATGAAGGGTGCTTTCAAGAGGGCTGGACAGCCATGGGCAGGATTCATACAGCACAAGCGGCCTTCAGAAACAACGGCTGCTGCAACACTGCCCCAGCCAGCAGGAGTCCTGTGAGGAGACTGGGGGCCAACCCAGAAAAATGAAGAACACGCCTCAAAGGCAGGTCCCAAGACTCATCCCCGCATCCAGTCGTGCTGCCTATTTTCTTTGGCAGGAACGCTTGTTTATTTGGGGAAAATAAACCCACAGTATTAATGGATAATGCAGGTGAAGGGACTCCTGGGACTGGTCTCTGTGAGAGGAAACTTGAACAAAAGAAACCATTCGAACTGCCTTCAGTTAGTTCTCTTACCAAAAAAAAAAAAGTCTTAGCCAGCTGATCTGACAGAGATGAAATCTGGGGGGTACTTAGACACCCAGTTTTTCTGGTGGTCACTTGCCTTCCCGGCATACATCAACATCTTTGCGACGTCAATCCAATAGAAAACCGCCTGTGTTAAATACTAAAGTGAAGGATGAGCGCTGGACTACAGCTGGTCAAGAATGAGGAGGGAAGCAGAGGATTTCAGAGATGGCACAGAGTGACAAATCGCACTTGCAGCCAACTCAGTTTTCAGCTGTGTTCCTTAAGGTGTAACTGTCTAGCACAGGGGTAAAGGAAGGCTTTCTCCAGAGCTCACGGTTAATCTGGGGATGTTCAGCTCGGCGAGAGCCAGAAGACCTGCGATGATGAAATGCATATGAGCTGTTAAGCTAAGCAGATATATATATTTTTTTAATAATAGTCCCTACGATACGAGGACCTTTCAGAGCTGGGCTTGTGGATTCAGCCAGGTTTCTTTAGGGAAAGGCAATGGGAACTCACATTCACCCGGTGCCCATTTTGTGTGGGGTACTCTGTATGGCTATATTAATGCACCAGCAAACTTTGTTCCTGGCCTGTGTGGAGGAAAACAGGAATGAGCTACTAGGTCGATTTAGGCTAGATAGTCTGAATTTTTCAGCACAGGATGTTACACAACCAAGACTGATAAAAGAGGAAGGAGGAGTCTGAAATACATCAGAAATATGGGAATGTCACCCTGGGAAATTACAGAAGGAACCATGGACTTGATTAGCAAGGAATAGGTAAGAGCATTCAGGGTTCTGGGTCTATGGCCGAGCTGCAGGCCAGGCGTCTAGCAGATCACTTTTCGCTTCCAGCCTGGAGAGCAAACAGGGCAACAGGGCCTGGCCTCAGAGACCTGGGCTGCAGACAGAAACCAAACCTACATCTAGGGGTGGAACTTTAAGTTCAAGGGATGAGGTTGCCTCAAGACCCGGAAAGACACTCTTTCTCTCTGTCTCTGTCCCCATACACACACATAGGGAGTGCCTAAGGGGTGACTCTGTGTACTTAGTAACATCTGCCAGGCTGAACAGTGAGGTCTTTGCTTGAAATCTGCTTAAGGTTGGACAGCTTATTCCTCAAGGTACACTCGTTATCATGAGGATCACGGCACAGACTGAGCATACTAGACCCGAATCTGCCATCAGCCTAGCTCAGTCCAATCTGTTGTCTTCCTAACTTCAGGCCAGAATTAGACCCGAAGCCACTCAAATGCTGCATAATTGCAGGGACAGTCTTCAGAAGAGGAGTCTACCACTCATCTTGACTGCTGTTGGTCACTAAAAACATATGCAAGACAATGGTAGTCACCTCTATTTGTCAGATGGCTCTGCAGGTATTCAGCTGTGGAAATAGAAATCTCTTCTGAGAACTCCCAAGAGTACTCTTTAATCATCTGCCTACGTATACAGCGCACATGACTGGGGTTAGAAATCCTGCAAATTTATTCTGTTGGGAGGCAGTAGCTTCGGCCTGGCTTCACCACTAGCTATGTGACCTCGGGCTGCAGAGTCCCTTCTTTGTGCCTCAATTTCCTTGTCTAGAAAACGCAGGGCTTAAACTAGTTCAGTCCTTGAAGCTCCAAAATTGTACAAAGAATGGATTGATAACAGCTAAACGAGAAAACTACCCAGTAATGAAAGCAGACAGAGGAGAGAGTGGAGTGGAAGGAAAGCTGGGCAGTGCTGGTTCAAGACTCAGGGCTTGTTGAGGCAGAGCTATGTTCCCGACCCTGGATCTAAGAGGCCAGCTTAAACTAACCCACACGCTTAAAAGGATGCAGATCTCGCAGCTTGCCCAGCTTGCCCTCTCGGCAAGCCCTTGCTGCCCTCAACGGCAATAGCAAGTCCGAGGGTGGGAGCGCCAGCAGGTGCCCCCAGAATGGGGCCCTGGGCCAAGAGGAGCTCTCCTGACAGTGCAGCCCTGAGGTCACATGGCAGCCACTGGCCAGGATCGCTCTGTCCCCTCCCCCTCCCCATCTTACTTGTATTTAAGCAGGAAAAAATGTGATAGCACATGGATAGCCTAGGCAGTGGATAAATACCTCAGAAGTCCTCTTGCAGCAAGTGTCTATATATGTTGTGGTTATTTTCTGTCTTACATGTTCTCAAATGTTTATATTTCAATAAACCTCTCTCTCTCTCACACACACACACACACACACACACACACACACACACACACACACAAACAAAGGATGAGGATCTCATGCCAAAGCTGGAACTGACTTTTCCTTACAAACAACATTAGTCAACAATAGCAGCTAATGTCAACATTAGCCATGGTTGTATTATAGGCAGGTGCTGAGCCTTACAATCTCACAGGACTTTTAATCACAGACAGAAACTAGAGATAGGGGAACAGTCTAGCACACCCTCTTCTCCGTCTTCATGGCTATCAGTACCACAATGACAGCATTTTGCTATGATTTGCACGTTACCTTTGCCATTGGACTTGAGACTCTTAAGAAAAGTTTTTTTTCACTTTTGTAGCTCAGCGTCTGGCAAATGGTAAACCCTTGGTAGATTGAGTTTCTTCCATTCATTCAACAGATGCAGGTTAACCTTTATTGGCTTAAATAGGGGGTGGAGATTAACTGCTATTGTTGACTAATGTTTGTAAGGAAAAGTCAATTCAAGCTTTGGCATGAGATCCGCATCCTTTTAAATGTGTGGGTTAGATTAAATTTAATGTATTCTTTGCCACTATCTGAATCCTATTAAAAAATAATTGGGAAATAATATTTCCCCATTTTTCTATTTATTCATTTCTGATTTTTAAAAAAACAAAAGATATTGCGTGTAGGGCGTAGCCAGATTTTTTTGTTCCGTCTTTTAGTTCAGCACCCCCTAGCGGCAAATAAGTGATTTACAGGTTTAGCACCTTATGGGCCTTAACTGTTAACTAAAAACCAGAAGAGCAGCCTAGAATTCTAAAATGAACCTTAGAAATATCTACTTCTACACCAACCACATTTGACAGATGAGAAAACTAAAATCATCGGCCAAGTTTCTTGTTCAAATTCAGTTGTAGCAGCCAGAAAGAACTGGGCCTAAAACTTCTGACACTAAGTCCATTGTTCTTTACTGAGAATTACCTACCTAGCTAAAACCAAAATCATCCCAAAATTCTGTCACATTGTTAACTTCTGGTTTCGGAAAAGCAATCAGAGATGATTCCAAAACAAGAAAAGTAGATGACGGTGTCCAGAATATGTACCTGCACTAGAATTCTCAGGTACCAGGTTAAATAAATCATCAGAAGGGTAGCCAAAGTTATTCATTATTCTGAAAAGTGTTTCTGACTTTGCCATCAACATTTAAGTTCTATCAGAAATTTTTAAAATGGGCCAGTGAAGCCAAGTTAGGGCTTGCCGGTCAATACGTTGCAAACTATCAGATAAAGATTACAGATCACTGCCACAGGCACAAGCTTCTTGAGTTCTATGTAGGGAAGGCACAGGTGGTGAACATACAACTTGCTTCAAGCATCCCCCTTTCTCAGGAACCAAATATTTATAATCTACTACAGGGACAGAGGAGGGCTTACTCTCTTCACTAAGTTGTCATTTAAAACGACAGTCTTCAAGTTTTATTAAAATAAGTATCAGATGGCTAAGAGGGAACAATGAGGGGGAACGGACAATGAACACGGGTCCCACATATTTTATAGATGAAAAACCAAAGAGTAAGCCCCAAATGCACAAACTGGAATAAAATATAAAAGGTACATTTGTGGCAGAGCAGAAGAAGAAGAATAGGTCCTCAGTGTCCTTGAATTTCATCTTTCAGAGTGCTTTTAAACAAGACTTGTTCCTTCATGGTCTGTGTTTGAAGTCTCCCCAAAGATTCTCTCTGCACCTCTTTCTCCACTCAAGGGGGAGAAAACTGTTCCATGGACTTCATTTGTTTGTTTCCTGTGAGCCCCGAGGAATTGCCCGATACTGAGAATATGCCGGATGTGAAGAGCAAGTCTTAACATCAGAACATCCCATGCTACTAGGGTGGGACCAGTTCACCTCAGAGGGATTTTGCTACCACTCAAGAGAAGCTGAAATAAATATAAACATAGACAATATGGCACACAGGATGCCAATGCATAAGCAAAAGATTGCACAGAGGGACTAGAATGGGAAAGGAAGCCATGCCCACCCTCCCTAGCTCCACCCACCACGCCTCCTCCTCAGAAGACGGCAGCTAAATGTGCAGGAGGACACAGGCAGCCCACCTTCCCTGTCCCCTACAGTTCAAGTTTGGATCTCAGGATGAGGAAGGGAAAAAGCCTATGGGCTGCAGAATAGCACCAAATATTTATAATCTACTACTAAGCAAGGCATCACGGGAAGAACATGCCACACATTCCCTGGGCTGGCCAGAGCCTCACTGGTCCATTTCACAACAGACCTGGCATGTTTAAGTACAGGTAATCAGCGGTCAGAAGCTTGCAAAACAGATTAGATGGGGCATAACAAGTAATCAATTTATCTGTACAATGTAAGTATAGATGTATTTATCCCTTTTAATTCAGTTAATTGTTCTGCTTAGGTAACACATTCATGATTTATAAACCAGAATATAAAAAGGTATACTCCCAACACATCCCATCTGTCCTGTTTCTTCTCCCACCCGACAAGCCAGCAGTAACCACCTTTTAAAAGTTGTGTATCCTTCCGGGGTTTATGCAAATACATTTATTCTCCCCCCTTCTCACAAAAAAGGTAGCATGTCAGTCACATGTTCTGGACCTTGCTTTTTATCCCTTGGAGATCTTTCCATATGGAAACATAGACAACTAATTCATTCCCTCCTTACATCTGTACAATATCCAACTATAAGGATACACCATGGTTTATTTAACCAGTCCCTCATTAATGAACATTTAGGCTCTTCTAAACCTTTTGCCATTGAAAACAATCCTGCGATGAACAACTTTATATATTAGAGTTGCTTTTATATATTAAGATGTTTACTTACTGCTCTGTAACTACCTGATCATGGTACAGAGATAGAAAGAAGAAAATCTTACAACTACAAATCCATCTGAAATCTTGACTTCAGAAAAAAATCATATTTTGGAAGTATATAAAAGGAGATTTTGATGTGGTTTGATACATATGGAGTAGGCACTCCGTCGACATTTGTAGAAGGAGTGAGACAGCATTCAGTTATTATTATTATTTAATAATAATTGAATTCTTATTCAATTATTATTTAACTTCTGACCCCTCAGAATTATTATTATTATTCAATTATTATTTAATGATAACTCAATTATCATTCTTCTCCTTCTCACCCCCCGAAAGCCTCAGCACCCATCCATCCTAGTAGACATCCAGGCATCTGCCCCTTTAAGAAATTCTAACAGCATTCTATCTCATAGACATTGTGCCGAAGCGATGACTATGAGGTGTCTAGTGCTGCCTCAGAGGGCATAAGGTAACCATCTCTGTCGCTGGTCATCATCTGAACCTAAACTCAGAGGTCCAGCTGGAGGTGAAGGCACCCAGAGCCAGCTGCACCCCTGGGGAGGCAGGGCTGAGCTGTAGGCTGCTCCCCGCAACAGAGCCTCAGTCCCAGGTGAACCCCCAGAAGTAAACAGCTAATAGGACCCCTCAGCAGAGCCCAGAGAGGGCCCAAGAGGCAGTCCTAGCCCTTCCCAGCCACCGCCTCCAGCACAGGAGCAGGAAATTCTAAGCTGTCCACGGAACTGACTCATAATTCTCTTTTCACAAGCATCCTGAAGGTTCTATTCTAAGTTTACCAAAGGGAACATGCCTTCAGGCAGAAGCAGAACAGCACAGAAGTGGCTGTGGCTGGGGCCTCAATGAGCATTTCCTCTGTGACAGGTCAAGGTCCCACCAGAAGGGCTAAGAAAAGTACGGAGGAGACCAAATGACATTTACACCTCCTTGCAGAGGTCCACATGCATCATTACCTGTGTTTGTACACAACGATGGCTTAATTACCCCAGGGTTAAAGCCAAACATTAAAAATGAATTATACTTGTTTGGACACGAATTGGAACAAACCAAATGTATAAAAGCATTTTTTAAAACAAATAGGAAAAAACTGAACATGGATTTGTTATTAGATGAGATTACATAATTACTGTTAATTTTCTTAAGTGTGATGATGGTATTGTGGTTATATTTTTTAAGTCATTTCTTAGAGATACATATTGAAGTATTTATGGATGAAATGATGCATGGGATTTGCTTTAAAATACTACAACCCACCCCATCTCTTCAAAAAAGTGTGTGGTGAATGACTGCTGAATGGTGAGGACATGGGTTCCATTACACTGCCCTCTTTTTTTTTTTTTATAAATTTATTTATTTTTATTTTTGGCTGCACTGGGTCTTTGTTGGAGCACATAGGCTTTCTCTAGTTGTGGCAAGCGGGAGCTACTCTTACTTGCAGTGCACGGCTTCTCATTGCGGTGGCTTCTCTTGTTGTAGAGCACGGGCTCTAGGCGTACGGGCTTCAGTAGCTGTGGCTCGCAGGCTCTAGAGCGCAGGCTCAGTAGTTGTGGCACACGGGCTTAGCTGCTCTGAGGCATGTGGGATCTTCCCGGACCAGGGCTTCAAACTGTGTCGCCTGCATTGGCAGGCGGATTCTTAACCACTGCGCCACCAGGGAAGTCCTATACTGCCCTCTTCACCTTTGAGAATATGTAAAATGTTTCATAAGAAAACACGTTGTTTTAATAGCTATATGCCACTGAGACCTCACTACTGAGGAGGACAGGCAGTTCAACCCCCAGGACGGACACCTTGGCCCCAGATGATAGAGTTAGCGACCCCACGAAAGCAAGTCAACTCAGTAAGTAACTGCACCAGAAGATTTTTCTTCCTGTCAAGTAAGACACTGGTTCTCAAACTTGCACATTGGAATCACCTGGGAATTCTGTGTGTGTGTGTTTTCAAATTGGTGCCTAACCTAATTGTTTGAGGGCATGGTCTGGATTTCTAGATTTTTCAAAGTTCCAGGTAATTCTAACGGACAGCAACGTTTGAGAATCAGCGCTCCAGAAACCTAAAAGCGTGGTTCAGGAAAAAGTCAGGGGTAAGTGTTAGAGGACAGTGGAAGCTAGACACCTTCTGCTCAAGTCTACCTGCAACCTCTTTAGTCTACTCAGCTGTCGGTCCAGGGCCCCCAAGTCTGGGGTCCAGGCCAAGCTTCCTTGAATTACTGGTGCAATTAAGGAGGACACTAGAGCTATACAGTACAACCAGGGACTTGGCAAACAGATGAAAGCCAGAAGCTGGGCCTACTTTAAATCCAAACAAGAGATGACCTGTTGTCAACATCAGGCTTGAAGTTCACACGACTGTCCACCTTCACTCACCTGGGCATTAATTAAGTGCCAATGTGCACCCTGCTGAGGCCACACTGTGTTTACCACAGAAAAGCGCCTGTTCTAAGAGGAGACGGTGGGTCTTAGGCAGCTTAATGGGTTAGAGCTGCTGGGCAATGGACCCCTAACAGCTGACCTTATTCAAAGCAGAGAGGAAGTGGCAATTGTCCTCTTGGGAGTATGAGCCTCACCTCACAGAGGGACTGGGGAAATTTTCCTGTGACAGGTGGCATATTCTGATGTACAAAACTGTGGGTCTCTGCCCACATTTCTGTGGCAATGGGGTTAATTCTGGTGTCATTCTCAGGGCCCTGGGAGAGGTGGAGAGCTTGCATCTGTCAAAGCTCCTCATAGACGGAACCCCTCTGACCCTCTCTCACCACCACCCTGAAGTGTTATTGTGTTCTCACTTTACACAGGACAGAAACGAGGCCCAGGCAATGCTATGACGCCACAGTCAACCTGGCAATAGACAGCAGAGCTGGAGTTCAACCAAACAAATTCCACAGCCACGTCCTACAAGATAAACCG
Organism: Lagenorhynchus albirostris; assembly: GCF_949774975.1. NCBI lineage: Eukaryota > Metazoa > Chordata > Mammalia > Artiodactyla > Delphinidae > Lagenorhynchus > Lagenorhynchus albirostris. The sequence goes on along the minus strand of NC_083107.1, from coordinate 34,220,864 downwards.
AACGTGGCACCTCTCGCATCCACCCATAGAAAATAATCCAAAGGTTGCTGGTGGCCCAGCCTTCCTGGATGAACCTATTAGTCATCATGAGCATCTTCAGACACCAAACCCTTGAACTTTCTTCCATCATTCCATGGGGACATGCGTTTGCCCTCCACCCCTGGTGAGCCCCAGCTGAGTGCCGCTCTCCAGCCACTCAGAAGTCCGTGGAATCCGGAAGGAGGGAGGAGTCCTTCTCAAACGTCCAGCTTTAAAGTCCTGGCGGAGGCCAGCAAGCTGAGGGCCCTTCGCTAGACATACACACACTCCCACCTTCAGATTTGAATTCTGTACATCACAAGGGGTAAACACACCAGGAACACAAGTCAACCCAGGGCCAAAGCCAGATTTTGGCCTCTACTCCTTGGATGCAGGAAACCTCCTGCTATGAGCTTCATCAGCAGCTACACAAGTGGCAAATGAAAGGCCAACTCAGCTGGTACTTAATCCAGTAGGTGTACATAAGGCTAATTTTTTCTCCCAAAACACAACCTTATAGGTCTTAGTACTGCCCACTTACCATCAAACCCCTGCCTTTAAAGTTTTGGTCCTAGGAGACTCTGTTACTGTTCCAAAGATGCTGTCCCAGGTCAAAGCTGCCTGGAACCCTTCTTCTGGAACTGCCTTCAAGGTTAGTCTTTTTATTTTATTTTATTTATTTATTTGCTGCATTGGGTCTTTTTTTTTTTTTTTTTTTTTTTTGCGGTATGCGGGCCTCTCACTGTTGTGGCCTCTCCCGTTGCGGAGCACAGGCTCCGGACGCGCAGGCTCAGCGGTCATGGCCATGGCCCACGGGCCTAGCCGCTCCGAGGCATGTGGGATCTTCCCGGACCGGGGCATGAACCCATGTCCCCTGCATCAGCAGGCGGACTCTCAGCCACTGCGCCACCAGGGAAGCCCTGCATTGGGTCTTTGTTGCTGCGTGCGGACTTTCTCTAGTTGTGGCGAGCGGGGGCTACTCTTCGTTGCGGTATGTGGGCTTCTCATTGCGGTGGCTTCTCTTGTTGCAGAGCACGGGCTCTAGGCGCGCGGGCTTCAGTAGTTGTGGCTCACAGGCTCAGTAGTTGTAGCTTGCGGGCTCTAGAGCGCAGGCTTCGTGGTTGTGGCACACGGGCTTAGTTGCTCCGTGGCATGTGGGATCTGCCCTGACCAGGGCTCGAACCCATTTTCCCTGCATTGGCAGGTGGATTCTTAACCACTGAGCCACCAGGGAAGCCCAAGGCTAGTCTTATAATAAATGAGTCTGCCATTAAAAATTTAAAAAAAAAATCAATCCTTACTTTTTAGTTAAGCACCATTTCTTAACTTATAGTGGAACCATCACCAAAGCTTATTCTCAACTTATTCATTAGACTTAGCTCTAATGAACTTAAGGCCATTTCCAAACTTAAAATCTAGCTTTACAATAGAAATACTTAATATCACCATCTTTTCTTCTTCTGAAGAGTTCCCAAAAGGCTCCTGAAAATGTTTCAAGCAAATGGCTAGGAGATGGAGATGGGCATGGAGGTGCCTGAGATCACAGCTTTGAGAGATACACTCAAGTACCAAGGTGTACGGACTCAGATACAAAGGTACATGCTCTGATACTGTTTGCCTTAAAACAACAAAAAACTCAAGCCACATGATATCTTATGGTATATTTTATATGTGCCTATAATCCATCATGCAGCATTAAATGGCATTAATAATAATCATAATGAAATGTTAGTTAACATTGACCTAACATGTGCCAAGGACACTATGCCTTCTGTGTCCTCTTGAAATCTCACAGCAGTTACCTGAGGCAGGGCCTATGAGTATCCCCATTTTACAGGTGGGGAAACTGCCACCCAAAGAATGGAGAACCTGCCCTATGAACCCATTGGGTGGCAAAACCAAAAGAGCAGTCGGACTCCGGGGCATACAGCTCTCAACCCCTGGGCTCATTTCCAAACCTCACCAGGTGAGCCAGCCGCTGGTGGAGCTGCCCTTTCTGCACCAATACAACAGCAGCAGAGCACCCTGGTGATGCAAATGGAACATCTTGCAAGTCGGCCCTGGACCTTCCACCACAAAAACACAGGTGAGGGCTTCCCTGGTGGCGCAGTGGTTAAGAATCCACCTGCCAATGCAGGGGGCCTGGGTTCGAGCCCTGGTCTGGGAAGATCCCACATGCCACGGAGCAACTAATCCTGTGTGCCACAACTACTGAGACCTCGTGCTGCAACTACTGAAGCCTGCGTGCCTAGGTCCTGTGCTCCGCAACAAGAGAAGCCACAGCAATGAGAAGCCCGCGCACCGCAACGAAGAGTAGCCCCTGCTCTCCACAACTAGAGAAAGCCTGTGCGCAGCAACGAAGACCCAACCCAGCCAAAAAAAAAAAAAAAAAAAAAGCCAGGTGAGAGGGTGTCCTCCCAGCAAAGCTCAGAAGCACCCACAGTATTCGATTCTTAGCTCGGATGGTTCAGCAACCCAGGACTGAACCCTCCCCTGGTGCCTGTCCCAGCCTCTGCCGTCAACGTTTCGATAACAAACTAATGCTTGTGCAGAATGGAGCAATACATCCATGGACTGGTCTGGCAGTGCCGAGTGACACCCTACGGTTAAACAGTAGGATCTGGAGTCGCACAGTCCGACCTGCCCTCCCCGCCCCATCGACTTCCAGCTATGAGTCCTCGGACAACTTACTTCGTCTTTCTAAAGTGCGTTTTCTCCATCTGTAGAATGGAGAAACAATGCCGCCTACTCCGGGGTATCTCAAAAGTTTGTGATGCCAATTAAGTGTACATGTAATAAAGCACATCGCACAGGGCAAGAGCTTTAAAAAAATGCGATTTCTTATGTCAATTATTCCAGCAGAGCTTAAGTATACGACAGACAGCTATGCGGACAAAAGATGCCAAAATTACGGAGTGCCCTGATGCAGTGCTGTTCTGCTGCCTGATGACAGATCTCCCCCGCCGCCACCCCACCGGTCAGCATAGGTGCCCAAGCAGAGAAATCTGACTGTGTCATATCCTTTGGCAAATGATAACTATACAATCCATCAAGTTCCTCCTGGACCTCTGAAGTCAACATGAAACTCTTTGTAACAGGGAATTACTTGGGGTTTTCAAACACCAGTTGGAATTTCCCCCCTTTTTTCCTGAAAGGCCAAGCTGACATTAGGAGGTCGGCTGTGGTTCTGTACTTCTCAAAGCAGGGCTTTCTGAAGCTTCACATCCACTTTGCGTTTTCCCAAGATATGTTTACACTTGCATAACCACTCCAAAGGCGGTGGAGGGGTGGGGGGTGACGGACCTGGGGACTGGTCTCAAATAGTGGCTTCCCAGGCCCATCCGGAGAGTTCCTGAGTTGGCAGCTACTGGAGCCTGACCTGGGGCAGAAGAACAATCTAAACAAGAGAATAAAGCAAAACAATAAGCCCCCTGAACACCACGACCCCTGCATGTCCCAAGCTGACTGAGGGGAAGAGTTCTGAATCGGTGGGGGGCGGGGGGAGGGGGGGGAAGAGGCTAAGGGAAAAAAAAATTCAGCCAGGAGGGGTACTTTTGAAAGGATTTTTAAAAATTCCTGCTGCTGCTTATTCAGTTATTAACCCTCTGCCTGGAAGTAGGCTGTCCCACCCACTGCCCTGAGCAGTCTATGCTTAGGGCTGGGTCACCGCTCTGCCAGGCCACCAGGCAGAGGGACCTCTGTGACCTGTATTCGCCTCGAAGCCACAACAGGCAGCTGAGCTCACAGCACTGTCCTACAGAAATGTAACGTGAGCCCCACATGCAATTTAAGTTTTTCTAGTAGTCACATTAAAAAGTAATAAAACCCAGGCAAAACTAATTAGAATATTGAATAATATAGTTGACATAATCCAGTATATCTAAAATGTCTTGGATAATATTTTTAATCAAGATGAAGGAATTACTAAGGAGATATTTTACATTCTTTTCCTTGGTACTAAGGCTTCAAAGTCCAAAGTGTATTTTACACTTACAGCCCATCTCAGTTCATACTAGCCTCATTTCAAGTGCACAACAGCCCAGGTGGCTAAAGTATTGGACAGTGCGGGTCTAGAGCAGTGGGCCATTCCCAATCTGGTTACCTGAATCGCCAAGGGCGAGGGGTGGTGCCCTGTGCAGAACATGACATGCCAACCCCACCTCGGAAGGGCTCAGGAGAGGCAGCTGGCAGCCTTCCAGGTTCTGCTGAGGCACAAGCCGCCACCCACACAGCCCAGTCCCCGCCGCCTCTCTGTAAGAGTCATACAAGAAGACTTACATTTAAAATACACCCACCAGCGCTTCCCTGGTGGCACAGTGGTTAAGAATCTGCCTGCCAAGGCAGGGGACACGGGTTCGATCCCTGGTCCGGGAAGATCCCACATGCCGCGCAGCAAGTAAGCCCGTGTGCCACAACTACTGAAGCCTGCGCTCTAGAGCTTGCAAGCCACAACTACTGAGCCCGTGTGCCACACTACTGAGCCTGCTCTCTAGAACCCGCGAGCCACAACTACTGAGCCCGCTCTCTAGAACCCGCGAGCCACAACTACTGAGCCCGTGTGCCACAACTACTGAAGCCTGTGCTCTAGAACCTGCGAGCCACAACTACTGAGCCCATGTGCCACAACTATTGAAGCCTGTGCTCAAGAGCCCATGAGCCACAACTACTGAGCCCGCGTGCCACAACTACTGAAGCCCACGCGCCTAGAGCCCGTGCTCCGCAACAAGAGAAGCCACCGCAATGAGAAGCCCGCACACTGCAACAAAGAGTAGCCCCCACTCGCCGCAACCAGAGAAAAGCCCGTGCGCAACAATGAAGACCCAAGAGCCAGAAACGATAAATAAAATAATAAAATAAACTTATTTTGAAAAAAAGAAAAATAAAATAAAATATACCCACCAGCATGCTAGCCTGGGATTGGTGAAGCACAAAAAGTAGGAGACCAAAAAAAGTCTTCCAGAGGCAGGTGGACTCACTGGGCCGAGGAGTAAGGTGCCCCCTCCTACTGAGCCATGCTGGTCTATCTATCTATTGGGGCTGAACTTGGCCCCAAGCTTCAACGTGGCTCTTTTTCTTTGTGCACAGTCACGAGCACCATGTATACCTCGTGTGCGAAAGGAAGCGGGAAGTTGTAAGATGTAAGAACAAAGTATGGTCCTATGAAGGGTGTTTTGAACTCTTAAGGCGGGTGGAGACATCTCTGGAGCTATTATTCCCCTGTGGGCGTTTAAAATGTCCTCACATAGAGCCCTCTGCAGCTGTCAGTCTGTCTCCCTAGGGCTCTGGTCAGAAAGAGACCACCTTTAGCCTGGTGGAGGTGGGCTGCGCACACCCATCAAAGCCCACTGCAGCTCCCAATCACAGGGCTTCCCGTGTGCTGGGATAAGCTATCCTGCTTCAGCCTTACTGGCTGGGGTGCCTAAATCGAAATCCTTCAAAGGAAAAGCCTGACACATCAGTATGGAAAAGTTCTCTTATCATTTGGAAAATATAATTTAGGGCTTGGTAGATAAACATGTACAGGAAATACTTCTATAGAGGTCTTGATCCTCTGAAGATTAATAACCCACGGAACTGGAGACCAGCCTCAAACTTGGAGGAAGTAGGCAAGTTATAAAAACAGGAAGAACGGGAAGTTTATTTTTGGATGAATATTTGTTCTAGTGAAGCTCTCGATCCTGACAGAAACCTTGATCTGCAGGTCATTTGCTGCAGCGGAGCAGCTGCAGTGCGTGTTTCCACGAGCTGTCCCACCAGAGATTTCCGGGTCTTTCTGGAAAGGGCCTCGCCCCACTCCTGCAAAACATCTGCCTTACTGCCACTGCTCAGGGCCTCCTTCCTCCCACATTCCTGCCGGTCAGTGGACCCTTCAGCCCGGCTAGAAAGCTCAGGTATCGCCACCAGCCCTCTCTGCCGTTGTCCCCAGGGCCCGAAGCCGGCCCATCTCCCCCAGGTGCAAGACCGGTAGCTCTCGGCTCCTGCTACGTCCGTTCCTGCATGATCTGATCAGCCTTCCTCCACAGACTGCCAGCCTCCCTGGCCTCACCAGCCTTTCCACTTCTCCTCCTACAACCCCTGTCACCACACCTTCCATGGCTCCCCACTGCTTCGAGAAGAAAAGCCAAATCTTCTCCTGTTTGATAGACAGAGCTTTACACAACCTGGTCCAACTCATCTTTACAGCCCTATCTCAATATATGCAGGACTGGCTCTGTGATTTGCGGGGCCCCGTGCAAAAGGAAAATAATTTGTGGGGCGCTTTGTTCAAAAATTATTAAGAATTTCAGAATGGCAAGAGCAGAGCGTTAAACCACGTGTAGTGGGGACCTTCCAAGCCGAGGCCGCATGTGAAGGCATTGGCTCACACCCACGAGGCAGGCCCCTACCATGCGCCTCCCTCAGACCGACCCCAGAGGGCAGTGGGCGCTGCCACCACTAAGAACCCTTCTCACCTCGCCTCACCTCGCCTCACCCTCACTGAAACTCACTGAAACTCACCCTTCCCCTCAAAGACAAGGAAATGGGCCTCCATCCTCTCAGGTAACCCGTTCAGATGCCCCTTCCACTGAGTTCTCTGGTCCTGGTTGATAGCATGGTTTAATTTGTCTGTCTCACTTCCACACACCTTAATTAGACCAAGAGTCCCAGGGCTCTGGGTTCATTGCTTAGTCATTACTGTGCCCTTCCCTTCCACCTTTCCAGAACAGAACTTGGTACACATTAGATCTCTATACATTTCTACTAAATGGCTGCTAGGAATATTGCTCTCTACCTCTAACGGCCACTTACAAAGCCTCCTATGACCTTGCCAAGTAACTGGTAAAAGGAAAATTTTTAAAAATTCCCCAGAGATCTTGCTTTTGCGCAAGAGATGCCCAGGTCCTCCAGAGACAGAATCACACGAGTTTCAGGGCGTCCGAACAGGAACTTCCATTAACCACCATTATGAAACCTACTGGCCAGACACCAAAGCTGCACATGTTGACTTCGACAGTTGCTTCACAGGTGGCCCAGCGGCAGAAATCTCACCACCTTGCTGGCTGCTGCCAGGACCATGGGGAGCGTGGTAGAGGAGTGCCAGTGCTACCTTTCACCTTACCCTGCCCGGCACAGGGGTGGGTAGAGCCCGAGGGGGGAGAGGGGGCGCCATGTGTAATTTAATGCCCTATCACTGCCATTGGGAAGTCGGTTCAAGACAAGAACCTTGGGTTCTCACCTAGAAACTTTAAATGATTTCTCATTTCCCTTGACATGAAGACCTTCTCAGGGAAAATGCTTATGAGCCCTTAAGTTCCTTCTGAGCAAAGAAGCAGAATGAGGTAGGGACTAGGGAGCAGAAGAGTGGAACACTGTTCACCACCACCCCTTCAATATAGACCCACTTTCTTATTCTTCATGAAGAAAAATATTGGAAATCCCAAATACCTTTCTAGACATTCAGGCAAAGTTGATTTTTCCAGCATTTGTCAACTGATTGTTCTCATGGGAGATGGTGAGGCCAAGAAAGGCGGGGATACTGTACCAGAAAGCAGAGGTATTAACTTTGTGTACCCTCTGGTATTAGAAGATCTTCGAGGAACCTCCTCCCCCGCAGTAGGCCGTTCAGTAACAGTAACCATAGTAACAATAGCAGCTATCATTGAGCAGGTTAATCACAGGGTGAGGGCTGGACCAGTTGTTCTCAGTCACATCTCTCCTGGCATTGGGACCATCTGTACCTTCCTTGTTTACTGGTTGCCCTGCTTATTGTGTAGCTCCCTCTTAAGAATGTAAGGTCACCTCTGATCACCCAAGACCCAGAACAGCACTGCCAGCCTAGTAAGGTCAACGTCATCATGGATTTGTCAAGAAGATATCTCCACCCTTACAGTCTGGTTCCCATTTTAGAGAGGAAGAGAAATCAAGGCTCAGGGTGTCTGAGGAAGGACGTTTCAGGTTTGGGCTCTTCAGCTGTCACTCTGTGGGTTTAGAGCACTTTGTTGTTTCAGAAGTCCCAGGCCTTGCATCCTTTACAATGTCCCTTTGGAGAGACCCGCTTTCGCTGCCACGTCTCACCCAGCAAACATCTCCCACGTATGGCTCTTTTTTTAAAAAATATTTTCTTAAATTAATGAATTTATTTATTTTTGGCTGCATTGGTTCTTCGTTGCTGCACACTGGCTTTCTCTAATTGCGGCGAGCGGGGGCTACTCTTTGTTGCGGTGCGTGGGCTTCTCATTGCAGGGGCTTCTCTTGTTGTGGAGCACGGGCTCTAGAGAGCAGGTTTAGTAGTTGTGGCACATGGGCTCAGTAGTTGTGGCTCGCGGGCTCTAGAGCACAGGCTCAGTAGTTGTGGCGCATGGGCTTAGCTGCTCCGTGGCATGTGGGATCTTCCTGGACCAGGGTTCGAACCTGTGTCCTCTGCATTGGCAGGCGGATTCTTAACCACTGCGCCACCAGGGAAGTCTCCACGTATGGCTCCTTAACAGGTACTTTTTTTGTTGTTTTTTTTTAAGTTGAAGCTGGTTTTACTGTTATAGAAGAATACTTCGATTATGAATACAAATTCAGCAAACAGTCTGAGTATCTAAAACCCCAAGGTAGGGGCTGGGGGCTCTCGCACTGTGACAGGGTGATTTTGCGGGGAGTACCCTAAAAGGCTTCTTCGGGGTGGGTTGTGTGTTCGGGACTCAGTCGGTGCTGGTTCCCCCAGTTGTCATCACAGAACACAGGCAACACAAGCTCCAAATGGCTACCAGAACAATCTCCTCCTTAGTCTGCACCTGAGGCTCTTGGTTGTACTTTCTGCATGAGGAATACATATACCATTCTCCAGCTATGACCACGGAAAAGGGAGTGGGAACTCCAACAGAGGCTTCTGAGTTTCTTACCTAATAATTTATAACCCTGATCAATTAGTTTTTGCACAAAATAATGGCAAGCACACTCAGGTCTCAGTTTACTGAATGGACAGCAACAGCTAAACATACTCAATTCTGATACTAGTAAGCGAAAAATAATACAAAACTTTCAACCATACCGGGTAAATGCTTCCAAATTATATTTCAAGTAAACAGGACTTAAGCAGGAAAGGTTCAGTAATTGTGCACATGTAAACTCCAGAGTGAAGATACTGTAGCATTTGGTTCAACAAAATCAGAAATATTAAAGTAATTAGCCCTAGGCAACACAGAAGGCAGAGCTGTTTCCAATTCAGATCTGTCTAGACTATTAACTAAAAATGCAAAATTTATCCTAAACATATAAGTTTATGCAAAAAAGGGAACTTATAAACACTGAACAACTAGGGAGAGCAAATATCTAAAAGCCACCCTGAGTTAGCAATGAGGCTCGTGTCGAGGCCATGTTCAGTGCATTAGCCAGCCTTACCCAGGAGCTGTGTTTAGGCCCGTACTTCAGTACAACGTTTGGAGGGGAGAGGTTTAACCTGAGTCAATCCAGAGCTTATGAAACTCTGAATCTGAGCCCTCGAGGCAAGGATCGTGTGTCTCCCATTAGGGGCAGGGCCAGAGACATTATCAGTGCCTGACAAAGGAGAAGGGTGAGGTAATGCCAGCCCAGGGCGCCGTCTGGGTAGCCTGCCCCACCTGCCTGCCCGTGCAGCGCCTGCCTCCCAGCTAAGGTCTCCACTCCCATCCATCCTGGGCAGTGCTCAGATTAGCCAAGGTCCATGCCATGGGCTTGTGACTCCACTGCTGGAGATTTCTTGAGCCCAAAGAGTATAATGAGGCCTTTCACTGTCTTTCTTGGTGAGGATGGCTGGGAGGGCCTGGTCCGCTCACTGCGGGGTTTACTGTGTGCTCTTAGGGGCTGTTATCAATGGCACAGGAAGTCCCTCGGTCCCCTCCACAGGCTCTACCAGCGCAGACGACGGATCAAAACCAGTGGGAGGTGAGGGGGTGGTAAGAAAGCAATTCTTCCCCAAACACACACACACACACACACACACACACACACACACACACACACACACACACTCTCTCTCTCTCTCTCTCACTCTCTCTCCCTTCTCTCTCTCTCTTCTCTCTCCCTGCAGTTGTGTTCTTGGTCGTTTCCTAGGTACCCAAAGCAAAACCCAAACTCTGAGCGTGTGGTCCAATATTATAAATTTATATTTTTTAATATGATGTATTCAGAATACATTATTATATTATAAATTTAATTATATGATCTTCCTCAGTCTAGCTCACAACCCATCTTCCTCCCAGTCTCCTTGGCTGGGAGGCTGAGAGGGAAATTGCTGTCCTGGGCAGGGCAGCCACACAAGCCACCAATTCAACCAGTCTCCATAGGCAGTGAAGGCGAACCATCTGGGGGAGCTGCCGCTGGCTGGGGAGGGGCGCACGGGATCCTGCATTTCTAACAGCTCCGCAGGGACGCTGGCCCTGTGCAGGGAGCTGTAGGCACGAGGCACCTGGAAATCCCGACTGGCCCAGCCTGTCCCCTCGCTCTCGCTTCTCAGGCCCCCACCCCTCTTCCCTCTGAAGGGTGAAAAGGCCCTTTGATTCCCAGTTCTGCCCCAGCGTCAGGAATCCACCTGGCAACCCTCCCCTGTTCTCACCCCAGCAGATGCTTCATCCCCCTTCCAGACAGGCAGCAATACAAAGATATATTAGTCTTCTCCCCCACCCCCGCAAAAGGGAACATCTTGCCTTGGGAAGCATAGTCTTTCCCCTGAACATTAAAAATCCTGAAGACACTCTACTTTTACAATTAAGAATAATTTTGCTACATTACTTCCCTCTTACCGCCTAAAAAAGTGTGTTAGGGGGAAGGAGGGTGACATATATACTTTTGAACTTTTTGGAAGGAAGACGATAAGGAAACACACAGATTCTTTGAAAATATAACACACAAGGTCCACATTTAAACTTTGTTTTCGCCTAAACATCACAGTCCCCATAAAGAAGTTAAGAACCTAAAACTTTTTGTTATTTGTCAAATAACAGATTTCTAAGATTTGAAAGCAAAAAAAAAATCCCTCCCCCCAACAAACACCTAAAAAGAAATGTCGATTTTGTGCTTCAACCTCAGGGGTGAGGAATGCCAGTGCCCTCTCATTGTTGCATTAATGTGGCAAAACAAACAATTAACAAGAAATCCTGGCAGAGTTCTCAGCAAGGTACAAGTTCAGACAACGGCTGAAGGCATTTCTTTTTGGTGCAGAAATGGAGTTGCTCTAACTTGAATGAGGGTTAAGAAGCTCTTTGCCATGCACAGATTTTGAAGGAGCTGGAAATTCTGCAGGAGTAAAACTTCATTTTAAGTTTAAAAAAACCCTGAAGTACATTTTTAATATCTGGAAAGTAAAGAAAGTTTGTTGAAGAAATGTTTAAAGCAAGTAAGCAAAAAGAATGGGACTTCCCTGGTGGCGCAGTGGTTGGGAATCCGCCTGCCAATGCAGGGCACGCGGGTTCGATCCCTGGTCCGGGAGGATCCCACATGCCGAGGAGAAACTGAGCCTGTGGGCCACAACTACTGAGCCTGCGCTCTAGAGCCCACAACCCACAACTGCTGAGCCCGTGCACCACAACTACTGAAGCCTGTGCACCCTAGAGCCCACACGCCACAACTACTGAAGCCCGTGCACTCTAGGGCCCACATGCTTCAACTGCCGAGCCCACGTGCTACAACTACTGAAGCCCGCGCACCTAGAGCCTGTGCTCCGCAACAAGAGAAGTCACTGCAATGAGAAGCCCACGCCCCACAACGAAGAGAAGCTCCCGCTTGCCGCAACTAGAGAAAGCCCGCATGCAGCAACAAAGACCCAATGCAGCCAAAAAAAAAAATAATAATAAATACTACCTGTGATCCACCACCTAGAGATCACCACAGCCGATAAAGCAACCTGCAATCACAGGGGTCTTAGCTGGACAAAGCTGAGGATGGATACCTTGATATACACATCATCCCCTCCCCATGCTTGGACTCATCTGGAAATTTGCAGAGTCCAGAACCATCATGAAAGATTCCAACACCTACAGAAATGTCTGATGGTCTGGGGAGAAGAGCCAAAATCACCTTCAGAGAGGACGACTGGTAAGGCAATCTTAACAAAAGAAAAGAAAAGGAGAAGTGTTTCCAGAAATAACCAGAGCTGCACCTGGACCCAGCCCTTGCCACAAGATCATGCGGCAAAACTGAAAAAACTCTATCACCAGAGGCCAGCGACTCTACTATGGAAATCCCCACCTCGGGCTCCGGATGGGGGGAAGGTGTTTCCTCTGTTGGATGTCAAAGGCAGTCCCGGCCACGGCAGGGGCTGGAGTGAAGCAGCACTAAGTCAAACATGGCCAACTCAGCAGCCTGCTATAGGCAGTAATAATGTAATTGTCAAGAGGGGCAGCAACGGGAGTGGCTGGAGTGGAGGAACTGTAGAGATGCAGGTGGTGGTTTACAGCCCAGACTCTGGATCCAGACTGCCCAAGTTCAAATCCAGACTTTGTCAAGAGCTAGGGGCACCTGGGTAAATTAATCTCTCTATGCCTCTGTAAAGGGGGATGTGATATCAGTACTTCTTTCATAGGGTTGGTTGATTAAATAGCCATGAAATGCATGTAGACCGATACTGGCCACATGTGAGCACCATTTAAGTTACTGGGTATTTATTTTTTCCTACACTTTCTAAAATAAGTCATATTAATTGTACCACTAGAAACTCTATTGCTTGATTCCTCCCCAGGCCCCATCAGCTTGTCACTTGTCCTTTATCTTTGGCTCTTCCTGCCAAATGGCACAAACTCATCTCAATACGTACTCGTATATACTAGAGTGACAAACTGTCCAGGGTAGGACTTTCAGTGCTACAACTAGGGCAGTGCCGGGCAAACCAGAATGGTTAGTCACCTTAATATACACATAAAAGTATAAGTAAGGAAACAAGAGTCATGCCTGTAACACCACCGCTCAGAGATGACCACACCAGGACTTAACAGGCTGGTGTAGTTCCTTCCGGTCCTTTTGCTATGCATGTTTCAGGCAAAATTTGGATCCTGATATGTAGATACAGAGTTCCGTATCCTGTTTTCATCCAATGCTGTATTCTCCATATTATTAGTAATTCCCTGAAAGTACTGCTTTCTGAGGCTGCATGCTATCTGGTCATATGGATGTTCCACGTGGCTTACCCACTCTCCTAGGCTCTCTTATCGACATTTTCAACTCACATAACTTTAAACACCACTGCCCATAAGTGGGTTTTCACCTGATTATTATCTTTAACTTTCTAGAAGAGGGCTTTCGGATAAAGATGAACTTTAAAAAAAAATGTACTGATATATATATATATCACCGAATTGCTTTCCAGAAAGGGTACACTAAATTCTACTCCCAACAGCAGCATATGAAAAATGCCCCCCCACTAAAGCCATACCAGCATTAAAAAATACTTTTGTTTGATAATTAATAACAGTTGAAAAAATGCTATTGTTTCATTTGCATTAGTTTACTAATTGGGGGAATAACTGCTGTGAAACTGCTATTATGTTTCTGCTGTATTTCTTTAATAATTCGTGGGGTTGACTATTTTGTTCCATGTTTAGCCAACTACATTGTTCTCTTTTAACCAGTTAGCTTGGTATTTTTTAAAGTATTAAGTTGTCTATTTTTCTACTGGTTTCCTTAGTGTCTCTTTTTGTAATTTCCTGAACTCTTCACAGTTTTATATTAACTCTATATATCACAAGGGAGGCAAACTTTTTTTTTTGCAATTTTGTCTGTTAAATTATCTGTGCTATCATACAAACATTAGTGATATCAGTGATTTCCTCTGTAATTTCTTCCAGTACGTCTATGTGTGGGCAATCCTTTTCGTAGAGATGAGTTAAACATCTACCTATGGGTTCTTCTACTTTATTTTTTAAGGTTTTCATTTTTTAAATATTTATTTCAGTTTTGAAATAAAATGTGAGGTGAGGCTCTACATTCAAAGGAAATCATAAAACCCATGGTACAATGGAGTTATGCTGAAATGAGGAAATTGTTAAGAAATTAAATCTGCAGGATACAAACTGGAGATTTGCATGAGATCTACTCTCAGTAATGAATCAGCTCATTAAAAAGCAGTACTCAGGCATATACCCAGAGAAAACCATAATTCAAAAAGATATATGCACCCCAATGTTCACAGCAGCACTATTTACAACAGCCAGGACATGGTAGCAACCTAAATGTCCATCAACAGAGTAATAAATAAAGAAGATGTGGCACATATATACAATGGAATATTACTCAACCATAAAAAGAAACGAAATTGAGCTATTTGTAATGAGGTGGATAGACCTAGAGTCTGTCATACAGAGTGAAATAAGTCAGAAAGAGACAAATACCGTATGCTAACACATATATATGGAATTTAAGGGGAAAAAAATGTCATGAAGAACCTAGGGGTAAGACAGGAATAAAGACACCGACCTACTAGGGAATGGACTTGAGGATATGGGGAGGGGAAAGGGTAAGCTGTGACAAAGCGAAAGAGAGGCATGGACATATATACACTACCACACGTAAAACAGATAGCTAGTGGGAAGCAGCCGCATAGCACAGGGAGATCAGCTCCGTGCTTTGTGACCGCCTGGAGGGGTGGGATAGGGAGGGTGGGAGGGAGGGAGATGCAAGAGGGAAGAGATATGGGAACATATGTATATATATAACTGACTCATTTTGTTGTAAAGCAATTATACTCCAATAAAGATGTTAAAAAAAAAGCAGTACTCAGGCATATACCCAGGGAAAACCATAATTCAAAAAGATACATGCACCTCAATGTTCACAGCAGCACTATTTACAATAACCAGGACATGGTAGCAACCTAAATGTCCATCAACAGAGTAGTGGATAAAGAAGATGGGGTACATATATACAATGGACTATTACTCAGCCACAAAAAGGAATGAAATTGGGTCATTTGTAGAGACATGGATGGAACCAGAGACTTTCATACAGAGTGAAGTAAGTCAGAAAGAGAAAAAAAATATCATATTAACGCATATATGTGGAATCTAGAAAAATGGTATAGATGATCCTATGTGCAAAGCAGAAATAGAGACACAGATGCAGAGAACAAATGTATGGATACCAAGGGGGGAAGGGGAGGGTGGAAGGAATTGGGAGATTGGGATTGACACATGTATACTACTGATACTATATATAAAATAGATAACTAATGAGAACCTACTGTACAGCACAGGGAAGTATACTTAATGCACTGTGGTGACCTGAATGGGAAGGAAGTCCAAAAGGGAGGGGATATATGTATATGTACGGCTGATTCATTTTGCTGTGCAGTAGAAACTAACACAACATTGTAAAGCAACTATACTCCAATAAAAATTAATTAAAAAGAAAAAAAAAGCAGTACTCGACAATGAACAGGATCAAGCAGAACATGCCAGGGACACTCCATCCTCCTCCTTCGCCAGTCCTAGTCTTCCTAAGTAAGTGTTGTTTTAGTGGATTTTCAGGAGTTGAGGGGAAAAGATGAGGGATGAAAGCAGAGGGCAGTACAATAACAAGGGCAGGCTGGGGGTCCCTCAGGCCCTTCTGGCTCCAGAACCCAAAGAATGAGAGATTCTACCTGCTACTAAATAACAGGAAATAAGGAGGAGCTTGTTAGGAGTTTAAAACAGATCTCTCCTTTGCAAAAGGCAAAAGATCACAGAACTAGCTATTGTTCTTATACAAATTTATTGCTACAGAGATCAAAACAAGGCAGCATCACGTTATTCAAAATATGCTGAGGGCTTCCCTGGTGGCGCAGTGGTTGAGAGTCCGCCTGCCGATGCAGGGGACACGGGTTCGTGCCCCGGTCCAGGAGGATCCCACATGCCACGGAGCGGCTGCGCCTGTGAGCCATGGCCACTGAGCCTGTGCGTCCGGAGCCTGTGCTCCGCAACGGGAGAGGCCACAACAGTGAGAGGTCCGCGTACCACAAAGAAAAAAAAAGAAAATGCCGAATATAGCATCCAGCCACCTCTTAGCCGCCTGCACAGAAATGCAGTCCTATTGTGGGAAGCACACTATGTGGGGAATGTGCACCTCTCCCCAGCCTGCCCTTCCACCTGGCTCTCCAACCCCAAATCCAGAGCTGAAGAGTGCAGTTTTACTCAATATCTATTTGTTGAATAATCATAGTTTTTTCCTTAATAATCATAATAAAGGGATTTACCAGATATGAAAAGAGATCTTTTGGTGTCTCCTGATCTGTGGCCCCCTTCTCCAAACAATCATCTCAAATATCCTCTTGTATGGGGAGCATATGGACTATTCTTTTTGAAGAAGTCATTCATTCATTTATTCATTCATTCGATAATTGTTATTGCTCACTGACAGGCTACTCGTGATAATGGGAGCAGAAAGCCATGGTGCAGTCAGAGAGACATCTGGGTTCCAGATCCCAGCTCCCGCAACTGCCACCTCGGGGATGATATTGCTAAGCTACTTACCTCTGAACCTGGGCTCCTCATCTCTAAAATGGGTTTTAAACCACACAAGTAAAGGCTACCGTGAGGACAGTAGAGTGTGTGAGAAGTACAAGAAGGCAAGAAAATTGTAAAATGGCAGAGTCAATAGTGGCTGCTACCTGGGGAGAAAAGTAAAAAGCTTTCCCCGTGTCACATGCATGTGTGGATCAGATGTCTCCTCCGATGTAAATTTTTTAAAGTCCAGCGAACAATTTAAATTCTCATTTCCTCTCAGGTAGCTAATCTGCTAGAAATAGATCAACCACAGTTCAACAACTAAGCAATTACACATCATTAGGCTCGGAAAGATGATTCCGCAGATGAATCCCTGCTTTTAAAATTCACAGGCGTTCTGGCAAAGTGTGCTGCTTTTAGAGGCTGGTCATGGATGGGAGGTGGCTGCTGGTACCCTGCACAGGCTTCTGTCTGTCAGGAAGCCGCTGTGAATGGACACGAACAGGGCTTAATGGACCTCCTGTTGCAAAGCAGCTTCAATAAACCCCCAAACTGAGGATCACCTCTGAGCCAATCTGACTGAAGACCACACACTATCTGAAGACTGATTTCTTATCAATATGTTTCACGGACATTCAACAAACATTCACCAGACCCACTTGAACTTGAACAAAGAAGCACACTCCCCTAGTGTTTACTGAACCCACATGGGGGCAGGGCTCCTTCCTCTGTCACTTCTGTCCATTTCTGATAGCAGGCTTGCTAGGAGCCCTGAGCTGTCTTGCTTATTATCTCAATATCCCGGTACACCAAGCCCAGTTCTGAGCACAGTGAGGCTCAAAGAAGGTGGAAGGCAGATATTCAAGACTGGCCAGCAGTCTTTTTTCCTTTTATATGAAGTAAAAAAAAAAAAGAATTTTTTTTTTAAACCACTATATGTTCACATGATGCTACTTCCATGTCTCATTTTAGGTAAGTTTATGCCAATCTGAGCGATGTTTACTCATTTTCTAAACGAGGAAAACGTGACTGCTCTCGTTGGGCTTGACTCTAGCCACAAGTGTAATGAGTACAGAGCTGTCAGGTCAGAAGGACTTGCCACATCTGGCAATTTCCCGCCATCACCATCTCCCCCAGAGGGGTCCGGCCCACTGGCCGCCCATCCAAGTACCGTTGCTCGACTTCCCTCATTCCATCCCAGGTTCTTCTCCGGCCTGGGCGCTAAGTGTCCAGCGTTGCTCAGTCTGCGGCCCCTCCCCCTCCTCCTCCCCATACTCTACTCTCACCAACTTTAACCCTCTGCGGAGGATTTCGTCCGTCACCTAGCGCAGCCCTCGCCCCACTTGAGGCAGAACCTCGCATCCCGACCCTTCCTTCAAGTCTGGGGGGTGAAAGGAAGCCGACCAGAGCCCTCTCCCACGCACTCCCCAGGGCTCCCTCCAACACCTGCACCCCGCAAGACGGAAGTCGGAAACCTCTGCCACTGGACTCACACGCCCTTTAGCTGCCCCCCAATTCTCCCACATCCGGGCTTCCTGTCTTCCAGTCCGTGCATCACCAACCGTCTCTCATGGGCTCCCGCAGTGGCCTGATCTCTCTGCCTCTGAACTCAAATCCCAGTTCCACTTGGCTCAAGTCACTTAGCCTCTCTAAACTTTCACTCAGTTTCCCTGTTGGTGTAAGGGGGCATGGATAGCACCATCGCATAGGGCTGTTATGAGGACTGAAAGACATTAGGGGTGTCAGGCACCTAGTGATGAACTCGAATTTTTTGCCTTAGAGTTGGAAGCCCTGCTGGGGTCCCCTCACGCCCTGTGAAAAACCTTCCATTGCTCCCTGCGATTTACAGAGTAATTAGCTCCTCATTCAAGGTTCTTTTTTCCATCTGCCCCAAACCACTTTTTCTAAACCTTACCTTTCAAACTACTCCTTTTCCCCTCAAATGTCTTTTGTTGTGGCCAATACCTGCTCTGTCTTAAGAGGTCAACAGTTTGAGATTTGGAATCAGACTGTCTTGGGTTCAAATTTCCACTCTAACCTCTTACTGAGCTCCCTTGGGCAAGTTATTGAAGGGGTCCAGGCCTTAGTTTTGTTAGCAGGAAAGAAGCTGCTATGAGGATTACACGGGATAACGAGGCTGATACCTCGGCCAAGCGCCTGGGGTACGGTGAGCCCTCAATAAGCACCGATTACTCTTCTTCAGGGTCCCCATCCATCCCATCCATCCTCTCGCTTTGTAGTCTGAATCCTTGTTAAATACTTCGGCCTAAAACACCTCCCTCTCTGCATGGCTAAGCCTGTCCTGCAAGGCTCAACCCAAATGGCACCTTCTCCACGACGTGTTTACCTGAAACTCAGCCATCTAACTCATCACCTTCCCCTTCTAAATCCCTGCAGCACGTGGCCCTACTCTTGGGCACCTGCCCCACTGCAAGATGTCCTGGACTGGACTGACGGCATTTATGGACAGGCCCCACGTCTGATTCATCTGTGTTAGCCACACAGTCCTGGATAGGGCAGAACACTGGTAAATATTTGCTGAGTGAAAGAACAAATTTTTGGAGGAAAGGCAAGAGGGAGTTCCAAGCTTTGAAGACTTAAGGACCCAGCACCACAGTGTAACTGAGCAACAGGACAGAGATGGATCTGTCCTGGGACACACCGGAGAAGTAAAGAATGTTTTATTCCAAAGGAGCACTGAAGCCAAACTACACAAAGTAAAGTGAAGTCAGCCTCCTCCTGTCTACTCCAAGGGAAGCCTGGCTGCCTCTCCAGAGCCAAGAGTGGCCGCCATTTAAACAAATAAGTCCCGCTGCTTCTGGGCATAAACAGCCCTCCAGGCTTCAATCCTGAGGGGAGGGACTCTTGCAGATCCCGTGCTTGAAAAATTAGATCTTTGATCCCAAGAGGCTATTCTAAACTTCTAACCAGGCCTGTCTGCTTAGCAGTTCACTCCTTAAAAGCCTGTGTTGGTAGCAAGTACAGCTGCCTTCTTAATCACTTACACCCCACAACCAGCTAAAGATAGCTTGAGGAGGTCTGCCATATGCCAAATTCTTCTTTTAAATAAGAACACAAGAACCGTTCATGCAAGAAAAATTCAGTCATGGCCGTAAGAAAAGGAAAAAGGAAAAACACTTGGCTTTTCTTTGTTTTGAATGAAATACTGAAGTAGAAAAATTCTGATAGTGAAACAGATGCACACTATATCCTGACACCCCATTCACCAGGCTTATATGATTTACATGGCCCGGCCTCTGAGATCCTTATCCCAACACTGATGAAAATCCTGAAGATGACCCAGGCCTGCCGGAAATCAGCCAACAGCAGTGCCAAGTGATAAACCCAGCCCTCAGTGCCACCATCTTGAACAAATAAGCCATTATTAACTCTTCTCTTTGGTAACTGGGTTGGGTTGTGGCTTAGGACATCTTTCTTTTCCTTTTTACCCAAACTGTACCAATCTTCTCAAGGCAAAACTGAATTCCTTTCTCTTCTGCAAAGCTTCTCTTAACTGCCTAAAAACCAACATAAATCTCCCCTTTCCCCCCATCAAATTCCTACAATGTTTTTGGCCCTTTGCTCATAATACAAGGTAACATGGAGTTGTATTTAATTCACAGACTCTGGCCTTTCTAATTAGATTGCAAACTTCTTGAAGACAGCAGTCTTAGCTAGACTTCTTTAGACATGTCATTTCCTCCAAAGCACTTGACAGGGCTATGTGCAGCCTTGTAGAGAACATGCAGGTGTGAATACTTCTCCAGTGAAACCACTGATGCACAACCCTTCTGCCATCAATTTTAGTGCTTATCCACTGGCTTCCTCAGGCTTAGCTCTCTCATATCATATCACCTTCCACAATTCCACTCCTCACTCCTCCTGAAGTAGTTATATGACATTTTAATTAAATCAAGATTTGGTGGGGTTTCCCTGGTGGCGCAGTCGTTAAGAATCCGCCTGCCAATGCAAGGGACACGGGTTCGAGCCCTGGTCCAGGAAGATCCCACATGCCGCGGAGCAACTAAGCCCGTGTGCCACAACTACTGAGCCTGTGCTCTAGAGCCCGTGAGCCACAACTACTGAAGCCCGCGCGCCGTAGAGCCCGTGCTCTGCAAGAGAAGCCACTGCAATGAGAAGCCTGTGCAACGCAACGAAGAGTAGCCCCTGCTCACCACAACTAGAGGAAGCCCGCATGCAGCAACAAAGACCCAACACGGCCAAAAATAAATAAAATTAATTTAAAAAAAAATTGGTGGTACACTGGTATGATTAGATAAATATTTAAAGTGGATCTTATAAAAGGTGATGGCTATCTTTCTTATAAGCTTGTTTTATTCCTGCATTAAAAACAGCCTTCTTTTAAAATGTTTGCTTACTTTTCAGTGTACCAATTATTATTTCATCTACAACCTGGGCCAGAGCTGAAAAGCATTTTTTCAATATGATCAAAAGCATTTTTGCTCCGAAGGCCATCCCTTCTGAGATCATCCAACCTACACCACCCCCATGTGGACTGACTGTTCTCAGGGCCTACATGTGTGGCTGCGGGGCTGTGGCTTCTTCCCTTCATTTCTGTTCTGCGCTGGATTCCTGGATTTCATGGTGTTCCCTTTCTTTCTCCCATGCTCTGATGGAATGTTCTCTCACTCCCTGTTTTTGGTTCAGTACTGCATCTGGAACCCTAGTCTTTAGGATTCTGTAGCAGAAACTGCCTTCTATCCCACCCCCAACTTTGCACCACCCACGCAGCAGGCAGCTTGGTTTCAGCTTTCTCAGCTAAGCCAACATTCACACACTGGCACTCCATCTTGCAAAATATGGTTGCTATCCCCTCTGGGAGGTTTCTGGGTTCATTCTGTTTTCATTCCTTACTGTCATTTTATTAGAGTTTTGGGAGGAAGCAGAGATATATACACTTGTTCAATTTACTGCGTCTAACCAGAAATCAAGGACTGAATGTTTACAAACAGAATTACAAGGTCAGTCACCATGTCTTGCACCATTTTTTTCCCTTCTAGCATCAAGTACAAAGACTTTATAAGCAGTGAGAGCTCAAGAAATATTTGCCAATAGCGGTGGGTCAATAATTTAATTAAATAAACGCTAACAATTAGACCACTCAGATTATAAATGGTAAAGCAATCAGAATATTAAAACATACAAATATCTGTGCATTTTTCTTAGGTAATTATAAAGGCACTTGGGTTTTATAGAAACTCGAACACAACTAGAGTACCTCACTTTCCGACATACAGTAGAAATGGCCTCTTTACAATACAAAACAAAGCAGAAAATCTTTAGGAATAATGTTTGTTATTTTAGTTTTTGTCCAAACAGTCGTGAATAAATACCAACTGCTGGCAGAACTCTAAAGTTCTTTGCATTCCAGATAAAGTCGTTCATTTATTCAACAAATACTTAAGATTATACTGTGACCTGGTACTTTCTAGGTGGCACTAGTGTATACTAGAGAAAAGAGAAACGTAGTTCCTGCTTACATACAGGGAGACCGACCATGAACATATAAATCAACAGACCACGGTACATCCTACACAGATTTAAAGTTGGACCACTGAGTGAATGGTGGTGTCATTTGTCAAGACAGGGAAGGGTAGGTGAGTGCGCTGCCCCCCTTTAGGAGATCGGAAGTTCTGTTTTGGACATTTAATGTCCAAAACGTCTTAACATTTAGATGCACTTTAGATGTCCGTGTGGTGATACTGACACCAATCTGGAGTTCTGGGAATGGCCAGCCTGGAGAAATCAACCTGTGAGTCATCTGCACACAGGTGCAGAATGGTACATAAAGCCGTGGGACTAGATGGTACCCAGGCAGGCCTGGAGAGAAAGGGGAGAAGGGGGTGCTCCAGCACCTAAGGAGGTGAAGCCTTAGTAAACACATAGTAATTCCCATCAGAGTTCACTATGCAATCACAGCATCTTAAGACAAAGTAGATGTTAAACGCACACCTATATTACTGCCTGAATTACAGCAATGTAATTCTGCAAAGCAGCTGCATCTGAAGACATTCTGACAATTCAGAAATTATTAAATCAATAGGCATGGTACAGATACACAAAGACTCATAATCAAGGTCTTTACTTTGCAGGACGGCAGAAGGTTTGCTTCAGTATTAAGCAAAAAAGGGTTAGACAGGGGCTTCCCTGGTGGTGCAGTAGTTGAGAGTCCGCCTGCCGATGCAGGGGACACGGGTTCATGCCCCGGTCTGGGAGGATCCCACATGCCGCGGAACGGCTGGGCCCGTGAGCCATGGCCGCTGAGCCTGAGCGTCCGGAGCCTGTGCTCCGCAATGGAAGAGTCCACAGCGGTGAGAGGCCCGTGTACCGCAAAAAAAAAAAAAAAGGGTTAGACCGTGATGAGCACATTTAGTCAAACTGAGAAACGAATCTACACGTTGGGACATTTTACACTTCTGCCAAAGAATTCATTGGCACAATTCTTTTAGCCAACACTGAACCCAGTAACATTTGATTTACATCCCAAATCCCAAATACATTCCCAAAAGCCAAATATAAAGCATCAGACTTCACTCAAGGTCCACAGTGAATCCTGAAATGTCCAAGCTTTTTCGAGGAGCAGCTATACTTGGCAGTACTGTGTTGGCCATGTGCAAACCAAACAATGGCCCTCCTAAGGAAACAACTATTTCCAGAAGGGATTAAGTATAGAAAAGTCAACATTTAGAATATGATATACTAGTCATCTTTAATCTTTTTTTTTTTTTCATTTGCTGTGCGCAGGCCTCTCACCGTTGTGGCCTCTACCGTTGCGGAGCATAGGCTCCGGATGCGCAGGCTCAGCGGCCATGGCTCACAGGCCCAGCCGCTCCGCGGCATGTGGGATCTTCCCGGACTGGGGCACGAACCCGTGTCCCCTGCATCGGCAGGCGGACTCCCAACCACTGCGCCACCAGGGAAACCCACTAGTCATCTTTAGAACACAAAGAGAAACCTCAAAAAACTAAAGACAAATTAAAGCCTTGCTACTCAAAGTGTGGTCCACAGAGCAGCCAGCAGCATCAGGAAAACTTAACAGAAATGCAGGCTCTCAGCCCCTGGGCCCAGCCCTGCTGAATGGGAACTTGTAAGTTAGCAAGACGCCCCAGGTGACTCACACCCACATGTAAGTCCTGGTCTAGGAGGCCTGGACCTCAGGGCATTTGCTGGTGCTGTGCTGGTGACAGCAATAATCAGGTGAATAGGACATTTAAACACTTCACTCCAGAAGCAGCAGCATAGTCAGTTTTCAAAAAAGGAATGTTCATGCTAATTATATTCCCTGTAATTGTCCTAAGGATTGTGCGTAGGCAGGCAACCATGTAAAGTTAAAATCTGTAATCACATATACTCACAAAGTTAATCACATATATTAAATATATTAATGAACTACATGGGAACTAGGTAAGCACAAGTACATGCAACGTGTCTTTAACCAAACCAAGTTGTTTTAAAAGTTTCTCTCTTCTCTTTATTAGACAACTAAACAGTCTCAATAGTGACAGTTTTCTTGGGGCGTTTTCTTGAGGAACACATATAAATTTAACATAGGTACTTATTCCTACTGGGCCCCATTCACTCATTGGGCAGATACTGCTTGCGCTATCATATCAGGCACTGAACACAGCAATGAACAAAACAGGCAAACGTCCTGCTCTCCTGGAACTAAACCGTATTGTGCAGAGTGGACCTGGGGTCTCTGGGAGCTGGAGAGTCAACACCCCGCCCCCAACAAGTCTGGGACACGAGGTCTGGGGGAAGCCACTGAGCAGGCAAAGGGTACAGGTGGGGGTCTACAAAACCGCGTGTCTGCTTCTTACAGATGCAGGCATGGCTCAGTCATCCCACGCACAGGTCCCCAGCTTGGACATCATCCTTTCCCTTCTGCCAAATAAATCCCTCCCTGCCCAACAACTGGCCCAGGACACCATCCGTGGGCAGACCTCACTTTCATTCCCCACTTCTCTCCCATCTTCGGGGCAGTATGGACACAGTGTTATAAACATGATTAGAAACAATAATGGTGATGACAACAGCAGCTTGCTAACATTTACTGCATGCTTTCTTCTGAGCCAGGTGTGTCCCTACATCAGCCCATTTTCCAGAAAAGAAAACTAAGGGCCTTAGAGTTTATGTAACTGCTCTAGGTCACCTGACTAACAAATGGCAGAATCAGGACTCAAACTGCCTTCTTAGAGCACTTTTCAGCTCGGTGGAGAAAAGTACAGAATCGACATAAAAATGTAGATAGAGAAAGCTGTTTTTCAGGTAGTTACTGAAATATCCTTTTCATCTTTCCTTTTGTCACTCCAACAGCAGTTAACAAGGGCCAGTGCCATAAATCCTGTTTTTCCTCTTGCTTACTTCTTTTATTCTGACTCCAAATACTCCCTAGTTAAAATGTTTAACAGGGGTTTTTTCCCACTTCATCACAGCTTTGTTACAAGTGCAAAGTAACTGTGAATGACTGTCCAAATAAGCAGGAGGAAAACCCCCCAATAAAGTCCATTACACACACCTGAACTTAATAGGCCTTCAAAACCCCCAAGCAATTGATCAGCGCTGCAGGGCTCTCCAGAACACAAAAGCCATTTTGTGGGAGGAATGCTGCGTGGCAATCTTCTTTTCTGTGATTTCACCTCATTTTATAACAATGTTCAGACATTTGGTTTGAGCAAGTATAGTAATTTACATTTCTCACTTTTAACTAATTTAAGCAGCTACATCTGAGCCCCTCCACAAGTCCTCACACTCATCCGCCCTTCTCCCCAGAGCACTCCTGTCTGAGAAGACCTAGCACCTTTTTGCCCAGGGACTGCCCCCACTTCCCTGCAGGCACTCTTTTAAATTCAAAACTAATCCTGCCGAAAAAGCTGACCACCTGCGATGGGCAGCACCCCACCACCATACACACCCCCCTTTCTTTCTGGCACTCATCTGAATGATCCCAGTGGGGAAAGATGACCACCAAGCCAACCAGACCTCTCTGCTAGCCAACTGTGTCACCTGGGGCTCCACTCCCCAGGCCTCGGTGTCCTCATCTGTTAAATGGTGCTTCTGGCCTAGATGTTGTTGGTGGACACTCTTTGGAGCTGATGACGCAGCCCTCACGTTAGAGAAACAACCACCCGGAGGTGGCAGGGCCCTCTAGAGCCGGGGCAAAATGCCCAGGGCCGCAAACACCATCCCAGAGGCAGTAAATCCCTCAGCCTGTGCCCCCCAGAGAAAAAGCAAGAAAGCACGTTTCCTAACCCTCTTCACCCAAACCTCCACCCACACACGTTCCAGTCCTCCAACCCTCCTTAGAATTCACTCTCCAGAGCCGTCAGGAATAATGAATCAAAATGTTAAAAACACAGAAAGCGACACCAGTGCCCACCCCCTCTCCTGCCCCCCAGTCGAAGAGCCTAGTGGTGAGAGGTGGGACCCACATTTGTCTCAAAGGTGTCAAGGAGTTTTTAGAGAGAATGTGACAGGGGGCTAAGGTGGGGGCAGAAATGAAGTCGGTCACTACACTCTCTGTGCGCCATGCCTGAGATGTCCTGACTTTATCTCTAGGGAGGATCTTTTCCATTCAAGGAGGAGGTCAGGGGCAGGGGGCAACACAGACTTCAGGCTGCTCAACAAACCAGCCCTCCTGGCTGCAGGTTCGAGACAGGCCAGAAATAGTTAACATCAAGTTCTCCTTCGCTGGGAGCAAACCTGTTCCGCCAGAGTGGCCAGATAAAGCGAGCCGCCACTTCCCTAGAGATAAGATCCACCTTTCCCGAGAGCTCAGACCCGCAGGCGAGGCAGCGCCCTCCACTCACACGGGCTTCTGCCCTAAGTCACTGGACACTACTTGGGCAGTAGAAAGTTTAGTCTCTTCCTCAAATGGGGGCATTCAGCAACTTTATTCATGGCTAAACGTCCCAGGAGAGAAAGTCTCGGACCTCACAGCTAATGTGAATAATGAAAAACTCCCAAATCACAATGACTTAACAAGAACTTGGTGTGGGGGGGGAGGGTGATTAATGCCTATGCCTGAGTTCAAGGGAAACACCTTATGCAGTGAAAACCCATCAAATGACAATCTTTAGAGACATTTAAATTGTCCTCATCAAGTACAGATTCAGTGAGAGTGGCCTCGAATCTGTTGCTGTGTTGGCCACAGATGCAGGAGAAAAGTTGGTAAATCAAAGGGGTGGGTGCACGGCCTGCAAAGTTTCTCTCTGCCCCAGGCTGGGGGGATGCTGCTCATTTCAAGCAATTTTCTGCCGAGTCTTTGTGTACACCGACTGTCACATACACCCGAGTTCACGTGCTCTGCAAACCTAGATTTTGGTGTCTGGTTTGCTTAAATCAAAAGATCAACTTGTATTTGGATCACGTTGTCCTTTTACCTGTGTGGACACTGTATCCGCTCAAGCTTCACCACGGGAGCACAGGTAACTTCCCAGAACTCCATTTGGAGGACAGTTCTCCTTTTGGGCTCTTGGGAGTGTCTTAAAATACTGCTACTAACACAAAAGGGTGTGACGCCCTAGTGATAATTTTGCTCTCCAGAAGAAACAATAAAAATATCAAAAGCTGGGAAAGGAAGTCAGAGGACTAAAAGGGCAGATAAAAAAGAATGTTATCAGAATGTTTATGACATAGTCTGCGCGTGGAGGGTAACTCCAAAATATGCCGCCAGGCCTCTGTTCCTCCTCTTTCCTAGTTCTTTCCCAGAGTCCCCTCTGGCACCCCGCACAGGCACAGATCCTTGGCAGAGTCTAGAATCTTGGTATTCAACGAACCAAATGGGTGAGGGGCTCTAGACGCCCCACATCCATTCACTTGACATAGACAGGATTTATCGGTCTGTTTTCAGCTCGAGAGAGTTCTTTGCAAATCCAGTCTCTTGGGCCCCTCTCCTCCCTTGCTGGTTCCATCTTTCAGGCTGCTTATCAGAGGGGCATGATCTGTCCCTTCTGTCTACACCTCATGCCCCCTCAACAAGGCTCTAAGTTGAAACTGCTTTCCAGATGCCAGAAACATTCACCTGGCTCAAACATTACGGGCACTGCAGCAAGCACCTTCACTGCTGGGTCTAAATGAATCCTCACACGCCTCATAAAATTAGTCCCAGCTGAGAGATGAGGAAGCCAAAGTCTAGGAAGATAAATATACAATACAAGAGACAGGGTCCAAATCTGAAATCAGCTCCCCCGCCTCTGAGGCGGAGACTGTATTTATGATGCCACAGTGATTCCTACAGGAATTCCCTGTACATCACCTTCTCTGAACTGGTGGTAGAGCCCCAGGCAAACTGCTCAGCTAGACCCAAAGCCCCCTTCCAAGGCTTGTGTACAAAATCCCAGTCTCCAGTCCCAGGAATCTGTCAGGTTTTCTGGAGTTTTTCTTCTTCTTCTTTTAAACATTTTATCTTGTTTGCTCACATTATAGGCTTCCCCCCCTCTTTTTTTTTTTTTTTTTTTTAAATTTCTGGCTGCATTGGGTCTTTGTTGCTGCACGCGGGCTTTCTCTAGTTGCGGCGAGCGGGGGCTACTCTTCATTGTGCTGCGCGGGCTTCTCATCGCGGTGGCTTCTCTTGTTGCGGAGCACAGGCTCTCTGGGCATGGATTTCAGTAGTTGTGGTACGCAGGCTCAGTAGTTGGGGCGCATAGGCTTAGTTGCTCCGCAGGATGTGGAATCTTCCCAGACCAGGGATTGAACCCATGTCCTCTGCATTGGCAGGCAGATTCCTAACCACTGCGCCACCAGGGAAGTCCCTCTGGAGTTTTTCTTCAGCCCGTAAGCATTGCCCTGATACTGGCTTTCATCATAACCCTCATCCTTTAATCCAAACCCTATGCAGTTAACAGTGGATATCTCAAAATCACAGATGCCAATTACAGAGCACCTCTTTGTGGACCCAAAGTTTTATGCACATACATCATCTGACTTAATACTTACAAGAGCCCAGAAAAATAGATATTATGGTCCCTCTTTTACATGTGAGGTTTTGAATGGTTCAGGTGATTTATCCCTGGTCACATGGCTAACAAGCAGCAGAGAGGAGTTGACACCAGGCCTGCCTTAGTCTAGAGGGGTACTGTGTAATACAGGAGGCACCTGGGGCTACTGAACACCTGAAACACAGCGGGTCCAAATGAGATGCCCTACAAGTGTAACGTACACACTGCCTTTCAAAGGCGTAGCACCAAAAATGCAAAATATCTCTAACAATTTTTAATATCAATTACATATTGAAATGATGATTTAGATATGTTGAATTAAAATATATTAAAATTAATCTCACTGTTTCTAGTTACTTAAAAAAGAAACAAAACAAAAACACTGCTACCAGAACATTTTCAATTACTTATGTGCCTCCTGTAGTATTTGCATTGGACAGCACTGGTCTAAATTCTACGGTCTTTACTAAAAAGCCGTACTACCGGCCCTACAAGAACGCGGCGCTTAGCAATTTACGTTGCACACTATTTAAAAAAGAATAAAGCCACCTTGACAGCCTCACTTATGGTAACAAGAATTTTGTTTCCTGATGAAGACTTTAAGAATAATTTTTGTTGTTTTTTGGGGTTTTTTTTGCGGTACGCGGGCCTCTCACTGTTGTGGCCTCTCCCGTTGCGGAGCACAGGCTCCAGACACGCAGGCTCAGCGGCCATGGCTCACGCCACCAGGGAAGCCCCTCAGCACACTCTTGGCATTTGATCATACCTTCTTCTCAGGCAGCCTCCTTTTTATCGCTAGTTGTACTCACCATCCTGGTTCTTAACCCTGACAGACAAAAATGGTTCCCAGGGGCTTCCCTGGTGGCGCGGTGGTTGAGAGTCCACCTGCCGACGCAGGGGACACGGGTTCATGCCCCGGTCCGGGAAAATCCCACATGCCGCGGAGCGGCTGGGCCCGTGAGCCATGGCCGCTCGGCCTGCGCGTCCGGAGCCTGTGCTCCGCAACGGGAGAGGCCACAACGTGGTTCCCAAATCAAACCAAAAGAGGACCTAGCTTTTTGCTCTTAAGGAAGAGGCTTTCACATATGAGAAGTCAGGCGAAAGATGTCAGGCACAGGGTCTACAGTAAAAACCAGAAGGAGTTATGGCCCATACCTTTCCCTGGAGGAGTGTGTCTCAGTGCAGTGCGCCCGGCCGGCTGGCTGGTATGTGGTTGGGGTCCTGGCCGGTGCAGCAGGACCTGAGGCTGCTTGCTCCCCCGGCGTTCACGATGGAAGGCCTACCAGCTGAACCTCTTGGCCTCCTGCAACTGCTAACCGTAACTGTTCGTCCTCTCTGAGGGCTTTCCACTTTTATACTGTAATCATCACCATCAGCTGTAGCAGATACTCTTTTACAACTGATTGCCTTCCACATACCAGGCACTGAGCTGAGCACACAACCCAGGTTATCTCATTTAATCCTCTAGCAAGCCTTTGAGGAATTACTCTTTGAAAACAAGGAAATCACAGCTCTAGACCTAGGCAAGACTTATCCAACAGCAGGCTCTGAAAGCAACACTGAGGGAGACTGGGTCTCTCTGCCCTTCTTCCCCAGCATTCCTAGGATTATCCCCTCTGCTTGCAGTGGGGAGGGTGATTTAGTCAGTTGCAAAACTGCTAACACGGCACCGTTTAATAGTAACTTCAATTACTTGCTTTTAAACAGCACTCTCACATGATGACCTGTCAAATGGTACTTTACCTGTGTGCTACACCGGGCCACACATGCCTAGGCTAAGCAAAGTTAACTAGCATGAAGGGACTTGTAAAACTAAACTACAACAGGGGAGAAAAGTTCGGGATGGAGTGGCGGCCTGAACAGGTCACTTGCTTGCTTTAAGCGGCTTCTATCTTGGTGTTAATTGACTTTGAGTTAAGAGCCTTTCATACAAATGGAGGGCAGCTGACCTTTGGAGCACCGGTGACTTGTTGGGTAAATACGTCTTTATGGACTTCATAAAATGCAGATTGTGTAAATACACACTCAGGAAGTATTAAAAGCACTGGTGGGTGGAGTAAAGGCACAAAGGCGGCCTTTAAGGTTCCTGAGTACTCAGTAGTTGGATGGTTCAGAAAACGAACATCGAGGATGTAATTACAATTTCGGAAATAGATCTCAAACTCTGGCTTTCAGGCAGAGGAATCACTCGGGGAGCTTTTCAAAAATACAGATTCTCTGGGCCACACGCCCAGAGAGGCTGATCCAGGAGGTCTGGGTGGTCGCTGACATCCGTATTTTAACAAGCCCTCTAGACTAACCACGCTGAGTAGGTGGCCCAGGACCAGCTTCAAGA
Organism: Lagenorhynchus albirostris; assembly: GCF_949774975.1. Lineage (NCBI taxonomy): Eukaryota > Metazoa > Chordata > Mammalia > Artiodactyla > Delphinidae > Lagenorhynchus > Lagenorhynchus albirostris. The sequence goes on along the minus strand of NC_083107.1, from coordinate 34,190,136 downwards.
AACTATGATTTCAGTGCTCTGAGCAGCTCACTCACTCACCTTTTCTCACCAGGTCTTCCGCACTGCTTCCAAAGAATACCACCCCGGGAATACAAAAGACTAGAGTCCTTCATTCAGAAGTGGAGAGAGCTTTTGGAGCAGCAGGGAACTCCCTTCCTCGGCCTGCCCAGCACAGCAAGAGCCAATAACCGATGCCCAGCAAGTACTCAGGCTGGCACCGGGAAAGCCTTCTTTATGCCTCTGAAAGGGAGACAGAGCTACTCCTACAGAGCCCAGAGCAGCTGAAAGCAGCACAGAAAATCAAGGGTACAGGCTCAGCATGGGCAGCACGCATTTTCCACGCAAACAGCCTGGTGCCCCTGCACTGACCCCAGCGCCCCGCTACCCCAGACTACATGGAGAGGCCACCATCCACAGCATCTATGAAAAGCACCTCCAGCTCTGGACCCCTATTTTACAGGAGACTCGGCTGAACGTGAACACTGATAAGGAGACCGGGATGGTGTCTGGACAGCGGAAGCTGCCGTCCTGTATCGGCGGGGCGCTCAGAACGGCAGGGAACCGGCTGTCGCCGCTGCAGAGGACAGTAGTTCCATAGAGGGACTTGCTGACAGTCAGGGCCACATACCCGAGTCACCCCGGGCATGAGGGCTCCTTATCTCAGAAGTGTCAGAGAAGAAGCTGGAGGGCCATCCGGGGTGGCAGAACAGCGCATACTTCCCAGCTCCCTGAATTGGTAGGATCTACAGATCCCGTGTTTCCATCCCTGAGGTGGGGTGGGGATTCGGGGGGTGCTTTCACATGAACAAATGTGCCCCGGGCCACGAATAACCCTTTCCCCAAAGCTTGTCACAGTGGTTCATGACAGCATTTGCTTTTTCTACTGGACATGGAGACTGCCAAACTAAGTATCAAATGTGCTGACTTGAGTATTCCCAACGCCAGAAAGTGTCAGATCTATACACAGTTTATGAAGGAATATAGATTTTCAACAGCCAAAATGAGTACTTGCGGACAACAGTGAGTGTGTAGTTTTTTTTAAAAATTCACAAAAGCTATAGAAGAAGCTGCTAATCTTCCCACTCGAGGTGTGTTCCACCTCAGAACCTCTAACGATCCAATTTCCACCAACAGGCTACTAGTAAAACGACTTAAAGAGGGAAACAGCAAGTCTTACGAAAAGAAACAAAAAAAAGGCCTAACCTGTTCAAAAGACGAGTTGTTGTTCTCACAGGCATGGCCTCAGCACACGTTCATTCTCATGCGTTTGTTTAAATTAAGTGATTCGTAATTTCACCTTCCAGGTTATGAGTCCTCCCATTTCCAAACAGAGGAAAGGCAGAAGGGCCGACACACTTCTTTGGTTTTTACACTTTTTCGCATTATCATCCCATATGGTTTCACCGTCGAGGCTCAGGATGTAAAAATGCTTGCCCAAGGCTGCTTTGTTGGTCACTATTGTGCCAGCCTGCCCTCAACCCTGGTCTCCCTGCCTGGGACGGGCCCGTCACCCACAGCATCTACAACCAAGACCAGCTCTGCTGTTAGCTCTCCTACAAAGCTGTTTAGACCTTTAAAGCTTTCTGAGAGGTTCCAACCCCTTGTCAAGACACACTAGTCTAGAAAGAAACACACACAGTCAACTGGAGGAACCTTTAGGAGATACATAACTTTGGGCACCACTGACCTCATCTCAAGGTCCATCTTGCCTCCAGCTTCCTGAGGGAGCTTTTTTGGAGGGAGGGGCAGAAGAGGGGAGCAAAGGGGACTAGGCGTAGATTGACAGGAAGCTGGAAATCTACAAATGAGGATGTGAAATAGGAGATTTGGTGTCTGAGGCCTGTGGACCCAGGCAGTTGTGTTCAGGCTGCCGTTTTTCTGTTTTGTTTTGTTTTTTTTTTTTGCGGTACGCGGGCCTCTCACTGTTGTGGCCTCTCCCGTTGCGGAGCACAGGCTCCGGACGCGCAGGCTCAGTGGCCATGGCTCACGGGCCCAGCCGCTCCGCGGCATGTGGGATCTTCCCGGACCGGGGCACGAACCCGTGTCCCCTGCATCGGCAGGCGGACTCTCAACCACTGCGCCACCAGGGAAGCCCCAGGCTGCCGTTTTTCTGCAAAGAAGTCTTTGAGATCTTACGAAGTCCTTAGTTGACTTGGTCCCATTTAAAAAAAAATCTGTTATAGTTGTAGCAAAATATACACAACATAAGATTTACCATTTTAACCATTTTTAAGTGTATGGTTCAGTGGCATTAAGTACATTCATATTATTGTGCAAGACTCCCATTTTCAAGTGCACCCTTCACATTTTCTCCTAAGATATTAAAACGCTTTTTCAGCCTTTCCCTCATTTGCATGTGGTGTCACACTTCTGGGTGACAAGCTACAGTCTTAAAATCCGGCATCAGTTTTTGTTAGAGACATCAGTTTTAAGTCAATGTATTTTCATTTCTAGGTAAAAGCATATGATTCTATAGCTGTTTTCCTTTAAATTCAAACAGATGCTGGTCCCACATTAACAAAGTTTGTCAGAAATCAAATTCAAGGGACTTCCCTGGTGGTGCAGTGGTTAGGAATCCACCTGCCAATGCAGGGGACACAGGTTCGATCCCTGGTCCGGGAAGATTCCACATGTCGTGGAGCAACTAAGCCCGTGTGCCACAACTACTGAGCCTGAGCTCTAGAGCCTGTGAGCCACAACTACTGAAGCCCACGCACCTAGAGCCCGTGCTCCATAACAAGACAAGCCACCACAGTGAGAAGACCGTGCACCACAACGAAGAGTAGCCCCCCCTCACCATAACTAGAGAAAGCCCGTGCGCCATAACGAAGACCCAATGCAGCCAAAAAAAAAAAGATCAAATTCAAGAACTATTCTTGATTCCTGTAAACTAACTGGCCCGAATCGCCCCCAAAAAGAGATAAAATTTTAAAAACTCTTATACTTACTACTTTACTAAAATAGCTAAATTCATATCCCAAAAGCATCTGTGTTACATCACTAAGGAAAACTTCCGAAAAAAATTAGAGATTTTAAAGATTCAGTCAAACCGTTCAAAAAATTAATAAAAAACAGTCGTGAGGCTCTTTGGTGGTGCTAATGGTGGGCACCAGGAGGGCTCATGCCAAGGAATACTACCCAGAACTTCTGCTGCCACTATCCTTGTACCCACGGTGAGCCATAGCCACCCCCCGCCTCTGCAGGAGACCCTCCAACACTAGCAGCTTAGCAGTCAACCCTTCTGTTCTTAGTCCCGATACATGGATTTGAAGCCCAGTTCTACCAGTTGGCTGTGTGAAGTTGGACAGAGTGTTGGGACATTCACAGAAAGACAGACAAGATGAAAAGGCAGAGGGCTATGTACCAGATGAAGGATCAAGATAAAACCCACCAAAAAAACTAAATGAAGTGGAGATAGGCAACCTTCCAGGAAAAGAATTCAGCACAATGATAGTGAAGATGATCCAGGACCTCGGAAAAACAACGGAGGCAAAGATCGAGAAGATGCAAGAAATGTTTAACAAAGACCTAGAAGAATTAAAGAACAAACAGAGACGAACAATACAATAAATGAAATGAAAAATACACTACAAGGAATCTTCTGCCTCAGAATAACTGAGGCAGAAGAACGGATAAGTGACCTAGAAGACACAATAGTGGAATTCACTACTGCAGAACAGAATAAAGAAAAAAGAATGAAAAGAAATGAAGACAGCCTTAGAGACCTCTGGGACAACATTAAACATAACAACATTCGCATTATAGGGGTCCCAGAAGGAGAAGAGAGAGAGAAAGGACCCGAGAAAATATCTGAAGAGATTATAGTCGAAAACTTTCCTAACGTGGGAAAGGAAATAGCCACCCAAGTCCAGGAGGCGCAGAGAGTTCCATACAGGATAAACCCATGGAGAAACACGCCAAGACACATAGTAATCAAATTGATAAAAATTAAAGACAAAGAAAAATTATTGAAAGCAGCAAGGGAAAAATGACAAATAACATACAAGGGAACTCCCATAAAGTTAACAGCTGATTTCTCAGCAGAAACTCTACAAGCCAGAAGGGAGCGGCATGATATACTTAAAGTGATGAAAGGGAAGAAGCTACAACCAAGGTTACTCTACTCAACAAGGATCTCATTCAGATTCGATGGAGAAATCAAAAGCTTTAAAGACAAGCAAAAGCTAAGAGACTTCAGCACCACCAAACCAGCTCTACAACAAATGCTAAAGGAACCTCTCCAAGTGGGAAACACAAGAGAAGAAAAGGACCTACAAAAACAAACCTGAGGGCTTCCCTGGTGGCACAGTGGTTGAGAGTCCACCTGCCAATGCAGGGGACACAGGTTTGTGCCCTGGTCCGGGAGGATCCCACATGCTGCGGAGCGACTGGGCCCGTGAGCCATGGCCACTGAGCCTGAGTGTCCGGAGCCTGTGCTCCGCAACGGGAGAGGCCACAACAGTGAGAGACGAGCGTACCGCAAAAAAAAAAAAAAAACCCGAAACAATTAAGAAAATGGTAAGAGGAACATACATATCAATAATTACCTTAAACGTGAATGGATGAAATGCTCCAATCAAAAGACATAGGCTCCCTGAATGGATACAAAAACAAGACCCATATATATGCTGTCTACAAGAGACCCACTTCAGACCTAGGGACACATACAGACTGAAAGTGAGGGGATGGAAACTGACATTCCATGCAAATGGAAATCAAAAGAAACCTGGAGTAGCAATACTCATATCAGATAAAATAGACTGTAAGATAAAGAATGTTACAAGAGGGCTTCCCTGGTGGCGCAGTGGTTGAGAGTCTGCCTGCCGATGTGGGGGACGCGGGTTCGTGCCCCGGTCTGGGAGGATCCCACATGCAATGGAGCGGCTGGGCCCGTGAGCCGTGGCCGCTGGGCCTGCGCGCCTGGAGCCTGTGCTCCGCGGTGGGAGAGACCACAGCAGTGAGAGGCCCGTGTACCACAAAACAAAAACAAAACAAACAAAAAGAATGTTACAAGAGACAAGGAAGGATACTACATAATGATCAAGGGATCAATCCAAGAATAAGATATAACAATTATAAATATATATGCTCCCAACATAGGAGCACCTCTATACATTAGGCAATTGCTAACAGCTATAAAAGAGGAATTCGACAGTAACACAATATAGTGGGGGACTTTAACTCCTCACTTACACCAATAGAGAGATCATCCAAACAGAAAATTACTAAGGAAACACAAGCTTTAAATGACACAATAGACCAGATAGATTTAATTGATATTTATAGGACATTCCATCCAAAAACAGCAGGTTACACTTTCTTCTCAAGTGCACACGGAACATTCTCCAGCACAGATCACATCTTGGGTCACAAATCAAGCCTCAGTAAATTTAAGAAAATTGAAATCATATCAAGCATGTTTTCTACCACAACGCTATGATATTAGAAATAAATTATAGGGGAAAAAACGTAAAAAACACAAACACACGGAGGCTAAGCAATACGTGACTAAATAACCAAGAGATCACTAAAGAAATCAAAGAGGAAATTAAAAAATACCTAGAGACAAATGACAATGAAAACACGACAATCCAAAACCTATGGGATGCGGCAAAAGCAGTTCTAAGAGGGAATTTTATAGCTATACAAGCCTACCTCAAGAAACAAGAAAAATCTCAAACAATCTAGCCTTACACCTAAAGCAACTAGAGAAAGAACAAACAAAACCCGAAGTTAGTAGAAAGAAAGAAATCATAAAGATCAGAGCAGAAATAAATGAAATAGAAACAAAGAAAACAATAGCAAAGATCAATAAAACTAAAAGCTGGTTCTTTAAAGAGATAAACAATATTGATAAACCATTAGCCAGATTCATCAAGAGGGAGAGGACGAAAATCGATAAAATTAGAAATGAAAAAGGAGAAGTTACAACGGACACCACAGAAATACAAAGCATCCTAAGAGACTACTACAAGAAACTCTATGCCAATAAAATGGACAACCTGGAAGAAATGGACAAATTCTTAGAAAGGTATAACCTTCCAAGACTGAACCAGGAAGAAATAGAAAATATGAACAGACCAATCACAAGTAATGAAATTGAAACTGCGATTAAAAATCTTCCAACAAACAAAAGTCCAGGACCAGATCGCTTCACAGGTGAATTCTCCCAAACATTTAGAGAAGAGCTAACACCCATCCGTCTTAAACTCTTCCAAAAAATTGCAGAGGAAAGAACACTCCCAAACTCATTCTACGAGGCCACCATCACCCTGATACCAAAACCAAACAGAGATACTACAAAAAAAGAAAACGACAGGCCAATATCACTGATGAATATAGATGCAAAAATCCTCAACAAAACAGTAGCAAACAGAATCCAACAACACATTAAAAGGATCATACACCATGATCAAGTGGGATTTACCCCAGGGATGCAAGGTTTCTTCAATATACACAAATCAATCAATGTGATACACCACATTAACAAATTGAAGAATAAAAATCATATGATCATCTGAATAGATGCAGAAACAGCTTTTGACAAAATTCAACACCCATTTATGATAAAAAGTCTCCAGAAAGTGGGCATAGAGGGAACCTATCTCAACATAGTAAAGGCCATATATGACAAACCCACAGCAAACATCATTCTCAATGGTGAAAAACTGAAAGCATTTCCTCTAAGATCAGGAACAAGACAAGGATGTCCACTCTCACCACTATTATTCAACATAGTTTTGGAAGTCCTAGTGACAGCAATCAGAGAAGAAAAAGAAATAAAAGGAATCCAAATTGGAAAAGAAGAAAAACTGTCCCTGTTTGCAGAGGACATGATACTATACATAGAGAATCCTAAAGATGCTACTAGTAGAAAAACTACTAGAGATGCTACTAGTAGAAAACTACTAGAGTTAATCAATGAATTTGGTAAAGTTGCAGGATACAAAATTAATGCACAGAAATCTCTGGCATTCCTAAACACTAATGATGAAAAATCTGAACGAGAAATTAAGGAAACACTCCCGTTTACCATTGCAACAAAAAAATAAAATACCTAGGAATAAACCTCCCTAGGGAGACAAAAGACCCGTATGCAGAAAACTATAAGACACTGATGAAAGAAATTAAAGATCATACAAAATGTTGGAGAGACACACCATGTTCTTGGATTGGAAAAATCAATATTGTGAAAATGACTATATTACCCAAAGCAATCTACAGATTCAATGCAATCCCTATCAAATCACCAATGGCATTTTTTACAGAACTTAGAACAAAAAGTCGTAAAATTTGTATGGAGACACAAAAGACCCCAAATAGCCAAAGCAGTCTTGAGGGAAAAAAACAGAGCTGGAGGAATCAGACTCCCTGACTTCAAACTATACTACAAAGCTACAGTAATCAAGACAATATGGTACTGGCAAAAAAAGAGATATAGATCAATGGAACAGGATAGAAAGCCCAGAGATAAACCCACACACCTATGGTCAACTAATCTATGACAAAAGAGGCAAGGATATACAATGGAGAAAAGACAGTATCTTCAATAAGTGGTGTTGGGAAAACTGGACAACTACATGTAAAAGAATGAAATTAGAACACTGCCTATCACCATACACAAAAATAAACTCAAAATGGATTAAAACCTAAATGTAAGACCAGACACTATAAAACTCTTAGAGGAAAACATAGGAAGAACACTCTGACATAAATCACAGCAAGATCTTTTTTGATTCACCTCCTAGAGTAATGGAAATAAAAACAAAAATAAACAAATGGGACCTACTGAAACGTAAAAGCTTTTGCAAAGCAAAGGAAACTACAAACAAGACGGAAAGACAACCCTAAGAATGGGAGAAAATATTTGCAAATGAATCAACGGACAAAGGATTAATCTCCAAAATATATAAACAGCTCATGCAGCTCAATATTAAAAAAACAAACAACCCAATCCAAGAATGGGCAGAAGACCTAAATAGACATTTCTCCGAAGAAGACATACAGATGGCCAAGAAGCACATGAAAAGCTGCTCAACATCACTAATTAGTAGAGAAATGCAAATCAAAACTACAATGAGGTATCTCCTCACAGCAGTTAGAATGGGCATCATCAGAAAATCTACAGACAACAAATGCTGGAGAGGGTGTGGAGAAAAGGGAACCCTCTTGCACTGTTGGTGGGAATGTACATTGATACAGCCACTATGGAGAACAGTATGGAGGTTCCTTAAAAAACTAAAAATAGAACTACCATATGACCCAGCAATCCCTCTGCTGGGCATATACCCAGAGAAAACCATCATTCAAAAAGACACATGCACCCCAATGTTCATTGCAGCACTATTTACAATAGCCAGGTCATGGAAGCAACCTAAATGCCCATCGACAGATGAATGGATATGGTACATATATACAATGGAATATTACTCAGCCATAACAAGAAACGAAACTGGGTCTTTTGTAGAGACGTGGATGAATCTAGAGACTGTCATACAGAGTGAAGTCAGAAAGAGAAAAACAAATATCGTATATTAACACATATATGTGAAACCTAGAAAAATGGTACAGGTGAACTGGTTTGAAGGACAGCAGTTGAGACACAGATGTAGAGAACAGACGTATGGATACCAAGGGGGGAAAGCAGCGGGGGCTGGAGGTGGTGGTGTGATGATTTGGGAGATTGGGATTGACATGTATACACTGATGTGTATAAAATGGATAACGAATAAGAACCTGCTGTATAAAAAAATTAAATTTAATTTTAAAAAAACGAACCAATGCAGAGGAGAAAAAAGTCGTATTTTGGACAGCTGTAGGTGATTTTTTGGTGTGCTTTAGAATGTTTCTTTATTAAATTGAAGGCCTCTTGGATCAACAATTAGAGTTTATTTTGTATTGTGTCTTATGATCTCACTTTACATGTAACATCAATTTGGTATCTTCCTCCCTAAGAAATTATTTGTTACTAACTTTAATGAGATGGAACAACAAAGAAAAAGCAGGAAGGGAAAGAGCAAGTCCCCTTCCCTAATATGGATGTGTGTGACCTTTTGAATCCCCTCCTGTATGACAGATGACTCAGGATAAATTAAGGGGCAGTGATAGGGGAACTTTTTTGTTGTTTGGGCTACAACTGACATATAACATTAGTTTCAGGTGTACAACATGATTCGCTATTTGTATATACTGCACAATGACCACCACAATAAAGTCTAGTTAACACCCATAACCCAGGGGGGTCTTTAAAAACAGTGAGTAATGCTCCTTGGGTGGTGCTATCTTGCTTGGTCACAACCCTCTAGGTTTGATGGTTTTCCCCTCTTCGAAACCCTGATTAGTCCAAGATACGGTAGAATCTCCTAGATTTTTCGAAATACTGACACAGGGTGTGAGGGTGAAATTCTAATTCAATTGGTCTAGAGAGGAGAAAGGTGAGAGTGGAATGATGGACAGGTGTTGTGTCCTAGGAAAGCATGGCCAACCAACCCGGATATGCTCCACCTGGGGCCTCTTGATATACTGATAAACTGCCCTTATTAGGACAGTCAGGGGAGGAGTTCTAGTTCAGGCTGCATGCCACGGGTGGGCGCTGGACCACAGCTGTCTATTCTCCTTGTCACTGTTGTACTGCTAGATGCGGAACACGAGGAATGTGAAAGGAGGGATCTGCAGGTAAACCATTTAGAACCAAACCACCTTGACCATCTGGATGATCCAGAAGCACTGGGACGTGGAACCTGAAACCCCACAGTGCAGTCTTTAGGCTCATAAGGGATCCTTTGCTCTATGAGTAAGAAGGATGCCCAGCTGATGGAGATTAAAAGGGGGGGTGTAGAACCCCAAGAGAAGGAAGGTGAGGTGTGCCTTCCCAGCCTGTCTGCTGGACCGTGGGCTCTTGGGGATAATGTGTCTTGGTTTAGGGATTGTTTTTATTCTTCCTCAAGCCTAGGTTTCTACACAGCCACCACACTTAGTAGCTATGTGGTCTGGTACACGGGATAATCCCAACTTTATCTGGAGTTAACCTGTGGGGCAGCGGCCTTTCAAAAATGAAAGTAAAATGATACCATAAAAAATATTCATTATATGACCAGCTGGTCAACTCTTCCCTCCCTCTCTTTGCTGTAACAGCACCTGTTGGCTTAGAAATGTTCGGAGTTCTCACACTAGTGCGCCAAAACCGCCACCCTTCCCATGCTGGCATCCACCGACCTCCCACCGACCTCCCACCTCCCCCACCCCCCAAAACCTGCATATCAAATATTACTTCCTGCTGTCTATGACCACACCGCCTTGGCAGTTAACATCAAAAGCAAACACATGAAGAGAAGAGAAGGCACTGGAGCTGGGGAAGAAAGACAAGCGTAGGTAACGTTTCATAGACTTTTTTGCTAGCGCCCAGGTGCAAAAACCTTGGTCACATGTATTTCAACTTCTCATCTAAGGGTTCATCTTTTCTCCCCCAGAATGGGGAGCTGAGGGTAGCCCTTCTCTGCTTCCACTCCCTACCCTCCTGTTCCTGAAACACACATGAGGAAGCCACCCCTGGGGACCCCTACCTGCCACCCGAAGGTGAGCCACGCAGGAACAGCGTGTGGCAGCTCACCTATTCTCAACTTGTGCAGGGGCTGACCGAGGCTGACACTCTGTTCAGTGTTGATGGTTCCTCATCAACACGGGCTACGTTTATCTAAATTGAACAGGTTTCCACCATCTTTTTCCTGTCTCTGGAGGGTTCAACAGCTCAGGGTAACAATTGTCATGAATGTTTAACACAGCACCCAAAATAGGACTGGAACCAAGGCCAGATGACATCTGCTTGCTTATATATCCCAAGCCACCAACTAGCTGTGTGACCCTGGGTTCGTCCCTCGACCTCTCTGGATTGCAATTTTTCCGTAAAAGAAGGGAGCTGGCATTGTCCTAAGATACTCTCCAGTTGTATAATTTTATGGTCAAGTTGCAACCATTTTACTTCATCGAGAAAGGGCAATGTATTCTCCACTTCACAAGGGCAATTTCAATTGAGTGGTGCTGTGTTCCTGCAGAAGTAACAATGCTAAAAGCAAACAAAAAACAAAACCCCTCACCTGGTTTATTACTAGCCTGTAAGTTTGATCTACAAAGTAAGCTGGTTAATTTTGTTTTGAATTTCAGAACCCCCCCCCATCTTCCAATAATCGTAAGGACAACCTCTTTGGAACAAAGGTTCCCACAGCAGGGCCGACTGCATTTCATTAGAGCCAGAAGGAAAGCCCTGCCCAGATACAGGTTCTTAGTGGCCTCCCTAACTCCAGCCTAGCCTGCAACTAGTTGGAATTTACCAACATATCATTTTATCATTTCTTTGCTTCAAAACTTTATACAGCTCCATTCCACCTAAGAAACAAAAGCTCAAATACGTATTTTGTTAGCCTGGCATGCGATAACCACTCAAATTTAGCCTCGCCCGACTGGACCAGCTCTTTCTCTGAGCTCCCCAAGCACAAACCCAGAGGTGGAGTTTCCTCGTCTGCGGAAGAAACCTTTGTACATAAGATGCCTCCTCTCCAACCTGCCTGACCCACCACTCTCCCACACCATCACCACCACCATCCTTATCTGAGTTCTCTAAAACTCAAGTCCCACCTGGTCGAAAGTGAACTCTCCCCTGGCTACTGCAGCAAGAAGTACTTGAATTTCTTCTTTGTATTTCTCTCTATTTTTAAAAAGAATATTATACTTATAAATAAGAACAAAAGTTTTCTTAAAACAAGAACTCTACTTACAATACTTGGAGCTACAAGAGTTCTTCAACATTCTGTTACTATCCAATCCCTTTATTTTAGAGATGAGAAAGCCAAGTCCAGAGAAGCAGCTCGGCATCTTGCCGAAGGTCACAGGGCAGCTTAGTGGCAAAGAAGTGATGGGAACCTAAGTTTCCTGACTCCCAGAACTTACTGTACATGGCAACCTGGTACCATGTTCTCTGCTACTTGGTATCCATTCAAGAGCTTCTAGTGTTGAGTATATCCTCTTTTCCACAACAGAGTTGTGTGCTGCCCAGCACAGGTGTTCAGCAAATGCAGGAGGGGAAAGGGAGAAGAGCTGGACGACAGATGATACACTCCCCCAGGAACCCCTTCTTAGGAGGAGACCCAACTTTGTGCCAAGTCTCTGTGGGGGGATGTCCTGACTCATTTTCAACTCCTCCCATCCACCTCTAACCAATGCCCTCTGCTTTCCTTCAGACCTTCCAACCAATCCCCAAACGCCCAGAGCGTAAACACACCCTTTGCATACGCATCCCCTACAGAATGAACACACTCGTGTTCTTACATCCAGAATGAGGGTCACAGCAGCGATTCCCAACTTTCTAAGAGTAAGTATTCAAAGGTTGAAAATTCAGGGCTCGGCCCTCCTCCCCAGGGATTAGAGCTGTATTTTTAAATAACTGTGAATTGAGAAAAATACCACAAACATTCACCGTGAACTCAGTACAGTAGTATTTTATTGAGGTTGTATTTGATTATTCTATAAATGTAGCTACATACATTGAAAGTAATACATGTACATGGCTGATGTTATGTACATATTCGCTTCACAAACAACACTTGAAGTGCTTATGGGTCCCCAGTCACTTGTTGGGCAACTCCTGGGTGGTGGCATCAGTTCAAAACTTCGGGGGGGGTACCTAAATGCTGGGGAGGGACCTCTTCCTCTGAAAGAAAAATATGATAGACCAACGAGGGTCCACAATCAGCTCATTTCAGATTTCTCACTCCATCTACCTTCTTGTTGCAGTTATTACTTATCACAGGCGTTGGTATCTTTAGTACCTCTTTTGGGGGGAAACAAAGGGTCTTACTTCAGTCCTCTGGTCTATTCTTGGCTTTCCCAGCAATGCTGCCTCAGGTAGAAAGCCACTTTCCGATTCATATTCCGGTCTCTTTCCCATCTCTCCCCAGGAATTATCTCTAAAGAGTAAGTGCTGACAAGTGATTGATCATTTGCATTTTAACCCTATTCAAATTTGGGTAAATGGTTTAATATGCATGCTAATATTCTATCATTATTCCAATTAAGGAAACTATTATGTTAAAGTATTTAATCAGGAGAATTAGGGAGAACTTCAGACACCTAAAATTAACCTTTAATAGTCTTGACATTCATTTCATTTAAGTGCAATTTGCCAAGCTATAAGCAACTCCCTGCCTAAGACTTCTGCTTAAGCACGTGGGGATTCCTGATAAGACCTAAAAGCAATTCATTTCCTAACTAGATTGCTGTCTAAAAGAATAAACTAAAAGGGCTACAATTTAAATACAATCAAGTCCCCAAGCAGTCACATTCCAGAAGACTTAAACATCATCATCTTGATCCCCAGGAACAACAATGCTCTTCGCTTCAGAAACAACACAACCACTTCCTCTTTCTCTGACCTTCTCAGTTTAATTACTTCCTGTGATTTCTTCTAGGGCTGAGTGTGCCTGCTTCCCAGGGCGGCTGGCTTTCCATAGGAGACTGATTTGTCTGGAAGGTGCAGAATGCCAGCTGACAGACATTACACACAAAGAGCTGGGACTTCCTATTTCTCTTTTAGTGATGGATCTCTTGGGCCGCCTGGCATGCCCCAAGAACGTTTTTTAAGCCATAAGAAGAAGAAAAACTTCTTCCAGCACCTTCACATCTAAAATCAAGCTATACCTCAAAGCCGGAGGTCCTGCCAAGAATGGGGAAGGGCAGGCCCTTGATGATATCTCTCCGCCTGGAAGCACCACCTTCTTGTCCAATGAGCCTCTTCAATAGCTTCCAAATGCCAAGTATGTGAGGTCACCTTTGAAGACACAAACCTGGCAGCCGGGAGCTCACCATCATCACAGCCACAGACAGGCTCTTGCTACTCAAAGGTCCCTGGATCTGCAGTACCAGCAGCATCAGGAAGTTTGTTTAAAATGCAGAGTCTCTGGCCTTACTGAATCAGAATCCTCATTTTAGAAGATTCCCAGGTGATTCCTATGCACATTTAAGTTTAATCCTCCTCTCAAAACAGCTAGGCTAAAAAGCAGGTCCAGGAGTATAGCGTGCTTGGTTTGCCGTCCTGCTCACACACACTCCATCAAGGGCAAGGTGGCCGGTTCTCTTTCCAAAAAGAGGTCTCTGTGGAACTGCTCTTTGTATCAGTACAGAAAAGGCCACCTCAGTGGGCACTGGTCCCCTACTCCACAGAGCTGAACAGGAATGCAAGGAAGAAATGTCATCTCATAGTTCCGAGGCATTTCCAGGATTCTAAACGAGTTCTAACTTCATTCGCTCAACGGTAATGTCAATCAAGCTGTACACGCGATAGTTTCTTTGCAAAAACTGAGGCTCTGTGAAGTCATGACACGTCATGTTGTTCTACAGACACGGGATCTGAAGTCAAAGACTGTGGGTAAAAATAACAAATCCTGCTCTGTGACCTCAGACAAGATGCTTAACCTGGCTGAATCTTTCCTTTGCCTGCAGCTGTGGACCCTTCTGGCTCTTGGGCACAGTCCATCCACGTATGAGTGCGTGAGTTTATGTACACGCAACACACAAGCGCACACACACTCCCCCTAAAAATGACTCGAAGAACTTGTTAGGGGATTCTAGGAAGGGCATGCAGCTCCTCTAATGCTCTGGAGGAAGACTTCCCTCCACCCCAAATCTGGGAATCCCAATGCTTGCAGCTCGAGGGGGGGAACCCTGCAGAGGAAGAGGAAGAAGAGAGGAAACACCTCTGGCAGCCGGTCAGTCCATGATCCAGACCACACTGGCCTCACACCCCTAAGGCACATGGAAGTGTCTAGCACGCTAGAATGTAAGCTCCCCAAGGGCAGAGGGTGCTTCTGAGTCACAGCTCAGCTCCTGCCTGACAGGTAAGGTGTCTGGAACCCTGGGTGCAGTAAGTGAATGGCACTCCACAGCTAGTCTCTCCCTTTCCTCCAGCCTCACCCCCACTGCTATTTATTTTAACCAATAAATAATTTATACATGGTTTTGCAATTAGGATCCAAGTATGCTCTAAAGTCAAGTTCTTTAGATTCAGAGAATACTAGACTCCAAATGGACACCTGGAATCTAGCAAATCTACTCATTTTCCTTAGCATAAAAGACATCTAAGAACGGATGGTAGGGGTCTCAAAGCTGGTTTGCAGACAGCAAACTCCTCATCTGAAACCTGTTCACCCACAGATTAGTGAGAAGGCCACCATTAAGCCTCCAGGGCCAGAAAAGTAACACTGAGCCAGGGCACACCATCCTGGCACAGCAGGCTGGTTTTGGAATTTGGAGCGTGAGAAAAATCCCAGATATGATTTAAACTATTAAGCAAAGGAGAGAAATGTAATGACTATGTTAAGACTATATTCACACTTATCCAGCTTCCAAAGGTCTGTAAAAATGAGTAAAATTATTGGGATGCTGACGATTAAATTAAACCTCTGGTCCAGCATCCACTTTATTCCTTGGCTGGAAATATAAAATGCGAACACCAACACGGCACGCAAGTAGACAAAACAAGCCATAAGCCAGCTTACTCCTAAGAGAACTCTCAGCCTCACTCATTTCCACCAAGCCTATTGACTCTTGTTTAAGAGACAATTTGAACGCTATTGGTAATATGATTTCTAGACCACAGACAGGGATGGCAAGAGAGTCAACTATATGCTACTATAGATAAGTACACTGACTGTTAAGAGTCTGTAGCGGGAAGAGGCAGAGTGTGACCCCAAAGCCCACGTTTCTTCCACTACCATCATGACAATCTGCCCCTCGCAGTAGTTCTGAAAAAAACAAAAACAAACAAACAATAAAACTCAAAGTCTTTTTGGATGTGGGTACAATGTGAATTGTCATTTAATTTTTTAGATAAGGTAAAACTATTTTTCAATTAATGAACATTTATGTTAACCAATCAATAAATGTTTGCAGAAAGCCTACTATGGGCTCAGCACTCTGCCAGGCTATGTGGTATACAGGTCAATAAGCTATTATTCCCACACCGGGAAGGGCAGGCGGGCCAAGCTTCTGGGTGCATTCTCAGTTAGGGTGGGATGCAAATATTACAAAACAAACAGTGCTTATCTGAAAAATCAATAAGGGAGGCAGAGCCAAAGCAATGAGAAAAAGAAATAAGAGGAATAAACAATGAAAATGAAACACAAAGCTGAGCTAGGAAAGACAATTTAAAAAACTTAGCCTGAGGGGCTTCTCTGGTGGAGTACTGGTTAAGAATCTGCCTGCCAATGCAGGGGACACGGGTTCGAGCCCTGGTCCGGGAAGATCCCACATGCCACGGAGCAACTAAGCTCGTGAGCCACAAGTACTGAAGCCCACGCGCCTAGAGCCCATGCTCCGCAACAAGAGAAGCCACCACAATGAGAAGCCCACGCACCACAACGAAGAGTGGCCCCCACTCGCCGCAGCTAGAGAAAGCCCGCATGCAGCAACGAAGACCCAACGCAGCCAAAAATAATTTTTAAAAAGTTAAAAAACTTAGCCTAATTAAGTTTTAAGCGTTTATGAATGACCACAGGGGATAAATCTAAGAATGGAAACAACGAGATCTGAAAAGTCGTTATTTCAGTACAAAGAGGAGGGGCCAAAGCCCTACATTTTGAAGCTGCCCGTGTTGTTTCAATCTCTTCACTCACAACTGCTAAATGCCAGGGTGAAGTCAAAATCCATTTCTCCTTAGTGCAAGTCAACATAGAAATTTTGTTTTCAAGTAAATTTTCAACTACCCTTTGAAAGTAGCATAAATAACATAAACAGGATTTGCTATCATGTGCCCCCTGTGAACATATTGTTGACAAAAGATTACCTGAGAAATGAGTAGTTACAAAACTGTTGGTTCTTAATTTAGTCAACTCCTATGCCAGTTAGTATCAAATATTTTACTAAGATCCAGGCCTGACTTCCTTTCCCTGACAGGGGACACCAAGCTGTGGTAACAATCTTCTATGCCTACTAGGGCAAGCACACAGAAAACGCATTTCACAGAGCACGGTGTGCACCAGTGCAAAACATTCCTTCGACTCCAGTGACTAAAAGCCCTAGACAATGCCTTAAAAAATCATCAGTGTTCTAGCCTTAAATATTGATCAAAAAGAAACATTTACAAGAATAGTTAATGAGTTTATCAATGTGACTGGGTCTTTGAAAAAAAAAAAAAATCAGCCCAATTTACTTAAGAGAAAACAAGCCAAAACCGAACACAAAAACTTCCTGCTCTGCCTCTGTTATCATCTTGTTCCGTTTCTGAGGATTTTGCTGTTAGATTGTGTATTTGTGTTCATCCCCATAATATAGGAACTCTGCCAATAGTGGAGTTCATCAGCACAGCTGTCTCCAACTTCAAGTGTTAAGACTCCATCAGAACCCTATAGCTACTGCAAACTTAATACTGTGATTTCTGCCGAGATTCTCCTGCAGAGGCAGAAACACAGGCCCTGGCTTATTGTGTTTAAGACGTTCTACTTCCCAGTTCTCACAACACTGATTGGAATCAAAATGGTTTTGAGTTGTCAATCACAGATCACCACCACCAGATAGTTCTGCACCCAATTGCCACAAGACATGTTTCAGGTGAACACGGAGTTTCTGAGAAGGAGGTTTATACACAACCTAAGTTAACCAAATAGGACAACTATAATTATTGCGTTAGTCAGCAGGGGCAAAACAGCATTTTAAAATAATCAAATCCATTTTTTAATTTAATAGATCTTTATTAAAAGCAACCACAATGTGCCCAATGGTATTGGGACAACAGTTAGAAAACTAGGCAGTTAAGAGGTAACCCTAAATCCCAAAAGCTCATGTTCTGGGACAGAATCTAGCTGGGTGTTAAGTCCAACTCTAAATGGTGATAACTGTCATACAGTGTGGGAGGAAAATGCTATAAAGAGCCCACGGTTTTGACTTAGGGAGTTGGGGTGGGGAAAGTCTAGGAGGACCTCATAAGAGGAATGACTCAGAGCTGGCTGGCAGGAGGGAATGAGCAGAATTTCACTTGTTGGAGAAGGAAAGGAAGAAAGATGCCTCCGGAATAAACAGCACAAGCAAGGAGACTGTTGAGCAGAATAGTATCGGTACTGATACTGATCCACTTTTTATACATGTTTTTGGTTAAAGGGACTGGAAAAAAGGTAGCATTTGTTAAGATCCCTGTGGAAATAAACCCAGCAGATGGAGGTTAGTCCAGGCCCACCACCTAACAAGACATACAGCCTTGCAGTAGGCACTTTATACAATGACAAAGTCTTTATACAGTGACAATGTCCTGGCTTATAAGCTTGCTAAGGTCTTTCCAAGGTTTTTGTTTTGTTTTGCTTTCAAGATTTTCTAAGGAAGAGACCAAGATTCCAATTCTGCATAGTCAACTCTGTTTTCAACATTTAAGGATTCTATTCAGGTAGAGTAGAAACACACCCCTTTTTTTTTAAGGCTAATGCATAGAGAACAGATCAATACTTGTAATGGGTCTAATTACCACAACTCTTATTTCAATGACTGTAGAGCGAACATTCCAGTAATAATCAACTCTGAATTCACACTCCTCCCATTATCTTAAGGTGTATCACAGAATGCTCAAGCCCAAGTTTATTTAAATTCACTTTAATTCAGTATGTGCTTCATAGCATTTTCAGGGAAGATAAGGGAAATGAAAGAAATTACGGCAATGACAGACTGTCATCAATTCAGAAGAATTAGGGACAGCGTGACTGTCAGAAACAGTGTGAGCTCTGAAGTCAGAATGACTAAGGCTGACCACCCTCTCCCCTTCTGAGACAGTACCTCATGGTGCTTTAAAAACACAGTCCTTCCTGAGCCAGGCTGCTGGGGTTATTTAACCTCTTTGGGCCTTGATTTCCGCACCTATAAATGGAGGTAATAAAACCATCTACTGCATAGAATTGTTGAGAAGACTAAATGAGTAAAGTGCTATAAAAGTTATTTGCTCTCTTCAGCTTCCTCATCAGTTAAATGGGGTAACACCTCCTTCACACGGTTATTTGAAAGTGAGCCTGTAAGAAACCTATCTCAGTGCCCAGCACAGAGCCGACACCAGACACCTGTTATTCCTAGTGTGGGCTGCAAGCTTTACACAGGCTGGCTCATTTAATTCCCACGGCAACTCCATGAAATCAGTAATATTTATTCCCATTTTACTCACTCAGATAAAAGCAAAGTGAGATACATAAGTAACTTGCCTTAGATCAGAAAGTGACCAAATGGCTAAGCCTTGAGCCATAAGAATATGTTACAAATGCATTTAAAGCGGGATCTTCAGCCCTTGGCTGAAATAACCAGTTAGAAAGACATTTTTCAGTCAGTTGAGACTGAGAGTTAAAGACAACAGGGAATCATTCTTAATTTTGTAAAGTGTGATCATGGTATTGTGGTTTCACGGGATAGTATGCTCGTCTTTTGGAAAGTAAGCTCAAGTAATTGGATATGAGAGTTCTAATGTCTAATTTCTTTGGAATGGTTCAGCAAAAATATTAGAGCCTTTTTTTAAAAAAAATGGGAAATCTTCCAACATTAGGGAAAATATGTGCGAGGGCAGAGCTACAAATCCATTCTCAGCAAGATGTGTGTTGCAGAGAAGAGTTCATGAACAAAATAGAAAGCTGAATGGTAGCCAGGTGTCTCCTGCTTGAGAAGGGTTTCTTCATTTTGTCTGCAAATTTCCAAATCATTTATAACCATGATCAAATGATTTAAGAATACAGACGGAATACATATGATTTAAAAAACATTTTCCACTCCCTGTATACAAAAGACCACTTTCAATAATTTATTGATGCTCGTTAATTTTTCAATTATTAAAAAGCAGATCTGTGGAGTTGTAAATCTTAACATGCATTTCTATCTGGAGTGGGATCAAAAAACGATCAGGGTATTTTCTATATGGAAGCTGTTGTTTAGGACCATCAGCGAAAAGAGCATTCCTGAATTTATGAGCATGTATTTATTAGAGAACACTTTTATTTTTCTCTTTTCTTTTCTTTTTTGGCCACACTGCACGGCTAGCAGGATCTTAGTTCCCCCACCAGAGACTGAACCCGGCCCACAGCAGTGAAAGTACAGAGTTCTAAAAACTGGACTGCCAGGGAATTCCCTAGGGAGGAGTTTTAAACTGACACGGAAAAGAACATTAGAAGACAAAACTTATTATTTTAAAAAAATTAAGCATGATTTTACCAGTTGCAAGACTGAGTTATTGTATTCTGATGCTAAATGTAACGTATTTAAACACCTGTATTGTGTAATAAAACCCTTAAATATATGTGGACTATCAGGAAAATCTATTTCACCTAATGCACAAATATATCTCTCAAGTCTCCAGTTTGATGTCACTTCCTTATAAGTAACACACCTTGTCTACTTCTGAAAGATTATCTGAGGGACCTCAAACATAAAACCATTAGAAAATAGGAGACTGTAATGAATATAGAGGAGCAGTAAACAAATCTAGCGAAAACCTAAGCTAATATGGCTACCATAATCAAGCAAAAATTTTAGCTGAGCTTCCAGAAAGTGGTAGCAAAAACAAAAAAAAAGCAATCACAGCTAGCTCTGTAACTCAGAGAGAAACCTTCTTCCTGGCACCAGCATTTAAAAGGAATTTTTTTCAGAGGGATCATTACATAAGAACGTTAACCAATATAATGGACAGAGTCCACAAATGGCAGTTTACAGCCCGAACAGCCCGTTTTCTTACCAGGCATTTCTTGTCTCATGACAAGGTCATTACATTAAAAGAAATCCCGAGAAGGCCACTTCTGCAGTGCGCTAAGGTGCCACAGCTTTCTGATTCTCTAACTGAAACCAGAACCTGTCCTCAAATATCCATTGTCTCAACTGGGCTTCTGACAGCAGTGGGGGCAGCCGGTTCCATGCTGAACTGCTCAGAAAGCCTGGAAGAGAGAGATTTATTTCTTGCTGGTGGTTCCACATGAAATCCCTTTGCTTTGGATACCAGATGGGGTAGGATGTACAGCCGACCTGCTGCCCTGAAAAGGGAGCGGCCAGGCCAGTATCCCCGAGGGATGGAGCCAAGGAACCCAATCTAGGGCGATGAACCAATCTCCAACAAGCCCAGAGCATGGCAACCGTCCCTCCCTGCTGCTACCGCTAACTGTGTGTGCAGGGCCAAACAAGGACCCATAAAAATACCTGTTTATTAGTCAGGTCCAAAAAGGGGCAAGGCGCAGCAGCATATTCCTCCCCCTGCCCCATATTTCAGCCCTAGAAGGGCAACATTTTACGATTTCAAGATACAGTCTATGAAGGCAAAGCAAAAGGTCTAAAATAGAAAGACCAGTAGATGTGGTGGGGCAGCGGACACGCACACCAGGCGGGATCCTCTCCAGCTACGGACGCGTGTCCGGCAGACCAGGAGTTACTGCAGTCAAAGCTCCCTAGGGACCCACAGAAAGGAAATTCCCTTTCCCAAACACCAACCCTCCCAACACCCCCTCCCGCCCAGCCTGGTGACAGCAGACGCCAAAGGATAAAGGGGCATTTAAAAAAAAAAAAAATGAGTAGATTCTTAGAGCACAGCATTCTGTCACCTGCTGCATAGCCCTCAACGCCGGCCAGCCCTGAGTCACTTCCCCTCTCTGCCCCGGGTCTCAATGCTCGCGGGGGCAAAAGACCCGGGGCCTCGGGCGGGGGCTACCCACAGCCCCCACGCCCCTGCACACACGCACGGGGCCTCCCTCCAGGCAAGTCCCGGCGGCTACAGACCCGCTCTCTGCGCCCCGGCCAAAGAGCCCCAGCCGGCGCCGCCGCTACCTTGGCTAATGGCAGCTCTGAATGAAAGGAGCCGAGGCAGGCTCCGGATTTATGAATGTGCAGGGGAGGAGGGGAGGGATATCATGTGACAATAAAGGAGACCGTCTTATTCACAAAAAAAAAAAAAAAAAAAAGTGGCTGGCGGCGGGCACAGCCACTGAGCAGAGACGGCCGCCGCGGTGCGGTGACCGCTCGGACCCGAAGCCGACGACCTCAGGCACGGGGCCGGGCGGCCCTGATTCTATTGCATCCGCGATCGGAAACGCCTCGGGCGCGGGTGGGAGAAAGCCAAACCGGACTCTGCGACCGTGGAGCCGGAGGGAGCTGCACCCTTGGCCCGGGGCTGGAGAAAGACACGGGTCCCGCGGGAGGCTTTACACAGAGACCCTCCAGCGAAGCGCCCCGAGCATTGTTCCCCTCGGGCCCGCGGGCTGGGCACGTACACGTGTGCACGCGCACACGCACAGATAAACACACACACAAATACATACACACACGTGTCCGCGGCGCGCTGCCCCGCACGCTTCCGCCCGCCCCCGCCGCACGACCTCTGATCCGCCCAGCGAGCAGCCCAGACCCCGCGGGACGCCTGTGCTGGGCCCGCCGGCGCGTGCACACACACTCACACGCGCCGCGGGACCCCTGGGCGGCTCCAGCACGCCGGCCCGCGCGGGGACCCGGGCGCACGCAGACCCCCGCGCAGCCCGCGCCCAGTCCTCCCTGTGCTCCGCCGTGTTTTTTATGAATGAAAATGTGGTATGCAAATGAGAGCGATTCAGGAAAACGACATGGCGGAGCCTCGGCCCCAGTGGGCTCCCGAAGGGACCGCGGCGCTAGCGGCGGTTGGGAGAGCCACAAAGTCACCGTGTAAAAACCCACCGACTCCGGGAAGCCGGAGCGGGGGTGTCAGGTCTTCCGCTCCCGCCGCCGAGGATCTCGGCGGGAGGAGTGTTTGTGAGTCCCCGGACAGGGAACGGGGACCGCCCCGAGGTCACCCGCGCGCCCTTGGTCCCCGCAGCGGCCACCAGCCCGCCGACCCAAGGCGCGCCCCCGCTGGCCCGCAGCAGTTTTCGCCCCCTCCTCACTTCAACAAGCAGGAAATTTCGCGTCCCAAAGCCCACAGGCCAGCGAGTCGCTGCACCCCACGCCAAGTTCACCCAACCAGAGTCCCCGCCCGCGTTCTCAGCCCCGGCCCCCACGCTGCCCCTGCGGGGCACCCTCGTCCCACCCCGCGGCCAAACTTACTCGTCCGGGTGTGTTTCTTCGGTCATTTTCCTGTTCACCTAGACGCCTGTCCCGCGGCGGGCAGCTTTGCTCCCTTCATCTTCCTGTCTGCTCACCCCCCTTCTTCACATCTCCGGAGATCGCCTGATTTGTTTGGGGGGAGCTGCTAGAGATGAAGGGGACGCCGCAGAAGGCAGAAGGGGAAGCAGGGCGACCGGAGCGCGGGGTGAGGTCTGGGGGAAGGGGTGCACAGGCAAGCTTCGGGGGGGAGTGAGCGCCGCAGCGCCGAGGGGCGAGGCGGGCGGGGGGCTCCGGGGGCTCGGGGGCGGGCGGAGAGGAGAGATTTGGGCAGGGGACAGCGATGGGAGAGGAGGAGAAAAACAAGAGCGCCGTGGAGCGGCGGGGACCGCTGAGAGCAGGAGGAGAGGGCGGGCCGCGGGTGGGGGCTTGGTCCGGGGCTGCCCCCGGAGAACCGGGCCAATCACGGTTCCGGGGAGCGCTCGGCGGTCGGGGGAGGTGCGCCTGGAAGGCGGTGCAGGGCGCCCGGTACGAGCCCCATCTCTTGACTCCGCCGATTTACTCCATATTGGATTCTCACCGCCGCCAACAGGAGGAGGAAGTAGAGCGGAAGCGATGACGTCTTCCCAGCGGCCAGAGGTGGTGGAGTGCAAAAAGCTTCCTACTTGCGACCGAAAAAAAAAAAAAAAAAAGGAGGAAAAAAAAAAACTTTGTTCCGTCTACTGAGCATGCCCGGCTTCCTTTCCCCCCCACCCCCCACCCTCCCTCCTGGCTTCCACTCCCGGAGGAGCCCCGGAGCGGAGTTACTTGCGCCGCGTCTAACTCCGGATCCTCCTTCGTTAGCGCTCCGGGTTTTAAGATGCCCGAGAGGAGGGAGGAGGCGGCAGCCGCAGACTCGCACACATCTGGCTCCCGGTTGGTTCCCTCCCTCCTTCGAAACCCCTGGATTAAAAATCGGAGGACTAGGGGGGCGGGGGGGGGGCGGAGACGAGGAGCTCAGAGGAGGGCCGGAGGGGTGCTCGCGATCAGAAGATCAACTATCCCCGACCTTGGAGCGGGAGAGTGGGGGGCGACACAGATGCCTTTGCCAAGATTCTGAACGTCAGAGGCTTTTCAGTTTCACGTGAATCTTATGATCTTTTTTTTTCTTAGTACGGGAATGGGCAATTTTAAGGAATCATTATTTGTACATTGAAAAAAAGAAATCCAACACAACCCAGAAACGTTTGCATTCCAGTAGAAATGAAAGACTTTCCCAGGTTAAAAGGTAAACCCAAATATGTTTTTTAAATTATTCAGTAAATCTCTCTCAAGTTGGTGGAGGATGGCCCTTGTCCCAGGCCCTTGAACGCCACAATTCCTGGCCCAGAGGTTGCCGGCTGCCTGGGCTTTGGCACAGTGAGATGGGGAGATGGAGAGCTCCTCGAGCCCTGTTCCCCCTCCACCTCCCCTTTGTTTTTAAATTATTTTTCCTGCCTTGGCCTGGGACCCTGGGCCTGGATGGGCCTGCACTTTCTAAAACAGCACTGTCTAGGCAATGGGCAGGCAACCTAAACAACTGTAACAGGATCTTTGCTTGGCTTGATGCTCTGCTGTTGCAGTCTTGAAATTCTTTATGGTGTTTGAACAAGGGGCTTCAAGTTGTTACTCTGCAGTGGGTCCCACAAATTCCATAGCTATTGGATATTTCCTTCTGGGGTCTTGCTAGGGAGCAAGAGATGCAGTCTCTGCCCCTTCCTGATCTCCCAGTGCAGTACTTTTCTATCCTCCTGAATCTGCCAAGACACTACACAGAGATTTTTAACTTAATAGCAACCACTGAACAAATTAAGAGGAGATTATATGCCTCAAATGTAGTATACCTAAAGTGTACATGTATGCATTTGGACAGCCACAAGTACTCCGAAGACAGAATTTCACCTTGAGTCAAGGAAAAGCTAGTGGTTTACCCTAGGCTTCGTGTTTACGATAACCATGATCTTGGTGGATGTGGATTGGGTTCCACCCACCCTTGATGCTGAGTGCTGCTGTGTGGTGGTGAAAAGGGCACTAGACAGGGGAGGAACACCTGGGTTCTGGTTTTCTCCTAGCAGTCCTGAGACCCTGAGTGAGGCTTTTAGCAATTCTTCAGTTTCTTTATAAAACAAAGATAACAAGGCCACGCTTGTCCTTCTGTTTTTGAGGCCGTTGAGGGTCTATGAGAAAGCACTGAACAAAGCAAGACCTCGTTGTTGTCCAAATCCCCATAAGGCTAAGGCATCTACCCAGTTCTCACCTTTGCCCATTGTTGCTTTTCTCAACAATGTTTGAAAGAGTTCCCACTCATTCATTCCTGAACTTCCAGGAACATGGACATTTGTCCATGTCAAAATTATCCACCCAATGGGCATCTCTTCGGCGCCACCCTCCAGTTTCAGAGTACTCAAATGGCAAGGTGGCAGGCGAGGTGATTATTAATTTCTGCAGGTAGGCAAGCTGATTCTGTGTTATCACAACTCATTCATCCAGCTCCCTGCTAATAGCAGTGAATGACTGGCCCAACCCAGGGACCAGGCAGCCGGAGGAACAAAACATTCCAAGGTCCAGGAGTAACCAGGTCCCAAATTGGTTGTCCTGCTGCCAGACTCCAGCAGGTCCTTAAGTTCTCTGAGCCTCGGGTTCGGTGTCTGTAGTGTCAGGATAACTCCCACAACATAGAGTCGTTGGGAGGATTAAATGGCTATAAAGTGAAGGCACTGCTGTGTTACGCACTCTGCAAATAGGAGATGAATGGCAACCATTTCTTCCTTCTAGCCTGTGGATTACCAAATGCTCCCCCCACCGCTCCTGGTCCTCTGTGTTCCTCTAAAGAAAACCTTGCAATTCTCTTCTGCCTTCTTCATTACCCAAAAGGGGCCTTTTGATGAAAATGTTCCTAGCAGGTCACCTCTTGTTCCCCCCCATCAATTGCTAACTGTGACTCCGGCAACTCCAAAAATAAATGGCGGTAGTGGGCGAATAACTTAAATGTTTTTTGATCTATCAGGGTGTTATCAAAGTCTACTGGATTGTTTCCAGAATAGGGGGTATCACGGATTCAGGGCTTTATGACATTGCTGAAAGAGCTAAATACCCGCATCCCGGTCTCTCCCACACAACCAGCGAAACAAGGGGCAGGGATAGCAAACCAAAGGTGTCTCGTACAGCGTCAAAAGTAATATTGATCTGCTCACAACTTCACGCTAACCTAGCGGAGCCCCCAGCAGGACCCCCACCTACCCGCCTCTCAACCGGAGTCCGGGGCCCGGGAGCACCCCCTCCCGAATCCTCCTCGCCAGCCGCCTGGAAAGCCTGGAGCCCGGAACCGGAGCGACCCTCGGCGACCGCCGGACGGACATGCTCAGTAGACCCGCAGGTCTCCTTTAAGTCGGAAGCCGGCCGCGGCCCCCGCCCCCTCCCGCCCCGCAAGGGCGCGGGGAGAAGCGGACATTTTCTCCTTTTCAGCAATCTGCTCTTTCTTGTCCTTCGCCCCCGCTCTGCGTCCTCCCAGTTCTCGCCCGTCGGGGTCCGGTAGGGCGGGGAGTGTAGATCTCCCCGGGGTGGGCTGGTGATAATCAGTTCCCTTCTCCTCCCGGGTGTGTGGGGGCGTGGGATAGGGGGTGATTGGGGGAGGACTCCACTGTGCCCTAAGGTTTGTGCTGCCCGGCCGCGGCCCGCAGGAGCCCCCCTACCGCCGCGGCGCCCCCCGCTCCCCGCCCCGCGAGGCGGGCGCAGCTGCGTTCCGCCTGTCCTCACCTCACCCCCATTCTGCCCCTTAGGTATTTCTCAATGATCGGCGCTCGGAAGAAACTTCCGACCCGGGAGGGAGCGGGTAGCATTAGCTCCCGCTTTATCAGTTCCTTCCGGCCTGCCGGGAGCCCAGCCCTGCGCTCAGTTTGGCCGCGCCCGGGTGCTTTTATTATTCTGTTTAAATAAGCAGTCGTGTGTGCCAGGGTGTGCCAAGCGACTTTGCAGCCTGGCTGCCTCCCCCCAGACCCGCCGGCCGGAATGGAAACCCAAGCTCTCTCGTAATGAAGGGGATGATGCAAACTTAGAAACTGACCCGGCACCCGGGAATGATGCCCCACCCCCACCCTTGGCGCGCGGCGCCCCAGTCCCGGCATGAATGGCTGGAGCCCGATTGCATAATCGGCGCGGTATATATAGCCGGCGGGCACGCCGCTGACGCGCTCCTGCGTCCTGTTATCGTGAATACTTCGTCGCCGATGGCGTTGGCTCCCGGGTCATTTTCCCTTTCAGCTGTAAGGCTGGGATTTTAAATAGCAGAGATGAAAGGCTCTTGTCCTGCCTCCCTCCTCCCTTGAGTTCATGTATTATGAATGAAACCTCGCTGCTTCCTGAAATCCCTACTTCAAGGAGGAGAGAGGCTCAAAGTCAAGGGTCAAGGCAGCGGTCCACCGAACCTCGTGTGTGTGTGTGTGTGTGTGTGTGTGTGTGTGTGTGTGTGTGTGTGTGTGTGTGTGTGTGTGTGTGTGCGCGCGCGCTCGCATCCGGGAGAGAGAGAGCAAGAGATGATTGACAGGATCGGGCAACCTTCTCGTTGAGAAAACGTAACCGCTTAGGGTTTGCCCCTGGAGTTTCAGTTTACAACTCTGCAGCCTCAATTTATGAGTAGATTATGCAAAGGGTCCTTTCGGCTGTGGCTGCTCGCTCTCCCTCAGAAGGCCTCGCCTCTGTAGAAGTGCTGTTTCATTCGGAGGAGCTGGTTCCCTTTCCCCTGCGAGGCAGCAAACATCCCCGGCTGTAAAAGCCCTGGGGACATTTGAGGTCTGGGAGAAAAGCAGTGCAACGGGTGTTTAGCCATTCTCTTGTTCTAGAACTCTTCTTAGAAGCTTCAGCTATGTCCAAAGATGAGGAAGTATAAACACTTATTCTTTCCAACTGTATTTCACAAATATGGAGTCATTTTAAAGATGACAGGATGCAGAGGTGTTTTTTACCCCTTCTCTTAAACACCAAGTTTCAACTTATTTTCTCAAAATAAAATGACTGGTTCTTCATAGATGTATTTCTGGCATGTGACAGGCAGTGGTCTGGTCATTATTTTTCAAACTGGAGGCCCTTTCCTCCAACCTGCATTTAAAGTGCCAGGTGCTTTGTGAGGCTATGGGGATACAGTGGTCAATGAACCTCCTGCCCTCTAGGGTTTCAGTCAGGTGGGGCAAACAGTCCCGTAAGAAAGCATTAGGACAATGGCATAACTGCTCTAAAACATGCGGTAAGCAGGAGAAAAAGCAGAGGTCAGGGAAAGGAAGGCTGCCCAGAGGAAGGGGTGTTTGAGCCAGATCTTGAAGGAAGGTGGGAGGGCGTACATAACTGACCCAAAGGCCCTAAGGTGTGACAGTGTGGGGAGCCAGGGTAACAGAGAGGCGAGGAGAAGGGCAGGTCAGGGAGGCAGCAGAGACTGTGCTAAAGGAGGTTAAAGACTCTCTTGAAGTCTTGGAACCTTTTGCAGCAGGTTCACAGCTGAGCTATGTCCAGTCCCAGCTCTTTGCAGGGGCCCCTATAGTTATGCAAATTTAAGGTAAGTGGGCATCCATTGTTTGGGGGTTTGCAAACTGATAGCCCCTGGGTCAGATAAGGCCCCAGATAAATTTTGTTTTGCCTGCTTTTTTAAAGAAATCAAGCTAACAGTTGGAAATCAGAATATTTCACATAAAAATCAAGATTTTTAGCTCCTCCTGAAAAAACTCCAAAGATGTGGGGATGGTGAGTGCCAGATTCTTGCCTGGTAACAGTTGATTGCAGCAGAGTGGTTGCTGCCGAGTCTGTCCGGCTTCTGGCTCCTGTAGGCATTTGAGTTTTTGACCTCAGACATAAAAGAATCCTTTATGACTGGATCATGGTCCCACTCTGAGACCCCAGGTAGACAGAGCTTGGCACTAGGTACACAGCATTTTAAATGAGGAGCCTCTTGTCTCCTGGGAGGAAAGACACCAACCTTCGATCTCCTACCCCAAGACTCTATTATAAATTAGGCCAAACAGGGTGGTTTAGAATGGGCTTAGTCATAGCCCAGTGGCAGGGAAGCAATGAGGCCTCTAAAATAACAACGCTTATCCCCAGCTCAGGCTCTATTTCTGGGGAACTCAACCTAAGATCTCTGCCAACAGGGCAGGTGAGGTTCAAGTGATCCACTGGAAAACTCCCCAAATGGGATCATGTTTGTACCCTAAATTTATGGAGCGGCTTATATAAGTTACATACCCATTTTAAGCAGGGAATGCTAGACTCAGACTTACATTATTAATAGATTACTCCAGGCATGGAGGATGGTTTGCAGGAAGCAAAGCAAAGACTGGTTAGGGAGAAATTTTCTTCTTCCACAACAGAAATAACAATGCATGACAAAGCACAGTGGCATTGGCCATGGAGAGGGAAAACTAATTCCAAAGACACAGATGGGATGGAAATGACTTGGCTTTATGAGCTATTAGATATGGAGACTAATGGAGAGGTCTGGGATAACTTCCAAGTTTTTGACTTGGGAAATTGGATGGATCTTAGTGCCTCTGACATGATCGGGGTAACAGGAGGAGGGCTTGATCACGAATAGACAGTTGCTACCACTCAACTCTGAGACCCACAAAATAGGTCAGGGATTGAGGGATACAGGGAGGCCAGAACATAGGAAAGCAGAACCTAGAGATGGAGATGGAGGGACAGTTCCCTGAGGACATCAGTTGAGCAACTGGATTCAACCTTGCCTGAAGCTTGAGGATGATCTGGCCTTTTTAGATCAAGTTGGGCTTCTGTCACTTATAGCCAAAAAAATTCTAACTACCAAAATAGAAAGCCATATTTAGGATAGTGAAAAAGATTGAGAGGAACTAAGGAATGGAACATAAGGGAATTTTAGAATGTATGTTTGCTGTTTGCAATTTAACATAGGGACATCTGGGGTCAGTGCCAGGGAATTTCATAGAGATTCTGATTTAATAGAACAAATTTCTCCCAGGAAGTTAGTCAACATTTTATGAGTTGTACCAACCTCTCTTTTTGGCCTTAGCATCCCATTGTCACCACCTTATTTCACATCTCCAGCTCCCTTCTCACTCTTAATATCATGCCTCATTTTTACTACCTTTATTCCCCAGCCTCTTTCTTCTGTAAAGCTCATAACTGAGAAAGGATGCTTAATAATATAAGAATATGAACTTTTAGAATTGGAAGAAAATTAAAGATCATATGTTTGTGGCAACCAAACGTTTTACCCAAGCTTTTTGGAATGCGTAAAAGGAAAAGAGGAAAACAAAACTCAGTAAGATATGGTCCCTGTATCAGTTAGCTTTTGCTGTATAACAAACACCACAAGGGACTTCCCTGGCGGTCCGGTGGTAAAGACTCGGTGCTTCAACTGCAGGGGGCTCAGGTCTGATCCTTGGTCAAGGAACTAAGATCCCACATGCTGTGTGGCCAAAAACCAAACAAACAAAAGAAAACACAAAATTGTGTGGCTTAAAACAATAAACATTTTATTATCTCTCATGAGTGTGTGGCCTTTAGACCAGGTGACTGTTCTGGCCTCGGCCAGCTCAGCTGGGGCTAGATGATCTAGGATGGTCTCTTATGTATCTGGTGATTGGCAGGCTGACTGGTCTGGCCTGAGCTGGACTAGCTCATCTCTGCTCCATGTGATCTGTTATCTTCCAGTAGACCTGCCCAGATTAGATCACATGGCAGTGGTGGCAGGGTTCCCAGATCAGCAAGAGGGCAAACCCCAAAGTACATGCATTTTTCAAGCCTCTGCTTGCATCACATTTGTTTATACTATCTCATTAGCCAGAGAAGTCACATAGCCAACCCAGAGTCAAAAGTCAAGAAGCAGGGAATTAGACTTTCCTTCTTGACCAGAAGAGGAGCAGAGTCACATGGCAGGGGATGTGCATACAAGGATGGGAGGAATTTGTAGCCATTTTTATAGTCTACTTCAAATTTCACAGTTAGGGAAGGATATTTGTAATAATATACATTGATCACATATATAAGTGCTATGTATTTATTTATACAAATATATGATAAATATATTAGAATATATACTCTAAGCAGATACGTATGTCATATATTTTAATATAAGTATTCTATATTTATAGGTATACTATTTATGTATAGGAGTACTATTGATAGAATTAACTTCTGCCTTTACAGTCACTGACTTACGGCCAAAGTAACTAAAACTACTTAATGTTGAATAGATTTGTTCGTGCTATAAAACTCTTCTCAATAATTTAGTGAATGAAGAAAGAGACATTTCAAACTTATTATGCTTTCCCTTCTTTCTTAGCATGAAAATCCTGTCTCTGGTGTGCCTTACTTCTTAAAATAGGTATATTCCTAAAGAGATCTAGGCAATTGAAATATTTGTTAAAAAAAACAAAGCACAGGGCTTCCCCGGTGGCGCAGTGGTTGAGGGTCTGCCTGCCGATGCAGGGGACGCGGGTTCGTGCCCCAGTCCGGGAAGATCCCACATGCCGCGGAGCGGCTGGGCCCGTGAGCCATGGCCACTGAGCCTGAAAAAAACAAAGCACATATAAAAAACACTAGGAAAACTTAACTATTTAAGATTGCTATAAACTGAATAATTTGGAAAAGCAAATAATCATCCCTTAATTTGCTCATTGTATTAACTCAGATTTTATATATCATTTTGGAATTAAAGCAAGGCTTACTTGTGTACTTTTTCGATGGTAGCAGAGGTGGTACTTTTGATGGGGGAAATGATGGTGGAGATGTTGAGTGGTAGTGGTGAAGGTAATAGCAATGATGGGGTGGAAGTGATGGTGTGGTGATAGTGGTGGAGGTGATTATGGGGATTACGGAAATGATGGTGGTGGAAAGATCTGAAATAGAAACTTTCAGTTTGCTGCAAGAGTTTCTCTGTGGTCCTCTCACCAGATCCCAGATATACAGACAGCTGGGCAAAGGCATTGAAGAAAGGACCAGAAAAACAGTAAGTCAGAGAAGAGAAGAAGATAAAATGTAGGATGAGACGCCCAGTAGGCCAGGCAATTTCCCATGATGCCAGGAGAGTCAACCAAGTACTCTTCTTCCAGGCCTCAGTTGGGTATCACTTGCTTTCCTCCAGGGAGGCTTCTCTCCCCTCCCCTTAGTTGGGCTAGGGGCGCCTCCCACGTGTACCCTCTTCTTCTACCCTAACGCTCTTTACACCTTTTGTAATTTGATATCTGCCTATCTATATTCCCTCCCAAGCTCACTGAGAGCAGAGACCACGTCTTTGTCTCTCTTACTGAATAGAGAGTCACTCTGACACATAGTGGGTGCCCTGTAATACTTACTGAGTAAATGAATGACAAGTCACCATGGTTTGCCTTCTTTCTTTCCCTCTAAAAGTGCCTTTTGCTCCATGGCATCAGAGAAAGTGCCCTTCTGATGACTTCTTGTGTGTTGCTGGCCCAGCCTTCTGATTTCAGATATGGGCTGGGAAGGTCCCTGGTTGAACAGTAATATAAAATCATGGAGTACTAGAGTTCAAAGGACATTAAAGGACCACCTGTTTTAAGATGAGGAAACTGGGGACCAGATGAGCCAAGTGACTCCGTTAAGATGACACAGATAGTCAGGGTCACATCCAGAACCGTACCTCAGGAACTCAAAGTCCAAATTCCATAACTAACGAGCCTTTGTTGGAATAATACCAGATGCACCCTTGGGGCTTATTTCTAGTTACGGTGATAGGACGCACTGTTGCTTATCGATGTTGAAGCTCGTTCATGAAGGAGAAAATGAAAACTTGCTTTTGGCTTTCCAAAGACTACTCAGGCGGCTATATATATATAAAAATATAAATATAAATATAAATATATATATATACACACACACATACACACACACACACACACACACACACACACGTAGGCCACGCCGTGGGCCTTGTGGGATCTTAGTTCCCTGACCAGGTATTGAACCCAGGCCGTGGCAGTGAAAGGTGAAAGCCTGGAATGCTAGCCACTAGGCCATCAGGGAACTCCCAGGGAGCTATACGTTTTTTCTTGCATTATGGCTCCCGTTAAATTCTACTGCACACTGCTGGTCTAGGGCAATAACGGTAGTCCCTTTCTCTAGTTCTTGGTTTAGGGGTGGTCACGGTTTTTTCTTTTGACTGAGCATTGTTTTTTTCCTTACACTGAACTGTCACAGGGTGACCAATAAAATGCAAGGAGATGTCTGCTAGGGAAATACTGGAAAAAATTTGAATCCCTGAACAAAAGAGAGATATGGGCCTGCCCTCAGAAGTTCTTGTTTGAGACAGTGGTGTTCAGCACTTCCAGGGGGAGAATGCCAAGAAAATCAAAGGAGAGCTGACTGAGAATCCTGGAATTTCTGAGCTACTGAGTTGACCAGACTTGGAACCCACCTACCTCTGGACTTTAGGTGATGCGAAATAGTACGTCTTTATTGTTTAAGCCACTTTTTACCAGTGTCCTGTTACTTGCGGTCAAACTAAGTGATTCACACTGTATTCATTCGTTGTATGCACAGAAGTCCCTGTTTTAAGCAAATCCCAGTGTTTCAACAGCAGGTGTCTGGTTGGTTTGCCACTTGCAGAAGAGGACTAACCAACAGAGTTAACTTCCAGACACATCTCTTTGAGACATCATCTTCTAACATTTGTAGGCTAAGAAATTTTTGTTGCTATTCATGTAACAACCAAACATTGACAATCTAAAAAACATAAAAACCTCTAGCTTATAAGCACACAGGTTGTATGCTCGTAACATGTGGTTAAAATTCAATGGTTTTGTTCCATTGTTATTTGTGATTATAAGAGTAAGCCCTAAAAAAAAAAAAAAAAAAAAAAAAAAAGAGTAAGCCCTGGGACTGCCCTGTTGGTCCAGTGGTTGAGACTCCGCGCTTCCACTGTGTGTGGGGGGGTGGGAGGGTGGGGGGCGTGGCATGGGTTTGATCCCTGGTCAGGGAACTAGGATCCCACATGCTGGGCAGCGTGGCCAGAAAAAAAACAAAAAAAAAACAAATTTAAAATGCAAAAAAGTATAGCAAGGAAAATAATATCCCAGTAATCCCACCTCCCAGGTATAACCCCTGATAATATTCTGAATGTGTATCTTTATAGACTTTTCCTCTATGTATAGTGTATATTTTATTAAAATATAGTGTATATTTTAATAAAAATAAGATCATACTAAACATACTCTTTTGTAGACTCTTTAAAAAGACCTCAGTAATAATATTCATGTGTTCAGAATCCTAAATGTCTCATATACGTTTTCCAGAAAGCAGCTATGAGTTGATATCATTCTCTTTAGTCTTAATGTACATATGTATAGATGTAAAAAAGTTGGCAAATAGTTGACAGCTGGCAAAATAGCTTCATATAAATTATTTTATTCTTTCGAGCCCCTGCTGTAACCCATCTAAACTAGTACCTTAGCATTTATAACAAATATTGAACCTATTTGGACTAGCCTTTTTCACCAACTAAATCATAAACTCCTGGAGGGGATAGGGAAAGCAATGACCAAATTAACTAAGTTCTAAACACATATCTATATCTATCAGAATGCATAGTGCATGCAAAGTACTCAGTACATGTTTATAGAATGAACAAAAATGCCTGTACTGTTTTTGTTTTGCGATTACAATAAATATTCTGTAGGCAAATTTATATCGCTGTTTGCATTGAAATTCTCATTTTACACCGGTTAAGATGACACAATGATTAACATCACAAAAGAAACAAACATTGGACTTCCCTGGTGACACAGTGGTTAAGAATCTGCCTGCCAATGCAGGGGACATGGGTTTGATCCCTGGTCTGGGAATATCTCACATGATGCAGAGAAACAGCCTGGGCACCACAACTACTGAGCCCACACACCGCAACTACTGAAACCCACACGCTCTAGGGCCTGTGTGCTGCAATTACTGAGCTTGCGTGCTACAACCACTGAAGCCCGCGTGCAAAGAGCCCGTGCTTTGCAACAAGAGAAGCCACAGCAATAAGAAGACCGCATCCTGCAACAAAGAGTAGCCCCCGCCTGCTCGCCGCAGCTAGAGAAAGCATGCACACAGCAACAAAGACGCAATGCAGCCAAAAAAATAATAAATAAAACAATAATAATAATAATAATGAGTTGTGTTTAAAAGAGAAAAAAGAAACAACGTTACTTTATTATCACCAACATCATCATAAATCTTTTAATGGTCCAGACTTGAAGATTCTGCCTGAAGTCTGTCTTCTAGTTCTGGACTCGAATTTTAACCATTGATGTTTTACCCAACACCAGACAGCTTAGAGTTGAGTAGAAAAGCCATCAGATACCCCAGTATATCAAACCTGATATTTTTGGTTAGCAGATTTTTAAAAATTCAGGTTTAGTCATTTCTGACTAAATGTGTTCATTTTTATCTCAGTACTTGCTGTCCCATAGCTGTATAATCTCTACCTTCCTATTTGTTCTTCCTCATTTCCGCTCCCTCCTAAACCTACCATAGCCTAGCTTTTGTCCTCACCACTTCACATAAGCTGCTCCGAGTTTAGGTCATTTTATCTGATTGCTAAATCTGACAATCTTCCTTCAATATTGATTTTTCACCTAACCCTGCTGACCACTTCCACCTTCTTGAAAATCCTCCTCCAGCAGCTTCCACAACCCCAACTTCTTGTTCCTCTTTACCTCTCTGTTTATTCATTTATTCAGCAAAAAATTTTTACTGAGTATCTGTGTTAAGTGTTATTATAAGAGTATGCAATAATGTTAATAATGCTGGCATCTACTGAGAGCTTTCCAAGGGCCAGGCAATGTTTTTAAATTTTAAACACTTTACATATATGAACTCAATCTCACCAGAGCAGGGGCTGAAACCTTTTTCTAAACGATAAATATTTTCTTAAAGGTAAATAGTTTTGGCTCTGCAGGCCCTGTGATCTATGTCACAACCACTGATCTCAACCACTATGGCATGGAAGTGACCACAGACAATACAGAAATGAATGGGTGTGGCTATGCTCCCATAAAATTTTGTTTACAAAACAGGTGGCTCAATGTGGCACAAGGGCTATAGTTTGCCAACCCCTGCTCTAAAATCTAATGTAAGTTCTGCTGTGGCAGGAACTTCTTTCTGTATTGATGTATCATAGATAGGGAATATTTGGTGAATGAACACTCTCCTTCTAAGAGAGGAACTACATATTTTAATCTCCATTTTACAAATAAGGACACTGAAGCACTGAGGTTAACTAACTTGCCCAAAGTCACCAACTGGTATGTGACAAATCCAGGATCTGAACCCACACAAGTCTGACGTCAGAGCCTGTGCTCTTAATCACCGGCTGCAGAGCCGTGGCATGGAGGAGAAGGTCGGCGGCTGTTCCCACGGGAGAGCAGAGCAGTTATTTTAGCTGGCCCTTGAAGAGTGAAGAAGAATTCACCAGGAAGAAGTGAAGAGGGAATGGAGAGGCTTGGCATGCTTGGACGTAGAAACTGCAAGTACACAAAAATGCCTGATACCGAATGGCATTATGAGCAAACTGACAGCCAAGGAAGAAATTTGCTTAGGGAACGCATTTACTTTTCAGTAACTCACATGTCTGGACACAGGGTTTAAGGTGGAAAGTGGTGCAGATGTGGCTAAAGAAGTATGCTGAGGGCCCTTGTGTGAACGAATTTGGATTTCAACTTGGAGGCAGATGGGCTACAGAAGTGTTTTGAGCCTGGGAAGGAATGACCGTATTTGCATTTTAGATCCATTTTTTAAATTACATTTTATTTTAAAATTAGATGATACATGAATATTGTACAGCAAACAAAAGCTGAAAAGGTCTTCCTCTTGCCCATCTCCAGCCTTTCAGTTCTCTGTCCCAGAGGCAACCACAGAGTCCAGTTAGAAAGAAGACTTCCTCTGTAGTTGGAAGAATGGATTGGGTTGGGGTGAACTGGATGTTTTATTAATTAAGTTAATTTAATTAGTAAATTGATTTAATTTTTCTCTTTAGGGTGGATGATAATGAAAAAAGGTTGAGGAAGACTGACCTACACTTTTTTTTTTTTTTTTGCAGTACGCGGGCCTCTCACTGCTGTGGCCTCTCCCGTTGCGGAGCACAGGCTCCGGACGCGCAGGCTCAGCGGCCATGGCTCATGGGCCCAGCCTCTCTGCAGCATGTGGAATCTTCCCGGACTGGGGCACGAACCCGTGTTCCCTGCATCGGCAGGCGGGCTCTCAACCACTGCACCACCAGGGAAGCCCTGGCCTGCACTTTTATAGATAGTTCCTCTATTAAATCCTCTTCAAATGACTCAAGTTGTGTGCATCTATTTCTGCCCATGTGCCAAACTGATAATGGATAGTGAGGCGAGGATGCAGGATGGTTACCCACATGGTACATGACCATAGAAAAAAGGCAATGTAACATCTTGGTACTAAGCACTGCCTGCTGGGATTAGAATCCTGGCCCTGCTGTGTGACTTTAGGGGATAATAATGGTACCTATCTCCTAGAGGTTGTGAGAATCTCACTCTCTGTGTGTTAGCTGTTGTTCAAAGAGTTGGATGATAAGAGCGTCAAAGGAGGAAGGGGTTTTGCCAGAGGGTGGAAGAATAAAGGTTTAGAAGTCGGATTGAGGAATACGGAGAGTGCCAACACCACTTCCCATGCCCATGGGCGTGGGAAAATGAGTAGTATCCTTTCCAGAATTCAACAAAGGAAGAAAGTTCCTTAGGGAATACATTCACTTTGCTGTTAAGTCAAGGAAGGAGCTAAAAGGTTAAAGGTGAAAAGAAGTTTATTTACAATTGAATGGAGGTTCTGGGGCATAGAGGAAAAGGCCTCAGAAAGGAGAAGGCAGAAGGTGGAAAGAAAGCCCAGAGCGGGATGGCAGACTGGAGATTAGGGTAAGGGAGAAGAGACCCAGCTGGAGGCAGGGCCACTGCATATGACAAGTCTGGGCTGAGTAGGGCAGGGAGAGGACAACTATGGTCATACCTAACCAGCTGCCTATTTTTGTAAAGCCCACGAGCTAAAACTGGTTTCTACATTTTAAAAATTGCACTTACCGGGCTTCCCTGGTGGCGCAGTGGTTGAGAGTCCGCCTGCCGATGCAGGGGACACGGGTTCGTGCCCCGGCCCGGGAAGATCCCACGTGCCGCGGAGCGGCTGGGCCCGTGAGCCATGGCCGCTGAGCCTGTGCGTCCAGAGCCTGTGCTCCGCAGCGGGAGAGGCCACAACAGTGAGAGGCCCGCGTATCGCCAAAAAAAAAAAAAAAAAAAAAAAAAAAATTGCACTTACCAATAATGCATGAAACTGATATGAAATCCAATGTCAGTATTTATAAACAAAGTTTTATTGGATCACAGCTGTGCCGATTCATTTACCTATTTTTTCTGTGGCTGCCTTCACACTTCAGTGGCAGAGTTGGGTAGTTGCAGCAAAGACTGAACGGCACACACAAGCTGAAAGTATTTACTATCTGGCCCTTTACAGAAAAACTTTGCCGGCCCCTGCTCTGGTAGGTCATTCATGGTCTACAATATGTATGGCAACCCTGGAGTTGTGCAACACAGGGCCCTGGCCCTAGGAGTACTCATTTTGGATGGTGGTAAAGGATGACAGTGAGGAAATGCATGGATGGAATTACATGGCCTCGAGGCTCTTTTTTGGAATGTGGGCACAAAGTTGTTTTGTTAGAACAAAGCAAGAACAAAGTTGTTTTGTTAGAATCCAGGTTGGCCGTCTGGATTCAATCCACCAGCTCTTGGATGGTGAGGGGCTAGGTGGGGTAGACACAACTGGTTGCCCACACAATCTCCATCTCTCCTCTTGCTCTTTACGAACAGAAGCCTGATTTTATCAAGGTGTTAATGTGCCCTTTTAAAAACAATCCTCTCGGGGCTTCCCTGCGGGGCTTCCCTGGTGGCGCAGTGGTTGAGAGTCCGCCTGCCTATGCAGGAGACACGGGTTCGTGCCCCGGTCCGAGAGGATCCCGCATGCCGCAGAGCGGCTGGGCCCGTGAGCCATGGCCACTGAGCCTGCGCGTCCGGAGCCTGTGCTCCGCAACGGGAGAGGCCACAGCAGTGGGAGGCCCGCGTACTGCACACACACAAAAAAAAATGTAAAGAGGGTTGTTGATTTTAACTCATTGACTAGACTGGGAATCCATGAGTTCAGACTGAAAAATAGATGGAGGAAGAAGAAAAGTTCTTCTATAGGGTAAAAAGAAAAATAATAAACTATAGAATGAAAGAATTAGAAAATCACTATTTTGCAATCACCTTATTATTCTTTCAGGTAAGAGCATCAGTGAATGCTAAAATTAACAGGTGAAAATTTGATGAGAAACATGACGGTGATATAGTCGCCAAGCATCTCCCCCACATTCTTA
The DNA here is from genome assembly GCF_949774975.1 of Lagenorhynchus albirostris. Lineage (NCBI taxonomy): Eukaryota > Metazoa > Chordata > Mammalia > Artiodactyla > Delphinidae > Lagenorhynchus > Lagenorhynchus albirostris. Next base: position 34,150,688 of record NC_083107.1, on the reverse strand, counting down.
CTCAATTAATTTCAAAGGGGAAAATAGTAACTTTGTAGTAGGGAAATCGGACCAATACCACCTTACCACCTTAACCAAGTGATCACAGTTAATAAAGATTATGTGCCCCCTGATATGATGCCCTGAGAAGGACACCACATCACTTCTGTAGGATTCTGGTCACAAATATGTAACCAGAATCATGAAAAAACATCAGACAGTCCCAAATAAGGGATGTTGTACAAGTAACTGGCCTGCGGTCTTCAAAAATGTCAATGACATGAAAGATAAAGAGAGTTTTAGGAACTTTCTAGTTGAAAGTAAACTAAAGCAACATGACAACAAAATGCAATGTGTGATTCTGGGTTGGTTCCTGGACTAGGAAATATATTTTTCTTTGTGATAAAGCCCATGAGGGGGACAATTGGCAAAAGCTGTAGATTAAATAATAGCATTGTATCAATGTTAATATTCCGACTTTGATCATTGTATTATGGTTATGTGAGAGAAGACCCTTACTTTAAGGAAGCATATCCTGAAGTATGTAGGAATAAATATGCATGAGGCAGAGAAAATGATAAAGTAAATGTGGTGAATGTTAATATTTGGAAATTTGGGGTGAAGGGTATACAGGAGTCCTTTGTACTATTTTTGCAAATTTTCTATCGGTTTGACATTATTTCCAAACAAAAAGTTAAAAAAACAAAAACACCTCATCTCCCCCAGGCACCCATGGGGTGAGATATTCGTATCCCCAATCCTGGCCAATGAGTTGTAGTTTTTAGCCTAATGGGTGAGGCTTTTCAGAAAACAATTATCTTTCTGAGAAAAAGGGGGAGGCTTGGCAAATGACTCTTGCCCTTTGCCCTTCCCCTTCTTTCTGCTTGGAACACAGGCTTAATGCCTGAGGTGGAGCAGCCATTTTAGGACCATGAGGACAAAAGGATCTAGAAGGAGCTTGAGTCTTCATTAAGCCCTGCCTGGACTGCCTTCTAGATGAGAAAGTCAGGTTTCTATTACGTGCAGCCAAATGCAATTTCAACTAGAACATCTAAGGCTCCCAGTGGTGTTTAAGGTTTAAAGCAGCCTTTTTCATGGGCAATTGCTTCTAACTGCCCCATAAATGTTGATGTTCGCTAAGTTTGGGTCCTCAGCCTTCTCTCTCTCTGTGGTCTCCTTGGGTTACCTCATCCACTCCTACTTACCATTTAAACTCTGATCACTCTCAAGTTACTATTTTCTAATTGCTAGGTATTTTCTCCTAAATTGCAGACCACATATCCAGCTACCTACTGGAAACCTATGCCTATGGTCCACAGTCACTTAACAGTTAGAAATCTGAATTCTATTTTCAGACACACACACACACACACACACACACACACACACACACACACACACACTAAGGATTCTCTTTCTCTATGCCTCTCTCTCTTTCTCTTCTTCCAACCACCATCCAAATATTTTCCCAAGTCAGAAACTTAGGAGTCATCCTCTCCTCCTATTTTCTCACCCCTGACATGCAATTAGTCATCAGGTCTTGATGACTCTATTTCCTAAATAGCTTCTGAATCCATTTCCTCCTCTTAATTCTCATTACCTGGATAGACGCCTCATCATCTCTCACTGGTATTTCTTCATTAATCTAAACAATCTCACTGCCTCTGTCCTTTGCTCCCCTAACATACTGCTGTCTGTTATCTTTCTAAAATATAAATATGATCACTGTGCTTTCCTATTTAAAAAATTCCTGTCAATTAACTGCTTATGGTAATAGCATCCCCCCCTCCCCAATTCCTAGTACAGTATGACAATGCTCACAGATTAACTTTCCTCTCTTGGCTGCCCTCCAGCACCACATCTCAGAAGGACTGTTGACTGCCCTGGCTGGTTTGTTATATTCTTAGGAGGCAACTTTTCCTCGGTTCCAATAAACCAGTGGTCTTCCCTTGTTCCAATGCTCGATTACTCGCAGCAAGTTGTACCTCACTTCATTCCATGTCAGATGACCTATATCGTTCTCTTATCTCTAGCAAAAATAGATTTTATATATTGATTGAAATGAGATGTGGGAGCCACATGTGCGATGGTGAGAGTTGAGCGTTGCCTGAATCCAATGAATGCCATTCATACAGATGATATTTTAATCTGTATATGGTGGCCCAGGTAGGTGAGCTCTAGGGATGTGTACAACGCAACCTGGCTCCGCACTGTGGGTCTCCTGTTGCGTTGACTGTTTTGAGGTAAGCAAGCCTCTGGTCCTGGGACCGATTCCTCCATTTCCTGAAGCCAGCTTCTGGGACTTGGGTGGGACGTGAGAGTCAGTAACAGAGCCGGAAACGAGGTTACTCAGCTTTGGAGGTACCAGCCATGAGCCTTGTCCTTTAATAACCTTTCCTGCTCTGTTCCTAGAAAAGTACTTTTTTTTTTTCAAAACCCAGATCAAATGGACCCATTTAAGCCTTCCCTCACCCAGGCAGATTTAGACATTCCTCTTAGGAGCTCCCATGGTACTCACCACCCTATAATGCGATTACGTATTTGCATGTTCGTTTCCCTGCTTCTGGTTTCCAGCATCTGAACACAAATCTTACTCCTTTTAGTATGTCCCCCAATGAGTGTATGTTCCCTAAGTAAAGCCTGATGTGTGGGGAATAATCAAAAATTGTGTGTTGACTGATTAAATGAATGGATGTTTCTTCTAGGTTCCAAGTGGGGCATAAAGGAGAGAGCTGGGACCTGGGTACCACTACCAGTTAGTTCTTCCACTAACTAGCTTTGTTACAACGATCTCCCAATGGATCCTTCCCCTCATCAATGAAGTGGAGACAATAACACCCATCCTGGAAGAGTTGTTTTGAAAATTAAAAGGGTGACTGATTATTCATTCAGTTGTAGGGATGTACTAAATTCCTTTCATGAACGAGGTGCTGTGTTAGGCACCAGAGGTATAACATTGTCTTTTCCTCATAAAGGTTTGCAGTCTAGTGAGAAAGACAGATAATTAAACAAAAATCTACAATAAAATATAGTGAGAATTATAATAGGGAAAGAACAAGATACCAGGGGAAAAAAGAACAGGGATTATAATCTAGTCTAGGCATTAGGAAAGACCTCTCCAAATGGTGTAAAACATTGGTAAAGTACTATACTCATGTCAGCTAGGATATTATTGCTATAGATGAGATTGCCTTTGGATTCATAGGAGGCAGGCATCACATTGCAAAGTAAGGCTTCCTGGAAAATGTGGAGCATTGAGCTGGACCCAACCTCCTCTGATGTTGCTGACCAATCTTTATCAGAAGGTCATGCCCTTTGAATCCTATTTCCAGGATCAAGGATGGATTTGCCTTCCTCGGTCCACACTCCAACTTGCCTTGTGGCTCTGAGAACCAAGCCCTCCTGTTAAGGAAGAATATAAACCACAGAGATGGGGAATGCTATAGGAACATTAGAGGGGCCAGTGATGTTTGTAGGCCAGGCAGCAAGGTAGCACTCTTGACTTCTGCCTGCAAACGCATCCAGAATTCGACTGCCTCAGACCACCTCCTCTGTAACCGTCTGGTCCAGGCCACCATCATCCGTCACTGGGGTGACTGTAAAAGATTCCAACATGGTCTTCCTGCTTTTACCCTTTGCCCTCCTACAATCTGCCTCCACACATATTCCAGCTCTAAAGTGTTTTGTTCCTTCCTTTGGGCACATTAACTTGAAGAAGACCAGCTGTTTGCAAGGAAAGGAGGGCTTGGGTGAGAGAATGTGGAAGGAATTATGCTCGCTGGCAGGATGAGGAGATGCAGGTAAGTGGTGCCTGCCTACTCCTCAGTGGGAACCTGTGGTAGGTAAATAAACGAGACCAAATAAGCCTTCTGATGTTGCGTTTGTATTAAAGCGTTTTTAGATAAGCCCCTGCTCCCTTACCCTTTCCCAGACTCCCCTCCTCCACATTTCCCACACATTCCCTGAGTTGCTTCCTGGCTGCGAACATCCCGTCTCTCTGCCCCCTCATCTTCTTTTCCTGACTCACCCTTCACGGTCTTTCCCAGCAATGCCTGAATATCCTCTTGTCTATCAAAGCCAGCTCCAAACAGTCATCATAATGTCCCAGACTCAAGGAAGGAGCAGGGGAGCCATCACCCCATGGTCAGCTCCTGAGGGTGCCGAATAAAAGTGTCAGACACTCAGTGTGGGTTTGCAGTGAGGACAGTTGACCTGACCCAGGGATTCAGGCAGGACCACATGTTCCAGGATGATCTGCTTCAGATCTTGGCGTTTTTTCAAATGCCAGCAAGGTGAGGAATGAAGACACCTTTTATTCTAACACCTTTATTTTTCTTCCCCCAATTTCTATTCTGAATTTTTAAAAACTTAAAGTTGAAAGAAAGAGCAATGAAATTGCTAGATTCTTCACCTAGATTAACAGTTGTTAACATTTGCTTTCTTTTTCTATCCTTCTCTTTTTTCTTTTCATGCTTGAGATTATCTATTCCTTATCTATCTCTCTATCTATCTATCTATCTGTCATCCAATGTTGGGGAGGAAAAATTTTTCCTCTACTCTTCTTGGTGCTTTGGCTGGTCTAATAATCAAATTAACATAAGAAAGAGTAACTGGAGGAAAACAAATTGAATGACATACATACGAGGCCCCCATAAGAATCTGAGACCCAAGGGCAAGGGAGAAGTGAGGCTTATATGCCATCCTGAGCTAAGGAATGGGGCTTCAAAGGTGAGGGTAAGTTACAAGACAATAAGAAGAGCAGATGTTTGGTAATTAGGTGGCTGCCCTGCCAAACAGATAGGTCATTCAGATGAAAGTTATCTCTGGTAATAGCTCTCTCTCAGAGCCAGGCCCCTAACTAAATTCTTTTAAGTAGTTAAGGGGTAGGTAAAAAGTTATTCCTGAGTCTTTTGGGCTTCCTTTGGGCACATTAACTTGAAGCTCAAGTTAATTGAGCTTCAAGTTAACTCAAAATAATTCACATGCCGAAGTGGTACATTTTGGGGAGACTTGCTCTGAACCCCTTCACTATCTACACACACACATACATGGTGAACCTTTGGAAATTAAATTGCAGACAACTTGATACTTCACCCCAAATACTTCATCATGCATTTCCTAAGGGAAAAGACATTTTCCTATACAACTCAATCCCAATATCACATCCACAAAATCTAACATTAGTGAAAGAGTATTATCTGAAATACAGTCCAAAGTTTTCCAATTGTTCCAGGAATGTCTTTTAAAGTCCTCCCCACTCCACCCCCCAATCCAGTCAAGGATCAAGTGTTGCATTGTTTTGCATTTGGTTGTCATGTCTCTTTGGTTTTCTTTCATTTAGTACAGTCTCCTCACCTGTTGTTCTTGTTTGTCTTTCACAACATTGACATTTTGAAAGAGTCCAGACCAGTTGTCCTGTTGAATGGCTCCAACCTGGACTTGCCAGATTGTTTCCTTGTGATCAGGCACTCTGGATAAACATTTTTTGGCAAGGATATAACATGAGACATTTTGGGGATTTCCCTCTGCAAGTCATCAGGAGGTATGCATCAATTTACCCATTATTTGTGATGCTAATTTTGACTGCTTGGTTCAGGTGGTGTCCAACAGATTTCTCTATTGTAAAGGTACTTTTTACCCTTTGTCATTAATGAGGAATAAAAGAGAGGTAATACTTTGAGAGCAGGAAATATCCTGTTCCCCCAAAATCTTTTACCCAATGATTTAGCAACTATTGGTGATTTTGCTCAAAGCATTTATTATTACATCAGTGGTTGCAAAATGGTAATTTTCTGATTACATCCTTCCTTCTACATTTATTATCTATCATTTATTTGTTGAAAAATAGCGTCCCATCCCACCTTTTAAAATGTTTAACTCTGAATTCTAGATTCCTTTTTTTGTTTTGTTCAATGTTATAGTCCTCTATTATCACTGTTTTTTAATGTTCAAGTTTGGTCAGTAGAGCCATCACCTTTAATATTTGATTATTTATATTGACTTCTAAGATTATTATTCCAGGGCAAACAGTTGTTTTCTGTTGCTTTTTTTGGAGTAAGTTTTGGGATTAGATTTTGGACCAGAAATTTGAAGGTCTAACTAGGATTATATGTTCTGAGATATGTAGCAATTTGAAGAATTTCTAGTTGGCTTAAAGCACATGTGCTCATGAAATATGAATCAGAAAAAAAGAAACTAATTTATTTAGAAGGAGAAGATGAAGTTACAGAGGTATCTCCAGAAACCACCATTTTCATTACACCTCGAAGTTATCAGACATTAGAGAATATTTTCTTTTAATCTAAAACCTTCCAGGGCAATGCCAGGCTTATGAGAGGCAATAGGCGTCATCAAAACAGGGCTTTGTAGCTATATAACTGGTTCAAATCCAAGGTCTTTCCCAGCTGTGTGACTATGGACAAATTACTTCACCTTTCTCACCTGTTTCCTAAGGTAGGTAATGAGAATACATGTATCCCGTACTTTTTGAAAGTTTGCTTTATGCCCCTTCGCTTTTACGAAAGACCTGCATTAGTACCTGTTTTCTATAACTGCAAGACATCCGAAGAGGATTTTCACTTTTCAAAAAGAAGTCGGAAAGTGAAAAAAGGCCTTCAGCATTGGTTTTGCATGAGCCATCCTGGAGGCAGTGCACCCCAAGCAGCAACAGTGAAACAACCAAACTCCTTCCCTGGGAACTGCACTCAGCATCTCAACATCCAGCTGCCATAGTTTTTAACTGTGTCCGTGAGCATCCATTAGCAAGATGTGTCGTAAGGTAATTGCTTCTTTGCTTTACGCCGTTTCGGCATATGAAAAGCTTCATAGGAACACGCTCTTTTCGGATAGTGGGGGAAACCTGTACTGTTAACCGTGCGCTAAATATTTTGTCATGATTAAAAATAATGTAGCTTTAGTGCTTGTCAAGTAGTAGGAACTCAGGGCAAGTCATTCCTTTAAAAAGAGAAGTAGAGAAGGGAACTAAGTTGGGTTGCATGAATGGCTAAAAGCCTGTGTTGTAATAGCTGAACAAATGTAAATGAGTTGGCTGCGCCGAAGTGGAGATGCTCTAAAACCATTTCCTCTGCTCACGGAAGCCTGTAGCAAATGCATCTCACATACTGGAATATACGCTCCATGGAGCAGGGATTTCCATCTGTTTTATTCACGGTTTTGTCCCCAGTATCTAAAACATAGTAGGTGGCTCATTAGCTATCTTTTGAATGAGGGAATAAATGAATGACTGAATCAATATAGTTTACCAGATAAAACAGACACCCACTTCTTATGTAACTCATAAGGGGCAGCCTCTACTTTCCTCCCCCTTTTCTAGAGTTGGATTCCTATGACATAAAGTGGTGATGTCAGCTTGCTACTGCCACAGTTATGCTGTCTAACTAATTATCCTGAAGCTCAGTTGCTTAAAACAACAATCCTTTATTCTCATGCTCATAGGTCTACAGGTTGGCTTGACTAAGCTAGGCTGGCTGTTGGCTCTGGGATCCAAGCACCAGGTTGGATTCAACTGTGTTTCATGTGTCTCTCATCCTCCTTGGACCAGTGGCTACCTGGGACATGTGATCTGTTCCTTGTATCTCCTTCTGGGACCCAAGACGTAGGGTATGGGTGTTCGTGTGGGCATGGTCTCTCTAAGCTGAGTTGACTTTTAGGTTTTCCCATCATTCTGACAATATCGGCAGGTGATTTTTGGATCTACTAGATGCAGACATATATACACGCTTCACATTCCCATTTTCAAGGCAAGCATGAATTCTCAGAGGTAGTTTGAGCTCCTAGGAGCTATGTGCCAGGTACTATTCTAAGAATGTCATGCGTATTAATTCATTTAACTACAAACCATCCGATGAGATGTGGTTCTATTAATATTAAGCCCTTTTAGGGACAAGGACAGATAGGTGCAGAAAGGCTAAGTAACTTGCATAAGGTCTCTCACTGGTAATTAGGGGTAGAAGCAGGATCTGAACCCAGTTCTCTGTTTTGTGGCTTAACTTTACCTACTGCGCATTTCAGTTTAGTTGTTCAAGATGACCAGCTGTGGCTTTTTTCAGAGGCTTACAGGAGTGGCTATGGCAGACTCAAGCTCTCTGATGTTTCGAGCTACAAATATGTGAACCGAAGTCCGGTCGATTTGCATTTCTGGATTTAGGAGCAGATATTATTTATGAACTAACTGACCGACTAACAGGGAGGCCCCAGTGGAAGCTGGATGAAAGCAGAGCCAGGCTTTGCATGCAGTTACCACGGGGCCTAACTCTTCTTTCAGAAAATATCTCTCTGGAAGGGAGGCCTCAAACTGTGGATCCCCATCGTGGCGTTGAAAAGGCAACAGACAACCCTCCTTTTCTAGGCACCTCCCCAAAGAACTCTCAACAGGATATGGCTCGTTATATTAGTTCTGTAATTTTATTTTCCAAATGATGCTTATCTTTGAATCTTGGCTGGGGAAGTTATAGCTAAGGTTAAATGAGGTTCAATGTTTTATGACAATACTTCCTTAGATTTACACATGACTTTAAAAAAATGTGTATGGGGCTTCCCTGGTGGCGCAGTGGTTGAGAGTCCGCCTGCCGATGCAGGGGACACGGGTTCGTGCCCCGGTCCAGGAGGATCCCACATGCCACTGAGCGGCTGGGCCCGTGAGCCATGGCCGCTGAGCCTGCGCGTCTGGAGCCTGTGCTCCGCAACGGGAGAGGCCACAACGGTGAGAGGCGCGCGTATAGCAGAAAAAAAAAAAATGTGTATGTTTTCATCTCTTAAAACCTGTGACAAAATACTGGATTATCTTCCATGCTGTCATTCATTTTCTACATTTGATATAAGTACTGAGCACCTCTTATTGTCAAGCCCTTCACTGGAACTGGGAAAGACACACTGAGCAGTAACCAACCAGCCTCTGATCTCAAGGAACTCATAGCCTAGTGCGGAGGTGGACGTGAAACCAAGGATCTCATAAGTAAGTGTACAATGCAGCCGTGAGGTGGGCTAAGGAGGCCAGGGCCTGGTGCTAGGAGAATGTGCATTGGAGCAATTTGGTATAGTTCTGGGAGGTCAGGGAAGGAGTGCTTAAGCCAAGAGGGGGGAAGCAGCATGTGCAAATGCCCTGGACTATGTCTAGTATCAAGGACTCGGCCAGGGAGGCTGAGCAGAGCCAGGGAGGTGAGGGCAGTGGCAGAGGCCACTGGAGAGGTAACGAGTGCCAGATCACATGGCTTTTACAAACTGTAGTACCCAGGCTCTACCCACAAAGATTCTGATTCAGCTGGAGGAGGGATTAGACACAGGTTTTTCTTTCTTTCTTTTTTTCTTTTTAGGTTCCTTCAGGTAAAGCAGCCAGGGTTGACAATCATTAGCCTAGGGTTATTTAAGCCTTAATCTAAGGGCCTGGGAAACTACTAAATTGTTGACAGCAGGGGATGACATGACTCAGATATACATCTTAAGCCCCTAGGATACCTGTACATACATACACCCAGTGAAGAAAAAAGGAAGCCTTAGAAATATAGATTTAAATAGCTTTCAACTTTACAAAAAAGACTTTTTTTGAGATGAAAAAATAGAGACAACAATAGATGTGTTTTTTTTTTTCCTAAAGCTACTTAGGTGTATGTTAGAATCTCTGGCTTTAGAAATTTGAATTCAAATAGAGTAATGCAAATTTCCAAGTCTTTGAAAAATTTTCCATATGTCCTCAGAAAACTCTCATCCTAAATCATGGAAGCTCCTTCCTTGAAAGTGAAAACCTTATACTCACCTAGGCTCTCTATATTTTTAAAAAATGTTTCCATAAAAGAACCACAGGTCACAGAAATTATTCTGATTTGAATACTTTGGCTACAGTAGGGAATTTGTGTGATACCTTTCCAAATAACTTGCCTTCCAAGTAAATCAGTTTGTTGATATTGAAAGTGTTTCCATAATAATATTTCATCTGATTCTTACGTTGTGTGGAAATTGAGGAACAAAGACATCAAAGTCTCTTTCAAGGTCAGACAGAAGTGAATAGCCCAGCCAGAACTACGCCTGAGTTTCTGACTTCTATCTTCATGGCCGTTTTTTTCCCTCGTGCAAAAACTGGGAAATGTGATCTCATAAATCAGGACTTTTCAGAAGATTCCGGTCATGTGATTATAAGAATTGTCACATACTGTTCCCTCTTGTACCTCCAGACATTAACTCAATTAAGCCTCATAACTCCACTTCAAGAGGAGAATTATTTCCATTTCACCTTTGTTCACCCAGTTTCTCTGTCTTCGCCATTAGATAGTCAGGTCCATGAGGGCAGGTCCCATGTCTGTCTTATTCACCAACGTACCCTCCCTGCCAAATACCTAGCATATAAGTAAGCAGTCAATAAAAATGTGTTAACTTGGAAATTCTTTGAGGAAAGAACTACAATTATTCTCTTTAATTTGTCTCATACTCCCAGATGTGGCCTCTGGGACTGAGTAAATTCTTAACTAACTAGTTAGCCTGCTGAATTAACCCAAACTTTGAAAAGATTAGGTTGTCACCATCTCTTCTATTTTTAGGGTGATCAACCATCCTCATTTGCTCAGGACCATCCCACTTTTAGCACTGAAAAGTCCTGCATTCAAGGAAACCTTTCAATCCCAACAAGACCAGGACACCTGGTCACACTAATTAGACACAGAACATAAGATTTTTCACCTGGAAGAAAGTACCTTTTGGGCTTCCCTGGTGGCGCAGTGGTTAAGAATCCGCCTGCCAATGCAGGGGACATGGGTTCGAGCCCTGGTCCGGGAAGATCCCACATGCCGCAGAGCAGCTAGGCCCGTGCGCCACAACTACTGAGCCTGTGCTCTAGAGCCCGCGAGCCACAACTACTGAAGCCCGCACGCCACAACGAAGAGTAGCCCCCCCGCTTGCCGCAACTAGAGAAAGCCCGTGTGCAGCAATGAAGACCCAACACAGCCAAAAATAATATATACATTTATTTTTTTAAAAAAAGAAAAGAAAGTACCTTTCGACCCAGTGGTTCTCCGAGTGTGATTCCCTGGACCAGCAGTACTAGCATCTCCTTCAAATCTGTAGGAAACAGGCAAATTTTGAGGCCCCTCTGTCCTTCTGAATCCAAAATTACCGGCGTGGGCCCAGTAATCCGAATTTTAATAAGCTCTCCAGGTAACTTGGATGCCAGATAAAGTCCAAATCACTGTCAACCTGAGTACTGTTTGATCAAACAGGAAGTATAAATAGATAGAGCCTGAAAGCAGACCACTAAGACAATGCCAGTCTGTCCTTCTTTGGCTTTAACTCTCTTTGGTTGCTTTAAATCCCCTAATCCTGGCTAAGCTCTCTTTCCATTGAAGTGGTAAAGAAGGCGTGGGCGGGTGCCTCTCGACACACCCTGTGGCTTCATAACTTGGAAGTCTTGGTTTACAATATGGTGGCTTCCAAGCAGCACTGGTTTCAGTGGCGACCTCATGTCTCTCTTCTTGGGCACGGTGGGTAGAGCAAAGGAAAGAAATGTTTTTCCATATAAAAGTGAGCAAGAATATGCCGTGTATAGGTCCAGGACCCAGAAGATAGTAGTGATGCTTCAGAAGAGTGTCTTTTAGAAAGAATATAGTCACGATTTTCTCTCTTGTTTATATCACCAGGTTTTCAGAAACACGAAAGACAGGGCCAGACCTGACGTCCACTTCCACATCCTCCAGTTATTCAAATTCTTGAAACATCAATCAATCCAAAGTCAGTCACCCAGGCATTTTGCTGGTCTCCGTAACATTGGACACTTTAGATAGGATTCCTAGGTACACAGATACCACAAATTCCCTGGGGAGATAAGTGGGAACAAAAGGCACTGGAATGGCTTATCCTTTTTCCAGATAAGGAAATTGAGTGGATGATTGGATAATTCCTTGGATGACTTCAGAAGAGGCATCAGGGCTGGGAAGAGAAGTGAGGCGCTTCCGGCTTCTGCACACAGCTGAGGTCATTCGGGCTTAGAGGCATTCATCTTTAAAGACCTGAAGACGGGGAACTTTTCTGAATGACTTATCAGACAGATGGCGTGATGGCTTCCAGCCATGGAACTCACTTACTCTGGATAGCTGTCAAGGATAAAAGCTCTATTTTCAGGTCTCATATGAAGTGTTTTTTGTTGTTGTTGTTTTTAAACTTTTTTCCTAACATGGCTCCTAACTAGTTCAGTTGGTCTGGAGAATGGCATTCATCTACTTCTCTCTGGGGTGTTAGACTATGCAGGGGTAAAGGTGTGGGCACCACCATGCCAGAACACAAACTTGTGGACAGTGCCAGCCAAAACCAATTTCTGACTCACCAAGCAAGGATGTGCTGGGATCCCTTAAGATGCCAGGGCATTTTTCTAGGGCAATGTCTTGACCAAATGACCTTGCAAATCTACCTCCTTCCCGTCTCCATTTGCTCACCCTGTTGTCACTCCATTAACTAGGGATGAATAAAATATCCTCTCAAGTGGATCTCCAAATTTAAATAAGCAAACAGATGATATCTACGTGATCATATTGACAGCAGTGAACATTTCATTTGGATTTCATAGGACAGATATAGGTGATGTTACATGTTAATAACTAGAATGTGAGCTGCTTGAGGGCCTTTCTCTGAGTACCCCTTGTAGACCTAACACCTCGCTCATAGTAGAAGCTCACTAAGTGTTATTCCTGGAATGCTGTGTAAAAGCATTTGGAAAACTATGAAGCACTCTAATATCTTTCTACAAATGCTCATATGTACCCGTATCTCTATACCAATCTGGACTACCTACATCGGTATCTCTACTGTTTCCTCCTTTCTCTCTCTTTATATATATATCATGCATGCTTTGTACAGACCTTCCTCAACCTACAGAGCTTTGCCAGTTATTTCTCAGTCCCTCCTTATGGCAGCCCAAGGAGGATGTACCAGGCTGTAGTGCCTGGCAATTCCCAGCTTGCTCAGGAGCTCTCTCCCTCCAGCCCTCTCCCCCTCCCCTTTCTCACCAAATAGAGCACATTTCCACATGACCAGCTTGGCCTAGTCAGTGCTTAAAAAAAATAATCAAAAGCTTTAAAATGCTTTTCAATGGTTCCAAAACAATAAAGTCAGTTAAAAGGAACACCAATGGTGCTATTGCGTTAGGTGGCAAGGATCTGAAGTACAATGAACACAAAACTTTCATAGCATTAAGGGAGTGATTATTTTATTGACATGATTCCTCTTCAAACATATGTTTCAAACGGAGTTTAAGTATTGAAAAAATTAACTTTATTGTTAAGACTCAAATCCAGCTTTTATTGTCTCTGTAGCAGTTTGTAAATGGATCATGAATGGGCCAGACTTTTTGAAAGCGTTTGGCATATAACCACATGAAAAACTAGCAGATGTATAACTAGCCTCAGGTTTGTATTTCTACCATCCCGGTTAATCACTTAATCAGTCATCTCTCACATCAGTACCAGTGCCCTGACGAGGAACTCAGTTCTTAGGCCCCAGAACTTGGAAGGCATTGACCTCAGTGTTATGAAGGTGTGGGAGCCAGGAAGGTAGGTCTGAGAAGGATGGCGGGTGTCTCCTGGATCAGGCCTCATCTACCTTGGCTTACCGCCCCTTGCTTCCGGAGATACAAGGCCACCGTCATGAGGCACTTTGAGAGTTGTGGGAAATGAGCCATAACCAGTAACCTGGGGGGAGACAGAGCAGGACAGACAGGTGGGCCTGGGATCTTTAAGACACTTAAAAAAGTGTCAGCTGGGGGCTTCCTTGGTGGCTCAGTGCTTAAGAATCCGCCTGCCAATGCAGGGAACGTGGGTTCGAGCCCTGGTCCGGGAAGATTCCACATGCCACGGAGCAACTAAGCCCGTGCACCACAACTACTGAAGCCAGCGCCTTAGAGGCCGTGCTCGGAAACGAGAGAAGCCACCACAATGAGAAGCCCACACACCGCAACGGAGACCGCGACTAGAGAAAGCCCACGCGCAGCAACAAAGACCCAGTGCAGCCAAAAATAAACAAATAAATTTATTAAAAAAAAAAAAGTGTCAGCTGGTGGAGACCAGTCTTCTTTTTTTGTTTTTGTTTTCTTTGAGGTTTTTATTTGTTTCTATGAGTTCAGTTTTTTAAGTTATTTTTTTGTCTATATTTATTTATTTGTTTGGCTGCACAGCATGTGGGATCTTAGTTCGACCAGGGATCCAACCTGTGCCCCCTGCAGTGGAAGTGTGGAGTCCTAACCACTGGACCACTAGGGAATTCCCTATTTTTTATTTTATTGAAATATAGTTGACATAAAATATTATTGTAGTTTCAGGTGTACTGCATAGTGATATTATGTGTGCATACATTATGGAATGACCACATGATAAGTCTAGTAACTGTCCCCATACAAAGTTATTACAATATTATCGACCATATTTCTTATGCTGTCTATTACACTCCCGTGACTTTTTATTTTATAACTGGAGGTTTATACCTCCTAATCCCCTTCACCTATTTTGCACCCTTCCCACCTGAGACCAGAGTCTTCTTAGCTAGAAGACTGAAGTTGTCCCAGGCAGCCTGACACTTCTTAGCAGTACCAGCCACATCACTGCTGCTTTTACACTTGCTTCTGGACATCCTGGGCATGAAATAAAGATACCGTACTACTGTACTCTATACACTACTGTACAGAAAAATACACAAAAGCGCAACTACTTGTAGAGGATGCACGCACGTGACAATGTACACCAAACATGCAAACTAACTTACGTGATTGGACATGTGAATGCACGTTTGCATCTTTGAAAGTTTGCAACTTGAAGGTTCATATGTAGGGGACTTACTGTATTGTGTTAGTGGATAATTTTTTTTCTTAGTAGAAGAAATGCTGAGGGACTTCCCTGGTGGTGCAGTGGTTAAGAATCCACCTGCCAATGCAGGGGACATGGGCTCGATCCCTGGTCTGGGAAGATCCCACGTTCTGCAGAGCAGCTAAGCCCATGCACCACAACTACTGAAGCCCGGGCGCCCTAGAGCCCGAGCGCCCTAGAGCTCAAGCGCCGCAACTACTGAGCCCGTGTGCTGCAACTACTGAAGCCCACGTGCCTAGAACCCGTGCTCCGCAACAAGAGAAGCCACCACAATGAGAGGCCCATGCGCCGCAACGAAGAGTAGCCCCCACTCGCTGCAACTAGGGAAAGCCCGCGCACAGCAACGAAGACCCAACACTGGCAAAAAAAAAACCAACAACAAAGGAAGCAACGCTGAAAGGTACTCTTCATCCTAGTTTTCTGCAAGGCTACTGATAGATCATACCACTCAAGAGTTGGAAAATCAGATGGTTTTACCAGCCTCAGCAGTGGACTTCAGCATGGAGGTGGAGGCAAGGAAAAAGCACCAGGAGTGGTGAATGCCTGCTGTGTGTCAGGCACTGTACTGGGCACTTTGCCTCCATAATAATCTCATGGGGTCAACCACTCAGTGTGGTTGCTGTTACTCTCC
The DNA here is from genome assembly GCF_949774975.1 of Lagenorhynchus albirostris. NCBI lineage: Eukaryota > Metazoa > Chordata > Mammalia > Artiodactyla > Delphinidae > Lagenorhynchus > Lagenorhynchus albirostris. Next base: position 34,135,226 of record NC_083107.1, on the reverse strand, counting down.
CATTTTGCAGATGAGGAAACCATGCGTTAGAGGGCAGAGGGTCTACAGCAGAGCTTCCCAATTGGTCTACTGAAATTGGTGCTGAGCTATCCATCCTCTCAGACCCAGTGGTGCCAGGATGGAGCCTGAGGGACCTGGAGCATCCTACCGTCAACTCCTGAGGAGAACACAACCTCCTCCTCATGCCCCGCCAGGTCACCGCAAGATGCCCCGGCCACAGGACAGGCCCGTGGTGAGCTTGGGTTCAGGGCAGACCCTGCTCTTCTGTCCTCTGACTCTCACAGCTCCAGAGGGCTGGGGCAGGGCTTACAGGGGTGACCTCGAGAGCCTGCTTGTGGCCAAAGGCATAGAGAGTCCGGAGATGGAAAGTTTCAGGATTAAGGCTGAAGCTGAGGTGCTAAACTGGTAAAAACTTCTCAGGTAACTTTGGGGAAAACAGATACCTTTCTTGTAAGAAAACAAAAGTTCTCTATTTGTGCACCACAATCTTAGGGTACAACTAAGAGAAAGAGGAGGGGAAGAGGACCCTGGGCCATCCCAACTCCCTGAAGCTACTGTCAGCAAGGTCGGAAGGTGGCCAGACTTTGTCTTTGGTGAGCAGTGGCAGAGCCAGAGAGTTATGGCCCATATTTTCATGGTCTCTTGATTGGATGATTAGAGCTCCCTATGTTTTGTCTGCTGGCTGAGTAGTTTGGTGTCTGCACAAGGCTCAAACGCTGTAGCCAGACTCCAGGAGCGTCCATGGCTACATATGTGGAGAGAAGTTTTGAGTAACTGGAATGACTTTCCGTTGATGAGAGCACTGATTTGTTTTTTTAATTGCACTTATAGTTTCTAAGACCCAAAATAACCTTGGACTATAGAGCACAGGTTAGTTCTTTAGGCAAGTCTTGATGTATTCTGCCCTCTAAAAGGGCCAGTCCCTACCTCAGTTAATATATTAGGAGCTTCTGGTTCAAGGCAAAGATTTCCACTGATGTGTCTTCAGGACAATCGCTGCTTCTATTCATTCCCATGGGAAAGGCAACTTTCAGAGAGAGATTCTCATGTCTCCACAAAGGTTTGGGGAGATAACCTGGGGAGTTCTGCAGCCTCTCTTTTTTTTGTTCTGAGTGTGACTTGCTGGCAACTTCTCTCTTTCCCTAGGGACCTTTGTTCTCAGAACCTTCCACCAGCTCATGTTGCGGGGAAAGAAGGCATTTTCCAGGGAGACTAATCGTTCCTCGAATTTGTAGAGGGCTATCTAGTCTTTAGTACTACAGAGAACATTAAAAATATCGTAGGCTGCTCCTGCTTTTATAAATGAAGAATTGAAGTCTAGGGAAGTTAAATGATTATCCAAAATGTCACAGCCAGCAAGAGGCAGAGCCAATGATGATAAATCCAGGGTCCTTGTCAGGACACTAGACTAATCTCTTTATGGGTGGGGGATTCAGGCTCCATGAAGTCCATGGAGGGAAGCTCTTATTAAGTTTGTCCAGTATGTTACTTCTCTCCTATCTTCGTATATAGGATCAGGGTTGGGAGACAAGCACACACTCAAATGACAGAGTGGGAGAGTAGCCAAAGCTCCCAAGTCTTCTCCTTAGGTGGGGTTTAGAAGACTGTGGAAGGGTGCCCCCTTCCCCATCTTTCTCCTAATTCAGAAACTAGGTCAAGAAAGCTAACGGAATTAACGTAAAATAGATTAGCTCTTTCATTGGCCTAAGTAGTCCAGCTTCAGAAATCTTTGGGAAAGATGATACCCAGGAGACTAAGATACTTATGCAATTAAAATATAAAGAATATAAAGATTGTGCCTGAATGACCTGACTCTTTCTGAGGTTACACTTAGCTGAAGGGCAGCCGTATGTACCAGGTCTGGGAAAAGAAGATTGCAAGGGCTGTACGGCTCTTGTTTTGACCCATAGGTACAGGCCATAGCACTGGCCCTGGTTACACAGATATACCCTATAGAAGAGTGGAGAGAATTTGACAGCCTCCCATGAATTCATTCTGAAAGGATTTACATGACAGGTACCGTGTGCCAGGGGTGGGTATGCAGATCTGAAGCCTGCCTGGCCCTGTCTCTGTGAGTTCTCAGTGCAGCAGAGAGATGAGAATACGGGCTGGAGGGCAGCTGGGGGCAGACACCATCAGCTCAGCCTGAGCTGAGGGCGATTAGGGCCGCCCCCTGAGGCAAGGCAGCTGTGATCTCATTATATCTGCAAGTGCTGACATGGTCTCAGAGGGATCACCCCATGCTAGCTAACTGATCCCCTTATGGATTTGTCCTTCCCTGTAAATGGCTTTCAGATTTCTAAAGCAATTCAGTTGAGTGGCAGGAGTCAGTAGACTTTACCCTCACAGCCACTCCCACGCTCATAATTCGAGACGCTGCTTCAGGAATCTCATTTTCACAGCCGAATGTCAGCAGATCCAGTCTGATATCTGAGGATGAATTTGAAATCAATGGCAGTATATTTCCCAATCTTGGAAGTGTGGTTTCAGGCATTGTTGACTAATAGGCATTGCTGAAAGCAATCTCCATCCAAAATCTCTGTAGTAAGAAAAACATTTCACATTTATCGATCACTTACTTTGTGACACGCTGTATGTGCATTAGCTCATTGAATCCTCCCAACAACCCATGGGTGGGTCCTATTATTATCCCCAATTTATGGGTGAGTAACTGAAGCTGAGAGTAAATGATTAGCCCAAGAGCACACAAGGGGGAAGTGGCTTGGTGGGGATTTGTAACTCCTAAGCCCATGCTTTAAGTCCAAGCAGCTTAATCACCACATTAAACTGAATCTTTATCTGAAATAATGCAATACAAGAGGGAATTTTCTGTTTCAGGTCTTTTGAAGAAGTGGGAGGGGCTTCTTAGTCTTAGAGAAGTGGATAGTTTGAGGAAATTATGATTACCATAATATTTCCTATATATCCTTTTATACTTCGAAGATGACAATTATAAAGACTCTTTCATATGACCTTAAAGAGGGGAGGGCACTCATCCCTAACACCAAGGAGAGAGAAACCTCAGGCTAAACATCTCTGCATGGTGCTGGCAGCGGTGAAATGGAGAACCGTTTCCCCATCTGTGCAGGGGGAGGGGTAATAGCACCTCCCCATTAGGGTTACTGTCAGGCTTAAATGAGATGATGTCTGAAAATTTTCTAGCACTGTGCTCAATAATTAACTCTAATTTATTACTCAAGGTTTTAGGGGGGAAAGATAAGTAATTTGACTAAGTAATTAAAAGTATATTTTTATTAAAATAAATGGGCATGCAGGGGACTAGAACGAAAACATTGCATATATTTAAAAAGATATAGATCAAATATAGACTTCCCTGGTGGCACAGTGGTTAAGAATCCGCCTGCCTATGTAGGGGACACGGGTTCGAGCCCTGGTCCAGGTAGATCCCACATGCCGCGGAGCAACTAAGCCTGTACGCCACAACTACTGAGCCTGTGTGCTAAAGCCCACGAGCCACAACTCCTGAGCCCGTGGGCCACAACTAATGAAGCCCGCGCGCCTAGAGCCCGTGCTCCGCAACAAGAGAAGCCACCGCATTGAGAAGCCCACGCACCGCAACAAAGAGTAGCCCCCGCTCGCCACAACTAGAGAAAGCTGGTACTCAGCAACGAAGACCCAACACAGCCAATAAATAAATAAATAAATAAAAGATATAGATCAAATATCAAAGAAATGTGATGCCAGTTATCAGGCCTCTTCAGGATCTGCCTCAGACGTTTATCTGTTTGTACTATTTCAATGAAAATGACTATGTTGCCAGGCCTTAAAAAGTCCTTTCCTCTTTAATGCTTCCAGCACCCAGAAAGGGGGCCCATCGTGACTTCCCTTGATATGTAAGTGAAGCCTCTGAGACCCGGACACCTAAAGTTGCCCATTTCAAGTTTGTTGTTTTCCCCCAAACTCCCTTTGTGTCTACTGAACCCGAGGAAGGCTGCGGGGAGGGTCTGTCTTCCAGATACCATCCAGAAAGGGAGCCCCGTGGGGATGCGGGATGCTTTCTGGGATACTTTCTACGAAGCTTCCATCGCAAGCCTGAGGAACCTTGATAACTTCCTCCTGTGTTTCCCTATCTCCTTTCTGTCTCCCTTTAGAGATTAGCAGTAAAACCCATCCCATCCACCACTCTTGTGAAGGAGGCTGACCTAATACCATTATTTCCTTTTTTTCATCTCTGAGGCCCAGAGAGGTTGTACTATTCCTCACAATCCTACAAAAAGTTCGGAGGCGACCTACAGGTTCAAGCACACGTCTTCCAATGTCTATTCTTGTGCACTTGCCACCCTGGACCGCTTGCATCTCAACAAGTGTCTTTCTGGAAATTGTGGTTAAGAGACCTGGACTCAAAGCTAGAGAGATGGGTGCTTGAATCCCAGCTCCACCGCTTACTGGTGAAGCTTGAGGGGCTGTGGAACGTTTCATGACCCTATTACAGCTTTAGTCCCCAGCCACGCCTGTACATGGAGGGATTAAATGAAATGATCTCTTTAAAGGCTGAGCACAGGGCCTGGCAGAGAGTAAAGCCTCAAAAGATGTTAGCTGTTCATATTCTTTCTTAGAAGTAATTCAAAGAAGTACATTTAGAAATTTAGGGGGAGGAACCTGCCAGTTTTTCGGGTTCACATCCAGGCAATGAGGGCCTTTTTACCTCATTCAGACGTTGCACAGAATCGTCTATATTCAGTGCTATCCCCATGTAAAGGCTGACATGTTTCTGTAACATATGAGGTCCTGGTAAACATTTAGCATTAACACTTGGGTTGAAGGGGCTGGGGTTCTTGATATACCTTTAAAACCAGCGTGGGGGGCATTTTCACCAGAGAAAAGGGAAATTGGCTACATGGCAGCTTTGAGCCTTGCTGAGTGAGATTCCTATGTTGAAGAATGAATTACTAGAGTGAGTCATGGTGTGGGGCTCGACACACAGGTCATCTCACTGAAGAAGAACTAGTTTGTAGGGAGGTAGTTTGTTTACTTGGTGTCTCCAAAGGAGCAGAACCTCATTCCTTGCTCACCGTTCCTGGGACAGATGCTCAGCCCAGGGATCTAGGAGGAGATTGTTAAAGAAAAAAAATACTCAGTGATGTTTGTTAAAGACGGTGAGGCAGGCTTTATTCAGGACCATCACGATAGCTATAGGGACCACTGCAACTGGGCTTTATAGTGGCGGAGAGAGATTGGGCTCAACTCAGAACACAGCATGGGCAAGTGGGAATTTATAGCCAAGCAGGAGGATGGAGGTCAGGCATGAAATATTACCAAGAGGAAACATCAAGGGTAAGGGGGATTCTGGCTAAATTGACCTCACAGGATTCTTGCTGAAGACAGACCAGGGTGACCAGACATCACTTGGGGATGGTGGAAGATGATGAAACTGATCAGATATCGAGGGTGGGGGGGTTCTGGTTAAACTGACTTAGCAGGGTTCTTGCCCAAACTGGATTTTACAAGGAAGTGCACAGATCAGGATCCTGACTAAAGTTTTTTTTTTTTTTTTTTTGGCTGCGTTGGGTCTTCGTTGCTGTACGCGGGGTTTCTCCAGTTGCAGTGAGCAGGGGCTACTCTTCCTTGCGGTGCGCAGACTTCTCATTGCGGTGGCTTCTCTTGTCGTGGAGCACGGGCTCTAGGCGCGTGGGCTTCAGTAGTTGTGGCACATGGGCTTAGCTGCTCCACGGCATGTGGGATCTTCCCAGACCAGGGTTGGAACCCATGTCCCCTGCATTGGCAGGCGGATTCTTAACCACTGAGCCACCAGGGAAGCCCCTGACTAAAGTTTTGTCAAGCACAGAATCTTTGTCAAGCCTGTATCTTTGACATTCCCCAGTGCCGGCCAGCTACTGGGCTTCCTGGATGCCTCTCACCGTTGTTTGCAAAGGAAGTCATCGCTTTGGAAAGAATACTGGACAGGTTTACAAACACCCAGATATGGGTGGGGGAGGAGAAGCATCCCGTACAGTAAGGAGTTCTTGTCTCACTGAGAGAGTTTACAGTCCAGGAGTAAAGGAAACCCAGTGAAGAGAAAAATCCATACTTGGCTAAAGGGGCAGCTTGCATCTGACCGCAAGAAGCCGGGAAAGTGACCTGGATTTCCTCAAGGAGCCTGGAAGCAGTTCCTGCCCATTATCTCCTTTGTTATGAAACCCTCTAGGGAAAGAAGGGGTTGTTTTTTCATCAGCCCCCAAACCCCTTACAAGGATGAGACTGTGCCCGGAGATGGCAGGTGCCCAGGCTCAGGTGCACTGAGGATACAGGGAGGCTGCCTTGCATCTCCAGCCCACTGGGCTTTCCTCTTAACAGTGGGACAGATGGACAGAACACCACCTGGTTTCTACTAATCACATATATTATCCAAGAGATGAGTGATGAGCTCTAGTTATGAGAAGTTGATTTGGGAGAAAGCCTAGGATGGAGACTCCCAGTTTAACTCTTTCTGACCAGCACAAGCTTAACAGGATGCAAAGATCCTACCCTGTCTTCCCCCCTCCCCCTTTCCTGCCAACTAGTTGGAGGTCTACAAAGCCAGCTTATTTTCAGCCTTTGAGGCGAGGCTGATCCACGCTTTCCCTCGCCCCTTCCTTTGAAAGGCAGTCCTTTTCTCTCCTGAGCCTGTCCTTGAGCAAAGAGAGCTCAAAGCTGCCCCATCTGCAGTATGCTGTGGCCACGGGCCCCGGGAGTGTGAAGGTACAGCTGACCTGCCGGTAGGAAGCATTTAAAGGCATTGAAGTACCAATACTTCCGGCTGTCAGGATTTAAGTCATCAATTTGTTCATCCAACCTGTATAGGCAGCATCCCGTAGAACATTCTGAGGGGAGAGAGACAGAAAGAGATGGAGAGGCAGAGAGGAGAAAGACAGAGAGAGACAGAGAGACAAAGAATCAGCATCAGGGTATTATTTCCAAGGAAGGATTGATTACTCAGGTAAACACAGAAATACCCTTTCTATGATAAAAAAAAAATGCCCCACACCACAGTTTCAGTTACCTAAAAAAGAGGGAAGTATGTCTTTAAAAATATTAACAAGAAATATTTCAAACATATGAAGAAGTGCAGAGTATATTGTAATTCATGAGTATGAACTCCTAACATCCTGACTTACCATTTAGGGCTATTGGCATTTAAAAAAATTTTAAGGAATAAGCATTATAAATATCAATTGAAGCCCTCTTGTGCTCGCCCCTCAATTCTCTACCCCATCTGAGGGGCTGTGTATCTCTCTAGTCCGTCACAAGTATTTTCAAAGTAGTAAAAGCAAAGGAAACTTGTAAATTAGCCACTACCATTAAAAACATTCCTTTAACTTCCTTCTCTTCTTTAGGTCAGCAACCCCATCCTCTTCACCAGCACCATTAGGTTCCGGAATGGGTTTGGCCTCAACAATGGCAGTTGAGAAAGCCAGGACCCCAGGGAGTGAGGTGTTTGTAGCTGACCCTGTGCACACACAGGGGCGGACGCTGGGAAGGAGTGGTGTGACCCTCCCTTGCAACCCAGCACCCCCGGCGCAGACCCTAGCACAGAAGAGCTGCTGGATGCAAACTTGTTGCGTGATTGCCTCTGTTAGTGAACGAATGAGCACTCAAATCCTGCCCACAGTGCAGTCCAAGCCCTGAACTTCATCCTAATGAATGATTCATCCTAATCAATCCTAATCAATGAAAACCTCTTTAGAGGGGATTCATCTTGTTACCTACTGTAATGGATGCCCCACCTGGGCAGTTGGTTGGAACTCAAAGCCAGGTTTCAGTAATACCAAGTTCTAATGCAACCCAGATTGCTTCCCAGAGTTCTCAAAGGATGGCGTCAATATCTCCCCAGGAATCCAGGCTGGGCAGAGGGCAGGTGGCGGGAGGCCTGGGGTGGAAGAGTACAGGTCTGAGAGCTATCAGGACCCAGTGGGGAGGGACTTCACGCTGTGACTCTTGGCTGTATGGTCATTCGGAGATCTGATGCTGAGTGGGTGTCAGGCACTGTGTTTATTCACTGAATCCTTGTAACAAACCCATGAAGCAGGAGCTATTGAACCCTCGTGTACAGATGAGGAAACCGAGAACCAGAAAGCCTAAGTAACTTGTCCAAGGTCACACAAAAGGAAGTGGTGGAGCTGAGGTTTTTCCCAGGCTGGGGACTCCACAGTTCATGCCTTTGTTTAAGCTGGGGTATAATTTACATTCAGTAAAATTGACCCTTTTTAGTGGTATACAATTCTATGAGCTTTGACAAATGCATACAGTTGTAAAACCACTACCACAATCAATGTATAGAGCAGTTCCATCACCCTCAAAAATCCCCTGGTACCCCTTTGTAGTCAATCCATTCACCAGCAGCCCTGGGCATCCAGGAATCTGTTTTCTGTCTATTTTGCCTTTTCCAGAATAAATGGAACCATACAGCCCTTTGAGACTGGCTCCTTTCACTTAGCAAAGTGCACGTGAGACTCCTGCTGCTGCTGCTACATACATCTGTTGTTTGTTCCTTTTTTCTTTTTTTTTTTGTTGAGTACTGTTACAGTGTATGGATGTACCACAGTTGGTTTCCATTCATTAGTTGAAGGATACTTGGATGGTGCCCAGTTTGGGGGGTTATAAATAAAGATGCATCAACATTTGTGTACAGGTTTTCGTGTGAATGGAAAAACTCCTAGGTATTTACACATTTCATTTGGCTAAATACCTAGGAGTGAGATTTGCATAGCCCACGGTTTTAGCCAGACTCCAAGATGCTATGAGACTGAATATCCAGGACCCTGGAGATGTTACAGCCCCTGTTGCAGGGGTGAAGGCAGGGAAAAAAGATTTTCTTTTGATCCACACACTTCCAAAAACCTCAGAAACAATTGTTTTGTTCTAGTCTTTACCCTTTTTTTTTTTTGCGGTACGCAGGCCTCTCACTGCTGTGGCCTCTCCCATTGCGGAGCACAGGCTCCGGACGTGCAGGCTCAGCGACCATGGCTCACGGGCCCAGCCGCTCCGTGGCATGTGGGATCTTCCCAGGGCACGAACCCGTGTCCCCTGCATTGGCAGGCAGACTCTCAACCACTGCACCACCAGGGAAGCCCTACTCTTTTTAATATAGAAAAAAATGATAATGTTATAATCACAACAAAGTTTTAAGATTAAAATGTGATTTTTGATCTGTGACAAGTGTGAAAAACTGAACACCACTCTTTTTTGTTTTCTTCACTATTTGTAATCTTAGTTCTCACACCCCAGACAAAACTCAACCTTTTCTCCCCACGACATAATACATTTCTAGTTGTTTCCTTTATTGCTTTGAAAGCCATTATGGTCAGACCCAGGCATTAAACAGAAAGTGTGGATGAGGTTTTCCTTCCCTCCTCTCTTGAGAATTCTGCTCTTTCCTCTCAGGTTTATTTTAACTCACTTCTATTCTACCCCACTTCTCCAGCCCCCTTCCTTATTCTCTCCCATCATCTGCTTTGGAAGAGGGAGCTAGATTCTCAAATGGAAGCCTCCTTGTTATATTTGGTTAAAGTCTCTCTATCGAGTTGAGGACACTTAGACATCAGGCAAACCATGTCCCCCCACTTTGCGTCCTGATGTGTGTATGTAAGAAGTGTGTGAAACTTCCCACTTCTAATGAAACTGTTCTTCCCATTTTTACATGGTGAGTCAGCAGCGGCCCTCCCACAAGATGGGTTCCAGTGAATTGACAAAACGAAACAGGACTTGGTGAAAAGAATTCACTTGCCATGCCTCCCCATGTAGGTAGGGGAATCATTTTCTCCTCCTTCTTTGGGCTGGATGTGCTGAGAACCTGTCTCGGAGTTATTGCCTGACTGGTTACAACAGAAACGTTCACATTCGAGACAAACGTAAGCAAGGATGGAGGAAACCCTCACAGCTGTGCCCTGTGGAGCTGTTTTCAGGAGTCAGGTGATATCTTTTGAGGTTGCTGAGTGTCTTAGCCTGGGTTCTTCCAAAAGCAGAGCTTGATAGGAATGTTTATATGTGAGCTGTCTATTTGAGAGTGAAACAGAGAAGGCGGGAGAGCCAACAAAGGGATGAGTTATTGAATTGGCTGCTTCCTGAGAAGCTTTGTGAAATGCAGCACAGGAACATCGGGGGTGGGGGAAGAGGGGGTGGGAGAAGCATGTGTCCTTCTGCTCCCACGCCCTAGTGGGCAACGGTTGCCCCATGGACATCAATACCTCCCACCCTCGCCTGGCCTTTGGCAGTGTGGGGAAATCCAGGACACGATCCCCGCGTAAACCCGTAGGCTTCCTAAGGGGGTTGGTTGAACCTCCGGCTCTTGCTGAGTAAATGGCAAAGCTGTTTGGAACTTCCTGGGACTGGGATCCAGCCTTTGCCTTCCTATCACCCTGGCTGTAAAGCTCTAGTTTACCCAGAGAGCCGGCAAGAAAGGTGGCTGTGGAATTTCTGTTTGGGAGAGGCCTGAAGACAGCCATCTGGCTGGGACCTGGGGGTAGGTCTTGAAGCTGTGTTTACATAGCAGACATTGTTTTTACTTAGACTGTATGTTTATCCGGAGATGACTGAAGGATAGTGGGAGCTCTTAGCTCTGCGCACAGCCGCCAAGGTGAGGTCTTTTGAATGAATTCTGACCATGTTCGAGAGCCTTCAGTGCTTTTCGTGCCCAGCCTCTTCACAGAACCTCCCTTTCCGTCCAGTGTGTCAATCTGGCCTGCCCACTCCCTCACTGGGGAGAAGGTGAGGGCAGGCAAAGGAGAAATCCTCCCCCAGCACAGGAACCGTAAATGAGGTCTCTGTTGCCAAGGCTTCAGGGAAATATCTTCAACGCCCAAAGTTGGTGACTCCTGGGTTCCAGGCTGTGTGATCCAAGCACAGCAGTGAGAACTGGTGGTCATGCAGCGTCCTCCGGTGCCAAGTGTTCGGAGCTGGCAGCTGTGGTGGGCACATGCGTCATCCTCCTCAATCATCCCTCAGACCTGAAGGAAAGGTGACCTCTTTAATATGTGATCTGTATTCCTTTATGCATGTCTTGGCTTGAAAAGCAGTTTCGAATTACCACGTGTCTAATATCCTCTGGGATTGTCTCTTCAACCTTGGTTTGGCTCTTGGCAAACATCTCCTTTTCCTTCCCAAGTAGCTTTGACTTGAGGAAGGGTCAGGGCAGAATAATGGAAAGAATCGTCTAGATTCCTTTGCTCTGTGGTTTTACTCACCCGTCTGTCCCCTTTCATTCTCCCTCCCTGTCCCTGCTTCTGGCCACCAAGTTGTCCCCATCCTTTTAGCCCCACTTCCTCCAGTTGTCTGAGGTCTGTCCACTCCAGTTCCCAAAGGTCACCTTCTTCTCCCAAAACAGCACTTTTCTGATCAACTCACTTTGTGATGCATCACTTCTGCCCGATGACAACTCTGGTCTTGTAATTTATCTTTTCAGGTACTCGTGCCTTATCTTTATCGTCCCCCCCCAACCCCCATAGATCACACACTCCCTAAATTTGTACTCACCACAGTGCCCGGTTTGTGGCACTTTGCTATGGCAGCCTTAGGAAACTAGTACAGGGTATAAGCCAGCTCAGGGCAGTGATAATGTCTTACCCACCTGTGCCCCCGGGCAGTGTTTAGTTCAGACCGTGTTGGTTGACTCAAGATGTTAAAGGGAACCTTTTGAGGGTTATACATTACTGGAAGGTATGGCTCTTTATAGCCTGACTAGTGTCGCAGCTGCAGAAGTTAGGGTGTCAGATGCTGAGACGGGGCCCGGGGTGTGGGGCGCTGGGCAGCTGCCTCCTGGGAGGACTGGACAGCACTAGGGAAGGGAGTTGAGAGGAAGCCAAGACTACCTTCACCTCCTTCCCAATTTTGCCGAGAGCTGGCCTGATTTCAGGGCCCTTGCATCAAATTACGTGGGTTCAAAAAGGCTCAGACACTCCTTCTGGGAGGAGGACAAATCCTCTAGAATCCAAGGTCCTGACTGTGGACCTTGGTCAGCCAGACTCCAGAGGACTGGGTATCACCGGGGGTAGGGAGAGGGGTGATGCTCTGGGGTTGAGGTCAGTTTAGCAAGTAGCCCGTTGTTCTCTCTCACACTCTGTGAAAGAGGATCAGAAGTTCACAGCATGGCTCTAAGTTCCTGGCAGCACTGTTTAGAATAGCAAGATTTTGGAAATGACCCGAACGTCTGACAATCGATGATTGGTTAAAGTATGGTTTAGCCAGACATTGGAATTCTATTCTGCCATTAAAAATGATGTCATGGATGATTGTTTATTGATATGATAAAAGGACATCATATATGAAAAACGCATACACACATGTAATATTTTACATATCATACATGTATGATACACGCATGCAGGTATAGGAAAAGATCCATGAGAAACTAAGACCATGGTTATAACAGGGGTTTTCTCTGGCAGGTGAGATTATGGATGATTTCTCCTCTGCAATGAGCACATCTTCGTGATATAAAACTAAAGTTGTTTTAGTTTTGAAAAATGCTCCTGCAGTATTCCACGGATTGAGCCATGAGAGTCCCCCTTTTCCCCTGTGAGAACTTACGTTTCTGCATTTCTTTGCCCAGGCTTGGGCTCTCTCTCAATGAGTCAACTGAGAGCCGTGTCAGAGCTGCACAGAGAAAACCTCATTGCTGGGGCAGGTGGGAGGTCTGGCCGGGAGCTCCTGGCAGCCCCTTGGGAGTCACCCTTTAGGTGCTGCAGGACCTGAGGTCACCTGCGGTGGTCCCTCCACATCGTGCAGGGCAGCGCTTCCCTGACCTCGACTTCCCCGGACCGTCTAACTTCGTGTCGGCCTCTCATTCTATTAAATATTGTCTTCCTTGAAATCCCAAGCCCCACACCTTTTCTCTAAATACTGATTTTAAAAAGTTACAATAGTCCACTCCAGTCCATCTCAGCCAGCATTTATTATTTTTTTCTTTATTTTTTTCTTTTTCTTTCTTTTGGCCATGCCGTGCGGTATGCAGGATCTTGGTTCCCCGACCAGGGATGGAGCCCATGCTCCCTTCAGTGGAAGCTCGAAGTCTTAACCACTGGACCACCAGTGAAGTCCCAGCCAGCGTTTAGTTTACTGCTTACTTTGTGCCAGGCGTGGAGTTAAGCTGCTGGGGAGAGCAAGGATCACCGAGACAAGGGTCTTACCCTGGAGGAGGGACCATGACTGACGGATCACCGAGGTGCCAGGCACTTTACTGAGGACCTCATACGCAGTCTCACTTTTAATTTAATCTATACAACAACCCTCTGGGTTTTTATGGTACAGATGAAAAATTAAGGGTTTGGAGATTGCTCAGTATGTGTTTAAATAGCAAGATGGGGGTTTAAATCCAGTTCTATCTGACTCTAACTAACTTGGAGTCTCCGAAGTGTCCACTATACAGTGCTTAGTTAGCCATATATCATAGTTTACTCAGCTACAGTCGGCCCTTCATATCTGCAGGTTTTGCATCCATGGATTCAACCAACTATGGGCCAAAAATATTTTTTAAAAAATTCCAGAAAGTTCCAAAAAGCAAAACTTGAATTTGCCACACACGTTGCCCCTATTTACATAGATTTACCCTGCATTTACGACTATGTATATAGCATTTGCATTGTATTAAGTAGTATAAGTAATTTAGGGATGATTTAAAGTATACAGGAGGATATGAGTAGGTTATATGCAAATACTGTGCCGTTTTATATAGGTCTCTTGAGTATCCATGGAGTTTGGTGTCTTGGGGTGGGGGGGTCCTGTAACCACTCTCCTGTGGATACTAGAGGGACGACTGTATTCCTTATTTGAACAACTGTATACTTTTAAGTATTTCCACTATTATAAGGAGACACTGCTATCATCTTGTACATGTACACAGCTTTTGCTGACCTTTAAAAAAATTTACATATCCACACACATTATGTGTGTGTGAGAAAAAAGACTGAAAGTAAATACACTAAACACTTAATAACAATTCGATGTGGGGAGTTCGATTGGTCATGGGAGGCACAGGGAAAATAACTTCCACTTTAAAAAATACTTTTTTAGAGCAGTTTTAAATTAATAGCAAAACTGAGGGGAAGATGCAGATATTGCCTGTACGTCCCCTCCCCCATACCTCCAGCCACTCTCACCATCAACATCTCCCACCAGAGGGGTACGTTCGTTACAGCCAATGAACCTACAATGACACGTGATTATCACCCAGAGTCCATAGCTGACATTAGGGTTCACTCTTAATGTTGCACATTCTATGGGTTTTGACAAGTGTATAATGACATATATCCAGCATTACAGTATCACACAGAGTATCTTCACGGCCCTGAAAATCCTCTGTGCTCTCTCTACTCATCCTTCCCTCTCCACAACCCCTGGCAACCACTGATCTTTTTACTCCCTCCATAGTTTTGCCTTTTCCAGAATATCATATCGTTGGAATCATAGTATGTAGCCTTTTCGATTGGCTTCTTTCACTTAGCAATTTGCATTTAAATTCCTCCATGTCTTTTCATGGCTTGATGGCTCATTTCCTTTTATTACTGAGTAATATTCCATCGTCTGGATGTACCACAGTTTATCCATTCACCTGCTGAAGGGCATCTTGGTTCTTTCAATTGTGGCAATTATGAATAAAACTGCTATAAACATCTGTGTACAGGGTTTTGTGTGGACATAAGTTTTCAACTCATCTGGATAAATACCAAGGAACGCGAAACTGCAGGATTGTACGGTAAGACTATAACTTTGTGAGAAACTGCTAAACTGTCTTCTGAAGTGGCTGTACCATCTTGCATTCCCACCAGCAATGAATGACAGTTACTTCAGATCCCTGGATGCTGTTAGCATTTTGGACTTGGCCATTCTAATAGGTACGTAGTGATATCTCATTGCTGTTTTGATCTGCAATTCTCTAATGACATATGATATTGAGCATCCTTTCATATGCTTATTTTCCATCTATAAATCTTTGGTGAGGTGTCTGTTCAGGTCTTTGGCCTAGTGTTTAATCAGGTTGCTCATTTTTTATTGTTGAGTTGTAAGAGTTCTTCATATATTTTGGATTTCAGCCCTCTGTTAGAGGGCTTTTGCAAATATTTTCTCTCAGTCCGTGGCTTATGTTCCCGTTCTCTTGAGAATTTTCACTTCTTACTTTACACGTTTCAGTGTTGTTTGATTTTTTTTTCTCAAAGAGCAGGCAGTGCTCTTTGTGATGAAAAAGTTTCTTTTTTTTTTTTTTTAAACATTGCCTTTCAATGCATTGCAAATAAACTAGAATTTATCAGTAATACAACTGCTTTGAGGAGGATTCCTAGGCAAACTAAAAGATTTCCCCTAACCAGAGAGCTTACTCTCTCTGGCCTTGCAAAGGAGAGAGAGCAGTAAGCGTGGTGAATATCTCCCACTGGAGGTAACGAACTTTTTAATAGCTTGTGTGTGGTTATGACTGTGTCATATATTTCAGAGTTTAATGACATATTATATATTTATATGTCTGATAGAAGCTTGGACAAGCAGGAGACTCTCTGCCTCCCTGAAAATAAATCCTAATGAATTGGATTCCCTTTAGCTAAAAGAAAAAACTGGAGACAGCTGTCTCAGCTAGAGAGAACAAAGAGAAAGTTTAAAAAAGAGAGCACACTGGAGGCCAGAAAAAGACACTTGACAGAAGATAGAGCTCTTCAGATGACGGACTTCTGTGGTCCTTATAGGAAGAGGGTCTACGTTTATGGTCAAAGGCCTTGGGTCCCAGACCAGCTCCAGCATAAACTCACTTTGTGACTTGAACAAGATGCTAAGCTTTTTTTGAGCCCTCCTTTCCTTATTTTGGAAAATGCAGGTGATCATAATAGTAACAATCTCACAAAGTTGTTTATGAGAATTAAATGATGCTTCACTTTCAAAGCGCTTTAGAAAGAAAGAAGTGCTTGTTCTGACCTGCCATCCAAGTATTCCTTGGGTATTTAGACAAATTGTGTTTGAATGCCTACTGTGTGTGACCACTGGGCATACCAAGGACAATAATGCTTGGCATTTAACCTCAGGAATCTGTCAGGCAATATGAAAAGTCAGATATGTGAAAGGATCACCCGACTACTGTTGCACTGGAACTTATACCGGATAATTTGCCATTTGAACAGAGGGTCATCTGTGTTGTTCATGATTACGAGAATGTTCTTTGTGTCTTCCCAAGTAGATTGCAGGCTCCTTGAAGGTAGGGCCATGGCTTATTTTTCCTCCTACAGCAAACATATATAGTGTTGTCATATCTATTACCATGCATGGAGGGCTCTCTCTGGACTAGGCTCTGTGTTGAGGTCTTTCAGATATATTTTTAGATAGATCGTATGTGATCTTTAAAACAACCCTATGAAGTAAGTAATATGGTTATTTCAATTTTACAGTGAGAAAACAGAGGCACAGAGCAGTTAAAGAACTGTCATGCGGCCTCTCAGCTGTTGAGTGGTGGAGTTGGAATTTGAACATTGATTTATCTACCTTCACAGCCCATATTCTTAACTGCTGTGTTGAAACTTGTTAACTGGTTGTTAAATTCATCTTAGGGTTTGAAGTAGAGAACTTGGTGTTGCGTTTAAGGGAGGGTGGGAGGGAGGGAGACGCAAGAGGGAAGAGATATGGGAACATATGTATATGTATAACTGATTCACTTTGTTATAAAGCAGAAACTAACACACCATTGTAAAGCAATTATACTCCAATAAAGATGTGGGGAAAAAAAAAAAAAAGAGGAGGCGGGCTTCCCTGGTGGCACAGTGGGTGAGAGTCCGCCTGCCGATGCAGGGGACGCGGGTTCGTGCCCCAGTCCAGGAAGATCCCACATGCCGCAGAGCAACTGGGCCCGTGACCCATAGCCGCTGAGCCTGCGCGTCCGGAGCCTGTGCTCTGCAACGGGAGAGGCCACAACAGTGAGAGACACGCGCACTGCAAAAAAAAAAGAGGAGGCAAGAGGTGAAGTACTGGAGAGCCCAGAGCCCTGAGAGGGAGCCTTTGGTTTCTTGTCATGGCCCTGGGGCTGGCTGGGGTGTGCGTGGGGGAAGGGGCAGCAGGGGGAGGGGATGTTCCCACCCTTGGGCATTGCATGCATTTTCCTGGTCCTGCACTGTGAGAACCGAGAGTATTTTCTCTCATTTGGCAACAACCAATTAAAGATCTCCGTGGGTTCCCACACAAGGAAGGACAGGTCAGTCAGGATGCGGAGCCAGTGTGCTAAGAGAGTGGCATCCAGGGGCCAGGCGGATCTAGGGCTGGGGGTCATCTGGGCTGCTGCTTACACAAGGACCCAGTGACGGAGAGGAGATGAAAGCAGGAGCTGGAAAGGGGAGATGCTGGGAGAAACAGTGAGGCAGACTGGGGGACAAATGGACCTTGTATTGAAAGGTTTTGGTCTTCATTGTTTTTGCTCTTTTTAGTGAATGTAATGATCTCTATCAGTCAGAATCCAGGAAACAGACAGCCCCCAGAGAGGGATGGTTCACAGAAGGGAGAAATGCTACTACCTGGGGCCGGAAGCAGCAAGGGGACAAGAGCGGACACCGGGACCCCTGAGAACTTTAGCTGTAGGACATGTCCCTTGACAGGAGCTGTGGCCTTGGGTAGAGGAACATAGCCCCCGCCAACCTGCAGCTTGGCAGGAAGTGACCGAGGGGAATAAACACCCCACTCCTCTCTTTTGCACCCTCTGATTTCGGGCCACTCACATAGGTTTCCCCCAACCAGATGCCAGAGAGCCAGCTCATGTATTTATAGCAGTCAGCAATTTGAACACAGAGCAGAGAAAGGAGCTGGAGGGCCACATAGAGAACACCCAGTGCCTGTATGCACAGAAGCAAGTAGAAGCTGCTCTAAAAATAACCAAGAGACTCTCAACAGGGAAGTATCTAAGTGAACAGTGACACGTCCACTCTAGGGAACACAATGTAGCGGTTGCAAGGCCGGAAGAGATTAATAAGTATTGGCGTGGATGGATCACTGAGACGTATTGTTGAATGATGAAGCAGATTGCAGAAAGATGCCTAGAGTAGGATGGCGTGTTTGTACACACACACACGCGCACACACACACGCTGCTGTAAGTCTGTTAAATGCTCCAAATCTACTGTCTATTATGGTGTGTGGTGTATGTGTATATGTACATGTGTGTAAGGTCTGGAATGATAATAGTGGTTTGCTTTGGGGAGGTGGGAGGAGGCAGTCAAAGGGGGTGAGAGTCAAAGGGGACTTTAGCTGTGGTAGACACCGGCGGTTGCCTAACAGCAGCCATTTCCCACCCTCTTCCATTCTTTCATACTAACAATTCAAATTTTGTTCAAGTATCAAAGGGCAGCACTGTACTCAGGGAAGGTAGGTCCAGGCATGGCTGATCTAAGCCAAGTACACTTAGACTGGTTGTCTTTCCTGTGATGTTTTTTAGGAGTAACCATGCGACCTAGTCCACTGTTTTCTTCTAGAAGTATTTTTCTTGCTGTAATAACAAGGAGAGTATAGTGGATGAAGAGCTCTGCCTCTGCACCTCCTTTCTGTCTTAGGGTGATGTTGTTTGAAATTGTGATGCACGGAGCTATGGCAACCATCTTATGACCATGAGGGAGAGGCCAGGAGAATGGTAGAGTTCAGTCCAGCATCCTGACGTCTCACTGTTCCAAAGCAGATATTCTTCTTCAAACTTCTTGTGACCTGAGATATTTAAATGTCTTTATTGCTTAAATCACTGTTAAGCAGGCATTCTGATACAATTAAATACATCCTAACCAATGCAGTAGCTTAATCTGAAATAGCTTAAGTATTTTCTCAGGAGAATTTATTCCTGTACTACTGGTGTAATTAAACATGTGTTTGTGAAGCTCCCTCAGGTGCTCATGCTTCATCTCCAGAATGGATCTGGTTCATCTTCTGCTGGCTCCCTGGGGCTCTCTCTACCCTTCAGGGTCCTCGTTTGCCTCTGCCTCTGGGCTTCTTTGATTGATGATACAGGTGGACAAGGCTTTTGGAATAAACCCTCTATCCCTCCTGAAGCCGCTCCATCCCCTGCATCCCCCACTCTCTGGGGCTGCCCTTCCCACAGCACTCTCTGCAGGGCAGGGAGGCTGCCATGTGGTAACCAAAGACATCTGGGGAGACTGGAAACGTACAGAGTGGGAGAGGCCATTAAGTCCAGGCTTAAAGCCAAGAGCCGCATATCTGGGCGAGATTCCTTTGCTCTGCACCTGGGCCTGGCATATGAGTATTATAAAGAAGCTTATTCTGATTTATCCAGGGAAGTCCTGAGGCTCCTTCGATTTGAGGGAGCTTTTATTTTATTTTATTTATTATTATTATTATTTTTGCGGTATGTGCGCCTCTCACTGCTGTGGCCTCTCCCGTTGCGGAGCACAGGCTCCGGACGCGCAGGCTCAGCGGCCATGACTCACGGGCCCAGCCGCTCCGCGGCATGTGAGATCTTCCCGGACCGGGCCACGAACCCATGTCCCTTGCATCGGCAGGCGGACTCTCAACCACTGCGCCACCAGGGAAGCCCCTGAGGGAGCTTTTAAATCACTAGCACTCACTGCCTCTACTGGAGGTCTGGATTTTAAGCCCACAGAGATGAGCTACGTGAAAACATCTTAAAGAGGAGCATGAGTGGCTTGGGCAAGTTTGCGTTGGTGGAAGGTCACTCTGGAGGCCGAAAACTGTTGGCGGGCCCTTCTGATAGGTTGAGGGAAAGGAGCTGAGGTTTCAGTTGGGGCCCAGGGAAGGGGTGCAGGGGAGGAAACCGGTGTGAGTTCCCCTCTTTCTTTCATCGTGGGCGATGCTCTACATATGGTGGCAAGGCATGTTTTCTGCCTTCTTCAAAGCACGGGTAGAGATGTTTTGGATGCTGTATTCAGGGGTGTTGAATTCAGGGAGCTCTCTCTAAGGGTTTCCTTTGTGGCGTTTGGCAGTCAGTCCTACATTAATCATTGCGTTCGTGGCAGGAGGGCTCGGCAGGGGGATGGGAAAACAGGACATGAGTTGTTCCTTTGCAACCCCCGCCCCCCGCCGCCCCGGGCGGTGAGTGGTGGTACCTCCTTCCTCCCTGCCTCTCTCCACTTGCCCTCTTCCTGTTCGCTGCATTCAGGATCACAGGAAAGGGATACCTGTAGACTCTGGTGAGAGGTGAGGTTGGGAGGGAGAGGATAAGAAAAAGCAAACTTTCGCCTCAGATGCCCGGCTGCTTTATTATGCATGCTTCTCTCTTTCTCACTGTTTTTTGGAAAGGCTGAAAATAAACACTTTTGTAATACTGACTTGTAATTCACACTTTCCTGACAAGTTACTCAAACGGCAGCCACAGCCCCTCAAAGAGGGATTTGAAAAAAAAAAAAAAAAAGAGGGATTTGACGCAAGCTTTTTTCAGCAGGCACTTTCTAATTCAGAATGTTCTAGCACAGCTGATCTTGCTACTTCTAAACTACCTGAGGGGCCATGGAGGGAGTCTGGGAGCCCTGGGCCGGAACACCACCAGCGTCTCCACCGCAAATTCAGACTTTTGAAATTGCTGGTCCTCGGGGACACTGTTCAACTCACTTTTCAAGGCGTGTTGTGGAATCATTGAAAACCTCACAAATGTATTATAACTCAAGACCCTGATTCTACAGGCCAGAGAAGTGACTCCCCTGCTAAAATGACCAGATTGGTTAGTGGAGGAGCAGAAATAAAACCCCAAGCTCTGGGGGCTTCCCTGGTGGCGCAGTGGTTGAGAGTCCGCCTGCCGATGCAGGGGACACGGGTTCGTGCCCCGGTCCGGGAAGATCCCACATGCCGTGGAGCGGCTGGGCCCGTGAGCCATGGCCGCTGAGCCTGCGCGTCCGGAGCCTGTGCTCCGCAACGGGAGAGGCCACAACAGTGAGAGGCCCGTGTACCGCAAAAAAAAAAAAAACAAAAAAATCACCCAAGCTCTGGACTCCCAGTCCATGTGCTTATAGTAAGCCATGCTTTATTAATTTCTTGGACTTTCTTTCTTTCATTTAAGTTTTTATTATGGAAAGTTTCAAACACACACAGAAGTAGAGAGGCAAGTATAATGAATGCCCAGGTACCCATCAGTGAGTTGCAGTAACCATTCATGGTCTGATGTTCTTGTTTGATCTGATCCATTACATCCCCCTTTGCAACCAGACATCATGTCATTTGATCCATTAATACAGCCGTGTGTATCTGTAACAGAAAGCTTTTAAAAAATAACATAACCACAGTACCATTATCACACCCACAAAATGAACATCTCAGCGTCATAATGTGTAGCCCGAATTCAGTATTCTCCAATTGTGTCATAAAGGTCTATTTGCAGCTTGTTTAAATCAGGATCCAAACAGGGTCCACACATTGCATTTGTTGATTTTTTTTAAAAAGGGCTTTTGAACTGTAACAGTCTCCCCTTGCATACTTTCCCCAGGCCTTATGTTTGTTGAAAAAACTGGGTCATCTCTCCTTTCGAATTTTCTACATTCTGCATTCGGATTGTATCCTGCTGGTGCCCTTTAACATATTTCTCCATCCCATTTCCTGGAAGTTGGTGCTTAGATGTAGGTCAGTGGTTCTCACCTGGGGGAGATCGCTGCACCCTCCCACCCCCATTTGGTAGTGTGTAGAGACATACTGATTGTCACAACTCTGTGGTAGTGCTATTTGCATCGAGTGGGTAGAGGCTAGGGAAACTGCTAAGCATCCTATACACACAGGAAAGAATTATGTGTCCCCAAATGTGAATTTTGAGAAATCTGAGACTTGATTAGATTCGAGTTCTTTTTCTTTTCTAGGGGGGGAGGCAAGGATATTTCACAGGTGGTGCTGTGCACTTCCTGTGGCATCACAGGAGGAAGCCACCCTGTCTCGTGTTAAGGTGGTGCTAATGTCTATCAGTGGGTTCAGGAGGTGTCAGCCCAACACGTCCATTATCAAATTAGAGACACTGAGATATTTGGAGGGTAAGAGATTGTCCTCTTAATAGCTGAAAACCTTGCATGTCTTTGGCAAACAGGGACATGTGGCTATCCTATCCATTGACTTTCCAAGAGCTTTACTCAGCTTTAACTGAATTTCTTTCACTCCCCCCCCACCACCCAATTTTTTTTTTTTAACATCTTTATTGGGGTATAATTGCTTTACAATGGTGTGTTAGTTTCTGCTTTATAACAAAGTGAATCAGTTATACATATACATATGTTCCCATATCTCTTCCCTCTTGCATCTCCCTCCCTCCCACCCTCCCTATCCCACCCCTCCAGGCTGTCACAAAGCACCAAGCCAATATCCCTGTGCCATGCGGCTGCTTCCAACTAGCTATCTACCTTACTACGTTTGTTAGTGTGTATATGTCCATGACTCTCTCTCGCCCTGTCACAGCTCACCCTTCCCCCTCCCCATAACCTCAAGTCCGTTCTCTAGGAGGTCTGCATCTTTATTCCTGCCTTACCCCTAGGTTCTTCATGACATTTTTTTTTCTTAAATTCCATATATATGTGTTAGCATACGGTATTTGTCTTTTTCTTTCTGACTTACTTCACTCTGTATGACAGACTCTAGGTCTATCCACCTCATTACAAATAGCTCAATTTCGTCTCTTTTTATGGCTGAGTAATATTCCATTGTATATATGTGCCACATCTTCTTTATCCATTCATCCGATGATGGGCACTTAGGTTGTTTCCATCTCCGGGCTATTGTAAATAGAGCTGCAATAAACATTTTGGTACATGACTCTTTTTGAATTATGGTTTTCTCAGGGTATATGCCCAGTAGTGGGATTGCTGGGTCATATGGTAGTTCTATTTGTAGTTTTTTAAGGAACCTCCATACTGTTCTCCACAGTGGCTGTATCAATTTACATTCCCACCAACAGTGTAAGAGGGTTCCCTTTTCTCCACACCCTCTCCAGCATTTACTGTTACTAGATTTTTTGATGATGGCCATTCTGACTGGTGTGAGATGATATCTCATTGTAGTTTTGATTTGCATTTCTCTAATGATTAGTGATGTTGAGCATTCTTTCATGTGTTTGTTGGCACTGTGTATATCTTCTTTCGAGAAATGTCTATTTAGGTCTTCTGCCCATTTTTGGATTGGGTTGTTTGTTTTTTTGTTATTAAGCAGCATGAGCTGCTTATAACTTTTGGAGATTAATCCTTTGTCAGTTGCTTCATTTGCAAATATTTTCTCCCATTCTGAGGGTTGTCTTTTGGTCTTCTTTATGGTTTCCTTTGCTGCGCAAAAGCTTTAAAGTTTCATTAGGTCCCATTTGTTTACTTTTGTTTTTATTTCCATTTCTCTAGGAGGTGGGTCAAAAAGGATCTTGCTGTGATTTATGTCATAGAGTGTCCTGCCTATGTTTTTCTCTAAGAGTTTGATAGTTTTTGGCCTTACATTTAGGTCTTTAATCCATTTTGAGTTTATTTTTGTGTATGGTGTTAGGGAGTGATCTAATCTCATACTTTTACATGTAGCTGTCCAGTTTTCCCAGCACCACTTATTGAATAGGCTGTCCTTTCTCCACTGTACATTCCTGCCTCCTTTGTCAAAGATAAGGTGACCATATGTGCGTGGGTTTATCTCTGGGCTTCTATCCTGTTCCATTGATCTATCTTTCTGTTTTTGTGCCAGTACCATACTGTCTTGATTACTGTAGCTTTGTAGTATAGTCTGAAGTCAGGAAGCCTGATTCCTCCAGCTCCGTTTTTCATTCTCAAGATTGCTTTGGCTATTCGGGGTCTTTTGTGTTTCCATACAAATTGTGAAATTTTTTGTTTTAGTTCTGTGAAAAATGCCAGTGGTAGTTTGCTAGGGATTGCATTGAATCTGTAGATTGCTTTGGGTAGTAGAGTCATTTTCACAATGTTGATTCTTCCAATCCAAGAACATGGTATATCTCTCCATCTATTTGTATCATCTTTAATTTCTTTCATCAGTGTCTTATAATTTTCTGCATATAGGTCTTTTTTCTCCTTAGGTAGGTTTATTCCTAGATATTTTATTCTTTTTGTTGCAGTGGTAAATGGGAGTGTTTTCTTGATTTCACTTTCAGATTTTTCATCCTTAGTGTATAGGAATGCCAGAGATTTCTGTGCATTAATTTTGTATCCTGCCACTTTACCAAATTCATTGATTACCTCTAGTAGTTTTCTGGTAGCATCTTTAGGATTCTCTATGTATAGTATCATGTCATCTGCAAACAGTGACAGCTTTACTTCTTCTTTTCCAATTTGGATTCCTTTTATTTCCTTTTCTTCTCTGATTGCTGTGGCTAAAACTTCCAAAACTATGTTGAATAAGAGTGGTGAGAGTGGGCAACCTTGTCTTGTTCCTGATCTTAGTGGAAATGCTTTCAGTTTTTCACCATTGAGGACAATGTTGGCTGTGGGTTTGTCATATGTGGCCTTTATTATGTTGAGCAAAGTTCCCTCTATGCCTACTTTCTGCAGGGTTTTTATCGTAAATGGGTGTTGAATTTTGTCAAAAGCTTTCTCTGCATCTATTGAGATGATCATATGGTTTTTCTCCTTCAATTTGTTAATATGGTGTATCACGTTGATTGATTTGCGTATATTGAAGAATCCTTGCATTCCTGGAATAAACCCCACTTGATCATGGTGTATGATCCGTTTAATGTGCTGTTGGATTCTGTTTGCTAGTATTTTGTTGAGGATTTTTGCATCTATGTTCATCAGTGATATTGGCCTGTAGTTTTCTTTCTTTGTGACATCCTTGTGTTGTTTTGGTATCAGGGTGATGGTGGCCTCGTAGAATGAGTTTGGGAGTGTTCCTCCCTCTGCTATATTTTGGAAGAGTTTGAGAAGGATAGGTGATAGCTCTTCTCTAAATGTTTGATAGAATTCGCCTGTAAAGCCATCTGGTCCTGGGCTTTTGCTTGTTGCAAGATTTTTAATCACAGTTTCAATTTCAGTGCTTGTGATTGGTCTGTTCATATTTTCTATTTCTTCCTGATTCAGTCTTGGCAGGTTGTGCCTTTCTAAGAATTTGTCCATTTCTTCCAGGTTGTCCATTTTATTGGTATAGAGTTGCTTGTAGTAATCTCTCATGATCTTTTGTATTTCTGCAGTGTCAGTTGTTACTTCTCCTTTTTCATTTCTAATTCTATTGATTTGAGTCTTCTCCCTTTTTTTCTTGGTGAGTCTGGCTAATGGTTTATCAATTTTGTTTATCCTTTCAAAGAACCAGCTTTTAGTTTTATTGATCTTTGCTATCATTTCCTTCATTTCTATTTCATTTATTTCTGATCTGATTTTTATGATTTCTTTCCTTCTGCTAACTTTGGGGTTTTTTTGTTCTTCTTTCTCTAATTGCTTTAGGTGCAAGGTTAGGTTGTTTATTCGAGATGTTTCCTGTTTCTTAAGGTAGGATTGTATTGCTATAAACTTCCCTCTTAGAACTGCTTTTGCTGCATCCCATACATTTTGAGTCGTCATGTCTCCATTGTCATTTGTTTCAAGGTATTTTTTGATTTCCTCTTTGATTTCTTCAGTGATCACTTCGTTATTAAGTAGTGTATTGTTTAGCCTCCATGTGTTTGTATTTTTTACAGATCTTTTCCTGCAATTGATATCGAGTCTCATAGCGTTGTGGTCGGAAAAGATACTTGATACAATTTCAATTTTCTTAAATTTACCAAGGCTTGATCTGTGACCCAAGATATGATCTATCCTGGAGAATGTTCCATGAGCACTTGAGAAAAATGTGTATTCTGTTGTTTTTGGATGGAATGTCCTATAAATATCAATTAACTCCATCTCGTTTAATGTATCATTTAAAGCTTGTGTTTCCTTATTTATTTTCATTTTGGATGATCTGTCCATTGGTGAAAGTGGGGTGTTAAAGTCCCCTACTATGAATGTGTTACTGTCGATTTCCCCTTTTATGGCTGTCAGTATTTGCCTTATGTATTGAGGTGCTCCTATGTCGGGTGCATAAATATTTACAATTGTTATATCTTCTTCTTGGATCGATCCCTTGATCATTATGTAATGTCCTTCTTTGTCTCTTCTAATAGTCTTTGTTTTAAAGTCTATTTTGTCTGATATGAGAATTGCTACTCCAGCTTTCTTTTGGTTTCCATTTGCATGAAATACCTTTTTCCATCCCCTTACTTTCAGTCTGCATGTGTCTCTAGGTCTGAAGTGGGTCTCTTGTAGACAGCAAATATATGCATCTTGTTTTTGTATCCATTCAGTCAATCTGCGTCTTTTGGTGGGAGCATTTAGTCCATTTACATTTAAGGTAATTATCGATATGTGTGTTCCCATTCCCATTTTCTTAATTGTTTTGGGTTTGTTATTGTAGGTCTTTTCCTTCTTTTGTGTTTCTTCCTAGAGAAGTTCCTTTAGCAGTTGTTGTAGAGCTGGTTTGGTGGTGCTGAACTCTCTCAGCTTTTGCTTGTCTGTAAAGGTTTTAATTTCTCCATCAAATCTGAATGAGATCCTTGCTGGGTAGAGTAATCTTGGTTGCAGGTTTTTCTCCTTCAACACTTTCAATATGTCCTGCCAGTCCCTTCTGGCTTGCAGAGTTTCTGCTGAAAGATCAGCTGTTAACCTTATGGGTATTCCCTTGTGTGTTATTTGTTGTTTTTCCCTTGCTGCTTTTAATATGTTTTCTTTGTATTTAATTTTTGACAGTTTGATTAATATGTGTCTTGGCGTATTGCTCCTTGGATTTATCCTGTATGGGACTCTCTGTGCTTCCTGGACTTGATTCAACTATTTCCTTTCCCATATTAGGGAAGTTTTCAACTATAATCTCTTCAAATATTTTCTCAGTCCCTTTCTTTTTCTCTTCTTCTTCTGGAACCCCTATAATTCGAATGTTGGTGCATTTAATGTTGTCCCAGAGGTCTCTGAGACTGTCCTCAGTTCTTTTCATTCTTTTTTCTTTATTCTGCTCTGCAGTAGTTATTTCCACTATTTTATCTTCCAGGTCACTTATCCGTTCTTCTGCCTCAGTTATTCTGCTATTGATCCCATCTAGAGTATTTTTCATTTCATTTATTGTGTTGTTCATCATTGTTTGTTTCATCTTTAGTTCTTCTAGGTCCTTGTTAACTGATTCTTGCATTTTGTCTATTCTATTTCCAAGATTTTGGATCATCTTTACTATCATTATTCTGAATTCTTTTTCAGGTAGACTGCCTATTTCCTCTTCATTTGTTAGGTCTGGTGGGTTTTTATCTTGCTCCTTCATCTGCTGTGTGTTTTTCTGTCTTTTCATTTTGCTTATCTTACTGTGTTTGGGGTCTCCTTTTTGCAGGCTGCAGGTTCGTAGTTCCTGTTGTTTTTTGTGTCTGTCCCCAGTGGCTAAGGTTGGTTCAGTGGGTTGTGTAGGCTTCCTGGTGGAGGGTACTAGTGCCTGTGTTCTGGTGGATGAGGCTGGATCTTGTCTTTCTGGTGGGCAGGTCCATGTCTGGTGGTGTGTTTTGGGGTGTCTGTAGACTTATTATGATTTTGGGCAGCCTATCTGCTAATGGGTGGGGCTGTGTTCCTGTCTTGCTAGTTGTTTGGCATAGGATGTCCAGCACTGTAGCTTGCTGGTCGTTGAGTGAAGCTGGGTGCTGGCGTTGAGATGGAGATCTCTGGGAGATTTTCGCTGTTTGATATTATGTGCAGCTGGGAGGCCTCTTGTGGGCCAGTGTCCTGAAGTTGGCTCTCCACCTCAGAGGCACAGCACTGACTCCTGGCTGCAGCACCAAGAACCTTTCATCCACAGGGCTCCTTAATTTGGGATGATTCGTTGTCTATTCATGTATTCCATAGATGCAGGGTACATCAAGTTGATTGTGGAGCTTTAATCCGCTGCTTCTGAGGCTACTGGGAGAGATTTCCCTTTCTCTTCTTTGTTCTCACAGCTCCCAGGGCCTCAGCTTTGGATTTGGCCCCGCCTGTGCGTGTAGGTCGCCGGAGGGCGTCTGTTCTTTGCTCAGACAGGACGGGGTTAAAGGAGCCGCTGATTTGGAGGCTCTGGCTCACTCAGGCCGTCGGGTAGGGAGGGTCACGGAGTGCGGGGCGGGCCTGCGGCGGCAGAGGCCGGCGTGACGTTGCACCAGCCTGAGGCGTGCCGTGCGTTCTCCCGGGGGAGTTGTCCCTGGACCCGGGACCCCGGCAGTGGCGGGCTGCAAGGCTCCCCGGAAGGGGGTGTGGATAGTGAGCTGTGTTCGCACACAGGCCTCCCGGTGGCGGCAGCAGCGGCCCTAGCGTCCCACGTCCGTCTCTGGGCTCCGCACTTCCAGCCGCGGCTCGCGCCCGCCTCCGGAGCTCTCCCAAGCAGCATTCCTAATCCCCTCTCCTCGCGCACCAGGAAACAAAGAGGGAAGAAAAAGTCTCCTGCCTCTCCGGCAGGTCCAGACCTCTCCCCGGACTACCCCCCGGCCAGCCACGGTACACCAACGCCCTGCAGGCTGTGTTCACGCCGCCAACCCCAGTCCTCTCCCGGCGCTCCGACAGAAGCCGGAGCCTCAGCTCCGAGCCCCGCCCGCCCCGGCGGGTGAGCAGACAAGCCTCTCGTGCTGGTGAGTGGCGGTCGGCCCTGATTCTCTG
Source organism: Lagenorhynchus albirostris (assembly GCF_949774975.1). Taxonomy (NCBI): domain Eukaryota; kingdom Metazoa; phylum Chordata; class Mammalia; order Artiodactyla; family Delphinidae; genus Lagenorhynchus; species Lagenorhynchus albirostris. The sequence continues at coordinate 34,106,698 of NC_083107.1, read as the reverse complement.
CGCTGGAATCTCACCGCTTTGCCCTCCGCACCCCTGTTGCTGTGCTCTCCTCCGCGGCTCCCAAGCTCCCCCACTCCGCCACCCGCAGTCTCTGCCTCCGAGGCTCCCCCACTCCGCCACCCGCAGTCTCCGCCCGCGAAGGGGCTTCCTAGTGTGTGGATACTTTTCCTCCTTCACAGCCCTCTCCCGCTGGTGCAGGACCCGTCCCTATCCTTTTGTCTCTGTTTATTTTTTTCTTTCGCCCTAACCAGGTACGTGGGGGGTTCCTTGCCTTTTGGGAGGTCTGAGGTCTTCTGCCAGCGTTCAGTAGGTGCTCCGTAGGAGTTGTTCCACGCGTAGATGTATTTCTAGTGTATCTGTCGGGAGGAAGGTGATCTCCGCGTCTTACTCTTCCGCCATCTTCCCGGAAGTCTCGGGGGGGTTGTCCTTGAACCACCATTCAGAGACAGCCTCCCGCCTTGGAGTAAACCTGCATTTCACAGAAGGACAACGAGGTCTTTCAAATGCTTTAATAACAATACTACCAGTGATCACGCCTCTGTCCGAGTGCTTCCTCACTCTGGTTTTAATTTGCATTTCTGAATGGCTAATGATGCTGAGCACCTTTGCATGTGCTTATTTGCCATGTGTATATCCTCTTGGGTGAACTGTCTGTTCAAATCTTTTGCCCATTTAAGATTTCTTTACGTAGTTTGGATGCAAATCCTTTATCAAATATGTGACTTGCATATATAAATATATATATATATATTCCCAGTCTGTAACTTGTCTTTTCATTCTCTTAACAATGTTTTTCTTTTTTTTTTTTTTGCGGTACGCGGGCCTCTCCCTGTTGTGGCCTCTCCCGTTGCGGAGCACAGGCTCCGGATGCTCAGGCTCAGCGGCCATGGCTCACAGGCCCAGCCGCTCCGCGGCATATGGGATCTTCCTGGACCGGGGCACGAACCCGTGTCCCCTGCATCGGCAGGCAGACTCTCAACCACTGCGCCACCGGGGAAGCCCACAAATGTTCTTAATTTTGATGAAATCCAATTTATCTATTTTTTTCTTTTATTCATTGATCTTTTGATGTTGTACCTAAGAAATCTTTGCTTAAACTGAGGTCACAAAGACCTTCTCCTGTTTTCTTCTAGAAGTTTTATACTTTTAGGTTTTAAATTTAGGTCTGTGATCCATTTTGAGTTAATTTTTCAAATATGGTGTGAGGTATGGATCAAACTTCTGTTTTTGTATATGGATATCCAATCATTGCAGCACCATTTGTCAAAAAGACTATGCTTTCCCATCAAATTGCCTTTGCACTTTTGCAAGGATTTATTTCTGTATTCTCCATTCTAACCCGTTATTCTATTTATCTTGAATTCAGTACCACATTGTCTTGATTATTGTAGCTTTATAATAAGTCTTGAAGTTGGGTAGTGTAAGTCCTCTACTTTTATTCTTCTTTTTCAAAGTTGAATTGACTATTTTAGGCCCTTTTCATTTCCAAATGGATTCTAGAATCAGCTTGTCAATGTGAAAATTAACAATATAATGTATAATGTAAAAAGCTCACTGGGATTTTGGCTGAAGTTGTATTGTATCTATAGATAGAATTGTGGAAAGTTTACATTTTAGCAACATTGAGCATTCCAACCCAAGAAAACAGTACTTTTATTATATATATATTTAAATATTGTTTATTTCTCTCTGCAATGTTTTTTAGTTTTCTGCAATGTTTTTTAGTTTTAGTTTTTAGTTTAGTTTTTTATACAAGATTTACATATCTTTTGTCAGATTTATCCTTAAGTATTTCATATTTTTAAGTGATATTAAATATTTTAAATTCTATTTCCTATAATTTGTTGCTGGTATATAGTAATGTACTTTGATTTTTTTATATTATTACTCTTATATACTGAAACTTTACAAAACTCATTTATTAATTCTAGTAGTTTCTTTTGTAGGTTGCATAGGATTTTCTACATAGATAATCACATCATCTCTGAATAAAGACACTTCTACTTCTTTTCCAACCTGGATGCCTTTGTTTCTTTGTCTTGCCTATTGCAGTGGCTAGAGCCTTCAGTTCAATATTGGATATATGTGATGAGAGCAGACATCCTTTCCTCATTCTGATGTTAGGGGGAAAGCAATCAATCTGTCACCACTAAGTATGATGTTGGCTGTAGGTTTTCCTGGATATTCTTTATCAGGTTACAGAAGTTCCCAAATGTTCTTACTTTGTTGAAGGTTTTTATCAGGAAAGTTAGATTTTTTTAAATGCTTTTTTGTATCTATTGAGATGTCACATGGCTTTTCTTTTTTAATTTGTTGACATAGTGAATTAAATTTATTGGTTTTCAAATGTTAAATCAGCCTTATAATCCTGGGATAATACCTACTTGGTTATTTGTTTTAAGAAATTTACATCTACAAATGTCTAATCACTATGTTTACACCTGAAACTAATATAATATTGTATGTCAGTTATACCTCAATTTAAAAAACAGAAATTTGCCTTTATGTTCATGAGGAGTATTGATGTGTAGTTTTCTTTTCATGCAATGCCTTTGTCTGGTTTGGTATCATTGAATACTGCCCTCATAGGACTCCTTACCTCCTCTTTAATTTTCTGGAAGAGGCTGTATAGAATTAGTATTATTTCCTTAAGTTTTTGGTATTATTAGTTTTATTTCCTTTTATCTTTACTTTTGGTTTCATTTGCTCTTCTTTTTCTGGTTTCTTAAGTTGGAAGGAAGCTGAGGTCATTGATTTGAGACTTTCTTCTTTTTTATTTTTCCTAACTTAAGTGTTTAGTGCTATAGATTTCCCCCTAAGTTCTGCTTTAGCTGTACCCACAAATTTTGATATATTGTGTTTTCATTTTCTTTCAGTTCAAATACTTTCTAATTACTCTTTTGATTTCTTCCTTGACTCATGAGTTAAGAAGTGTGTTATTTTGTTTTCAAACATTTGGGAGTTTTGAGATATATTTTCCTTATTGATTTCTGTTGCAATTTCCTTTTGGTCTCAGAACATACTTTGTATGACTTGAGTCCTTTTAAATTTATTGAGACTTGTTTTATGGCCTGGAATAGGGACTATTTTGGTAAATGATCTGTGTGCATGAAAGAATAATGTGTGTTCTGGCAAATTTGTGGGTGGAAATAAAAACTATCTCAAGGTAGTAAGCTGGGGCAATCATGGAGCTCATGTTTATTTTCTGTCTCTCAGAGATGGCTGTACTTTGTTGCCTAATAGCCAATGTCTTGAGAACAATTGTTTCATATATTTTGTCTATTTTATAAATTGTGTCTGGTTAGGGAGTAAAACTGGTCCCGGCTGCTCCATCTTGGCCTAAGTGGAAGTCTCCTTCAACTGCTTTTAATCTGTATTCTTATTAGTCTTACCTTAACCTTCCACTTCTAGAGGTACCTGATTCTGACAATTCTTGAGCCTTTGGGTGTTCTAAGATGTCAGTCGTGCTGTTTCTTGGCTTTCCTCACCACTGACTCTGGAATCTAACAACTATTCTAGGATAGTTACTAAAGCAGAGCTGGGACTATACAGGGGACACTGAAATTAGACGATCATGGCTGAGCCTGTCACTTTCTCATGTGTCTACACTGCCTGGGGTAGGGCCTCAAACTCAAATACCAACAAGAGCCCTATAGGGAGGGGAGATGAATACAGAGCACTGGTGCTAGATAATGGGGAGGGGTGGGCACTGACATAACTCATCTTGTTTAGACAACCCTGCTCCAGTCTCCCATGGCTATGCAAAAAAGAAAGTCTAGTGTTGTCAGATCTTTCACCAATTCAGAGATGCTGGAAATTTAAAACTTTATGCAAAATTTCTTCTTTTAAAAATCTTGACAAATGATCCAAAATTTTTAAATGTTGTGGTTCAAATGAAAATCCAACTACGGACTATCTCCGCCCCATTGGGCTGCCAGTTTGGTACCGTTAGATTTTCCTCCTTTGTGTATTCTTGCTCCATTATGCAGGCAACTTTCCCTACTTCTCATGTGTCTCTACTCCCCAAACATTGGCTCACACAGGCTGCTGGTTTTCAGAGTCCAGGAAGGGATAATCTGATTATCTATATTTGGTCTTATCAACTGGGGTTGGAGAGGGTCAGTTAGTACCATATTACTGGCCTCTGGGGACTAAGGGTGGGGTAGGGCTCTATGGATGGTGAGGAAAAAAATCAGTTTTCTATGGACATCCACTGAATCATGTGATGGAAGAGTTGGAAATGACCTTAGAAAAGACAGTCAGGCCTCATCATATTACATATGAAGGGCCTGGTGCTCAGAGAAGTGAAGTGGCTTCTCCAAGTTCAAAGACTTCATTAGTCAATGGTAGGGCTAGGTCTGGGATGTAGTTGCCTAGCCAAGTTTTCTTTCTTCTGTGTTCCATGACAGCAGGAAATAAATCAGTATCCTTAATGCAATGCTTGATGCAGAGTAGATATTCAGTGAATGTTTGTTGAATAAAATGATGTTCTGAGCTGTTTTCTGTAATGTTAGCATAATTTCTTTATAAGTTAGGATAAGGTTTAGCTAGCTATGTATAACAGAAAATCCTCAAAACAATGACTCATACTCAATAAAAGTTTATGGACCTCTCATGTGAAAGAAATCTGGAGCTGGGATGCACCTTTAGGATGTCAACGATAACTCTATCTCCTGATTTCTGTTTTGTCATCCTTAGTGCATAGCTCCCATCCTAAAATTTGTCTTAAGGTACTAGAGCTCTAGCCATACACTTGAATTTCAAGATGGAAGAATATAGAATTGGTCCATGGCAAAAAAGTTTCCGGGAAGTTCCACTCAACCTCTGCTTAAATCTCATAGTTTGAAACTTAGACAGGTGGCCACACTTAGTTCCAAGGGAAGCTAGGAAAAGGAAGTTGGAATATTGTTTTCTTGACTAAATCAAGGTTTTAGAGAAGTAGGATGGAATGGATATTTGGTTGGCAACTAGCAGTGCCTGTCAGAATTGAAAAGAGTTAATAGTTGATTGAAATATGTCTCCTGTGCTTTTGATATGCACAATAACCAGAAAAAAATATGAAGGCCTTTAAAGATAGTTATCAGAAGAGACGCAAACAGAAAAAATGCTGGTTTGGTTTAGATAATATTCTAAAGTTCTGGTTCAATCGTTTTAGAAAACATTTGTTCAATTATAGTTCATATGAGTTTAATAAGATTTTATTAGTTTTCATAGAAATCTTTTTGGGTGTCCACAATTTAGAAAAAATAATGTTTGGTCTCGGTTCAGTATGCGGTTTCACAAATTAGCGTGATCTCTTCCAATTTTTGGTTCATAGTTTGGGCCACCTCCAGTTCCTAGTTATGCTGTATCCACAGTAGGAATTTTGCAACTACAGTTTAGAATAGCAGACATAGGCAGGAGGTTATTTCTACATAGGCAGGAGGTTATTAGTCCTGCTTTTCTTATGTAGGAACTAATAATCCTATTGGCTTTGAATGATTCTAAATTTATCTCTGTGATTTAGCATGGCTGAAGGTTCCACTTGGGAAAGATGTGCCAAAATTAACACATTAGCTATTTCATCCTTGCTCTAAAATTGAAAACTTCTCTGTTCTTACTTATAAGTTTTGCATTTCCATGGTTTGAGATTTTTTACCGTGTTAGTTCTAGAACACTATTCTGGATTTTGCTTTGTATGGTGTCTCAGAAAATACACTTAAAATTAGAAATTGCAAGTTCAATTTTTTAAAATAGGGACTAGAGAGATACTGTACATTTCAGAAGCAGAACATGTGCTGAGAGCGATGGAACTCCTGCTAAAGGGAAGCCAGGGCCTCGAAGGACATGTGACTCGACATTGCCACACAGTATAACATTTTAATGAAAAATTGGAGATCTGAGTTCATATGAAATATCTCAACTTTTACATATCAGCCACTAATTTAAAAAATTAAAATCAAGTCATGGGTCACTATTGTGTAGGCCAAACAATACATGTTGTCAGGTCAGATTCTTAGGCTGCTGGTTTTCAAGGTCTGATTTAAATGCTCCACGTTTCTCCATGTCCCTCTTGTTCTCTGCTATGCTTTACTTGATGGTTTTGCACTTATTATTTTGAGTAATGATGTTGATAAGATATTTGACAGTGGCTTCCTGCTTTTGTTGGTGTCATAACATTGCCTAAGATTCAAACTTGTCTAGGAAAGAATAACTCAGTGAGAGGAGATGTTAACGAAGCTGGAATTCAGTTCTTTGGGTATGACCACATGCTTCTCATAGCCATTGGCCATCCTTATGAAAGTCATCTGGTCACTTTGCACATACGACCATTGGTCATAAAGTAGCCAAGGCAAGAGGGTGCAAACGGTGCCTTACGACCCATCTCACAAAATCAGTCAAGTGGCAGATTTGCACGTTTATGTGCCACTCATTTATTTTCCAGAATGCATTCAGTGAGTGCCAAGTGTGTGCTGGGCCTGGGGAAGAATGGCAAGTGGAGTGTAGAGTGGTGTATGCCTTTCTCTGGGCTTTGCTTATGTGTTTTTAAGGGAATTAAGGAGAATTAAAGGGAAGGAGGCCTTTGCTCTCTGGCGGTAAACTGTGAGAATATGAGACTTGAAGCTGTCATCGGGGGAAAACTGGTCTGAGTACGTGAAGCCAACATGCTCAGAGGAGCATCATCTCTCACCTGGATATGAACCAGCTTCCTGACTTGTCTCCCTGCTCTACCCTTGTGTGCACCGACAGTCTACTTGGAATAGAGGAACTGGGCTGATCTTTCAAACCCAAAGTCAGATGTCGCTCCTTTGCCCCAAACTCTGCTTTGGGTCCCCGTCTCACACAGGGTAAAAATTGAAGGCTTCACCCTGGCGCATATGGGCTCCCACGTGAGTTGGCCCCGTTTGCCTCGCTGTCTGCATCTCCCACGGTAATCACCCTCCCTCACTCTAATCCAGCTGTTCGTCCAAAATGCCTGGCAGGACCTTTTCACGGGCTGTTCCCTGTCCCCAGGATACTCTTCCTATTGACACTTTCAAGACTAATGCTTACTACTCCTCCAAATCATGCTCAAATCTCACCTTCTTGTGGAAGCTTTGTTAGTCAATATGCTTGCCTAACTTGACCCAGAATTCTTAATCTTACCTATATAGACATCATCAGGGTCTTGACGAAATTCTGTCTTGTATTAAGACATATCCTAAATACTTCTATAGCATGACCCTGCTCTACCAGTCTAATCAGTCTAGCAAAAAAGACAATAAGGCTATCTGGGCCTTAGGTTGGGCTGAATGAAATTTAAGTCTCCTTCCTTTGTGAAGACTAACCAGAACAATTCTTAATTTTACTCAAATTCATTGCCTATATGCCACCAAATCCTATAAATCTGGGACATGAAAATAACAACATTAATAGTAACAGTTGCCATTATTATATAATTAATATACAATATTATTATGATTATGATTATGATAGCTAACACCAATATAGTATTTTTAATGTGCCAGGGTGCCAGGCACTGTTATAAGTGTTTTATGTATATTCACTTATATACAATCCTCACAATAGCCTTATGAAGTTGATATTATTATCCCATGTATTAGTAAGAAAACTGAAACAGAGATATTAAATAACTACCCAAGTTCCCACAACTAATAAGTCACAGAGTCACAATTTAAATCAGGCATTATGATTCAGAGTCCACGGTATTTTTCTTTTCTTTTTTTTTTTTTTTTTTTTTTTTTTTTGGCGGTACACGGGCCTCTCACTATTGTGGCCTCTCTCGTCGCAGAGCACAGGCTCCGGACGCGCAGGCTCAGCGGCCGTGGCTCACGGGCCCAGTCGCTCCGCGGCATGTGGGATCTTCCCGGACCGGGGCACGAACCCATGTCCCCTGCATCGGCAGGCAGACTCTCAACCACTGCGTCACCAGGGAAGCCCTGTTTGCTTATTCTTTATTGTTGCTTTTGTTTTCACACATGAGGAATCTGAGGTTCATAGAGACTGAGTAATTTGCCCAAAACAGTAGACGTAGGGAGTGGCAGACAAGGATTTGGATTCCAAAGCTGGGCCATGCTGCCATAAAGACACTCTGGATATGTTTAGAATGGCAGGTGGAGGGTGGTATTTGCCTGGCTCCCTGTCCAATCACTTCTCTTTCCTGCCTTTGAGCTTGGCCCTGAGTGGCTCCGACACCATGACCACTAGGAATGGTCTTGTCGAAGAAAGGCCTTAAAGGGTGACTGCAGTGGGCGGGGCATTGGAGCTTCCTTGATCCGGCAAACTCAGCGACCTAGAGAAGCCTTGCTTCTGTGGGCTAATCTGACTAATTTTAGGCTGCTGATTAACCTTTGGGAATTATTTTTCACCCCAGAAATTTCCCAGTTTTATTTATACAGGGTGACTTAGCCTTTTCACAGACCACATCATTTCCTTATTTTTAGATGTGTTTTAAAAAAAAAAACCCGCCAGTCCCCAAAGCCTCAGCAGCACTGGGAGCTGAGGCATAGCCCAGGGCTGAGTGTCTACACCTTCAAAGACAAGGAGGGTCTGGAGGCTAGAAGCCTTCCTCCATTCTTTTTTCCTTCCTCTCTCCCTCTACCCTTCCTTCCTCCCTCCCTCCCTCCCTCCCTCCCTACCTCTCTTCCTTCCTTCCTTCCTTCCATCTTAAAAACCCTCCATTCTTAATTTGTTTGGCTCATACTTATTAAGAGTTACTAAACATATGTTAGAAGTCAAAAATTTTATGAAGAGTTTAAAAGAAGACAGGATGTTTTCGGAAAGATGTCTATAATTTACTTTCAAAAAGTTCAGCATAGACAGAGGACCTTGAGTTTGTGCTATTTGGTTTAAGCTCCATCTCCACGGGTAGCAGCTGTAAGCAAGAACACACAGCCCAGGACCAGCTTCATTCTGTTCAGGAAGTTCAGGCAGCTGCTACAAGCACTAACGCTATTCAATCTTGATCAATACCTTATGCTTCGCTAGTAAGCATAGTGAATGTCAGAAAGGGGTTTTATTGGTGAAAATAGTAGTTAGTGCTTGCATAATGAAAGTGGCCTCCCAGTTTGATGAAACTGAATATATTCGAGATGTGCGGATGAGCTGAAATGTTTCAAAGCCGCTTGGATAAACAGGGTAGAAGAATCTAGCAAGACCTGTAGCCTGCACTCTTAGGGCAGGCAACAGACACTGGATCCCTAAATGATCCCATATCCAGGCACTGGTTTAGGAGAATGCTACCTGTGTGGACAGAATCTTGTTTCTGGAATGTTGTCCTGAGTCTCAGATAAATCTTTCATGTGAGGTGGTGGTCAAAGCACTTCAAAGCGTAGAGAGCTTACACTGCATGGGGCTTATAGAACAGCCTTTATAAGCAGCTTTGTGTTTGCTTGTTAATAAGCTGTTTTTTAGTAAACGTTTGCATATGTGGCAGCATTTGGCTTGAGGTTTCCCATCAATGTAACAGGGCTGGGAGGGTGTGGGGAAGTAGCTAATCCTCACCCATCTCCAACTTCTTCAGTGGCTACTGTTTTCACCAAGAAGAACCAAACGGGCATAGGTCAGTTTTCAATAACTCCCTCCCTTCAGAGAATTTGCAGTTTTAGCTAGAAAAATTAACAATTGGAACAACAGTTGGAAGAAAAAAAACACAACTCCGAAAAGGATACCCCACACTTCATACAAGGCACAGGCAGGAACAGGAGGGTTTCAGAAAGGGCAGGAAAAAGTGAGCAGGATTCTTTTGTTTCCTTGTTTTTCTTTATTTTTGTCGGTTTTATTGAGGTAGAGTTTACATAACACAAAATTCACCAGTGTCAAGGGCACAATTTTTAAAAAAAATTTTTAAATTTTATTTATTTTTTTATATGGCAGGTTCTTATTAGTCATCCATTTTACACATATCAGTGTATACATGTCAATCCCAATCTCCCAATTCATCACACACACACACACCACGCTTTCCCCCCTTGGCGTCTGTGCGTCTGTTCTCTACATCTGTGTCTCTATTTCTGAAGGGCAGAATTTGATGAGTTTTGATAAATGTATTGAGGAATCAGCTTGGCTGGGTGGCTGCCATCTTACTAGCATGGGCAGGGCTGGGAGGGTAAGAGAGGCAGTGAGGCTCTGGAGTTGGAGGTGGCTTCCTTATCAGGTCAGTTCTTTAGCTGGGTTCTGGGCGTTGCTCTAGGAAGCTCAGCCTAAAGCCCGTTTCTCCACCCTCACAGTGATTTTGTGAGTTTAGCTGGAGTGGTTTGCAACATACCGAACGAGTGGTACAGCGGGGCACTGACTCCCCTGAACGGATGATGTGACCAGTCAGAATGCAAGTCGCTGTGAGCGGCCAGTAGGACTGCAGGTGCACACGGATGAATATCAACCTGAGAACAACCAATGCCCTTTCAAAAGTCCCTTTCTCCTTACGACATTTGTTGCCTAAAACTGAGAGCCCTGATGTGGAGAAAACCAGTCTTTAATGAGAGAGAAGCCTAAAGTCAGTTTACAGAGAGCAGGGAAAGGGAGCAGAATCCATCGCAAGGGAGCCAAGGTGCTGGTTTCTATCATCCCCAAGTCCCAACCGTATCCCTGTTCTTCCACAGGTTTGTTGTCCTGTGAGATTCCCCCACATCCTTCCCACGTCCCCCTCTTTGACTTAAATTGATTGAATTGTTTCTGACCCTTGCTAAATTAAACGTCCTAAATTAAACAACTGAGAGCTTTGATGACTTCTTGATAGATGGCCCTTTGTAGAGGCAAACAACAGAAGTGTGGTTAGATCTTGTGAGTTCCAAAGAGGAATGAATAACACTGATTCCACATGGTCTTCATGAAAAGTAGTATGCTCCTGTATCCTTCTAAAATTTTTTTTTTTTTTTTGCGGTACGCAGGCCTCTAACTGTGTGGCCTCTCCCGTTGCAGAGCACAGGCTCTGGATGTGCAGGCTCAGCGGCCATGGCTCACGGGCCTAGCCGTTCCGCGGCATGTGGGATCTTCCCGGACCAGGGCACGAACCCGCGTCCCCTGCATCGGCAGGCAGACTCTCAACCACTGCGCTGCCAGGGAAGCCCTAAAATGGTATTTTTGAACTTAGTTTCCTCTTTCTATTGTGGAAGGGATACCCCAAAGGCCTATTTCACCCCTTTCCCATCCTTCTCTCCCTTATATGGGGCACCCTGCCTCTGTCAACAGGGTACAAAACAACAGAAAATAGGTGTAAGTGGAAAGAGAAGAGATTTTGTTTGGCTATGACAGCAAATTTTATAACATGGTGGCTCAGAGGAAGAAGGCTATGTACTTTAGTGCCCTCGAGAACTTAAAAAACTCACTCTACATGGGAGACTCTCCTATATTTCTTCCTTTAAAGAGATAGAAAATTAATAAATAAGAAAAAAAATAATTGGGGCTCAGTAGGTGCTGTTAAACGATGATTGGTTTAATAATGGAGCACACAACGGGCAGACTCTATGAAATGGCTTTGAGTCAGACCCTGAAGGAAGGATTTGAGTGCAAGTAAATTATTTAGGGGACGATTCTAGGAAACAACTATAGGAAAGTGAGGAAGTAAAATGGGAAGGGAAGGCAGCCAAGAGAGGGCACTTTATCAAGCAAGTTAGCAGAATGTGTAATGGAGCTAAATTGCATTCAGGAACTTTAGCGGCCAGTGTAGAAAACACACCTCCTACATATGCTATTCAAGAGGTGAGGGAGCTGGGGTATTTATACGCCAACTCCTGTCAGTAGTTAGTTGAGGGCTGCTGCTGGTGGTGGGTGTTAAGGAACTGGTAGAGCAGTCTCCAGCAGACAGAAGAAGCCCTGAGGCAAAGAGATGCAGGTTGCAGCTGGAAGTTGGCCAGTTGCCTCGGAATGAAGGGAGAGGGGAAATAAGAGCAACATTGACCGCTTCTGCTAGAGCACACTCATGACACCTTCCCCTGTCTGCATGCCTATGTGAGGCACCACTTCCATAATAAAAGCATTACATGGCACTGACATGTTTGCATGAAGGTAGATTGAAATTGATTTGGGGTTTAAGATCAATGGGAGAAAAAATGAATTCTTTGTATAATTATTACTTAAAGCCCATCTCTTCTGTTTGACTGCAAGCATTATGAGGGTAGAGGCTGTGTCTTTATTTAATTACTGTTTTATCCTCAGACTCTAGCATGGTGCCTGGCACATAGGAGAAACTCAATAATACATTTTTAAGATATCCTTGTTTTTTTTGGTTTTTGGTTTTTTGATTGTGGTACGCGGGCCTCTCACTGTTGTGGCCTCTCCCGTTGCAGAGCACAGGCTCCGGACGCGCAGGCTCAGTGGCCATGGCTCACGGGCCCAGCCGCTCCGCGGCATGTGGGATCTTCCCAGACCGGGGCACGAACCCGTGTCCCCTGCATTGGCAGGCGGACTCTCAACCACTGCGCCACCAGGGAAGCCCAATAATGCATTTTTAAATTGAAGTATAGTTGATATATGATTCAGATGTAATAATACATTTTTAATGAATGAATATTGCATAACCAGAAACAACGTGCAGTATTGCTAGATGTGCAAAATTTGGGAAAATCTGAATGTGTACAACATAAAAAAATATATCTTTACAGCTCCCAAAATGTCATTATTAGTTTAAGAATATATTACTCTATGATGAGCAAGTTGATTTGCTTATAAAATTATTAATTGGTATATTTGGAGACCTAAAGACTTTGTAAAACATTGGAGAATTTTTTTCTCTTTTTTAACTTAAAAAAGTCTAAGGAGGGAGAAAGAGTTGATTTTTCAGCTGTTTGTTTTCTTTTCCCTCCCAACACTCTGAGGCTTCTATGTGCTATTAAAATGGGGCCAAGAATCGTTGGCTTGAATTCCATTTTTCCTTGGAGACAGAAGTTCCCCCCTTAGCCTCCAGGGTCTTTCCAGTCTGCAGCTTCTTCAAACATGGGCTGACCAACCAGAAATGATCTTTTTTGTTGATCAACTTCAGGCACATGTGCTATTTCATGGAGGGGTAGTTTTTGAAAGAAAGGCTACACAGTTTCCATTTGTAAGAGAGGAGCATATTTTCAGAAGCTACTATGAGAGGGAGGGGGTAACCTTTGTACTCCCATGGAGTGCCTTCAGTCTGGGTTTTTATGGGAAACCTCATTTATTTTCTCCCTCCCCCCTCCCCTCTCCCTTCCTCCCTCCCCCCTCCCTCCCTCCCCCCTCCTCCCTCCCTCCTTCCCTCCCTTGTTCCTTCCTTCCTCCCTCCCTCCTTCCCTCCCTCCCTCCCTTCCTTCCTTCCTTCTGCAGCAGTTTTCTCTGTTCTTTGGTTAAACATTTTTATTGGATGGATTTTACATGGGGGAGGGACAAGTATTTTTTGTTGAAAGAACATCTCAGGCTACTGGAATCCAGTTGGACCCAGGGAATAAAATTGGGGAGTTGAATTTCCTCAAACTGCATAGACACTTTACTACCCCTGTTTCATGTACTTCGAAAGGTGGCGCATTCATGTATGAAGCCACAGAGAGAGTTGAGCTAATTATTAAGTGAGGTGTTCTAGGCAAGAATAAGGAGCTGGAGCTTATATTAAAGTAGGCACTATAAATGCCCCCTCTTCTCCAAGAAAAGTCAACAGTGTGTTAATTAAACCCCTCTCTTCTATCTGGATGCTGTTTAAAAACATCTTCTTGTCCATTGGAAACAATGGTTAGAACGATTATGGAGTCCATGGAGATGGGGAGAAGTGCTTAAAAGTTTTTTAAAAATGTTTCATATGGTGGATCAGAAGCTGAACAATAAAATATTGTAACATTTATACCCACCAACCCTATGGTTATGGGTGCAACCATACATAATTATATATCATTTTCATTTCTTTTACTTGTCAAGAGCTCAGAGATTTTCCTTTCAGCTAAAAACAGGACAGGGTATTTCATTGATAATAGGGGAAATTGGAGGGAAGTATAATAAAGTTGCCTTGTTAGTGGGCAATCAGGATATAGGCTTTGGTCCATGACAGCTGAGCATAAAACCAGCCCTCAAAACTATCTGAAGATTTTGTCTAAGAAAACCCAATGCTATGTACCCCTTAGTTATTTATAGAGAAACACAATTAAGTTCTATCAACCTGAACATGTAAATAAAAATTAAAACCCAGCAAAAAGAGAGAAAAAGCATTCTCTTCTTAGTCTCTCCATTTGGCCCTCCCCAGTGGAAACTCAAACTCCTTTTTCAACCCTATTTACAGCTTTTTTCCCACATAAAGTTATTTCTCAAGCAGACTTGCTCCCCACATCTATGTATTAACTGAGGAATACTGCTAATCTTGAACTTTAGAATGATATCATGCAAATGTTACGTTTTGATTTGTTAATATGTTTGAATCCATGTGACATATATACTCTCAATAAGTCAGCATATTTCTAATCTAATTTTATACACAAGTCTACAACTGTTCTCATTAAAGAGCTGTGGAATAATCTGACTTCAAAAGGAAAGAGGAATGATGGTAGCTGGGCAGAGATAATATCTATCCTCTCATTTTTACATAGAAATAGAATTCTCAGCTGAGTGTAATGCTGCCCCGCTAAAGACTACTACAGGACCATTTGTCCTGCGGCTGGGAGGCAGACTAGGTTCTGTGCACGGGGTGAGCAGAAGTGATGTGTCCACCTTCCTGGTCATGCCTTTAAAGGGAGGGAGCTTACCTTGAACTTCCCCAGCCTCTATCCTGCCACTAGTGATAGAAGCATGGACATTACCATGAGACATCCTAGACTTGGAGATAAAGAGTATGTCTCTGGATGGAGAGCAACCCACTAAAAGGAGCCTGGGTCCCAAAACTTGGTGCTGTGTTGCTAGCCCGAGATTGTTTACATTCAGACTGTTACGTAAAAGGGAAATTACATTCTGTTTCGTTTAAACTATGATTGTTTTCAGTCTCTTTTGAAGCCGCCAAGCTTGTATCTTAATTAATACAGCACTGAAACTTCCTAGGCAAGGGGGTAAATTACAGAAATTTTGCTTTGATTATTTGGACAGATCAAGCCACAGAGACATTTTTCAAAAGTTGCTTCAGATTCTTATCCTTTGTGAGAATACTCTTATCAGTACTTGGGGGGCTAAACTGAACCCTGAATTTAGGAAGTTAAACTCTCTCTGTGGGAGCCACGGATGTTGGATGAGAGCAAGATAAACAAGCTACTAGAACTATAGGACTTGCCTATAGCCTGATCAAATGAACTGATGCATCTCAAGAAAGGGTAGTCCTCAAAGCAGGGCTGGTCAGCCATGGAAGAGAAATGCCAGTGGTGTCATCCTTGCTTTGCACAGGGGAGAGGAATCTGGCTAAGCTCTCTTAGAGTATTTCTGGCCTCACAACACTGCAGGAATGGAAGGGAAGGGGACTGCCAGTCTCCATGGCAAGACGGTGCTGAGTGAGTGAGCAAACCACATCAGGCTTTTCTCGGGCTGAGCCATTAAACTTTTGATTCATCACATCACCTTTGCTCTGATGCTTGTTCACCAAGTCATCTTCTCCTGCAATTTGGTTTCACACCTGGATCTCCTACAAAGAAGGTGCTGATCATAGAGATTTTCAGTGTTTCTGGTCTTTGTGACGTGGATGGCTCACGGCAAATTAAAAAAGTAGCTGCAGGTTAGGATTTGGCTTCCCAGATAGTTAGCATAGAGAGTGAATAATGAAGATCATGCTGACGTGGGTGATCTGGGCCCATGGGTAATAACTATATATTTGCATTCTGGTGTCTGCCTTAGGTTTGGGTGCATTTCAGTAGGATGAGACCATCTTTCAGCCCAGCTGACCCCTCAGTAAGTCTCTTTAATAGATGAAAAATCTTCTTTGTGGTCCTGTCCTTATGTACTAGGGAGCGCTTGGACCAATGGCCAGTAACTTTTTTTTTAATTGAGCTATAGTTGATGTACAATATTGTATTAGTTTCAGGTGTATAGCAAAGTGATGGGTCAGTAACTTTTTACTCCTAATGAGTGAAACATTTGATGGTCAAGTCCACCCCATGCATGTTCCCTGAGTTGTATCCAACTCTAGCACGCTGGTCCTTACCCTGTGCCTTCGTTCTTTTTCCACTCAGAATAGCATATTAGAAGGTAAGAATGCTTTTCATACAGAGGAAAATCCTAATCCTCTCTAGTTTGTAATGAAAAGGGTCAGTCTTTGCAAAGCACATATTCCTTCTGCCATTCTTTGCCCCAGTGGACTCACAGCCCAGTGTGGGGAGGCTGTAGTTGTAAACTTTGAAGGACCTAATTCTACACTGGCCTGCTCTTTCTCTGCTGAGGGCCAGGGACAGTGCCAGATTTGATGAAGAATAACATTCTGGCTCTTTCTGAGGGTATGCTGAAGTACTCAGTCTTTTGTCTGAGTCCCCTTTACATTGAGATAAAAATTTTAGCATTTGCCCTTAGCTTTTTACCCTAATTTGCAATTTTAATATTACCTGTGATTAGTTCTGTAAAAAGTTTTCACTTTCTAGTCTAAAGTAAATAGTTTTATTTTGGAGAATAGAAAGCTATGTATTTCCAGTTTGAAATAAATGAGAATGATGAGTTGGGAGTTTGGTTTAATGACAAGAGCAATCAGATTTTTAGCTGCGTTCTCAATAAAGTACTTTGTCTTTCTGAGACTTAATTTCATCATCTGTTAAAAGGGTATTTTTACAGAATTGTTGGGAAGATTCAATATTGTTTGTAACAGAATATTACAATATTAGAATATTGTTTGGGACAGAAGACGTCAACAGAGGATGCCCTCTTCACCTCTCTGTCTGATGGGGGTGTCCAGAGCCACGCAAGGTTCAACCACTCAGCTTGGGTTGTGTTTAATCCCCAGGGAGCCCCATCTGCAGGTGACGCTCTAGGCTGGGCTGTGGGAGTTGCTGGTGGTGGTGGTAGGAATAGAGCTGGGGGAGCAGAGTGTGTGTTTGTGCACGTGTGTGTGTTGGCCAAAATTTAGGGATTTTGAGGGAAGGAGCAGACTTAAGTTCTGGTTTTCACTTGCTCTCATACAACATCCTCGTGCTATTTGAGACTTGGGTTCTGTGATGATAAATCGGCACAGTCCTTAGTGCTTTTAAGAGAAATGGAGTGGGATTCATTGACAAGAAGTCATAGCTGATGGGGGAAGGTAGGGGAATGATCACTTGGGCCAATAGTGAGAGAAGCTCTGGGAAGGTCCCCATGTCCCTAAATGTCCCTAAGTGCTTCTTCTCTTATACTAATCTGAAATACCTGAAACACCACAGGATAGTTTTTTCTTCTGTTTGGGGTCCATCCTTTCTCTCCTTCCTCCCTCCCTCTCTCCCTCCCTACCTTCTTTCCCTCCTTCCTTCCTTCCTGGTTTTTTTTTTGCCTTAACTACACATCCAGGTGGTTCACCCTGGCCAACTTGCTTGTAACCTTGTTTGAGTCACTTTATCCTCTGGGCCTCTTAAACTTATGTACTATCTAATTAATCTCCAGCACCAGGCAGCCCCACTATTCTGAATGTAAAAGATTGTTGCCAACCTGGACGTTGGCTTCTGGATGGGCATCTTCAGGAAATTTCCCCACAGTTCGAGAAAGTGTCCTGTGGATTTTAGACTCAAGCTGATGAAAGCATCGGCCCTGGGACTGTCCTCAGCGTGCTGCCAAACTGTAGGACCCGAGGGGATGAGAGGAGCAAGTGATAAACATGATTTTCATGTCCCTGTTGGTTTTAGGCAGTGTGGGAATTGGAATCAGAAGTTCTGGTTTTATGGCCCAGACTGATTAGCTGGGTGAGCTCGACATTTCTGTGCTTTACTTTCTTCCTCTGTTAAATGGGGCAAATTGTACTTGACTTGCTATAGTTGAGGAGAGCCCGTGTTCACTCACTCACTCACCAAATATCTTTTGAGCACTGGTTATTATGTCTGGGCATCATTCTCAGAAATGAGGATATGATGGTGACTGAAATAGACAAGGCTCTCACATCCCTATAATCTAGTGGGGAAGACAGACAGGAAGCTAACTAAAAAATGAGATAATTTTGGGGCTTCCCTGGTGGCGCAGTGGTTGAGAGTCCGCCTGCCGATGCAGGGGACACGGGTTCATGCCCCGGTCCGGGAGGATCCCACATGCCGCGGAGCAGCTGGGCCCGTGAGCCATGGCCGCTGAGCCTGCGTGTCCGGAGCCTGTGCTCTGCAACGGGAGAGGCCACAACAGTGAGAAGCCCGGGTATCGCAAAAAAAAAAAAAAAGAAAAGAAAAAAAAGAGATAATTTTGGATTGTGATAGCCTCCCAGAAGACACTGTGGGCATCAGAGTCAGTGAAAGCAGTTTGCAACTAGTGAGTATTTGTGGCGCTCCCACCCATAGCTGCTTGTGATCACTGTCTTTGCTGTGTTCCCAGCTTTGGAAATGTCTTCTTTACTTTTGTACTGATTCACTGGAGCAGCATAGGGGATGCCACAGACGTGGCATGCCTTTGTTTCTGGGTTAATTCATTTCTTTGTGGTCCCATCATTGAACTTCCCCATGTGTATCTTTTTCCCCATCCAGTAGTACCTCCCTCCTGGCTTGGGGATGTATAAGCCATATTCTGGAGTCTTATTAAGGGTGATGGGTTATTGTCATAGCAACTGCGTTTAAGACTTAACAGTCAGTTCCTGTAAAGGCACCTCCCTGACTTTTCAGGCTGCAGTCAATTCTTCTTTCTCCTCCAATACCAGAGCTGATCTAATATCCCCACTTCTAATCTTCAAGAAGGAGAAACTCCTGACTTTCAAGGAAGTCTGGCCCCCACAGGTTTCAAGTCTTTATTAAAATGTACAAGCAAGAGCAAACACAAAGGGGCTCCTTGCCAGGATAGTGGAAGGTGCTACCCGGGGCCTGTGTGAGAAGCCTTCCTTCACTCCTGCCCCTCACTGATCTTTCCAGACCTCCTGGGGAATTATGCAGAGGCCTCTTGTGGCGAGTTCTCCGTCTGCATTTGGTAGTGTTAGTTTTTAAGTTTTGCAGCTCTTTGGATCCCGATGCTAGATTCAAAGCCCAGATTTATAAGGTCAGGGGAATCAAAGAGGACCAGTGACTTACACTTTCATGTGTCTCAGCCCTTGCCAGTTGGCCGTTTCTGGACCAACTTGTAACCACTTTCCTGGAGCCAGTGCAGGTAAAGGAAAGGAGCTTAGCAAACAGGGAAGGGGCGGGAGACAGCCTGCCTGAGCCTAAGCCGGAGCCCGGGGCCTGTGATGTGGTCAGGCTGCTGTGTGCCCAGCTTGGCAGGCCCTACCAACACTGGGCTGACAGCCCAAGGCACACACCGCCGGCGCCTGGGAGAGCTCCTGGGTCCCCTGCAGGGTGGGGCTGGCTGGGTCTCTGCTCCCAGTTCCACCATGGGGGGTGTGCTCTGCGAGGTGGAAGCAGCCAGGGAAGGAAGCAGTGTGTTGGTAAAACCCCTGTAAATACGTGCTTAGCTCTGTGACTTCAGGGGTGCCTCTCCTGCTGGCAAGGATGGGCTTCTGTTTTTAAAGATCTTTGGGAGGAGATATATTTACTTCTCTAATCCTTCTTCTTTAATCTTCAGACTGTAGGTCATGACCCATCAGTGGAGCGTGAAATCAATCTAGTGGATTACAAACAACATAGAAGAAGAAGGAGAAAAGAAAAGATATTATTGAGTTAACGTTACTTTTTTAGGGGCCGTATGGGATTGCGGATGTGTGAGGGCGTGCCTTTACTCATAGGAGATGCATGCTTGACTATTTAGGTGTTAAGTGTCATGATGTCTGTAATTTACTTTCAAAGAGTTCAACCAAAAAATATGTTTGTGTGTGCATGAACGTGTATTGAGAGGAAGATAATGTAATATGGCAAAATGGTAACTGTTGGTAGGTCTGGGTCGTTGGTTCTCAATGGGAGTGATTTTGCCCCCCAGGGAACATTTAGCAATGTCTGGAGACAATTCTGGTTGTTACAACTGGGAGTGTGTGTAGGGGATGCTAATGGTATCTAGTGTTTAGAGGCCAGAGATGTTGTTAAACGTCCTACAATGCACAGAACAGCTCCCTACCCCAAAGAATTATCTGACCCCAACTGTCATTTTTGCTGAGGTTAAGAAACCCTGCTTAACGTGAAGAGTGTTTTCAACTTTCTGTAGGTTTGAAAACTTTCACAAGTAAATAAATGAAACAAAATAGACTAATGAAGATGTGAAAGTCTCAGAGTACATGCCATGTTGCACGGAGTAAAGGTAATTATTGTTTGGTAAAACTTGTTTTATTTCAGTCCTATATCTGTTTGTGTGATCAGGGTTGCAAAAGAAAAGTAGGGGGATTGTCTCCAATGTTTGAAAAAACACTGCTTAATTCATATCTTTCTGGTGCACTTGATGTTGGAGAGATGGGGAAACTTGTCAAACTCTGCCCACTTTCAATGATACGGTAATCTTACTGCGCATTGTTTTGTGTTTATAACTTGTCGGGCACTGTGCTAAGCAGTTTCTGTGCGTGATCTTATTTAGTCTTCACAAGAACGCTTGTAGGATGCGTATTATTCCTATCCTCATTTTACAAACACACTGAAGCTCAGAGATTAAATTGATGGCCCAAGGGCACACAGGTGTTAAATGGCAGAACAGAGACTTAGTCTCTTAGACTCCAAAATCCAGACTCTGCCATTCTGTCTCTAACCCTCTCGAACCTTCTAAACTCACCATTGCTTGGTTTGGGAGTGAGAGGAGCCTTCTTCTGGAAGATGGAATGGGGGTGTCAGCAAGGAGCCACACCCTTTGCTCTCTTGCAGTTCATCTTCCGGAGTCAGCACAGTGAGTCTGAGCGCTGCTTTTGGACCTGAAGAAAGATGGTGCTCATCTTGAAGTGGTGGAAATTTGACCTGAAAAGAATCTTTAGGGCTGAATGGCAAAAAGGCAACAAGTGATCATTAAAATATTTGACTCAAATCCCAACCTGTCAGTCAACCCTTAATACAGATTTCTAAGAAGCCCAGCATGCTGTGTTTAAGGGGCAAAAACAAGGTGCTCACACCCCTCCTTCCACTGGGACAATTTCTAGAGTGTTAATGAAGCTTCAGAGAGTTGACTGAGGTCTTTAATCGTGACCCCAACCTGGTGTGATCAGCGCACAGATGCCCCCAGGCCCCAAGTAAATGTGGGTTCTCAAGTCTTAGGACAAGAGAGGACCAAGTCTACTTTCGAGAGGGAGACTTCACTGACTTCCGATCAGGATGCCCTCTTGGCTGAAGGCTGCATCCAGCTTCTAACTTTTAAGTGGAAACCTTCGGTCATCTAGGACTGTCTGGCTCTCACTTCCTACTTTTAACTGACCACCTATTCCTGGCAATTCTAATGAGCTGCTGTCTCCATTGTCACTGCCTGGCCTTGGATCCCAGTCACATTCCATCTGGAGTCCAGGTCCTGGACCACTGTAATAGTCTTCGTGCAGATTTGAGCATTGCCCACACAGAAGCCTAGTGATCTTTTGAAAATATCTATTTTAACTCATTACTGTCCTACACAAAAATTTCCAATTCCCTTTTCATTACTGAATAAAGTCTGCATTTCATGGTATGGGATCTACTGCCTTTTAAAATTCTCTCCTATATTTCCACTCTCATCTACCTCTTCCCACCATGTTGCCTCTGCCTCAGCTTGCAGCTCCCTGGATAGGTCATTCTTTTAGGTCCACGCCTTTGCACTTCTTCCTTCTCTACTTCTAGTGCTTCTCCCCAGTGATCCTGCCTGGCAAACTCCTACTGAATTTCACTGAATCTAAGCCATAATTGAATACAAGACACACCACTATTTTGTACCAATAAAAAGAAAAAAAAGATGCTAATTAAGTGATCTCATTTTTTTAAATCACTTAGGCTTTTTTTTTTTTGCGGTATGCAGGCCTCTCACTGTTGTGGCCTCTCCCGTTGCGGAACACAGGCTCCGGACGCACAGGCTCAGCGGCCATGGCTCACGGGCCCAGCCGCTCCGCGGCATGTGGGAACTTCCCGGACTGGGGCACGAACCCATGTCCCCTGCATCGGCAGGCGGATTCCCAACCACTGCACCACCAGGGAAGCCCCACTTAGGATTTTTTAATGCTTATTAGAAGAACTGTCTTAGACATCCTTTTAAAAATCA
This sequence comes from Lagenorhynchus albirostris, assembly GCF_949774975.1. NCBI lineage: Eukaryota > Metazoa > Chordata > Mammalia > Artiodactyla > Delphinidae > Lagenorhynchus > Lagenorhynchus albirostris. The sequence goes on along the minus strand of NC_083107.1, from coordinate 34,084,594 downwards.
TATGTAACTCATACATTCATAAGAATCGTATAGGTGTAATAAATTGATTGAAGTATTCCTAAAACTTGTTTGCATTCAGTCTGCCTCTTCTTTATAACTTTCTTTTTCTTTGTTAACCACGACAGTCAACATTTTTATTGGTGACGTGGATGGAGAGGTATGTTGATCAATTATGTGGATGACACAAAGCTGGGAGGGAGGGCTGATATAGTAGATATTGAAAATTACTAAACGAGAATGATGAGCCTAAACTGAGATAAAAATTCAACAAGAAAAACCATAAAACTTGAAACAGTGACTCTCTGGGTTTTTTGTGTCAAAATCTCATATTTTGGGGAGTGAGCATCACACCGACCCTCTGAGAAGGGGATGATGGTTAGAACAGGCAAATTGACAGGCCTGGCTACCTCAGTCCAGCATCAACAAACAAAGTATAGCCAGATAAGTGGACATAAGAAATGAAAATTGTAAATGCCACCTAGTCAGGAGGCCCTGAGCTTGGTCATCTACGCAACTGAGAGGAATTTCTGCGGCAGCTTCCCTGGAAAGATTTTCCTTGGAGAGGTGCTAGCCGTTCAGCCCATGGTTGATGCCTGGGAGATTAACTTTTTGCAGCTTACGAAGCAGGGGCTAACCTGCTGTTTGTGAACCCTAGGGCCTGGCAACACTCCTTCCTACTATTTAGCATGTTTTAAAGCATCAAGCTATATAAAGTCCCCAGAGAAGATTTATCACCCACAGATAACTTCAAACAGATAGCTCTCATTTAAGTTAAGTTACTTATTAAAAAAGCTTTTATCTTCAGGTGTTTTGGGGAGCTGAGTGATTCGGTCTCCTTGGCAAGCATCGTGCATTCTCACCTTAGCTCTTAGTTTGGTAGGAAGCTCACCGTGGGTAGATGTACAAGCTGGAACCAGGGAACTCTGCTGTTTTAATGCTGGGAAGGGGAAGCCCGTCTCCACTTGGCTGTAAGGACATTCCAGAGGCAGGCTGTGAGGACCCTTTGAAGAGGGAAAGATGGGGAGTCGGTCCTCTGCTTCTGGAAGGAAGACCTGGGACCAGTCCTTTGCAAGCCTGATTTTTTTATATATATATATATATATATATATTTATTTATTTATTTACTTACTTACTTTTGGCTGCGTCGGGTCTTTGTTGCACACAGGCTCTCTCTGGTTGCAGAGAGCGGGGGCTACTCTTCATTGTGGTGCGCGGGCTTCTCATTGCAGTTCCTTCTCTTGTTACAGAGCACGGGCTGTAGGCGCGAGGTCTTCAGTAGTTGTAGCACGTGGGCTCAGTACTTGTGGCTCGCAGGCTCTAGAGTGCAGGCTCAGTAGTTGTGGCGCACGGGCTTAGTTGCTCCGCGGCATGTGGGATCTTCCCAGACCAGGGCTCAAACCCGTGTCTCCTGCATTGGCTGGTGGATTCTTAACCACTGAGCCACCAGGGAAGCCCCAGCAAGGCTGCTTTTTGTCCCTGTCACACTTACTGCCCTGTCCTCCCAGCCTTTAGGCTCTGGTGTGCAGCCCTGCTGTGGTCATTCGGGATGAGGTAAAAGGAGTCTTCTGAGGGCCGGATACTCTGCCTCCAGCACCAGTTCGGGGCGCTGTATCAGGTAGGGGTTCTATTGGTCCATGCAACTGTGGTCAACCCAGAATTTTAGAGTTTCACCACAACAGAAAATTGGCATCCACCTCTACCCCTCCAGTTGCTATCTTGGGAGGTTAGTAATGATTATCTTATATTTCATTAATTTTACAACTTTCCCCTTTCAATCTTAAATCACCTGTAATGAAAAGGATCCTCACACACAGACTGTGTGCACAGAACTCTTGATTGAAGGTTGAGTCATTACATGGTTTTGTGTGTAGATGGGGAAGAGGCTTACAGTGGGATTTTTTTTTTTTTGCGGTACGTGGGCCTCTCACCACTTGGGCCTCTCCCACTGCGGAGCACAGGCTCCAGATGCGCAGGCTCAGCGGCCATGGCTCACGGGCCCAGCCGCTCCGCAGCATGTGGGATCCTTCTGGACCGGGGCATGAACCCGTGTCCCCCGCATCGGCAGGCGGACTCTCAACCACTGCGCCACCAGGGAAGCCCATACAGTGGGATTTTTTTCCTCCACTTTTTAATTTATTGTGGTAATATATATAACGTAAAATTTACCATTTAAACCATTTATAAGTGTGCAATTCAGTGACATTAAGTACATTCGTATTGTTGTGCAACCATCACCACTGTCCATCTCCAGAATATTTCCAGTCTTTGCACACTTTTTCCCCACTTAAAAAAAAATCGAGCTATAATTCACACACTGTAAAATTCACCCCTTTTCAAGTGAACGCTTCAGTGGTTTTTAGTTTATTCACAAGGCTGCGCCACCATCGCCACTATCTAATTGCAGAATCTTTTAATCTCTGATCACTTTTTAATTCTGGTTTTCCACACAGCAACGTCCTCTCTGCCATCAGGTGCCTTCGAGATGTCACATGTCTTAAGAGGGCTCCACTCCTGCCTCTGGAATTTTCTCCCAAGCTACTGGCACCTCATCTGCAAGTTTTGATGCCGACGCTTTCCTAATTGTGCCTGATGGTGTCAGGAAGTGAAACTGTGATATGATTACCCACCTACCTGGCCACCAGTGGAAGTATGACACATATTGATTTAGCGATGTTACAATGTGAAAAAATGCGGTTTTAGAATTGGTGAATGCGATATTTATCTTTCCAGTTTCAACCCCAAAGTTGCCGCATTTCCCGTGACTCAATCCCTGACTCAATTCTCTGAGTGGCATCATTTGCACTGCTCTGAACTCCAGGCTTTGGACAAAACCCCGTTATTCCCCTATTGTATCTGCATTATCTATACTTTTTTACATATGGTCTCACTCCCTGGACCAATAACCCCTATTTATGAACCCCTGTTTAAGTAACCTTGCTACTTGGACCAGTAGGATCGGGATCCCTGGGAGCTTGCTAGAGAGGCTGAGTCTGGGGCCTCATCCCAGACCCCTGGAATGAAAGTCTGCATTTTAATACAAAGCCCAACTGATTCAGATTCACATAGGACTTTGAAGAACACGTGTCTAAAGCACTTGTGACTGTGGCACTAGCGGTTGTTGTTATAGAATTTGTTAAGCACAGATGCTAAGGAGATGTATATCTATTGAGTACCTACTACGTGCCAGTAGGTTTTTCACTTCCAAGCCACAGTACTTGAGGGTTGAACACTTAATTTGCTTATACATCATTCATTTATTCAACTCTAATTTAGTGATCAGTATGTGCCAGGCACTACAAATATAAAGGTGAACAAGACAGGTGCTATGAGTTTGCAATAGCAGCACAGTGCCCTGCACACAGTAGGTGCTCAGTGAATGTTACCAAGGTGGCTGATCACAGTAGGTTGGTGTGGGTCCCTTATCCCAGTAGCCTGGATGTGAGCAGCGGGTGGGGTGGAACCTGTTATGTGGACCCTAGGTTGAAGGCAGGTAACGCAATGTATAAAAGGTCATGATTATTACCGATATTGAACAAGAAGAAGTACCACAGAGCAACCCAGAAACATGGACATTGGAATTAATGAGGAAACAGGAACCAAATAAGCTGTATTCTTTGGCCAGCATGCTCAAGAAGTTGACATTTTTTGGTTTGTTTATTTGTTCACCTAAGTCCAGGGGTGTGGACGGCCCATAAGCCAAGTCTGGCCCACTGTTTGTTTGTAAATGAAGTTTTATTAGAAAATAACCATGCTTATTGGTCTACGGATTTATATTATTTACTGCTGTAGCGCTTTATTTACACTACAGTGACGGAGCTGAATAGTTGCAACAGAGATGGTTCACAAAGCTGAAAATATTTACTATCCGGCCCTTTACAAAAAATGTTTGCTGACCCCTGACCTAGTCTTCCACTTTAGCTTCAATTAAAAAAAAAGTTTTCAATTACTTAAAAAAATATATTTAGATAGAAAAAGTCTACAATGATACAACAAAGTTATTTGTGATTTCCTGTGGGAAATTGGATTTGGAGGAGTTAGGGAAATGGAACACTTAATTGTTTCCTTAATATGCTTTAATACTTTTTGAATTTTGAATGGTCTGATTCTATTACTTTTATTCTTAAAAAGACTATTTTGCTATATTAAGCTATTTTTGTTAAAGTATTTTCATGACATTAAACATAAATGGGTATTTTTAATTACAAAAGTAATTACATATACATATGTAATTTACATATGTAAATTTACATATGTATTCACATTTATGTATACATATTTATTTTAAACATTCTAGAGAATACAGAGGCAAAAAGTAAATTAAAATTACCCATAATTATACCAGCCAGCAATTTTGTTACTGTTCTTATTTTGGTGCATATTCTGCAGTCATTTGTCTGAATTTTTTACAATCTTCTAGACTTTTGTCTGAGTGTATATGAGTTCATGTGAGTGTATATGTGTGTATACACACACACATTTAATGTACTCATTACCTTTTGTAAATTATTTTTTAAAATTTAATTATATTGTGAACATTTTGCTGGGTTGTTAAATAGTCATCTACCCAACATTTTAAATGGTTGCATAATGTTGTATCCTATAGAGAGGTATATAATGATGTGTTTTACCAATTCCCTGTTGTACGAAATTTACATTACTTCCAGTTTTTTATAAACAGAGCTATGGTGAACATTATTGTAGATAAATCTTTGCAGATCTCCATTATGACTTTCATAGGATAAGTTGAATTGCTGGATGAAAGTGTGTGCAAGAACTATGATTCTCACTCCAATCTGATTCAGAAGTGTGAATTTTTGCCAGCATCAAGCAATCCTCTAACACCAGCTGGGCGTCCTACAATTCAACTCAATTCTGACGCTATCTACCCAGAGATACTCAGATCTCACAGGTTACAAGACTGGTCCCACTTCACATGCCAATCTCAAGTCCAGGTTGTCACCTGTGCTTCTGATTTACAGGCTGTAAATCACAGGTTCCCATGAACATCTCCCTTTGTTCAATTAATTTGCTAGAGTGATTCACAGAACTCAGAGAAACATTTTACTTACTAGGTTACCAGTTTATTATAAAAGGATATAACTCAGGAACAACCAGATTGAAGAGATGCATAGAGCAAGGTCTTGGAGCTTCCATGCTCTCCCAATACCTTGGAGATGACCAACTCAGAAGGTCTGAACCCTGTCCTTTTGGGTTTTTATGGAGGACTCATTACCTAGTCAAGATTGATTAGATCATTGGCCATTGGTGATTGAACTCAATCTCCAGCCTCTCTCCCCTCTCAGAAGGTCAGAATGTGGGACTGAAAGCTCCAATCCTCTCATCACAGGGTTGGTTCCCCAGGTAACCAGCCTGGGTCCTTAGATAACCTAGAGGCTTTCCAAAAGTCACCTCATTAACATAACAAAAGACATCATGATCTGTCTCAGTACTTAGGAAATTACAAGGATTTTAGCAGCTCTGTGCCAGGAACTGACCGAAGACTAATAAATATATACATTTTATTATAAATCACAATATCAAATAAGCTTTTCTTTTCCCTCCCTACCCCAACAGTTATTAGCTGAGAAAACTTCATGAAATTGATTAGTAACTATGAATCTTATAATTCCTAATTTGTAAAATGAAGAAAAGAAAACCAGTACAGCATATGTTTCAAGGATGTCATGAAATATAGGGAATAAAATGTCTGACACAGTGCCCAGAACAAAAGCAATGTTTAGTGGTAATGCTGAAAAGAAAAAGCTGATAGAACTTATTTAAAGGTAGTGATGGAAAAGAACAAAATTCTTTTATTCTATTCTAAGATTCCAGCTCTTCAATAAACATGTTACACATTTAAACATTTTTATTAACGAAAAACTCAATTTCTAAATTATTTATTCTTTTATAAATTTTATTTTATTTATTTTTTATACAGCAGGTTCTTACTGGTTATCTATTTTATACATATTAGTGTATACATGTCAATCCCAATCTCCCAAATCATCCCTCCCCCAACCCCACCCTCCCACCCTCCCCTTTCCCCCCTTGGTTTCCATACGTTTGTTCTCTACATCTGTGTCTCTATTTCTGCCCTGCAAACCGGTTCACCTGTACCATTTTTCTAGATTCCACATGTATGCGTTAATATACGATATTTGTTTTTCTCTTTCTGACCTACTTCACTCTGTATGACAGTCTCTAGTTTCATCCACGTCGCTACAAATGAACCAGTTTCGTTCCTTTTTTTAAAAAAATAAATTTTTTATTTTTAAAATTTATTTTTGGCTGCGTTGGGTCTTTGTTGCTGCACACGGGCTTCCTCTAGCTCCGGCGAGAGGGGGCTACTCTTCGTGGCGGTGCGCAGGCTTCTCATTGTGGTGGCTTCTCTTGTTGCGGAGCACGGGTTCTGGCGTGTGGGCTTCAGTAGTTGTAGCTTGCAGGCTCTAGACTGCACGCTCAGTAGTTGAGGCACACAGACTTAGCTGCTCCGCGGCATGTGGAATCTTCCCGGACCAGGGCTTGAAACTGTGTCCACTGCATTGGCAGGCTGATTCTTAACCATTGTGCCACCAGGGAAGCCCTGTTCCTTTTTAAGGCTGAGTAATAATCCATGGTATATATGTACCACCTCTTCTTTATCCATTTGCTTGTCGATGGCCATTTAGGTTGCTTCCATCCCCTGGCTATTGTAAATAGTGCTGCAATGAACATTGGGGTGCATGTGTCTTTTTGAATTATGGTTTTCTCTGGGTATATGCCCAGTACTGGGATTGCTGGGTCATATGGTAATTCTACTTTAAGTTTTTTAAGGAATCTCCATACTGTTCTCCATAGTGGCTGTATCAATTTACATTCCCACCAACAGTGCAAGAGGGTTCCCTTTCCTCCACACCGTCTCCAGCATTTGTTGTCTGTAGATTTTCTGATGATGCCCATTCTAACTGCTGTGAGGAGATACCTCATTGTAGTTTTGATTTGCATTTCTCTACTAATTAGTGATGTTGAGCAGCTTTTCATGTGCTTCTTGGCCATCTGTATGTCTTCTTCGGAGAAATGTCTATTTAGGTCTTCTGCCCATTCTTGGATTGGGTTGTTTGTTTTTTTAATATTGAGCTGCGTGAGCTGTTTATATATTTTGGAGATTAATCCTTTGTCCGTTGATTCATTGGCAATTATTTTCTCCCACTGTGAGGGTAGTCTTTTCATCTTGTTTGTAGTTTGCTTTGCTTTGCAAAAGCTTTTATGTTTCAGTAGGTCCCATTTGTTTATTTTTGTTTTTATTTCCATTACTCTAGGAGGTGGATCAAAAAAGATTGTTCTGTGATTTATGTCACAGAGTGTTCTTCCTATGTTTCCTCTAAGAGTTTTATACTGTCTGGTCTTACATTTAGGTCTCTAATCCATTTTGAGTTTATTTTTGTGTATGGTGTTAGGGAGTGTTCTAATTTCATTCTTTTACATGAAGTTGTCCAGTTTTCCCAACACCACTTATTGAAGATACTGTCTTTTCTCCATTGTATATCCTTGCCTCTTTTGTCATAGATTAGTTGACCATAGGTGTGTGGGTTTATCTCTGGGCTTTCTACCCTGTTCCATTGATCTATATCTCTGTTTTTGTGCCAGTACCATATTGTCTTGATTACTGTAGCTTTGTAGTATAGTCTGAAGTCAGGGAGTCTGATTCCTCCAGCTCCTTTTTTTTTTCCCTCAAGACTGCTTTGGCTATTCGGGGTCTTTTTTGTCTCCATACAGATTTTAAGATTTTTTGTTCTAGTTCTGTAAAAAATGCCATTGGTAATTTGATAGGGATTGCATTGAATCTGTAGATTGCTTTGGGTAGTATAGTCATTTTCACAATATTGATTCTTCCAATCCAAAAACATGGTATATCTCTCCATCTGTTTGTGTCATCTTTGATGTCTTTCATCAGTGTCTTATAGTTTTCTGCATACAGGTCTTTTACCTCCTTAGGTAGGTTTATTCCTAGGTATTTTATTCTTTTGTTGCAATGGTGAATGGGATTGTTTCCTTAATTTCTCTTTCTGATCTTTTGTTGTTAGTGTATAGGAATGCAAGAGATTTCTGTGCATTAATTTTGTATCCTGCAACTTTACCAAATTCATTGATTAGCTCTAGTAGTTTTCTGGTGGCATCTTTAGGATTCTCTATGTATAGTATCATGTCCTCTGCAAACAGTGACAGTTTTACTTCTTCTTTTCTGATTTGGATTCCTTTTATTTCTTTTTCTTCTCTGATTGCCATGGCTGGGACTTCCAAAACTGTGTTGAATGATAGTGGCGAGAGTGGACATCCTTCCTGATCTTAGAGGAAATGCTTTCAGTTTTTCACCATTGAGAATGATGTTGCTGTGGGTTTGTCATATATGGCCTTTATTATATTGAGGTAGGTTCCCTCTATGCCCACTTTCTGGAGAGTTTTTATCATAAACAGGTATTGAAATTTGTCCAAAGCTTTTTCTGCATCTATTGAGATGATTGTATGGTTTTTATTCTTCAATTTGTTAATATGGTGTACCACATCAATTGACTTGTGTATATTGAAAAATCCTTACATCTCAGGGACAAATCCCACTTGATCATGGTGTATGATCCTTTTAATGTGTTGTTGGATTCTGTTTGCTAGTATTTTGTATCTATATTCATCAGTGATATTGGTCTGTCATTTTCTTTTTTTGTAGTATCTCTGGTTTTGGTATCAGAGTGATGGTGGCCTTGTAGAATGAGTTTGGCAGTGTTCTTTTTCCTGCAATTTTTTGAAAGAGTTTGAGAAGGATGGGTGCTAACTCTTCTCTAAATGTTTGGGAGAATTCACCTGTGAAATGATCTGGTCCTGGACTTTTGTTTGTTGGAAGATTTTTAATCACAGTTTCAATTTCATTACTTGTGATTGGTCTGTGCATATTTTCTATTTCTTCCTGGTTCAATCTTGGAAGCTTATACCTTTCTAAGAATTTGTCCATTTCTTCCAGGTTGTCCATTTTATTGGTGTAGAGTTGCCTGTAGTAGTCTCTTAGGATGCTTTGTTTTTCTGTAGTGTCTGTTGTAACTTCTCCTTTTTCATTTCTAATTTTATTGATTTGAGCACTCTCCCTCTTTTCTTGATGAGTCTGGCTAATGGTTTATCAATTTTGTTTATCTTCTCAAAGAACCAGCTTTTAGTTTTATTGATTTTTGCTATTGTTTTCTTTGTTTCTATTTCATTTATTTCTGCTCAGATCTTTCTTTCTTTCTTTCTTTCTACTAACTTTGGGTTTTGTTTGTTCTTCTTTCTCTAGTTCCTTTAGGTATAAGGTTAGATTGTTTATGTGAGATTTTTCTTGTTTCTTGAGGTAGGATCATATTGCTGTAAACTTCCCTCTTAGAACTGCTTTTGCTGCCTCCCATAGGTTTTGGATCATCGTGTTTTGTTGTCATTTCTCTCTAGGTATTTTTAAATTTCCTCTTTGATTTCTTCAGTGATCTCTTAGTTATTTTAGTAACGTATTGTTTAGCCTCCATGTGGTTGTGTTTTTTACTTTTTTTTCCCTGTAATTTATTTCTAATTCAGCATTGTAGTTGGAAAAGATGCTTGATATGATTTTAATTTTCTTCAATTAACTGAGGCTTGGTTTGTGACCCAAGATGTGATCTATCCTGGAGAATGTTCTGTGTGCACTTGAGAAGAAAGTGTAATCTGCTTTTTTTGGATGGAATGTCCTATCATATCAATTAAATCTATCTGATCTATTGTGTCATTTAAAACTGTGTTTCCTTACTAATTTTTTGTCTGTATCATCTGTCCATTGGCGTAAGTCCCCCACTATTATTGTGTTAGTCTCAATTTCCTCTTTTATAGCTGTTAGGATTTGCTTTATGTATTGAGGTGCTCCTATGTTATGTGCATATATATTTATAATTGTTATACCTTCTTCTTGGATTGATCCCTTGATCATTATGTGGTATCCTTCCTTGTCTCTTGTAACATTCTTTATTTTAAAGTCTATTTTATCTGATATGAGCATTGCTACTCCAGCTTTCTTTTGATTTCCGTTTGCATGGAATATCTTTTTCCATCCCCTCACTTTCACTCCGTATATGTCCCTAGGCCTGAAGTCGGTCTCTTGTAGACAGCATATATATGGGTGTTGTTTTTGTATCCATTCAGCCAGCTCATGTCTTTTGGTAGAGCATTATCCATTCACATTTAAGTAAATTATCAATATGTATGAATTGTTTTGGGTTTTTTGTAGGTCCTTTTCCTTCTCTTGTGTTTCTCACTTAGAGAAGTTCCTTTAGCATTTGTTGTAGAGCTTGTTTGTTGGTGCTGAATTCTCTTAGCTTTTGCTTGTCTGTAAAGCTTTTGATATCTCCATCGAATCTGAATGAGATCTTTGCCAGCTAGAGTAATCTTGGTTGTAGGTTCTTCCCTTTCATCACTTTAAATATATCACGACATTCCCTTCTGGCCTGTAGAGTTTCTGCTGAGAAATCAGCTGTTAACCTTATGGGATTTCCCTTGTATGTTATTTGTCATTTTCCCTTGTTGCTTTTAATAATTTTTCTTTGTCTTTAATTTTTTAAATTTAATTAATTAATTTATTTATTTTTGGCTGTGGTAGGTCTTCATTACTGTGCTGGGCTTTCTCTAGTTGCAGCGAGCAGGTGTGCAGGCTTTGTTGTGGTGCGCAGTCTTCTTATTGTGGTGGCTTCTCTTGTTGCGGAGCACGGGCTCTAGCCATGTGGGCTTCAGTAGTTGTGACATGTGGGCTCAGTAGTTGTGGCTTGCGGGCTCTAGAGTGCAGGCTCAGTAGTTGTGGCACATGGGCTTAGTTGCTCTGCAGCATGTGGGATCTTCCGAGACCAGGGCTCGAACCTGTGTCCCCTGCATTGGTAGGCGGATTCTTAATCTCTGCACCACTGGGGAAGTCTTTTGTCTTTAATTTTGGTCAATTTGATTACTATGTGTCTTGGTGTGTTTCTTCCTGGGTTTATCCTGCCTGGGACTCTCTGTGATTCCTGGACTTGCGTGGCTATTTCCTTTCCCATGTTTGAGAAGTTTTCGACCATAATCCCTTCAAATATTTTCTCGGGTCCTTTCTCTCTCTCTTCTCCTTCTGGGACCCATATAATGCAAATGTTGGTGTGTTTAATGTTGTCCCAGAGTTCTCTTAGGCTGTCTTCAATTCTTTTCATTCTTTTTTCTTTATTCTGTTCCACAGCAATGAATTCCACCATAAGTGTCTTCCAGGTCACTTATCTGTTCTTCTGCCTCAGTTATTCTGCTATTGATTCCTTCTAGTGTATTTTTAATTTCAGTTATTTTATTGCTCATCTCTGTTTGTTTGTTCTTTAATTCTTCTAGGTGTTTGTTCTTTAATTCTTCTAGGTCTTTGTTAAACATTTCTTGCATCTTCTCAATATTTGCCTCCATTCTTTTTCCAAGGTCCTGGATCATCTTTACTATCATTATTCTGCATTCTTTTTCTGGAAGATTGCCTATCTCCACTTCATTTAGTTGTTTTTCTGGGGTTTTATCTTGTTCCTTCATCTGGTACATAGTCCTCTGTCTTTTCATTTTGTCTATCTTTCTGTGAATGTGGTTTTCTTTCCACAGGCTGCAATATTGTTGTTCTTCTTGCTTCTGCTCACAATATCACATAAGCTTTTAAGGTTTTTTGTTTTTTTGGTTACTTGTTGATAAGATTGTGCCAATTTACATTCTGATCAGTAGTGTCTGAAAATGCCTGCTTCCTAGAACCTCCTACTAGGTCTTATCAAAATTAACAATAATCGTACCATTGCCACTTTCACTCTTGTTTTCCTGTTTCTTAGCTGATGGGGCTTCTCTTCCTATTTACCATTTAAGCTTCACCCCACATTTCAGACCACTGAAGTCTTTAACTACTAATACTTGGCAGTGCTAGCAATCAGCATCAACCCCACCTGGACGTCCAGCCTCAGTTCTGGACGTCAGCCCAGCTGTGTATGTGCCCCGTTCTCCCACCTTGCTCAAACATGTGTTAACTGTGAGTTTGGTGGCATCATAGGACCTGCCGTGTACTAGATCACACACCAGAGAAAAGCAAAAGCTTTATTTTGTGGGTGACCTCTCCTTCCTTCCTTCCTTGTCCAACATTCTTTCAAGAATAGTATAAACGTTCTGCCTCCACTCCCAATCCCATGAGGTTCTGCTTTAATGGAGGAGTAGTCAGGAACGTCCAGCTGCCTGATCCAAGGACTTCCTTTCAGGTCTTATCCTTCTCCTCTTTGAAGATTTCAATACTTGACTCTCCTTCTTGGAAGGTGTCTTGTCCACAACCTGCAGTTAGCTGTTCAATACTCAAGTCTCCTTTGCTGGCTTGTCTTCCTTTGAACTCCTTTTAAATATTCATATTCCTGAGGTTCCAGCTCTCCTCAGTCCTTGTCTCTTTTTGTTCATGCTTCATGCTTACAACCCTCTAAGGCTATGATCTGCAGACGGTTTACCTGCTCTAACCCTTCCTTGGTCACTTTCAAAGCAACCTGTCTAAAACGTAACTCACCCTCCTGTCTCCTCACCAGAACCAGTTCTTCCTCTCCTGTTTCCTTTCTCTCTGAACAGAATCACCATCTTCCAATTTCTCAACTTAGAAACATCAGAGGTATTTTTTTTTCTGCTCTCTGCCTCGCCCGTCAACATCCAAAATGTCATCAGACCCTGCTGGTTTTCTGTATGAATGTTCATTTGTGAGGGCCATCTAGAACTGAAATACAACCTCCTCATCCTTGACTCAATGATCACAGCAATTTTCTATCCCATTTTCTGCTTCCTGATCCTCCCAGGCAGATTCTACCTTTCGTGTTGCTCCTGCAGCAACCATCTTCCTACAATGCAAATGTGATGGAGTTCTTCCTCCACGAAAAATAATCTCTTAATGACCTCTCATAGATGACAAAAGCCTTCATAATCTGGCCCCTGGCTTCCTTTTCTGGCTTACAGCCTGCAGGTATTCCTACCCAGCAGCCAGTCCTCGCTCCCAGCAGGTCACCCTCTGGTTCTCAGTTTGCCCTGTGCCCCTGCCCAGGATGCCCTGACGTAGCCCCTCTGCACCCTGGAGACTTTGCCTCACCTTTCCCCAGCATCACTCACTTCCTGCTCTTTGGCCCTTGGCACTTCCATCCTTTCTCTGGTAAAGCAGTTATCACGGTGCTATTCCAGTTAATCCTATGCCTTCCCCTCCTCCCCTGCCAGGTGATGAGTTCAGTGTGGACCAGAACTCGGCTTTTTCATCTCTGTCTCTCCAGGGCTTTGCACAGGGCCAGGCACAGAGGAGTCACTCCTTGAATGTTTGTTCCTTTAATAACCTCACCAAGCTTGCTTGGTAAGTGATATTTTAACATTTTATATATATAATATATATATATAATATATATATAAATAAATATATATAATGTATATATATATATATCTGAATCACTTTGCTGTATACCTGAAACTAACATAATATTGTAAATCAACTACACTTCAATTTAAAAAATCCCGCAGATGTTAGGTTCTAACTATCTATAGCCAAGGTAATAATAGCCTATCAGTGATCAACTTCCATATTGATCTAAACTCTTGTTGTTGTTCATCAGATTCACATCTTCTCTGTATCAGGAGATGGAGGTGTGCTCCCTGAAGTTGGTGTTTTCTGTAGTTCCATCACAAATTCAGACTGGGTCTGCTGTTGGAGGACGGAGGGAATGCAAAGTGCCCAGTGAACTGAGAAGGCATCTTGAGACTGAAAAACAAGGCAGGCAGCTCCATATAACCAATGGATCAGTTTATTACAGAGTGAGTTACAGGGTGGGGTTGGGCTGACAATGATCCAGAAGAGTTTGCAGCTGCATTCTCCACCTCCGAGCGGCCACGGGGACAATGTTATAGTTAACCTAGGGGATGGGGGTGTGTGCTTGGAAACAGGATGTGTGTTCCTAAGTCAAGATTTATGAATGGGTAACTAGTCTCGTGGGTGCTGAGAATAGGTCAGCAAAAGTTTTCACCATTGTTTGCAGACTAATAGAGTACAAAGGCCACCTGGACCTAATGATCATTAAACAGTATCTATTAACTACAAAGCCCTAGATGACAGAGAAGAGATTTACTACACAGTACAGCCCTAGGTGGGGTCAGTAGAAGGACAGGAGGAAATGAATGGGCCCACGATGGCAGCAGTTATGCTAATAGCCATACACCTCCTGAAAGTTACATGCTTATTTTCATCTTCAAACAGGAAATAAAAAGGCACATGAAAACGAAGCAAACAAAGGGAACCAACATTTGTAGCAACTCCTTCACCAAGTGCTTTGGGCTTTTAGTCTGTTCCTACTAGTTTCTAGAAAGGCATTTGCTCGGGCTGACTGTGCCTAGGGCTATTGCATGGGTGCTAGGCGTGTTGGCAGTCCTGCCTGGCAGCAGGTGGATATTGCTGGGAAGGGTACTTTCCCCTCTGAGCCTTAGTGTCCTCACCTATAAAACAGAAACAATGACCCTGCGTTATAGGGTTGTTATACAGGCTGAAGGATGAAATGCTTTAGAGCATGCTTGGGGCCTGGCATGTAGAAACCAGCAAATACACAGCTGCTCACGGGTATAAGCCACTGTGGATACCTGGAAGTAAGCGAGCCAGAATGTTCCTGCCCCACGCAGGCCTAACCCTTGGCCAATACTGCTGCTTTACCCCAACGCAAGCGATGGTTTCATGGAGGCTACCTGGAGCTGGGCAAGTGTGAGGTGTTTAGTCATGAGCAGGGAAGGCCCTCTTGCTTTAAATTCAGTGACCATGGAAGAAGTTTCTAGCGGTTCAGGGGTTCTCTGAACTCTCTGAAACCGTATTGGTCAATTTTGTGCAAAAGTGTATTTTTCTGGGGAAAGAGGCCTTGGCTTTTATCAGCTTGTCAGAAGGGTCTATGATCTTAAAAATGTTGAGAACCACTGGCTTGGAGTCCTACCAACCTGGGACATACAGGAACATACGTGTTACTTTCATCTCCTAGGGCCTGACGGAAACAGTGCTGAGAGCTGGAACCAGTCCCAGCCCTGACCCACCGCCAGCCTGCAGCGCAGCAGGCATTCTTCTCTAGATGGAAGAATGAGTTCCCTCATCAAGACTGGTGTGTGAAGTGATGTGGCTTTGTGGTGGCAGAGGCCCTTGCTACAGGCCCTATTCTACCCAGGACTGTCAGTCCTCACACTCAGACAGGAGCTATAAGGCCTGTAGGAGGCTGTGGCAGCCTCTGGAATGATGCTTCTGGGGCGTATGTGGATGCATCTGCCCGGATCCCGGGTGGTGGGTGTTGGCACCAGCTGCCGGGGGTGGGAGGTGCAGTCTGTAATCCAGGAACTTTATAAAAGAGACGTCTCCCGGGATTCTCATGTAAATGGCAGACAAGCCTTGGTCTTATTTGCAGGGCTCTAACCACCTCCTTTTAAAGCAATCCTGCAGCTGCAGGAGCTCCCTACTTGTCGCCACAAAGGTGACCTGTCCTGGAGGAACATCTTCCAGGCATGATGGCAGGCTCATAGGTGGCGGTGCTTTTCCCCGCATCTCGTGCTGGGGGGAGGTTCTGCAGAGAGCTTCCCTCTTCCTGCCTCTGGCCTTGCAGGGGCATTCAGAATACAGAAACATCCCACCCCTGAGTTCTCCGCAGAGTCTGAACATGTGCGTCCACTGGCGATCAGGTGTGTGAAGACTGACTGACTCCCTGTTTTGTTTTAACACCCGGGGTTCATTGGGGTGGGACGGTGTCTGGGGGTGCTCCTGGCTGAACAAGCTTCCCGACGGAAATGCGTTTATTCAGAAGCAGATGGATGCTTCCTTTGGCAGTATCCTTGTACTTAGAGACAATTCTACTCTAAGTCACTCAGCTTTCCCTCCAGGTGAATGGAAGTCCTTTATGTTCTTGGCTGAAGGAGAAAAAGACGATGTTGTGAGATCTCAGCTCAGGCTTGTCTTCATGCCTATATTACATTCAGGGTTTTACAATGAATGTTTGATTTTCCAGGGAGGAATATTTATTTCCAAATCCACCAAATGCTCCTCGAGGCAGCCTCCACACAGATTTTAATTGCTAAACCCACTTATTCTGACTCAGTGTGTGTTTGGTAAAATGTCTAGAGATACAAAAAGTGGGGAGACAAGGGAGCTGGGTCCAGATGGCTCTCTATGACTAACAGAATGTCCATCCAAAGTTGGGAGATGAGAAGCCTTTTGGCGTGTCATAGGTGGGTGGCTTTCTCATAACTCTTATTTAAAGCTGTGTCCTATTGTACTAAAATTATAATTTGTGAAGAAGCATTGAATTAGAGTCACTGGGCTGAGCTGACTCACTGCTGGTAACTGGGACAGGGTCTGAGGGATGTCTTCATGTCAGAGTCAACTCCGGGGAGAGGAGAAAAGCAGAGAATGCTTGATGGGAACCTGCCCATCGGCTTTCCTGAGTGTCATTTCTGCAGACCTGGGTCACTCGTTTTCCTCTCCACTCCTTCCCTACTGCCACATAATGTGGCAGTAATCCTCACTGGATCATCCAATGGATTTCAATGGAAATGACTGAAAATCAGGGTTTTGGACTTTGAGATCACATATCCCCCATTCGCTTGCTAGGTTGGCCCTTGCCACAGGAGGTGGGGTGGGGGACACACAAAAATCTGGAAAGTGGCTTCAGGGCCAGATTTGGACGTAGGCTAAAATTCTCACCATTTCAAGTGATGGCTCTGAGGTCTTGGGAGGAGTAGGGGATCTCTCCGAGGTGGTCTGGGACATTGTGCTGGGCTCTGTGTTTCTGGCAGGTGGGAGCAGGCTGGTTGGGGGAGCTGAAGTTCAAGGGCTCAGGAGCTTATTGTAGCAGCTTTTTTACAGGGGCCCCTTGTTGTGGTCTCCTTGTGCCATCTTGGGTATTTACGTTGTAAGATGCTCAATGTGTCATATGACCGATTCCAAGTGGTGCCTATTGAGATGTTCCAGTGACAAATGAAGGACGGTGGGGGTGAGTGTGAGTGAGGAAGCCACTGACATCTATTTCCATTAACAATTTAAATTTGAATTCAGTCATATTAATCGATCAGTATTTTGAAAAACAGAGAATAAAGTGCTGAGCCGATAGATTTCAGGAAGCATAGTTTTCATAGAAACAGGGGAGAGAAATCCCAGAACACAGGGCCCTGGAAGAACGATGGGGTCGTGGGATTCCCAACTGGGGGCAACATTTGGCAATGGCTGTAGACACTTTTAGTTGTCACAGCTGAGAGGGGAGGTACCACTGGCATGTCATGAGATCTAAGGAGCCTCCAGTGCATAGACAGTCACAATAAGGAATGATCTGGTCCACCAGGTCAATAGAACCACTGTTGAGAAACCCTGTTGGAAATGGATCTCAAAGCATGGCAATTGCATAACCGCCTCTTGCATTTTACATGTAATAATCACCAAACATTTTGGGAGCCTCATCTGTGTGCCACACACAGTGGTTGGCTAAGTGGGAGGTCAAAGGATGAGTAAGACAATTAGAGAGACAACAGGATGGTTGGGCTCATGTCTCTCCTCTCCTAGATGAAAGCTCTCACCGAGAGGTTGCATCTTTCAGACTTGCACAGCACCCACTATGGTGCCTAATGATCTATGTTCTTAACATACACTCATATCCATTTGGGAGTGGGGACAGACGAGGCGTACTTCCGCTTTGGGGCCTGTGCTGTTATTCATCCTGAGACTTCTGTTGGCCTAGGTTGCTGTCCCAAAGGCCTCCTGGTTTCTCACAGGTGCAGCTTCCCACGCCAAAAGGCAGACTTGTTTTAGTAACTGAGATGGACTCAGATGTGACTGAGTCTGGAGCTCACCCTGTTGCTCAATCGCGATTATTCGTGGCTGACTGCAGATTTCTTCAGAAAAGTCCCCACAGCCGGCCTCAGGAAGCCCTGTTCAGAGGGGAGTTCTTATGTCAGTGTGTCCCGGCCAGGCAGCTTTGGAGAAGGAGGGAAGTCGTCTGGCTGGCTCACAGTCCCGTCATTCTAACCCCCCGTGATTGCACGTACAGCCACAAGAGCTCAGCGGAGTGGGAGTGTTTGTTTCACATAAGGAATTCGGACTTGAGGGAGATGGAAAAGTCAGAAAATATGAACTCTACCCAAGACACGGGATCTGAAGGCTACCTGTGCCAGCCCAACTGCACCCCAGACCACCTAGGGATAGGTTCCTATTTCTGCTCCAATGGGACAACATCGCTGGGGCAATTCCTTTGCTGATGTCTCTTTACCATCACACTTTATATGCTTCATATTCTGTGCCAAAGAGCCCAGAAGATGCTGTAGAGTTATTGCGAGGGGTCTGTGACTCGTGCAACAAGGCTTGTTGTAGATCAGATATATAATATTTCACACACGAATGTTCTACTCTTTTTCAAATGTGTGTAACTGCGGCTGTGATTAAACTATGGGGATTAATCGAGGTGCTGAATTCAGAGTGAATTGTTATTCCCCTGCCACTCCTGTCTCAAACCATTAAGCAGTTTTCAGTCTGTCTCCTAGCTCGCTCCCATCCCTTCCCATTTCTACCTCTTCAATCAGGAACTGGATCTGGTCAATGACTCCTTCATAAATCTCACCTATGAGATTCCTTCCTTCCCCACAGCTGTCACCAAAGTCTGCCTTTCTTCACTCCACCACTGCAAGATGAAAGATGCAAGATTTCACCACCTGGTCTGTCTCCGAGGCCCTATTCCAGATTATTTAGCGCTCTGCCACCAAGTAAATCTTCCTACTGGTCTATACAATTCCTTGGCCTAAAAATACTTAGGCCTTCTGGTCTCCTGAACCAGGTGTTCACCATGCCTCACAGGGTGGCATTAAGAACCACCTGTGTGACACAAAATGTCACCTTATCATTTACACTCCCTAATATTTTAAAAATAACTTAAACAATAAGATTGCCATGTCCCATTAAAATACCATAGTTTAGGGACTTCCCTGGAGGTCCATGGGTTAAAACTCCACACTCCCATTGCAGGGGGCATGGGTTTGATCCCTGGTCGGGGAACTCAGATCCCGCGTGGTGCGCAGTACAGCCAAAAAAATAAGATAAAATACCATAATTTATAATTACCATGTAAAATTGTTTTATTATTTTATCATACCTTTCAGAATAAAAATGTTCAATAAATATGTGCAATGGAATTATGGACTGCAATGAAAAGAAAGCTTTTTTTTCATTTTCCCCAGGTCTCATTTTTTTTTCAAGAACAAGTGGTCACCACTTATTCCTTGAATTAAGTTGCCCCCAATCCTAGTGTTCTACAGAGTGCTGTGCGCCAGAACGTTCAGGAACTGCCGGCTTAGTTTACCAGTCCCAGTTCTGTAATTTCACCTTCACTCTGCTTGGATGAGGGTGAGTGGAGAACCTTGTCCAAACAGGACCTGCTGGCTCCCTCTGGTGGACAGCAGGGAGAAAATACGCGGGAAGAAAAGTTGCGCTATGTATTGGCAAATGCTGTTGTATTGAAAGGGCCCCAAGAAACCTGATCTGCAAAATATGCTGAGACGGAGTTGTATTTTGCTGTGTATTGCGGAACGGATTTGGAAACCACTGGGGGTGGAGAATAAATAACTGGAAAGTGCGGATAATTAAAATACCAAATTTTGGCCGATGGTTTCAGTGC
This sequence comes from Lagenorhynchus albirostris, assembly GCF_949774975.1. Classification (NCBI taxonomy): domain Eukaryota; kingdom Metazoa; phylum Chordata; class Mammalia; order Artiodactyla; family Delphinidae; genus Lagenorhynchus; species Lagenorhynchus albirostris. The sequence goes on along the minus strand of NC_083107.1, from coordinate 34,064,918 downwards.
TTGCCTTTCCACTGGGGGCAATTTACTAGGAACAAACTGTCTGAGGATCTCTTTCTCTTCTCATGGTGGGAAGAGGAGCAGAACGATCCAGAGGGGTACCATGGTGAAGCTTCCTGCTCCTGGCAGGGATTTGAACCCAGGTGTGCCGGGGCAGCCTCACGGGGTCCAGGGGCTGCCTGGGCGTCGGCACAGGACACTGCATCTCTGGTGTCCTTCCTGCCGGTGGTTTCTCCTGACTGCCGTCAGCCTGCCCTCGAGGACGCTTAGCCTGGCCCGGTCACTCCCTGGTCCACACGTTGACCCTTCATGCCTCCCCCTTCTTCCTACTAGAAATGCGGGTGCAGAGGACAGGGCCCATGGGAGGGGCTCCTTCCTGGGAAAAGGGTGGGGGCAGAATGGGCATGATGAGCATGTCTGATACAGCCTGTTGTGCGTGAGATGCACCAAGTGTTTGGCATGTTCTGCTTCTCTGGCCGTGCCACGCGGTCCTTGAGACAGCAACATCTGAACACACCTGACTGGTAGGACACTGGACAAGTCCCTGCTAGTGGCACCCGTCTTTATCTGGCCAAATCTGGCCTGCCTTCCTGGTCTTATTACAGGGCCCGTTTATTCCAGGAAGCCGTCCTTGAAGTCCCCCAAGGCAGGGTGAGGTGATTCTCCCATGTGACCCCCCAGCCCACCGGCCGCACCCAGATTATTGAGCTGATCACTCTGTACTTGGCCAGTTTACTCGGCTGCCGCCACCATCAGGCTCCCTGACTCTGGCGGCAACTGTGCGTTACTCCTCTCTGCATCCCCAGGGCCTAGCGCCCTGCCTGGTACACTGTGAGGGGTGTCAGGGAAGGCTTCCCATACCACAGAACTTCTGGGATGTGTCTTCAAGAATAAGAAGAGCAGGCTTTCCTAGTGGCACAGTGGTTGAGAGTCCGCCTGCCGATGTAGGAAACACGGGTTCGTGCCCCGGTCCGGGACGATCCCACTTGCTGCGGAGCGGCTGGGCCCGTGAGCCATGGCCGCTGAGCCTGCGCGTCCGGAGCCTGTGCTCCGCAACGGGAGAGACCACAACAGTGAGAGGCCCGCGTACCGCAAAAAAAAAAAAAAAAAAAAAAAAAAAAAAAAAAAGAGAGTGGTCCCGAAATGCCAGATTGTTAGTTTTTATGGGCTGGGTAATTTCATATGCTAATGAGCAGGAGGAATATTCTAACATCTTGGGTAAGGGGAGGGGATTTCCAGGAAGTGGGCCACCGCCCACTTTTCGACCTTATATGGTCAGCCTCGGAACTGTCATGGCGCTGGTGGGCGTGTTGTTTAGCTAATGTATTACAATGAGCCTATAATGAGGCTCAAGGTCTACAGGAAGTCGAATCTTCCATTATCTTGGGCCTAGTAGGTTCAAACCAGTTCTTGTCGTATCCTGTTCTTCTCAATTAATGGTTGTGCTCTGCCCCTTTCTTTCCTGTCTCAGAAGAGCAGAAAATGGCAAAAACCTGCTTCTGTGATTCCTCAGCTTCTCTGAAACCTGCTTGGCTTGTGCTGAAGCTCCGAAGAAAATTTCTCGGTGGAACTTTTCCCAGGGTGAGTTTCACCTGCCACGAAAACGCTCCGTGGAGCGTGTGCATGTGCGTATGTGCGTGTGAGCTGCTGGGAGGAGGTGTTGAGTTGTTTTTGGTCTTGTGAAAGGTACTTGTTTTCTCCATGTGCTCCTTACAGCCTGTGGTAGCATGAAGTTCAAGTGAGCTCGCCGCGGCGTTGGTGCTTCGGAAACAGCGAGGGGATCACTGTCACGGGATTTTGGGACAGCAATTTAAACACGTTCCTGCCAGGAGAAACTTGGGTGAATTTCTCTTTTGCTGGTGGTGGTGGTAGTGGTGGAGTGACCTGAAGCTATTTCAGTTTGGTTTCAGTGTGACTTCCCTGATAAAGCCAGCTTCCTCCCTGGGCTGCTTGTGCCTAGGGGTTTTAGGGCCCATGGAAGTTCCACCGACAGGCTGGCTTGTTGAGTCCTGGGCTGGGCGTGTGACTCCAGCTAGGGTTTGGGACTGAGGGGAAGCAAGTCCTGAGCTTGTTGGGGTCAGTGATCAGGTCCTTGAAAGCTGTGTGAGGGTCAGGATTTGGAGGAGAAGCGGGTTTGGGATTTGGAGGTGGGCGTTCCTGCCCCAGGTGCCCCTTCTTGGTAGCCTCGCTCACCTGCTCTGGATTCCTAAATGGTCCGTCTTCCGCACAAAAGCGAATGCACATGTGGCAGATTGGTTTTAAAGACAGAGACCAGGGCTGAACTGACTGCAGGCTCTGTGATGGGACCTGGGCTTCTGCAGCTCTTTCCCCGGAGCCCCTGGATGGCTAGGCCTATCCTCTGTGCCTTGGAGTTACGTCCTGCTCAGTGACACCGAGGGGGCACAGGAAAGGGGGCACCAGACTTCACGGTTTTGCTGACTTTCTCATTTTAACTAATTTAAATGTAAATAGCCACATGCATCTCGTGGCTCCCGTATTGGAGGGCCTCTGAGCCTCCGAACCTCCTCTTGGGGGGCGTTCAATGGACAGGAGTGATTTCACAGACGGAAAAGCGTGTGTGCGGGGCGTGCTAACTGTCCGATGAATCATGCCTTCAGGGTGAGCGTCATAACAGCCCAACAGAGTCTCCAGAAGGCTCTTAAAGGGTGACCTTGGTGGTGAGGTTTTCAAACATCCTGACATACAGCTGTGGTGTTTTTTTTACTTCCTCGGTGTGTGTGTGGGGGGGAGGGCTTTTGGCTACCCTGACACCACCTGTCTTCTGCAGCCAGCTCTCCCACAGCCGCAAATCATACTGTTCCAGAACAGGCCTAGTTTACTCTCTTGTCTTAGAAAGAAGAGTTTGGGGGATGGGGGTGGGCATGGAGGGGAGAAAGGAAGTTTTCCTTTTCATTATACCCTCCGCTCTGGTTTGAAATTTCTGTTGTGTACATGCGTAACTTTTATCTAAATAAGTACATAAAATGATGATAGAGCCCCTTGTCTCAAGCCTTCATGGCATTAATATTGGCATGGAAAAGTGCTTGGGATATTTTGTTATGTGAAGAAAAGCAGGTCACAAAAACATATTTTTGGAGGACACACATATACGCAGTAAGGAAAGCCTTGATGGATAGGGACTAAGTGCTGCTTTGTTTAGTGGGATTTTGGATGATTTTAAGTAATTTTTTTGTATTGTATTTCCTGATGTTTCTTCAGTGAACAGGCATCACTTGCGTTGTAAAAATAATAATGGGAACATAATTTACTACCACAGTGATCACAACAGAACTTTGTTCCTGGTTCAAGAAATAGGGTTAAATAACCACATGAATACTTGAATGCTAAGGGTATATGGGCTATTTAGAAAACTTTAAATTAAAATTGAACACTAGGCATGGCATTTGGAAAGGAGACCAAAAAAAATGCAACTCTCTCTTCGTAGTTACTATGTGATAGATCTATGAACTGTGGATATCTGGGAAACTATTCTTTTGCAGTTAATCAACTGGATTATTTTTTTCCAATGCAAATAAGCTTTATTACAGTTGAGAATTCTTATAAAAACTTACATCAGTTTTACATTAATTCTCACAAAGTTTCCATTGGTGGTTTATTCAGTCCTTGTTATTACTGATGTACAAGTTTTTGTCTGTTATTTGGTGTACATAAATATCCAGAGGTTACCATTTACTTCAGATGTATGCTTCTTCTATGTAACATGTCTCCTATTATTCTGTTAGGATTCCATTCCTTTTTTTTTTAATTGAAGTATAGTTGATTTACAATGTTGGGTTAGTTTCAGATGTACAGCAGAGTGATTCAGTTATACATATATATATGTGTATATATATATATTCTTTTTCAGATTCTTTTCCATTATAGGTTATTACAAGAAATTGAATATAGTTCCCTGTGCTAAACAGTAGAACCTTGTTGCTTATCAACTGGATTGGTTTTGATTTCTTGCCATTATTGGTTGAATTGTGGCCCCTCAAAATCTGTATGTCGAAGCCCTAAGCCCTTGTACCTCAGAATGTGAGTGTATGTGGAGATAGGGCTTTTAAAAAGGTAATTAAAGTAAAATGAGGTCATATGGGTAGGCCCTAATTGAATATGACTGGTGTCCTTATAAGCAGAGGAGGTTAGGACATAGACAACACAGACAGGATGACCACGTGAGGAAACAGCAAGAAGGTGGCCATCTGTCAGTCAAGGAGAGACACCTCAGAAGAAACCAATCCTGCCAGTCCTTGCTCTTGGACTTGTAGCTTCCAGAATTGTGAGAAAATAAATTTCTGTTATTTCAGCCACCCAGTCTGTGATATTTCATTATGACAGCCCTAGGAAGCTAATATACTTGGGTTTTATGTGACTTGTTTTATTCAGGCCAAAGAGAAATTGAAGAATAATTTTTACTGGGCTCTTACTTGGGCCTGAAACCTGGCAGAAAAGTTTAGTCATTGACTACTTGAGGGCTGTTTCTCTTCAAACCTTTGGGGACAGTGACATCTAGTGGTCCTTTCTTTTATATACGCCTTTCCGTGGTTCTCAGTCTGGCTGCACATAGGAATCACCTGGGGAGATTTAAAAAATCCCTATGTCCGGGTGGCACCACAAATTATACCAGAATCTCTGGGAGTGGGACCAGGCAGCAGTCTTTTTTAAAGCTTCCTACATTAATCCAAAGTGCAGACAAGATTGAGAACCAGAGCTTTCAGTGGGTTCCCCTGCTAAGTGGTGAGAACACAGTTCAATGAAAATAATTCTGGGTAGTAAAAATATGAGCTCATATCATGATGTAATTTCTCACAATATGAAAATGTTTGTTAATTTACATACTTATATATTGTTCCTCTGCCTCCAAAGAAGGTAAACTATACAAGGGATGGGGGGCACCATGGTCTGGTTCACTGTTGGGTCTCATGGGTCTGCAACAGTGCTAGGCAGAGTCTGGGCTCATAATAGCTCTTGTGAAATGAATGAACAAAAATATAGCCTGATCTCTGGCTGTGTCGACTGTAAATATGATACTCATGTGATGGAAAACAGCAGTCTCACTTTAGAGTTTAGAACATGTTATATTGGGTTCAGTTCAAAGTGAATGGAATGGAATATTATAGGAAGACATCTCTTGGTCTGTCATATAACACATAGATTGATTTCTTGGAGTCTTTTCCAACTCTGATACTAGGAAAGGATTTTCTGAGGTTCAATTTCGTGGCAAGTTCTCATTGTCTGCTAAATGTTTTAGTTAAAAAGAACTGTTAAAACTATTGTCTTTTCCTCTGTGCCCCCCTCCCATTGCCTTTAGGCTTAGAAGGTTCTCTGTTATTTCAAAAGCAGTTAAATGTTTATTTAAAGGTTTTCTAGTTTTTAAATTGTTTCTTTTTTATTGGCTTAACATATCTGAAATTAATTTTTTGCATATGATTCATAGTGAATATATAAAGATTTTCTTAAATCCAAGAGCTAATCTTGCCCACGTGATTTGTGAATACACCATCCCTTTTCCTGATTTGGAATGCTTCCTTTATCCTGAATTAGTCCTTTTATATACTAATGTGAAAGATGTTAGATTGAGGCTTTTCCTGGTAAAGTGATGGGAGATAAATCTGCATTGTCTTTAAAGGAAGTCCTTGGGAACCTGCTTCTTGACCGTTGGATGTCCTTAAAAAACAGAAAGGAGAGAAAGAAAAGAACAAGACTGTGTGAAGAGATTTCTTTGGAGAGGACTATTACTGTGTTCTGGGCCCCCAGGCTCCCTCTTTGGGAAGAGGGGGAGGTGCTTCCTTCTAACCCCCAACGTGAGACACTGGGAGAACTTTGAAAAGTGCTTCCCATGGAGGAGACACAGAGGATCAGTGCCAACTCAAGGTAGAGTGTGGACACCTACCTGGAAATCTAAGGGGCCGGGGGAGTCTATTTGTCCCCATACCCCAAGGTTGTATAGGGCATAGGATGTGTGAGTGTGTCTCAAGGACTAGATAGGGGGCTGGCTGGAAAGGAAAGAAGAGGTGGGCTTGTTGTGGTTTAAAACACATTCACAAATTTTTTACTGCTCCTCCCTCTGAGAGATGATGCTTAATTCCCCTCTGCTTGAGTGTGGGCTGGACTTAGTGACTTGCTTCTAGTGAGTATAGAATATGGTGGAAGTAAAAGTGTGAGACCTCCAAGACTAGGTCCTAAAAGGAGTGGTGGCTTCCTCCCTGCTCTCTCTCTAGGGTCACTGGCTCTGGGGGAAGCCAGCCGCCATATGGTGAAGACGCTCAGTCAGCCCTGTGGTTGGGCTGTCAGATAAAATACAGGATGCCCAGTTACATTGGAATTTCAGAGAAAAAAATGAATACTTTTTTAGTTTAAGTATTTCCCAGATATTACAATGACTGCATACTTGTTTCGGAGTTGAGACTTTATTTGGGATTTAGAGTGACTTAGGACCGTCTTTGACCTATGAGTGGGCAAAAATACTGGTGGCGTTTTCCTCTGAGAAAGGGGGTGATACCTTTCTAAGTAAAACTTGAAGGGATGGTGGGAGACAGCAATGATGTTGTTTTTATTGCTGTAATCCGGGCATCTTGCTTGTTCAGTACACTGATTGCATTATGACTGATTTGAGGGTTTTCTTGATTGTTAGGGCTCCCTCTTAAAATGCTCCCCATTAAAATGCTATGTCTTAATTAGAGCCTTTTTGTTGGTTGCAAATAATAGAACCCTCCTCAAACCAGCTTAAACAGAAAAGATAATTTACTGTAAGGATACATAAGGTGGCTCTGCTAGTAGGCATTCAATACTTTGGTGTTCTCTCACACATTCAGTACCCTGGGATGTGGTAGGTCTTGGTACATACTTGATATATAAATAAATCAATGAGCAAATGAAAGACCCCACTCAGATATTTGAGCCAGCCAGAGGCAGTGTCTCTTTCTCCCAGGCAGGAGTTGTATCAATACAGGTTTATTTTCACAACTTCATTCCTTTTCACCACTCGCCAGTAAAATGCTGCAGCAAAATCGCCCATTATATATACAGTGGAATATTATTCAGCCTTAAAAAGAAGGAAATTCTGCCACATGCTACAACATAGATTATCGAGGACATTATGTTGAATGAAGTAAGTCAATTACAAAAAGACAAATACTGTATGATTCCACTTATGCGAGGTTATCTAAAGTAGTCAGACTCTTAGAAACAGAAGGTAGAATGATGGTTACTAAGGGCTGTGGGAGGGGGAAAGAGGGAGATGCTGTTCAATGTGTATAGAGTTTCAGTTTTGCAAGGTGAAGTGTTCCAGAGATGTGTTGCACAACAATGTGCATATATAGTGAACACTAATGCACTGCACACTTAAAAATGGCTAAGATGGTACATTTTATGTTTTGTATTTTTTTTTTTTTTTTTGCGGTACGCGGGCCTCTCACTGTTGCGGCCTCTCCTGTTGCAGAGCACAGGCTCCGGACGCGCAGGCTCAGCGGCCATGGCTCACGGGCCTAGCCGCTCCGCGGCATGTAGGATCTTCCCAGACCGGGGCACGAACCCGTGTCCCCCGCATCGGCAAGTGGACTCTCAACCACTGCGCCACCAGGGAGGCCCTATGTTCTGTATTTTTTTTTTTCCTGTATTTTTAACACAATAAAGAAAAAGGTAATTAGTGGGAATTAAAAAAAAATTTCCATGTGGGTTACAACTTCAGAGAATTAACTGGATTTAGGAGCCAGGGCTCAGGTGGCTTCTCTCTTTCATTGTTTTGTGCTGATTTATGAGACTCTTACCTACTTGTCTCAGAAGGTAACCTTGTTATCAAATTCTGAGACTCCCCATCGGATCCCCCATGCTGTCTGAACCTCCAGCCCAGCATGGCACTTGGCTGGCCCTGTCCTGCTTCTCCCAGGCTGACATGGAAGAAAGGGTAGATGCCCAGAGCCCAGGTCACAGCCTGGGATCCAGGGCTTTGGTCCTTAGGCAGTGGGCAGACCCTGAAACAGCAGGAACCAAGGTTCCACTTAGTGGTGTAAACGGTCGCGGTGGGTTTTCTGCATTCTTCTGCAGAGCCTCCTGCTTTTTAATTATGAGACTCCTGAGTTACGTTCCTGTCCCTTTATACAGAGCTGTGTCACTCAGTGCCTTCTGTCAATGCCCACCTGAGCCACAGGCAAATGGCTCTCTTCAGCTCTGCAAGGTGCCCTCACACCTAGTTTCTCACCCCTCCTGCCTTCTCTGGCTCCCCTCTGAGTCTGCCTCTTCCCTGGGCCTGCCAGCCAGTTAGCACCTTTGCAGGACAGAAGGCAAGGTCTTAGGAGCCATGCTGGAGAACAAAGGAGGCTGATGCCTTCCCTGCCCTGTCTCCCTTCTCTCTCTGCAGGATTCTCCCCTTTTCTGACAAACCCATCTCAGAGCTGGCTGTGCAATATCTAGGAAGAGTAACCACGCCCCCTTTCTCCTGCTCTCTGCTCCCCGCTTCCTGGGAGGACCCTGTGTTAGGTATGTTTTTTTTTTCAGGCAATGTTTAATGTCACATCCCCACACTTTCCTCCTGACTCTAATTTCATATTACTTTTAAAACCAAGGAAAATTATCCTTGAAGATGTGACTATAAGCTTAGGGGGAAAAAAAGAACTTAAAAAATCATGAGAGTAGGAAGTGTTCATTGTAAGAATAGTTAGGAAATAGAGATAAGGGAGAGGGAGAAAAATAAACACCAACCATAAAAATGTGCCACCCAGAGATATTCCGAGATCAGCCTGGTCTGCCAAGAGCAAGAGCCTGAGAGGAAGCAGGAGCCGGGGACTGGGGACCGAAGCAGGGTAGGGACAGCCAAGAGAAGGATGCGCGTTGCCTCTGGCCACTGCTAAGGGCACCTGGGAGCTTGAGCCACTCCGACTGCTCGAGAGGCCTGGGGTGTAGGAAGTCCATACTGGGACGTTTGTCTGGGAGAAGGAAGGGGAGGCACTTGTCCACTGGCTTTCGTCTCCCACTGTTGGGACATTTGCTCTATGGGCAGATCACCTTGCCTGTACTTCTGGGTCATGCATGCATGAACACTGAGTGAGAGCATCAGTGCAAAAACAGAGAAGGAGGACCTGTATGGGCCTGAGTTTGATGCTATAGGGACTGGTCTGAGTGGACTAAGAGACAGGTGAGACCAAGAAAATCTGGAGTGGCACACAAGAGGCATCTGGTATACCTACCATTTCCTTTAGGTATCCAGCAGTTACTCTGAGCCAGGTGCAGTGCAGAGTGTTTTACACAGATAATCTAATTTCATCCTCCTGTAACCCTAGGAGGAGATCCTGTTATTATCCTGACTTTAGAGGTTAGAAAGTTGAGGTTCAGAAAGGCTAAGTTTGCTCAGATGACCAGTTAAAAAGTGGCAGAGGGCTTCCCTGGGGGCGCAGTGGTTGAGACTCTGCCTTCCGATGTGGTGGACGCGGGTTCGTGCCCTGGTCCGGGAGGATCCTGCATGCCGCGGAGCGGCTGGGCCTGTGAGCCATGGCCGCTGAGCCTGTGCGTCCGGAGCCTGTGCTCCGCAATGGGAGAGGCCACAACAGTGAGAGGCCTGCGTACTGCAAAAAAAACAAGTTGCAGATCTAGGATCCAAGCCCGAGCTGTCTGAATCTGGTCCCACTCATTTTCCGCCTTTATAATCAGTGCATGCTGATCACTTGGGCTTGCCTAGCATCTGATCTGGCTTCAGGTGGGTTGGATTGAGTGATTCTCTGTCTGTCTCTCTGTTTAGCCTTCTGTGGTGTCCGCTGCATTTCAAGTCAGCCAACAACCCCCAAAGCCATGTGCTTTCCTGCCCATGTCCGGGGGACAGAAATAGAAGGGTTTCCACCTGGCATTCCAAGTTGTCTCCTGATTGGCCCAGCCCAGGTGGCCTGCTTACTCATGAACTGTGATGAGGGGAATGGGATGAGTCAAGGTTGGAGTGGGACCCACTTTCCCTAAATAATGAGCAGAGAAGCAACGGATCCTTGATAATCTGGGCTTGGTTAGGAAGGGGAAGTAGGGGATGGGTGCTGGGTAGGCACCCTTTGACCATTTGGACATTCTTTCCTCAGACTTTCAATTTTGAGCAGCCCATGCATGAGTGGAAGGAACAGTTGGAATGGTCATTGAAGAGGTGGTGTGCTGGCCCAGACTCCCTCCTGGGACTCCCTTGTTGAACGGCCTACCTTCTGACCTCCCCTAAGCCTGGTTCTCTGGTCTTCTGTCTAATCTAGAAACAATCCTCTCCTCCCTCCCTGATACTTACTTACTTATTTATTTATTTATTTATAGTAAGACATTTAAAAAAATTAATTAATTTATTTTTGGCTGTGTTGGGTCTTTGTTTCTGTGCGAGGGCTTTCTCTTAGTTGCAGCAAGCGGGGACCACTCTTCATTGTGGTGCGCGGGCCTTTCACTGTCGCAGCCTCTCTTGTTGCGGGGCACAGGCTCCAGACGCGCAGGGTCAGTAGTTGTGGCTCACGGGCCCAGTTGCTCCGCGGCATGTGGGATCCTCCCAGACCAGGGCTCGAACCCGCGTCCCCTGCATTGGCAGGCAGACTCTCAACCACTGCGCCACCAGGGAAGCCCTATTCTTTTAATAAAGTCCTCTTTGCCTCAGTTCATCGGATAAGGTTTTACTGCTTTTCACCCAGAGCCCTGACTGAGTGATGTCAGGGCTCTGAGGACATCCAATAAATTCCACCCTACCTCCCCCCCGGGTCCAGAACAGTCAGAAATATGGCCAAGAGTATAAACAGAGACCAGGACGTCTTATTTATTGCAGATAAATGAAAAGTTGGAGATGTAATTTAGTGTGAGAGCCACATGGGGCTACAAACTGAACCCCAGAATTGGACAGATGTAGCCAACCAGGCATAGATGGCAGTGGACTGGGTGAGACTCCTGGCTCAGCAGGCAGTGGAGACTGTGTGCTCACTGCAGCCAGATCACTCCCAGGAGTAAGAAGGGAGAGCAGGCCAAGTAGACCTCTGTTATTCTTCTCAGACTTAGCAACCAGGTAAATCACTCCTCTTCCCTGGAGATGGAATGAGTTAAAGGGAATGGAGAGAGACCAGGAGATTTTACTGATAGTCCCTCCTCAAGGAAACCTGCAGTGGAGAAGAGGTATTCTCTCCTAACAGAGATGTAGCATCTCCCGGTTATTTCTACCCATCTATCCATCCATCCACCCATCCACCCACCTGTTTACCCATCCACTCATCCAGTCATCCATCTACCCATCTACCCGTCCACCCATCCACTCATCCATCCATCCACCCACCCATCTATCCATCCATCCATCCACCCAGTCCTTCATTCATACACCATCCATCCATCCATCCACCCCACCCCCATTCATCCATTTATCCACCCACTTCCTCATTCCTCTACCGCCCCATCCACCCAGCTCACATCCACCCACCTTCCATCCATCCATCCATCCATCCATCCACCCACTCCCTCATCCATCCGCTCACCTGTTCATCTATCCACCCCCACCCACCCCACCACCCACCCTCATCCACCCACCCTCCATCCATCCATCCATTTACCCATCCACTCCTCCATTCATCTATCCATCCATCCACCCACCCCCTCATTCATCTATCTATCTATCTATCTATCTCACAAAAATGGACTCATACTGTTTATCCTATTTGTACTTCCTTTCCTCCTCTAACAATATGTCATGAATATTACTCTATATCAGTAGAGTAATTGTCACATTACTTTAAGTAGCTACCTGGTATTCCATTGTTTGATTTATCATAATTTATTAAATAATTTCCAATTTTGAATATTTAGACACTTTCCAAATTTTCACCATTAAAAATTATGTCCATGTCTTTGATTACATCCCTGATGATTTCCTTAGAATATATTCATATATTATTATTATATAATTATGAGATTACTAATTTTTGAAGTGATCATTGAGTCAAAAGAAATGCATATTTTAAGGGTTTTAGTGTACTTCCTGAATTTCTTTGCAGAAACATTGTGTTAAATTATATTTTTACCAGTAATATGTGAGAAAATCTCTGCCCATTTAAAAAAATCTTATCTGATAGGAAAAACTTATTGCTTTAATTTGCACTTCTTGATTAATAAAGTTGACTGTTATTTACGTATTCATATATTTATCATTCATTTTCCTGCTTTTGTCTCTTTTACTTTTATGGTGCTGTTTCTTTAAACAAAAAATTTTTTTTTGGCTGCATTGGGTCTTCGTTGCTGCACGCGGGCTTACTCTAGTTGTGACGAGTGGGTGTTACTCTTCATTGCAGTGCGCGGGCTCTAGGGCTCTCATTGCAGTGGCTTCTCTTGTTGTGGAACACAGGCTCTAGGCTCATGGGCTTCAGTAGTTGCAGCATGTGGGCTCAGTAGTTTTTCAGCGCGTGGGCTCTAGAGCGCAGGCTCAGTAGTTGTGGCGCACGGGCTTAGTTGCTCTGCGGCATGTGGGATCTTCCTGGACCAGGGCTCAAACCCATGTCCCCTGCACTGGCAGGGGGATTCTTAACCACTGCACCACCAGGGAAGTGCCTCTTTTTCTTATTGAGTAAACAGGTCTATGTATGTTAAGGACATTAACCTATTGCTTGTCAAATATGTTGCAAGTATATACAAGTATACACTTGTGGTGTATATTTGAATTTTATTTAATATCTTTGACCTTAAAATGAACTTGCATATGGCCTAGAAGTCTTCTCCTTTATAATTCTCATCTTTGATATTGTGTCTGTGGGGTCTATAGTTTTAAAATTAATTAATTAATTATTTTATTTAAAATTTTAAAATTAATTTTAATTTTTTTGGCCAAGCCACACAGCTTGTGGGACTTTAGTTCCCTGACCAGGGATTGAACCCAGGCCCTCGGCAGTGAGAGTGCGGAGTCCTAGAGTCCTAACCACTGGACCGAAGGGGAATTCCCTACAGTTTTTTTAAAAGAGGCTATCAAATCTCTATGAAGCTCTAAATATGGGGCAATATGCTTTGTCTGAATACCTTGTACCTTTGCCCATCAAATAATTTCTCTTCCAGAGCTTTCATAAACATTTTTATTTTCCTTTAGGAAAGCATCCTTGAAATCTACAAGTTAGCACTGTCAGTTAGCACTGACTACATAAACACTGCACAATTCTCCCTCTCAGTTCTCTATATTCCTGATTTAAAACTGATCATCAACTGAGGATGTAATAAGGAGTTGAAACATTAATTTTCCAATAAGGTATTAAGTCAAGCACCCTACACCCAGGCAGTTTATAAATTCATTCGTTTAACTGCATAAAGCAACAGATTCTCTGACCCCTGCTCAGGGGGGAGAATTATGGGTTCAGATCCCAAGCTAGAAATTGCCGGGGCTGTCATGAAGCTATTTTCTCCTTTTGCTAACAATTATCAGCACTTCCCACACAGAGATCAGTGGGAACCGGGCACTGGAAAGAGGACAGTGGACACTTTGCTGAGGCTAATATTTTCTCACAACTATTTCGATTAACTCCAGTGATCCTGTAAATTAGTTACTATATTGTCATTGAGGCCTTTGAACTGGATCCTATGAAATATGCTTGGGATTTTTTCACTGTCCTTTAGTTCCTATTATGTCTACAGTTTTCAAAGATGGTTATTGTAAAAGGATATCCTGTGGGGATGTCTCTGCCCTCCTCCTCAAGTTCCAGAGATGCCACCAGACATGTCTTGGTGTACCTGGAGTCCCCAGGTTCCTCAAAGGCAGGGGTGTGGTTTCAAAAGAGGCCAGGGATGCGTTTCTTTATTTTCTTTCGGGGGTTTCCAAATAGCCATCTCAGAAAGATCCCGTGGGTAGTCTACTTTTATATAAGCCTTTCTTGCAAGCTTCCTTGGAGGAAGTTCACATTTACTTTTATACTTACTTTGAAGGAAGTTGTTCTATTTCCAGGTCTTGATATAATGCACTTTACATCTTACATATCAAGAGCCCTCTGTGGCATTTCCAGGCTTGACTGGAAATCTGGACTTTTTCTCTTAATTGCTTAATAAACAGCACAGCTCCACTGATAAGTGCATCAGAGCCACAGAACTGAGGACTGGAAAGGGATCTTCAGGGTTATCTTGGACAGCTCTGGGGGGAGGGGATGGAGTGGACACCTGTAAGGACCATGAGGCTCCAAGTCCAGGTAGAGGCTATAGTAAGACCTGGGGCTTGGGGAGGTGATATGTACAGTCTGCAGTGGTGTGTGTGTGTGTGTGTGTGTGTGTGTGTGTGTGTTGGGTGAGTGTTACAGTAGTGGATGTCTACAGTATTCAGTGTATTAGGTTCCTATTGCTGCTGTAGCAAATGACCTCAAACTTAGTGGCTTAGCAAAACACAAATTTCTTCTCTTATGGTTATGGAAGTCAGAAGTCCTCAAATCAAGCTTTTGACAGTTCTGGAGATCAGAAGTTTAAAATCAACATGTCAGCTGGGCTGTGTTCATTCTGGAGGATCTAGGGAAGAAGCTGTTTCCTAGCCTTTTCATGCTTCTGGAAGCTTGAAATGAATTGGCATGAATTCAGGCATGAATTGGCTTGTAGCCTCCCTCCATCTTCAAAGCTGGCAGAATAGCATATTCAAAGCTCTCTGATTCTCAGACCTCTGCTTCTGTCATCACATCTTCTCTGACTCTGATACTCCTGCTTTCCTCTTATAAAGATCCTTGTGACTACACCGAGCCCACCCGGATAATCCGGACCCTTAACTATCACATCTGCAAAGTCTCTTGCTATGTAAGGTTACATAAGCATAGGTTCTAACACAATTACAGGGATTAGGATGTGGTCATCTTTGGGGACCGTTATGCTGTCTTCCACATTCAGTGTGACAGATTTTCTCCACCTTTTGCTTTATTGCAAAGATCCTTGGAGAAATGAGGGTGATGATGACGGTGATAATTTATAACACCTTCCATGAGATGGTGATATACCATTTATAAAACACTTATGACTTATTTCAGTTTCACTGAATTTCAACTAAAGTGTAGTTGGAAGAGCACTAGGACTTTGAATCAAGAGCTCTGATTTCGTCACTTGACATCCGTATGACCTTCAGACAATTTATTTAAGTTGTCTCAGTATTGAGGCTCAGTATTCCCATCTGTAAATTGGGGGAATGTTGTGATCAGTGGGAAAAATTAGATAGATTCTGGGCAAATTGAGAATCTTGGAGTGCCTTGTGGGAGAATTTCATTTGGGAGTATGCTTTCACAGTCTAGATGAATTTACAAACTCTTCACAGTCTAGGATGAATTTAGAAACTTGTCCAGAAAGTTTTTGTTCTGTTTCTCACTCTCTATTTGTATTAGTTCCGACTATCTGAAAAGCAGACACCAAGATGGGATTATACATTCATGAGATGTATTGGAGAAAATGCTTGTGGGGTGAAATGGGGAGGGGGTGGAGGAGGTTGGGAGAGCCATCAGGCACAGTGCAGATCTGACCCCTGAGGAGCAAAGAGCCAGGTGGTGGGGAGCTGGGTGTTGCTGGAGGAGAAGAGTAGTTCCGGGTTGAGATGGGTTGGAATCCTATTGCTTTTTGTTTTTTTTTTTACATCTTTATTGGAGTATAATTGCTTTACAATGGTGTGTTAGTTTCTGCTTTAAAACAAAGTGAATCAGTTATACATATACATATGTTCCCATATCTCTTCCCTCTTGCGTCTCCCTCCCTCCCACCCTCCCTATCCCACCCCTCCAGGTGGTCACAAAGCACCGAGCTGATCTCCCTGTGCCATGTGGCTGCTTCCCACTAGCTATCTACCCTAAGTTTGGTAGTGTATATATGTCTATGCCTCTCCTTCACTTTGTCACAGCTTACCCTTCCCCCTCCCCATATCCTCAAGTCCATTCTCTAGTAGGTCTGTGTCTTTATTCCTGTCTTACCCCTAGGTTCTTCATGACATTTTTTTTCTTAAATTCATATATATGTGTTAGCATGTGATATGTCTTTCCCTTTCTGACTTACTTCACTCTGTATGACAGACTCTAGATCTATCCACCTCATTACAAATAGCTCAATTTCATTTCTTTTTATGGCTGAGTAATATTCCATTGTATATATGTGCCACATCTTCTTTATCCATTCATCCGATGATGGACACTTAGGTTGTTTCCATCTCCGGGCTATTGTAAATAGAGCTGCAATGAACATTTTGGTACATGACTCTTTTTGAATTATGGTTTTCTCAGGGTATATGCCAGGTAGTGGGATTGCTGGGTCATATGGTAGTTTTATTTGTAGTTTTTTAAGGAACCTCCACACTCTTCTCCACACTGGCTGTATCAATTTACATTCCCACCAGCAGTGCAAGAGGGTTCCCTTTTCTCCACACCCTCTGCAGCATTTATTGTTTCTAGATTTTTTGATGATGGCCATTCTGACTGGTGTGAGATGATATCTCATTGTAGTTTTGATTTGCATTTCTCTAATGATTAGTGATGTTGAGCATTCTTTCATGTGTTTGTTAGCAGTCTGTATATCTTCTTTGGAGAAATGTCTATTTAGGTCTTCTGCCCATTTTTGGATTGGGTTGTTTGTTTTTTTGTTACTGAGCTGCATGAGCTGCTTATAAATTTTGGAGATTAATCCTTTGTTGCTTCATTTGCAAATATTTTCTCCCATTCTGAGGGTTGTCTTTTTGTCTTGTGTATGGTTTCCTTTGCTGTGCAAAAGCTTTGAAGTTTCATTAGGTCCCATTTGTTTACTTTTGTTTTTATTTCCATTTCTCTAGGAGGTGGGTCAAAAAGGATCTTGCTGTGGTTTATGTCATAGAGTGTTCTGCCTATGTTTTCCTCTAAGAGTTTGATAGTTTCTGGCCTTACATTTAGGTCTTTAATGCATTTTGAGCTTATTTTTGTGTATGGTGTTAGGGAGTGATCTAATCTCATACTTTTACATGTACCTGTCCAGTTTTCCCAGCACCACTTATTGAAGAGGCTGTCCTTTCTCCACTGTACATTCCTGCCTCCTTTATCAAAGATAAGGTGACCATGTGTGCGTGGGTTTATCTCTGGGCTTTCTATCCTGTTCCACTGATCTTTCTGTTTTTGTGCCAGTACCATACTGACTTGATTACTGTAGCTTTGTAGTATAGTCTGAAGTCAGGGAGCCTGATTCCTCCAGCTCCGTTTTTTGTTCTCAAGATTGCTTTGGCTATCCGGGGTCTTTTGTGTTTCCATACAAATTGTGAAATTTTTTGTTTTAGTTCTGTGAAAAATGCCAGTGGTAGTTTGATAGGGATTGCATTGAATCTGTAGATTGCTTTGGGTAGTAGAGTCATTTTCACAGTGTTGACTCTTCCAATCCAAGAACATGGTATATCTCTCCATCTATTTGTATCATCTTTAATTTCTTTCATCAGTGTCTTATAATTTTCTGCATACAGGTCTTTTGTCTCCTTAGGTAGGTTTATTGCTAGATATTTTATTCTTTTTGTTGCAGTGGTAAATGGGAGTGTGTTCTTGATTTCACTTTCAGATTTTTCATCATTAGTGTATAGGAATGTCAGAGATTTCTGTGCATTAATTTTGTATCCTGCTACTTTACAAACTTCATTGATTAGCTCTAGTAGTTTTCTGGTAGCATCTTTAGGATTCTGTATGTATAGTATCATGTCATCTGCAAACAGTGACAGCTTTACTTCTTCTTTTCTGATTTGGATTCCTTTTATTTCCATTTCTTCTCTGATTGCTGTGGCTAAAACTTCCAAAACTATGTTGAATAAGAGGGGTGAGAGTGGGCAACCTTGTCTTGTTCCTGATCTTAGTGGAAATGCTTTCAGTTTTTCACCATTGAGGACGATGTTGGCTGTGGGTTTGTCATATGTGGCCTTTATTATGTTGAGGAAAGTTCCCTCTATGCCTACTTTCTGCAGGGTTTTTATCATAAATGGGTGTTGAATTTTGTCGAAAGCTTTCTCTGCATCTATTGAGATGATCATATGGTTTTTCTCCTTCAGTTTGTTAATATGGTGTATCATGTTCATTGATTTGTGTATATTGAAGAATCCTTGCGTTCCTGGAATAAACCCCACTTGATCATGGTGTATGATCTGTTTAATGTGCTGTTGGATTCTGTTTGCTAGTATTTCGTTGAGGATTTTTGCATCTATGTTCATCAGTGATACTGGCCTGTAGTTTTCTTTCTTTGTGACATCCTTGTCTGGTTTTGGTATCAGGGTGATGGTGGCCTTGTAGAATGAGTCTGGGAGTATTCCTCCCTCTGCTATATTTTGGAAGAGTCTGAAAAGGATAGGTGTTAACTCTTCTCTAAATGTTTGATAGAATTCACCTGTGAAGCCATCTGGTCCTGGGCTTTTGTTTGTTGGAAGATTTTTAATCACAGTTTCAATTTCATTGCTTGTGATTGGCCTGTTCATATTTTCTATTTCTTCCTGATTCAGTCTTGGCAGGTTGTGCATTTCTAAGAATTTGTCCATTTCTTCCAGGTTGTCCATTTTATTGGCATAGAGTTGCTTGTAGTAATCTCTCATGATCTTTTGTATTTCTGCAGTGTCAGTTGTTACTTCTCCTTTGTCATTTCTAATTCTATTGATTTGAGTCTTCTCCCTTTTTTTCTTGATGAGTCTGGCTGATGGTTTATCAATTTTGTTTATCTTCTCAAAGAACCAGCTTTTAGTTTTATTGATCTTTGCTATCGTTTCCTTCATTTCTTTTTCATTTATTTCTGATCTGATTTTTATGATTTTCCTTCTGCTAATTTTGGGGTTTTTTTTGTTCTTCTTTCTCTGATTGCTTTAGGTGCAAGTTTAGGTTGTTTATTCGAGATTTTTCCCGTTTCTTATGGTAGGATTGTATTGCTATAAACTTCCCTCTTAGAACTGTTTTTGCTGCATCCCACAGATTTTGGGTAGTCGTGTCTCCATTGTCATTTGTTTCTAGGTATTTTTTTATTTCCTCTTTGATTTCTTCAGTGATCACTTTGTTATTAAGTAGTGTATTAAGTAGTGTATTGTTTACACACTCCATGTGTTTGTATTTTTTACAGATCTTTTCCTGTAATTGATATCTAGTCTCATAGCATTGTGGTCGGAAAAGGTACTTGATACAATTTCAATTTTCTGAAATTTACCAAGGCTTGATTTGTGACCCAAGATATGATCTATCCTGGAGAATATTCCATGAGCACTTGAGAAAAATGTGTATTCTGTTGTTTTTGGATGGAATGTCCTATAAATATCAATTAAGTCCATCTTGTTTAATGTATCATTTAAAGCTTGTGTTTCCTTATTTATTTTCATCTTGGATGATCTGTCCATTGGTGAAAGTGGGGTATTAATGTCCCCTACTATGAATGTGTTACTGTCGATTTCCCCTTTTATGGCTGTTAGTATTTGCCTTATGTATTGAGGTGCTCCTATGTTGGATGCATAAATATTTACAATTGTTATATCTTCTTCTTGGATCAATCCCTTGATCATTATGTAGTGTCCTTCTTTGCCCCTTTAATAGTCTTTTAAAGTCTATTTTGTCTGATAGGAGAATTGCTACTCCAGCTTTCTTTTGGTTTCCATTTACATGAAATACCTTTTTCCATTCCCTCACTTTCAGTCTGTATGTGTCTGTAGGTCTGAAGTGGGTCTCTTGTAGACAGCATATATATGGGTCTTGTTTTTGTATCCATTCAGCCAATCTGTGTCTTTTGGTGGGAGCATTTAGTCCATTTACATTTAAGGTAATTATTGATATGTATGTTCCTATTCCCATTTTCTTAATTGTTTTGGGTTCGTTATTGTAGGTCTTTTCCTTCTCTTGTGTTTCTTGCCTATAGAAGTTCATTTAGCAGTTGTAAAGCTGGTTTGGTGGTGCTGAACTCTCTCAGCTTTTGCTTGTCTGTAATGGTTTTAATTTCTCCATCAAATCTGAATGAGATCCTTGCTGGGTAGAGTAATCTTAGTTGCAGGTTTTTCTCCTTCATCACTTTAAAGATGTCCTGCCACTCCCTTCTGGCTTGCAGAGTTTCTGCTGAAAGATCAGCTGTTAACCTTAAGGGGATTCCCTTGTGTGTTATTTGTTGTTTTTCCCTTGCTGCTTTTAATATGTTTTCTTTGTATTTAATTTTTGACAGTGTGATTAATATGTGTCTTGGCGTATTGCTCCTTGGATTTATCCTGTATGGGACTCTCTGTGCTTCCTGGACTTGATTAACTATTTCCTTTCCCATATTAGGGAAGTTTTCAACTATAATCTCTTCAAATATTTTCTCAGTCCCTTTCTTTTTCTCTTCTTCTTCTGGAACCCCTATAATTCGAATGTTGGTGCGTTTAATGTCCCAGAGGTCTCTGAGACTGTCCTCAGTTCTTTTCATTCTTTTCTCTTTATTCTGCTCTGCAGTAGTTATTTCCACTATTTTATCTTCCAGGTCACTTATCTGTTCTTCTGCCTCAGTTATTCTGCGTTTGATCCCATCTAGAGTATTTTTCATTTCATTTATTGTGTTGTTCATCGTTGTTTGTTTCATCTTTAGTTCTTCTAGGTCCTTGTTAAATGTTTCTTGCATTTTGTCTATTCTATTTCCAAGATTTTGGATCATCTTTACTATCATTATTCTGAATTCTTTTTCAGGTAGACTGCCTATTTACTCTTTATTTGTTAGGTCTGGTGGGTTTTTATCTTGCTTCTTCATCTGCTGTGTGTTTTTCTGTCTTTTCATTTTGCTTATCTTACTGTGTTTGGGGTCTCCTTTTTGCAGGCTGCAGGTTCGTAGTTCCTGTTGTTTTTTGTGTCTGTCCCCAGTGGCTAAGGTTGGTTCAGTGGGTTGTGTAGGCTTCCTGGTGGAGGGGACTAGTGCCTGTGTTCTGGTGGATGAGACTGGATCTTGTCTTTCTGGTGGGCAGGTCCATGTCTGGTGGTGTGTTTTGGGGTGTCTGTGGACTTATTATGATTTTAGGCAGCCTCTCTCCTAATAATGGGTGTGGTTGTATTCCTGTCTTGCTAGTTGTTTGGCATAGGGTGTCCAGCACTGTAGCTTGCTGGTCGTTGAGTGAAGCTGGGTGCTGGTGTTGAGATGGAGATCTCTGGGAGATTTTCGCTGTTTGATATTATGTGGAGCTGGGAGGTCTCTTGTGGACCAGTGTCCTGAAGTTGGCTCTCCCACCTCAGAGGCACAGCACTGACTCCTGGCTGGAGCACCAAGAGCCTTTCATCCACACGGCTCAGAATAAAAGGAAGAAAAAGTAGAAAGAATGAATTAGTAGAATTAGAAAGAAAAAAAGAAAGAAAGGAGGAAGGGAGGGAGGAAGGAAGGAGGGAAGGAAGGAAAAAAAGAAAGAAAGAAGATAAAGTAAAATAAAATAAAGTAAGATAAAATATAAAGTTATTAAAATAAAAAAATAATTATTAAGAGAAAAATTTTTTTTTAAAAAACCAACAAAAAAACGGACGGTTAGAACCCTAGGACAAATGGTGGAAGCAAAGCTATACAGACAAAATCTCACACAGAAGCATACACATACACACTCACAAAAAGAGGAAAAGGGGAAAAAATCATAAATCTTGCTCTCAAAGCCCACCTCCCTAATTTGGGGTGATTCGTTGTGTATTCATGTATTCCACAGATGCAGGTCCATCAAGTTGATTGTGGAGCTTTAATCGGCTGCTTCAGAGGCTGCTGGGAGAGATTTCCCTTTCTCTTCTTTGTTCTCACAGCTCCCAGGGGCTCAGTTTTGGATTTGGCCCCGCCTCTGCGTGTAGGTCGCTGAGGGCATCTGTTCTTTGCTCAGACAGGACGGGGTTAAAGGAGCCGCTGATTCGAGGGCTCTCGCTCACTCAGGCCGGGGGTGGGCGGGGCACGGAGTGCGGGGCGGGCCTGCGGCGGCAGAGGCCGGTGTGACGTTGCACCAGCCTGAGGCGCGCCGTGCGTTTCCCCGGGGGAGTTGTCCCTGGATCCCGGGACCCTGGCAGTCGCGGGCTGCACAGGCTACCCGGAAGGTGGGTGTGGATAGTGACCTGTGTTCGCACACAGGCTTCTTGGTGGCGGCAGCGGCACCCTTAGCGTCTCATGCCTGTCTCTGGGGTCCGCGCTTTTAGCCGCGGCTTGCGCCCGTCTCTGGAGCTCCTTTAAGCAGCGCCCCTAATCCCCTCTCCTCGCGCACCAGGAAACAAAAAGGTAAGAAAAATTCTCTTGCCTCTTCGGCAGCTCCAGACTTTTCCCCGGACTCCCTCCCGGCTAGCCGTGGCGCACTAACCCCCTGCAGTCTGTGTTCACGTCGCCAACCTCAGTCCTCTCCCGGTGCTCTGACTGAAGCCCGAGCCTCAGCTCCCAGCCCCGCCCACCCCGGCGGCTGAGCAGACAAGCCTCTCGGCTGGTGAGTGCCGGTCGGCCCCGATCCTCTGTGTGGGAATCTCTTCGCTTTGCCCTCCGCACGCCTATTGCTGCGCTCTCCTCCGCGGCTCTGAAGCTTCCCCCTCCGCCACCCGCAGTCTCTGCCCGCGAAGGGGCTTCCTAGTGTGTGGAAACGTTTCCTCCTTCACAGCTCCCTCCCGCTGGTGCAGGTCCCGTCCCTATCCTTTTGTCTCTGTTTATTCTTTTTTCTTTTGCCCTATCCAGGTACGTGAGGGGGGTGGGGTTCTTGCCTTTTGGGAGGTCTGAGGTCTTCTGCCAGCGTTCAGTAGGTGTTCTGTAGGAGTTGTTCCACGTGTAGATGTATTTCTGGTGTATCTGTGGGGAGGAAGGTGATCTCCGCGTCTTACCCTTCCGCCATCTTCCCGGAAGCCCCCGCGTACTGTTTCTCCTGGCATCTTATTGTTGAGGGCCTTGAACTGGAGCCTCAGATGGTTATTGGCAGAGCAGTAACTCAATCCCAGCTGTCTTTTAGAAGATTGTCCTAGGAGAGAGGACGGTGGGTTAGAATGAGAGAGAACACAGCCAGGACACCATCTAGGGGCTGCTGTAACCCTCCTTGAGTGGGTAGTGTTAAGGGTCTGGACCAGGCTAGTGGCAATGAGAATGGAAAGGAAAGAATAGCCATGTGTAATTATTCATCCCAAAGAAATAAATTTCTTTATTCCTCCCTGCCAAATATCAATAGAACCATCTGACTGTGTTAAATCAGTGTTGACTGTTGAGTGACCGGGAGATGTTTAACATGCGGTTAAATGACTATTGTGAGGAATGGTGTTTATTTTGCAAATATTGACCCCATCCCAAAGTCAGTTGATCTGCACCAACTCCAGTCAGCACCCTATTCCTCTCCTTCCTCTCCTCTCTTCCTGTCCCCTCCCTTCCTTTCCCCTCCCCTCCTTTCCCCTCCAGTCTCCTATTTCTTTCCCATCAGACCTAAGAACACAATGTAATTTATGTTAGGAACAGGAATGGTCTGGACATTCTCCCATTCTTTGATAGCAGATAACTCATCAACGGTGAGTTATGTTGACTTGCACCTTTTTGAATTTATCATAACATCTGAAGTTCCTGATGATTTATTAAAACAAAAAGCCGGGAGGAGTGAAGGAAATGTAGGCTTAAAAGTTGATCACTCTTGCTGCTGATTTGACTTGAGGATGTTTGACCTTGAATATACTTGTTTGTGAGAAGTGTCCTTAGGCAAAACTGATGGCCTGATGGTGACTTAACAATAAACAGCATGGGGGTCTTGATGGGTGGATAAAATGTAGCAGAGGAGTGCACCTGGGAGTCCAGGCAGATGTCTGTTGTATGCTGTCATCAGTTTTGGAGCCTGTTTGGCATGTTCCAGAACCTCTAGTTGCTGGGCTGAGTTTCAAAGCAGGATTCTAGTCATTGGGCTGGAAAAATCTGGGTAAGGCCTCATTCTAGGGAGAATTCACATCACTAAGAGAGGGTGCAGGAGCAAACAAAATATAGGCCAGGAGCTGAGGTTCAAGGTCAGAGCTACAATAGGAGTGCTGGTGAGGGTCCCCCATGTTGGACTCTTGAGTTTCTTGTGTCTGAGTTTAGGCTTTGACTGGGATACTGGGACAGGACTAGCCCTGCAGGTGGGGTATCAAGGACTCCAGTGGGGAGGAAAAAGATGGGAGCTAGTCAGGAGCAGGGTCACCCAGGTCGGGGATTCTCACAACATGGCAGGAAACAGAGATGTTAATCTCAGACTGAAGCAGGAATCAGAACCACCTGGAAGGCTTGTTAAAACACAGATCACAGGGCCCACCCCCAGAATTTTTGATTCAATAGGGCTGGCCTGGGGTCCAAGAATTTGCATTTCTGACATGATCCCAGGTGATGCTGATGCTGTGTCCTGGGCCCACACTTTGCGTACACTGTTCCTCCCTATTTGCTGTACATTTCAATCACCTGGGGAGTTTATTTTTTTAAATTTTTTTGCGGTACGCGAGCCTCTCACTATTGCAGCCTCTCCTGTTGCGGAGCACAGGCTCCGGACGTGCAGGCTCAGCCGCCATGGCTCACGGGCCCAGCCGCTCCGCGGCATGTGGGATCTTCCCGGACCGGGGCACGAACCCGTGTCGCCTGCATCGGCAGGCGGGCTCTCAACCACTGCACCACCAGGGAATCCCACCTGGGGAGTTTTTAAAACTATGGATGCCTGTGTCCTACCTTCAGAGATTCTGATTTAATTGGTCTGTCATCTCTGGACTTTAAAATCACTGCTTTAGACTCTGACCACATGGTTTTTTAAACAAAATTTTCTCTAAAATTTACTTATAGTAAAATTCATTCTTTTTGATATTCAGTTCAATGAGTTTTGACAAATGTGTAGTCATATAACCACCACCACAATCAAGCTATGGTCTTGTCACTCCTCAAATTCCTTCACGCTGTCCCTTTGAAGTCAACTCCTGTCTCACCCTTAACCCCTGGCAATCGATGATATCTTCTTTGGCTCTGCAATTTTGCCTTTTCTAGGATGTCTAAATCTAAATGGAATCATATAGAAAGTTGCCTTTTGAGTCTGGCTTCTTTCACGTAGCATGGTGCATTTGAGATTCATTAATAGTTTGTTCCTTTTTATTGCTGAGTAGTAGTCTACCGTATGGATATACCACAGTTTGTTTGAATATACAAGCTAAAGGATATTAGGGTTGTTTATAGTTTTTGGTAATTATGAGTAAAGCTTCTATAAACTTTCATGTACAGATTTTTGTTTGACCATAAGTGTTCATTTCTCTAGAAATGGGATTTCTGAGTACGTATATGTTTAATTATAAGTAACTGCCAAACTGTTTTCCAAAATGACTGTACTGGGCTTCCCTGGTGGCGCAGTGGTTGAGAGTCCGCCTGCCGATGCAGGGGACGCGGGTTCGTGCCCCGGTCTGGGAAGATCCCACATGCCGCGGAGCAGCTGGGCCCGTGAGCCATGGCCGCTGAGCCTGCGCGTCCGGAGCCTGTGCTCCGCAACGGGAGAGGCCACAACAGTGAGAGGCCTGCGTACCACACACACAAAAAAAGGCTGTACCATTTATGCATTCCTGCCAGAAATGTATGAAGGTTCCATGGCTCCAATCCTTGCTAGTATTTGGTATTGCCAGATTATGGGGGAGGGGAACATTCTAATAGGTGTATAGTATCTTATTGTGGTTTTAATTTGCATGTCCCTAATGAGTGATGATGTTGAGCATACTTTCTCATCTGCTTATGTGCTAGCCAAGTATCTTCGATCTATTTCTTCCTTTAATCCTATCAGCTTTTGGTACATGTATTTTGATGCTCTGTTGTTAGGTACATAAACATTTAGAATTTTTATGTCTTCTTAGAAAATTGACCCTCTTATCATTATGTCATGTCTTCTCTTTGTCGTTGGTAACTGTCCTTATTATGAAGTCTACTTTTTCTGATATTAATATAGCCATTCCAGCTTTTTAAAAATTAATATTTGCATGGTATATATTGACCCATCATTTTAACTTTAACACATCTATATAATTACATTTAAATAAGTTTTTGTTATATAGCATATTGTTGGGTCTTTAAAAAAAACCCCAGTCTGACAATCTTTATCTTTTTTAGCATTTTATTGGAGTATAATTGCTTT
Organism: Lagenorhynchus albirostris; assembly: GCF_949774975.1. Classification (NCBI taxonomy): domain Eukaryota; kingdom Metazoa; phylum Chordata; class Mammalia; order Artiodactyla; family Delphinidae; genus Lagenorhynchus; species Lagenorhynchus albirostris. The sequence goes on along the minus strand of NC_083107.1, from coordinate 34,038,931 downwards.
ACAATGTTGTGTTAGTTTCTGCTGTATAACAAAGTGAATCAGCTATACATGTACATGCATCCCCATATCTCCTCCCTCTTGCATCTCCCTTCCACCGTCCTTATCCAACCCCACTAATTGGACACAAAGCACTGAGCTGATCTCCCTGTGCTACGCGGCTGCTTCCCACTAGCTATCTATTTTACATTTGATAGTGTATATATGTCCGTGCCACGCTCTCACTTCGTCCCAGCTTACCCTTCCCCCTCCCCATGTCCTCAACTCCATTCTCTATGTCTGTGTCTTTATTCCTGTCCTGCTCCTAGGTTCTTCAGAACCATTTTTTTTTTAGACTCCGTATATATGTGTTAGCATATGGTATTCTTGGGGCTACTCTACTTTGTGGTGCATGGGCTTCTCATTGTCATGGTTTCTCTTGTTGCAGAGCATGGAGGCATGCGGGCTTCAGTAGTTGTGGCATGCGGGCTCTAGAGCACAGATTCAGTAGTTGTGGCTCATGGACTTAGTTGCTCCGCGGCATGTGGGATCGTCACGGGCCAGGGATCGAACCCATGTCCCCTGAATTAGCACGCGGATTCTTAACCACTGTGCCACCAGGGAAACCCATAGCATATGGTATTTATTTTTCTCTTTCTGACTTACTTCACTCTGTATGGCAGTCTTTAGGTCCATCCACCTCACTACAAATAACTCAATTTCGTTTCTTTTTATGGCTGAGTAATATTCCATTGTATATATGTGTCACATCTTCTTTATCCATTCATCTGTTGATGGACACTTAGGTTGCTTCCATGTCCTGGCTATTGTAAATAGAGCTGCAATGAACAGTGTGGTACATGACTTTTTTTTTTTTTTGTACAGTAAGACTTTTACATTTTTTTTTTTAACATCTTTATTGGGGTATAATTGGGTGTGTTAGTTTCTGCTTTATAACAAAGTGAATCAGTTATACATATACATATGTTCCCATATCTCTTCCCTCTTGTGTCTCCCTCCCTCCCACCCTCCCTATCCCACCCCTCCAGGTACTCACAAAGCACCGAGCCGATATCCCTGTGCCATGTGGCTGCTTCCCACTAGCTATCCACCTTATGTTTGTTAGTGTGTATATGTCCATGCCTCTCTCTCGCCCGGTCACAGCTCACCCTTCCCCCTCCCCATATCCTCAAGTCCGTTCTCCAGTAGGTCTGTGTCTTTATTCTTGTCTTACCCCTAGGTTCTTCATGACATTTTTTTTTCTTAAATTCCAGATATATGTGTTAGCATACAGTATTTGTCTTTCTCTTTCTGACTTACTTCACTCTGTATGACAGACTCTAGGTCTATCCACCTCATTACAAATAGCTCAATTTCGTTTCTTTTTATGGTCGAGTAATATTCCATTGTATATATGTGCCACATCTTCTTTATCTATTCATCCGATGATGGGCACTTAGGTTGTTTCCATCTCCGGGCTATTGTAAATAGAGCTGCAATGAACATTTTGGTACATGACTCTTTTTGAATTATGGTTTTCTCAGGGTATATGCCCAGTAATGGGATTGCTGGGTTGTATGATAATTCTATTTTTAGTTTTTTAAGGAACCTCCATACTGTTCACCATAGTGGCTGTATCAATTTACATACCCACCAACAGTGCGAGAGCGTTCCCTTTTCCCCACACCCTCTCCAGCATTTATTGTTCGTAGACTTTCTGATGATGGCCATTCTGACCGGTGTGAGGTGATACCTCACTGTAGTTTTGATTTGCATTTCTCTAATGATTTGTGATGTTGAGCATTCTTTAATGTATTTTGGCAGTCTATATATCTTCTTTGGAGAAATGTCTATTTAGGTCTTCTGCCCATTTTTGGATTGGTTTGTTTGTTTTTTTGTTATTGAGCTGCATGACCTGCTTGTAAATTTGGGAGATTAATCCTTTGTCAGTTGCTTCATTTACAGCTGTTTTCTTCCATTCTGAGGGTTGTCTTTTTGTCTTGTGTATGGTTTCCTTTGCTGTGCAAAAGCTTTGAAGTTTCATTAGGTCCAATTGGTTTATTTTCATTTTTATTTCCATTTCTCTAGGTGGTGGGTCAAAAAGGATCTTGCTGTGATTTATGTCATACAGTGTTCTGCCTATGTTTTCTTCTAAGAGTTTGATAGTTTCTGGCCTTACATTTAGGTCTTTAATCCATTTTGAGTTTATTTTTGTGTATGGTGTTAGGGAGTGTTCTAATCTCATTCTTTTACATGTAGCTGTCCAGTTTTCACAGCACCACTTATTGTAGAGGCTGTCTTTTCTCCATTGTATATTCTTGCTTCCTTTATCAAAGATAAGGTGACCATATGTGTGTGGGTTTATCTCTAGGCTTTCTATCCTGTTCCATTGATCTATAATTCTGTTTTTGTGCCAGTACCATACTGACTTGATTACTGTAGCTTTGTAGTATAGTAGTAGTAGTAGTAGTAGTAGTAGTAGTAGTAGTATAGTCTGAAATCAGAGAGCCTGATTCCTCCAGCTCCATTTTTCTTTCTCAAGATTGCTTTGGCTCTTCGGGGTCTTTTGTGTTTCCATACAAATTGTGAAATTTTTTGTTCTGCTTCTGTGAAAAATGCCATTGGTAGTTTGATAAGGATTGCATTGAATCTGTAGATTGCTTTGGGTAGTATAGTCATTTTCACAATGTTGATTCTTCCAATCCAAGAACATGGTATATCTCTCCATCTGTTTGTATAGTCTTTAATTTCTTTTATCAGTGTCTTATAGTTTTCTGCATATAGGTCTTTTGTCTCCTTAGGTAGGTTTATTCCTAGGTATTTTATTCTTTTGTTGCAATGGTAAATGGGATTGTTTCCTTAATTTCTCTTTCAGGTTTTTCCTCATTAATGTATAGGAAACCAAGAGATTTCTGTGCATTAATTTTGTATTCTGTTACTTTACCAAATTCATTGATTAGTTCTAGTAGTTTTCTGGTAGCATCTTTAGGATTCTCTATGTATAGTATCATGTCATATGCAAACAGTGACAGCTTTACTTCTTTTCCAATTTGGATTCCTTTTATTTCTTTTTCTTCTCTAATTGCTGTGGCTAAAACTTCCAAAACTGTGTTGATTAAGGGTGGTGAGAATGGGCAACCTTGTCTTTTTCCTGATATTAGTGGAAATGGTTTCAGTTTTTCACCTTCGAGAACAATGTTGGCTGTGGGTTTGTCACATGGCCTTTAATATGTTGAGGTAAGATCCCTCTATGCCTACTTTCTGGACGTTTTTTTTTAAATCATAAATGGGTGTTGAATTTTGTCAAAAGATTTTTCTACATCTATTGAGATGATCATATGGTTTTTCTCCTTCAGTTTGTTAATATGGTTTATCACATTGATTATTAGCGTATATTGAAGAATCCTTGCATTCCTGGGATAAACCCCACTTGATCATGGTGTATGATCCTGTTAATGTGCTGTTGGATTCTGTTTGCTAGTATTTTGTTGAGGAGTTTTGCATCTATGTTCATCAGTGATATTGGCCTGTAGTTTTCTTTTTTTGTGGCATCTTTGTCTGCTTTTGGTATCAGAGTGATGGTGGCCTCGTAGAATGAGTTTGGGAGTGTTCCTCCCTCTGCTACATTTTGGAAGAGTTTGAGAAGGATAGGTGTTAGCTCTTCTCTAAATGTTTGGTAGAATTCACTTATGAAGCCATCTGGTCCTGGGCTTTTGTTTGTTGGAAGATTTTAAATTACAGTTTCAATTTCAGTGCTTGTGATTTTTCTGTTTATATTTTCTATTTCTTCCTGGTTCAGTCTTAGAAGGTTGTGCATTTCTAAGAATTTGTCCATTTCTTCCAGGTTGTCCATTTTATTGGCATATAGTTGCTTGTAGTAATCTCTCATGATCCTTTGTATTTCTGCAGTGTCAGTTGTAACTTCTCCTTTTTCATTTCTAATTTTATTGACTTGAGTCCTCTGCCTCTTTTTCTTGATGAGGCTGGCTAATGGTTTATCAATTTTGTTTATCTTCTCAAAGAACCAGGCTTTAGTTTTATTGATCTTTGCTATTGTTCCCTTTGTTTCTTTTTCATTTATTTCTGATGTGAACTTTATGATTTCTTTCCTTCTGCTAACTTTGGGTTTTTTTCCCTACTTTCTCTAATTGCTTTAGGTGTAAGGTTAGGTTGTTTATTTGAGATATTTTTGTTTATGAGGTAAGATTGTATTGCTATAAACTTCCCTCTTAGGACTGCTGTGGCTTCATCCCATAGATTTTGGGTCATCTTGTTTTCATTGTCATTTGTTTCTAGGTATTTTTAAATTTCCTGTTTTGATTTCTTCAGTGATCTCTTGGTTATTTAATAGTGTATTATTTAGCCTCCATGTGTTTGTATTTTTTACAAATTTTTTCCTGTAATTGATATCTAGTTTCATAGTGTTGTTAATTTTCTTAAATTTACCAAGGCTTGATTTGTGACCTAAGATATGATCTATCCTGGAAAATGTTCTATGAGCACTTGAGAAGAAAGTGTAATCTGCTGTTTTAGAATGGAATGTCCTATAAATATCAGTTAAGTCCATCTTGTTTATCATTTAAAGCTTGTTGTTCCTTATTTATTTTCATTTTGGATGAACTGTCCATTGGTAAAAGTGGGTGTTAAAGTGCCCTATTATTATTCTGTTACTGTCGATGTCCCCTTTTATGGCTGTTAGCATTTTCCTTATGTATTGAGGTGTATAAATATTTATAATTGTTGGATGCATAAATATTTACAATTTTTTATCTTCTTCTTGGATTGATCCCTTGATCATTATGGAGTGTCCTTCTTTGTCTCTTATAATAGTCTTTATTTTAAAGTCTATTTTGTCTGGTGTGAGAATTGCTTCTCCAGCTTTCTTTTGAGTTCCATTTGCATGGAATATCTTTTTCCATCACCTCACTTTCAGTCTGTATGTGGCCCTAGGTCTGAAGTGGGTCTCTTGTAGATAGCATATGTACAGGACTTGTTTTTGTATCTATTCAGCCAGTCTATGTCTTTTGGTTGGAGCATTTAATCCATTTACACTTAAGGTAGTTATCAGTATGTATGTTCCTATTACCATTTTCTTAATTGTTTTGGTTTTGTTATTGTAAGTCCTTTCCTTCTCTTGGGTTTCCTGCCTAGAGAAGTTCCTTTAGCATTTGTTGTAAAGCTGGTTTGGTGGTGCTGAATTCTCTTAGCTTTTGCTTGTCTGTAAAGGTTTTAATTTCTCCATCAAATCTGAATGAGATCCTTGCTGGGCAAAGTAATCTTGGTTGTAGGTTTTTCCCTTTCGTCACTTTAAATATGTCTTGCCACTCCCTTCTGGCTTGCAGAGTTTCTGTTGAAAGATCAGCTGTAAATCTTATGGGGATTCCCTTGTATGTTAGTTGTTGCTCCTCCCTTGCTGCTTTTAATAGTTTTTCTTTGTATTTAATTTTTGTTAGTTTGATTAATACGTGTCTTGGCATGTCTGTCCTTGGATTTATTGTGTATGGGGCTCTGTGCGCTTCCTGGACTTGATTGATTTCCTTACCCATATTAGGGAAGTTTTCAACTATAATCTCTTCAAATATCTTCTCAGCCCCTTTTTTTTTTCTCTTCTTCTGGGACCCCTATAATTCGAATGTTGGTGAGTTTAATGTTGTCCCAGAAGTCTCTCAGAGTGTCCTCAGTTCTTTTCATTCTTTTTTCTTTTTTCTGCTCTGCAGTAGTTATTTCCACTATTTTATCTTCCAGGTTACTTATCGGTTCTTCTGCCTCCATTACTGTTATTCTGCTATTGATTCCTTCTAGAGAATTTTTAATTTCATTTATTGTGTTGTTTGTTCCTCATTGTTTGTTTGCTCTTTAGTTCTTCTAGGTCCTTGTTAAACGGTTCTTGTATTTTCTCCATTCTATTTCCAAGATTTTGGATCATCTTTACTATCATTACTCTGATTTCTTTTTCAGGTAGACTGCCTATTGCCTCTTCATTTGTTAGGTCTCATGGGTTTTTACCTTGGTCCTTCATCTGCTGTGTATTTCTCTGTCTTCTCATTTTGCTTAACTTACTGTTTTGGGGTGTCCGTTTCACAGGCTGCAGGTTCGTAGTTCCCATCGTTTTTGGTGTCTGCTCCCAGTGGGTAAGGTTGGTTCAGTGGGTTGTGTAGGCTTCCTGGTGGAGGGGAGTGGTGCCTGTGTTCTGGTGGATGAGACTGGATCTTGTCTTTTTGGTGGGCAGGACCACATCTGGTGGTGTGTTTTGGGGTGTCTGTGGACTTACTATGATTTTAGGCAGCCTCTCTGCTAAGGGGTGGGGTTGTGTTCCTGTCTTGCTAGTTGTTTGGCATAGGATGTCCAGCACTGTAGCTTGCTGGTCGTTGAGTGGAGCTGGGTTTAGCGTTGAGATAGAGATCTCTGGGAGATGTTTCATCGTTTGATATTACGTGGGGCTGGGAGGTCTCTGGTGGACCAATTTCCTGAACTTGGCTCTCCCACCTCAGAGGCTCAGGCCTGACCCCTGGCCAGAGCACCAAGACCGTGTCAGCCACATGGCTCAGAAGAAAAGGGAGAAAAAGAAAGACAGAAAAAATAAATAATAAAATAAAGATATTAAAATGCAAAAAAATTATTAAAAAAATAGTAAAAAAGAAAGAGAGGAGAAAGAAGAGAGCAACCAAAGCAAAAAACAAATCCACCAATGATAACAAACTCTAAAAACTATAGTAAAAACAAAACAAAACAACACAAAACAAAACAAAATGGACAGTTAGAACCCTAGGACAGATGGCAAAAGCAAAGCCTTTGGGAAGTCTGAGGTCTTCTGCCAGTGTTCAGTAGGTGTTTTGTAGGAGTTTTTCCACATGTAGATGTAGTTTTTTTTTTTTTTTAATAAATTTATTTATTTATTTATTTTTGTCTGTGTTGGGTCTTCGTTTCTGTGTGAGGGCTTTCTCCAGTTGCGGAGAGCGGGGGCCACTCTTCATCGCCATGCGCAGGCCTCTTACTGTCGTGGCCTCTCTTGTTGCAGACCACAGGCTCCAGACACGCAGGCTCAGTAGTTGTGGCTCACGGGCCTAGTTGCTCCGTGGCATGTGGGATCTTCCCAGACCAGGGCTCAAACCCGTGTCCCCTGCATTAGCAGCCGAATTCTCAACCACTGCGCCACCAGGGAAGCCCGTAGATGTAGTTTTGATGTGTTTGTGGGGAGGAAGGTGATCTCCCCGTCTTGCTCCTCTGCCATCTTGAAGGCTTCCCCACCCCTCAATCTTTATCTTTTAATTGGCATGTTTAAGGCATTTATGTTTTAAATGGTTTGTTTAAATTAATAATCTTCTTCTTTGTTTTTTGTTTGTCTCCTTCGTTTTTTGTTCCCTTTACCCTCTTACCTTAATGTTATAGTTGTCATGTTTATTATATCTACATACATTGAAAACTACCAGACAGTGTTATAATTTTTGTGGTCAATAGTCATAAATATTTTAATGAATTTAAGAGGAAAAATAGTGTGTTATATTTACTCTTATAAGTAAATATAAGCTTTTCTTTTATTTGTGTAGTTCCAAGATTCTTCCGATATCACTTCTCTTCAGCCTTTTTTGTTCCTGATGACAGTTCTTTTCTTTTAAAACTTTAAAGGTGTTGTCCACTGTTTTCTAGCCTCCCTTGTTTCTGGGGAGAAATCTGTAGCCATTTGTTTCCTAAATCTGTTGATTTTCCTCTGGCCATTTTCAAGCTATTTTTCTTTGTTTTTATTTTTTTCAGCAGTTTGATTATGTTGCTGGTTATTTTTTTCCTTTGAGTTTATCAAATTAGGGGTTCATCTTAGCTTCTTGAAATTGTAAATTTATGTTTCACCAAATTTGGAAACATTTTAGCCACTATTTACTAACAATTTTTTTCTGCATTAGTCTTTTTCTCCTTTCCTTCTGTCCTGTACTTTCTCCACTGTAGTGAATGTCAGACATTTTGATGTTGTTAGGCAGGTTCCTGAGACTGTTCATTTTTTTTTTTCCAATCTTGTTTCCTCTCTGTTCTCCAGACTAGATAATTTCTACTGTTGTATCTAAAAGTTCACTGACTCTTTCCTATGTCTCATCTCCATTCTGCTATTAAACCCATCCAGTGAATTTTTTTTACTTCGTATATTGTGTTTTTCAGATCTAAAATTTCTCCTTAGTTCTTTTAAATAAAAATATCTTGTTTCTCTGCTGAGAATGTCTATTTTTTTAAATTATTTAAAAATTTTTTTTTGGTCTACGCTGGCTCTCAGTTGTGGCACGTGGGATCTTCATTGTGGCATGCGGGATCTTTAGCTGTGGCATGTGGGCTCTTAGTTGTGGCATGCGCATGTCTATTTTTTATTCATTTCCATAACATTTATCTTTACAGTTTGGTTACAGAGCATAGTTATAGTAGCTACCTAAAAGTCATTATCTGATAATTCCAGCATCAGAGTCAAGTTGGGGCTGGCATCTACCGATTGCCTTTTCCCTTGAGATTTCATCAGATTTTCCTATTTTTATCATGTCAAACAATTTTGGATTTTATCATGGATATTTTGAATATTATGTTGCATGACTTTGAGTCCTCTGGAGGATGTTGATTACTTTTGTTTGTTTTAGTGGGCAATCAGCCGCATTATGTTCAGACTGAGTGTTCTGGCCCACATTCTGTGGGTAGTGAATTCCCTATTAGTCCAATTTTCATTGGACTGTGCTTTTTGGGTCTTCCCTGTACATGCACCATTTAGGGATTAGTCTGGGGCTTGGCCAGGATTCAAAGCCTTTGGTATGCTTCTTTGGGTCTGTTCCATGCACGTTCAGCTCAGAATTGTATTATTTCAGACATAGAATTAGAGGATCCGTTTCTCCAACTCTTTGTTCTTTGTGATTGCATGCACACTCTTCAGCTTCCAAGCCTCCTCTTCCCTGTTGTTCTGGCCAGAAAAATGGGTTTCTGTCACAGTTAACTGATTCTATTCTCCCTATTCTCTCATGCAGCTCTGCACAACTGTGCTGTCCTTAGGTTCTAAGTAGTGAGAGAAAACAGAGAGAGAAAATAACAGGGATCCCTCCACACACTTTGGACCTCAGGGATCTCTTTTCCTCTGGCCAGAGAGATAGGTTTTCTCTTGGGGTTTTAGGTGTCTGTGCTGTGGAGCTAAAAAACTGGGACTGGTCTTAGGTCAGGCCTGGAAGAGAAAAAAACAAAAAAAAAGGTTATTTCTCTCACACTCTCAGGCTCACTGGGATCTTTTTTCTCATTCCTCTGGCTAGAAAATGAAGGTTTCTCTTGGAATTTTGCTCTTCATGCTTGCTTCACAGTTCCACAACTTGGACCCCATTGGGTCAAAGCTGGATGATAAAGAAGGAATTCCACCCCTCCTCCCCCAAGAAACTCATTGCCATACTGATCTTAGCAATTTTTTCTTTTTTTTAATTTATTTTTTATTGATGTATAGTTGATTTACAATGTTGTGTTAGTTTCTGGTGTACAGCAAAGTGATTCAGTTATATGTGTGTATATATATATATTCTTTTTCATATTCTTTTCCATTATGCTTTATTACAGGATATTGTATATCATTCCCTGTGCTATACAGTAGGACCTTGTTTATCCATTCTATATATAATAGTTTGCATCTGTTAATCTCAAACTCCCAATCCATCCCTCCCTCATCACCACCCCTCCCCCTTGGCAACCACAAATCTGTTTTCTATGTGAGTCTGTTTCTGTTTTGTAAGTAAGTTCATTTGTGTCATATTTTAGATTCCATATATAAGTGATATCATACGGTATTTGTTTTTCTCTGTCTGACTTACTTCAATTAGTATGTTTATATCTAGGTCCATCTATGTTGCTGTAAATGGCATTATTTCATTCTTTTTTATGGCTGAGTAATATTTCATTGTGTGTGTGTGTGTGTGTGTGTGTGTGTGTGTGTGTGTGTGTATGCCATCTTCTTTATCCATTCATCTGTCAGTAGACATTTAGGTTTCTTCCATGTCTTGGCTATTGTAAATAGCGCTGCTATGAACATAGGGCTGCATGTATATTTTTAAACTATAGTTTTGTCCAGATATATGCCCAGGAGTGGGATTGCTGGGTCATATGGTAGTTCTACTTTTAGTTTCTTGAGGAACCTCTATACTGTTTTCCATAATGGCTGCACCAATTTACATTCCTACCAACAGTGTAGGAGGGTTCCCAGATATTCCTAAAGTTTTGGCTTCCATCTCTGATCTGCCTACTTTTTGGATACTTTGGGTAGGTATTTTTTGTTTTCTACGCAGAATTTTACATCGCAGTTAGTGGAAGAATTAGCCCATGATGTGTTTACTCCATCTTGACTGACACTGGAAGTCACCATACTTTTTTGATTTGACGACCTACTTAATCTGTTTTTTCCCCCTCTTTAATCCAAGTAGAAGGGGGCTTCTCCTTCAAAGGGAATGGCTGTTTTTTTCCCCAGCTTTATTTAGATCTGATGGACATATATTGTTGTGTAAGTTTAACATGATGATTTGATACACTTATATTTTGTGAAATGATTACCACCTCTATCACCTTGCATAATTACCATTCTTTTTTTGTGGTGAGAACATTTAAGATCTACTCTCTTAACAGCTTTAAAGTATATAATATAGTATTGTTAACTATAATCACCATGCTGTACATTAGATCCTCAGAACTTATTCATCTTATTAAGTGGAAGTTTGTTCCCTTTGACTATCTCCCCATTTCCCCCACCTCCCAGCCCTTGGCAACCACCATTCTACTCTCTGTTTCTATGAGTTTAGCTTTTTAAAATTCCACGTATGAGTGATATCATACAGTATGTGTCTTTCTCTGACTTATTTCACTTAGCATAATGCCTTTAAGTTTCATCCATGTTGTCACAAATGGCAAGATTTCCTTCTTTCCCATGACTGAGTAATATTTCATTTTATCTATGTACCACATCTTCTTTTTCCATTCATCCATTGATGGACACTAGGGTTGTGTCCATATCTTGGCTATCGTGAACAATGCTGCAATGAATATGGGAGTGCAGATATCTCTTTGAGATCCTGATTTCATTTCCTTTGGATATATACCCAGGAGTGGGATTGCTGAATAATATGGTAGTTCTATTTTTAATTTTTTGAGGAATCTTCCTACTGTTTTCCATAGTGGCTGTACCAATTTACATTTCCATCAGCAGTGCACTAGGGTTCCCTTTTTTCCAAATCCTTGCCAACACTTGTTATCTCTTTTCCTTTTGGTAATAGCCATTCTAACAGGTGTGAGGTAACATCTCATTGGGGGCTTGATTTGCATTTCCTTGATGATTAATGATTATTGAGCACCTTTTCATGTACCTGTTGGCCATTTGTATGTCTTCTTTGGAAAAATGTCTATTCAGTTCTTCTGTGCATTAAAAAAAGATCAGATTGTTTATGTTTTGGCTATTGAGGAATTGTATGAATTTCTTTTTTTTTTTTTGGCTGTACGCGGGCCTCTCACTGTTGTGGCCTCTCCCGTTGCGGAGCACAGGCTCCGGACGCGCAGGCCCAGAGGCCATGGCTCACGGGCCCAGCCGCTCCGCGGCATGTGGGATCTTCCTGGACCAGGGCACGAACCCGTGTCCCCTGCATCAGCAGGCGGACTCTCAACCACTGCACCACCAGGGAAGCCCCTGTATGAATTTCTTATAAATTTTTTGGATATTCACCCCTTATCAGATATATGAATTGCAAATAGTTTCTCCCATTCAGTATGTTGCCTTTTCATTTTGTTGATTGTTTCTTTTGCTATGCAGAAGCTTTTTGGTTTGATGTGATCCAACTTATTTATTTTTGCTTTTGTTGCTTGTGTTTTGGTGTCATATCTAAAAAAATGTTGCCAAGATCAATGTCAAGGAGTTTTTAACCTATGTTTCCTTCTAGGAGTTTTATAGTTTCAGGTCTTATGTTTAAGTATTTAATCCATTTTGAGTTAAGTTTTGTGAGTGGTGTAAAACAGGGTCCAGCTTCTTTCTTTGCATGTGATTATCCAGTTTTCCCAGCACCATTTAATGGACTGTCCTTTCATCACTGGATATTATTGGCTCCCTTGTCAAATATTAGTTGACCATATATGTGAGGGTTTATTTCTGGGCTCCTAATTCTGTGTCATTTGTCTATGTGTGTATTTTTATGCCCATACCATACCGTTTTGTTTACTATAGCTTGGTAATATAGTTTGAAATCAGAATGTGTGATGCCTCCATCTCTGTTCTTCTTTCTCAGGATTGTTTTGGCTATTCAGTGTCTTTTGTGGTTTCAAACAAATTTTTAGAATTGTATTTTTTCTATTTCTGTGAAAAATACCACTGGAATGTTGATAGGGATTACGATGAATCTATAGGTGGCTTTGGGTAGTATGAACATTTTAGCAACATTAATTCCTGTGATCCATGAACACAGGAGATCTTTCCATTTATTTTTGTCTTCTCCAATTTCTTCTATCAAAGTTTTATAGTTTTCATTGTACACATCTTTCACTTCCTTGAGATGCAAGGTTACACTGTTTACTTGAACTCTGTTTTTTCTTAATTATAGGCATTTAGCACCATGAACTTCCCTCTTAGAACTGCTTTTGCTGTTTCCCTAAGTTTTCGTATATTGTATTGTATTTCTGTTTTTGATTGTTTCAACATTTTAAAAATTTATTTCCCTTTTGATTTCTTCTTTGACCCATTTGTTGTTTAGGAGTACGTTGTTTAGTTTCTACATATTTGTGAATTTTCTAGTTTTACTTCTGTTACTGATTTCTAGTTTCATACCACTGAGGTCAGAAAATCTACTTGGTATGATTTCAATCTTCTTAAATTTGCCAAGACTTGTTTTGTATCATATGATCTGTCCTGGAGAATGCTTTGTGTGTGCTTCAGGAAAATGTGTGTATTCTGCTGCTGTTGGATGGGATGTTCTGTATATGTCTGTTAGGTCTATTTAGTCTAAAGTATAGTGCAAGTCCAGCATTTCCTTATTGATTTTTCTGACTGCATGATCTATTATTGAAAACTGGGTATTGAAGTCCCCACTATTATTATATTTTTGTCTATTTCTCCCACCAGATCTATTAGCATTTGCTTAATACATTTAGGTGCTCTCATGTTGCGCGCGCGCACACACACACATATATGGTTGTTATATCTTTTTAATGAATTGACCCCTTTATCACTACATAATGACCTTCTTTGTCTCTTGTTACAGTTTTTTGCTCTTAAGTCTATTTCGTCTGAGAGAAAATAGTTTCCCCTGCTCGCTTTGGTTTCCACTTGCATGGAATATCTTTTTCTATCCCACTGAGTCTATGTGTGTCCTTAAGGTTGAAGAGAGTCTCTTGTAGGCAGCATATAGTTGGGTCTTTTATTTTTTAATCCAGTTATGGCTATATTCATTCATCTTAGATGGGCTGGCTCTTCCATCATTGCCCCCTCCTCTCACAGCTTCCTTTATTGAAAAAGCTTTGTTTGAGTCCTCTTGAGGCTTGGCAGTAAACTGCTAAACCCAATTCTCTGCTGTGTTTCCTCCACAGAATCTGTGACTCAAAACTGGACATAGATTCTAGATTCTCTTCCCCTTGGGTAAATTCCAAGTCTTTCTAAGGCAGCCATTATCACCGTGTGTGTGTGTGTGTGTGTGTGTGTGTGTGTGTGTGTGTGTGTGTGTGTGTGTGTGTGTGTGTGTGTGTAGTGTCTTGATTTCAATGTCTAGCTCTCTAATAATAAACCTTCAAATCAGCTAGTTATAAGGCCCAAGTCCTTTATATAAATAGGATACCCCATTAGTTCCTGAGGTGGGAATGCAGGAGTGGCCTCAGTATGACCTTGTTATATGGATTGCATAGTTATATGGATTGCATCATATATAGTTTTATCTTCCATTTTCCCACTATCATTGCTTGTAAATGGCCTTGTTTGGACTGGCTTGCTTATCTCTGTTTGTGTGGATCATAATCTTCCAAGAGGATGTGGAATTTTTATTACAGTGTTTTAGAATCCATGTGGGTGAGGGTGCTCTGAATAGATCTCACTGTGAAAGTGACAAGAAGTGAATGGATTTCCATTAGTATTCTCTTTCATTCTGAGAGTCCCTATGAACTGTGGTGGAGAGAGAAGTGTGGGGACTGGTAGAAGCTCAGAGAGGAACAATTTCAACTCCCTATTTGACTGACCTTTGCTGGCAGCTCTGCCATTGGCTATTCCCCAAGAGAGGGAAGTTTCTGTTCAGGAAGGAGGAAACAGGTATGGAAGAATTTCCTTTTTACTGCTCCTGAGCCTACAGCTCAAAGAGAGCAGCATTTGTATGCTCGTCACAGGCCCAGGCAGATGGCAACTTTCTAAGTCACCTGTTTTCCAGCTGTTTGCACCCCCTATGGAGGCCAGAATGGATGTGAGTAGATATAAAACACTCCACAAACTCTGTTTAGGATGTTAGTAAGTAGCCAAGTAGAATATTTTTTTAAACAAAGTTAGTGCTCAGGGATATTTTTATATATGTCACATTTTGCCCAATGTGCATGTATTAATCTTGTAGTTGAAAGAGTGAATTGATATTAACCTGATATGGTGCCATACTCTGAGTTCCCTAGGCCTGTTTTCCATCTGGAGTGAAATCAAGAAAATTAGGACAACATGAGCCCTGATCCATTTTTTTCTTTTTTTCTTTTTTTCTTTTTTTGTTCTGTATCTTGTAAAAGACAAAACCCTTGTATTTTGGGGTGATGTCATTTTCTTTTTGGTAGAAGAGTATGAGATTAGTATTTGTCCCTCACCTTTAAGTCTGGCTTTTGATTTAATTGTCCTGTAGAAGTAATCTTTTAGTAGGATGTTCTATCATAACTTTAATGCCATTTCTGAGTTTGCCTGTGTGGACAGGGCCTGAGTCTCCTCCAAATGTTCAATTAGAATGACTTACGAGAACAAAGTGGGGGAAATGGGATTGGATATCATACCAAAGCCATTTGTGCTATCAAATAATGATGTCTCTTTTCTAGAAACACATAATTATATTTGGAATTCATGATAACATTCTCCTGTATTTCAAAATCCAGACCACAAACAGATAAAATATCAGAGGAAAGAAAATGCTTTTGATGTGTCAGAATTCATTTATATTCCAACTTGCAATGCTTTGTCTTATGTATGTGAATGAGCACTTATCAAAACATAAGAAGGTTATTATTCAAATATTCCATTCTGAACATTTGTCCAAATGCAGTTTAATGTGCCCTATTAACATGAAGAATGTTGGAAGAGGATCCCAAATAGACTTCAGAGGCGATTAGAAAAGTAAATCAGGCTTTGTTCCTAAATATTTAAAAAATATTTAAGTTTTAAAAGTAATACGTGAACAGATACTTAATGTAAAAAAGCAAACAATACATTCTTTAATACTTAATAGCTTTGGGTCAAAAATCTCTCTTCTGTAAGAAATTTTGGAATCTATCTTTTCATGGCTAATACCTTTAAGTGAGCATTTTTTATAATTTTTCAGCTGCCCATTAAAATATGTAATTTATTATTTAGGATTCTCTTGAAAATATTTTGCATTTTGGCTTGCTCTCTTTAGTAAGAGGGAGATTTATAATGCAGCCTTCTGAAGTGTAGCACTTATTTTCTGCCCATTAAGTTGTCTGTTTTTATCCTTTGCCTTGTTGAATCAATCATTGTGGTGCTTTATTGCTATTTTCACATGTGTCTTATCTTCTCAGCTAAATTGTAAGCTCCTTGAGTACTGTAAGTCTACATCCTGTATTTTCTGTGTTTTGTATTATTCGAAGAGTATTATACACAGTAGGTGCTCAATAAATACTTTTCTTTATTAGAAGTACAGATTAGCATTGGATTGGTTCAAATCTGCTACATAGGGACATAGCCCCAAATATTGCTTTTGGGCACAGATGGTGGTGGTAGACGTCTTTGCTCTTGGTTCATTTGTGGTTTGTCAATTTCTTCAGGAGGAAGTTAAAAATTCTGGTTAATTGAAAATGCTAATTTGCATTTTCAGTTCAAGATCTCATTTTACAAAGATTTTATTTGGAGAAGAGAAACTAAATCAGGGTATTTAGATTTGAATAAGGATGTGAAAGATTAAGTTGCTATTTCCTTTATAGTCACTCACCTCTCCCATCCTCTCTTACATGCATATGGTCATTTATGCAGGATAGTTTCACCGTTTTCCCTTCTTCTGACAACAGGCACTGATTCCTAGGGAAAAATCAATGGCAGATTGGCTGACCACATCATCAGAGTACTTTATTTGTAGCCCGGACACTCCTCAGTTATCCTCAGGCATTCATCTATTTATTCTGCCAACAAGTCTGTATTGATCACTTATTATATGGCAGGAGTTGTACAGGCCTAGAATTACAGTGAGGACAAGACAAACATACCCTGCCCCTCAGGGACTTGTACTGTTGGGCTCTGTCAAGATCTTAAATAAACTCCTTTGTAGAGAGGATATGAACTGCTTAAAGCCTGGTGGTGTCAGAGGAAAAATTAGACATCTGCGGACTGATTCACAGAGTAATTGTTTTGCTCTTCACTTGACTTACACAGACTTAATTCAGGTTATATAAAGAAATATAAAGTCAAGTTGGCTTTTCCATTCGAAGGAGAAAAAATACTTTAATGTTATTAAAAATAAATTCTAATAAATATGGGAAATTACATATAAATGATAACCCCACACGAGAGTTTCTTGTGAAGAATTACAGTCCCCTACAACTAACCTACCAAAAAAACTATTCACATTTTCCCCCCTTTTTCAGTAGAAGATGACACTGTGTTGAGGGTGTCCTGTGAAATGAGGACGACAGGGACATCTGACTTCATTAGAAACAGAAGAAAATCTGACCACAATTTCAAGGACGATCCAGTATAGCTTGGCAACAGCCCTTGATAACTCTCCTGCTGAGTTTTTTTGGGTAACACAAATGGGGAAAACAACGAAGATGAAATTTCCAGGAAATAACCCAATCAGGTATTGCTTAATGGAGTCTACTGTCATTAAAATCCAATTCGATTCATTTGGAGAGTGAAATACCACAATTGCAACTACACCCTAATGGCTTTTGGAAGATGGAATTTGTATAAACTGGGTTAATCCCTTGATCACCAATTCAAATAAAAATAGATAAAACATGAGGAGGCTGGCAGGGGTAAAGGACTTGGAATAGCAATGTTGATGCCAGAAGGTGTCTTTCCTGCCAAAGGGAATTGGCATAGGGACAGTCTCTGAGTCCAAGTGCTGGAAATCACAAGCTTGTATAGACCAAAGACAGATCGTCCACGTCCAGCCAGGGAGCAGGAGCTCTGCCGGCCCGGCTAGATCACAAGTGAACAACTGCCTCTTTGACCTGCACACCTGGCCTCGTGCAGAAATGTGCATTTCTTTACATTTAGAGTCTTGCTTTCTGTTAGCCCGCAAGAAGTTTAATGGCTTGTCATGAACAAGTCATATCTTTGGAGAACACAGCAGAGACAGAGTCTCTCTGAGGGGTGAGCTACTCCGTGTTTGTGGAAGAAGCTCTTTCCATGAAGTAGTTAGGGAATTGTTCAGTGGATTCTGACTTTATACCCAGAAATGGCACCCTGCAGGTCTGAAAGGGATAAGAGCTACCGCAAGGTCCCAGTAGACTTCCAGGGCATAACTTCTATTCAGAGACTTGGTTAGCAGTATTGCACTCGGCAGCCTTAATTACGAGGCTGTTACCTTGAACTTGAAATACGTTGACGATCCATAATAATTAGCAGGAATTGCGATGAAACTGGCAAATTTTTCTAAGATACTACAAGCAAAATGGGATTTCAAAGGCATGTTTACATTACTTTTGATGACAAACCTTCAGTTACCTCACACACCAAAAAATTGGCATGGTATTTACAATTTTGGGGGGGTATTCAGTAAAAAAAGACCCTGCAAGAACCTCTACTAGACTGTACTTGATCGGCTGTGCATTGGGTAGGATGCTTTTGACTGCAAGTTACAGAAAGCCCAGGTCAGAATGATTTAAGCAATATAGATAATTTGTGATCTCACATAACAAGAAGACCTGACAGAGGGTTCCCAAACCAGCACTTCAGAAACATCACCAAGGTCTCACATTCTTTCCATTTTGCCCTTATCAATGAGCTTGATACCTTCTTCTTGTACCAAGATGACTGCCAGAGTTGTGGCATCAAAATGGACACAACCATAGTTTCTGTCCAGCTCTGTCTAGAAGAAGAAAAGGAAACTCTTATTATTGAGGAAACTCTTCTAGAGACCTCTCAGTAGACTTCCTGTCCCAACTCATTGGCTAAGAGTGGATCATACTCCCTTCCTAAATTGGGCAGTAGTGAGGTGAATAGGCTTGTCAACTGACTACTTAGAGCTACAGACTAATCAGGATTTACTTCCAGGTCAAGTTGGGGAGAGGTGGCTCTCTGAACAAAAATCTCACACACACATACATATGTGCATGGCTGTCCAACCGTAGCCAACTGCCGAAGTGCTCGCTCTCCAGAAGCAGATGCTGAGACAAGGTTTGGGGTATGTTATTAGGGTTCAATTCCTGTGAAGGGAAGGGGAAGGAAGCAGGACTGGGCAGCGGAAGAAGCTGAACTGTGATGCAGGTCTGAAGAAGCTTTGGCCAAGTGAGTGGAGAGTTTTGGAGCAAATGTTGCCCAGGAGTAGCCTGCCTCGGGTTGACATGACCTGGCCTTTATACCCATCTGATCACTCCCTAGGTGTGGCCTGCTGGGTGAGGCAGCTCTACAGCTGAGGCAGACCTGGTAGAGTGTACTCTCCACTCTGGGCAGAAGGTCCTTCCCTGCAGGGGACGTGGGTGGTGCACCCCCAGGTGTATCACACCCACCAGTGTGCATAACTGCATAAACATGAAAAAAATATAACCGCATTTCTTTAAAATGATTCTGTAGTCTCTTCTGGCCACTACTCAACACTGTTCTTCTTTCTCTGTTCCCAGTTTCAGCTGTTCCAGAGCTGCAGGGTTTTACTGAATATGGTCACCACGTGTGGATCATAGATGTTTACAGCTCCAACAGCTCTTGGAGCTCACCTGTTCAGTTAGAGAACCCCATGAACTGGGTTAAATAAGGAAGCTGAAGTGCAAATGAGATCTGGGACTGAACCTGAAAATTTTCATGTCATAGGCATTCAATGAATATTCCTCGAATAGAATTACTCCAGGTCACAGACTGAGGATTAGAATCTTATTCTCCTGACTTCTAGTCCAAGGTTTTTTCTCTGTGAATGTATGCTTCCCTGTGTGTGTGTGTGTGTGTGTGTGTGTGTGTGTGTGTGTGTGTGTGTGTGTGTGTGTAGACGGGGTTGGGGGGAGAGATAGGCAGAGAAATAGTTCAAAATGTTTCAATCAGGCAGTCTGGGGTTTTACGTTTTATGTGTAGGAGAAATCAGGCAAATCAGAATGATTTCATTTGGAAAACTGGAGGCAGCTTTATCTGGCATTCAAATAGGATTTTGTTTTATGGACAAATAGGTTTTTGTTTTGTGTTTTAAGGTCAGAAACTCAAACTTGGATGGGACAGTAGCTTCTAAGCTCAGCCAGTTATTGCCATGGGGCAACACAGGCCAAGATGGCCTGCTTTCTCAAGAGAAGCTGGAAATATGGATTTTTAGGTGGTATTTCCAAAATTTCTAATGTTGATTCAGAAATTAAAAAATATGGTATTTGCCAACTTTAAGCATGTTAGTTTCAAATTCAAATCCTGTGGTTCTCAGCAATTTTGCACCCTCTCCCTCTGCGGAGATATTTGGCCTTACCTGGATTCATTTTTGTTTGTCACAGTGGAGTAAGAAATGCTACTGCGTCCCAGCATCCAGAGACCTGGGATGCTGCTAAGCATCTACAATGCACAGGACATTCTCCACAGCAAAGGACTGTCTGGTCCAAAGTATCAGTAGTGCTGAGGTTGAGAAACTCAACCTGTGCTTTAGTCACACGTTAAAGGGAAAAGACAGAAACTGTCTCTTTTTCCCTGGGACATCCTGCCTGAAAGATGGCAGTTGGGACCTGCCCAAGAACAAAGAGGTAAAATTTCAGGGGTTCAAAAATCAATGCCTTTTAAAATGGTTACTGATCTGCAAATGCTCAAAATCACTAATCACCAGATAAATGCAAATCAAAACTATAATAGATACCTCCTCACAACCATTAGGATGGCTACTATTAAAAAAGCCAGAAAATAACAAGTTGCAGGTTTGTGGAGAAGTTGGAATCCTTGTGTACTGTTGATGGGACTGTGAAATAGTGCAGCTGCTGTGGAAAATATTATGGCAGTTTTTCAAAAAATTAAAAATACAACTAGCATAAGATCTGGAAATTCTACTTCTCGGTATATATCGAAAAGAATTTTAGATCTCCTGAAGATATATTTGCACACCCTTGTTCATAACACCATTATTCACAATAGTCAAAAAGTGGAAGCAACCCAACTGTACACTGATGGATGAACGAATAAAGAAAATGTGGTTTATACCTATAGTGGAATACCATGCAGCCTTAAAAATAAAGGAAATTCTGTCACATGCTACAACACAGATGAACCTCGAGTATGTTACTCTAAGTAAAATAAACCAGGGACGGAAGGACAAATACAGTAAGATTCCACTTATATTAAAGTATCTAAAGTAGTCAAATTCATAGACATAAGGAGTAGAAAGGTGATTACCAGGGGATGGGAGGAGAGGGCAAAGGGGAGTCATTGTTTAATGGCTGTAGAGTTTCAGTTCTGCAAGACGAAAAAGTTCTGGAGATCTATTTTACAATAATGTAGATATACTTAACACTACTGAACTGTACATCTAAAAATGGTTAAGATGGTAAATTTTGTGATATGTGTTGTTTACCACAATAAAAAAAAAGGTGATTGAGCTGAAAATAGTCCACCAGTAAATTCTAATCTCATTGTATTTGAAATCAGTTAAGCCAAGGCATTTTTGAAAAACAAACAAAAACAACAACCAAAAAGTCAACCCAAACCACATTTTTCTCTGCATCCGAGGAGAGAAACATCTAAAGAGTTAGTCCTGTGGCTGTGTGAACAGGTGGTCAGAATTGTTAAGTGTTGTGCATCAGGCCTTCTATCCTCCCAGACTCCTCAGGGCCCAGTGTTCTGATGAGTAATGTGATTGGATCACTAAGGAGTCTCCTGCTCTGAACAGGTGGTGGGATGAGTCCTCCTTTCTGTTGGAAATGAAAACTGTCACTGTTGTGCCTTCTCCCCCACTCCATGGTGAATGACACTGACTCTGTTCTCCAAAACTTCCAGAATTCGGTTTCTGATATGAAAACCAAGATTTTAGAATTCTGAAGTTTCTTTCTGTCTCTTAAAAAAAAAATCTCTGCTATGTGTTTAAAATACCTATTCTGAAATCAATTACATTTTTCATTCTGGGCTGTAGACAGTGAGTTTAGAAGGCCATCCCCGTTGCCCGGAGTGAGGTGAGAGGAAAGTGGGATGGGTGGAGAATCTCAAAACACCATCCCAATACTCATGTTGCCTTCTTTGGCCTACTGCAAGCTCGAGGGCAGGGTCTGTGTCTTCATCTTGTGCCACCACGCTTGGTTGACACGATAAGAATGTGTTTGAATCAAGGAAGGAATGAAGCAGTGGGCGATTTGACCTCTTTGTTTCTTCTCACCCATAAAGCAGGGTTAACAATCTTAGGGGTGACCTAAGCTGTTTTCCTCCACTCCCTTTGGGTGACCCATTCCCTTCCCTTATTAAAAATTGCTCTCAGGAAAGGCCCACCTGTGGTTTTGCCCCACATTACGCACTGGTCAGTGGGTTATCTTTCCAAAGTCTATTTGCTTCTTAAGCCTTGTCTGTGCTGTGAAATGGAAGAGCTGTCTTTGTGAGAAGGATTTTCAGGTGCAATTTGTTGGGAGGGACTTTCTGAGGCAGCTGGTCCCTTCCTGGGCCCCCAGCTTCACTGAATACATAATCTGCTTTGCTTACACTGAAGGCTGGCCCTCATAATCCCTGCTTCACCTTCATCACCAGGCTGTCAGGAGGATAAAGTGGGATGATGGATGGAGGGGTATTTTGAAAAGTTAAAAGCTCCTCACAATTGTGAGTTGTTATTGTTATTAATGCACAGTGTCAGAGAGACATTCCTCTTGAAAAGAGTCCCATCCCCGAGGAGACTCGGGGCAGTTTGGAAGGAGGTATCACGTATTGGTTTCTTGTTTTTAGAGCAAAAAACTGCCCCCAGTGCACACAGAGTGAATAGGATGAAAAGTTGTTCTTAAAAGCAGCATGGATAAAGGGCTCCCCTCTCCCCTTTCAAAGCCTCTAAAAGTTGTAAACTTTGTTTTGGCAGGTTCATTGCCAGATGACAGGGAGCCAGTAGCCTTGCTTTTGCCTCTCTGTTCCTACATCCCTTTCTTTACCCTCTCACCCCTCCTCAGTTATTTTAGAACAAGTCTCAGCTTGGAGCTGATTGTCAACTTCTGGAAAGCTGAATTGGTGCCTAAGTATTTGGCTTGGCTCCGTGAGGGGAGGGGGGCTTGCTTCTGCAGGAAGAGGACAGGGGTGCAAGCTGGGGAAAGGCTGGGGAGCCGAGAGGGGGCAGGGGGCCTTAGTCCAAGTTTGCGTGCTCACTCTCTAGCCTGTGCTTCTGTATTCTGCTCGCAGGTCGACCGGGAGAGAGTGGTGGCCTGGGGGGAGTGTTTGAGGCAGTCAGGTCCTGGGTCTGATGAGGATTCTGACTGTTGGTAAGAGTTCTTTAAATCTGAGGTCAATTGCTGGAAAATAAATCATGAAGTGGGAGAGAGGTGGTTGGTGGGTATTTATGGTGGTGACTTGTCTTATACAAGGACACTAGTACTCTTTTCTGGTGGGAGTGGGAAAGCCCTGCTGCCTTTCCCTCATCACTGGCTGTTTTCACCCTTTTCCTGGGAAAGGCTGGGGTTTTTGTGAGAGGCCACGTATTGGCCGGAGCTCCTGGGACCGGGTTGGGCAGCACAGGGGGAAGCTGTGGGTTGAGATGCCATCCTCTGCCCTTACTGAGGTGAGCACATTGAGCCCCACCGTTCCTTGAGAGCAGCCCCGAAGGTGAAGGGCCTCCCCTCGCAGCTGCTTGGGGTGTGGGCAGGCCAGGAAGCATGGCTATTTTTTGTGTGGGGTATAGGAGAAACTGTCTTCTGTACTCTAGAACCCTCAAGGGCTCAGCTGAGCATGCCCAGAATATGGCTTCTTTTCTCTCGTTCTTCCTGCTGAGTGAAAAACCCTTCTTCCATCCAAATTCAACTCACCCCTGTCCCCACCAGGGCTCTGCCCAAATCCCACCTCCTCCTGTACTTTTAGACCAGTCTTCTCATTACATTCCAAACACTCAGAACCCTGTTTATACCCATCACACGAGGGGGCTCTTGATGACCTGAAATTCCGTGTAATCGGCATGTGTGAATTTATTTTTGTCTTACCATTTATTATGTATGTCTAAAGAATTTCACTGTATGTGTTATATTCTTCTTGAAACAGTTCATTTCTTTAGGACAAATGATACGCCCCACTCCTTTTATATACTTTTCAATTCCAAACTTTATACCAAACATAGTAAGCATTCTAAAACCCATTACTTTCTTGGGCATGGGAGGAAGCTCCTGACAGTTTTGCTGTGCTGGGAGAGCTGGGTAATCATGCTTGGATGGTGGTCATACAGGAAGGGGAATAGAATGGCACCTTAAGTTTCCATAGCTGCTTCAAAGCATAGCCTTTTTTTTTTTTTTTTAAAAGCATAGCCTTTTAATACACAGGGTGTCCAGGTCGCACGTTCTTATTTCCTGGTCCAGGTGTGACATCAGATAAGTAGACTTTGCATTTTGATGTTTTCCTGTATAGTAGGTGCAGTCAGGGATGTGATTGTTTTTCTCTCCACAAATTCATACCTGGTTCTCTAAGATTTTTCATATTAAGAATTGTTTTAAGAAATTAATGTTAAAATGCTACCAGTGTTCACTTCCCTGACGGCATAACAGACACTGCTGGTGCCTGCCTAGATCCTTTACCAGTTCTGAGAGCCCATAACCCAGTCTCCCTTCACTTTGCTTCCAGGCTGGCAACAATGGCCTTCTTCACCAGATGCCCTCAGGCCACTAAGGTTGCTTGGATCACAGCATGAGGGCCAGACATGCCTGGGGGTTCCCATCTGCCCTGAGGTGGCTGGCAGCAAATGACTGACCATGTGGGAGTGAGAAGGACCAGCTCCTTGCCTCAGTGTGAGACAATGTGTGCTGCAGAATGCCCTGTGCAATCAGGGTGAGGCTGAGGCTTGGAATCACACCCGTGCTCAGCTCTTTCCCTGTTTTCACCTGCTTTCCCACTCCCTTCTTGATTCCTCCTGAAAGCACTTCATTGATACATTACTGGCAAGTGAATCACAGACTCAGGGTCTGATGCTGGGAACCTGATTTAAGACCAGGGCAGCAGAGGGTGGGGGATGGTGGTGGTGGTGAGAAGGGTGAATATTATGGACAATCTTGATCATGGTTAAAATCAAGCTCCACTGAGTCTTGATCTGGGGGGCACATGATCTATGCCTAGAGCAGGTAGGTGGCTGGGTGAGGATGCTTGCAGTATCTGTTTACCTAGCAAGTCTTGGTGATTTGTGGTGTCTGCTGGGACTGCCAGTGGTCTAGAGAGGAGGATTCCAGATTAGGGCTGGGAACCTGGGTGGGCAACAGTCAATTTCTGTAGTTCAGATTAAACCACTTCTGGAAGCCAGAGTGTTGGTTGCAGTTGATTTTCTCAGTTTCTGAGATTGGAAGTTGGCATCACAGTCACGATGGCCTCCATGGGTAGAGGGGAGATTTTGTGTGGCCTGATTCTTAATGAACTGCTGTCTGGGTGCCAAGGTGAAGGGATTCAACCTTCGTGAGTAAACATTTCCTTCCTTTATTTTAAATTCAGTTTATTTTATTTTAAACTCAAATTTGCTACTTTTCACTGTGGTCACAATGTGGATGTGTTTCTGTGTGAATTAAAGCAAACAAAGGCATACATTTTTTCCCCAGAAATTTGAAGCTGAGAAGGAAAACTTATCTGTCTTGGCTAAGCAGTTTTTTCTCTCTCCTCCACCCATCACCCTTCTTGGATTTTTTTTTTTTAACACTATCATATGAGTCAGAATGGGTGTATCACTTTTAATTATTGTTGATTACCATTCATGTTGGAACAGCTACCTTGTAACACCATCTCCTATCAGAAATAAATGCCGACTTAGTGACCTGCATGAGATAGCTGGTGACCCAGCCCACAGGGGAGATGGCAGGCAGCCGCCTGACGCTTGTTGAATTAAGAAGTGTGACTATAGTAATTAGCAGTGAGTTTCCAGCACAGGATGGAGTAGATTCAGGGCAGAGCCCAGTTGTCACATGGGTTGACCCCGGTGCGGGAGAAATGAGGGATTTGGGATTGGGGCCTGGAGGGTTGGGGACGGGGTCACGGGAAAGAAGGTCAGTAGCAGAAACCAATTTGACATCCCTGAGCTTGTAATAGGATTTACCCTGGGCTCACAGACCTTGGAGGTGTCACCTCTGCAAAAGCGGGTTGACAGTTCTGCAGCCCTGGAGTGTGTAATTGGGACCAGAAGAGTTAAGTCTTGACTGCTTTGCCTCTAGTATGTACTTAATGGATCACAAACAAAAAGGAAGAGACACAGTGTTAAAATAGAACTGGGGCACAGATTGAAATGATACGTGATTACTAGCAGTTGTACAATTCATGGAAAAAATGTGCATGCGGGTCTTTTAGGAAGTGTAAATAAAGCAGATAGATTTATGGAGGGGGGAAGTATGCCTTACACACCCATATCCTATATCAACAAATGCTGCCCTCAAGGTAAAATTAAAAAAAAATGTTCTAAGCTCGTATCAGTCACACCCATTTATTTTGGGCATAATTTGTGCACTCTTTGGAAGTTGGCAAGAACAGGAATGTTAGGGCCAACATTTGGTCTTGCTTCAGGAGTTTCTATGAATACGAATGCCTGAAGTTTACATAGGCTTATGCCGTCTCTATAGCAACATGTGTTTGTTGTGAAAATCTCGCCTTTTAAAGTCAAGAATTTGTATGTTAACCTCAAATTCAACACGCTACCTAATTCTGGTGCTTTAAAATACTTTTAGGACTGTTGCATGTTCAATATTGGATTGGATTGGACTGGAGGGAGAGTTGATGAGTGTCCTTGGAAAATACACTCTGTTTCTCTCTCTCACTGAGAAGCGAAGCCCTTGCTTTTGGAAGTTAACCTTAACGTGCCCCCCAGATGGAGCCAAATGAGTGGAACTTCAGCCCATGGAGCTGCTCTGGCAGATCTGAGAGCCCAGTTTGAATCACCAAGGGACAAATTGTTGTTGATTGTAATTTTTCCACCGAGTGTTTAGAACTTGGGAAGACTTTGGGGACTACGTGTTCGGCTGGCCCTGGTCCTTCAGGGCCTGGAGAGCAGAAAAGGGCTGCGTGGGCTCCAGCACGCACGAGAGACAACAGCCCACATCTTTTTGTCACACTGAGGCCCGGGGACTCACCTGTGTAGTTCCATTCCTGGCGGGCTTTTGTATGGTGGTGGCTGTTCTTGCCCTTAATGGGATTCTTGATGGAATTCTAGTTAGATACCAGTTGTAGTTGGGAACTTGAGTGTATTTACTGGTTCCCCAGTGCTGGCTTTTGGCAAAATTTTGGTGTGCCTTATATCCACAGCTTCTGGGCTCTGATATCCTACTTCTTTTTAGTGATGCCCTTTCTTATCCTCAGTCCTTCCCAGCATCCTCAAACTCTCCCCTCCCTGACTTCAGAAGAGAAGCAAGTCAGCTCTTTTATGTTGCTGTGCAAGAGAGGGGTGCTTTTGGAAAGAGCAGTGGGCTTGGAACAAGAACTGGCTTCCACATTAGAATCTGGGACCTGCTTCTTAATAGTGATGTATCCATGGATGGTTTGCAGAAACTCTTAAATCCTCCATTTTGGCATAAAGGAAAAGAAAATAGTACCTGCTTGAATAAGATAATGGATGTGACAGAGCTTTGTAAAATTTTCAGCAACTATTCAAATGCAAGTCTATTACTATCGCTTTAATGAGGAATGGCAAATAGCTTTCCATTCACATCCCAACTTTGTTCAATTGTTGGTAGCTGCTTGGAGTGTTGTGCTGAGAATTCTGAGATGATCTCACAAGGAGGAAAGTGCTGAGATTGATTGGTGATGTCTGTCATTGGCACAGGGAGGCTGGAAGGGTGCTCCCCAGTGTAAAGTATTGGCACTCCTCGGTCCATTTGCTTTTCAAGAGGGATAGAGAATATGAAATAAGGGGATAAATATTTACCAGTAAAATTTCAGGTGTCAGTGCATGGAGAAAGCATTATTTTGAGGAAATAGACCTCGCAATGCCCAGAATCAAGCATGTGTATAGTTCTGACTCTGTCTATGGAAGAGAACTCTCATATTATTTCCCAAGGCTGTTCTCCTGGTTGCGTGGTTAGGAAGATGCTAATAATTGGGACTAGCATTGCATCTTCCCTTTCTGTTGTTCCGTTGGTCAAAACGTCTCTTCCATACATTTTGACATTTGGTAAGATTCAGTTTAGCACTTGGCTCTTTGTTATTCTGTCCTGATCTCTAATGGTTTATTTAGTTTATTATTGAGGTATAATTGACATATAACATTATATTAGTTTCACGTGTATAACACAATGATTTGATATTTGTATGTATTGCAAAATGATCACCACGATGAGTCTAGTTAACATCCATCTCCATACAGTTACAAAAATTTTTTTTTCTTGTGATGAGAACTTTTAAGGTCTACTCTCTTAGCCACTTTCAAATATGCAATCCAGTATTATTAACTATCACCATGCTGTACATTACATGTAATTACTTTACATGTAAAGACTAATGATTTTTAACTATATGTACACATTCATCTGTGAAACTATAAATTGTTTGAAGGGAGGGATTATGTCCTACATTTTCTCTCCTCTTGATTCCTGGTCTAGAATAGGATATGTAATTATTTGCTTAGCAAATTCTGAATTGGTCATTACATTTTTTTCTTGTTATATATACAACATGAATTTTGGAAAATTTGAAAAATAAAAAACTGAAAGAATCAAGTAAAAATAGGTTATACTATTATAACTAGAGATAATTGCCATTACCATTTGGTGTTTCCTGCCAGCATTTTTTCCTAGGTGCATATTTAGATATAACTTCTAAAATAGGTGAGAGCATACTCTGTATAATTATGTAATCTAGTTTTTCCTTTTATGCTGCATTATAAGTACATCTCTGAATCTTTAAATCAGTCTTCGTAAACAAAATGCTTAAATTTTAATTTTTAAAACTTCAACTGTTTATTAGTTTGTGACTTAAACAGTAATGCCCATTCATTGTCCAAAAAACCTTGAAAGATACAGAAAGATATGGAACAAAAAGTATACAAACTTCCTCTCCTCATCTACCTCATTCCCTCACTTCCTGTGGTCCCCTTCCCCCTTTAAAAAAAATTGTTATTTATTTATTTATTTATGGCTGCATTGGATCTTCGTTGCTGTGCGTGGGCTTTCTCTAGTTGTGGCACGTGGGGGCTACTCTTCGATGTGGTGTGCGGGCTTCTCATTGTGGTGGCTTCTCTTGTTGCAGAGTACGGGCTCTAGGTTGTGCGGGCTTCAGTAGTTGTGGCACACGGGCTCAGTAGTTGTGGCGCATGGGCTTAGTTGCTCTGTGGCATGTGGGATCTTCCCAGACTAGGGTTAGAACCCATGTCCCCTGCATTGGCAGGCAGATTCTTAACCACTGCACCACCAGGGAAGTTCCCCTTCCCCCTTTTTTAAAACAGTTTCTTATGTTTCCTTCCAGACATTAATTTTGTATTCATTGACATATAAAATACGGTTCATATTATTACAGTTTTTCAACATGACTTTTGCACTTATTATATCATGGAATCTTTTATGTTTCTGCATTCAAAACCATCCCTTCTTTTAAACTGCTACAAGGTATTCCATTCTATGGAAATCTTATTCTTAACCAAACTCTTATTGGTGGGTATTTGATGGTTTCCATTTTTTTGCTATTATAAACAGCACAGCATTGAACATCTTTACACATATATTTGTTTGCACAAGTGTGAGTGTTTATGTAAGATTAATTCCTAGGGTGAAAATTCTGGACTAAGGGGAGGGTTCACATTTAAAATATTGAAAGATAAGGAAAAATTACCCTACCAAAATGTTTATCTATTACATTCTTACCAGCTCAATATTTGAGCTTTCTGGTTTCAAATATTATCAACAATATTTTCATAATGAGGTCTAGGGTATCCTGACTACTGTTTCTTTAAAATTAATATTTCTTTTCTATTTTCACATGGATTATTTTTCCAGATACCATGGAATCATTTTGTCAAATTTCTACCCTCCCAACACAATGGACAAACAAAATCTCTTTTTGTGACTTGGATTGGGATTGTAACCAAAAGTGGGGTCCAGCTGCTCACTGCTCAAAGCCAATAAAGAGGCAAGGTTGGTGGAAAGGAAAGTTTGCTTTATTTTGGATGCCAGCAACTGGTGGTGGCGAAGGGCGGACACCTGTCCAAAGGCCGACTCCCCCCCCCCCACAATCAGTGGGCAAGAGCCTTCATAGGTTGAGGGAGGGGGCTACATGCAGAAACAGTACAGTCAGCTCTGACAGTCATCTTGAAATTGGTCGTCGGTGGTCTGACCAGCATCACCTTGATTGTTTTAGTACAGTTAGTCTTCAGTTCCAGGGTCAGTTTGTTTCATTTCTTTGAGGCCAGTTCTCGGAATTGTGGCAGCTTATGTCATGGCTACAGCCTGGTCATCATGTAGTTAACTTCTTCTACCTGGTGCGGCTTTCACTATCTATAAGACAGCTCACAGGTGATGGCTCAGAATGTTACCTACAGCCCTTGAGAAGGAACTAAATGTCTTTGACTATGCTTAATGACTGAACTTTTATTATTTGGTCTCTTTTGACTGTTTTCCTTTGTTTCTGCATTTTCTCATTTCTTTGGCTAAGGTTTTTCCACAGGCAAAAGGCAGTCAGGGAACATGGTGGGCATAGACCATAGGGTCCTGCTTCGTTTCAGGATGACGTTTAATTTATAGAATAAGATGGAGAGAATTGACATCTTTACTGACACTTCTTATCCAAGAACACAGTTTTTGTTTCCTTTTATTCAGACTTATTTTGTGTTTTCCAACAGAAGCAAGTATCATTCTTAAAAGCATTATGTATCATACTCTGTCTATGGATTAACTAGAATTTATGTGTTATTCCCTTATTTCTGAACTGTCGGATCATTTCCCATCTCTTTCTAGATTTGGCAGTGCTGCTGTGAGCATCAGTGTGCTTTGCTTTTGGACTGAATTTTGCTGATTT
Source organism: Lagenorhynchus albirostris (assembly GCF_949774975.1). Classification (NCBI taxonomy): domain Eukaryota; kingdom Metazoa; phylum Chordata; class Mammalia; order Artiodactyla; family Delphinidae; genus Lagenorhynchus; species Lagenorhynchus albirostris. The sequence goes on along the minus strand of NC_083107.1, from coordinate 34,008,504 downwards.
CCTTCGAATATATTTCCAAAAGTGGATCAAAGGATCCGGGCATTTAAAAAGCTCTTGGTACCTATTGGGAGATTGTGAATTTTTAGAAAGGCTCAAAGAATCTACTTTCCTACAAGATGTATAAGAGTACCTATCTGGCTGAACCTTCACTAGCATTTCAAGTTAACATTAATAGAAACTTAGCTTTAATGGGAATGAGGTGTGCGGAGGAACACAGCAGTGTGTGGCTGCCTCTGCCTGTTTGTGAATAAATCTTCTTTTCTCCTTTGCTGAATGCTTTCCTCCCAGTAGAGTCAAGAGACAGTGTTCATACTTCACTAAGACTTTGGAGACATGTAGTTTAGTAAATTCTTAGGTCTTTTGGAAATTTCAATTGTCCATGGACATCTAGGAATGGAGGGTAGATTTGGAGAGGTGTATTTCCTTTTTTGCTATGATAAAATTGTCTAATAGCAGATAAGACAGTTGAGGATCACTTCACCCCCTGCAACACACACAAGAATGACTGAGACCTTGCAAATTGTGCAGAGTAACTTGGGCTGGAGGTGGGCCAAGAGGGAGAGCGGTGCCCCAAAGGGCCTCTGGAACAAAAGAGTTCCTCCTGCTTTCCAATAGAAAATGTCAGTCGGATTCCCCATGCCTAGAACCCATTTTAACAAGCAGAATCCAAATTTACTAAGAAAGCCTGGGATGGACACCCAGACCACCCTCCTCCTAAGTGCTTCTTTGCTGTGGGGCTATCATTCTCCTGTGTACTTTGGCAGACACTGAGCATGGGCATTAGACACTTAGAATGCTCTCCTTCCATCTGAAAACCCCTTCTGCGGCCACAACCTTGCCATAGAACTCCCTCCATCAGGATTTTTTTGTGGGGTGGGTCGTGCTTTTATAGGGCAGTGTCTTTCAGGGCAAGTCTATTAGGCTTGTAGGATTTTCTTTTTTTTTTTTTTTTTGCGTTACGCGGGCCTCTTACTGTTGTGGCCTCTCCCGTTGCGGATCACAGGCTCCGGACGCGCAGGCTCAGCGGCCATGGCTCACGGGCCCAGCCGCTCTGCGGTATGTGGGATCCTCCCGGACCAGGGCACGAACCCGCGTCTCCTGCATCGGCAGGCGGACTCTCAACCACTGCTCCACCAAGGAAGCCCATAGGCTTGTAGGATGTTTTAATTGGGGCAGCATAATTGTAGGGTGCTACAAGGGCCCTGGCAAGGGATACTTTATAAATCAGATTATTATGCTTAGCTGTGTTAACGGGCATTTATATGCCTTAAATCCTTCATACAGCAATGGGATAATAGCCCTTAAGGCCATAGTTACTATTTTGATTGGGCCCACTTGTAAAACTGGATCTTTTTTTTATTGTGAAGCTGTTTTCAGTTAGAGGAGTACATAAAACCCTTTAAAAGACAGAATTTCAATTTGCAGTTGCTGTCATATAGTTTAAATGGTGTTCTACTATATATGTATGTGTGTAAAAATGTAAATATATATATATTTAAAAAGCTTAGAAGCAAACAGTTAAAATTGTGCTCCTGAAGCAAGACTTCTTAATAATGGAGGACTACAGATCTTACTGGAATCTGGCTAAATGCACACCCTTTCTCCTGATCAGTAATAATTTTGAACTTTTGAGAGACAGATTCTCTTTGGTTTTGTAATGTCATTTCTCAGAGGTTCGGGTCCCTCTGGAAGACTGCAGCCTAGTGATGGGCAGGAGTGAGGAGGACACACGCTCTGTGACTTACTCTGGGGGCTTGAACACTCTGGTGTGTCTTGACGAGGTTTTGCACATCCAAGGCAGACAGAGTGCCTGGCTGGCTCAATGGGAGGTCCTTGAATGGACTGTGGGCAGCTAGCCATGCTAGTTGGGCTGTGTAGATGTGGCTGGAATGGGATAAGACTGAAAACTGCACGACAAGGGGGATGGGTTATTTCCCAGATAGAGAGGATCTGGGGCAGTGGGGAGGTCCCACATTAACAGCAAACACCCGTGTCTGCCACTGATTCCCTTTATTTACAGTGAGAGGGCCGTCTCTCCCTTCCAAGAGCACACACCTGCGAACACCCGCTCCATTTTGAGGGAGGTGACTGGGAATATTCCGAGGAAGCTGCTCTGGGGGTGGAAACTTTGTCCTAGGTACCTGAGAACTGAGGAATCAGAGGTTGGGACAGATTTCTCCTGGTTTTACTATGTACTGACAAAACTAAGTTTGGAGACTGTGGACTTGTTTCTTCTTTCTCTCTTCTCCCTGACTGCCTGTCCTCTTTCTGGTGCTGAATTTGTTAGTCTGAAGGACCAGCCATCGATGTGGTTTCCACAGCCCTGCTCAGGCTGTTTCAGCCTCCCCTTCCCTACGTAAACCCCGTCAGCCCTGTTCCCACATTCGCTCCCAACATTTCTCCTGTGTGTGACCCCAGGCCTCTGGTCTGTCTTTTCCCTTCTTGTATATCTGCATCAGGCTATCTCTTCTTTGAAGATTTCTCTCACCACTCTGGGTGTTGCAGACATTAATTATACCAGCTGTTTGGGATTTATCCTTCCCCACCAGGTATTTATAAACCAAAGAGGCGGTGTTAAGACTTTGTCTCCTGGAGGTGATGAGCCTGATCTGAGTCCTGCTTCTGTCCCCTGCTGGAAGTATAATCCTGGATATGACAGTTCACCCCTCTGAGCCTCAGTTGCTCATGGAAGACTTGAACCTACCTCATTAATCATGAGGATTAAACATGATTCAAAGCTGCTAAAAGATCTTATCATGGTGGCAGTGGATAGAAAGCACTCAGGAAGAGTTACTTGCTGTCATTGTTGCTGTTATTATTATTTTGATAGACACATCATGTCCTGACATCGTCATAAGGTCCTCGAGAGCTTCCTTGTATCCACCAGAGCACCTGTACCTGTACCTACAGGTGATCTTCGGTGGGGGGGGGGTGGGCGTTGAGGACAGCACAGGCCTCATCTCCTCCCACTGCTGACCCTTCGGTTTCTAGAACAAGATATTCGGCAGCCCAGAGGCCCTGCTGAGGTTCTTGGCAAATAAACAATAGCATGTTCTTTAGGAAGCAAATAAGGTGACTTTCCATCGACCTGCAGTTTCCTGTGTGTGTGTGTGTGTGTGTGTGTGTGTGTGTGTGTCTGTCTGTCTGTCTGTGTGTGGTGGAGGGACGTGAGTGTGGCAAAGAGATGAGGGCTTGCAGAGGTGGGGTGAACAACAGGGAGCTGGTTTCCCCTTTGTCCTGTAGCTTGCTGTTTTTGGAGGCCACATGGTTTAGGGGAAAGAGGACAATGTTAGAGTCAGAAGGCCAGGGATTTGGGGACCCAATTCTGCCACTTGCCAGCTATGTAAGACTGGGAGATTCACAGTCTTTGGGGGCTGAAGTCTCCACACCTGTAAAGCTGTGCTATTGTACTTCTCAGGGCTGTGGAGGAATCCACTGAGGTAGTCCCCTGTACCTGCTGTGTGAAAACTGACACAAATATTAGCTGTTGTAATCGGACATGTCCTGATTGCATTAGTGTAGCTCAGTGATGCCCTTTTTCTTAGCCTTCCTGCCGTGTTCTACTCTGCCTCTTTATTTGCCCCCTCTCTCCTTCTCCTTCTTCCATTGCTGGGGCAGGTCTTTAGTCTGGAAGGAAACAGCAGAGGGAATGGAGCTCCAGATCTCTGGCTGGGTCCTCTGCACTGCTCTCACTTGGAACACTTCCCTCACACCTTTCAGACTGCTCGGTGATGAAGTGGGATGATCCAAGTCTGTGCTCAGAGTTCCTTCTCCCCTCACACGCATTCCTCAGTGTTACTCTTATCTCCCCGCTAGAGTGTGTGTTTGTTTGGGAGAAAAGATTATAGTTTGTATGGCTCTGTACAAAGGTGGGAACATGGTGAGCAGTTAGGAATTGTTTCCTCAGTGGCACTGCTTGCTGGGGATGGATGAGAAAAATGGGACAAATACCCATATAGCCTGTGGATCAGTAGCCCCTGGAGGGCACGCTTGAGTGGTGGCCCAGAGGGACATGGGCTCAGGCTCCTGACCTCTCTTTTGCGTAGAGTATAGACTTGAGAGGTGGTGTCCAGGATGGAGAGGTGGGTGAGGTCTGGTGGTGACTCGCCAGGCAAACACTTGTGTTTTGTTTTCTTTTTGAAATATAAGTAGCAGAAACCATCCTATTGCTATTTAATAATTAATAAAGATATGTGTTTATAAAGACTAATCAGGAAAAAATATTTAATAAAAAATACAGATCTTTTCAAGAGAGACAGCTATAAATAGATATAAAAATAAGGGAACTAAATTATGAATAACTTCATCCTACTAAATTTGGAAACTCTATATGAAATGAGAACATTTAGAGAACACTATTAAATGGCTGTGTTGGTTAAAGGAGACACAGAAAGAACTTGAATAAACAGGTAAGCACCAAAAATTGCAATAGCAATCAAAGACCTCCTCTCCAAAAAGGCACCTGGCTCAGATAGTTTTACAGTTCACTTCTAGCAACCTCAAAATAGGAAAGAGAAAACAACAAAAGCTGCCCCACTCATTTTTGAGTTGAATATAATCTTTATTCTAAAATTGGATGATGGCAATACAAGAAAAGAAAATTACTGACCTCTTTTGCTTATGATTACAGATATAAAGATCCTAGATAAAATATTGTAGCTTATCAACTGTTAGTAGTTAAAAATATAAATATATTGTCATTTGGGAGGTTTATTCAGAAATAAAAGAATGATTCAACACGGTAATATAATCAACACATTAATAGACTAAAGGAGAAAAAAATCACATAATTATCTTAGTAGATTCAGAAAGGCATTTAATAAAGCTCAATACCTGTTTGTAATGAAAGACTTAAGGCACAAATTACACTTAGTGGAGAAAGATACATTCCATTTAAGGTCAGAGAGACAAGATAAGGACCTCCATTATCATTCACTAGTGTTAGCACAATACTGGGCTTCCTAGCCAAGCCTATAAATAAAGAAAAAGAAATTAGAGGTGTGAATTAGAGGGGAAGGAATGAAACTGTCATTATTTGCAGATAATGTGATCATTATATAGCAAAAGCAACAGATTGAACTATTAGAATTAAGCAAGGCTGTCAGATGCGAGATCAGCTTACGAATATCAATAGAATTTCTCAACAGCAGCAAAAACAGATTAGAAAATATAATTTAAAAAAGAATATTCATGGCAGCAACCAAAACTATGAAATATTTACGGATTAACAAGAAATAGATAAGACTTCTATAGAAGAAATATTGAAAGTCTTAAAAGCTATAAAAGGAAGTCAGAAGAAATGGTCAGAGTAATTTCTATGTATTTGAGTGGGATGACCATATAACATGTTTATTCTCCCCAAATTAACTTATAAAGTCAAGGCAATCCCAAGAAAATTCCAGAAGGATTATTTTTTAGGAGTTTGATAAATGTGTTTTAAAAGTTGTATGGAAAAGTAACTGTTCATGAATAACTCACAAGTTTGCAAAAGGAGAATGAAGAGAGAGATCTTACCCTACCAGATATGGACACATTACTAGCTGTAATGTGGCAAAAAAACAGAGAAACAGAGCAGTGTAACAGAGAGCTCAGCAGCAGACCATGTGTATAAAGGAACTTCTGAAATGATAAAGATGAGCTGCTAATAAAGTTGGATCCTGTGGCCAATTCGATTCCCAAAGATGATTGCAACATTCCCTCCACTCCCACATATGCTTTTTTACAATGTGACTTTGACACTTTTCCCATTGAAAGGTGGCTTATATGTTTCCTCCCTTAATTCTGGGCAGGTTTTGACCACAGTGGAAGTAATGCTTAGTGATTTCTGAAGCTGGATGATATAAAGTGGTACAGCCTTTGCCGTTTTTCTTTTTTTCTTGGAACTTAGCCACCATAATGTGAGGAAGCCCGAACAGTCTGTGACAATCAAGGGGCAAGTGGGAAGGAACTGCAACCTCCAGCCCTCAGCCTTGGTTGAACTACCAGCTGACAGCCAGCCATACGAATTTGCCAGCCATAAGTGAGCCATCTTGAAAACACATCCTTCAGCCCCAGGCGAGTCGTCTCAGCTGCCACTCCATGGCACAAAGATGAATCATCCTTGCTGATCCCTACCTACGATGCAGGTATGTGAGCAAAATAAATGTTTGTTTTAGTTTTAAGCCATTACATTTTAGAGCATTTTGCTATACATTGTGTTTTTAAACAGCTCTCTGGCTCACACCATATACAGATATTGACTTTAATCATTAAAGGTAAAACAATACAGTTTGTAAAACATTATGTAGGAGAACATCTTTGGACATAGGAATGGGGAAAGATTTCTTAAGCAAAACCTCAATTGCACAAATCATAATCGAAAAATTGGTGAATTTAATTAAATAGAAATTAAATAATTCTGCCCAATGAGGAATTGATAAAGTTAACAGACAGATAATAGTTTGGAAGAAGATGTGTGTAAAGTATCAAATTCTAAGGGTCTAATATTTGAAATTTACAAGGAGCTGTTGCAAATCAATAAGAAAAAGATAGGAACCTCTTTGAAAAAGTGGGCAAAGGGATAGAAATTGGGTAGTTCACAAGGAAACCCATTTGACTAAAAAGCATGTGAAGATGTTAAAACTCACTAGTAATTAGAGAAATAAAAAGAAAAATAATAAGATATTATGTTATACCCATCAGGCTGGCAGCACTTGGGAAGCTGAGAGTATTAGTGTCCTAAGGCAGCTGTATCGAAGTATAAAAGACCAGGGGGCTTAAATAACATAGATTTATTATCTCCTAGTTCTGGAAGCTAGAAGTTCAAAATCAAGGTGTTGGCAGGGCTGGTTCCTCCTGAGGGCTGTGAGGGCGTATCTGTTCCATCTCTTTCTCCTAGCTTCTGGTGGTTTGCTGGCGACCTTTGGCATTACTTGGCTTAGAGGTGCATCACTCCAATCTCTGCCTTCATCTTCACATGACATTCTCCCCACATCTTTCTCTTTACATTGTCTGTGTACGTCTGTCTCTGTGTCCAAGTTTCCCCCTTTTATAAGGACATCAGTCATATTGGATTAGGGCCCACCCTAATGACTTTATCTTAACTTGACTGCATCTGCAAAGACCTTGTATCCAATTATGGTCACATTCTGAGCTACTGGGGGCTAGTTCTTCAGCATATGTTTTTTTGCGACACATTTCAATCTATAACACTGAGTATTCCTCAGTATTGGTGAGGATGTGAGCTCCAGAAACCCTCAGGCATGGTTGGTGAGAGAAGGGATGGGGGCAGCTTCTTTAGGGAGCACCCTGGCAGTACTTGCACTCACACCACATGATTTAACTTTCCTGCTCCTGGGCATATGTGCTTGAGAATTTCCCACATAGATCTGTAAGGAATCTGTATGAGGATGTTCATCGCAGCATTGTTGAGGGAGTGGGGAGCTGGAAGCCTCCTGGTTGTCCATTCTTAGGGTCTGAATATGTAAAATCTAGTGACTACAGATTATGGAATACTTGGCAGCATGTAGGAGAAATGGACTAGATGCATGCTTGTCAATATGAATAAATCTTGAAAACATCAGGGTTAGGATAATATCTAAAACCTGAGAACATACCATTTCTATATATTAAAATACATGCATGCAAGAAAACAGTCAAAGCATACATATAGACACAAAAAAATGTTGTGTATTGTAGGGAGGGAAGTTGGGTTGGGGAATGGAGATGAAAGGAAATTATAAAAAAGTGAGAGGAGAAGAGTTGTGTATGGACCCAAAGCAATAACGTTTTGTGAACTGAGGAATCTGATCAACCCACCTTCAGTCCTAAAACACAAACACCTCCCCACTAAATACTCCACTTGCACTAACTTAATGCTTGTCTTGGGAGATGTTTTCTTGTGTTACTGCTCTTATTCTGTTTGAAAATACTTTCCTCCTATAGGGAGTCTTAGAATCTTAGGGTTGGAACAGCTCTTCCCTTCAACAGCATCTCCTTGTTGAGTGAGATATAAGAGAAGCAAGATGCACTTCCTGTCTTCAGGCCAGTTCATCTAGATGGGGAGAAAACATGCTCAAGAAACAATTAGATAATGACCCAAGACAGTGCGTAATTAAGTGTAAAGATGCATGGGGCAAGTCTGCGACCAGCAAAGGCAGAGGTGCTGCTGGGGAAGAACAGGATGTCTGCTCAGGATAAAAACAGACATATGGCATTTTATTGACTTCAGGAGAATTTAAGTGGAGCCACAGGATTTCCCTGGCCCCTGAGCTTGCTGCCCGTTGCCAGGAGTTGTGGGTTTCCAACTGTGCTGCCAGGAGGCTCAGAGGTTGCCCTGACCTGCCTCTGGTGAAGGCGGCCAGCAGGAGGGAGGTGCTCTGAATTTACCACCCAGCTTCAACCAGATTTGTTTTACATGAATCCAGGGCTCTAGATTAAGATGTTGCCTGAAGACAATTTTTCCGTGATAAAAATTTTGAAGGCTTCCCTGATGGCGCAGTGGTTGAGAGTCTGCCTGCTAGTGCGGGGGATGCGGGTTCGAGCCCTGGTCTGGGAGGATCCCATATGCCGCGGAGCAACTAGGCCCGTGAGCCACAACTACTGAGCCTGTGCGTCTGGAGCCTGTGCTCCACCACAAGAGAGGCCGCGATAGTGTGAGGCCCGCACACTGCGATGAAGAGTGGCCCCCGCTTGCCACAACTAGAGAAAGCCCTCGCACAGAAACGAAGACCCAACACAGCAAAAATAAATAAATAGATAAATAAACTCCTACCCCCAACATCTTCTAAAAAAAAAATTTTTTTTATTTTGAAAACTAGAGGCCTACAGAATAAAGTCCCAGTGGCTCAGTGGGTGTACGGGGCCCAGCCTCCCTGATCTGGCTCTCACTAACCTGTGGGCCTCTTCTGATCCCCGAAACTGCAATTTTCTGGAGATCTCCTTGTTCTTACTCAGCCTCTGTCTGCTGAGTGAATTCCTCGCATCTTTCAAGGTATAGCTCAAGTGTCTTTTTCTCTTTCTCTTTCTCCTCATCAATCAACTTCCCCCAATCAGAGCACATCCCTTCCTCCCTTATTAAAACACTCACTACACATGGTGCTGTGATTGTCTTTGCATTAGGCTATGAGCATCCCATCCCAAAGGTTGAAGGCTAACTTCTCCATCCTTGCAGTTTCAGCATCCAGAAAGGTACCTGGCACATAATAAGTGATAAGTGAACACCTGTTGAGGGAATGTGTGACCGATACACGTGTGCCTCTTACATTTTTAAAGACTTAAAAACCCTAAGAAGATTATGTGGCAGAGACTGTATGTGGCTTGTAAAGCCTAAAATATTTACTACCTGACCCTTTACAGAAAAATTTGCTGCCCCCTTGGGACTCTATCAGAAGACACAATGCCAAGGTCGTGGGATTCTATAGGCTGTGAAGAGCCGACAGCACTGGTTAACACCTACTAGTTGACACTTAGCTAAAATAATAGCTCTTATTATGTGCCAGGCACGGTTCTAAGCACTCTACATATATTAACTCATTTAATTCTCCTCTAAATCCTATGAGGTAGGTACTATTACAAGCCCCATTTTACTGAAGAGGAAAATGAGGCATGGGAAGTTTGACTTGGCCAAGGTCCCTCAGTGGCTTTTCTTTTTTTTTTAAATTTTATTTTATTTATTTTTTTATACAGCAGGTTCTTATTAGTTATCCATTTTATACGTATTGGTGTATATATGTCAATCCCAATCTCCCAATTCATCACACCACCACCACCACCCCCTGCCACTTTCCCCCCTAGGTGTCCATACGTTTATGCTCTACTTCCTGTAGAGCATAATTGAGCTTCCTCAATTTCTGCTCTGCAAACCGGTTCATCTGTACCATTTTCTAGGTTCCACATATATGCATTAATATACTATATATTTTTTTCTCTTTCTGATTAACTTCACTCTGTATGACAGTCTCTAGATCCATCCACGTCTCTACAAATGACCCAGTTTTGTTCCCTTTTGTGGCTGAGTAGTATTCCATTGTATATATGTACCACATCTTCTTTATCCATTCATCTGTCGATGGACATTTAGGTTGCTTCCATAACCTGGCTATTGTAAATAGTGCTGCAATGAACATTGGGGTGCATGTGTCTTTTTGAATTATGGCTTTCTCTGGGTATATGCCCAGTAGTGGGATTGCTGGGTCATATGGTAATTCTATTTTTAGTTTTTTAAGGAACCTCCATACTGTTCTCCATAGTGGCTGTATCAGTTTACATTCCCACCAACAGTGCAAGAGGGTTTCCTTTCCTCCAAACCCTCTCCAGCATTTGTTGTTTGTAGATTTTCTGATGATGCCTGTTCTAACTGGTGTGAGGTGATATACCTCATTGTAGTTTTGATTTGCATTTCTCTACTAATTAGTGATGTTGAGCAGCTTTTCATGTGCTTCTTGGCCATCTGTATGTCTTCTTTGGAGAAATGTCTATTTAGGTCTTCTGCCCATTTTTGGATTGGGTTTTAATATTGAGCTGCATGAGCTGTTTATGTATTTTGCAGATTAATCCTTTGTCCATTGATTCGTTTGCAAATATTTTCTCCCATTCTGAGGGTTGTCTTTTCATCTTGTTTGTAATTTCCTTTGCTGTGCAAAAGCTTTTACGTTTCATTAGGTCCCATTTGTTTATTTTTGTTTTTATTTCCATTACTCTAGGAGGTGGATCAAAAAAGATCTTGCTGTGATTTATGTCAAAGAGTGTTCTTCCTATGTTTTCCTCTAAGAGTTTTATAGTGCCCGGTCTTATATTTAGGTCTCTAATCCATTTTGAGTTTATTTTTGTGTATGGTGTTAGGGAGTATTCTAATCTCATTCTTTTACATGTAGCTCTCCAGTTTTCCCAGCACCACTTATTGAAGAGACTGTCTTTTCTCCATTGTATATCCTTGCCTCCTCTGTCATAGATTAGTTGACCATAGGTGCGTGGGTTTATCTCTGGGTTTTCTATCCTGTTCCATTGATCTATATTTCTGTTTTTGTGCCAGTACCATATTGTCTTGATTACTGTAGCTTTGAAATATAGTCTGAAGTCAGGGAGTCTGATTCCTCCAGCTCCATTTTTTTCCCTCAAGACTGCTTTGGCTATTCGGGGTCTTTTGTGTCTCCATACAAATTTTAAGATTTTTTGTTCTAGTTCTGTAAAAAATGCCATTGGTAATTTGATAGGGATTGCATTGAATCTGTAGATTGCTTTGGGTAGTATAGTCATTTTCACAATATTGATTCTTCCAATCCAAGAACATGGTATATCTCTCCATCTGTTGGTATCATCTTTAATTTCTTTCATCAGTGTCTTATAGTTTTCTGCATACAGGTTTTTTGTCTCCCTAGGTAGGTTTATTCCTAGGTATTTTATTCTTCTTGTTGCAATGGTAAATGGGAGTGTTTCCTTAATTTCTCTTTCGGATTTTTCATCATTAGTGTATAGGAATGCAAGAGATTTCTGTGCATTAGTTTTGTATCCTGCTACTTTACCAGATTCATTGATTAGCTTGAGTAGTTTTCTGGTGGCAACTTTAGGATTCTCTATGTATAGTATCAAGTCATCGGCAAACAGTGACTGTTTTACTTCTTCTTTTCCAATTTGTATTCCTTTTCTTTCTTTTTCTTCTCTGATTGCCGTGGCTAGGACTTCCAAAACTATGTTGAATAAGAGTGGTGAGAGTAGACATCCTTGTGTTGTTCCTGATCTTAGAGGAAATGCTTTCAGTTTTTCACCATTGAGAATGATGTTTGCTGTGGGTTTGTCGTATATGGCCTTTATTATGTTGAAGTAGGTTCCCTCTATGCCCACTTTCTGGAGGATTTTTTTTTTATCATAAATGGGTGTTGAATTTTGTCAAAAGCTTTTTCTGCATCTATTGAGAAAAACCATATTGATCATATGGTTTTTCTTCTTCAGTTTGTTAATATGGTTTATCACATTGATTGATTTGCGTATATTGGAGATTCCTTGCACCTCTGGGATAAATCCCACTTATTCATGGTGTATGATCCTTTTAATGTGTTACTGGATTCTGTTTGCTAGTATTTTGTTGAGGATTTTTGCATCTATATTCATCAGTGATATTGGTCTGTCATTTTCTTTTTTTGTAGTATCTTTGTCTGGTTTTGGTATCAGGGTGATGGTGGCCTCATAGAGTGAATTTGGGAGTTTTCCTTCCTCTGCAATTTTTTGGAAGAGTTTGAGACGGATGGGTGTTAACTCTTCTCTAAATGTTTGATAGAATTTACCTGTGAAGCCATCTGGTCCTGGTCTTTTGTTTGTTGGAAGATTTTAAATCACAGTTTCAATTTCATTACTTGTGATTGGTCTGTTCATATTTTCTATTTCTTCCTGGTTCAGTCTTGGAAGGTTATACCTTTGTAAGAATTCGTCCATTTCTTCTAGGTTGTCCATTTTATTGGCATAGAGTTGCTTGTAGTTATATCTTATGATGCTTTGTTTTTCTGTGGTGTCTGTTGTAATTTCTCCTTTTTCATTTCTAATTTTATTGATTTGAGTCCTCTCCGTCTTTTTCATGATGAGTCTGGCTAATGGTTTATCAATTTTGTTTATCTTTTCAAAGAAGCAGCTTTTAGTTTTATTGATCTTTGCTATTGTTTTCTTTATTTCTATTTCATTTATTTCTGCTCTGATCTTTATGATTTCTTTCCTTCTGCTAACTTTGGGTTTTGTTTGTTCTTCTTTCTCTAATTGCTTTAGGTGTAATGTGAGATTGTTTATTTGAGATTTTTCTTGTTTCTTGAGGTAGGCTTGTATAGCTATAAACTTCCCTCTTAGAACTGCTTTTGCTGCCTCCCATAGGTTTTGGATCATCGTGTTTTCATTGTCATTTGTCTCTAGGTTTTTTTTTTTTTTTTTTTACATCTTTATTGGAGTATAATTGCTTTACATTGGTGTGTTATTTTCTGCTTTATAACAAAGTGAATCAGTTATACATATACATATGTTCCCATATCTCTTCCCTCTTGCATCTCCCTCCCTCCCACCCTCCGTATCCCATCCCTCTAGGTGGTCACAAAGCACCGAGCTGATCTCGCTGTGCTATGCGGCTGCTTCCTACTAGCTATCTATTTTACGTTTGGTAGTGTATATATGTACATGCCAGTCTCCACTTTATCACATCTCTAGGTATTTTTTGATTTCCTCTTTTATTTCTTTAGTGATCTCTTGGTTATTTAGTAATGTATTGTTTAGCCTCCATGTGTTTGTGTTTTTTTTTCTCCTGTAATTGATTTCTAATCTCATAACTTTGTGGTCAGAAAAGATGCTTGATATGATTTCAATTTTCTTAAATTAACTGAGGCTTTATTTGTGACCCAAGATGTGATCTATCCTGGAGAATGTTCCATGTGCACTTGAGAAGAAAGTGTAATCTGCTGTTTTTGGATGGAATGTCCTATAAATATCAATTAAATCTACCTGGTCTATTGTGTCATTTAAAGCTTTTGTTTCCTTATTAATTTTCTGTTTGGATGATCTGTCCATTGGGGTAAGTGAGGTGTTAAAGTTCCCCCAGTATTATCGTGTTACTGTCGATTTCCTCTTTTAGAGCTGTTAGCAGTTGCCTTATTTATTGAGGTGCTCCTATGTTGGGTACATATATATTTATAATTGTTATATCTTCTTCGTGGATTGAGCTCTTGATCATTATGTAGTATCCTTCCTTGTCTCTTGTAATATGCTTTATTTTAAAGTCTATTTTATCTGATATGGGTATTGCTACTCCGGCTTTCTTTTGATTTCCATTTGCAAGGAATATCTTTTTCCATCCCCTCACTTTCAGTCTGTATGTGTCCCTAGGTCTGAAGTGGGTCTCTTTTAGACAGCATATATATGGGTCTTGTTTTTGTATCCATTCAGCAAGCCTGTGTCTTTTGGTTGGAGCATTTAATCCATTCACGTTTAAGGTCATTATCGATATGTATATTCCTGTTACCATTTTCTTAATTGTTTTGGATTTGTTTCTGTAGGTCCTTTATTTCTCTTGTGTTTCCCGCTTAGAGAATTTCCTTTAGCAATTGTTGTATAGCTGGTTTGGTGGTGCTGAATTCTCTTAGCTTTTGCTTGTCTGTAAAACTTTTGATTTCTCCATTGAATCTGAATGAGATCCTTGCCTGGTGGAGTAACCTTGGTTGTAGGTTCTTCCCTTTCATCACTTTAAGTATATCTTGACACTCCCTTCTGGCTTGTAGAGTTTCTGATGGGAAATCAGCTGTTAACCTTATGGGAGTTCCCTTGTATGTTACTTGTTGTTTTTCCCTTGCTGCTTTCATTAATTTTTCTTTGTCTTTAATGTTTGCCAATTTGATTACTGTGTGTCTCTGTGTGTTTCTTCTTGGGTTTATCCCGTATGGGACTCTCTGAGCTTCCTGGACTTGGGTGGCTATTTCCTTACCCACGTTAGGGAAGTTTTCAACTATAATCTCTTCAAATATTTCCTCGGGTCCTTTCTCTCTCTCTTCTCCTTCTGGGACCCCTATTATGTGAATGTTGTTGCATTTAATGTTGTCCCAGAGGTCTCTTAGGCTGTCTTCATTTCTTTTCATTCCTGTTTCTTTAATCTGTTCCACAGCAGTGAATTCCACCATTCTGTCTTCCAGGTCACTTATCTGTTCTTCTGCCTCAGTTTTTCTGCTATTGATTCCTTCTAGTGTATTTTTCATTTCAGTTATTGTATTGTTCATCTCTGTTTGTTTGTTCTTTAATTCTTCTAGATCTTTGTTAAACATTTCTTGCATCTTCTTGATCTTTGCCTCTGTTCTTTTTCCGAGATCCTGGATCATCTTCACTAACATTATTCTGAATTCTTTTTCTGGAAGGTTGCCTATCTCCACTTCATTTAGTTGTCTTTCTGGGGTTTTATCTTGTTCCTTCATCTGGTACATAGCCCTCTGCCTTTTCATCTTGTCTATCTTTCTGTGAATGTGGTTTTTGTTCCACAGGCTGCAGGATTGTAGTTCTTCTTGCTTCTGCTGTCTGCCCTCTGGTGGATGAGGCTATCTAAGAGGCTTGTGGAAGTTTCCTAATGGGAGGGACTGGTCTCTCGGTGGCTTTTTCTTAACTGGACCTGAAAATTAGCAGAGTATGGTGGTCAAGTAGAATGTTCTTGTGGCCTCCAGTCCGGTTTGACTCTTGGCTCCGCAACGTTCCTGAGTATCTAGGTGTAAAGTGCTCAGGTATTACAGCATGGGGACGAGATAAATGCTCCCTCTTACTACTGTGATGCTGCAGAAGTCACACTGACAAATACCTCATGTTAATCTAATGGAATAGAGAATATGAGTCACTACAATTGGTGAAAAGCAGTCAGATTGGGGGGAGAATGGTGCCCCCCAGAGCTCTGTGCCTGTGTGAGTGTCAGTCATAGTTACTGAGGGTGGTATATAAGTGAAGGGGGTATGGAGTGAATGGGGGTAGTGATAGGGTAAGGAAGTAGGATCTGTGTGTGTGTGTGCATGCACACACGTGTGCATACGTGTGACGGGGAGAGAGGGAGAATGTGGGAGAAAGAGTGTGTGTATGTATTCAGCCTTTAACGTAATTGTAAAACTTGAGAGGCAGAATGAGATGTCTAAGGCGGGTTGATTGGGAAGATTTCTGGGTGAAATCCTGAGTGAGCAGGAGAGCCCTAATCAGCAGCTGCTTTAACCCGCTCCTGTCTGGGCAGGGAACAGATGCCTGAGCGTGGCCTACATGCAGATGCAGGGCTAAAACCAAAGCGGAACCCCAGGAGCTGTGAGAACAAAGAAGAGAAAGGGAAACTTCTCTATGCAGCTTCAGGAGCAGCAGATTAAATCCCCGCAGTCGACTTGATAAACCCTGCATCTGTGGAATACCTGAATAGACAATGAATGTTCCCCAAATTGAGGCAGTGGACTTTGGGAACAACTGTAGACTTGGGGTTTGGTTTCTGCATATGATTTGTTTTTGGTTTTACGTTTATCTTAGTTTAGTTTTAGTGCTTGTTATCATTGGTTGATTTATTGGTTTGGTTGCTCTCTTAACTTTTTTTTTTCTCTGTGTGTGTGTGTGTGTGTGTGTGTGTGGGTGTATGTTTCTTTTCATGATTTTTTCTGTTTAGGTTTGCTTTTACCATTTGTCCTAGGGTTCTGTCTGTTTGTCAGTTTTGTTTTGCTGTTTTATTTTTTGTTTGTTTTTTCTTTTTATGAGTATGTGTATGTATGTTTCTTTGTGTGATATTGTATGTTTAGTATTGCTTTTACCATTTGTTTTGGGGTTCTATCTGATTGTTTTTTTTTTTTCTCTTCCTTTTCTTCTGAGCCATGTGGCTGGCAGGGGCTTGGTGCTCCGGCCGGGTGTCAGGCCTGAGCCTCCAATGTGGGAGACCTGACTCCAGGACACTAGTCCATGAGAGACCTCCCAGCCCCATGTAATATTAACTGGTGAGAGCTCTCCCAGAGATCTCCGTCTCAACACTAAGACCGAGCTCCACCCAATGGCCAGCAAGCTCCAGTGCTGGATGCCCCATGTCAAACAACTAGCGAGACAGGAACACAACCCCACCCATTATCAGAGAGGCTGACTAAAGTCATACTAAGTTCACAGAGACCCCAAAACACACCACCAGACGTGGCCGTGCCCACCAGAAAGACAAGATCCAGCCTCATCCACCAGAACTCAGGCACCAGTTCCCCCAACCAGGAAGCCTACACAAACCACTGAACCAACCTCACCCACTGAGGGCAGACACCAAAAACAATGGAAACTATGAACCTGTAGCCTGCGAAACGGAGATCCCAAGCACAGTGAATTAAACAAAATGAGAAGACAGAGAAATATGCAGCAGATGAAGGATCAAAGTGAAAACCCACCAGGCCAAAGAAATGAAGAGGAAATAGGCAGTCTACCTGAAAAAGAATTCAGAGTAATGACAGTAAAGATGATCCAAAATCTCAGAAATACAATGGAGGAAATACAAGAAACGTTTAACAAGGACCTAGAAGAACGAAAGGGCAAACAAACAATGGTAAACAACACAATAAATGAAATTAAAAATACTATAGAAAGAATCAATAGCAGAATAACTGAGGCAGAAAAACTCATAAGTGACCTGGAAGATAGAATAGTGGAAATAACTACCGCAGAGCAGAAAAAGAAAAAAAATGAAAAGAACTGAGGACAGTCTCAGAGACCTCTGGGACAACATTAAACACACCAACATTCTAGTTATAGGGGTCCCAGAAGAGAAGAGAAAAAGAAAGGGACTGAGAAAATATTAGAGTAGATTATAGTCGAAAACTTCCCTAACATGGGAAAGGAAATAGTTAAGTCCAGGAAGAACAGACAGCCCCATACAGGATAAACCCAAGGAGAAACACACCAAGACATGTATTAATCAAACTATCATAAATTAAATACAAAGAAAAAATATTAAAAAACAGCAAGGGAAAAGCAAGAAATAACATATAAGGGAATCTCCATAAGGTTAACAGCTGATCTTTCAGCAGAAACTCTGCAAGCCAGAAGGGAGTGGCAGGACATATTTAAAGTGATGAAATGGAAAAAACCTACAACCAAGATTACTCTACCCAGCAAGGATCTCATTCAGATTCAGCAAAGAAATTAAAACCTTTACAGAAAAGCAAAAGGTAAGAGAATTCAGTACCACCAAACCAGCTATACAACAAATGCTAAAGGAACTTCTCTAGGTGGGAAACAAAAGAGAAGGAAAAGACCTACAAAAACAAAAACAAAACAGTTAAGAAAATGGTAATAGGAACATACACATCGATAAGTACCTTAAATGTAAATGGACTAAATGCTTCACCCAAAAGACAGACTGGCTGAATGGATACAAAAACAAGACCCATATATTTGCTGTCTACAAGAGACCCACTTCAGACCTAGGGACACATACAAACTGAAAGTGAGGGGATGCAAAAAGATATTCCATGCAATGGAAGTCAAAAGAAAGCTGGAGTAGCAATTCTCATATCAGACAAAATAGACTTTAAAAAATAAAGACTATTACAAGAGACAAAGACGGACATTACATCAATGATCAAAGGATCAATCCAAGAAGAAGATATAACAATTGTAAATATTTATGCATCCAACATAGGAGCACCTCAATACATAAGGCAAATGCTAACAGCCATAAAAGGGGAAACTGACAGTAACACAGTCATAGTAGGGGACTTTAACACCCCACTTTCACCAATGGACAGATCATCCAAAACAAAAATAAATAAGGAAACACAAGCTTTAAATGATACATTAAACAAGATGGATTTAATTGATATTTATAGGACATTCCAGCCAGAAAGAAAAGAATACACTTTCTTCTCAAGTGCTTATGGAACATTCTCCAGGATAGATCATATCTTGGGTCACAAATCAAGCCTCGTATATTTAAGGAAATTGAGATCTTATCAGGTATCTTTTCTGACCACAACACTATGAGACTAGATATCAATTACAGGAAAAAAAAACCTGTAAAAAAATACAAACACATGCAGGCTGAACAATACGCTGCTAAATAAACAAGAGACCACTGAAGAAATCAAAGAGCAAATAAAAAAATACCTAGCAACAAATGGCAATGAAAAAACGATGACCCAAAACCTATGGGATGCAGCAAAAGCAGTTCAAAGAAGGAAGTATATAGCACTACAATCCTACCTCAAGAAACAAGAAAAATCTCAAATAAACAACTTAACCTTACACCTAAAGCAATTAGAGAAAGAAGAACAAAAAACCCCAAAGTTAGCAGAAGGAAAGAAATCATAAAAATCAGATCAGAAATAAATGAAAAAGAAATGAAGGAACAATTGCAAAGATCAATAAAACTAAAAGCTGGTTCTTTGAGAAGATAAATAAAATTGATAAACCATTAACCATCAAGAAAAAACGGAGAAGACTCAAATCAATAGAATTAGAAATGAAAAAGGAGAAGTAACAACTGACACTGCAGAAATACAAAGGATCATGAGAGATTACTACAAGCAACTATATGCCAATGAAATGGACAACCTGGAAGAAATGGACAAATTCTTAGAAAAGTACAACCTTCCATGACTGAACCAGGAAGAAATAGAAAATATGAACAGACCCATCATGAGCACTGAAATTGAAACTGTAATTAAAAATCTTACAACAAACAAAAGTCCAGTGCCAGATGGCTTCACAGGTGAATTCTGTCAAGCATTTAGAGAAGAGCTAACAGCTATCCTTCTCAAACTCTTCCAAAATACAGCAGAGGCAGAAGACTCCCAAACTCATTTTACAAGGCCACCATCACCCTGATACCTAAGCCAGACAAAGATGTCACAAAAAAACAAAACTACAGACCAATGTTACTGATGAACATAGATGCCAAAGTCCTCAACAAAATACTAGCAAACAGAATCCAATGGCACATACACCATGATCAAGTGGGGTTTATCCCAGGAATGCAAGGATTCTTCAATATACTCAAATTAATCAATGTGATACACCATATAAACAAACTGAAGGATAAAAACCATATGATAATAGATGCAGAAAAAGCTTTCGACAAAATTCAATATCGATTTATGATAAAAACTCTCCAGAAAGTGGGCATAGAGGGAACCTACCTCAACATAATAAAGGACATATATGACAAACCCACAGCTAGTATCATTCTCAATGGTGAAAAGCTGAAACCATTTCCTCTAAGATTAGGAGCAAGACAAGGGTGCCCACTCTCACCACTATTATTCAACATAGTTTTGGAAATTTAAGCCTTGGTAATCAGAGAAGAAAAAGAAATAAAAGGAATCCAAATTGGAAAAGAAGTAAAACTGTCACTGTTTGCAGATGACATGATACTATATGTAGAAAATCCTAAAGGTGCCTCCTGAAAACTACCAAAGCTAATTAATGAATTTGGTAAAGTAGCAGGATACAAAATTAATGCACAGAAATCTCTTGCATTCCTATAAGCTAACACTGAAAAATCAGAAAGAGAAACTGAGGAAACACTCCCATTTACGATTGCAACAAAAAGAATAAAATACCTAGGAATAAACCTACTTAAGGAGACAAAAGACTGTATGCAGAAAACTATAAGACACT
The DNA here is from genome assembly GCF_949774975.1 of Lagenorhynchus albirostris. Lineage (NCBI taxonomy): Eukaryota > Metazoa > Chordata > Mammalia > Artiodactyla > Delphinidae > Lagenorhynchus > Lagenorhynchus albirostris. The sequence continues at coordinate 33,988,413 of NC_083107.1, read as the reverse complement.
GATGAAAGAAATCAAAGACGGTACAAACTGATGGAAAGATATACCATGTACTTGGATTGGAAGAATCAACATTGTGAAAATGACTATACTACCCAAAGCAATCTACAGATTCAGCGGAATCCCTATAAAACTACCAATGGAATTTTTCACAGATTGGTGAACAGTGTGGTGGTTCCTTAAAAAACGAAAAATAGAACTACCATATGACCCAGCAATCCCACTACTGGGCATATACCCTGAGAAAATCATAATTCAAAGAGTCTTGTACCACAATGTTCATTGCAGCTCTATTTACAATAGCCAGGACATGGAAGCAACCTAAGTGTCCATCGACAGATGAATGGATAAAGAAGATGTGGCACATATATACAATGGAATGTTACTCAGCCATAAAAAGGAACGAAATTGAGTTATTTGTAGTGAGATGGATGGACCTAGAGATTGTCATACAGAGTGAAGTAAGTCAGAAAGAGAAAAACAAGTACCCTATATTAACACATATATATGGAATCTAAAAAAAATAATTAAAAATATCGTCATGAAGAATCTAGGGGCAAGACGTGAATAAAGATGCAGACCTACTAGAGAATGGACTTGAGGACACGGGGAGGGGGAAGGGTAAGCCGGGACAAAGTGAGAGAGTTGCATGTCCATATATACACAACGAAATGTAAAACCGATAGCTAGTGGGAAGTAGCTGCATAGCACAGGGAGATCAGCTCGGTGCTTTGTGACCACCTAGAGGAGTGGGATAGGGAGGGTAGGAGGGAGATGCAAGAGGGGCGGGATATGGGGATATATGTATACATATAGCTGATTCACTTCGTTATACAGCAGAAACTAACACAACATTGTAAAGCAATTATACTCCAATAAAGATGTAAAAAACAAAAAACAAAGATCATGCTAACAAGGGCGGAACCCTGAGGAGAGAAAACATTTCAAAGGTGAAATTTTATTCTTAATAGATAAGCTGAATAGCAGTTCTCAGTTTTGAGGGGCTTTTTCAATGCTTTAATGCTAAATGATCTAATTTTGACATCAAACATTCTAGTCAAACACAGTGGATATAAAATGATTGGGTTTTTTACGTTTAAATGGTGTGTGTTTGTGTGTGTGTGTGAATGTATGGTGGGAAAGACTTGGGCAGGAGGGAGCTGGTGTGTGTTGGGGTAGTTATAGAAAAAAACAATATATTTTGGCTGATTATTTCACTATGTTTCATTCAGGTTTATTTTTTGTTATTTTTGTGGGGGGGTCTTTTTTGTTGTGCATTGATTTATTATCTTTCCACCAAGATATTACATGGAGAGAAGTGCATTTTTTAAAGTATGTATAATGCAAGTCACACCCGGGAGGATGAAAAATTACTAAGTTGTTGTCCATGCACGGTTGAGTATTATATGTTGAGACTTTGTTTTTCAACAATAGCTAATTTTCAGTAAAGAGATTATCCCGTAAAACTGAAATAACTTTGCAAAGGAGTCAAAGTTTCACAGTTATGTGGTAGAGGTTTGCTGTTATCACTGGTTAACTCTAATTAACACAAGAATAGATTCAGATGACATCGCAGGGAGGTGTAAGTGCCTTTGTTGTGTGACTGACTGCTTGTGGAAAAACCAGCTCTTGCAGAAAACGTAGACTTTGCAGCCATTGGAATATAATTATGTGCGTTTTGTTTGTTTTTACAGAACAGATGCAAGACAAAGAACATAGTATGAGATATTGGAATGTAATTTCGAAACATATGTTTCCAAAATTATGGAAACATTCTGGATGATAAATAAATCCTTTCAGCCTCAGAGGGTACAGGCTTGTAAAGCTGAGGGGAGCCGGGTGTTTGGAAGGGGAGGGACGTGGTTTAAGTAATAGGCTGAAGAGTAAGCACATCAAAGCTATTAAAGCATAAACCCCCAGATTTAAAAATGTGAGAGGCAAAAGATTATGTAGCGTGGTCTGGCAGCTTTATAGAGCCCATTCCAAATGAGGGATAGAACAAAAGAATGTGTGATCGAAGCTCCTGAAGAGATTTATTTCAGGAGAGAGTCAAACATTTTGCTCTGATACCAATTAACCAGGAAAAAGCACCACGTCATAAATGCCCATATTAAAAATGTAAATCCCACACCCGAGGGTGTATTGAAGACAGGTCACAATGCTTTGAAGATGGAATGCATAAAGAGATAACAGGAAGAGAGCATTCCAACCGCCCAGCCTACCTGCTTAGTTCTGTGTCCTGTCTGCTGGTGAGATTTTCAATGGGGAAGAAGGCTCTTGTTTGGGATAGTTTGGCCACTTGACCTGTTATAATGTGGGGTTTCCATCCCGGCCAAGAGAATTTATTATGGCAACTCCAGAAGACCCTCTTTATCACAACTTTTCATCTGTACCAGTCTGGAGATGCTCCAGAGATTTCTGTTATTATTTTGGATAGTATAGTTCACATAAGGGATGTGTAGACATATTTAGAAAATACAGAGTGAAAACCCTCAAGTGCTTTTATGCCTTTTAAAGTATATTCACCTCAATTAACTTAGTTATTCCTCACCATAACTCTGTGCAAAAGGAAAAGCTCATAGCGTCTTTGCCTTTAGAGCTTGGGATGAATTTAGGATGATTCAGCCCAGCCCTTTCATAGTGGAAAAGAGGGCCGAGGAGATTGAGAGATATTTATACCCATTAGCCTACTAGGGAAACTGAACAAGAAGAGAGCTGACTTTCTCAGCCACCAATAGCATTGTGTGTTGAATCGTGCGTTTCTCTCATTGATAATAAGGCACCACAGTTTTCCGGAAAAGAAAATACACTAAAAATTCAAATAAAAACTGTTGTTTGGAATAGAGATGTCTTTTGCTACAAAAATATTCAACTCATCGTTACTGAACTAAGATAATAAATCTCTTTACCTTTTGTATTTTGGTGCACTGAAACATTATCTTTCTCTGATCATAGGTGTTGCTTCATTATTTAAGGCATACTTGTTATTGCAGGAAAGACAAGCTCGCATTTGATTTATAATGGAACGATTGTGCTTTGAGTTAAATGAAAGTTCAAAGGAAAATGAATTCTAAATAGGAATAATTGAAGAGATTCAAGGTTCATTTGAGTTTATATTCATCAAGGCAATTGTCTCCAGAAATCCTCTTATTTAAAGCAACAGGACAGATCGTAACTTACAAACATTGCCTTTATGACATCACTTTATTCTATATATCATAATCAGAAATGTTAAGCCTCAGCAGTAATTTATACAAAACGTATTGTTACGGAGTTATAAATGTCATTAAGTGGTAGACTTATGACTCAGTGTCATGCAAGTTGAACCCTGGATTTTAAAAAATTACCCATAATGCAAGTATTCTATAAAAATATCCTTAGTCCTTTCTCCTCCAGAGCGGTTTCATATTAAAAGTTCAGTTTCATTTTACACCTGTACTCTGTTCTGGGAAGTGCACCCTTTATTTCTCCTTCATGTTTTTAAAGTCACCTTCTTAATTCTGGTGGAACATAACTCAAACAACTGAAAATGTTAGGAGTGGATTTACAGTCCCTCTGGCTACTCTCTGTCTGGGATGGAAAGGAGAGTGAAGCTGGATATAACTTTTCCTGCCATCAAGAGACACCTAGAGAGAAGAGGTGATGAATTGTAATGTGCCAGCTAGTTTTGATTATTCAGGGACTTCTCATGGAATCTGTGGATTATTCAGGTCTCTGGTTTTCAATTTTGGCTAAGTTTGCTGCTCAGTGGCACCTCTGGTGGTCAGGGATAACTGTCCACCTATGGTGGGGCTCCGAAGAGATAGTGGCAAACGAGTGACCCCCTTCTGAGCCTCACTCTTTGTCAGACACAGGGTAGAATTTTCACAAATATATTATTTCATTAAATCTTCACATTAAACTTGTAAGAAAGGTACTATCATCCCATTTTATAGATGATAAAGGCTCAGTGTAATTCCTTCATTTCTCAAATCTTTATTGAGTGTATTCTACGTTCTAGTCCCTGGGAAAAGGAGGTAAATGAAAGAGATGTGGTCTCTGCTCACTCTGAGCTTAGAATGCAGTATGGAAGAAATTAGACAACTCATCCCACATATAAATTATAAAAGTACAAACGGTGATACATGTTATGATGAAAAATTATTATGGATTAAGAAGTTCGTGAAAAGGGGATCAGCTCTGATTTGTGGAGTCAGAGAGGGTGTCCCTGAGGGTGTAATGTTTGAGCTGACAACTAAAGGATGGAGTAGAAGTCATCAAAGTTTGCACAGCTAGCCAGCAGCAGAGCTTGGATTCAAACTCAGGTCTGCCTGACACCAGATTCTATCCATATCACAGTACTACATGCAGTTGAAACTGCACTGAAATCGCCCTTTGACTCCAGCCACCAGCCACGCTCCACCAGCTTCCACCTCCGTGGACTCCGTGTCTGTGGGAGATGGTGATGGTGGATTGGAGGCAACCGTGGGTCCCAATGGCTTCTCAGCAAGTTACACCCACAACACAAAGCAGCCCTCCCTCTCTGCATTCTTTCCATTTTCTTCATGGTTCCATCTAGGTTGAACGTGGGCACTGGTGGCAGGGGCGACCTTCTGGCGTTGCTCCTGGTGGGGGAGAGGCCAATTTCCAGCACTTGGGAGGGACTTGATGAATGACCCACTCAAGACTAAGTTCAGAAACATCGCCTGGTGCCTCTCAAGCTTCCTGGAGCCCGCCTCCCAGTCTAACTCCCTTTGCTCAACCCTACCTCCCCGATTGATCTAAAGCCATTGTGGGGATTGGCTACCTGCCTGAAGAACTCCCCGACTCTCTGAGGAACTGTGGCAGGGATCCTGGGAGCAGCTGCCGGAGGGTGGTTGGAGTCCGACCAAACATTCCTCGCTCACGTTTCTACCCGGTTTGTGTCTGTGGGGCGAGCTGCCCTGGTGGACACGGTGGACACCCAGAGCCGTACCTTCCAGCTGGGCACAGGAGTGGGAACAGCTGACGATGGAGGAGAGAAGTCTGGGAAATGGAACACTTCTGCTGATTTTTCTCCCCTCCTCCAGATTACAGAAAGGGCAGTGATTCCTCGAAGAAATTGAGGCACTGGGTAACTCTTCAAAGGCATTCCTCCAAAAAACAAAGACAAAAAAGCCTAGGAAAAAAGTCTTTCTCTTAAAGCCTAAATTTCCTCTGCGGATGATTTATTCTTTTTGGTTAAGCAGCATTGCCTTTTTGGTTCAGTGCTTTTGTTAAGATGTGTAGTCTGGGGAGAAGGAAAGCTTTTAGTCCTGGACACCTTAATGTGAATGAGTTTATCATTTCCCTTTTCTGTGTCTGGTGGAAGGGCCGCTGGATGGCCATGGGTATCTCGGGGAATAGGTTGCTAAAGAGGGGGGACGTAGGTGGCATCCACTTTCACGGGTCCCAGCTCTCCAGTCTAGCTTTAGCAAAAAGCAACAATAAGTTATGATCACTAGAGGGCGGAAGCAGGCCAGCAATTGGTCTCTAGTCCTTGTTATGAGTTCTGAAAACCAAAGTTGGCAAATACGAATTACTAGTGCTCTCTTTTTCTTAGGAATCCAGAGTTGCTTCAAGATGGTATGATGTGTGGTTTAGGCCACAGTAGAGCAATGAAGCAACTCCCCAGGAAATAAAAGCTCCGTGTAGGTAAAGCAGATACCCAGCAGATTCCATCAATGAATCTGGGTATTGTTCTCCCCTTGTTTTTTGTTTTTTTTTTGCGGTACATGGGCCTCTCTTTGTTGTGGCCTCTCCCGTTGCGGAGCACAGGCTCCGGACGCGCCGGACGCGCAGGCTCAGCGGCCATGGCTCACGGGCCCAGCCACTCCGCGGCACGTGGGATCTTCCCGGACCGGGGCACAAAGCCGTGTCCCCTGCATCGGCAGGCGGACTCTCAACCACTGCGCCACCAGGGAAGCCCTCCCATTGTTTTTATTCTGAAGATTTCTCAGAGCGAAAATTCAAATGAGAACATTTGAAGCCAAACTGGCTTGTCAAATAGATACCAGTACCGTTGATGTTACAAAAGGGTGAAAACTTATATAAAGGTGTATTTTTCTTATTATGGAGAACACGCTTTCTGGAGGAATGGTGAAAAAGAATACCCCTCGCAGGCAAACATGCATTGTACTGTTATGGATGGCTCTGTTCTTACCGAATAAATCTTGCTTAGCAGCTTACCTCCAGAGTAAATAATAAATCACCACTGAAAGCTCCAGGCATTTAGCTCTGTCTGGGCAGTAAAACTTTGCTGCAATGGTCTTGACAGCATTTTGTAAACTCATAATTGCTTAGGAAAAGTGATTCTGGATGTCTTAAAATGTTCAGAATTAAAGAGTAGCTGTTCCTTTGAGGAAAATTATCCTAATGCTGTGTATGTGTGTTATCCTTTATATGAAGTCTAGATTATAATCTACAGACCCTCTTCATTTCTATTAAGAATGTGCAAGAATTTGACTAGAAGCACAACCATATGCATCACACTCAGGTTTTATAGGAAACTTTGTGACAGTTAGGGCAACAATGCTTAGTTATCTGTGCATAGTACACTATATGCAGGCTGAAATGGGTCGCCCTAAAATTCATATGTTGAAGACTAGCCCCAATACCTCAGAATGAGACTGTATTTGGAGTTTAGGTCTTTAAATGAGGTCATTAGGATGTGTCCTAATCCAATATGACTGGCTTTCTTGTAAGAAGAGGAAATGTGGAGACAGATACACACAGAAGGAAGACCATGTGAAGACACAGGGAGAAGACAGCCATCCACAAGCCAAGGAGGGAGGCCTCAGAGGAGACCAACCCTGCCAGGCACCTTGATCTCAAACTTTTAGCTTCCAGAGCTGGGAAGAAATAGATTTCTGTCATTTGAGCCAGCTAGTCTGTGGCCTTTTGTAATGGCATCTCTAGCTAACTAACTATACATATATATATAAAAATATATATTATATACATATATATATAAAATTGCTTTCAAAAGTCAATGTATTAAAAGGCTATTTTTGCATATTTAAAATAGAGCTCATGATCTGTGTTTAACAGTTTTAATATCAGTAATTTTGAAGTAGAATTGTTTAAAATGAAGTACAGTCTTTACAGAAACTCATATTATTGAGCTAATCACCCCTCTGTAAGTTGCAGATGAACTCAGTCCACTGTATTTGTTCCTGGATCCTCTGTAACTACCCGGCTCTTTCAGTTTCTTAGCCTTGGCAAGCAGGAGGTTTCCTTTGGACGTTGCTCTTTTCTATCTTTCTCCCAAATCATCATTGGACATTTAACCCCAAGTTTTGCAGTGTAAGTGAAGTCTCTTTCTTTGTCTTATTTTATCCAGTAAGATGACAGTACATTGTTCCCAGGTTCGCCTCTGGGACGGGTTATGGATGAGAATCACCCCCACTGCCTCTTCACTTCTGGCAACACTTCGAGAGTGCCAGGAATGTTATATCAAAACCTCAAGTGGAGGGCTTCCCTGGTGGCGCAGTGGTTGAGAGTCCACCTGCTGATGCAGGGGTCATGGGTTCGTGCCCCGGTCCGGGAAGATCCCACTTGCCGCGGAGCGGCTGGGCCCATGAGCCATGGCCGCTGAGCCTGCGTGTCCGGAGCCTGTGCTCCGCAACGGGAGAGGCCACAACAGTGAGAGGCCCATGTACCAAAAAAAAAAAAAAAAAAAAAAAACCTCAAGTGGAGAGATGAGCTAAGTGGTTCAAAACATTTAGAGCATAGAATCAAGCTAGTTTTTCAAAATGGATAATGGGGTTGAAAGTTTTTAGTCTCGCTTGGTTTACTCACACCTCGATCACCAGGTTTGCTGAAGGCTCATTGGATGAGAATTTGGACCCCCCAGTCAGGAGGGTAGGGTCTAGCCTACCCCAGGTATCTCTCCCTGCTTTCTTCCAGCACTAACGTTCTCCATACTAACTAAGTTTTCGGCAAGTGCTGGGTCTAAAACAGCTCTTGGCAAAATGGACAAGTTCAACGTTCCTTCCCCAGCCCAGTGGCCTGGCGGTGTCCTCTTTCCAAGGCTGCTTTTGCATCCGTGAGACCCTCTCGTTTCACATGTAGGTGCCCACAGACCCGTTCTCTGGTGTTATCTTCTTTTCCTTCTCTCTCTCTCTAGCAAAACGAGTTCTCTAGAGAGTACTGAGTACCGTCATTTACAACTTAGTGCAAGCTTAATAGGTTACCTTGCCCCTTGGCAAGGACATTCAAAATCACATTCCTTATCTGTAGGGCTGTCTCCTTCTGAGAACAGCTTCAGATGTCTAGGAGTGGCGGGGAGGCATCTTTGAGGGACAAGAGCTTCTTATGCATCTCTCAGGAAGGTAACCCCCTTCTTTGCTGGTGGGGAAGGCCAGGTGTGAATAAAAGAGCCATGTTAAGTGATGACTATGAGTTTATAATGAACAGGAAACATTTGTGACCAGGATTCAAAGTCCAGGTCTGGTTGACCTCTTTCATCTTCATCCTCTTAGGTGGAGGTGCTTAGTTTTTTATTTACAGAATGCTTTTTTAAAAATTTATTTATTTGGCTGCGCTGGGTCTTGGTCGCGGCACGTGGGATCTTCATTGCCGCGTGCAGGCTCTTAGTTGTGGCGTGCGGGATCTAGTTCCCTCACCAGGGATCCAGCCTGGGCCCCCCTGCATTGGGAGTGAGAACTCTTAACCACTGGACCACCTCCAGGTGTGCATATATAGATATATATTTTCTCACTCTGGGCAACTCAGCATCATACACCAGTTATCTGAGCCATGAAGGAGCCCAAGTCCCATGGGCAGCAGGACAGGACAGGGCAAGACCAACCTCTGAATGATGCCTGCTTTGTTGCTTCTTTCTGATGCAATTTGGGCAACAGAGCATGGTATACATGAGGAGATCAATAAGATATTTTTTTTGATGATTGAATGAATGAATGAATGAATGAATGGATGCATCCTAGGAGCTCATGGGGAGACCTCACTTTGGGTCTCTCACTTTATTTTCCTGCTGCCCATTGTAGTTAGGTGTGAGTATGGTGCCTTAGAGCCATGCCCTCCTGTGCTACTATGCTACATATCACACCTGCTATACTGTATATTATGTTGTACTATGTAGTAAATGCTACATGTACACATACATACTACATACATTATGTCCATAAGACATATACCCCAAATGAAAACATTTAAAAGGTTGAGAAAAACCTAAGTACAAATGAAGTTCTAATATTTCTTCCTATATCCCAATGGGTATATATGCACACCTTGTGGTGGAAGGGGTTGAGCCCCACTTCGGAATCACTTGCTTAGTGCAATAGTTTTATGTTTGACATTGACAGGAACCTATGTTACATCCACTAGATGAAGTAAAACCAGAATTCAATTAAATATTCACTGAGGGCCTGTCTCATGCTGGATAGTCTGCTAAGTGCTAAGGGGTTAGTGACTCTATGCCTGGAATTATTCCAGGCAGACCTGATTTAAAATACTCCCTTTCATTTTCCCACAAGTACATTCATCCTGGCTGGTCGCATGCCCAGAGTTTTAGTGTAGAAAGTATTGTGACAATTGCTGTAGAAGAACCAAATGATGGAGAAGACTTTCTCTTGTTGCTCAGGTCTTATTTTGGGTTATGTTGTGTTAGCAGTGGCCACAGTAAAAAAAAAAAAAAAACCCAAAAGGCCACCAAGGAGGAGCATATAGGAACTCCAGATATCTTGGTGATGTCTGTTTCTGAACCCAGAAGGAGGGTGCACACGTTTCCCTTTATTATCCTTATTTAATCCATACATATAGACTATAGGGATACTTCTGAAAGATGAGCAGTTTTATTAAAATCAAAAGGAAATAAAAGAAGGCATTTAAATCATAGGGCCCTCTGGGATTGAGCACAAGTAGAATGAAGCAGACCGTTTGTTACTCAGACCAGTGGGGATGGAGCAGTTGGGGGAAGCTTTGCCAGTGTGGTCAGCTACTGCCAGGCCTGGAAGCACAGTGGAGTGTAGGCAGGTGGAATAGAGCCGCGGGGAATCTCCAGGTGAGGTGAACAGTGAGAGCAAAGCGTGGCGGTGGGGCTGAGCTGGAAGGTCTGAACGTCAGACCTACGGGTCAGTGGGAGGGCAGCAGATGGGCGTTCCTGCTGGGTTGTAGTGGGGGTCCAGTGGTCAGATGGGTGAAAGTGGTTGTAGCATGTTTTGAAAGCCAGACAGAAGAGTTTCAAAATTACGTTGAGGACACTGAAGAGCCATTGACCAAAGTAAATTTGGAGAAGGCTGATTTGAAGCTGTGGAGAAAGGGTACCTGCTGAAGTTATCAGCCAGGCCCCTGGTACCTGCCAGAGCCCAGAGCCAGCATTTGTGATACTGACATTTAAGCCCAAGAGACCCATTAGTAGGACTGCTTTAAAATGGCTGCCCCTTGGGGAAACACCAGGGTTCCTGAAAAGCAGCCTTTTCAGTTATACAGCATTTTCCTTCTAATCAAAGATCCACTTTGAAAACTTTTAAATTGGGCTTAAAGTGAGGACTAAGGACTAAGAGACATGGGGCACCACTTTTGACTCCTTACCCTTAGTGGGGAGCCCTCATCAGCACTCTTGGCTCTGTGCAGAGAATGGGGAGGTCATCCCAGCCCCAGAACTGGCTTTTCTGTCTATCTGGGAGAAGGAGATGGGTGACCCTCATGCCAGAACTTCAGTGTGAGAGAGCTTCCAGTCAATGTTGGAGTCTGAGGGACACGGTTAGACCTGCCTGCCTTTCATGGCCCACTTATAAAGCCTAGAGCTTTGCCAAAGAGGGCAGCATTACTTGAAGATCAAGGCTTAACCTTGGAAGCCCACAGAATAGATTTTTGATTCTTCTTCTGCCCACCCTGAATTTTCCCTAGCATATTTGGACTCAAGAGCATGTCTTCTCTTTGTGATGAAAAGAATACCTTGTATTTGCAAAGTGCTTAACCCTTCAAGGCACTTTCCAATCTTGAATGTCATTTGGTCCTCACGGGAGACAGCAGAACAGTGTCACAGACTTCATTTTAGACATATGGGATTAGGGTGCAGAGAGAGGAAGATACCAAGCCCAGGTCATGTGGCTAGTGGACCAAGCTGAGGTTGGAACCCAGGGCTTCTGACTCTTAGCACAGAGCTCTTTGCAGCCTGCTTCCTGATTTACGAGACGGATTCCTTCATATGGTTACCACGTGCCAGGACTTAAATACACCATCCCTTTCAATTCTCACTCCTCTGAGAGATAGGCACTCTATCTTCCTCATTTGCCAGACCAGGGAGTCAAGGTGGACATCCCGTCTTGGCCAGGCAATCGTCTCCTGCAAGACCCAGCTCCATTGTGATCCCTTGGGTTTTTTCCTGATTTCCCAGGAGCCATGGGTATGCCTCCTCACTCTGCTCTCACACTTGTTGGTCTCTCCTCTGCAGCGTCCATCCTATGGGATGGTAATCATTTGGCCTATGAGTGATTTGAGGGTATCATTTTTTTTTTTTTGACAGGGTTCAACCCTGGCTAATAATATTCTTTCTCCTTCCTTTGCAATTTCACCTAAACTTTTGTTTCTTTGGGGTCCTCTGGAGTAAAAGAAAGCATATTATACATCAGGGCACATTTTGACAGATGCAAGTGATTGTACTAATAGTGGGATTATTTCCCTACGTGTCTAATGTATTCAGGCTACTTTCAAATGAAATGAGTTTAAAACTCATCCCTAAAAATGAAATGAAGTCTTTAAGCTTTTTCTATCTACCTCCTTTTATCTGGATTTTTTTTTTTTTTTTTTTTTGCGGTACGGGGGCCTCTCACTGCTGTGGCCTCTCCCGTTGCGGAGCACAGGCTCCGGACGTGCAGGCTCAGCGGCCATGGCTCACGGGCCCAGCCGCTCCGCGGCACGTGGGATCCTCCCGGACCGGGGCACAAACCCGTGTCCCCTGCATCGGCAGGCGGACTCTCAACCACTGCGCCACCAGGGAAGCCCTTATCTGGATTTTAAGGCCTTTATGTTTTTAATGAGAGTGATGTCGTGCTGCCTGTAATTTACTTTAAAATACTTTGATACAGACAGCTTGATTTATATATATATATATATATATGCATATATACATATATGTGTACATGTATATACATATAGCTATATCTGTATCTATATCTGTTTATCTGCCTATCTACTTCTCTGTGTGTGCACACCACAAATGCACCCTCACATTGGTATATATGATATGTGTGTATTTGTATGTAAATTTAATTTGACCTATATCTTAGGAACAGTCTGTTACCTTAAGAGGGAGCATACACTTCTGGGCAAGTAGTTAGTGTTTTGAAAGCTTCTAATCAGAAGCCCACACTCCAGAGGTGAACTTCAATTATCTTTATAACTAACCAACACTGGAGGTTTTATTTTTCACAGGTGAAGAAAATGGTGTTCAAGAGCTGTGGATTGGTTAGAAACATTGCAGCGGCCCTATCCCCTTGCATAACAGGACACAGAAACTTAGTCCAGTGGTCTGTACCTTTCCAAATGGTGCCAGACGTTTCATTCGCAAATTGTCCTATACCAGCCACTGATCAGAGAATTCTAGTCCCACGAATCTAATTATAAAATCAGCTGAAACCTGCTGCTAGCCTATTGTCACATTTGCCTTTGGTGAACCTAAAACTTTCTGCAGGGACAGAGAACTGGAACTTCTTTAAGCTTACAGACTTGGTTGTATGGGTGTTTGGAGCCTGCTTGCTAAATGAATGAACGTGTATGCAGTAGAATTTGCTCTGAGACAATTTTATTGTAATCAAATGGTGAGGGGAGAGATCTACAGACTCTACCCACCTCTAACTATTGGATGCTGCCCACGTTTACTAGAAAGAACCTAATAATTGTGAACAACCAAGTTGGCTTAGGTAAGATCACAACAGAAGATAATGGAAAAACTGAGTTCATCTCTTCGAGTGGTCTTTGGCCCATTAGATTGCTTTATTTCCATTCTTAGGATGTTCGATCATCAGCCTTCTCAATTTTGCAAGGGAGGCTAATAAAGTATCCTCCAAGCCAACAACAAGAACACAACACTGTTAATGATATCTTAGCTTCATCTTATCATAGCTCTGAAATTTAGTTTTCAAAATATACTGGGGCCAAGGATGACATGGATGCCTGTGTAATGAGTATCATCCTGTCCCAGAGACACAGGATCGCTTGACAGTGTACATGAGGGCAGCAATGATGGCAGCACTGCTATCAATCCAAGGCCACTGGAGAAAGACTTCAGTTTCTTTAGCACATTTTGCCATGTGGGGTCTGTTAGGATTGAGGGGAGAAGATTGCTGCAGATTTTGTGGGAATCCATGGCAGCTCAGTGTGGTATAGATGGTTGGGCAAATCCTGCCTTATCAGTATGGAGTTGTCTCGCATTTCTAGGCTTTGAGGCTATAGTGTTCTATGTTTGTTTGTTTGTTTTTTAATACACTACAATAATACCTTGGCAAAAAGAGTCTGTATGCAGAAGAGAATCCTGGAATGAAATACACCAACTGTTAATTATGGTTGTCTTGGATGGCAGAAACACGGATAGTAGTTTTCATTCAATTTTTGTTTTTTTTCCAGAACATTTTAGTGCCAGATGATACGGTTTTGAGGCAGGCAGTATAGAGTTCTCTCGCTTTGAGTGAGCTGGGGGTGCCGTGCCCAAGCTCTGCCTTGGCGGCAGGGTGAGAGCAATACTGGCTGACCCCTTGGGCATTGCCAGGCTTATTATAGGAGGAAAGAACCCAGAGAGGGAGGAAAGAGAGTCTCTCTCAGTAGAGAGATGGAGGCTTGGATCATCTTAATTTCAATATTAGAAGAGAAGTAACCTTATTTTATATCCCAAGTTTCTAAAACAGGTCATGTTGAGTACAGAAGCATTTCTCCATATTACTACATACTTCATATAAATATATATATTTTGGAGTCCCACCATCCAAATCAAGGATTACATGTGTGTTACTGAATGGCTAGATTATTGTTCAGTTAATGATAACTCTACAGTTGGAAATTTAGATCCTTTCATTTTTCGTCATATAGTATCATGAATATGATTGTGCATAAAGCTTTTTTTGATTTGTTTCTGATAATAATAATAGTAATTAGTATTCATGCAGGCTGCTTACCCTTCAAGAACTTCAAATTTTGTTGGCAAGTAGGGTCAGGGACACAAAATAATAAAATGATACAGGATGAGACCTATAGTGATGAGTGACAAATAAGTTGTACAGTTAGTGCCATAAATTTAGGTGAAGTAGAAATCCAAACATTACTTACGCAAGTCTACTAAACTCACCTGATCTTTGGTTTCAGATAGAGCTGAGTTCAAATACAGGTACTGAAATTTATTTGCTGTGTGATTTTGGATAAGTTACTTAACTTCTGACCCTCTTTTCTGAAAGATAATTTTTTTTGGGGAAAAGAAATGCCTCATCTTGGATTTAAATCTAATAAATGCTTGCCGGAATGTGAGATGCTTTTAGGTAGCTGTGAATTTTGGGGAAATACAATATTTGATTGGGCCATTCTGGAGTCCCTAAATCATACCAAGCGTAAGTTTACACTCCCTCCTGAATTCCATAGAAGTCAGGTCTAGAATGTGACACAGACTGTCCTAGTTAGTTCACCTCACTCGTTCATGTAACTAATATTCACTGGCACTTAACCATGTGTTAGGTACTAGTGGCTATGGGGACTTTTTGTATCTTCTTTAATGTGTATCAGTCTTATCAAAAATTGCCCCAAATCCAGGATAAAATGATTTTCTCTCCAAGCAATTGAGGACATATATACCAAACAGTTTTTAAAAAAGATTAACTGATATACACAGTCTGGTTACTCATAAACTCCCAATGGACATGTCATGAACATCAAAATGGAGCCTAGAGGCCCCTACATGGCCTGGCCTTTAGGGGATCGTGCTTGGGGACGGCTCCTGCAGCATGGCTTTAAGAGCTGCTCGCGAAGTCTGCCCCTGAGGTGAGTGCTGCCAGCCCAGTGAGTACTAATTATTAGTACTCCAGACGTTGATGACTAAACTCAGGCACCTTTCTCCACTTCCAACTTTTAGGCAAGTCAGCTCAGCCTCGAGACCTGGGTCCAGCGACAGTGTGACCCCAGGGTTGTAGCCAGCACCGCACGTCCACTTCTCTAGTCTTCTTCTAATACTGCATGTTGTCAGGGTTTTGTATTTTTGCCTTGTGTCAAATATTTTCCCCAACAAACAGACTTCCATAAGTCATTCTTAACGGAAATGTGGTATTCTGTTACCCAGAATTGCTATAATTTGGTTAACCTTCTTCTTATTGGCTGTTTAGATCATTTCAATACTTTGTTATTTAATTCTTCACAAAACTCAGTTTTATTATTGTTATTTTTCTCAATTGCTTTCTAGTGAAGCAGCACCAACATGGACTCCCACTGCAGTGTAGGGGGAATGCAATTTCTCTTCACATCGAGAGATGCAATAAGAATTTTAAAAATTGTTTGCCAGTGTGATAGATGGAAAATATGGGATTTCATAATTTAATTTGCATTTCCTTGATCATTGGGAAAAGTAGCACATTTTTCAAACGTATTCATTGTTCGCACTTCCTCTTTGTGATTTGCTTGTTCACTCTTTTTGCTATTGGTGTGGTCATCTTTTTCATATCGATACACAAGAGCTTTTTACATATGAAGAACACACATTTATCTTTACGTGTTAAGATTCTAGTTAAAACGAAGAGTGATCAATACGCAAAGAAAGCACAAACACATTGTCTTAGCTAGTGCCCAGTCTTGTTCTTCTCTAATTCACTCTCTCTGTGCAGATTAGTGTGAGTCTGATCCTGTCATTCTCCTTTTAATAGCTCCCAATTGTATTAGGATACAGTCCAAGTCCCAAATGTAGAGTAGCAGGCCTTTTATGATGATCCTGCTTGCCCCTCCAGACTCACCTTTCCTAACCCCTTATATCTAATTCTAAGAGCTGTTCATATTGCGCTGTCTTCAGCTCCCAGGAAGTGCAACCTCTCTTTCTCTTCTGGATCTTTGTGCTATATCCTCTGCCTGGACCTCTCTTCCAATTCTTTTTCTGATAACCACCACTCATCATTCAGGTCTGCCTTGGACACCACTTCCTTTAGATCAGTGATCCTTAAGCAGGGATGATTTGTCCTCAGGGGACATTTGGTAGTGTCTGGAGACATTTTTGGTCATTATTACTGAGGGAGAGGTATGTTAATAACACCTAGTGGGTAGAGGCCAGGGATGTTGCTAAATATTCTACAGTGCACAAGACAGCCCTCCACAGCAAAGAATTATCTGGCCTGAAATGTCAGTAGTACTGAGATCGAGAACCCCTGTTCTAGACCTAAAAAGTCTTCACCAGTCTTCCCACCCACTCTCTGCCCACTTTAAGACTGGGCCTTCCCGAGCCCAAGGCCTCCCAGGACATCACCCTGTGCTTACTATATTCATGGACCTACTACACTGTATTGTAATTGTTCTCTAGGATAGAAGCTTCCTGAGGGTGTGGAACATGTTTTGTTACTCCAGGGCCAGTGTTGAGAATACGGCTGGCAGAAGCAGCTTAGCATAGTGTGTACTGGGGAGACAAAGTGTCTGGACTTGAATCCCAAACTTTGCTACTTACTAGCTGTGTGCTCTTGGGCAAATTACTAACCTCCCTGTGCCTCAGTTTCCTCTTCTATAAAACGAGGATACTAATAGTACCTACCACATAGAGTTATTAGGAGGAATACATGGGTTAATATTGGTGGATTGCTTAGAGCAGTAAGCTCTATGTACGATTATTATATAGATTATTTCCTCTAAATAAAGGAGCAGGAATGAAATAAGTGCTCAATAAATACTTGTTGACTGAATGACCAGGGCAAGCCTTACTATGGGTTTAGCCATCTCCCCCTTTCTTGTCTTTCTCCCATTTCATTCAGCACATAGTAATTTTCTCCAAAGATTTGAGAAGTTTCTTTTCTTTGTAGTTCTTAATCTTTCTAGGCTCACATTATATCTCTAAGTATCTCTGTAGTCACGAGCTGCTCATTTTCCTTAAAAATGTTCCTGTTTCTATTTGTGTAGAGGGGCAAATGGGATTGAGCCAAAACATGGGATGGCAAACACACACGCTCCATTTTAGAAACAATTTTCTTTTAAATAGAATGCATATGTGGCCCCTTCTTTTGTACACGAGGTGTACTATGGAGAGACTTACAAAGGAATCCATTTTAAAAAGAGATAGATGTACACAAGGTACACCGAGCACAATGGCAGGCATTTTGAACCGTCTCAAATCAGCAACGGCTGTTACATATTTGAAGTTAATTTGACGTTGAAGTAAACAAATCAAAATGTGTTTATGGAATAATTAGGCCCTATTCTCAATGCTGTGGCTAAGAAGTTTTGTCACAATTACTGCTCAGTGGTTTTCTTTGTTTTGTTTTCGAAATTCCATAGCAACACACAAAAATAAAGCGGTTGTTATTACACTAGTACTTATGTAATTCCAGTATCCTGTGTGCAGAGTATTCGAGGCTGAAGTCAACAAAGTTTTAGCTGAATCTTCTCCTCTTGGTTCATACAGTGGAGCCTGGTCAGATCTTCGGAAATTGATAGGAAAAGAGAGACTCTTTTATAAACATGGTCCAATCTTCCAAAATTGCTTTAAAATGCATGTTCCTGCTCATTCGTTGCTTGCACGTGCAACCCTCTTGTGTGTTGTGGCTTTCTCTCCTTGCCACTGGGGAGAGTTGGTTCATGATCTTGTGAAATGAAGGCTTCCATCCAGATCAGCAAGGAAACTTGACATGAAGAAGCAAACTGAGAGAGTAGTATCATACTTTCTCACTTAAAAAAAAATTTTTTTTCCCAAAGAAGCCCATGAAGCTCCCTAAAGGAGTATGCAGTTGGCCCTCAGTATCCACGAGGGCCTGGCTCTAGGATCCACCCAGATAGCAAAATCGGCCTATGCTCAAGTCCTACAGTTGGCCCTGTGTATCTGCGGTTTCCCCTCCAGGGATTCAACCAACCACAAATTGTAAACTTAGTAGTGTAAGTATTGAAAAAAATCCAAGTATAAGCGGACCCAATGCAGTTCAAACCTGTGTTGTTCAAGGATCAACTGTACTTAATCTCATATACTCAGAGGGTTCTTTTTATGGGGTGTCAGTGGACTCCCTGGAAGGTAAATTTAGGAGAAGAGGTCTGCAGGGGGTTGAAGATTTGCGGGAGGGCTGGAGGTGGAGACCCCTGCCCAGCAAATCTCCCTGAAGTAGTTCTGGCCCACTAGAAAGGTCTTGGAGCTGTCTATTCTCCTCGGACACCATCTCCACAGTTATTTACTCAGGGCATCCTGGTGTTTGTGATGGGTCCTTCTGCAAAGAACTTGTTTCCTTTCTGGTCTCCTTTAAAGGGAGATGTGGATCAGTCCCCAGTGCTTAGCATTAATGTCAGTTCCATCTTTCCTCCTCTATTAAATCCCAAGACTCCTTGCCCTTGGCACACAGGCTACTGTTTCTCAGGGACGTCCCTGCCCCTGGAACCTCTCACTGCTCATGAGGCCCTTGGTGACAGTGGGCGCTGTGCCGCCGTCAAACTCTGGGGTCGGCTGCTAAGTGTTATTTTAATTTCTCTTCATCTAAATTCCTCATAGAGCAGCTTTTGAAATATGAGATTGTCTCCTTAAGAGGTACTTATTGTAAAGCAGAGTGAGCTGCACCTTTGATGAAGACAGAAGAGGCCAAGTTTGATGGGTTGGACAGCGTTAGACAAAGAGAGTAATTAATGACTTAATTGCCTCTTCACCCTTTCCTTTTTAAGAAAAGTTTTTCTTCTTTTCTTTCAAAACTCTCCAGGCTGAAAATTGGAATTCCCAATGCTATGTTACAGCTTAGCACAAAAAGAAAAAAAGAAAAAGAAACCGGAACCCAATTTTTCTCTTACATTTTCCTGTAGCATCGTCCTCACTTTCTAGAATCGTCGTCTATTGATTTTACCTGTTGTGGCCTTGGAAGTTGCAGCCATCTGTTTCTGGAGAGTTCAGTACCTTGCATGGATTTCCTTGTGTTAGTTTAAAC
Organism: Lagenorhynchus albirostris; assembly: GCF_949774975.1. NCBI lineage: Eukaryota > Metazoa > Chordata > Mammalia > Artiodactyla > Delphinidae > Lagenorhynchus > Lagenorhynchus albirostris. Next base: position 33,969,334 of record NC_083107.1, on the reverse strand, counting down.
GCTGATAAGATACGTGGCAAATTAATGAAATAAAAATAGATTTGTCGATAGCCAGAAGAAAAGCCACTTTCAACATTTGTTCAGTACCCATTGCTTTTCAGGGCTGAGACAAAATTAGTGGGTAGGATTAAAGAATATATTCGTCTTTTATCCCATGTTTGAGTACTTGATCACAGAGGCATGGTTTAATCCAAACATCAATAGCTCCTCGTCAATTCCGTCAGAGACAGCTGTCAAAGTGGACTTTGGGTTTGTTAGAGCTTTGTGTTTTATCCTTTTTTAAGGTCATGGAGTATTGTCTTTGATTCTTGATGCTGAAATCTTTCTTAATCTTCTAAACTTGAGAAACATCTGTTAAGATTTAATGGGATGGCTTTTGTCTTAAAATTAGAGCCCATCTTGCAAATCTTTCTATCTCCTTTCCTTCCCCACCCCCCAATTTGGAAAATGGGGAGCTGAGACAGAGGAAGAGAAGCACATTTCACTTAGAAGCTCTTCTGGTCAGCGTGCAAAGAGTGTGTCAGAGTGACATCAGGCAGGGCGCGACACTTCTGAAAGCTGGATGCTGTGAAGCCGGTGTTCAATTTTATTTTATTTCCTAGTGACATTAGCAATTTCCCTGTAGCACATCACTTAGCCTGGCATCTGAGTGGCAGATTTATGATCCAAGTGAATAATGAGACAAAAATGGCGTAAGGAAGAGAAACAGCTGGAAATAGGGATTTTAACCTTTTCCCGTAATCCTCCTTGTTACTGGATTGCATTGTGTCAACAAAATTTAGTAGTTAAAATAGCTGGAGGTACAGTAACGGCATCTAATAAACGTATGCCTCCAAATACAGACAGCTGTCATGTCTGTTGACAGAATATATTAGTCATTATCCTTATCAGTAGACACAAAATCATCATAGTTTTCATAATGGAGATGTTTCATACCACATAGGAGCTAGTGATTTTGGAGGTCCTCCGATAAAGTCCCCACCATTGTAATCATGGTGTTTTCATTTACTCTCTTCTTACATTCTTAACCTGGATGTTAACATCTCAGCCAGAGTGCTTCACAGGGAAGCATTAAAAGCCTTCTGTTTATTGCTTCAGACACATTTCCACCTACCTTTGGCAAGGAAACATGGGCTGGAAACTTCTGTTCTGAACAAAGGAGGGGGTCCAAGACCTTTCCCACTACAGGTGCCAATATCCGAATCTGAACCTTTTCTAAATGTATTAGAAAAACATGTCTAACTCCTGAGAATTGGATTCGTACCGTCGTCCAAGGGTTTCCTGCTCCTTCTCAGAGGCAGGAAGGAATTCCCAGTGCAGCGCATGGGGAGGTGGTAGCTGGAATGGGGATTTGGGACTCTTGATGTCACATTTAGGAGCCTTGGACTTTGGGGAGATAATTGAACTGTTCTGAGCCTCAGATTCTTAGTGGAAAGTGGGGGATGATCATGAACACCTTACAGCTCTGTTCAAACACCCCATGAAAGCACCTAGAATGGGCCTGCTATATAATAGATGATTGAAAAATAATAGCTTCTCGGTCTTCCTGCCTGTTGTCCTGCACTGAATTCTCGCCACCTTCCTCCCCTCGCCTCCACACACACATGCATTCTTGTACCCTTTGCCATTTTAAGACTTCCATAGAACTGGTACCAGATTTACTTATGAAGCGGCGGGGAGGACAGCAGTCCCAGCTCTTTCTCCCCTATGTTTTCTTCCTCTATTTTACTCCAATCTGGTAAGGGGAGGATTCTCATCATTATAAATAAGAGCAAAATATTAAGATCTATCACCTACTGTATCAGGTATTGTGTGAAATGCTTACGTATATTATCACATTTAATCCTCACAGTGACCCTATCAGGTAGATGTGATTCTTATCCGCATTTTCCAGAGGTGGTAACTGAGGCCCAGACAGGTGGAGTCACTTGCCTGGGATCACACAGCTGAGAGTCTTCACAGTATCAGGCACCCCATCCTCACAGAACAAGGAAAGCCCCAGAGCTGAGCAGCGGTCCGGAGGCCCATTAGCTGCATCCTTGCAGCATTTTCTGATTGTCAGGCACTGTGTCCCAGAGCCTCAGCCCCCAGGTCCTCTCAGCTGGGAGGAAGGACTCCTGTGTGGCTGAGATGAAGTGAGTCCCGCCCTTCTGGGAGGGTGCGTTGCTGTTCACAGTAATGAGGGGGCCCTGCCAAGGGTTGTTGTTTTCCCCCCTCTGCCTCGTCTTCCCACTTCTGACAAGGTTTTCAATTAGCAGCTTGTAGAGGCCCAGCCTGTGGTCCTCATTTCATGCAATATGCATAACTGAATTTCCCCGGAGGGGATTAAAGGGCAGAGGGAGAAGGGGGTGTGTGTGACATAAAGGCCCCTTGAATCTAAGGACAGAAACGTGCTGTGAGTACAGGCTGAGGGCAGCGCCTCGTTTAAGCTTCCATGCGGCCAGGGGTTATTTGGGAAGCGAGTCTCAGAGGCGAACGGAATGCTGCTGCTGCAGAATGTGGAGCCACTGGGCTGCTGGCTGGGCCTCTCTGTCTCCATTCTGGTGCCTGGTGGAACCTGTACAGAAGCAGGAGCACGCTGCCGCTCAGGCCCCTTCGTGCTTAGGAAGAAGTGATTTCCTGCCCTTTTGGGGAGGTGAAGGAATCCCCCAGACCCCTGGTAGCTTCTCCCAGTGGAATGCCTGCTCATCTGGAGGCTAGACTGTTTATTCAGTGCCTGGGCTGAATTGAACTAGCGCCCTCCTCTCTCCAGAGCCAGAAGGATGCTTTGTTTCTGTGGAGACTGCTGGCTGCTTTCTTTTTATCAACAGGCTGGGTCGCCTGGGAGCCATGTTAGCTTTTTTGTTTTAATCTGTCCAAAGCAGGATAGTTATTTCAAGGAAGAAAAAAATCAAGATGCACAGGATCCTGAACACAAACGCTACACATTTGCCACCTCCCTCCCACACAAGCTCATGATCCACATGAAAATAAGGGCCCCTTGAACTGGATGACAGGAATGAGCTGTATTACAGGCTGAACGGAATGTCTTGTTTGAACTTACTCGGGGCCGGGGGTTATCTGAAAAAGACGACAGATCAAACTTAAATTCTGGTTTCTAAATAGAGGTAAAGAGGGTTTTTAATAGAGGTTGTATGCAGCCTTGAAATCTACAGTATGGGGTTTATGTCCTTTTCTTAGAGTCCACAAATAGAGCTTGCTCTTAAAGAGGACTGTGGGTCTGTCTATGGTATTGGTGGTCCTCAGAGGGCCTGATGTTTGGAGGGTCAGGGGGAAGGAAGAGGTTCTGGAAATCTGGGGGCAGAGACACAACCCCCTTCCTCAGGATCCAAGAGGCCTCTGGGTAGCAGCCACAGGCATATAATAAAGAATCAGGCCCCTGGCCAGTTTTGTGAGAGGAAAAGTAAAGAATGTAAAAGGTTCCAGATGAATCATGGTGGTATTCAAATTTGAAGTCATCCCCAAAGCTTATGTTCTCATCAGAGCATATATGTAGTCATAGCTTCTGTTCTCTTTGTATTTCCCTTTCTTCCTGTCCCCCCGCCCCCAGCCTCCCCTCCCCTCCCCTTCAATTCCCATCTTTCCCCACCCCACCAGCAAACATTTTCTTTCCCAGCCAACTTCTCGTTGCGGGCTATTTGGAGTAATGAATTCCCCTCAGGACAGATCTGAATCATCCCGTGTAGGGTGTATATTCATGTAACAGGAACATGTGAAAACAGGCCCTGGAAGAAGCTGGACTCAGGGCCACCCACTGCAGACATTTTCTAGGTGAGTCTGACCTCGGTAATGCAACAAGCATTGCGTGTGTTGAGGATAGCAAGGGTGTGAGTGAAACCTGCTTTCTAGTGGAGAGTGATTCTGAATCTCAGTGACGTTTTCCTAGATGTAGTTTCAGCTTTTCAAACGTCCTGCAAACGAGGCCTTTCCCGTTCTAGGTGAGTGGGCCCTCCCTTCCTCTCACATCTGACATCCTTGCCGCTGCCAACTGATTAGGCAGGAGTAGGGAAATGCAGGCGCTGCCAGGGGCGCGGGGTGGTGGGCAGGTTACGGGATGGGGCAGTCGTCGTGAGGCTTGGGTGTACCCAACTAGTAAATACACTTGCTGTTGTGAACTCCATACAGAAAAGGCAAAGTATCACATTTTCCTCTGAATTCTTGAGGAAATTGCTCTCATATACAACACCAACCTTTGGCTGCGTGACAGAGACAGTGTGTCGTTTGCATGCCATTACCAGGCTGTAAAGTCTGGTCAGGGCTGCCTTTTCGGAGTTTCCAATCTTTTGGGATCCTTGGAGGGTCACCCTGGGGGTCAGGTTTGTTTAGTCTGGTCCGTAATGGTGTAAAGTGGCCTTGACTGTAAAGCCTACCTAAATAATGCCCTATCTGTGTGATACTCCACCAGTCCCTCTAAGTTGTATATATGTTTCACTTTCTAATATTCGAAGCTGAATTGGATTTCATTGTTAATAGAAGGCAAATTGTTTCTAAAAACAACCTCATCTCACTTTGAAAATTAGCCAGAGTTCAGAGGGCCCCTGCGATTTAAGGGGTGATCTACTCTTTCCCTGGGAAAACGGCACAACACTTCTGTGTTTCTGTATGTACATTAGCCACTCTCTGCCTCTCTTTTAAGACTCGTTTGAACATATGCTATTTTTCAAACGTTTTTATTGAAGTTTCACATACACGGAGAAAGCAACACACATGCTAAGAGTACAGTAACTTTTCACAAACCCAGCACACCCTAGCAACTGGCCTCCAGATCCACAAGCAGTATATCATTCCTCCAAGAGCCCCCTTTGTGGCCCCCTTTGTGGCCCTCCACTTTGAGCACTTGCAATTTTAAGTCTCTCTTGTTTATAATTTACTCAAGGTTTTCTATCTTGCAACTTATTCCTCTTTTCCCAATGCTGCAACATTCTCTGAATTGTCACATAACCAATAGGAAGGGGAAAGGATCCTGTCTGCTTTTCTGAATAGTAATAAACAGTGTCTTTCTAGAATCCTTGAATCCGGCATTGTGATGTCCTATGGAGCTTCGCAAGTTCATCAGTACCTTGTTAAAATGGGGTTCATTTCTATATGAGTCCCTCTAGAAGCTCAGATCGTGCTCCTTTACATATTCCATACACTAAAAACCTGGTTTCACAAGAGCAGTCTAAATGGCATGGGTTTATCTATCTAATTCACACCCCAGCTTTGCAAAATGCTATTGAACCCACTCTATAAATGTTAAGCGATTACAGCCTTGGGGGTGGAGAGGATAGAGGTGCAAGGATGCTCACTGCAAACATTTTTGCTCAGAGGCTTTTAGGAGTAAATAGGTTCTCCTCTCCAACCTCTCTATATTTCAAAACTAATTTTTTTTGAAGCCCTATAGATGGACTTCCCCTCCCTCCCCCTTTAAAATAGTTCAATTCCTTTCTTCCTAAGCTCTTCAGCTCCCAGCACAGCTTTCATTACAGCAACATAAATAAAAAGTGACATAAAATTATACAGCCCTGTGTAAAGTAGTTTAAGGAAAATGTCTTTTATGGCAGCTTTTATGGTTTCACCAATTAGTTATTAGATTTTCTCCATTTTTAATTTGATGTCCTGCGTGTGCGTTCTGAAAGGTTTCTTCCCCCGTTTCATCTCCTGGCAGTAATAGGGCTGGGGGGCGTTGAGCCCCCGTCGAGCTGACTTTCCAGTTTTGTGAAGGTATTTCACTACAGCCTGTTGCTAGATGTGGGCCAAGCAAGTTCTTTGTGACAGAGGCCAGGGTTGAGGTGTTTTCAACTGAGCAGAGTTTCACCCTTATTAACACTCAGGGTCCCCTGCAGTCCGTGGACCTGTCTCCCGCCGAGGGCAGCTGCACGCAGGCCTTGGGTTAGCACCCTGGCCGTTGGACCTTAAGCTGATAAATCCTGAGTTTTTAGTAACTTTCCAAACATTCCCAGGGAGTGAGAATAACAGAGATTTACTCCTGCCAAAATTTAATCATGCAGAAAAAGCGAAATTTAGATCAGCATATAGATTATTTTTTAATGTGATCGCTTGACAGAGGAGGGCAAGGGAGCCAGAAGTTGAGCACTGAGTGCAGCCGAGTCTAGACCATTGCAATTTGAATCATTTGGGAGAATTGTATTAGGTTTTAGGCTTTGGCTTGGGCCGGGCTGTTCTCTTTGGGAGTGGATGATGTCACTGTGTCAAGCGTGTCACGGCCAAGGCATTCTGGTATTTATGTTGGCTTCAGATCTAGCCCAGAGTACATGGCAGGCTCAATTTATTGCTACTTTAACTTTGTTTAGTCATGGAGAGGCTCTATTTATGTTGGTAAATTTCAAACAGTGGCCAACAGTGACCGCACAATGAAAAGGCCTGCAAGCTTCATCATCGATAAATCACCTTGTTGCTGAGTTTCTCTAATTAAGAAAAAACTCTGTCTGTTGATCCCTGTGGTTGCTGGAAGAAAAGCAGGGTGGGGAGTGTTTTGATTAATCCATCTATCAGCCCAGCTTTGGAAAGTGAGTCTCCTGTTTCTGATTGTAGCTGGGCAAAGAGCTAAATAAAAATTTATCTTGTCAAAACCTATGGGCTTAACTGAAAGCAAATAAAGAAGTTTTATGGCACCCACATAAAGCTAAATAAACAGCGCAAAAGTGCGGTGTGTCCTGCAGACATTTTTCAGTACAGTATGTGGCCGTTCTTAGGGGAGAGCTCGTTAACTCCAAAAAAAATTACCTTTAATGGGCCACTCATTATCGTCATGATTAAAACCAAAGACTGGGGCTCATGGCTTGGTGCTGTTGGAACCACCCAGGATGGTAGGCTTGGTGAGTGCTTCTAAATGGCAACATGGACACTGTAAGCAACATTGCAGATATCAGGGGATCTTTTAAACATCTTTATTGGAGTAGAATTGCTTTACAATGGTGTGTTAGTTTCTGCTTTATAACAAAGTGAATCAGCTATACGTATACATATATCCCCATATCTCCTCCCTCTTGCATCTCCCTCCCACCCTGCCTATCGCACCCCTCTAGGTGGTCACAAAGATCCCCTTTCAGGGGATCTTTTTATTGATTCCTCTAGAAGGTAGCCAACCTTCCTGGGGATAACACGCTACGGGGGACAGTCAGGTAAAGCTTTTTATGTCTGACTGAGCAAGGGACCTCATCTTTGGGTGAGCTTACCTTTCATGTGGGGGATTCCCTCTGCTGGGAAAGGTCTAGAAAAGTATATTGTGATTGGAAGTCTCTTTTCAGCAAATGCAGTTTAAGCAGGCGTCTATCTGAGCTTGAGCTCATGGTAGAGTACATTTTATTTCTAGTTAAAAAATATCTTTGAATCAAATGAAAGAAGCTGATGATGGAGAAGGCCAATTCTGATACTAGGGTGGGCTTGAGATTATTTGCTTTTCCTTTTTAGGTTATGAAAAGGGTGCTCTCTTGATACCAAGCTTCAGGATCCATTCACAGGAAAGTGCGATTTCTCAAGTGTCAAACCGTGGGGCATGGTGCATCTGGCAATCAGCCCCTGTCTGTTTGACGGAGCTGTACCATAAACGTGGGCTTGGGGGAATAAGGAACATTTTGAGAACCATCTCCTGTGGGGTCCTGGTGCTGTAGGCTGCTTTGGAACATGACATCTCTGTGCTGACAGACTAGAGCTGCTCTTGGATTTAGCTGATAGTTTTGCAAGTTCTTGGCTCTCTTCTTGCCTCCTGTCAGCACGCTGTCTTTATTCATGGGTCAGGGCTCCCCACGACTGAGGGTGGTGGTCATGGTGATGGTGTGTGAAGAGCCAGGGTGTTCTGCCAGGATCTAGTTAGGAGAGGGGGCGAAGCCAGACCTTCCCTTGCATTAGGAAGACAAAAGCTTACTCAAATACGGGACAATATAGAAGTCACCATCTGGACCGTAGAAATTGGTAATAGGTAGATAAAAGTTTCCACCCACTTTATAATGACTATATCTCATGCACTTTCGATCTTTTCATTGACTCCAAGATATAGTTCAAGGCTGTCTTGGAGTCACCTTAGTTTGCCCTGTGCATAACCAAGGGCACTTCACTTTTTCCCAGCACGGAGATCAGAGGTTAACAACAGGGCAACAAGTATTATGTTAAACTCTCTCTAATGGATCTGGCAAGTGCAGGGCAGTGTGGGGAACCCCAAGAATCTTAAGTCGTGGTCCTTGCCCTGAAGAGGTCTTCTAATCTCCTGGAAGGAGGTAGGATTTATGGAACTGCCAGTTTGAAGGTGAAAACGGCTAGAGGGTGCAATCATCAAATGCCATTGTTCTTTCCTTCCATGCCAGGGCTGTGGGGCTGGTTCTCCCTCCTACGGGGGCGATCTAGGGCAAGTTCTATCACTTTTCTGGTCACTCCACAGTCTTTTATTTGCAAACATGTTCTTAATTCAGTATTACCACCATGGTTTTCAACCCAGGCTACCCATCAGAATTGCCTGGTCATTTAAAAAGAATATGTGTCCAAGCTTCTCCCCAGACCAGTGAAACCAGTGTCTCTGGGGATGACATCCAGGCATCAGGAACTTTCAAAGCTCCTCAGGTGATCCCAGTGGGAAGCCAGGATGGAGAACCATTGAAAATGAAATATGCAATTCCAGAGAAATAAGGGAAACTTCAAAATTTATTTCAACTTAAAGCTTCTTCCCCTTTCTTCTTCTGGCTTGGAAGGGGGGCACGGGAAACTTCTACTTCTCACCTTACAAGTCTTTTCCCCTCTGCCAACTTGTTCACCAAAGTTGCTGACTGCTTTGTGGTTGGCGTGCTGATGTGGGAGGAGAGGTGAAGGCTGGAGGGTCTAACGTGCCCTAGAAGGTTACCTTAGACAGAGTCTCTTTAGGATGGCACCAGGCTGGCTCTCTCTTTCAGTTGTGTGGGACACCCCCTCCTCTCTCTACTTTCAGACCAGGCAGTCACCCTAGACAATCTCTCAGGCTTGTCCAAGAAGGGGTCTGACACTAGCCTCTAGTGCTCCACAGACTTCAGGAGACTGGGCAAGCTCTCAGTGGTCTCCCTGAAGCTCCCTCCATTAGGCTTGAGGTAAGGAGAAGCACCACTTTAGCAGAAAACACAAGTTATCTCCCAATATTTGTTCCACTTCTTTCTACAGTGTAAACATGGCTTCCCAGAATAAAGACTACATGTCTCAGTTTCCCTTGCAACTAGACATGGCCATGTGACTAAATCCTGATCAATGGCATATTGAGTTGGAGTAATGTAGGCAATTTTCAGGAAATGTCTTTAAAGGGAGAAGGCATACCCTTCTCCTCATCCCCTTTGCTGCTGCATGGAATGCAGCTGGCTGACCTGGAGGAGCCATCTTGGTCCCAGAAGTGGAGGGGGAGCAACAAGCTAGACGGAGCCTGGGCCCCTGGTATGTGGAGGCAGCACGCACAGATGGCCTACCAAACCTTTCATGTGAGAGAGAAGTAAACTTCCATCTTTAACCCTCACTGCCATTACAGGTTTCCTGATGGAATCAAACCTAATCCTAAATAATTCAGAACTTTGTCCTGAAATGGACTGCTAAGCATGAGCTTTGGTAGGTGGTGGGCCACAAGGACACAGGTATTGCAGGCTAGAAAACTGGTACCCCCTGTTAAGTAGTAGCAAAACATTTGGTCCAACTGTTATCTGCTATACCTTGGATGCCAGGCCACATATTAATGGGAGTGGTAGAAGAAAGGTCAGGATGTTGGTGGTGTTGGATGCTTACTGCTGTTTTTAGCCAAGTCCTGCAAGAGAGTGCTGAATTCAGCAGAGAGCTGGTGTGGCTGCAAGCAGAGATGGAAGGCACTATCCCTTTGCAAAGGGAGGCACTTTGGCTGCTGCCTGCATTCTAATTTGACTGAAAGCCTAGCAATTGGAGTCTTTGAAGTGTTGAAAAAGCTGTGTCTATACTACAAATTGAAGGAGTTTTAAGAGGTGGCTATCAATGGCAGGCTTGTTAAGATGTAACACTGTAGCCCCAAGCCTTCTTCAAGCATCTTCCTCTAAGACACAGGTCCCCAGCCCCCAGGCCAAGGACCAGTCCGTGGCCTGTTAGGAACTGGGGCCGCACTGTTTGGAAGTTTTAGCCATGGCAATCAGAGAAGAAAAAGAAATAAAAGGAATCCAAATTGGAAAAGAAGAAGTAAAACTGTCACTGTTTGCAGATGACATGATACTATACATAGAAAATCCTGAAGATGCACCAGAAAACTACTAGAAGTAAATCAATGAATTTGGTAAAGTAGCAGGATACAAAAGTAATGAACAGAAATCTCTTGCGTTCCTATACACTAACAATGAAAAATCAGAAAGAGAAATTAAGGAAACACTCCCATTTACCATTGCAACAAAAAGAATAAAATACCCAGGAATTAACCTACCTAAGGAGACAAAAGACCTGTATGCAGAAATCTATAAGACACTGATGAAAGAAATCAAAGACGATACAAGCACATGGAAAGATATACCATGTTCTTGGATTGGAAGAATCAACATTATGAAAACGACTCTACTACCCAAAGCAATCTATAGATTCAATGCAATCTCTATCAAACTACCAATGGCATTTTTCACAGAACTGGAACAATAAATTTCACAATTTGTATGGAACACAAAAGACCCCGAATAGCCAAAGCAAACTTGAGAAAGAAAAACAGAGCTGGAGGAATCAGGCTCCCTGACTTCAGACTATACTACAAAGCTACAGTAATCAAGACAGTATGATACTGACACAAAAACAGAAATATAGATCAATGGAACAGGATACAAAGCCCAGAGATAAACCCATGCACATATGGTCACCTTATCTTTGATAAAGGAGGCAAGAATATACAATGGAGAAAAGACAGCCTCTTCAATACGTGGTTCTGGGAAAACTGGACAGCTACGTGTAACAGAATGAAATTAGAACATTCCCTAACACCATATACAAAAATAAACTCATAATGGATTAAAGACCTAAATGTAAGGCCAGATGCTATAAAACTCTTAGAGGAAAACATAAGCAGAACACTCTATTACAGAAATCACAGCAAGATCCTTTTTGACACCCCTCCTAGAGAAATGGAAATAAAAACCAGAATAAACAAGTGGGACCTAATGAAACTTGAAAGCTTTTGCACAGCAAAGGAAGCGATAAACAAGACGAAAAGACAACCCTCAGAATGGGAGAAAATATTTGCAAATGAAGCAACTGACAAAGGATTAATCTCCAAAATCTACAAGTAGCTCATGCAGCTCAATATCAAAAAAACAAACAACCCAATTCAAAAATGGGCAGAAAAGTTAAACAGACATTTTTCCAAAGAAGATATGCAGATTGCCAACAAACATATGAAAGGATGCTCAACATCATAATCATTAGAGAAATGCAAATCAAAACTACAGTGAGGTTCACCTTACACTGGTCAGAATGGCCATCATCAAAAAGTCTACAAACAATAAATGCTGGAGAGGGTGTGGAGAAAAGGGAACCCTCTTGCACTGTTGGTGGTAATGTAAATTGATACAGCCACTATGGAGAACGGTATGGAGGTTTCTTACAAAACTAAAAATAGAACTACCATATGACCCAGCAATCCAACTACTGGGACATACCCTGAGGAAACCATAAATCAAAAAGATACATGTACCACAATGTTCATTGCAACACTATTTACAATAGCTAAGACGTGGAAGCAACCTAACTGTCCATTGACAGATGAATGGATAAAGAAGATGTGCCACATATATACAATGGAGTATTACTTAGCCATAAAAAGAAACGAAATTGAGTTATTTGTGGTGAGGTGGATGGACTTAGACTCTGTCATACAGAGTGAAGTAAGTCAGAAAGAGAAAAACAAATGCTGTATGCTAATGCATATATATGGAAACTAAAAGCTGGTACGGATGAACCTAGTGGCAGGGTGGGAATAAAGACGCAGACGTAGAGAACGGACTTAAGGACACAGGGAAGGGGAAGGGTAAGCTGGGACGAAGTGAGAGCATAGCATTGACATATATACACTACCAGATGTAAAATAGATAGCTAGCAGGAAGCTGCTGCATGGCACAGGGAGATCAGCTCGATGCTCTGTGACAACCTAGACGGGTGGGATAGGGAGGGTGGGAGGGAGATGCCAGAGCTGGGGATGTGGGGATATATGTATACATATAGCTGATTCACTTTGTTATACAGCAGAAACTAACACAACATTGTAAAGCAATTATACTCCAATAAAGATGTTAAAAAAAAAAACCTCTTGTCTAGATGAGATCTTTCAGTATGGTTTTTCACGCATAGAAACAAACAGACCGGAAGTCTAACTAAGATTTTGAAGGAATTCTTTTGGGAAAAAAAAAGCCTGTGACCATCAGCCTCTGTAGTAATGCCTGTTTCCTGAACCTGCATTAGTGGAAACAGGCAGTAAGAGAGGGTCACGTGTGCTCTCCAAGGCCGTTTTCACATGTGGTCAAGAGGGTGATGGTTAAGGAAGAACCTTCCAGAGAGGTAAGCCAGGGCTAATGCACAAGGGAATTCTTCTCAGGAAGGAGAATGAGAGGCTGCCAGATGGTCTAACCAGGGAACTGACTCTACTATTAAGGAAGGGAACCTTTGCTGTTCCTGACCAATGGGTTATGACAATAGTTATGGGCCAGTAACTTCTGGACATTTCCCATTTTCTCCATTTTCAAATGGGATTTTTTATTGTTGTTATCTTATTTCTTTTCAGTTTTATTTTAGGTGTGTGATGGGAAGATAACTTACTATTAGTAATAGATCACCTGACCATTAAGAGCTCCATCTGGGCCTGGTAGAGAAGACAGCGTTGCTCACATGTCCTGGATTTAAGCTGAATGCAGTTACTGCTTGTGTTGTCTTCTTTTACAGAGAGTATGGGTGTGTTCTATGTCTTCTAAAAAGGACACACATGTTATTTTTAGGGTGGAAGTGGTGGACCGTGGAAGAAGCAGCTAGATTTCTTGTTATATCTGTTCTTCCCTTCCTCCATGGCAATGTTGTCTTAGACTTTTAACTGGGTATGTGGCTTTCTGGCATAAAGACTACATTTCCCCATCTCCTCCCATCCCTTTGTAACTAGGGTTAGCTATGTTACCACATCCTGGCCAGTGGAAGATAAAGAGTGTGTGTGCAGCTTCTAGGAAGTGTCCTTAAAAGGCCACTTTCTCTTTCCCTTTTAGCCTTTCTACTGATGGAAATGTGGATGGACTCACCATTGCAGCCTTGAACCATTAATTTACACATTTATATGAGAGAGAAATACAGTTCTACCTTTTAGAAGTCACTGCTGTTTCGGTTTTGCTCTCACTTGTGGTTGAAGCCAATCCTATAGAGGATATTGAGACAAAACACACATTAGAGGGGAATGAAAACCTCTCCAATTCCCGACTTCTTCAATTTCAACTTTTTATATCATCGAGGACAAGAGTCACAAAACTGATTATAAGAACTTTTGTTTACAATTCTCACACAGGTGGTTTAACATCTTGCTTTAGAAGGTAGGGATAGCCAGCACCTATTTTCTAGGTGTCCCTGGGGAAACTGAGACAGAAAGAGTCCCATTTTAACATCCTGTTATAATCATGTATATAAACGAGTAGTTCCTGAGAATGTATACTGTAATTCAATGACAGATTTCATGATATATACTATAAATTCTCAAGGAATACAGAGAATGGAGAAATTATTGTAGGTTAGACTAGTTAGACAAGCTTCCAAGCTGTGGAGGACTCAAAGTGAAGCCTGGATTGGAAGACAAGAGGGTAAGCCATATAGGGCTGTGTGTGTGTGTGTGTGTGTGTGTGTTTGTGTGCAGGGGTGAGGCAGTTCATAGTGCACAAGTGAAAGCACTGAAGTAAGAATATACATAGTCCATGTGGGGCATTTTCTTTGGAGCTTTACAGTTTTGGGTGAAACTTGATCTCCATCTCCTTGATTTTTCTTTTTCCCTTTTCTTTGAGAGTTGATATATGAATTGCATTAGGGTGGCTTGAACACCTACCAGCATTATTGATGAAAAATAATAGCCCTCAAAGCACCATCTATTTATGGCTTTTTTCCAGGTACAGAAGACACCGATTGCCTCCTCCACCATCATTCTCCCTAACTCCCTGCCAACAGACCACTGTTTCGGTTGGGTTATCAGGCCGCTACATACTTTGGCGGAAATCAAGTCCTGCCCCAGTGCAGAGGGGGCATCCTGATTACTCTAAGCCAAGCAAGGGAATCTGTTATACTTTTTAGTGGTTGCTGCGGGAACTTGGCATGTAGTGCAATCCTGGCTGAGTTGCAAGGAGGAATCTGCTAGGGTGTCGGGGTGCTTCTGGAAGTTTTCTTTGTTATTAAAAAGTGATACAAGGGCTTCCCTGGTGGTGCAGTGGTTGAGAGTCCGCCTGCCGATGCAGGGGACACGGGTTCGTGCCCCAGTCCGGGAAGATCCTACATGCCGCAGAGCGGGTGGGCCCCGTGAGCCATGGCTGCTGAGCCTGCGCGTCCGGAGCGTCTGCAACGGGAGAGGCCGCAACAGTGAGAGGCCCGCGTACCGCAAAAAAAAAAAAAAGTGATACAAGGATGCTACATTTGCCAGATTCCTGTACTCTCTTACATGTTGCGTGAGCTCAAATGTTTAAAACATTGGGAGGTTGAGATTGACGTATGTGCACTGCCAAGTGTAAAACAGACAGCTAGTGGGAACCTGCTGTATAGCTCAGGGAGCTCAGCTCGGTGCCCTGTGGTGACCTAGATGGATGGGATGGAGGGGGGTGGAAGGGAGGTCCAAGAGGGAGTGGATATATGTATGTATAGAGCTGATTCACTTCATTGTACAGCAGAAACTAACACAACATTGTAAAGCAACTATGCCCCAATTAAAAACCAACCAACCAAACAAAACCTCCACAGTCATCTGCCACCACGAAGGAACAGGCCTGAGGACAAAAGCCAACATGGCTGGGAGAGCAGAACAGAAAGATGGAAAGAAAGAATCTTTGAAAACTTATCTCCATCCCTATCCAAATATATACAGACATGTATGTGTCATTGTTTTCCTCCCATAAAGCAGAGTTGTATTAAGTATTTATATCAGCCTAATATTTTCTTAACCATACATCACGGAGGTCTCTGTAGATCAGTAGGCATAGAGATAACTCATTATGGAAAATAAATGCATAATATTCCTTTGTACAGATGCATTACAATTTATTCAACTCTGTCTTATTGATGGATACTTAGACTGTTTCTATTTTTTCTAGTTATGTGTTTCCTTACACATAGAGTCTGTTGTTATATTTACCTCTAAAGACAGATGCCAAGAAGTGATATTGGTGAGTAAAAAGAGGTATAGGTTAGAATAAGCTAACTGCTATAACAAATAGACCCTTGAATATATCATATTTCAGACAAAATAAAAGTTCAAGTTAGTGCCAGGTTCTTAGGTGTCTCTGCTCCACATAGCCATTCAGGGGCCCAGATTGTGGGGTTCCTGTTACCTTCAACAAGTGACTCAAGTCGTACCTGAGCTAGGATTCAGTCACCTGCTACAAAGGAATCGGGCAAATGTAGTTTAGATGTGCCCAGGAAGAAGAAGAGACAGGTTTTGTGAACAGCTAACCAGTTGCTGCCACAAAGGGTAAATATGAATATATTTCTAATTTAAATATATACTACCAGTTTACTTTTGCTAATGGTGGTAACAGTTCACATTCTCACTAGCAATATCCAAGAGTGGCCATAACCCTAAACTTTGCCAGTCCTGAATGGTACCATTCTTTAAATTTTTCCAAATCTGATGGATGGATAATAATATTGCTTTAATTTGCAATTCCCTGAATAATAATGGTTGAGTATCTTTTCTTAAGTGTAACAGTCACCTGGCCAACTTGTTTCAGTCTTTTGTAATTTTACTACAGCAAGTCCCCTACATATGAACCTTCAAGTTGCAAACTTTCAAAGATGGGAACGTGCGTTCACATGTCCAGTCACATAAGTTAGTTCACGTGTCTAGCATTTTGTCACGTGCGTGCGTCCTCTACAAGTGGTTGTGCTTTTGTGTACTTTACAGTACTGTATAGAGTACAGTAGTACAGTATCTTTATTTCAAGCTAGATCTGCAAGAGTATGACCTCTACTTGCTGTGCAACACAAGGAGCTTACTAATGAAGACCTGATAGACTTGGAGGCCCAGAGAAAGGACGAAGAGGATAAGAGGAAGAAGAAGTAATTGAAGAACCAAAGAGACTCACAACACAGGAAATGGCGAGGGGATTTTCTTTATGTGAGGAGGCACTATTAGTGCACTGTTAGGCACTGTGAGTTTTGAGGCACAGGACCCGAACGTAGAACGGTACATGAAGGTTGCAGCAGCCGTTCAGAATAGAATCCAGTGCTACTGTGTCATATATGACAAGAAAAAAAGAGCTACTACCCAGACGTCACTGGATCGTTTATTCAAGAGGGTAGATAGAACTGAATCCAGCAAGGAACCAGAACCTGTGCCATCCACGTCAGGCATCAGTGAAACTGCATCTTGCCCTCCGTCTCCTATTGCTGACGATCCCTCAGCTCTACCATCTCCCCCCTCCTCTCCCTCCTCCAGTCGGTAACTCTTCTTACCTCTTCACTCAATGCCAGCCCCTCTATGCCAGCTGTTGTACTGTACTACTGTACTTTTCAAGGTAATGTAATGTAAGATTTTAAAAGTTTTCTTTATTTTTTGTGTGTTTTTTAATGTATTATTTGTGTGAGAAGTATTATAAACCTATTACAGTACAGTACTATATAGCCGATTGTGTTAGTTGGGTAACTAGGCTAACTTTGTTGGACTTACGAACAAATTGGACTTAACGAATGTGCTCTCGGAACGGAACTCGTTCATATGTAGGGGACTTAACTGTATTTATTTTCTATTTGTCCTAATTTCTGTCTCTTTTCTTCCCTTATTTTGGATGAATTACTTTTTATTATTGCATTTGTCTCTCCTATTAGTTTGTTAATTTTTATTTTATTTTATTACCCCAGAATTTAAACCTACTTTGATTTATGAAAATCTAATCTAATGTTGCAGGTGAGGTTGGTTCCCCAGGAGACAAAGTCTGGGATGGAGGTTAGTGTTCAGGAAGTCTATTGGGGGGATGCTCTTAGGCTTATCACCAGTGGAAAGGAAGGAAAGGAAGCAAGTTTGGCAGGAGGAGAAGTTAGGTTTCAATGCATTTACAACTAAGGCCTATAGCCACCCCGAGGGGACCTCTGAAGCTGGATGGCTCTTCAGAGTTGGGTGAGTAGGTCAGGCTTTTATATCCACACATTGACCAGTCCTTGGATGCAGGCTGCCCTGGTGGTCTTCTTAAGCTTATGACAATTCTCAAAGAGAGGTGACAGCTGAAGGAAACTGTCCTTAAGTCTTGAAGTGAGGGGGTGGTACATACTAGCTTACACTGAATCTAAATTAATACTTGTATTCTTTCCCAGACAGTGAATGGAACTTAGAATACTTTAACTTTACTTGACTCCTCTGATTTTGTGTTATTTTTGTCACTTGTGTTTGTTCCATATATATTTTAAATCCCATATTATTATTATTGTTCTTACATTATATATTCATTTAGACTCACCCACGTCCTTCACCTTTTTGTGGATCTTTATTCTTCTGCATTTTTGAGCTTCCCTTTGGGATCCTTTTCCTCTGCTTAAAGAATTCTCTTAGAATGTCTTTTCATGCAGGTCTGCTGGTAATAAATTATCTTTGTCCTAAAGCATCTTTATTTAACTCTCATTTCTGAGGACTGTTTTCACTCTTATATGCTTACAAGTTGGCAGTTATTTTCTTTCATCTGAAAATGTTGTTATTCTGCCTTGATTCTTGAAGTGCATTTCCATTGGTTACGGAATTCTTGGTTGACAGCTTTTTGTTTCAGCCCTTTGACTCTTTTGCCACTCACTGTCTCTTTCCTCCTAGTTCCTGATGGGAAATCAGTGGTATTTCTAATCATTGTTGTGTTGTACATTGTATGTATTTTTCTCTGCGTGCTTTCACAATTTTCTCTTTATCTTTGGTGTTCAGCAGATTGAGTCTGGTGTAACTGTTGTGGTTTCTTTGTCTTTTTTTCCTAATTTTTATTGAAATATAGTTGATTTACAATGTTGTGTTAGTTTCAGGTGTACAGCAAAAGTGATTCAGATATATATATATATATATATATATTCACACTGCTATATATAATGGATATACATAGATTAGATTCTTTCCCATTATAGTCCCCTGTGCTATAGAGTAGATTCTTGTTGGTTAACTATTTTATATATAGTAGTGTGTATATTTTTGGTGTTCTTTGTATATATCCTTCTTTTGGATCACTGAGTTTCCTGAGTCTGTAAATTATGACGTCCACTAAACTTGGGGAAATTTCACCAATTATTTCTTTAAATATTGTTTATGCCCCACTCTCTCTCTCTTCCTCTGGGATTCCAGTTTCACATATATTAGGCCTTTTGATTTTGTCCCACAGGTATTTGAGGCTCATGTGCTTAGCAGGAGTCGGCCCTATGTATGTGGTTCAGGTGTTAGCCAGAGATTTGGGCAGAGTTTAAACCCAGAAATTGTGGTTACCCTTTCTGGCTCCACCCTTTCTGGAATTTCCCTCTCACTTTCAGTGCCTATGGTTACCCCAAACTCTCTCTCTTTTTTTTTTTTTTTTGCGGTATGCGGGCCTCTCACTGTTGTGGCCTCTCCCGTTGCGGAGCACAGGCTCCAGACGCGCAGGCTCAGCGGCCATGGCTCACGGGCCCAGCCGCTCTGCGGCATGTGGGATCTTCCCGGACCGGGGCACGAACCCGTGTCCCCTGCATCGGCAAGCGGACTCTCAACCACTGTGCCACCAGGGAAGCCCTCTCTTCTGTTTTTTTTTCAAGGCAATAATGATGTGGGTTTTCTATTCGAGTTCTCTTGGATCCATCATGTGCAGCACTGACTTTGGCCTACACTTAGCCCAAATGCCATAAAAGTGAGTAAATCACTGTATGCTATTCCTTTTTCCCAAGGGTCTACTCCCCTCCACATCTATGTGCCGTTTCCACCCCTTAGTGCCTTTGAGATGTTGTTTATTTTTTTGAATTTTGTCCAGAATTTATAGTTGTGATCTGTGTGAAATTTGGGTATGGTAGGAGTTATTTCACAATATTGGAAGTGGAAGCTTGGTTGTTTTCTCTCAGCACTTTGAAAATATCATTTCATTGTCTCCTGGCTTCTACTATTTCTTTTGGGAATTCAGCTGTCAGTCTTATTGTTCTGTTGAAGATAATGGGTCTCCCCCGCCCACTTCTTGCATTTAGGATTTTCTCTTTGTCTTTGATTTTCAAAAGTTTCACTATGTTTGTCGAGATGTGGGGTTCCCCATTCCTCCCTCTTTTGGTAGCACACCTCTTTGGGATTTATCGTGCTTCCTGAGTTTGTGACTTATTGTCTTTGGTCAGTTGTGGAGACGTCTTAGCTATTAGCTCTTCCAGTATTGCTTGGCGCCTCTACTCCTCACTGGCTTGGTAGTTTGCTGAAGCCTTCAAACAGGTTAAAACAATTTTTTGCCCAGGTGTTCTTGTTGTTCTCAGTGCGAAGGTAAGTCTTCAACGAGCATTGCCACAATTGCCAGAACTGGAAATTCTCATTTTTTTCTCACCAAGGGCTCAGAATACCTCAGGGTTTGGTAGCAACTGGAGCATTTTTTTTTACATGAGAAAAAATTTGCTAAATTTCAAGGCTGGTTGTGACAGTCAAAGAGAATCAGAAGAAGACACAGTATACCTTAAATGTCCACAAATAAGGTCAACTTCTATTTTATTAGGATATTCAGCTGCTTTATATTGTTCCTCTGACAACAAGCTGTGGTAATTTCCATGTAATCCTTTATAGTATGTGGGAGAACTCTAGAGGTATATAAAAGGTATACCAGTGGGGACCAGTCCTCACTGTAGGGCTCCTTGGTGGGGAAACAAAGCAGCTATCACACTCACAGTTTGCCCAGTACTGACTGCCATGACTGCACAGCCATATCTGGAGTCATATCTGAGCTGCCATAACAACTCGGGTCGGAATGAATCTCCTACAACCACTAAATTGTTTAAACGTTGTTGGTTTGGGGGAACAGAGTTGTGTTCATGGCAGAGCAAAGAGTAGTGGTCTTATCTTCCCAGCCCAAGTGGCCTCATCCCAAACAGAGGGCATGAGAGCCAGTGATCATGGCAGAGGCCACAACTTTTCTGTTCTCTTTCACTGTAACATCTCTGTAATCTGTTGCCTGCTGTCCTTTTCACTCATAATCCCCAGTTCACCTGATTTTGGCTGCATTTACCTATTATTTCCTCACCCTTTCATTCTCCTACCTTTGTCTTTTACCTTTAACCCACATCCCTTCATCCCTTCATCCCTTCATCCCGAATTCCTGTTGCACAGACCCATGTTTGTCAGGACAGAGAGAGGGAGCAGGTTCTCAGGAATAACTGTGTGTGTGATAATGAGGTACACAGAGTGGTGGTTCCTGGAATGTTTTTATTAGCAGAAACAGGGGAAGACCTGGAAGAGGAACAATTCTGGAGCTCTCTTACTCTAGCCTGCAACTGACATGCCAATGATTTTGTGAATTGCATCAGCAATCTTTATGAAAAATACAAAAATGTCCTCACTAGCAAATCAATACGGTCTTCAGCTTCTCTGCCCCTGCTCTCACTTAGAGAATAATTGTTTGAAAAGTTAAGTATACTTTGACAAGCTTTTTGGCAAAACCTAGATTCTGGGAAACTCACAAAACAAACAATTGAGGGTTTTTTTTTTAACAAATAAATTTTAAGGAAAAAGATTTGAGGGGAAATCTATAGATTGAAAAAAGACTTGAGACAATCAATTGAAATGTGTAGACATTATTTAGACCTCTGTTAAAACAAATAAACTATTAAAGAATTATGACATTTATGAGACAACTAGAAATTTGAACACTGGCTGGATATTTCATATTAAAGAATAAGATTTCAAGTGTGATAATGGCATTACAGCTGTATTAAAAAGAGTTCTTTTAGAGACACAATGGAAAGATTTGTGGATGAAATGAAATAATGTTTGGGATGAGCTTTGAAATAATATGATGGGGGGAGATGGGTAAAAATCTAGATCATATAAGGTTGTCTGTGAATTGATAGTTGTAAAATCTGGGTGAAGAGAACATGAGGATTTCTTATATTTTTCTTATATTTTTTGGTCTACTTTTGCACATGTTTGAAATTTTCCATAATAAAAAGAAAAAAGAATCTCTGTGTCTTTGGGCAATTTTGTAGAAAGAGTTCCAAACAACTCCCAATTAATAAAATTCACCCTGTGCATTCCATTTTACATATCACCAAACTGAGATCTCAAACATAAGGAAGATCCTGGGTCTGAAGAACATAGCACATACTGTGGGTTGGATGTTCGATTTCACATAAAATTCATATTGGCCTGAAGCCTGCTCTCTTTTAGGCTGACTGCTTGAAGGGCTCATCCAGATTATTGTGTGTGTGTGTGTGTGTGTGTGTGTGTGTGTGCGCGCGCACATGTGTGTGTGCGTGTGCACACTTGCCTAATACTCACTTTAGGGCCTTTGAAATGGAATTCCATCCCGTGCCCCAACTTTTTAGAGATCACTCATGATCCTGAATATTCCAGACAAAGAGCAAATAGATAAAATGAAGTTTGGTAGGATTTCTCTCCACGTAGTTGAATCTGCACTTGGTGTCAGGTGCTAAGCCAAGTATTTTACATGCAGTATTTTCTGAAATCCTCATAGTTATTCTATGGGAAGGTACAATCATTATACCATTTTGTTTTTGATATGAGAAAATGAAAGCCTGGAGAGTTTACATATCTTCTCCAAGGTCACAGTACTGGTAATTGAGGAACCAACTGGGGTTTGAAACCTAGGCTGCTTGACTCCAAGTCCGAACTCTACCATGAACTCCAAGTTCTGTGGTAATTCAGTTTATTGCAGATTAAATTAAATTTAGGCTCTTTGAAATATGTATACTTAGCCAAAGGCAAAAAAAAAAAAAGAAAAAGAAAAAAAAGGTTAAAACAAAGCAAAAGAAATAAAAATCAAATGTCAAAGTTCCAAAAACGCCTTTAGGTTTGCTAGAACTTAAAGGCTTAAGGAGCTGGGCCATCTGAGGTTGTTGCCATGGTGAGAATGACATTCCTTGAAGCCTTCTGGTGTCCTCCGCAGAGAAGCACACAGCTGCATGTGGTACATTTTCCTCTCTTGGCCACTGAGGGCAGGGATGAGATAGACTTTCTTGATTTGGCAATCCTGGTGATGCCCCGAGATCTTGTTTTGCGCAGGTCCTGTTACATTGTTGTTGGCAGGACACCAGGATTGCTCAGCCTCTTAACAGACTGTCAGGGTAAGGCTGTGTCCTTGGGCTTGAGCTGGTGGCCAAGTCAAGTTCATGAGGGAAACAGATCAGTCCTTTGTGAGGGCCTCCAGTGTCTCTAGGTTAGCTTTATTTTTCAGCTGGCTTGGGTAACAAGGCCAGGAAAGGACAAATGGCCCACTGTGATGGGAGTAGGGGGGAATCTCGTGAGAAAAGTAAAGATCCAAGATGAAGAATAATTTAAATCCGTCCCACCTTAGAATACTCTTCAGGGCTCATTTCAGAGGGCTCTGAGGATGCTCATTATTCTGAAGTATCCCCAAGGGACCTGGCAGCCAAGAGAAGCCTGTGACTGTGGCTTTTGCTACAGGACGTGGCTTTCAATCTATGAACTTGCAGTCTCTGACAGTGATGACATTGGGAGGAACTCTGAAATTGGGACTAGCCAAGCTTGAAATCACTTGGGAAGATGAAGCATGCTAGAGTGGCTGCAGAATAGACTTGAGAAGGAGGCAACCATTCAAAAGAACTAGTATGTGAAGTCCCTGCCATGAAGCACATGGGTTCTCTGTGACTGCGTCGAGGTTACTGGACTGGAGTCAAGCACTGTAAGTAAAAGAGAAGTGTAGTGAGGCGGGCTGGATCAGTTACTTTAAAGTGGGAGCAGAAGGTAGTCGGTATATGAGGCCAAACTTTTGAGAAACTGAAGATCCATATGAGGAGCAGGCTCCTATCAGCTGATGGAATTCTGTTGCCCCGTAGACTCTCTGTAGAAGGTTCCATGATTTTGTATGTATAGGTAACTTGCTGGCAGAAGCACTTCCTACAGTGGGTGGACCAAAGGCTCAGGACCGTTGTTCACTCTCCTTCCAGCCCTTGCTATACAGTTGTTTGGCCGGGTACCATTTCGCAGGGACTCTGGCAATTTCCCCAGAGAGCCAAGATTAGGAGAGCCATGAAATTTGCTCCTTTTTTCCACCTGAGAGGGAGAATGTTTCCTGGGGATTCTCCAAATTTATTTTTTTATTTTAAAGTCTCCTTTAATCTATAGATTCCCCCCCTCACTCTCTCTTTCAACATCTATCTCCTTATTCCATTTTCTTTCTTTTTTTTTTTTTTTTTTTTTGCGGTATGTGGGCCTCTCACTGTTGTGGCCTCTCCCGTTGCGGAGCACAGTCTCAGCGACCATGGCTCACGGGCCCAGCCGCTCCGTGGCATGTGGGATCTTCCCGGACCGGGGCACGAACCCGTGTCCTCTGCATCGGCAGGTGGACTCTCAACCACTGTGCCACCAGGGAAGCCCTCCATTTTCTATTTTTTAAAATTATTATTATTGTTGTTTACACTCCATTTACAATTATTACAAAATTTTGGCTAAATTCCCCGTGTTGTACAATGCATCCTTGTAGCCTGTCTTACACCCAATAGTTTGTATTGGGTTGGCCAAAAAGGTCGTTCAGGTTTTTTCCATAAGATGTTTCATACCTCCCACTCCCCCAATTTTGCCCCTCTCTCCACATTGGTAATTACTAGTTTGGTTTCTATATCTGTGTGTCTGCTTTTTTTTTGGTTATATTCACTAGTTTATTGTATTTTTTAGATTCCACATATGAGTGATATCATACAGTATTTTTCTTTCTCTGCCTGACTTATTTCACTAAACATAATGCCCTCCAAGTCTATCCATGTTGCTGCAAATGGCAAAATTTTGCTCTATTTTATGGCTAAGTAGTAGTCCAGTGACATTATATATATATATATATAAATATAAATATAAATATATATATATATAATTACCTTTTTATCCATTCATCTGCTAATGGAAGAGATTCCTTAAGGTAAAAGTTCAAAACACTGCTTTTATTAATATAATACAAAATACTTCTCTTTGCAACAGCACTGAATCTAGATGCTTTTTGACTCTCTCTCTCTCCCATTAATGTGGTTACTCAGAAAAGAACTCAGAGAGTAAATTTATTCCTTCTCCCTTCCTTTTAGTTTTAGTCCAGTTGCTTTCTTTACCCAATGACTGGTACCACAGAAATAGCATCTCACTGAGTTTTAAAGAGAGCAAGCTTTTCCTTCAAGGAGAAGTACATTTCTCCTTTGGTGTAGGTTATCCTGTAACTCTGTCCTGGTCTCTTGGATTTATATGCAGATGATTTATTAAGGCAGTGCTCCTAGAGACCAGGTAAGGAAGTGGGGGGAAGCAGAACAGGGAATAGAAGGAAGCTATTAAAGTTACTGTATAACTGCCTAAAAAATTACCCCCAAACCTAGTGGCTTAAAACTATGGCACCATTTATTCTTCTCACAAATCTACAACTTGGGCAGGGCTCAGTGTGGACAGCTCATCTCTGCTCTATTGGGCATCAGCTGTAGTGGCTCAAAGGCCAGCAGTGGGACTATGTGAAGGCCCAAGCACTCCTGTGTCTGGCTGTAGATTCTAGCATTAGAAGATATCTCAGCTGGGGCTCTCAGCTGGACGACCTAAACATGGCCTCTGCATAGAACATAATATTCAGAGAAAACAAAGTAACATAATACCATTTTTAGTATGATACAATATATAGAAATTTAATGCAGTCCACTTATGGATACATATATAAGTAGTAAAAGTATGAAAATATGAACTAGATACACAAGTTCAAAAATGATTACACCTAGGGGGCTGTAGAGGTTTGTACTTCATCTATGATATTTTATTTGTGGAAAAAAATATGAAGCAAATATGATAAACTATTAACATTTGTCATATGTGGAAAAAGAATCATGGGTATTTGCTATTATTTGTATCTTTCTACATACAATTTTTTTTTAAAATAAAGGAAACATTTTGGAAAGTAAGAACATCTTTTAATTTAGATATTTACATTAGCACTACCCTAAAAGACAATATGTTGAGGTTAAAACATAACAGGGAAGAATGAAAAAAATGGATAAAATAATGAAGGATTGTCAGAAAGTTAGACATGAATTGGAGACTAGAATTGTAATGGAGCTATGCGGTGTAGAACACATATTGTGGAAAGTAAAACTTTTTTCTGAATATGGAGAAGAAAAGACAAAGATTCAGATGATGAGGGAAAGGATAGATATAGGGGCCAGAGAAAAGAGATCAGCAAAAATGACAGTTGTTCTTGAGGAAGAGACTACCCTCTGAATTGTACAAAAGTGGTGATCAGAGATATCATAGGAAGAAAAAACTTCCTGAGGCAAAGGAAGACTTGAATGAAGATGGAAAGAAGTCACAGTGGTCTTGATAAGATTCATGAAGAAGCCTACTCCTAGACTCCTCCCAAGCCTTTTGAATTGTAAAGCTAAAGAAAAGATTCTTACGCATCCAGGTTCAAAAACAATCTACCAAGAAATAAGAATCAGGCTGGTCTCAGAGTTCTCCCTACAGAATGGAAGGCAGAGAACAGTGGCAGCCCACAATTCTCAAGGTTAGGAGGGAATGTTGCAACCCAAGAATTTAAATGTGTGAAAACAATATTAAAAATTCCGCAATATGGCAAGTTGTAAACAACTTGAAAAATTATTTAAAGTTTTACTCCAGCCAACTGAAGAATAAAGGACTAGGGAGTGAGCAAACCATGGAATAAAACGATTTATAGGGCTTCCCTGGTGGTGCAGTGGTTGAGAGTCCGCCTGCTGATGCAGGGGACACGGGTTCGTGCCCCGGTCCGGGAAGATCCCACATGCCGCGGAGCGGCTAGGCCCGTGAGCCATGGCCGCTGAGCCTGCGTGTCCAGAGCCTGTGCTCCGCAACGGGAGAGGCCGCAACAGGGAGAGGCCCGCGTACCGCAAAAAAAAAAAAAAAAAAAAAAAGATTTATAAATACCTTCTTATTCTGTTTAGATTCCATGATCAGGAATCTAACTGTATTAGGTATTGTCAAATGGATTTACAACCTGGGACAAGCTAGGGTCTGTAAAGTTTCCATTAATCGTTATTATTGGTTTTGCTATTTTTTCAATATCAGGAAATGTGTTTGGGAGGCAATATTCTTTACCTCACACAACAAAAACCACTTCTTTTCTAGCCCAAAATAAAGACTACAATTATTAAATGACAGTGACATTGTGTTTGCAGAATTACTAAACCCAGAAAGCCTTTTTTCCCCTCCTTCCACTGAAACTCATTTTTATTCAGCAATATAACACCATTGCATTGACAAAAAATTGAGGAATAATTTTCTGCTCCTTAGAATTCATTTTGAATGACCTGAGTGTATAGGGTTTTTTGTTTTGTTTTTGTTTCTTTGGTAATTATGAAAATGAATGAACTACCAGTGGCAGATATAATCTGTGATTAAGACCCTCTTTGTAACATCTTCCAGCTAGGACTTGCAAATGAATCATCTTAAGTTAATTGTACTTAAAATCAGAATATGTCATATAATCTTAACTGTGTTAAATTATGCATAGAAAAAGACCTTAAAGAAATAAAATAATAAATGAGGATATAGCTGGGTGGTGAGATTCTGGGGGATTTTAATTTTCTTTATGTATTTGTATATCTAAACAATTTCCTACAATAATAAATTATATTTTTATAGTCAGAAAAATAGGTGCTATTATGAAAATCAATGTATATATGTTTTATATATACCATCTGATACAAATTATGTAAATACCATGCACAAAGAAAAGATTGAAAGGGGTCTACCATGGTGTTAAATGGACAGTTTGCTATCTTTGGATGTTAGAACTACAAATTATTTTTTTCTTTTCCTTTTCTTTTTTGTTTTTTAACGTTTTGTCTGTGAGATGGCTATATATTTCCTTCCTACTGAAAATATATACTTTAAATTTTAATATATTTTTAATGCTAAAATGGGTATATATAGAAAAGATATAGTTTCTATTTTTAATTCTTTAAACGTAGTATTTATTTAAACTGTAGCTATCTCTTCTTACAGATAAATTGCTTTTAAAATTGATGGTGGTCCAAGCACTGAAATTCACTGTAAGACTCAAACTAACAAAATAATTTTAATAAAGTTTCTTTAAAGTAAAATAGCTGTGATGAAATTAATACCTTTAAATAAAATTATAACAGTGAAACAGAAGAGCTGAGTTTTGGACTTGAAATTCTAAACCATAGTTTTAAAGAAGAAAGGGCTTTTGAGTTGATTTCAAGTCCAATTTCCTCGTTTTATAGATGGGGAAAATGTGGCGGAGAAAGGAAAACTGAGTAGCTCTGAGTTCCATATTAATTTGCACTAGAATTCAGGGTTCCATTGATTTCTCTTATTATAAGATGTTCCTGGAGAGGACTGATTTTGAGATGTGATACAGAGGAAAGTGACAAATGTAGACTATTTAGCTGGGTATCTTCATATGCAAAATGAAATATGGCCTATTTCTTTCCTGTCCTTTCTTTTTCTTCTTCTGTTTTTAATTATGTGAAGCACATTTTGACTCCTGCATCACAGCCCCATGGCCAAAGCTGCTTGGTGACCATCTTGGACGGAAGCATGAAATCTGCAATTGCATTCTTCCTGCTCAGAATTTCAATGTGGAATTTGACTGGAAAAAAATCTGAGAAGAGTTCACTGAGACCAGAGGGCAGACAGCAGAAGCAGGAAAAACTACAATCCTGCAGCCTGTGGAACAAAAACCACATTCACAGAAAGATAGACAAGATGAAAAGGCAGACGGCTACGTAACAGATGAAGTAATAAGATAAAACCCCAGAAAAACAACTAAATGAAATGGAGATAGGCAATCTTCCAGAAAACGAATTCAGAATAATGATAGTGAAGATGATCCAGGACCTTGGAAAAAGAATGGAGGCAAAGATCGAGAAGATGCAAGAAATGTTTAACAAAGTTCTGGAAGAACCAAAGAACAAACAAACATAGATGAACAATACAATAACTGAAATGGAAAATACACTAGAAGGAATCAATAGCAGAAAAACTGAGGCAGAAGAACGGATAAGTGACCTGGAAGACAGATGGTGGAAATCACTGCTGTGGAACAGAATAAAGAAAAAAGAATGAAAAGAAATGAAGACGGCCTAAGAGACCTCTAGGACAATATTAAACGCAACAACATTCACATTATAGGGGTCCCAGAAGGAGAAGAGAGAGAGAAAGGACCCAAGAAAATATTCGAAGAGATTATAGTGGAAAAATTCCCTAACGCGGGAAAGGAAATAGCCACCCAAGTCCAGGAAGCACAGAGAATCCCATACGGGATAAATCCAAGGAGAAACATGCCAAGACACATAGTAATCAAATTGGCAAAAATTAAAGACAAAGAAAAATTATTGACAGCAGCAAGGGAAAAACAACAAATACCATGAAAGGGAACTCCCATAAGGCTAACAGTTGATTTCTCAGCAGAAACTCTACAAGCCAGAAGGAAGTGGCATGATATACTTAAAGTAATGAAAGGGAAGAACCTACAACCAGGATTACTCTACCCGGCAAGGCTCTCATTCAGATTCGATAGAGAAATCAAAAGCTTTACACACAAGCAAAAGCTAAGAGAATTCAGCACCACCAAACCAGCTCTACAACAAATGCTAAAGGAAATTCTCTAAGTGGGAAACACAAGAGAAGAAAATGACCTACAAAAACAAACCCAAAACAATTAAGAAAATGGTAACAGGAACATACATATCGATAATTACCTTAAACATGAATGGATTAAATGCTCCAACCAAAAGACACAGGCTTGCTGAATGGATACAAAAACAAGACCCATATATATGTTGTCTACAAGAGACCCACTTCAGACCTAGGGACACATACAGACTGAAAGTAAGGGGATGGAAAAAGATATTCCATGCAAATGGAAATGAAAAGAAAGCTGGAGTAGCAATACTCATATAAATAAAATAGACATTAAAATAAAGAATGTTACAAGAAACAAGGAAGGACACTACATAATGATCAAGGGATCAATCCAAGAAGAAGATATAACAATTATAAATATATGTGCATCCAACATAGGAGCACCTCAATACATACGGCAACTGCTAACAGCTCTAAAAGAGGAAATCAACAGTAACACAATAATAGTGGGGGACTTTAACACCTCACTTACACCAATGGAGAGATCCTCCAAACAGAAAATTAATAAGGAAACACAAGCTTTAAATGACACAATAGAGCAGGTAGATTTAATTGATATTTATAGGACATTCCATCCAAAAACAGCAGATTACACTTTCTTCTCAAGTGCGCATGGAACATTCTCCAGGATAGATTACATCTTGGGTCACAAATCAAGCCTCAGTTAATTTAAGAAAACTGAAATCGTATCAAGCATCTTTTCTGACCACAACACTATGAGATTAGAAATCAATTACAGGGGAAAAAACCGTAAAAAACACAAACACATGGAGCCTAAACTACATGTTACTAAATAACCAAGAGGTTACTGAAAAAATCAAAGAGGAAATCAAAAAATACCTAGGGACAAATGACAATGAAAACAGGATGATCCAAAACCTATGGGATGCAGCAAAAGTAGTTCTAAGAGGGAAGTTTTTAGCTATACAAGCCTACCTCAAGAAACAAGAAAAATCTCAAACAATCTCACATTACACCTAAAGAAACTAGAGAAAGAAGAACAAAACCCAAGGTTAGCAGAAGGAATGAAACCATAAAGATCAGGGCAGAAATAAATGAAATAGAAACAAAGAAAACAATAGCAAAGATCAATAAAACTAAAAGCTGCTTCTTTGAAAAGATAAACAAAATTGATAAACCATTAGCCAGGCTCATCAAGAAAAAGAGGGAGAGGACTCAAATCAACAAAATTAACAGTGAAAAAGGAGAAGTCACAACAGACACTGCAGAAATACAAAGCATCCTAAGAGACTACTACAAGCAACTCTATGCCAATAAAATGGACAACACGGAAAAAAATGGACAAATTCTTAGAAAGGTATAACCTTCCAAGACTGAATCAGGAAGAAATAGAAAATATGAACAGACAAATCACAAGTAATGAAATTGAAACTGTGATTAAGTCTTCCAACAAACAAAAGTCCAGGACTAGATGGCTTCACAGGTGAATTGTATCAAACATTTAGAGAAGAGCTAACACCCATCATCTCAAACTCTTACAAAAAATTACAGAGGAAGGAAAACTCCCAAACTCATTCTATGAGGCCACCGTCACCCTGATACCAAAACCAGACAAAGATACTACAAAAAAAGAAAATGACAGACCAATATCACGGATGAATATAAATGCAAAAATCCTCAACAAAATACTAGCAAACAGAACCCAACAGCACATTAAAAGGATCATACACCATGATCAAGTGGGATTTATCCCAGGGATGCAAGGATTCTTCAACATACGCAAATCAATCAATGTGATACACCATATTAACAAATTGAAGAATAAAAACCACATGATCATCTCACTAGATGCAGAAAAAGCTTTTGACAAAATTCAACACCCATTTATGATAAAAACTCTCCAGAAAGTGGGCATAGAGGGAACCTACTTCAACATAATAAAGGCCATATACGACAAACTCACAGCAAACATCATTCTCAATGGTGAAAAACTGAAAGCATTTCCTCTAAGATCAGGAACAAGAAAAGGATGTCCACTCTCACCACTGTTATTCCACATAGTTTTGGAAGTCCTAGCCACGGCAATCAGAGAAGAAAAAGAAGTAAAAGGAATACAAATTGGAATAGAAGAAGTAAAACTGTCACTGTTTGCAGAGGACATGATACTATACATAGAGAATCCTAAAGTTGTCACCAGAAAACTACTCGAGCTAATCAATGAATTTGGTAAAGTAGCAGGATACAAAACTAATGCACAGAAATCTCTTGCATTCCTATACACTAATGATGAAAAATCTGAAAGAGAAATTAAGCAAACACTCCCATTTACCATTGCAACAAGAAGAATAAAATACCTAGGAATAAACCTACCTAGGAAGACAAAAGACCTTTATGCAGAAAACTATAAGACACTGATGAAAGAAATTAAAGATGATACCAACAGATGGAGAGATATACCATGTTCTTGGATTGGAAGAATCAATATTGTGGAAATGACTATACCACCCAGAGCAATCTACAGAATCAATGCAATCCCTGTCAAATTACCAATGGCATGTTTTACAGAACTAGAACAAAACATCTTAAAATGTGTATGGAGACACAAAAGACCCTGAATAGCCAAAGCGGTATTGTGGGAAAACAATGGAGCTGGAGGAATCAGGCTCCCTGACTTCAGACTATACTACATAGTTATAGTAATCAAGACAATATGGCACTGGCACAAAAACAGAAATATAGATCAATGGAACAGGATAGAAAGCCCAGAGATAAACGCACACACCTATGGTCAACTAATCTATGACAAAGGAGGCCAGGATATACAATGGAGAAAAGACAGTCTCTTCAATAAGTGGTGCTGGGAAAACTGGAGAGCTACATGTAAAAGAATGAAATTAGAACACTTCCTAGCACCATACAGAAAAATAAACTCAAAATGGATTAGAGACGTAAATGTAAGACTGGATACTATAAAACTCTTAGAAGAAAACATAGGAAGAATACTCTTTGACATAAATCACAGCAAGATCTTTTTTGATCCACCTCCTATAGTAATGGAAATAAAAACAAAAATAAACAAATGGGGCCTACTGAAATGTAAAAGCTTTTGCACAGCAAAGGAAACCATAAACAAGATGAAAAGACAACCCTCAGAATGGGAGAAAATATTTGCAAATGAAGCAACTGACAAAGGATTAATCTCCAAAAGTTATAAGCAGCTCATGCTGCTTAATAACAAAAAAACAAACAACCCAATCCAAAAATGGGCAGAAGACCTAAATAGACATTTCTCCAAAGAAGACATACAGACGGCCAAGAAGCACATGAAAAGCTTCTCAACATCACTAATTATTAGAGAAATGCAAATCAAAGCTACAATGAGATATCACCTCACACCAGTTAGAATGGCCATCATCAAAAAATCTACAAACAACACATGCTGGAGAGGGTGTAGAGAAAAGGGAACCCTCTTGCACTGTTGGTGGGAATGTAAATTGATACAGCCACTATGGAGAACAGTATGGAGGTTCCTTAAAGAACTAAAAATAGAATTATCATATGACCCAGCAATCCCTCTGCTGGTCATATACCCAGAGAAAACCATAATTCAAAAAGACACACACACCCCAATGTTCATTGCAGCACTATTTACAATAGCCAGGTGATGGAAGCAACGTAAATGCCCATCGACAGACGAATAGATAAAGAAGCTGTGGTACATATATACAATGGAATATTACTCATCCATAAAAAGGAACGAAATTGGGTCAATTGTAGAGGCACGGATTCATCTAGAGACTGTCATACAGAGTGAAATAATCAGAAAGAGAAAAACACATATCGTATATTAATGCATATATGTGGAACCTAGAAAATGGTACAGATGAACCGGTTTGCAGAGCAGAAATTGAGACACAGAGGTAGAGAAAAAAACATAGACACCAAGGGGTGAAAGTGGCGGAGGGTAGGAGTGGTGGTGTGATGAATTGGGAGATTGGGATTGACATGTATACACTAATGTGTATAAAAGGGATGACTAATAAGAAAAAATAAATAAATAAAAAATAAACATTAAAAAAAAGTTCACTGAAAACTGAGCAGCTTCTAGGATTAAACTAGCAAAACGTATTTAGTTTCTCTTGTACTTTTTTTTTTTTAGATTAAAATCAGTGGAACAATTACTTCAAAAGATAGCTCAGCTATTGTTGAACCCACTATGCTTGCAAAATGATAATAAAAAATCTGTCGGGCTTCCCTGGTGGCGCAGTGGTTGAGAGTCCGCCTGACGATGCAGGGCACGCGGGTTCGTGCTCCGGTCCGGGAGGATCTCACATGCCGCGGAGTGGCTGGGCCCGTGAGCCATGGCCGCTGAGCCTGCGCGTCCGGAGCCTGTGCTCCGCAACCGGAGAGGCCACAGCAGTGAGAGACCCGCGTATCGCCAAAAAAAAAAAAAAAAAAAAAATCTGTCAAATAGTCCAGCTCTATGTTCTAGAGCTTAGAAGATAAGAGAAAGAATAGTGCGGAGCAAAATGATTTTACATGCATGGTAGTGGTGTGGGGTAGTGCTAATAATTATTTCACTGGTGGTGGACAGGCATCCAAAGGTATTCTGGGCAAGTCTCATTTTTCAAGGCAAGTTCTAGTCATGTGAAATCACTGTAGCAAATTTTTTTGAGATATATTTTAGATTGGACTCTGCCATTGTGTTTTTCTGAATATGAGCAGCATAATGATGTATTATCTGGGATTTTAGGCTCCCTTTGATGTGTAAGTGATCAAATTTACATTTTAGTATTTCCACTAGATGGCATTAGAAACTTCTGAAGCCATGAACTAATTACTAGTCACCTTTGTTAGGCTGTAAATTACACCTGCATGTTTAAGAGGTAATTGGCAAACGACCTTCTGGTGTGTTTTAACTCTCATGCCTGGTACATGGTTAAGACGTTGGTATCAGATCTCTCCCTCGACATAAATAGCTCCTGGGATTATCAGAATGTCATTCCACATCTCATGTTCCAAGGAAGAGTTTTGAACGCGACATATACCTTCACCGCACCATAAATCAAAACCAAGTAACACTCCCTCGTCCTATCTGGGCTGGGCAATCAGTTTACAGCAAACGTATTAGGTGGAAAGGAAAAGCCAAAACTTTTATTTTCCCAGCACACAGAGAAAAATTTTCTTGTTTGTTTCTTCTGAATAGGATGCTGTGTTTCAAACATGAGAGGGACAAAAAAATATCTGAAGATCTGTCAGCTTCTTCTAGTGGTTGTTATAGAGGAACCGTGTAGGTTTTTAAATTATAAACAAAAATTTACAGTCTAGAATGGGTACACATTCCAGTGTATCTGAAAAGTCTTTGCTTCTTTAGATGCTCTGTCTAGCTAAACCAAGAAGTCGTAGGTTTGGCGTGTGCCTGTGCGTGTGTATATCTTTTTCTTTCCTCACAGTGGTGTGTCTCTGTGGCTGCTGCCTGCTTCCTAGCCTGGCTTTCATCATTTCTTCCTGTTGATTGGTGTCACCTCGCATGCTTAGAATGTCTGCCTGTCTGTTCAGAGTGTGAACACATTCCTCAGAATGCTGATCTGCTCGTTTCACACCAGTGTCAAAATGACTTATTAAATTCAGCACCTCCTGATACTCCATAGCTGATGTGTTACTGTCCAAACAGTAAATGACAATAAGCATATGCAGCTGGTGGGCCTAGCAAACTCATTTAATTTGATAAAAATGTCACCGCAACATGCTTTAAATCGCTGTCCTTTTCATCATTGCTAATTGCTAGCTATAGACCTTTTTCCTATGCTTAATACAAGTGTGTTAGAATACTGCTCCTTGCAGCCTGATTAAGAATTTAAAAAAATGTAGAATTCCTTTTCAGTGGTAGCATTATTTCATCAAGAGATGGATTTTGCTCTTAATTAGCCAACATGCCACTAGGGAAGCTTCAGAGTCATGGGTGTGAAACAGCCTCAAGCAGGAGATCAATCTAAAGGAAAAAAATGGTGGCTGGGGAATAATTGGCAGCTCCGGTGAACGTGGGCTGGTTATAACAGTGACAGTATGTTCCACTGGAATATCACAAACCTCTTCCCCTATTTCCAACTTGGCACATTTCAAGCTCAACAAAAGCTGAACAATATATCCCCTGGTTATTTGTCTATTGTTTTGTACTTTTTCCTTGCTGCTTCATTGAGGTTTTCTC
This sequence comes from Lagenorhynchus albirostris, assembly GCF_949774975.1. NCBI lineage: Eukaryota > Metazoa > Chordata > Mammalia > Artiodactyla > Delphinidae > Lagenorhynchus > Lagenorhynchus albirostris. The sequence continues at coordinate 33,934,187 of NC_083107.1, read as the reverse complement.
TTGTGTTGGGTTGACAATCTGGACATTTCCCCTGAACGGATTAGGGGATTAAAAAGGGATATGAATTCTAAAAATAATAATCCTTCAATCGTTTGGTGCTTAAAAACAGATCTGGAACTGATCCATACACCAGAAAACAGGCAAACCTGCACTAATTTGCTAAACCCGCAGACACACATCCCCATAAAATGAACTCAAACTTTTTCTGAGTGATGCCCACCCGATTGAATAGGAACGGACTCCATTTTTTCAAATTATAGAGTTCAAAAAAGAGGCAACATAAAATTTTATCCCAAGCGAGTTGATATTTAATTTAGTTCAAATTCCTACTTTTTTTCTTCTGAAATAAGCTTTGTGTGTGCAGCCCAATTCCTGGAGCGAGTGAACTGACAGCCACACAGGCCACCAGGCCGTCCATCCACCCATTAACACCTGCTCCCAGAAGGAGGCTTTATCTGGGATCTGACTTATACAAAATGGGCTGAACAAAGAAGGAAAAGCTTCCCTTCCTCCTGATATTCTTGTATTTTGGAGCCTGGTAGCCTTTCTCTTTCCCTTTGCTAAACATGGAGCAATGATCCTGTATTATTCCCTATTTTATTTATGTGGTTGAATATATTTCTTAAAGTTGTTTGTGAAAGAAAACACTACAATCAATTTGGTGCAAATTCCAAATGATCTCTCCAGTCATCTACCTAGAGTCTTCTTGCTTTGATTGGCCAACCTAAATAAGAGTCCGTTGAAGCCATGGGTAACCTACTTTGAAATAAAATCTTGCTTTGATTCCTACTCTATATCTAAAGTTAAGAAGTACCTATGGGTCACCAGGCAATCTCAGGCTGTGAGAGGTGGTTTCATTTTCTCTTCTCTTTGTGTGCTAGTGATACCTTCACCTCTGGCATGCACAGAAGAAAATGTCTTTCCAGGAACGTCCACAGAGGCTCTTTTTTTTTTTTTTTTTTTTTTTTTTTGCGGTACGCGGGCCTCTCACTGCTGTGGCCTCTCCCGCCACGGAGCGCAGGCTCCGGATGCGCAGGCCCAGCGGCCATGGCTCACGGGCCCAGCCGCTCTGCGGCATGTGGGATCCTCCCGGACCGGGGCACGAACCCGTGTCCCCTGCATCGGCAGGCGGACTCTCAACCACTGCGCCACCAGGGAAGCCCCACAGAGGCTCTTTATGCTTAAACTGAGCAATGCCGAAGAGCAAGACTCTGAACTCTCCCGGATTAACATCAGTCTCACTTAGACTCCGCATTTCCAAGTGAGAAAGTACCAAAGGGTCTGATTAATATTGGTGGTGGCGGGGGGCAGAGGGTCAGGCATCAACCATGTGGTGCGTGTCCTATGCCTGGCCGTTTCATGGTGGAAGGCAAGGTTGGTGGCCCCCTGGTTGACATGTTGGGACATAGGGAACCCCATCTAGGTTTTCAACCCATCACAGAACTTCCTCAGTCCCAGCTGCAAATCCACTTTACATATCAATGTCTTACAGGGTTCATTTCCAAATAGGTTTGGAGCCAATTCTTTCAATTTTCAGCTCAGTAAGGGAAATCCTACTTAATGTCTTTCTGCATAGACCTCTGGGTTCTCTACCTTTTGGCCTCATCTTAATACCTGCTCTCATTTATTGATTGGCAGAGATTCTTCTAAAATTACTATATTCCCTGAAAAAACCTAGAGTTAGTTTTTATTGGCCACATGGAAGTTTTCTTTTCTCATGTATAAGCAATATATAAATATAGTCTCTTCTGAATATGTAAATAATGAGGCCCCCATTCACTCCCCAAGTCTCAATCCAGGGCTGATCCCGTTGGAGACCACCTGGTGCTTTGGCCCATGTGCTTTAGTCTCTACTCTTCTGTATTCTCACATATATGTCCATGGGCCTGCAGAAATCACCCAGTGTTCTTTCAGTGGCTTCTTTTTCCAAACGCAAATAGTATCATTCTATGTGTAGCATTCCACAGCTTGCTCTTTGAACTGAATAATGTGGCTGAGAGCTAGCCAGGAGACCCGGGTTATTCCTTCAAAGAACTTCAAGGGCTTCCATAAAATAAAAAGAGCAGAGTTTGTTTAGCAATCTCTCTTCATTTTATAGATGAGAAAAAGAAGGCCCAGAGAAGTTAAGTGACTTATCCAAGGTCACCCAGCTACAAAGCACTAGGGCATGGGTGAGAACCCAGGCTGGGCTGATTCTCTAACATGTGTGACTCCTTCTGCATCATCACATTCCCCTGGTGATGCCACCTCTGCTACCCTCTCTGCACTCCTCTCTCAGTTGCTTTACTCTTGAAGCTTCACTGGGCTCTAGAGTCATGTTTCTGCTATGAATGCCCTAATTCATGCGGCCAGATCTACTCCAATCTAGAAAGTACTCGGGAGGATGAACAAATATTTTTAAAAACATTTTATTCATAGGCACCAAGTGGCTTTCACCATTTTAATATTTTATTTGTTTTTGTCAACCAAGGAGTTTTGTCAACACTTAGGGTATTCTAATCCTATAAATCTTTTATTTTAAATTTTTATTGGAATATAGTTGATTTACAATGTTGTGTTAGTTTCTGCTGTACAGCAAAGTGAATCAGTTATACATATACATATATCCACCCTTTTTTAAGATTCTTTCCCCATATAGGTCATTACAGAGAATTGAGTAGAGTTCCTACAAATCTTCTAAACACTTTCCCTCAGCGGGTTCTACTTCCCATGTTTAATAGGAAAATGTGTAGGAAGGATGTGGGAAGCCATTGCTTGGGGAAATACTGCCCTCAATGTTTATGGTGGTATCACGGTCAGCAGGAATTTCTGTTTTTGAAGTGGCTGTAACATCAGAATGGGAGATAGGCTTAGTAACTCAGTTGCTTTACAAATGAAAGGGACTTTATCCTGCTCCAAAGATTTTCATAACTTGCGACTCAGCGGCTTATTCTGAAGAGGATCCATTCTTGAAAACAGTCCATTTAATGCAGCAGTTTGAGAAGCCATCAGTGAGTACTAATGGAGGACCTATCTCAGAAAAAAAATTGTTTAAATAAAAGTCTCATTTATAAATTCTGCTTACCTGTGGAATGAACTAATTTTTGCATCTCAGTACCAAGATTTGGAACTTCACATAGATGTATTTGAACATAAAATTTTAAAGCCATTGTTTCCGCAGCTATATGCTACAGACCCCCCTGCCCCTGCCCTATCGACCACCTGGTTAGTTTTCTGAGAGTTTCTGTGGGAAAGGTTTACAATGGCTGGTTCCTGGTTTGATGTCATATCGATAAATTATGGTGCTTTAAACAGATGTGATCTCACAGCGTGATCCTTCAGGGTAAATCTCGTGAAAAGGTTTCTATCCCCCCTTGGTTTCATTGTAGTTTTGTTGTTTGGAGGTTTTATGTTGTTCATTTAGTTCCCTGGCTATCAGGGTTTTATAGTCATATTTCCTTTGTTTAATATAATTTCCTTTTTTCTTTTAGCTATTTTTGTTAGGGTGCCCAAGGCTTCAGTTATGAGTGGCTGTAAAATAAAATATATTATGATTATTACAATGATAAAGTATAAGCTTTTAAGAGTCTGCTTATATTGACCCATATATTCTCTTTCTCCCTCTCTCCAAGATAACACACAGAGGCAAATTGGAAATGCAATAGAAAACGGCTACCAGTTTAAAAGCAGAAGTGAAGAAGAACAAACCCAAGTGAGCTTCAAGCTGGACCAGCTCCCAGCAGAAGTGAGCCCTGAAATCGTGCATTGTTACCTCTTCTCTCCTCTGCAAAGTGGCAAAAGATGTCAGCACCTGGGCTTGAACTTGGGCATTATTTCCCAACCTTTTTCAAGCTACCTAACTCTCTGGAGTTGTGGTTTTCTCATCTGGGAGAACTGGGAGATGGAAGGTTCTTCCCTGCCCAGGTCTGAATGAGATGTGTGCAGAAGCACTGAGCATGGTACATGGCATAGATGCTCAATGAATGTGAACTGGCACGAATATGACCTCCACTTGCTTCTTGCCCCCTCATGGTGGCTGGACTCTGGTGCTCTGGGCTCCCTGAGACATGGAAGTTTTTCCCAAGTGGGCACTAAAGCCATGTCTGTCCTTGGTGCCTTGTTTCCTAGGCTTCCTGTGCCACCTGCTCCCTGCCAGTCACAGATCCAGGCTCCATTCTGACAGAACCTTGCTTCTGCTGCCTACTATGCTTAAAAAGCAGCTGATGACCACTGAGGTGTGAGATGATAATCATTTATGAATGCCATCCCTCCAGACAACGTTTGCAACATTTCAGGTTGGTTTTGTTTTTTTTGGTTTTTTTTTGCGGTACGCGGGCCTCTCAGTGTTGTGGCCGCTCCCATTGCGGAGCACAGACTCCAGACACGCAGGCTCAGCGGCCATGGCTCACGGGCCCAGCCGCTCCGCGGCATGTGGGATCTTCCCGGACCGGGGCACGAACCCGTGTCCCCTGCATCGGCAGGCGGACTCTCAACCACTGCGCCACCAGGGAAGCCAACAGTGCAGGTTTTGCTTTTATTTTATTTGGCACTAGAAAAGCATTGGGAACAAAAGGAAACTTTCTAATGGTGGAATATAGGAACTGTTGTACATTTTTTATGGATGGGAAGAAGGCTTTTCATCTTGAAACTTTTCAAATCATACTCCACTGGTAACTGCTGAATCTCTCTACTCATATTGATCTCTTCCTGTGCTGGGTTGAATAGTGTGCCCCCAAATTCATGTCTACCTAGAACCTGTGAATGTGACCTTATTTGGAAATAGGGTCATTGCAGATATATTCAAGTTAAGATGAGGTCATATTGGATTAGGGCAAACCCGAAATCCAATATGCCTGGGGTCTTAATAGGAGGAGGGAAATTTGTACAAAGAGATATAGACATACAGGGGATCAGGCTATGTGAAGACAGAGGTGAAGCTTAGAATGAGGTGTTTAGAAGTCAAGGAGTAACAGGGATTGCTGGCAACCATCCGAAGATGGAAGAGGCAAGGAAAGACGCTTCCTTACAGTCTTCAGAAGGAATATGGCCCTAACAACATCTGACTTCAGAATTCTAGCCTCCACTATTTTGAGAGAATAAATTTCTGTTGTTTTAAGGCACCCAGTCTCTGGTACCTTGTTATAGCAGTCCCAGGAAACAGATACACTGACTAAGCAGGATGTCTGCTGAATGTTCAGGATTAGCCCAGTGGGTCCAGCAATAGGGAGGGGTTGCAGGGAGATTTTGGTGTCAGGTAAGTGATGTTGGCTTAGAGTAGAGCCTTGAGTGTAGGACATGAAGTGTGTGCTCTTCAGCTGGAGGAAGGGTGCGTGTAGGTTGTGTGGAAGGACGAGTGATGCTGAGTGAGTAACTGCCTGAGTTCAAGGAGGGTAGGCTTCACTTTACAAAAGGAAAGTGCTCTTAAAACATGCCACATGAGGGCTTCCCTGGTGGCGCAGTGGTTAAGAATCCACCTGTCAATGCAGGGGACGCAGGTTCGAGCCCTGGTCCAGGAAGATCCCACATGCCGCAGAGCAACTAAGCCTGTGCACCACAACTACTGAGCCTGTGCTCTAGAGCCCGCTAGCTACAACTACTGAGCCCGCGTGTTACAACTACTGAAGCCCGTGCGCCTAGAACGCATGCTCCGCAACAAGAGAAGCCACCACGGTGAGAAGCCCGCGCGCCACAATGAAGAGTAGCCCCTGATCACCGCAACTAGAGAAAACCCTTGTCCAGCAGTGAAGACCCAATGCAGCCGAAAATAAATTTTAAAAATAAATAAATTAACAAAACCCCCCAAAATACCAAAAAAACATGGCACGTGAGCTAAATATTTCTTGAATTTCTCTAGGAGGAAGCGAAGTTTAAAGGGATCACTGGCATTTCAAGAAACTAGAAATGTTTTTACGAAGTGGAAAATCTACTCCGCTCCTCAACCTGGGGATTGTTATATTGTAAGTTTCCATCCTTACACTTGTGAAAGTGAGGACTCCCTGAAATGCAAGCAAGAGCCCAAGGAGGTTTGGGAGAGTGAAGGGAGGCCGACTTTCATTTTCTATAGGGAAAAACAATAATACAACTCTGCTAATTTAAGAATTTTAGAATGTTCTCTTTAGACACTTGATAATTTATTTCTGAATGTTAAGGAATAGAATTCAGCAAGAAGAGGCTATTGTGTGTCAAAATAGAGGAGGCCCTTACTCGATCATTTGAAATAGCAGAGGAAAGTAGTGTTGTTGAACCATCCAGTCAACAAACGTTTTCCAAGTGCCTGTTACGTGGTAGACACTTTATCAGGCACCTGGGGAGAAAGATACCAAAAATCTCTATCCTTGCCCTCAATGACGTTGGGGGAGGGGATGCACAGGCTTGTAAATATGTAATTATAGCAATAGCTAACATGCCTGAACATCTGCAAAATGCCAGGCCCCATGCAAAATGTTCTACATCCAGGACAGCATCATTTATGCCCTACAGCCCTATGAAGTAGGTTCTGTTACTGGCCCCATTTTGCAGATGAGAAAACTGAGGCTTGGAGAGACTAACTTGCCTACTGTTAACCAACTAAGTAAGTGGCGAAGCTGAGATTCAAACCCAGGTCTGGGGCCCTGAAGCCTCCACTTTTCATCGTTGTGAGTGGTTGAGATGTAGCTGATGTATAGGCTAGAGAGTCAGACTCCCTGGGTTTGATTCTCATACCCACTTGCTGCTAGTTGTGCCCTTGAACAAATTACCATACCGCTCTGTTCCTCAGAGAAGGCTAATGGCAGTACCTGCCTCCATAGCCTATTGTGAGAGTGAAATGGTCTGACGCAGGTGAGGTGTTTCACATAGCACCCAACGTGATCAGGGCGGTCAGGAAACACCAGCTTTTGTTACTACATGCTGGTGGGAGCTACTGTAGGGTTGTCACCAGAGGGCTGTGGAGCCCGAGAAGTTCCCAGGTTAGGCTCTGCACCACCTGCATGGTGCTTTGATCCTGGTCCAGGCACAGATTTTTTTGAGGTCAAAAAGGGAGATTTGGGCTTCCCTGGTGGCGCAGTGGTTGAGAGTCCGCCTGCCGATGCAGGGGACGCGGGTTCGTGCCCCAGTCCGGGAGGATCCCACATGCCGCGGAGCGGCTGGGCCCGTGAGCCGTGGCCGCTGAGCCTGCGCGTCTGGAGCCTGTGCTCCGCAACGAGAGAGGCCACAACAGTGAGAGACCCACGTACCGCAAAAAAAAAAAAAAAAAAAAAAAAAAAAAAAAAATATATATATATATATATATATATATATAAAAGTGCTATTTGGGAGTGGTGGAATAGTAGCTTCCAGCATTTGGGAATACTTCACCTTAAGTTATTTGAACACATATATCCTAGCAGAGATCTGGGTTCTGAGAAAATGGCAGGTAAACTTACAGAACAGGTAAATTGATGAGGACTGGGGATGGTCTAAAGCTACCTGGTACTGGTGGCGTTTTGAAGTGCAGAGGCTTGAACTCGAATCTAGTTCTTTGCTAACTCCAGTGGAACCTTCAGACATAGGCTCCAATATCACCCCCTCTAGGAAAGCCTTCTCTGACCACTGCCTCCCCCAGAGCCCCTCACCTGAGTTCTCCTCATACATTCTGAACACCTCTAGCGTAGAACTCACCATACTTTGTTGGAATGATCTCTTGAGGAGTCTGCTCTCTTACTCCAGCCCCCCAGATATTTCTAACACCGTGGAAGCACCACATAGTAAGTACCCACGTCATAAATGGACAGAAGGAGGTATTATCAGATTAACAAAAAGAGGGGGAATGGGTCCAGAAAGGGGGCACTCGGAGTATGCTGGCAACAATAGTCTCTCATTCCATAATCTTGTATCAAACAGGCTCTACATATTTGAACTTAAAGTCCAAGGTACTGTCAATCTGCTCACCTTTTACAACATGAATTCTACCTGGAATAATTCTTTTTCTCCATCCAGACCTGGAAACTCACAAATCTCAGGTAGTGTGCTTTACCTTCTTGGAAGCCAAGTAACTGTGGCTAGCCTGGGTTCAGGAGAAAGAGGGGCCATTGATTGATCCATTTTTCCTACCCTCCGAGAAAAAAAGACAGAGCCCGGTTAAGCTTAGGCAAGATCCACTGTAAGGCAGGGAGCATTACCTTGGGAAGAGAATCTGCTCTGTCAGGGCCACCCATCATCTCCTTCACATCTACAACATGGTGGGCAATCAGGGAATCTTACGCATTTTCAGATCTGCTGTATCATCTGGGACAGCTCTACCATCTGAACCTGAGATGTTGAAAATGATTCTTCTAAATACCTTCTCAGGCAGCTTTAGGATGACTTCAAAGTTGAAAAAATAAACTGATGGTAGAAAATTACCTCCCCTTCTTTTTTTTTTGTTTTTTGTTTTTTAGGACATTCCATTCCAAATCAGTTGAAGATAGGCTGCCAATTTCTAGATTTTGTTTGAAATTTCTCTTCCGGGTAGAACAGTATTCTTGCTCTGGTTTGGCAGAAGCAGTCCTTTCCTTAATCTAGGCCAAAGTGTGGCCGTAAAGCAGGCCAACAGGAATAATGTGTTTGGAATGTATTGTTATTTGTTACCAGGAGGGTTTCTAGCACACGACTTATCTAAGCAAATGAAATCTAAAAGTTTGGATTACAAAGGGCCATAAATTTAAACCCACTCAGTTTATCTTTGCTGGGGTTTACCTCTTTTTGAAAATGGCTTCCCACTCTAACTCCTACTATACCTGCTTTTTTGATGGAGGTTAAAAGAAAGGCCTGAACAGACTGGTGCTCTGGAAGCCCCAGATGCTGAACCACGATAAGGGAGAGAGATCTGAGAGTGGGAGCAGGGCCCTCTGCACCAGTTCAGCCTCGCTGGCTGCTCACAGCAGGCAAGTTGCTTCCCCGAGTCTTGGGGAAAGTAGAACGTCATGGTGTCAAGAGTATGGGCTTGGGAGCTGGTAGACTTGGGTTCAGATTCCAGCTCTACCACTTACTAGTTGAGGGACTTCGGCCCTCACACAGTTCTCTTTTTCATTATTTTTTCTTCTTGAATGGGTAATATTTTTACAAGTTTGAACATTTAAAAACTATAAAAATATATGTGCTTAGTGTCTTATTCTCTTCTGTCCCTACTCATTTTGCTTGCCTTTTCCCTGACCCCTATAGACAACCTTTGTTATTAGATTCTTATTTTTCCTTCTGGTGGTTTTTAATGAAAATATAAGCAAATATAAATATATGCTATTATTTTCCTTCCTTTCTTGCTCCCAAAGCATCATACTATATACACTGCCTTGAACCTTGTTTTTTGCATTTTTAACATCAGAACATAAATGTCTTCCTTATTTTTTATAGCTGTCAGTATTCCATTGCATGGATGTACCATCCTTTATTCAACTGGCACGCTATTGCATTGTTTCCAGACTTTTGCTAGAAACAATGCCACAAGGAACAACGTGGTATATACGTCCTATGTATGCTGGTATGCCTTCAGGATTACCTTTATTGGGGCAAAAGATAAACGCATCTGTAATTTCAGTAGTGCTTGAACCACTTACTGGACAGGCCATGTTAGGGCAGTTGGTTGCCTGCTCTGATCCTCAGTTTCCACCAAGTGTGAAATGCTCACCTCCTCAGGTGGTTGTGAGGATTAAATGAGGCAATGGTTGTAAAGTGCTTAGCACAGGACAGCACTCAATAATAATAGCTGTTAATTGTCATTAAACAGAAAATTTCAATCTCTCAATCCTTTTGTCTCCAGGGCCTGGAACAGAATTAGTCTCTTAGTAGGTGCTCAATAAATATTTATTTATTGAGTACGGTAGGGACACCATTGAGATGCTATTACTTGCTTCCTTCCATGTCTTTTCATGAAGACAGATCTCTTTCTGGTCTCAAGATTAACTGTACTTCTAAACAAGCAGTTTGATTTTCTCCTATGGACACTGGAAAATGCAATGGATAGTGTTTTCCTCTTTTCACCTTGGCTGCTAGGAGGCTCAGAGCCAAATTTGCTAGTCTCCTCTGGCTAGTATGCAGACCATTAGGGCAGCTGTATTGTAAACCAGTGTTTCTCAAACTTAGCTGTACAGTAGAATCACCTGGGGCATTTCAAAGAAAATCCTGATGGCCAGGTAACATTTTATACCAATTAAATCAGGATTTCTGGGCATGGGACCCTGGCATCAGTACTTTTTAAAGCTCCTCAGGGGATTCCAATGCACAGACAAGGTTGAGAACAGGTATTCTAAACTAACCTTATCCCTAGCTTTATCTCATTTTTCCTATCCTTATTTTTTCCTCCATGGTCATAAATATTATTTCTCTTATCCTCTTCATTTGTATCTTCACCTTCCATGTGGAAAGTGATACATAACTTCTTATGAGTCATCAACAGCATGATGCTTGGCAAAAAAAGAGGCAGAGGAATAGAGAAGAAAATTGGGTCTCTCTCTAGAGAAAAATTCATTTATTCATTTATGCATGCATCATTCATTTATATTCAGCAAATATTTATGAAGCGCTCTGGGCTCAGTTCCATGTTTTGGGAATGGGAATTACCTCCACGTTTGGTGAAAATAATGTCTAAGAGAGATTCTTCCTAGTGAATATGTTATTTTAGGCATATGATAATGTCAGGTTGTCTGATAGGAGTTGTGCTTCTGACAATTCTTTCGCCCTCCAGGGAGGATCTTGGCATTTACCCAGAGAAGCATTCTAACATGTCCACAGGAGGGAGTGGTAAAGAACTTAGAAACGTGTCAGTCACTAGAAGGCGTCTTGGCCCCGGGAAAGCCAAGTATTTGTATGATGGAGGCATGGAGTGGATTTTGGCTTACGTCTTTCATCACTTGGCTGAGTCCCTTGTCAGATAAAAAGTAGCCGCTGAGAGCATTAGTGGAAACAATCATCAGCCTAAGCTTCCTGTAAGAGCAGCAGACTGGGCTGAGGAGGCCTGGGTGTGGGCTGAAGACAGCGGCAGTGGTCCTCATCCACACAGACCCATCGTGGTCTAGAGCCCTCGTGGCACCAGCCGAGATGCATCCTGGCTGCGTGCAGACACTGCGGCCAGTCTTCCAACAGCAGTGGTCCCCGGTCAGTGGTGAGCCCAGGACGGACAAGCGAAGCAAAGAGGTGCCTGCAGGCCCCTGGTGACAATTTGGACAAGCAGATTTCTTATCTGAAGGTGGACTCTGCTGACGGTGTGGGCCTGGCTGCCTCCATGGGGGCAATGCGGTAGTAGAAGCAAGCCAGCAGCAGTGGTCACCCCTAAGCTGGGTTGCCCCTTTGCAGCTGGCTTCCCTGCCCAAGGTGAGAAAATGTGGAACACTCCCCAGCGGGTGCAAATATGTAGAAGGAATTTGAATAGAATCCATCCCCACCCCACCCCCACTTCCTCCAGGGAGCATGTTTCCTCCCTCCCTCTCCATTTTGTTCTCATTTTCAGTTCTTCTGTGTCCAGCTAAAACCTTTCTGTTGTTAAAAATGAAATTAGAACCAAAAGGAGAAGGGGGAGGCTTTGTGGCCAAAGATGACACTGAAAAAGGTGGCAGTTGGTGGCAGCTTTACGTTTCCCCAGCTGGTCAGAATCCCTCAAATAAATATGCAGAAAGTCACCGACGTCTCTGGTACCCACAGATCTGCTGAAGTAGAGCAGCACTGCGGGACCACTGCGTGCCTGTGAGCTCTTGCTACAGCAGTGCCACTCGGACCCCAGGGACCTTCCAGCCTCCCTCACCTGGACTTCTCCCCTTCTTCTTTCTTGGGCTTGGGGCTCTTCTCTCCTGTCAGCACCTACCCCCATGCTGTGAATGCCCTTCCCCAGTTCTGGAAAGATTTATGTCCTTTGGAGGAGCAGGTTTTAAAGCCAAAAGGTTTTTTTGTGATGGGCAGAAGCACCAATAACGACACCACCGTGGCCTGGCCCCTTGGTAGAGGCCTGTGCGGTCAGATTTTTGGCCAGTAGGGTGACGTGAGGGGGCTCTCCCTGGGTCCTGAGTGAATCAAGTGCCCTCAGAGGAGTGAGGACCAATGTGTCTGCTCAGGTTTCCCTCACCAAGAGGCAAGCTCTGCAGGGTGAGGCCTCGGCTAAAATCTACGGTGAGGCCTTGAATTGGCACAGCTTTTTCTGGCAGGGTTTTCTGGCCCACTGGGCTGAGCTCTGCCAAAAAGCCATCTGAGCCCTCACTTTAGTGCTGATGTAAGGAAGTGATTATGACTGGAAACCTGAATCTGGAATGTGGTCTCTTCAGGCCCAGGGTACTTCTGGTGCGTCTTGCTGGGTAAAATGGGCTTTTCCAGCTCCGTGGGCGGCCTCACTGCGACTGGTAAGAGCATCTAGCTGGGAGGCGTGAGTCGTGGTCCAGCTTCGGTCAATCACCCACTGTGTGACTTGAGACAACTCACTTAGCATCTCTGGGCCTCACATGAACCTCTCAGCACTTTCCACTTCAAGACAGTTTATGTAATCAAGTGTGTTATTAATTTGGTGTCATTCTTTCCCCATAGTTTATGTAGACAGGAAGTGGAGTTGTGCTAGAAAGAAACCCAGCGAAGCTAAAACACACATACACAAAATCCCTCGGCATCTCTCCCGTTGAGTTTCAGTTGTCAGAAGGTGCTGCTAAAGGACAGCTTGATTTTTCTTTATGCAGCTTGTCTGCAAATGGCGCTAGAATGAAAATATTCCCTTTCATCTTTGTGACAGAAATATGCTTCAGTAATTCTTTGTGAAAATGTACATGATACGCTGCCGTAGTTACAGTGAGTTAGGTTTAAGTGGCAAATGCCTACTGATAAAGACTTAATTAAAGACACAGTAGCAGTGGGAGGTCATTATAGTCATTACAGTCCTGGCTTTACTGTGAGGGCCCAGCACTGAATTGTAGGAGCACATTATCGCTGCGTAGTGTCTTGGTGTGATGGGGCACAGTGATCCCATTCACTGTACTTAGACTTTCCTTGACGGTGGGATCGGTGTTTTATGCGAATGCCCTGGTTCCACTCTATTTTAATGTCGGTTCTGTGCCTCGTTTAAAAATACGTGATGGAGTAAATCAGTAATCTCATGCAGGGGCTTTCTGTTTCATCTTTTTTTTTGGACACGCGGGGTATGTGAAGGGTGGTGAAGGTGCCCTGGATCTTCTTTATGGCAGCACATCTGTAAGCCTTAGAAGGGGGAATTCTGAGCCCTCGTAGAGGAAAATGTGGTGAGGCCAGCAACTCTGTCTTTGCCTGGGATGGAGCCATGGGTGGTGCAGTGGGAAGGCCTGGCATAGCTGACTTCGAGGTGGTGGTGAGGTGTGGCAAACTGCTGGCTCCCATTTCTGAGCAAGGAAGCAGAGCTGTCAGCGCTGCCAGGGGCCTCTGCCTCTAGGTCTGTCCAGGGCGCTGTTATATCACTTTGAGAGCCCTGCTCCAGGCCAGATCCCAGGCAGAGTGCCTTTGTGCATCCGAGGACAGACCCTTCCCCAGACTTGCAGGAAAAGGGCAGGGTCTTGAACTGGGTTTCTTGTCATGTAGGTTGGAATAGTGGTGTCAAAGGATAAGAGTCACTAGCAGTTTGCCAATGTGGTTAAGAATATTGTCAGCATTATTAGTTACCTCCAATTGAATAAATAATAAAGGTCGTTTAAGCGTGAAGGTCCATCAAAATGGGAGTCTTCTAAGAAAGTAGAACGGTGGTTGCCAGAGGCTTGGGGCAGGGGGAAGTGGGGAATTATTGTTTAACGGGTACAGAGTTTCAATTTGGGAAGATGAAAAAGTTCTGGAGATGGAGAGTGGTGATGGCTGCACAACAACGTGGATGTACTTATGCCACTGAACTGTACACTTAAAAATGGTTAAGATGGCAAAGTTTAGAAAATGCCAGTCTTCTGCCTCTTTGAAGTCTGAGATAATTAGTTTGTGCGTTATTAGATATTCTGTTCATCAGCTGACATTGTAGAAGGTTTTATCCTTTTTCTCAGAGACACTCTTTTTTCTGACTCTTGCCTTGATGTTAGCTTGCCTAATGTTTCTTCAATAGGCATTTCTGTTCTATTTCTGGTCCCTGACCAGAATGATGTAATGAGATGTACAGATCCAATAAGATGAGACTCATGGTGTACGATTTTAGGACATCCAGGAAATACACCTCAAAATATCTTCCCCATCATTCTGTTGCTGATGCTGGAAAGAGTCCGACTAGTAATTCATTCTTTGGGTTACTTTAGAAGCTATGGATAACTCTAAAGAAACAAAAGCATGTTCAGGAAGGGGCTCCTTGGCTCTTTCAGAGTAGTCCTAGGCCATCAAGGCTCAGATGAAATTAAATGGGACCCCGCAAGTCCTCCTTAGGTCCTGAGTCCTGATACTTCCTGAGCTGCTTGGCTGGTTCCTGACTATGGTTATTGGTTAAGACCTGGCTGTTGGCTACTTGATTTGACTGGTCACAACTCTCAGCTTACTGGTTGGATCTGACTTTGCTTTGCCTAACTGAATCATCTGCTGCCTCCTGGCCCAGCTTTGATATGTAGCTGCATCTCTTCTGGCATCTACCTCTAGCAAGTCCCAAGTTTGAGTTTTACCATGTTTCACCAGTGTTCAGGGGCTTAGTTTAAAATGCCAATAATCTTTTAAGGAGCGACTACTCCTCCTTGAACCACTCAAGGATGAAGTTCCAGAAAGAGAAGTATTGGATCCTTGGTTGGATGGTGGGACTAGGATGGAGAGAAATATTCAGTGATGGAAGATTTTAGCACCTCACTCTCAGCAATTGATAGAACTGGTAGACAGAGATCAGCCAGGCTACAGAAGACCTGAACAAACCATCAAACAGTAGGATCTAGTTGACATTTATAGAACACTTCACCCGACAATAGTGGAATATACATTCTTTTCAAGCGCTCATGGAACATTCACCAAGATAAACAATATATTTTCCCCCCTTTCTTTTAAAAGAATTAAAGAAAATTTTTATACAATTTTTAAAGGTTGCCTTCCATTTACAGTTATTACAAACTATTGGCTATATTCCCCATGTTGTACAACACATCCTTGAGCCTATTTTATACTCAGTGGATTGTACCACCCACTCCCTTATCCCATGTTGCCTCTCCCCATCTCCCCACTGGTAACCTCTATTTTGTTCTCTATATCTGTGAGAAGATAGACCATATTTTTTTTTTCTCATTTTATTTTATTTAAAAATATTTTTACTAGAGTATAGTTGCTTTATAATGTTGTGTTAATTTCTGCTGTACAGTAAAGTGAATCAGCTGTGTGTATACATATATCCACTCTTTTTTAGATTTCCTTCCCATTTAGGTCACCACAGATCACTGAGTAGTGTTCCCTGTGCTAAACAGTAGGTTCTCATTAGTTATCTATTTTATACATACTAGTGTCTATATGCCAATCACAATCTCCCAATTCATCCCATCCCCCCTTCTCCCCTTGGTAACCATGTTTGTTCTCTACATATGTGACAGATAGACCATATCTTAAATCATAAATCAAACTATAAAATTTAAAATAATTGAAATTATATTATTTTCTTGAACCATAACGGAATCAAGCTTGAAACAATAAAAAGACAACAGAAAAATCTCCAGATATTGGAAATTAAACGACACAGTTCTAAACAACCCATAGGTCAAAGAGGAAACCATCAAAAGGAATTTTAAAAACACATAGAATTGAATAAAAATGAAAACAACAGATCAGCATTTGTGGGATGCAGTGCTAAGAGGGAAATTTATACCACTAGATGCTTGTGTTAGAAAAGAGGAAAGGTCTCAGATCAATAATCAAAGTTTCTACTTCCAGAAACTAGAAAAAGAAGATCAAAATAAATGCAAAGCAAATAGAATAAAATAATAAAGAGCATAAATAAATGAAATTAAAAACAGGAAAATAACAGAAAAATGAATGAAACAAGTTAGTTATTGAAAAGAAATTAATAAAATTGATAAATCTCTAACAAGGTTGACAAAGATTAAAAAAAAATACAAAAATCCCCAATAACAAGAGTGAAACAGAGGATATCACAACAGATCCTGTAGTTATTAAAAGGATAATAGGGCAATAGTAAAAACAAGTTTATGCTCAGACATTCCAAACATAGAAGAAATTGACCAATTTCTCAAAAAACACAAGTTACCAAAATTCAGCCAAGATTAAATGGATAACCTAAGTAGTCCTATAATTAATTTAAAAATTGAATTTGTAATTAAATAGCTACTGAAAAAGAAATCTCCAGGCTGAGACGGTTTTACTGAGAGGATTTTGTCAAACATTCAAAGAAGAATTAACACCAATTTTACACAATCTATTGCAGAAAATAGAAGAGGAGGGAATACTTTCCAACTCATTTTATGATGTGAGTGTTATCTGGGTTCCAAAACCAGGCAAAGAGAGCACACAAAAAAGAAAACTATATGCAAAATCTCTTATGAACTTATATGCAAAAATCTTCAACAAAATTTTAGCAAATCAACTCCAACACTTTATAAAAAGAATAATAGAACATGACCAAGTGACATTTATTCCAGGTATGCAAGAGTAATTGAATATTTGAAAATGAATCAATGTGATCCACTAGCCCAACATCATATGATAATATCAATTGAGGCAGAAAAAACATTTGACAAAATTTAATACCTATTCTTGATAAAAATTCTCAGCATATTAGGAATAGATGGGAACTTCCTCGAACTCATAAAAACCCTACAGATAACTTAATGGTGAACGACTGAATACTTTCCCTCTAAGATTAGAAACAAGACAAGGATGTCTGCCTTCACTACTCTTATTCAACATAGCGCTGGAAGTTCTAGCCACTGTGATAAGGTAAGAACAAGAAATAAAAGGAAGATAGTTTGGAAAAGAAGAGATAAGACTGTGTCTGAAAACAACATGATCCCAAGGAGTCTACAAAAAACCTTCTAAAACTGAGTTCGATAAAATCAACACAGAAAATCAATTGCATTTCTTTCTACTGACAATGAAAAAAAAATACAGCACTATCCACAATTGCTGCAGAAAATGAAGTACTTAATGAAGTACTTAGGTATAAATTTAACAAAACATGCAGAATCTGTGTGTTGAAAATTACAAAATGCTGATAAAAGATCTAAATATTTGCAGACATAATGTGGATTGGAAGACTCAACACAATAAAGATATCAATTCTTTCTAACTTGAGCTATAGGTTTAATGTAACTCTTAGCAAAATCTCAACAAAATCTTTTGTAGGCTATACAAGCTTGTGCCAAAATTCATATGGAAAGGGAAAAGCTCTTTAATAGCCAGAAAAAATTTGAGGAAGAGAAATGTTTCTTCTTGATATTAAGAATTATTATATAACTAAAATAATCAGGACAGTGTGGTATTTGCATAGGGATAGACAGACAGATCAATGGAACTGAATAGAGAACCTAGAAATAAATCCACACAAATATGCCCAATTAATTACTGACAAAGGAGCCAAAACAATACAGTGGAGGAGCGATAGCCTTTTCAATAAATGGTGCTGGGGCAATTGGATATCAATAGGCAAAAAAATGGGATATTGACCTAAATCTCACACCTTATACAAAAATGAACTCAAAATGGATTGGACTTAAATGTGAAACATAAAACTATAAAACTTCTGGAAAAAAATAGGAGAAAATTTTTGTGACCTCAAACTAGGCAAAGAGTTCCCAGACTTGGCATCAAAAGCATAATCCAGAAAAGGAAAAATTGATAAATTGGACCTTTTTAAAACTAAAATTTTTGCTTTGTGAAACACTCTTTTAAGAGGAATGAAAAAGACACATTACAGACTTGGGGGAAACATTTGCAAGTCACATATCTGACAAACAACTTGTATGTAGAACAAAGAAAGAACTCAAAACTCAACATTAAAAAACCAAAGAATCCAATTAGAAAATGGGAAAACAACATGGACGGACATTTCTGAAAAGGATATACAGATGTTAAGCACATGAAAGATGTTCAACATCATCAGGCATTAGAGATGTAAATTAAGAATGTGATATATCACTATACACCTCTCAGAATGGCTAAAATAAAAAACAGTGATAACACCAAATGCTGGCAAGATTGTGGGAAAACTGGATCACTCATGCATTGCTGATGGGAATTAAAATTATACAACCACTCTTGAGAATAGGTTGGCAGTTTCTTAAAAATAAAACATGCAATTACCATACAACACACTAATTGTGCTCTTGGGCATTTATCTCAGAGAAATGAAAACTATGTTCACTCAGAAACTTGGACAGGAATGTTCATTGAAGATTTATTAATAGCCCCAAACTGGAAACTACAGAAATGTCCTTCAATGGGTGAATGGTTAAACAAACTGTGGTAACATCTATATGGTGGAATAGTACTCAGCAGTGAAAAGGAATGAACTACTGATATATACAACTTAGATAAACCTCAAGGAAATTATGCTGAATTTTAAAAAAAGCCAATTCCAAAAGGATACATACTATATTATTCCATTTATAAAACCCTTGTCAAGTAATAATTATAGAAATGGAGTGGTTGCCAGAGGTTGGTGGTGTTGATGTGGGGGGAAGGGGGCTGAATGTGGCTAAGAAGGGGTAACACAAGGGAGTGTTATGGTGATGGGAGAGTTCTGTATCTTGACTGTGGTGGTGGTTACATGAAGCTACACACGTGATAAAATTGCATAGAGCACCATACACACGCACGAATGTATAACTGGTGAAATCTGGGTAAGCTCTATGGTTTGTATTATCAATTTCCTGATTTTGATACTGCACTATAGAACAATAGTTTTGTAAGATGTTAACATATGGGAAGGCTGGGTGAAGGGTGCACAGGACCTGCTTGTATATTTCTTTGTGACTTCCTTTGAATCTATAATTATCTCAAAGTAAAAAGTTAAAAAAACGCCAATAATTCTCAAAGGGGTGACTTCTGTCTCAGATGGAAGAGTGTAGATTCTTCATTGGAGGGCAGAGCTGTGACGGTAGGTGGGGGAGAGAATATTGAAAATGGACAAAAGATTTCCAAAGAAAAATTACAATATTTCCTGTTTATTTTGGGGGCCAGAGCCTACCAGGACATTATATTGACATAGTTTCTGGGTTGGGGTGTGGGAACAAAGCTTTGAAAGACATGGGATATGTTTAAAATTTGTATTTATTGAAAACGTTATTTTTTTAACAATTAAAATACAGAAAAGTAAGAAGAAAATTAAAGTCTATGCATATTCTCAGTATCCAGAATTATCTATTGTTAGCAGATGGTATATTTGTTTCTAGTCTTCTTTTTTTTTTTCATTTTAAAGAAAAATCACTCTATTATTTTTCCACGGAAGTTATATTTTGGGGATGAAGCAAGGAGATGTTTGAGAGAAATGAGAGGAAAGAAAGAGATAACAAAAGCCAAGATCCCTATTCTATCTTCTTAGTTTTCTTAGTTTTTTGTTTTATTTTCTTTAGTTTGATCCCCTTTTTCTGCCTGACAAAGGGAGGCTGAATTCCTTTAACTGCACCAAGTATTCAAGGGGATGTTTTAGGCACCACAATGATCTGGTTTACTGCTAAAGAGCAGATGCCCCTGGCGCAAAATTCAGTCAATAACTGAGTTTGGAAGCTCAGTAAAGACAGATAATTTTGAACAGGCGTAGTATTTAGAAACGGTTAACCACTGGAGAGTGTGGAAATTGTTCATTATAAGCATAGGCTGGGAGGTTAATTTTCTGTTTTCTTACTGGCTATTTAGGTATCTTCCACTCCAGCAATTTACTTTTTAATTTTCATAAAGTGAATCTATTACTGGATATCAGAACTGTTAGTGACTGAAAATAGGGAAACAGAAAATATTGTATGTTCTTTGTGCGACATACTTTTCACCTGCAGTTGGGTGCAGGTCTGCTTGGAGCAAAAGATTTGAGGATATAAGTTTGATCTCTTTAACCTTTCATGCTGGCTTTATTAAAAACAGACTTATTATCTATCTAACTCAAAGAGTTATCTTGGAAAAGATGATTGAATTCTGGACAAGAAAATATCCTTTAGTGAGGAATGTTGGGGAGAACTGTGCATATACAAGGAATTTGAAGGACCAAAGGCACAAGACTGCAAATGTCAGCTTGACCTGGAAGACCATATAGAGGCACACTTGTGCATCACAAATGGACCTCCTGGGGCAATAAGTACAAAGTATGGAATGTTTAAGACTGTGAAAAGAGATCTAAACACTGAGAGGGCTGATGGGATTTTTTGGAACAGCTTGAGATAAAATTCACATACCATGCAATTCTCCCATTTATAGTGTACAGTCTGCTTTATTCACAGTTATGCAACCATCATCACAGTCAATTTTAGAACATTTTCACCACCCCCAAAAGAAACTCCATACCCTACTCCTCACCCCCACCCCCAGCCCTAGGCAACCACTAATCAATTTTTTGTCCCTATAGATTTACTTATTCTGAACATTTCATACAGACGGAATCGTATAATATCTGGTCTTTTGCCATTGGCTTCTTTAATTTACACAGTGTTTTCAAGGCTCATTCATCTTGTAGCATGTATCAGTACTTCACTCCTTTTTATATTTCATTTAATAGTTAATTTCATTTAATATTCCACTGTATGGGTATCTACGTTGTGTTTAGCCATTCATCAGTTAATGGATATTTGGGTTGTTTCCACCTTTTGGCTATTATGAATAATACTGCTATAAACATTCATGCACAACTTTCTGTGTGGACATATATTTTATTTTTCTTGGGTAGATATCTAGGAGTGGAATTGCTGAGTCATATGGTAACTATATGCTTGATCATTTGAGGAACTGACAGACTGTTTTAGAAAGTGCACTATTGTATACTCTCTCCAGCAGTGTATGAGTTTTCAGGATTTTTGACATCCTTGCCAATACTTATTACTGTCCATACTCTTTATTATCACAATATTAGTAGGTGTGAAGTGGTATCTCAATGTGATATTGATTTGCATTTCCTTGCTGATTAATGATGCTGATCATCTTTTCATGTGCTCATTGGTCATTTGTATAGCTTCTTTGGCAAAATGTCTGTTCAGATCTTTTCCCAATTTTTAAATTGGGTTGTCTTTTTTTGTTATTGAATTGTAAGTGTTCTTTATATATTCTAGCTTTAATCCTTTATCAGATATATGATTTGCAAATGTTTTCTTCCATTCTGGGAATTGTCTTTTCACTTTCTTTATAGTACCCTTTGATGCACAAAGCTTTTAATTTTTAAGTCTAATTTATCTATTTTTCCTTTTGTTGCTCATGGTTTTGATGTCACATCTAAGAATTTATTGGCAAATCTGAGGTTGTGAAGATTTATCCCTGTGTTTTCTTCTAAGATTTTCATAGTTTTAGAAAGGTACAGTGTGTACGGTGTGAGGGAAGGGTCCAGCTTCATTCTTTTGTGCATGGCTATGTAGTTGTACCAGCACCATTTGTTGACTCCTGGTGGATTTTTAAAAAAATTTATTTTATTCAAGTATAGTTGCTTTACAATGTTGTGTTAATTTCTGCTGTATGGCAAAGTGATTCAGTTACACATATATATATTCTTTTTCACATTCTTTTCCATTATGGTTTATTACAAGATATTGAATATAGTTCCCTGTGCTATACATTAGGACCTTAATGTCTATCCATTCTGTATATTCTGGTGAACTTTTAATGGGTTGTACATCCTATTTTTCAATCCATGGTATTGGAAACCTTGATGACTGAGTCCATTCATTTTATAAAGGAGGCAAATCTGCCCTGTCTATATTTGGAGTCTTTTAACCTGTATGGTGCTTCAGGTGGGGCAGAAAGGCAAGACTATTGTGGCAGCCACTAAGGTGACTTGAAGTCTGGTTATGGATCAAGGTCCAGTCAGGCTCCTTGGAATGCTCCTGCTCTGGTGAGGAGATACCACCTGTGCATTGGAGCTAGCCTGTGACCTGGGGGCCCTCGGCTTCAGGCTTCCTCGATACAGCTGCTTTAGACCTGTCGGAGCTTACTGGATGGTGGGAGGGGAGGCAGAGGGCATGCATTTCAGAACTGGTTTCTTTCCTTGAGACTGAGACATTTGATTTTCTTCCAGAGTTTCATGTTTCTTACACTTCCTATGTTTTCTTGAATAATATCTTAGCCTCTTAAAACCAGATGAGAAACTAATGTTTTAGGGTAAGATACCCAATAGGGAATTGGGGGAAATAACATGCGAGGGGGAGCTGATGGAAAAAGCATTGAGGCTGGGTCCTCATCCTGCCACTGCCTTGGTTGGCAGTGTGACTTGGACCAGATAATAATGATAGGGACTGTATTAGTTTTCTAGGGCTGCCATATCAGAATATCACAGACTGGGTGGCTTAAATAACAGCAATTTATTTTCTCACAGCTCTGGAGGCTGGAAGTATAAGATCAAGGTGTTGGCAGTGATGGTTTCTCCTGAGGCTTCTCTCCTTGGCTTGCAGATGGCCACCTTATGCTGTGTCCTCACATGGTCTTTTCTCTGTGTGTGTGCTCCCTGGTGTCTTTTCCTCTTCCTATAAGGATACCAGTCATATTGGATTATAGTACACCCATATGACCTCATTTAACCTTTAAAAAATTTTGTACTGTTTTATTTTTTAAGCATTGTGATGTGAACAATGAGCTGAGGATACTATTTTTTTTTTTTTGGTGTTTATTAAAGCCAAATCTTTAATTAAAGCCAACTTAAAAATTTTTTTTTATTGGAGTAGAGTTGATTTACAATGTTGTATTAGTTTCAGGTGTACAGCAAAGTGTGAATATATTATTTTTATTATAATTTTGCTCTGAATTTAAAAAAAACTACAAAAGCAGAAAGACTAGAAAAATCATCTCCTAGGTATCTATCACCTTGCCTCAAAAAGCATCAACTCATCAAAATCTGATTTCATTTCCATGCAATTAACCTGCAGCAGATTCCAGAGGGCACATAATTTTATCTGTAAGTATTTAAAAAATAGTTTTCCAGTTATTTTGAGATACTATTGATATATAACATATGTAAGTTTAAGGTGTACAATGTGATGATTTTATACATGTATAAATTGTGAAAGGATTACCACAAAAGGTTAGTTAACACCTCTATCCCCTCACATAATAACCATTTTGTGTGTGTGTGTGGTGATAACTTTTATGAGCTGTTTCCTTAACGACTTTCAAGTACATAATGCAGTATTGTTAGTTATAGTCACCAAGCTGTACATTAGATCCGCAGAACTTATTTATCTTATAGCTGGAACTTTGTACCCTTTTACCAACATCTTCCTATTTCTACCCGCCTCCTCCCCAGCACCTAGCAACCACCATTCTACTCTCCATTTTTTTTTTTTTTCGCGGTATGCGGGCCTTTCATTGTTGTGGCCTCTCCCGTTGCGGAGCACAGGCTCCGGATGCGCAGGCTCAGCGGCCATGGCTCACAGGCCCAGCTGCTCCGCGGCATGTGGGATCTTCCCGGACCGGGGCACAAACCTGTGTCCCCTGCATCGGCAGGCGGACTCTCAACCACTGCGCCACCAGGGAAGCCCTCCATTTCTTTGAGTTTGGTTTTTTAGATTTCACATATGAGTGAGAATATACAATATTTGTCTTTCTCTGTCTAACTTATTTCACTTAGTATAATGCCCTCCAGGGCTTTCCATGTTGCCACAAAAGGCAGGATTTCCTTCTTTTTAATGGCTGAATAATATTCCATTGTCTATAATACCACATTTTGTCTACTCATTCATTTATTGAAGGACACAAAGGTTGTTTCCATGTCTTGGCTATTGTGAGTAGTGCTGCCACGAACATGAGAGAGGATGTACCTCTTCAAGATAGTGACTTCATTTCCTTCAGATATATACACAGAAGAGGGATTGCTGGATCCTATGGTAGCTCTAATTTTAATTTTTTGATGAGAACCTCCATACTGTTCTCATCATTTAACCTTAATTACCTCTTTAAAAGCTCTATCTCCAGTTACAGTCACATTGGGGGTTAGGGCTTCAACATGTAAATTTTTTGGGGAAAACATTCAGTTCATAACAGTGATGATGATGATGATGATAATAATAATAAAATAGAGGGCAACATTTATTGAGTTGTTACATATCCCAGACAGTATTATAATTGCTGTCTATGGATTATCTCATTTAATTTTCACAACAACCTATAGAACAGGTACTATTACTATTATCTCCTTTTACAGAGGCACAAAAGCTGCCCAAAGCAAGACACCTAGTGAGTTATAGGGTTAGGGTTTTGATTTTAGAGTCCAAGCTCTTATCTCCTAAGCTATCATAGCTCTAGACATCAGGGGTACTCATGTCATCCATGTGTACAATGGATTAGATATTGTTTAGGATCTTTTCCAGACCTAACATTCAACATTGTATTGGACTACACATTGTTTTTTTAAATTAATTATTTTTTTTTCTTTTATTAAATTTTTTAAATTAATTTTTATTGGAGTATAGTTGCTTTACAGTGTTGTGTTAGTTTCTGCTGTACAGCAAAGTGAATCAGCCATACGTATACATACATCCCCTCTTTTTTGGGTTTCCTTCCCACTTAGGTCACCACAGAGCATTGAGTAGAGTTCCCTGTGCTCTACAGTAGGTTCTCATTAGGTTCTCTATTTTATGCATAGTATCAATAGTATATGTGTGTCAATCCCAATCTCCCAGTTCATCCTACCCTCCGTCCCTTTCCCCGTTGGTATCCATACATTTTAAACTACTTATAAGGAAGGCCCAGTTTTAGGTGCTTTGGAAAATGATGAAAGGGGGCTGGTTTTACTGTAAACTTTTTTCTCTGCTCCAGTCCTTGTTTTCTTGCGTTATTGTTTATGGTCACATCCCTTGTTTATATCCTGGTCTGTTTTAGGGTGCTTGTGGCATTCCTCCTTGCCTCAGTTTTGTTTGGTTCCTTGTCTCGTCACACAGAACAGTTCCTAAGGGGTTTGAGTTCTCCCTTGCTTGCAGGAAAGAAGGAATCTGCCCTGCCTTTGAACTCAAGTTCCTGCTCCCAGTGACAGTGTGTCCATTGCCACCTGTCTGCCTATACCTCTGCCATTCACCTGCCTTAGGTCTCAGACGCCCCCTCTCTTCTCAGACAGGGTGCTAGTTGATGACCTGCTTTCCTCCAGGGAGCCCGTGCAATGCCTGGCCCCCTGTTCTCCCTGACTTAGCTCATACTGGCAGCTGTGTGGCATTTAGGAGATGCTGAAAGTAAACTTGGTACAATAGGGACAAAATACTTGACTTTAAACCCACAGTACCCTGGGTCATTAAAATAATGGCATTACGGTTTTAACTTTCAGCTTGTTGCAAGGCTACATTTTAAGAGGAGTCCCAGTTGCCTGCCAGTTCCTGCTTTTATGCCTTGGGATTTCTAGCAGCCTTCTATCACACGCCGGCATTTCAGATTCACTCAGTGCAATTAAAGAAATTGCATGACTGCTAGTTTCTCTCCTTTTTTTCTCCCTCAGATAAATTGTAGAGCTCAACTTGATTAAAACATTTATTAAGTGAGATTTAATAGATTCCAGTAATGCTGAGTGTGTGTTCGTGTGTGTGGGCGCATGTGCATGCACTCATTATCCATTTCTTCTGTGTGTGCCAATAATGGCCATGTGCACATAGAGAACTGTTCATGGAACTCGCTTTTTTCTGCAATTTGCCAGCAATGTCAAATTAGGAGGTTTAATGGATTCCTACACAGAAATTCCTAGTGTGGTTGTATTAGCAGCAAGTTTCATTAAAAAGGGCTATTTTTCTCTACTGGGATTTCAGTAAAGAGACAGTGTTTATTTTTTCAGTGGAAAATTGATTGTAACTAAGAGGCTACTTGGCTTGAAAGTGGGGAATTATCATATCATATGATTAAATGAAAGCTTACCTTGTTATAAGGTAACTAGACATATCCCAGTAGAATTGAGACAATGTTTGATTAAGCCAGATTTTCCTACTTTATATTCAAGGAACAAATTAAAGAATAATTGAGATCCTTTTCAGATCTTTTATAAGCTGCATATATAAAGCTTCAGCTCCAGGTGGCAAAGCAATTAGCTGATGAATAAAATCAACCCCACTGTCATTCGTCAGATGTTTAAATTCTATAAACCAGATAAATTAATGTGTTCCTTAAGCCCAATAAACGGTCATGCTCCCCATGTTACGACTCAATTCCTTGGGGGAAAGGTTGGAAGCATGTTCATAGAACGGCTAGGATCTACTTAATCAGAAAGGTTGAAATTAAGTTGCCCATTTGCTTTTTGAAATAAATGTCCATCTGGTACAAAATCTATTTTCCAAGCAAAGTTGTTAGACACGATGGTTTGGTTTGTTTCAGTAAACTAAGGATAGGGCTGGACTCAGCGATGCAGCCTCCTGATTGAAGACCTTTCCGTTTCCATGTATTGGTCAGGGAAGTTATTTATAAGCAACTGAAAGTGCTCTGATTTCATTTATTCCTTGCTCCTGAGTATTAATGCAGGGAATTAGAACCTATGCTGCCTTTTATGCTTCCAGATTAATCTCTCAGAGATGAGTCTCCTGCATAAGTACAACTTACCTGCCATCGAATGATAACATGGGGGCCTTTTCTGACATTGACATCTAGATAAGGTAGACTTAGGGTCCAGAGGACATTATTTTATTAGTTGATAATTAACTTTTGTTGGCCAGTTGTCCTGCTCTGCTACTGTCATTATAAGCATTGCTTTCAGGGCCTGCTCACTGGTCTTTTACGCTTTGCCATCTGGTTTGCTTTGCATGGTGTCCATAGCTGGATCACTGTGAATGTTACAACAGAGTGTGGTCCTGTGACCACGAGCATCAGAGTCACGTGGGAGCTTGTTGGAAATGCAGAATCTCAAGTTCCCATGACCTACTGAATCATAATCTGCACTTTGTCTGATTCATGCGACGTGTAAGTTTGAGCAGCACTGTGTTAGAGCATCACCTCTTCAAATATAGTCAGGGCTGGAGTTATGCAGTGAAAGCATATGGTGAACGGGAATATCTAGTTTGTCGATTTTCTGGACCTTACAGGCTCTTTTCTTTTTTATACTTTATTCCCATTAGTCACTAGCACTTAAAAAAGAGGTTAATGAAAAAGAAGAGCTAGAACTCATTTATTATAATATTGATTATTGGAGTCTAGCATTCTTCAGGAACTGTAACAAAAATTGGCAGTTATTTATAGAAATTGAATTTAGATCTTGC
The DNA here is from genome assembly GCF_949774975.1 of Lagenorhynchus albirostris. Taxonomy (NCBI): domain Eukaryota; kingdom Metazoa; phylum Chordata; class Mammalia; order Artiodactyla; family Delphinidae; genus Lagenorhynchus; species Lagenorhynchus albirostris. The sequence continues at coordinate 33,906,978 of NC_083107.1, read as the reverse complement.
AGTCGTTATCAAGAGGACTCTGGATGAATTTTCTTGTTGAACTGCCAGCTAGGCTATCTATTAAGTGCAAAATATTGGTCCCAATATGGCATAGTAGAGAGACAACTGGATTGGATGTTCAGGCACCAACTTATCTTTTGATTATGGGCAAGCAGTTTCACTTTGAGCTTGATTTCCTTGTGTGTAAAATGAGGGATTTGGAAGCAGATGATTCTAGGGTCTCTTTAAGGTCTGAATGTTCATGATTTGATGTGACAATGTGGAAGTCTGAGTAAGATGTCCTGAATACATTAACTCAGAATTATTCCAGTGGCTGGAAACCAACCCCACACATAGATTCTCCTGATGCTGTTTGAGTAGTATTATCCCTAGCATTTGTTTTGCAGCCGTTTGGAAATTCTCTAATCATATGAGTTCCCAGGGATCAAGAGGCCAACATTTGGGTGTGATATAGGCGTGTGTGTGCGTGTGTGTGTGTGCGTACACATTTGCAGCCTATAGGGGCTATATGAATATTCATGTTGCACAGGGACTGGAGGGAATGAAGCAGCAGCATAAATATGTTTTAATGTGAGGAAGAATATGAAACTCATGAATAGCAGAATGAAGCAAGCTCAACATAATCTTTGCTGTAAAATGAAAATTTGATATTTTTCCCAGTCCCTGGTGTGTTGTATGCTGTTATTGTTTTTTTTTAAAATGATAATCTGTCTTCTTTCTCTCTTCCTTCTTCAACATGTTTTTTTTCTGGTTTTCATTTGGAGGTTTACTTTAGATTGTGTGTGAATGCTGAAGAAGTTGGGGTGATTATTTTTTGTTGTAAACTGCTTCAAGATTTGAAAAGCATTACTAGGAGAAAATTAGTTGCTTAAAGAAAAGCCTTCCGTGTTCTCTTGTATTCAGAGGGCAGTCCTGTCCAAAAGCTGCTTTGGGGGAGAGATGACCTGTAGGCTTCTTCTCATTGGGGAATTGATTCGCTCACTGATTCTTTTGAAGTTTTCTTTCTTCCTTTCTTTTTTCTTAACACAAGACTGGATTAATTGCCTACTGTGTGCTTGAAACTGGAGACAGAGAGAGGAATAATTCGCCATCACAGCCCTTAAGGGCTCATATCTTGCAGAGGAACACATGGTCTGTAATTTCCATATCCACTGATAGCTCTCACTCTGAATTTTATTGTAATGTGAGCATATAAGAAAAGTCATAATGGTTATTTGAGAGCGATTTCATTTTCTGGTTACACAGTGTTTACTCAAATTCATGTAGGGGTGTGTGTGTGTGTGTGTGTGTGTGTGTGTGTGTGTGTGTGTGTGTGTGTGTGTGTGTGTGTGTGTGTTTTGAAGGCTTTGAGTAACAGCTTAAGTGATATTAATAAAGTAGATTTCTTGTCTCCAGAGGAAGGCAGATTCTCAGTGCAAAGTATGATGTATTCGGGTAAGTGGGTTTATGTCTTAAATTGAATATATTAAAATATATCCAGGGATCTTTAAGGGCACTGCCTTACTGGGAATCTTCTGGCTCTTAAAATTGATCTTTGTAGTTTCTTGTTTTGTAATTCTGAAGAGATAAATATTCTTTCTTCAAGTTTCACAGGCACAAGACTGTGCTTTTTGAATGCGAAAGTGTGCCAATCCTAGGGGAATGGTTCTTCTGCTTCGACAAGCAAAAACATCACCTGGGGAGCTAGTTCACAATGCAGATTCCCACACTGGCTTCTTCACACCTCAAATTCCGATATGGTAGGCATGAGATGGGGCCTAGTACCCTGCATTTAAACCAGCTCCCCTAAACAGGTGATTCTGTTTAGGTGGTTTGAAGCCATGCTGGAGAACACAGGCATACCATTTCTCCCTTGGGATCATATCTAGGTATAAGCCCATATACTGTATGCTTTGAAAGTGTTTTGAAATCCATGATTGAAAGACTGATATGCAAAGGCATTAGTTTCATGATCTGACAAACGAATAAAGACTCATGAGGCCATATTACACGATGCTCAAGAACTTAGGCTCTGCAGTCAGACTGCCTAAGTTTTAATTTCCATTCCTGTGGCTGCTGGAAACAAGTCACTTAACTTCTCTAAGCCTCAGTTTCCTCAATTATAAGACAGGGGTAATAATAATTATTACTAATAATACCAAGCTAATCAGATTGTTGTGAGGAGTAAATGAAATAATGTATATGAAATGCTTAGCACAGCGCCTGGCACAGAGTAAGTGTTCAATAAATTTTGGCTGCTATTTTTTTGTAACAGCGTAACAAAAATTACGGTAAATAGGATTGCGTCCTTTTCCTTTCTTTTTAGGAAACTGTGAGCACTTTGCAGAGTACCAAGTTAATCAGCACAGAATCCCCAGGAAATGGATGAGGATTCTTCAGTCACTTTACAGTGGCCCCTTTGAACTGCTTATGTCATTTTCATGTTAAATCTGGTTAGTAGTGGCTTTGCCTCATTGCTTGGGTCTCTAGGCCTCTTGCAAGCCCTGCCACACAGACTGATTTCACACAGAGATAAGTACAGGGTGTATCTTCCTCTTTCAGGGAGTGCACACATTTTCTTTTGGTGTGATTGTCATTTACTTCATAAACTGGAACAGGTAATCTCTGTCGAACAGGATAAATGCAATTGACAGTCATGGTTTGGAGAGAATGGCTGGTGTGCTCTCAGGTCCCTAACTGCAGGGATGGGAGGATTTGTGGGATGAATGGCTGCACCTTCCTCAGAGACACTGGGATCTTCGACTTTGAGTCTCTGGATTCTCAAGTATTTCTCCAGGAAGTGGGGATACTCAAATACTCATTGAAATTGAAAGCTTGAGGACTTCCCTTGTGGCGCAGTGGTTAAGAAACCACCTGCCAATGCAGGGGACACAGGTTCGAGTCCTGGTCTGGGAAGATCCCACATGCCGCAGAGCAACTAGGCCCGTGCACCACAACTACTCAGCCTGTGCTCAAGAGCCCGCAAGCCACAACTCCTGAAGCTCGGGCGCCTAGAGCCCGTGCTCTGCAACAAGAGAAGCCACCGCAATGAGAAGACCACACACCTACAACGAAGAGTAGCCCCCGCTCACTGCAACTAGAGAAAGCCCGCGTGCAGCAACAAAGACCCAACTCAGCCATAAGTAAATAAACAAACAAATACATAAATAAATAGAATAAGACTGTCAGAGCTGCAAGGGATTTTATTAAAAAAAAAAAAATTGAAAGCTTGAGATTGGCCCGATTTAAGATGACCTGTTTCCCAGTGCTTTGCAAAATGCCAGTCTAGATTGGGTTTTTGGTTTCCTTGCTGATTGAAATAAAATTTTATCAGAATCATAAGAAATGATGCACAGATATTGTTATTTCTATCTCTCCTCCACTGATCCTCAAACCACTACACGCTGGAAACACCTGAACTCTGTTCAGCTCCCAGAGTTCTGGTTTAATTGGTCAGGGTTTTTTTTTTTTTTGCGGTACGCGGGCCTCTCACTGTTGTGGCCTCTCCCATTGCGGAGCACAGGCTCCGGACGCGCAGGCTCAGCGGCCATGGCTCACGGGCCCACCCGCTCCGCGGCATGTGGGATCTTCCCGGACCGGGGCACGAACCCCTGTCCCCTGCATCGGCAGGCGGACTCTCAACCACTGCGCCACCAGGGAAGCCCCCTGGTCAGGGGGTTTGACCTTGAGACTGGGAATTTAAAAAGCTCCTCAGGTTATTCTAATGTCTAGCCAAGTTTGAGAACCTCTGCTTTACAGGATAATTCTACATGTACTCATCTTTGGCTTTTTATATGCACATTCCCTGAGATGTCAAATTCATCTTCCAGCTTTTCCCACATACTTTATGAATTTTTGAAAATAAAGAGACCTTCAGAATTACCCTAGACCAGTGGTTCTAAACCAGGGTTGATTTTGTCCCTCGTGGGATATCTGGCAATCTCTGGAGACATTTTTGACTCACAACTGGGGCACGAGTGAGCCTGTGCTATTGGCATCTGGTGGATAGAGGCCAGGGACGCTGCTAAACATCCTACAACGCACAGGATGCTGCCTCCCCTACCCTCCAACAGAGAAGTATCCTGCCCAAGATGTTAATAGTGTCAACATTGAGAAACTCTGCCTTAAACTTGATCTCTCTCATTTTACAAATGGGAAGATAGATGATATCTTGATTTGCCCAAGGATTCATGCATAATTATTGGCAGAATAAAATTCCTAACAATTGTAGCATTACAGTGGAACCCTGCCCTTATGCTCTCCCCTCCCTTTTAACCTACCGCCCTAGGGAAATTTGTTCTTCATCTTGTTTCCTTTTCCCTCTCAAATATCACCAGGCTCTCAACGGTGGTGACATGTTTCCTGTATTATAGTATTTCAAATTTTTTAAATTAAAAAAAAAAGGACGTAGGATAAATTGCATAGGCTCAATAAGCACCTTTTTTCTTTCTTTTTTTTTTTCCTCTTGGAGGGAATAATAACTTGGTGCTGGGCCTGGGTTGCTTTGTTCTGAAAGCAGCTCTGATTGGGAGTTACATAAATCTATGATTAATTTAAAAAATGGCCAAACGAGGTAACTGTCACTTCATAAACCTGGTTTGGTGAGCAAAATGTTTCTAACTTAGGCACCCACAAAATGAAATTATACAACGTCTTCTTGGTGACGAGAAGGCCGGCAGAGCCGCTGCAGTCCTCCTTCAAAGCAGGGATCGTGTTCACGTGCCTGCACACGTGACTCGGCGTGTGGCTGTGCATGTGGCTGTGCACGTGACTATGCAGGTGCCTGCGGGCGTGCTGGTGCACGTGCACGTGAGTGCGTGCCCGTGCGCGTGAGTGCGTGCCGTGCGTCTGCGTGCCGTGCGTCTGCGTGCCCGTGCGTCTGTGTGTTGCGGGATGCCGGGGCGCAGTCTCTTAGCTCCAGAACTGCTTGGAGCGAGTTTGGGAAGCTGATGGCGACTTTGAGTTCGGAACCTGTGAGTACACCTTCCTTTACTTGCATATTCCCTCAGTACCACCCCCCTCCCCCCCATCTTCACCTCAGCTAAAGTAATTAACTGTGGTTATTTCTGGAAGGTAGGATTTGGGATTATGCGTGTGTAAAGTGTATTTCTTTTTTACTTTATTCTTTCTACTTTTTCTGTGAATGCGTTTCTGTAATAAAAATGCAAGCTTTTAATCAAATATTATAACTGCAGAATCACTTGGGAGCTTCTGAACAAAACCCTCGGGCGCCATCCCCAGAGACTGTGAGTCCGTTGGTTTGGGGTGGGGTCCAGGAAAGGGTGTCTGAGTTTCCCCAGGAGGTTCTTCTGTGCGGCTAGATTGGAGACCCCGGGTCTAGGAGAGAGGTTCTCAACTTTGTCTGCAGAGCTGCAGAAAACACCCATGCCTGCCTGGGTGCACCTGCAGAGGTTCTGATTGAGTTGGTCTGGAGCTGGGCCTGGGCTTTGGCAGTATTAAGCGTTCCCCAGGTGATTCAGGCATTGGAAGGGCTGCTTGGTATCCCTAAGGATTTTTTGGGGGGGATTATCTTATTTTTGCTCTCTTACCAAGCTTCCCTTGTCAACAGAGTTAATGATATTGCTCTAAACTTTGATCACAGGACTAGAAACAAGGGTCCATCCCCTTTGGGGGGCAGTAACAGTCAAAGTTAGGGGAACACTAATTTTAAAGATAGATTGTATTTTTCATTGTTGAGAAAAGGATGAGCTTGAAGGAGATTTTACTTACTAAAACTCACTTATCTTCATAAACTACCCTAAGAAGATTCATAAAGAGTAAGGAGCTGCCTCTGGGGTGCAAAGAGACCTATGCAGTAGGTACTAACAAATGTTTTTAGTCTCCAAATACTTCTGCCTCTCTTTCCTTTTGCTCCACCCCTGCCCCCGGCCTTTTTTTTTTTTTAAGGAAGGAAGGGTCTCCTTCCAGTTGTATCTTAACAGACTCTTCTGTGATGATGCCCAGGTTGAATTCGGGACTTTGTTTTGTTAGAGCAGCCGTGCAGCTTTTTAGGCTTATTAAAGATACGGAGTGACTGCCCCTGGTGCCTCGACCTAGGGCCTTCCTGGAGTCGTGAGATGCCGAGTCCTCCAGTGTGATGGGCCCTCGGAAGGGTCTAGGGCCCGGTTGACAGAGGGGACCTCATAACGGTGAGGCAGGCCCCGGCGGGTCTGAAAAGCGGTCCAGTCACAGCCATTTCTGGCTTCCTGCTTCTCCACAGGAGCCACTTGGGAGCAGTATGGCCTTGCCTATGAGGGAGGCTCAGGGAACCTTCCCGGAACTGACCAGCGCAGCCCGGAGCCTGGAGCCCGTGGCTGATGACAAGTGAAATAGTTCACAGAATATAAATCTTTCAACTTGCAGATGCTCCTTTGGTGAGAAATGAGACAGTGGGTAAGAAGTGGGCAGAATCCTTGCCCCAGTAAATGAGAGTAAAGGATGGGAGACCCTGCCCTTTGTTCTGTGATTCGATAGTACAAAGTTTGTGGGAAAGAAGATTCTCTGCTATGGTGGGTCCTTAATGGGCTTCTGAATGGGAGGCACCGGTGCCTCTCTTTATCTCACTGACAAAAGAGACAAAACAGAGAGAAGCTATCACTGGCCTGATGTGATATCCCACCATGCGGCAGCTTCCAGGTTGAAAGCTCTTCTGACACAAGTCAAACAGAGGAACATATGACTCAGGGCCTTGCAATCTTGCTTTCATAAGAAACAGTATGAACTTTTCAAACTTATGTGTTTGTTCTAGGTCTTTGAATTAGATTCTTTACCATGGATATGTCTCGCCGCCAAGGAGATCACATTTGAAGTATTATTTTACAAATTATGAAGTGTGTCTGTGTGTGTGATTAGCATTGTATTTCCATTTTCTGGCTTGCTCTGTATTGTCATGCTTCCAGAATCTGTTTAGAAAGGGAGAGAACGAAGGGCATACAGGGAGTTGGGGGTGGAGGTCGAGGGAGCATATGGGCAGAGGTGCAGGAAAGAGAGAGAAGTGGGCTGACTAGAGGGTTCCCCAGATTGCCAAGGTCACAGGGCAACAGGAATTAAGTGTGAACCTCTGAACTTGGTTTGTTGGCTGGCTGTGAGCTCTCTCTCAGCTCATTCCTTTTCCAGGTATTACTCAATCCCATTTCAGTCATCAGTTCCTTGCTGAGAATAAACCCAACTCTGGAGGGAGGGCAGGAGGAGGAGTTGTCAGATGAGAGAACTAACAGATCGCACTGGCAGCTCTTTAGCCTCTCCCTAAAAGCATGAGGAGGTAAGGACCACCTGACTGCCAGCTCTACTGTTGTGCACCTGGGGTTGATTCCAGAGGTTATGAGGTGCACTCAGAGGAGAGGGCACCTGGAGATCTTGTGCTCACAGCCAGCCAGGACAAAGCACATGAGCCTGTCAGTCTTTCCTGCTGTTCCTCCCTCTGGAGGTCAGAACTAGCCAGTCCAGCTGAGCCAAGTGAGATATTTCCTTCTTGATGCTCTTGGGAGCTTCCCACACCCCAGGCTAGAAGACGCTCCAGTTGGCTTTGGGGGTGAACTGGTGTCTCTCGTTACTGGAATTCTGAGGGATTCTAGATTCTCTGGAGCCAAATGGAGGTTTCTGTGCATCCTCTATCTGAATTTAGCCCAAAAGTCAGCAAGCGATCACCACAGCTGTTTCTCCGGTTATATCCTCAGTGAACCATGGAAGCAAACAAACTTTGATTCCATGACTATGACTAATAAAGTCAAAAGTCAACTAGACACCAGACCTGTAAGAAAGTGTTTCATCACAGGGGCAAGATTCAGGGCTGCCATGTCAAAGTTTTAGGGGCTATACAAAAACAATGAAATAGGAGCTGGTTCTGGGAACATACAAATAGCCTGTTATATATTATGACATGGAAAGTTCTTCAGGTAAACAGATGTAAGCCATCAGGGCTGGCATAATTACTTTGTAAATTGCTTGATTAGCAGCACTTTTGGAGACCCCATACTTGCGCACAGGGGTCTTTGTTCTTGTTTGGCTGTGATAATGAAGGCCATAATTAACATGTAGGGCACCGTGATAAATGCATTAGATATATGTTCTCATTTAATCCTCACAACAACTTTATGAGGTAGGTATTATTACCTCTCTGTTGTGCAGATGAGAATGTTTGAAGAGGTTAAGTCATGTGTAGGCTCCCCTGGATGGTAGGTGGAGGAGCTTCTGTAGCTTGTGTTCTTTTATAGTCCCCCTCCTGCTTTAGAGGTTCTTTGGGGGATACTCCAGGGTGTTGACCCTCATAGATTTTCCTAATATGGGTTAGTAGGTGTGAGAGTAAAATCCTCCTTTTCATTTAGATTAATTGTGCCAACAAATTAATTGTGAGACCATAAGGCTGAGAGACTAGCTCTCCAACAGGGTGCTAAGTGAAATGAAAAACTGCTTATTTCTAATTGCTTTAAGTAGCAGTGTTGAATCTTCAGGTAGGGCTCCTAGTTGTAGGTTTGGACCAACTTCCTCTTGAAAGAAAGGAAGTTGAGAAATCTACAATTCCTAGGTAGAAGAACAAACAGAACATCCCCTGTCCTCTGACAAGTCAAAAAAAAAAAAAAACCTAACAAAACTGTAGTAGGATTCCCTCATTTTGTAGGGGGATGTTTTAAGGACTGTTTCTCTGTTTATTCTGCAAACCAAGGGGAGCTTCACCTGGTGTTTCGGTAACAAGATCCACAGTGGTGCTGTCTCTGAAAGACCAGACTCAGTGTCAGGGAAGCTTGGAGGCTGTATGTAGGGAACAGCACAGTGCACCGGAAGAGCTGGCTCTAGTTCTGGCACCAGTAGGTCCTGTGACTTGAACCAGCCCCGTCAGCTTTCCTCAGCTTGCCTAACTGGTTTGATTTGGGATGGCAGTAAGACTGCATGCTATGCTCACTTCGATGATCATAGATGTTCCTGGGGGGCATGTCAAATAACGGAGGTCAACCTATAACTCTTATTTTGTGTGGCTCATTTGTTCATTGTAAACACTTGGTTCATACTTCCTGCATGCCAGGTACTGTGTTTTATTTTAACTCAATTCTTACAGCAATCCAGTGAGGGAGATACTATTCTTACCTTGATTTTGCAGATGAGGAAATAGGAGCACATGGAAGTTGATTTGTTCAAGGTCTCCCACAAGTATGGGGTATGTGGTAGAGTCAGGCTGGAACCCAGGTCGTTGGAACCTGAATTGTGTGTTTTTAACAACTGTGCTACGGTCCTTCTCCATCTGACCTCCTCCGAAGTATACTCAGTTTTGACATGTCTCTTTTTTGAGGGGTGGTGTTCTTGTCTTTCTGAATAAAGAGGTTGTATATTGGGAGCCTAAGGGAGGCTAGAACTAGAGCTTAGTTGTTGAAAGACCCTGTGGCCTTCAGATTTCAGAGTCCTGCCTGAGGAAGATCTGGAGAGGTTTGAGGACTTCTGATGTTTTCTTCTCATTATGCATTCTAGATGCACTACTTTTTCCCTTCTAAAGAATATGATATTAAATCCCAATGTTATTATTTTTGTTAATTGTAAAATTACTGTGCAGTAATTTGTAACATTCATTTGTATCATCAGTATCTATATGTGGCCTATTGCTGGGTTCTTGCCTTGACAACAGCAATTATTGACATGCCTTTCAATGTCCAGCAGAATGTAGGAACATAATAATCAGCACTCATCACAAATCTATTCACTTTATTTGTTTTTATTAATTTTTTTCTTATTACAACAACACGTGTTCAGTGAGGAGCAAATAGATAATACCAAAATGCCAAAAGAAGAAAGATAAAATCTTCCAGAATCGTACCATTCTGTGATAGCTATACCAAAGCAATATCTATAGAGTTTTGCTCATAAAAGGCTGTATTCAAGAATTTTATACCTAGCCAGGTTGTCTTTCATGTGTGAAAATAACAATTATATTCTCTGGTAGACAAAGCTTCAGAAATTTTCTGTGATATTGGTTCTCTTGGGAAAGGTTTTACTTATTTGTCTCTTTTGAAAAAAGTACGTGAAGATAAATTCCAGGTGACTAAGAGATGGTTGATGGTGCAGTGAGTGATCAAAAAACCAGAGTATGAAAAAGGCCAGGGGCAGACACTTAAACCAGTCAGTGTACATCTGTTTGTATACCTGGATAGTTATAAATAATAATTAGGGATTACATATAAAATCTGTAATTGGATTTTTGTTTACAAACTGAAAGCAAATTTAAAAAATAGTTCTTAGACGATACATGATACAGTAGTAATTATGTGGTGATCTGTACCTATAGCTCCAGATTGTATCATCAAAGTCTGAGAAGGAAATTCTGGGAATGGGTAGGGGAGAAGGAGTAGGAGGTAACGGGAGGAGGAGAAGTGGGAGGAATTCAAGGCATTTGACTTGGATAATGTGAGCCATTTGTATTTGTATACCCTGAAAAATAAAATATTATAAGTATTTTGAAAAATATTTAAATTAGTCAAGTGAGGATTATTATCATTTTAAGTAATATCAGTCCTTTAAAAATTTAGCTAAGTAACTTTGTGGCTTTTTAGGCAATTATACAATTTGTGCATTTTGTTTTTGAACCCAGTTCTCTCTGAGCTTGTTCGGCTGCTAAGCCCAGTTTACTGTGTGTTTCTCAAAGTAACCTTGATGAAGAGAAGCATACTGTCCTGTCTGCTTATGTCTGGGGTCTGACTGCCCAATTGGTCCTAGAGATTAAAAGACAATTTTTTTCTTTTTTTTTTAATGGACCGAATTATTTAATTAGGTTCTTTGTAAGAAGTTTAGAACACTACTTTGTGAGGATAAATTCCTTTTGTAAGGGCAAACACAGAGCGGAGGTAGCCCTGGAGTTGAGGAACGGCTTTGATTCTTCTCAGAATTTGTGAGTGCACAGCTTTCTGATCAACCTTCCGCTGCTCTGTAATCTTGTATTTCTCTCTCTGTGTCGAAGATCTCACCTTCCTGGTGCCTGGGCTTACGCAGTTTCTTCTTGAAGTAAGCGTCAGTGAGATGTTCTGGGATTTTCACACCACTGATATCAATTTTGGTGGAAGCGGCAATGACAGATTTCTGGTGTGTTCTCCGCAGAGGAACTCGATTGAGCGACAGAGGCCCAGTCACAAGTAGCAAGCCACTGCTCAGCTGCTTCAGGAAAATGACCCTCTTGCCTCTGTGGCGCCCAGTGAGGATAAGCAGAATGGTTGCAGGAGTGATGCTAGCGCGCAGTTTTCTCACATGCTTACTGAAGGGTTTTTTTGCCGTGACTCAACAGCTTTCGAGGCACGTCTTCAGTAGGATAATACCTAGGCATTTTGTGAAGATTAACCACCCAGGTGCTACCATTCTTGTCACTACCAACTGGTTTTGTGACAGTAGCAAGAGCCTTCACCTTTTTCTTTTCAACCTTGGACTTAGCTACTGAATACTTCCTCTCGTACAAGGCCTTTCTGGAATACATAGCCGATCGGGAATATCTGCCCATTCCTCTGACCACGACAGGGTTTCAGCTGCAGTGGGGCTTCCCCTGCTAGGATGCTACATGTGTGTACATCTCCTTTCAAGGAAATAAACTAAACAGATTGGAATTTACCAAAAGATGTTCTCTAATTCCGATTGAATTTATACTTTAATAATTCTTGAATATTGTTTTCTCTCAACTTGAGGCGCACTGGCACTGAACACAGCTTCTTTTGGAAATGTTGGTGTTGCAATTTGCTAATATCCTGTGTGTGTGGGGGGTGTGTTTGTGTGGCGGGGGTGCAAGGAGGGTCAGGAAGGATTCACGAATCAGATGTTCAGATGAGGACAGATAGGAATCCCTCCACTAGTAGGCTAGTTGCAGGAAGGCTAATCAGCACTTTAGCACGGAAGTTAGCAGCCTTTCTCCTGGCCTGACCGCTGCTTCTCCTGGTGGTGGCAAGGTTTTCAAGCCTCGTTACTGGAAAGTTCATCCTGTTAGATTCCCACTTAGAGTAGGAGGATGTGATTGGAAATAGCTCAGACTCTGTGGCCATTCTGACATAGACAGTGACATTCCAAGTGTTGATCAAGGAGTTTTATTTATAGTTTCATTAAAAGATGTGAAAAATAAAAACTGATTAAGAAGTAACCACATGTGCATACTACTGGATTAGATTTAGCAGATTCAATCTTGGCTGAATAATGAAGTGAGGTTGGCATGAGTTTTAGGGTCGAAACAGAAGAAACAAAACCAGTGATGGGCACAGGCTTGAAATATATACACTAGCCAGGTTACGCTACATTGATAAATAAACCCCGAAATGTCAGGGAGTTAAGGCAGAAAAGGCTTATTTCTTGCTTTCATAAAGTCCAGTGTTGGGTCGGCGAGGCTCTGGGCAGCATTCCATCTATCTGGTTAGGCTGCCATCTCAACAGGTGGCTTCCAGCATTGCCAAGGCAAAGAACTGGAGACCAGTTCTTTATTTGGTGTCCCAGAGGAGACAGAAACACATTTCACTGGCTCTGCCTAGTCACGTGGCCCCACCTAACTGTGAGGGAACTATGGAGTGCAGACCTGTGTGTCCAGGAAGGAGAGCAAGACTGGGTGTGGGTGAGCACCACATGCTTTTACTACACAGAGGAGGCTGTGCACATGGCCGGAGTGGAATCCAGGCAGTGGTTAGAGTCTGATGGCACGGATACTCAGCAAGGGAAGCAGAAGTCCTAGGAAATCAAGTATGGGCTACCACTTTGTTCTTTGCAGCAATGACAGCCTGCACGGCCCTGGGGTCACCTGCACACAGGGAGAGGGCACTGTCCCCTACCGCCAGCTTCTGGCTGTGGGTCAGCTTCAACTTGGATTGATATGTGTTGAACCTAATAAGAGCTTAATAATTTTTTATTAAATGAATCACCCTCTCCTGATACCTTCCTTGGCTACTGGCCCTGCCTTAAAAGGACAGTCTACTATTCAGGTCTGTGTTCCTTCTCCAGTCTGGCCCATCTCCCCAATGTTCTGACATCCTCCCAGCCTTGCCGTGGTGATCCTGGTTCTGGGCTGTCACTCTGTCCGTGACACCCATAGCTGCCTGGCATGGGTGGTGAGGGTGTAGTGAGACCTTAACAGCATGTGTCTCTCCCAACCTGCTGTACTTCATAGAATGCGGATACAGGGCCCCTGTCAGCAGAGGGGGCCTCATCCTTCCTCCCTGGTGAACTCCTGCCACTTCTCCACATACTTTGCTGGTTCACAGTCGTTTCAGGAGATAGAATGCCTGGGTCCAAACCTTGTCTCCATCACTAGTAAACAGTGAGACCCTGAGCAAGTGACTCAACCTCTTTGTGCTTCAGTTTCTCATCTGTTGGTATAATAATGCTACCTAGCTTTAGAGTAGTGCCGATTAAGTGAGTTAATACGTGAAAAGCACTTAGAACAGTGCTGGGTGAGTGGAAAATGATTAAAGAACATTAGCCATTGTCACCCTCCTTCAAGACTCAGCTCAAACGTCCCTGAAACTTTCCTGATCTTGCTTCTTTTCGGGGTTCCTCCAGCCCTCTGCTGATATCATTTATCATGTTATATTGTAATCATTAACGTGCCCACTTTTCTCTCCTGCAAGCCTGTGATCCCTGAAGGGCAGCACACTGCTCAGCATTTACCCTAGTGCTTGACAGAGTATCTGATGTGCAGAAGACATTCACAAGTGTTCTCTGAATAGATCCAGGGTGGCAGAAATTGCTGGGATTCACCAGTGTCCAGTTATCCTCTCTTTCCTGAGTACAAAGAAAGCTACATTTCCCAGATCCCTATGTATCTAGAAGGAATCATGTAACTGAGTTCTGCACAATCTTCCGTGAGCCTGCTCTCTGCTCCCGTCCATTTGGTTTGAAGATGGTAGAATCGGAGGATAGAAAGAGCCCAGATCCCGGAGTCACCATTTGGAAAAGAGGGACCTGGACTTTTGAAATTGTGTCTGGCTTCTGAAATCTGATCCTGTTTGTTATAGCAGCTGGTTTGTTATAGTAGTTACTGGCTAATAAAACTAGGATCTGGGCATAACAAAAATTTTCTTATAGACATCATGGCATGATATGACTCAGTCTGCTGACAAAGGCAGCTGAGCCCAGAACAGCATTTTGAACCAGCCTGTAGGTGAAAAGCAGAAATGTACAGCTGCAACTGAACCCATGGAAAGATTGGGACGGATGAAACGACAGAGAGGAGGTGAAGGGGGAGCAGCCAGCCTGCCCACCCTCTCCTCAGCAGGGGGCCAGTTTTGGGGTCAAATGTGGATTTCTCTGAACTTCTGGTTACCTGTAACCTTCCTTTCTTCACTTGTGAGCAGTCACTGAGTATGATTCTCCTCTTCCTGGAAAGTTACTTAGAGAAAAAGCTGACTTTCCTTTCACTACACAAAGCGTCATCCTTAGAAACAATTACAATTCTTTTCAGAGTTTTGGTTCCTTCTTAGGTACCTATTCTCCTAATAAATGGAACTGCTTGGAAAACAAAAGCATTTATTTCCTCTTTTAGCTAATTTAATTTTTATAGCCCCGGTGAAAAAATATTTTATGTTTTTGCTCGTCTAATGTGATTTTAAGATAGTTTATTCTTGGATTCAATTTTGTTTTCATTTTCTAGAAAATCAATTTAATTCACAGAATGTTCAATCATTTAACGGCTTTCCTTGCACACGGTTAATACTTAAGCATTTGATCAGATATTCCTCTTAGCAGTATCGTTATAAGGCTCAACCAGAGAAGGTGTTAGATGGGGAAATCGTCTACATTTGGCAAAGCCTCTTTCATCCTGACTAATTGACATGGCAAATCAGTCCGATTGGTGAAGTTGAATTGCGGACTATTTCTCAGAGAGATTCCTGTATAATTTCAAGTTGCTCCAACTAAATTTACACAAGTGAGGCTAACAAAGGCTTTTAGGTTATTTCCTTCTTTTAGCTTTCCTGGTACTTGGTATGTATTTCTGTATCTATCTCGTGAACTTCTCTTGGGTTCCTGAAAACCCTTTGCCCTCAAGTCTTAAACATTCTCTTTGCACCTTTGTTTATTGTGTTATGTAGTAGGACTATTAGCAAAAGTAAATGTCAGGCTGGTCCCTGTCTGTATAGTTATAATTTCAGAGTTAAAGGTTTTTATTTTTAAAGTTGGGTGGCAATTCACCATTGGGAGGAAGTTTCTTAATTTCCTTCTTGGGCATGTTTTCAATACTGTAACGAAAGGATTTGAGATCAGATTGTAGGTCTTTTTTGTTTGTTTGTTTTTGGAAAGGAAAACTGACGTTTCTGAAGGCAGTCCTTTGCTGCAAAGCAGATTCAGCAATGGCTGGAATATAAGACTTGGCTCTTCAGTGTCAAGACACTGGTTCTTCAGGGCACTGCTGTGATACAGCACAGAGGAGGCATATTCTGGAAGGTCATGATTTCTCTGAAGTGAATTTTAAGGTTCAAAGAATGTATCTGACTGTATCTGACCACAAAGTAAATGGTGGTCAGGTACAATGGAATATGCCACTCTTGACCTTTTCTTCTTTATGTTACAGTGTTTACCCTCAGATTGGTTCTCAGTTGCCCATGGCGAAAAATGTAAGCCTTGAGAAACTTTATGGTGGGCTCATAGATTATCTGTGAGATGGTTTATAAGTAGAGTTACAATATAATTTATCCTTCAAATTTGGACACTTTTGAGAGTGAAAAGGTGAGTTATTAATAGTTATGTCAATGATATAGGTAAAAGGGAGACTTTTCCAAGCAATTAATCGCTCTCTTTCTCTCTCTCTCTCTCTCACACATACCCCGCATCGGTGTGCTGAATGCAGAGACTTCAAGACCCTAGAGGAGGGCAGAGCTGCAAAATGGAATTATCCTGGGTCCCAAATGAGCATGCAAAAGGCTGTCTGCTAGTCAGGAACACCCGACCCATATCAGGGTCTCTAGTGCACACAAAATAAAATATTATATTAAGTCCCTGGGATTTTGGCATTTATTATAGCAGTTAGCATTATCATAGCTAATGCTGAACACTTTATTTCAATGCAATGAACTGCTATTGAAATCTACTGTTCTTTCCACTGGGGATACAAAGATATGTAAGATCTGGTCACTGTCCTCAAGGAGCTTAAGAGTCTGGAGGAAGTACAGATGTGTATTTTAATGGTCATTAAAATTTGTGAATAGAGGGAGATGAATTTAATTTTGAACATGCTGATTTGAAGGTGTTTGTAGAGTGTTCAGATGGCACTACCCTGTATGTAGATAGAGGGAGTAAAGCTGGGAAGAGAGATCTGGTATCAAAGGCAGATTGGCTGAATTCACCATTTACAGAGGGTCAAGTCAGCTCCTTAGAAACAGTTTAAGGTTCCTTTGGAAAGTAAGAGAGCCTTCACCCGTATTCCCGAAGATGCTTTTCGATGTAGCCACACTGGGCCCTCTGAGGGCTCAACCTACCACTGGGACCTGAGCTCTTTGAACTCTTGGCTGTTGTCTTTATATTGAGAAAACAAAGGACAAAGGAACATCCCCACATCTCTAGATCTCTTTTGTAGTTTACAAGTTACTCTCCTGTACGTGACCTGCTGTGAGCCTGACATTGGCCCTGTGGTGTTGGCAGGAGAGTTCTCTTGCCCATTACACATCCACAGGTCTTGCCCACCAGCAAGTAGGAAGGACCTCTTGTTAATTGGAATGACCCAACTCCGAAGGGGCTCAGCCCCTACTTGGCATAACTGTGGGACCTCGGCGCCCTCTTGAAGATTGCTCTGTTGCTTCTGGGGTCCCCTGAGGGTGTCTCACTTGGGCTCAGGAGCCAGGCTTTGCGTATTCTGCCACTGGGCTTCATTGTGCTGGCAAATCACTCCCTACCACATGCAGGCTGACAGGGTTGCTCCCAGTCAGAGTGGAGTGCTCCCAGCTGATGTGGAACCATCGCCCTCCACCACCCTCATTCCTTCTACCAGACCTGTGCTCCTAAACTCCTTTTCTAGCAAAGAAACACCTACCAAGGCCTGCAAATAGAGAACTGGAGGGATAGGTGTCCCCCCACTCCCCACCGCCCACTAGATGTGTTCAGATCTCAGTTTTGAAGCTACCAGTTTACTCTTATATATACACACCCATGTGCACACAAACATGTACATGCTGCGGGACTCAGATAAGTGAACTAACCTGTTCCAGCCATCCCATTTTTGACAAACTGGGGTATGGAACCCAGGACTTTTGACTTTGAGTTTAGTGTTCTTCCCTCTGCCTCATCCTGATGGAGAGAAAAAATTCTATGAAAAAGTTGGTTAAATCAGCAGAACCATCTGCTAGAAGCTTGAATCAGTGCCACAGTGGAAATTCTGCTTTCTGCCTCTTTCTCCAGGGCTTAGGGAGGCTGCTGTGCCCAGCACTGGGAGCCGTCAGGAGAGTTGGGTGAATAACAGGGGCTTTGTCATGGGAGCTCCCTGAAGTCTTCCCCTAGTGTGAGTGGTGTCAGTGTTTTCATTATTTTGGCTTGTGGTTTGTAACTTGTCATAAGAATTAGTTCCGGCTTAATTGAGGGCCTCATGTTGAAGTAAGAAGAGGAAGTGTTGTGGCCTCTCAAAATGCCTTTTATAAGATCCCGACACTTTCATTCTCAGCAAATACAGCTGGGAACAGTAGCACGTGGGAAGGGACGAGCCACCAAATGTTCCAAGTCCAGTGCCCTCTTGGCCTCTGACTGTGGCGCTTGCTTAAAGATTGCTGGGAAGTAGAAACAGACACATTTGTTTCCTTTTCTTTCTTTCTTTCTTTCTTTTAAAAATCTCTTTATTTGGGGGTTGTACTGCCTGAGGGCAAGAAGAGCTCTGGGAAGAATGTGATGTGCATCTTCCCCAACTCCCTTGGAAAGGGGCATCCAGCCCTCAAGTTGATTTTCAGCTCTGCACCAGACCTTTGAAAAGTTTCTTTTATCAAATCATACCAACCTTGTGTCTGTTTTCTCTTTTCTGTGTTAATTGGAGGCACTAATTTATACTCAAGTGTTAATGGGTTAAAGTGTGATAAAGTTCCTTGAAAACATTCTCATGTTTTTCCAGGGGCTTTCGTTATCTCAATGCAAAACCTTCCCTGACCAAGCCACAGAACCTCCCTTTCCTCTGATTCCCTGGGCAGGATCTCCAGCTTTAGTGAGCAGAAGAATCACTTGGAGAGCTGGTAACGTGAAGATTCCTAGGCCTGTCCCCGGAGATTCTGGCCCATATGTAGGTGAAGCTTTTTATGATGCTATGGTACCACACGAGGAGTAGTAAATGTCACAGATCTTTGTCAGTGACCCTCCCACCATGCTTGAAGGTCTCCCATTAACTTCTGCAACAAACATGCATTGGGTACTTGCCATTTGGAAGACACTAGGCTTGGGGCCAGGAGCCATAGTCTCCCTGAGCCTGAACTCTAGTGGAAGAATCAGGGGACACACACACACACACACACACACACACACACACACACACACACACACACACACACACACACACACACACACACAATTACCAACAGAAGACAGTGTAGGTACGAAGGAACTGGTTAATGAGAGCTGGGATCAAGGAAAACCCTAGGGCAGTGCTACTCCAAGTGTGGTCCCTGGACTAGCAGGCTCAGTATTACCTGGAAACTAGTTAGAAATGCACATTCTCAGGTCCCACTTCAGAGCGTTCTGCCTCTGGGAGTCAGTTAATCTGTGAGCACCCTTTGTCCTTTGCTTGTAGCTCAGGCTCCCTCTCTTTCTGTCCTGGGCACTGATAGGACACAGCTTGGTGGTGGTAGAAAGAAGAGCTGGAACATGAAATTTACCCGTAATTCCACCATCCAGAGATGACCGCTCCAACTATTTGGTGTATATCTTTTCAGACTTATTTCCATGCAATATAGACATATATAATGAAAAAAATGTTTAAACAGAAATTTATTATACTGTAATACTAGCTTTTAAATTTCTTTTTCCCCACTTAACCATAATAATGGAGTCTCTTTCCATGTAAGTAAAAATACTTTCACCACGTTAATTTTAATAACAGTATAGCATTTCGTTGTAGGGATTTACTATAAATCATTTAACTATTCCCTATAGTGCAAGTTTTTACAAATTTTTGGGATCGCTAGATAACTTTCAGAAGAATGTCCTTATATGTACATCTCTGTACATATCTGAGATAATTTTACTAAATTAAGTTCTTTTTTGTAGTGTGTTCTTCAGATGTAATTCACAGAACATTTATGTCAGAGAGACTAGTATGAGAGATGAAGACTTCCCATTTAATAAGTACTATTAATCACACCTCCAGTCTTCCATTTGATAGTCAAAAGAACATGAAGATAGAACAAATTGTGCTGAAATATTTTTTATTTTGTGTGATTAATGGACGTAAGGCCATTGGTAAAGGACCCTGTCAGTTATCACAGGACGAATAACACTCTAGCAAATGTAAGTGCTGAGATAGGACCCTTGTGTGCATTTCTCAGAGTGTTGCTCACTCAAACACATCTTGGATCTTTGGAAACTAAAGTGAGTTTCTAAAATAAGTGGAAGATCAGCTTATACAGCTCTGATTTTAATAGAAAGCTATCCACAGTATCAGCAGATTCATTAAGAAGTCTGCTGGTGGTGATGTTAAGAAGGCTGGCAGATTTTCAATTCAGATTGACACTGTTCAAGACAGAGGCATGACTGATGTTTATTCAAGAATCCTAAGACATGTCACAGATTCTGTGGAGAACATCTGATATCTGTAGAGAGCTCGAAGTATAGTCCTGGGAAAAATATGTTCCCAGACGGTTACAGATGTTCTCATACTAAATCATATTTCTCTGAGAAGTTATGTATCACGTTCAACTGATGGCGCAGCCAATGTGAAGGGACAATTTAAGGTTTTCTTCCTGTTAAAAAAATAATTGATTCTATCAATGTTATGGATAGTGTTAGTCACATATTTTCAGTCTTGCATTGGTGGATTTAGAAGGTGTCTGGACCTCCAGTTAATCCAGCAAAAAATTCAGTCACTTGAGTCCACTTAGAACAATTTGCGTGCTGAAGCTTGTAGAAACTCCCAGAATATTAACTGAATGTTTTACCAAATTAAATACATTTTCTAGGTCCACAGGTATCACACCAGTGCCTACATGATCATTTCAGATGTTGGCTCTGCGACATTAGACATGGTAGAGGGTTAAAAGGAGGGCTTTAAGAAGTGTTCAGAGGACTTTGTCATTCCCTTGTGGGAGCTAATGGAAATGCAGGAAAACATATTCCCACACTGAAGATTGCTGTAAACACCAGGCCAACGACAAGGAGATCGTCATGGAGGCTTGAAGCCCTATGTACAGTTCAGTTGTTTCTGAACATTTTTAGATTGCTTTGTCTGCATAAAAATTTGGCTTGAAAATAACCACAGTTCAGAATATGGCTTATAAAACCATCAAAATGAGACAGTATCAAGAAGATGGAAGGAGCTTAAATATTTTATGAGTAAAAGGGGCTCTCAGAGCCAAATATGGAATATTGATATTATTCTGGAAGATTCTTTACCTCAACTGTGTTTGTACGTGTTTTTTTTTCTTTTTTTTTTTGCGGTACGTGGACCTCTCACGGTTGTGGCCTCTCCCGTTGCGGAGCACAGGCTCCGGACACACAGGCTCAGCGGCCACAGCTCACGGGCCCAGCTGCTCCGCGGCATGTGGGATCTTCCCGGACTGGGGCATGAACCCATGTCCCCTGCATCGGCAGGCGGACTCTCAACCACTGTGCCACCAGGGAAGCCCTGTACGTGGTTTGAGGGTGAATTGAGAAAATACGTTGCCATTCAATGACGTTTTCAGGGTATTGACATAATCTCAGTGTGTTTCCCACATGCTTTATGTTTTGCTGAAGCACCTCATGTATCAAAAGTATTTCTAATCTGCTGAAATAATTTCTGCTGAGCTCTAAAACATCTACTTTGTAAAGCAAGACTTTAATTCATTGTTAGGAAGTTTAAAGAATTATCAAAGTTTAGTGTGGCCTGTGCTGTGATAAATTGATATGTTTACCCCATGCTTATGCTGGTGAATGAACAGTGGCATAAGGAGTCAGGAAAAGGGGGACAAGGAGGTGGCCTTGGGTGCTAAAACTGGGTCTAGGGTAATCAACTGTCCAGGTTTGCCCAGGATCTAAGGGTTTCCTAGGGTGCAGGGCTTTCAATGCTAAAACCAGTAATCTCTCTGGGGGTCATCAAGATCGAACTTGTGGGAATGGACCCATCTCTCTGCCTTATCTTTTTTATAACCTTTTCCCCCTTCAAGGTCACTCCTGAGAACCATTTAAACAAGATTTCACATGGCTATCAATGAGGGGGACAGGTACACACATGTGCCTGGACACAAAAATATGCCTGTATTTCTTCCTCTCCCCCTGCCCTGACACACACACACACACACACACACACACACACACACACACACACACACACACAAATTGTGTTTCTCGGTCTCTGCCTTCAACATTCATGTTAAGAACCACAGAGAAACAGGTGCTCAAAGGAAGAATCTTACAATAAGGACTTCTTCTGTACAACGCACTCCAGTGGGTGTTGAGGACACCGGGGATGATGTGATACAGAGACAAGGAGACCAAATCCTGCCCTCAAGGATTTTGACCTATATTCAGAAAAATAAAACACAGCAGCAGGCAGTCCCATCAATAGAAAGAATGTGATAAGTGCCTTAAGAAAGATACCAACAAAGGTCTGTAGGCTTTCAGAGGCGTTGGATTTTTAGTTTCTTTAGTTCATCGGCAAGTGGTATTTGTATTGAGTCTTAAAGGAAGGGTAGGGTGGTGGTAGGCAAAGGTGGGGGAGGCAGACTCGTGGGGGAGGCAGACTGTTTAAGACACAGTCCCCACCCTTAACTCACTTATGTTTTAAGTGGGAGACAGAACAGTACACATTATGGCCATGGGAGTTCAGGGAAAGGGAAGAATTAGTCTAATCTGTGGCAGCGAGAGAGGGAAGGTGTAATGGGGGACCTTGAAGTAGGGCAGCGGTGATCAGGAGGACATCCACGTAGGGTCTTGGGTCTAAGCAGAAAGCCAGAGGCAGAAGTGAGCGCTGCCGTATTTTCTGACACAGCAAGACACCTGGGGCATGGCATGTGTATCTGGGAGTGTGGGGAAGAGTTGGTCTAAAAGGATGGCCCAGATAACTGAGCTCTAGAAAGCCAGGCTGGTGGAGCGAGAGCTTGGTTTAAAAAAATAAGGCCATTAGGAAATGGGAAAGACTTCTTTGGGGGCGGTTGGGGTGGCATGTTAAAAGCACTAGTTTAGAAAGGGGAGAGGAGACCCTCTTTGAGGGCCTTTTCAGCAATCCCAGAGTGAGTAAGTGAGATGGACTAGATGGGGGTCAGTAGGGATGGAGAGGCAGGGGGAAATCTGGTAGATATTTTGAAGGAGAATATGACAAACGGATTTGGTGACAAACTGTGTAAAGGGGATGAAAGAAGAGTCAATTTATTTATCTTTAAAGTAAAGGTTTTTCCACGATGATCTGTCACATTCCTTTCTGCTCTGGGAATTCATAACTTCCAGGTTTCTAGACTTAGCAACTGGAAAAATGCCAGTACTTTTCTTCCTTCTTTTCCATAATTCAAAACCTTTTATCCAGTAACAGATATTGTAGGGAGTAAGGATGTAGCTCTATCTCTGGAATACTTTTTAATTTAGTAGAGGGATGTATGTTTAAACAAAAATTCTAATTTGATCTCACAGGTGTTATTGTGGAGGTGTGGTCAAAGGACTGTGAGAAAACTGAGGAGGTGTGACCAACTCTGTCTGGAAGTGGAGACAAGCTGACACCTGAGCGAGGTCGTGAAGGGTGATCAGGAGTTTGTTAAGCTAGCTAGGTGGGGTGGAAAAAAAAAAAAAGTAATAATGAGGCTGATTCAGGACTCTCCCAGTGGCTGGTGTGGCTGGAACATAGAATGGGTTGGAGGAGCAGGAGAGAGGAGGGAAGTAGGCAATTTAGCAGCAAAGTTAGCTTGTGGTCAAATGAAGAAGGACCTTATTCCATGAAAGGAATTTGGACTTGGTCCTTTTGCTAATTCTGAGTTCCCAGAGATGTTTAAGGAAGGTAGAGAGTGATCCACGATTTAGGAGGTAACTGTGTTTACCATGCAATGCAGAAGACTGGAGACAGGGAGGCCAACTGGAAGCCATTGTAGTTCAGGCAAGAGATGATGCACAAATATTCGTGAAGTTTTGAGGGGAAGTTGAGTCTAACTTTGAAACTTAAGTTTTGAAATGGCAGGGCATTAATTTATGGATTCATTTTCCCCCTTGCACTCAAATCTGTATTAACTTTGCCAGGCTCTGTCCCAGGAACCAAGGTAAGATAGAACATGTCTGTTGCCATCTTCAGCTCATTTGCAATGGTTCTCACCATTTTTTTCTGGTCCCAGTAACATACACCTGTGCGAGTGGGGATGGTAGGGTATGAGAAAGGAGTAGGGGTGTGGAAGAGGGAATGTGCCCTCAGTGGAGAAATAGCATGTGGAAGGTGAGGGGGAGATGTGTAGCTATCCTTCCTTCTGCAGGTGATTCTGCTGAGCCTGTTTCATTTAGGGGACTTCAGTTCCAAGTAACAGAATACCCTACTCAAAATGGCTTAAACAATAATGGTGCTTTTTATGATATATGACAAGAAATCCAGGATGGGCCAACTCACTGGCTCAGTGATGTCATTGAGAACCCAGAGTCTTTATGTCTTTCTACTCTGCCATCCTTAGCAAGTTCCTCCCAGGCTGGCTCCACTTATGGTCACAAGTTGGCTGTTGCAGTTCCAGGCATCACATGCAGAGGTAACTGTGGCAGAAGAAAAAGAATTCTTTCTTCCTTGTGCGTCTTTTTTTAAAGCGCAAAAAATCGGGCTTCCCTGGTGGCGCAGTGGTTGAGAGTCCGCCTGCCGGTGCAGGGGACGTGGGTTCGTGCCCCGGTCTGGGAAGATCCCACATTCCGCAGAGCGGCTGGGTCCGTGAGCCATGGCCGCTGAACCTGCGCATCCGGAACCTGTGCTCCGCAATGGGAGAGGCCACAACAGTGAGAGGCCCGTGTACCACACACACACAAAAATAAATAAAATAAAATAAATAAAGGGCAAAAAATCCTATCCCAGAAACCCTCAGCAGACTTCTTATGTCTCAGTGGCCAGAAGTGGGTTGGAGGTCAACCCTTGAATCAGCCACAATCACCAGCAAAGATAAAAGGGGAGCAGGAGATATTGGAAATGAAATTGAGACTGACAGCAGAGAAGAAAGTGCAGATGGTTTTTGAGTAGGCAGACAGTCCTTCTGCTTAAAATTGCCGGCTTTGGGAAAGAATCTCTTAGTTTTTGGAAATAAGAGCCTCGTGTTGCAGATAAGCAATTAGGACTGGTGATAAAGATTTGAAAGATAGTTGAAGAAAGATAGAGATTGTTTTATTAACCTGATGTATATCTTGTGCTTCACCCATCTTAATTCCCAGGGTAACAGGCAGGCCATTTTGCTGAGGAAACTGAGGCTCAGAGAGGTTCAGGAACTAGGCAAAATATTGCACAGCTAGTAAGTAACAGAGCTGGCATTATCTATGCCCATTTTTATCTTTTTCATTATGGAGAATTTCGAACATAACACAAAAGTAGACAGAATGGCATAATGAATGCCCCCTGTACCTGCACTTAGCTCCAACCAACAGCCTCTTGCTAATTTTCCACTCACCCCCATCCACTTTCTCCATCAATTATTTTGAAGTGAATTCCCCACCATTTGTATCACTTCATCCCTAAATATTTCAGTATGAATCTCCACGACGTAAGTTCTGTTTTCTTTTAAAATTAATTACAATGCCATTGTACCTAAAATATTTAACAATCCTTGTTTAATGTCATTAAATATTCAGGTAGTGTTTAATTTTCCAGTTATCTCATAAATATAATTTTTTTTTTACAATTTATTTGAATGAAGATTCAAATAAAGATTCAGGTCCAAACATTGCAATTGGTTATGTTTTAATTCTTGGTTAAATCTTAGTTCTCCCTCCATCTCAATTTTCCTTTTTCTGATTGATCTCTTGAAGAAATCAAGTTATTTGATCTGTGGAGTCTCCCATAGTCTGGATCTTGCTAGATGCATCTCCATGATGTGGTTTGACATGTTTCTCTGTATTTCCTATAATAGGAGTTAGATTCAGAGGTTTGGTTCCATTCAGATATGATTTTTTTTTTGGTAAGAATACTTCATAAATGGTCTTGTACTCTTCCATTATGAGGTTCTCTTTCTCTTTGTGATGTAGCAGCCGATGATGCTCAATTCATGGTTGTTTTAATTCCTAGGGGTCACACAGTGGTGATTTTATAGTACTGTTATGGGCTGAGTGTTTGTCTTCTCAAAGTTCATATGTTGAAATCCTAACCCCTCAGTGTTTGTGATGGTATTAGGAGATGGGACTTTTGGGAGGTGATCGGGTCATGAGAGTGGAGCCCTCGTGAATGAGATTAGTGCTCTTACAAAAGACACCCCAGAGAGCTCTCTTGCCGTTTTTTCTTCTGCCATGTGAGGGCACAGTGAAAAGACAGCTGTCTGTGAACCAGGAAGCAAGCTCTCACCAGAACCTGACCATGTTGGCACTCTGATCTCAACTTCCAGCCTCCAGAAATGTGAGAAATAAATTTCTGTTTATAAACCACCCAGTCTGTGGTATTCTGTTATAGTGGCTTGAATGGGCTAAGGTACATCCTTATTCAAGTGTTTGCTGGAAGAGCTGAGATTTAAAAGCCTGTTTGGACTATTGTGGTTCCGTTTTACCTTCTGGTTGTTGTTTCATCTATATGTTTATTTTTTACTCTTTCTAACATATCTGGTAATTTTCTAATCTTACTTTATTTTTTTACTCTGTTATTGTTCTGCTCCTTCTTGTCTTTTGTCTTTTTTTTTTTTTTTTTTGCTGCCCCACATGGCTTGTGGGATCTTGGTTCATGAGCCAGGGGTCGGGCCAGAGCTCCTGTTGTGGGAGCTCTGAGTCCGAACCACTGGACTAACAGAGAACCTCAGATTCCAGGGAATATTCGGTGGAGTGAGGTCTCCAGGAGGTCCTCATCTTGGCACCAAGACACAGCTCTACCCAACAGCCTACAAACTCCAGTGCTGGAAGCCTCAGGCCAAACAACCAGTAAGACAGGAACACAGTCACACTCATCAGAAAAAAAAGAAAAATGAGATGAAAAAAATGTCACAGATGAAGCAGCAAGATAAAAACCTACAAGACCAAATAAATGAAGAGTAAATAGGCAACCTACCTGAAAAAGAATTCAGAGTAATGATAGTAAAGATGATCCAGAATCTCAGAAATAGAATGGAGGCACGAATTGAGAAAACACAAGAAGTGTTTAACAAAGATATAGAAGAACTAAAGAACAAACAAACAGAGATGAACAACACAATAACTGATGTGAAAAATACACTAGAAGGAATCAATAACAGAATAACTGAGGCAGAAGAAGGAATAAGTGAGCTGGAAGACAGAATGGTGGAAATAACTGCCAAGGAGCAGCATAAAGAAAAAAGAATGAAAAGAATTGAAGAGAATCTCAGAGACCTCTGGGACAGCACTAAACGCACCAACATTTGAATTATGGGGGGTCCCAGAAGAAGAAGAAAAAAAGGATTTCAGAAAATATTTGAAGAGATTATAGTGGGAAACTTCCCTAACATGGGAAAGGAAATAGTCACCCAAGTTCAGGAAGCACAGAGAATCCCATACAGGATAAACCCTAGGAGAAACAACCAAGACACATATTAATAAAACTAACAAAAATTAAATTCAAAGAAAAAGTATTAAAAAATATTAAAAGCAGAAAGGGAAAAGCAAAAAACATACAAAGGAATTCCCATAAGGTTATCAGCTGATTTTTCAGCAGAAACTCTGCAGGCCAGAAGGGACTGTGGCAGGATATACTTAAAGTGATGAAAGAGAAAAACCTACAAGCAAGATTACTCTACCCAGCAAGCATCTCATTCAGATTTGATGGAGAAATCAGAAGCTTTTCAGACAAGCAAAAGCTAAGAGAATTCAGCACCACCAAACTAGCTTTACAGCAAATGCTAAAGGAACTTCTCTAGGTGGGAAACACAAGGGGGGTAAAAGACCCAAGAAAACAAAACCAAAACAATTAAGAAAATGGTAATAGGAGCATACATATTGATAATAACCTTGAATGTAAATGGATTAAATGCCCCAACCAAAAGACATAGACTGGCTGAATGGATACAAAAACAAGACCCGTATATTTGCTGTCTATGAGAGACACACTTCAGACCTAGGGGCACATACAGACTGAAAGTGAGGGGATGGAAAAAGATATTCCATGCAAATGGAAATCAAAAGAAAGTTGGAGTAGTAATACTCATATCAGATAAAATAGACTTAAAAAAAGACTATTACAAGAGACAAAGAAGGACACTACATAATGATCAAGCGATCAATCCAAGAAGAAGATATAACAATTATAAATATATATGCACCCAGCATAGGAACACCTCAATACATAAGGCAAATGCTAACAAACAAAAGGGGAAATCAACAGTAACACAACAATAGTAGGGGACTTTAACACACCACTTACACCAATGGACAGGTCATCCAAACTGAAAATAAACAAGGAAAAACAAGGTTTAAATGACACAATAGACCAGACAGATTTAATTGATACTTATAAGACATTCTACCCGAAAGTGGCAGAATACACTTTCTTTTCAAGTGCACACTGAACATTCTGCATGATAGATCACATCTTGGGTCACAAATCAAGCCTAAGAAAATTTAAGAAAATTGAAGTCGTATCAAGCATCTTTTCTGACCACAACGCTATGAGATTGGAAATCAATTACAGGAAAAAAAACTGTTAAAAAAACACAAATACATGCAGGCTAAACAGTGCACTACTAAATAACCAAGAAATCACTGAAGAAATCAAAGAAGAAATAAATACACAGAAACAAATGACAATGAAAACATGATGACCCAAAACCTATGGGACACAGCAAAAGCAATTCTAAAGGGAAGATTATAGCAATTCAGTCTCACCTCAAGAAACAAAAATCTCACTTAAAAAATCTAACCTTACACCCTAAACAACTAGAGAAAGAAGAACAAAGAAAACCCAAAGTCAGTAGAAGGAAAGAAATCATAAATATCAGAGCAGAAATAAATGAAATAAAAACAAAGAAAATAATAACAAAGATCACTAAAACTAAAAGTTGGTTCTTTGAGAAGATAAGCAAAGTGACAAACCTTTAGCCAGATTCATCAAGAAAAAAAGGGAGAGGGCGCACATCAATACAATTAGAAATGAAAAAGGAGAAAGCACAACTGACACCACAGAAATACAAAGGATTATACGGGACTACTGCAAACAACTATGCCAATAAAATGGACAACGACGAAAAAATGGACAAATTCTTGGAAAGGTACAATTTTCCAAGACTGAACCAGGAAGAATTAGAAAATATAAACAGACCTATCACAAGTAATGAAATTGAAACTGTAATTAAAAACCTACCAACAAACAAAAGTCCAGCACCAGATGGCTTCACAGGCGAATTCTCTCAAACATTTAGAGAAGAGCTAACACCTATCCTTCTCACACTCTTCCAAAAAATTGCAGAGGGAGGAACACTCCCAAATTTGTTCTACGATGCCACCATCACCCTGATATCAAACCCAGAAAAAGATATCACAAAAAATGAAAATTACAGGCCAATGTCACTAATCAACATAGATGCAAAAATCCTGAACAAAATACTGGCAAACAAAATCCAACAACACTTTAAAAGGATCACACACCATGATCAATTGGAATATATCTGAGGAATGCAGAGATTCTTCAGTATATGCAAATCTATCAGTGTGATACACCATATCAACAAATTAAGGAATAAAAACCATATGATCATCTCAATAGATGCCAGAAAAGCTTTTGACAAAATTCAACACCATTTATGGTAAAAACCCTGCAGAAAATGGGCATAGAGGGAACCTACCTCAACATAATCAAGGCCATATATGACAAACCCACAGCAAACACCATACTCAGTGGTGAAAAACTGAAAGCATTTCTACCAAGATTAGGCACAAGACAAGGATGTACGCTATCACCACTCTTACTCAACATAGTTTTGGAAGTCCTAGCCATGGCAATCAGAGAAGAAAAAGAAATAAAAGGAATCCCAAATTGGAAAAGAAGTAAAACTGTCACTGTTTGCAGCTAGAAAACCCTAAAGATGCCACCAGAAAACTACTAGAACTAATCAGAATTTGGTAAGGTTGCAGGATACAAAATTAATGCACAAAAATCTCTGGCAGGGCTTCCCTGGTGGTGTAATGGTTGAGAGTCCGCCTGCCGATGCAGGGGACACGGGTTCGTGCCCCGGTCTGGGAAGATCCCACATGCCGTGGAGCGGCTAGGCCTGTGAGCCATGGCCGCTGAGCCTGCACGTCCGGAGCCTGTGCTCCGCAACGGGACAGGCCACAACAGTGAGAGGCCGGCGTACCGCAAAAAAAAAAAAAAAAAAAAAAAAAAAAATCTCTGGCATTCCTATACACTAACAATGAAATATCAGAAAGTAAGGAAACAATCCCATATTTTTTCTTTTTTCAGATTCTTTTCCCAGATAGGTTATTACAGAATTTCAGTAGAGTTCCCTGTGCTATACAGTAGGTCCTTGTTTTCTTAAACATCTTCATTGGAATAAAATTGCTTTACAATGTTGTGTTAGTTTTTGCTGTATAACAAACTGAATCAGCTATATGTATACATATATACTCATATCCCCTCCTTCTTGCGTCTCCCTCCCAGCCTCCCTATCCCACGCCTCTAGGTGGTTGCAAAGCACCAAGCTAATCTCCCTGTGCAATGCAACTGCTTCCCACTAGCAATCTATTTTACATTTGGTAGTATATAGATGTCCATGCTACTCTCTCACTTTGTCCCAGCTTACCCTTCCCCCTCCCTGTGTCCTCAAGTCCACTCTCTACGTCTGTGTCTTTATTCCTGTTCTGCACTTAGGTTCGTCAGAACCATTTTTTAAAAAACTTTTAGATTCCATATATATGTGATAGCATATCGTATTTGTTTTTCTCTTTCTGACTTCACTCTCTATGACAGACTCTAGGTCCATCCACCTCACTACAAATAACTCAGTTTTGTTACTTCTTATGGCTGAGTAATATTCCATTGTGTATATGTGCCACATCATCTTTATCCATTCATCTGTCGATTGACAGGTTGCTTCCGTGTTCTGCCTATTGTAAATAGAGCTGCAGTGAACATTGTGGTACATGACTCTTTTTGAATTATGGTTTTCTTAGGGTATATGCCCAGTAGTGGTATTGCTGTGTTGTATGGTAGTTCTGTCTTTAGTTTTTTGAGGAGCCTCCATACTGTTCTCCATAGTGGCTGTATCAATTCACATTGCCACCAACAGTGCAAGAGGGTTCCCTTTTCTCCACACCCTCTTCACAGCGTTTATTGTTTGTAGAAATTTTGATAATGGCCATTCTGACCAGTGTGAGGTGATACCTCATTGTACTCTTGATTTGCATTTCTCTAATAATTAGTGACGTTGAGCATTCTTTCATGTGTTTTTTGGCAATCTGTATATCTTCTTTGGAGAAATGTCTGTTTAGGTGTTCTGCGCATTTTTGGATTGGGTTGTTTGTTTTTTTGATATGAGCTTCATGAGCTGCTTGTAGATTTTGGAGATTAATCCTTTGTCAGTTGCTTCGTTTGTGAATATTTTCTCCCATTCTGAGGGTTGTCTTTTTGTCTTGTTTATGGTTTCCTTTGCTGTGCAAAAGCTTATAAGTTTGATTAGGTTCCATTTGTTTATTTTTGTTTTTATTTCCATTTCTCTAGGAGGTGGGTCAAAAAGGATCTTGCTGTGATCTGTGTCATAGAGTATTCTGCCTATGTTTTCCTCTAAGAGTTTTATAGCGTCTGGCCTTACATTTAGGTCTTTAATCCATTTTGAGTTTATTTTTGTGTATGGTGTTAGGGAGTGTTCTAAATTCATTCTTTTACACGTAGCTGTGCAGTTTTCCCAGCACCACTTATGGAAGAGGCTGTCTCTTCTTCATTGTATATTCTTGTCTCCTTTATCAAAGGTAAGGTGAACATATGTGCGTGGATTTATGTCTGGGCTTTGTATCCTGTTCCATTGATCTATATTTCTGTTTTTGTGCCAGTACCATACTGTCGTGATTACGGTAGCTTTGTAGTATAGTCTGAAGTCAGGGAGCCTGATTCCTCCAACTCTGTTTTTCTTTCTCAAGATTGATTTGGTTAGTCGGGGTCTTTTGTGTTTCCATACAAATTGTGAAATTTTTTGTTCTACTTCTGTGAAAAATGCCATTGGTAGTTTGATAGGGATTGCATTGAATCTGTAGATTGCTTTGGGTAGTATAGTCATTTTCACAGTGTTGATTCTTCCAGTCCAAGAACATGGTATATCTCTCCATCTGTTTGTATCATCTTTATTTTTTTTCATCAGTGTCTTATAGATTTCTGCATACAGGTCTTTTGTCTCCTTAGGTAGGTTTATTCCTAAGTATTTAATTTTTTTGTTTCAATGGTAAATAGGAGTGTTTCCTTAATTTCTATTTCAGATATTCAGTAATGTATAGGAATGCCAGAGATTTCTGTGCTTAATTTTGTATCCTGCTACTTTACCAGATTCATTGATTAGGTCTAGTAGTTTTCTGGTAGCATCTTTAGGATTCTCTCTGTATAGTATCATGTCATCTGCAAACAGTGACAGCTTTACTTCTTCTTTTCTGATGTGGATTCCTTTTATTTCTTTTTCTTCTCTGATTGTTGTGGCTAAAACTTCCAAAACTATGTGGAATAATAGTGGTGAGAGTGGGCAACCTTGTCTTGTTCCTAATCTTAGTGGAAATGGTTTCAGGTTTTCACCATTGAGAACAATGTTGGGTGTGGGTTTGTCATGTATGGTCTTTATTGTGTTGAGGTAAGTTCCCTGTGTGCCTACTTTCTGGAGGGTTTTTATCATAAATCGGTGTTGAATTTTGTCAAAATCTTTTTCTGCATCTATTAAGATTATCGTATGGTTTTTCTCCTTCGATTTGTTAATATGGTGTTTCACATTGATTGATTTGCGTATATTGAAGAATCCTTGCATTCCTGGGATAAACCCCACCTGATCATGGTGTATGATCCTTTTAATGTGCAGTTTGCTTCTGTTTGCTAGTATTTTGTTTGGAATTTTTGGGTCTATGTTCATCAGTGATATTGGCCTGTAGTTTTCTTTTTTTGTGGCATGTTTGGTTTTAGTATCAGGGTGATGGTGGCCCTGTAGAATGAGTTTGGGTGTGTTCCTCCCTCTAGTATATTTTGGAAGAGTTTGAGAAAGATAGGTGTTAGCTCTTCTCTAAATGTTTCATAGAGTTTGCCTGTGAAGCCATGTGGTCCTGGGCTTTTGTTTCTTGGAAGATTTTTAATCACAGTGTCAATTTCAGTACTTGTGATTGGTCTTGTATCAAGTTTAAGGTGTACAGCATAATGATTTGACTTACATACATCATGATTACCACAGTAAGCTTAGTGAACATCTATCATCTCATATAAATAAAAATTTAAAAGGAAAAAATATTTTATTCTTGTGACGAGAACTCAGGATTTACTCTCGACAACTTTCATACATAATATATAGCAGTGTTAATATATTAATCATGTTGTACATTACATCCCTAGTACTTACTTACAACTGGACATTTCTGCCTTTTCACCACTTTCATCCAGTCCCCCTCCCCCTCCCCCCTGCCTCTTGGTACCACAAATCTGATCTTTTTTCCTATGAGTTTGTTTGTTTGTTTGTTTTTGAAGTGTCATTGACCCACAACACTATGTTAGTTCCTGGTGCACAACATAGTGATTCAATATTTCTGTACATTACAAAATGATCACCTAGACTACAGTCTACTCTTGCTATTTGTGGTAATTATGTTTTATAAAGTCACTGTGAACACTGCATTGGCAAATCCTGAATCGTTGCTCTTGAGGGAAATACAGGGTTAGGTTCCTGTGAACCTCTGTCCCAACTGATTAAGACATAACCTTGTTGTATGTGTGTTTCTGTTTGAAGACCCCTTGTTTAATACATATTGTTGCTTCATTAACATTGGACTTATGGCCAACAGCACCATAACTGATGCCCGAATGAAGCTTTTCAACTTACATATTTTCTCCATAGGGCACATCACAGCCTTCTTGTGCTCAGGAACACTAGACAGCACTTTGGCACTATGCTTGGCCATTTTCAACAGCAAAATCACCAAGAAAAATGAAAAATCATATAAGAAAGTGGCACTTAAAGAAATTACAAAAACCAGTTGTTTGCAGTGTGAGAGCTGAAAAAAGGAGGCAAAGTGTCATCGTATTCAACTCAGCTGGGATGTGTGTGTTGGATTTTTTGTTGTTCTGCATGTGTCTGTGAATGACCACAGAGGTGCCTGTGCGTATTGATTTGAGGGTTACAAATAAATTTTAGTGAGTAGGTGAGTTTGCAGATATAGAATCTGTTAATGAGGATTGACTATAATTTGAAAACCAGTGTTGAAAGATAATCTTGGGGTGAGGGGTGGAGTGCAGAATTGGAACAGGTTTTCTGGAGTTTTCCAGAACATTCAGGACGTATCACTCGGCAGCTACCTGTGCTGAACCCATTGGTGAAGGCGTGCCTTCAGGTTGGAGGGGGAAGAAGGAGGAAGAGAGGAAGTGTGGCCCCCAGAGTAGTAAGGAGAAAATGAAGGCATGGTGTCAGGCCCCAAGAATCCAGGAAGTGGGGACATGAGAGTAATGGGAGAGTTCTCTGGAATCAGGGTGACTGAGTATGAAGACGTAGAACAGGTATGAGGAAAAGGAGCAGGAAGAATGAGGCTGCCATGAATGGTAGAACCACCATGTGATTTGGGTCAGTGCAGTAAAAGCTCAGACAGACTGGTTCTTCGGCAGAGGGCTGCTATACCTCTTTTCTGCTTAGAGCCCTCTGAGTGATTTTTTTTTACTTTCCAACCAGTTGTGCTACCTGCTATGGGCTGCAGGAGAGGGGAGGACAGCAGTGGGTCCCTGTTCCACCCTTTTGGGACACGTCAGGGGTGTCTGGGGTAGAGGCCTTATGCCACGGACTTTCTTGCAGATGATTTAAGGAAGGATGCAGGACTGGTTTTCACTGGCAGAGAGAAAATTAAAGCTAGAGATTTGATCCTATAAGATGTCTTTGAACTTAGAAACACAGACGCATATGTGTCAAGAATGGAAACTGGCGAAGACCGTGTTCCATAGTTTGAACTTAATTGCTTTTGGTATGTACTTGAAAAGATAAAATGTCCCAGGACGTTTAACTTCAGAAAGTCATTCTGTTGTGCTGCACAGTAAGTGATTTTCACAAGATTTTGGCTAAGATATTCAGTATCAATATGCGGGAATGGTTTCAATATGTGGTGGGCCAATAAAAACAAAGTCACTGTGACCCATGCTTTGCAGATCTAAGAGGGATAGAGGAGCAAGTAGCGATAATTAATTCCAGTTTTGGGGGAAGTACTGTAGCTATGCAGCCACACACCTCCGTCCTGCACCCTGCTCTGTGTGTCTTCTTAGGGAAGGGCCTAATGCTGCAGTCAGTGGCTTCTGAGGGGGCACTGACATGATGTGGTTATATGGCGAGGCCTAAGAGTGGGCCCCGTGGAGAAGGGGAGTGCTAATTTCATCTGGAATCATGGAACCCATAGAAGTGGCCACTGGGCTTGGAAAACTCACGTGAGCAGTGAGCCTCACTGAGAGGAAACAGGACCTCCCACCCCCCCCATTGCTTTGCTGCTGGCTCTGTAGGCAGGAATGTTGTCCAGAGCCTTTGACTCCCTTCCCTCCTTCCAGGGCAGTCAGAGGCAAGCACTGGGCTGAGGATGGCATGCTCTTCTCTTGTGTGTTAATACATCAGCATTCCCTTCCTCTTCTCTGCCTGGCAGGGGTGGGGCGATATCCTTCCTTCCTGGTGTTAAAGTGGAGTGAAGCATGTGTGTGAGGCAGAGGATTGGGTAAGAGGTGAGGGTGGGGTATCTGGAAACCTACCCACCATGCTCAAATAGTATTCAAAATATGGAGACTGTTTATTTTTTATTGCAGTATATTTAATTGACATATAACATTAGCTTCAAGTGTATAACATAGCAATTCAGTATTTGTTTATATTGTGAAATGATCACCATAATAAGTCTAGTTAACATCTGTAACCATGGAGACTGTTGTTTGTAATTGATAATCTTGTTCAAAGCCCCTATTTGTACAGACTCACCAAAAAGAAGTTAAATTTGCCCACTTAAGTAAAACTGGGTTCTTCTACTTTGAAACAGTATTTTCCAGGTAAGCTCAGATTCTGTGGGCTTCAGCATTTTCTTTCAGGCTTTCTCCTTCTCTCAGTCCCTCTTCTCCTTTACCTTGAGTGATATCTGGGCACAGGAAAAGGCTTATATAACATTGTCAACATTGAGGGTAGGGGCAGGATGTGTTTGCTGTACACTTGTTGTCCGTTTCTGCTGGTTTCTGTTGACCTCCCTTCAAGGTTGCTGATCTTATCTCTCTTTGGGAGTTAGTTTCAGCTTAGTAGTAGTTTGTCAGTGGTAGGTGTCTTTGGTTGGTGTGTCTCATGATGGTCTGGCTGGGCCCAAGCAGTGCATGGTAGTACCCCCTAGGTTTAGTATCCTCCACTTTGCCTCTCGCTGCTATAGACCCTTCGAGGCTTAGCCAGGAACTCCTATCAGAGCTGGCTTTAGGTGACCTACTTTTCAGCTTCTGCTTTAGGGATTCTCTGGCCACATGTCAGGCAACCTTCAGGAAACACTCTCTTAATTCTTAGCTACCTTCTTCCATGTCCACCACTAGGCTCATGGGGAACTTGAAGACATCCGCATGGCAGGTGTAGTGGGGAAACGAGAACATTAACTCCGGCCCATCTACTTGGGCATTTCCCTCAGCTGATGATATTCTGCCGCTCCTGAACTGCATGGACCAAGTGTGTGTGTGTGTTCGTGTGTGTGTATGTATGTGCATGTACATGTTGGAGCAGTGGAAGGAGGGAGAAATTAAAGCACCACCCTAAGTTTTATTTTGCATTTACCAGATTATTATAAAGGATATAGTAAAGGATACAGATGAACAGCTAGATGGAAGAGGTGCACAGGCAAGGTATGTGGGAAAGGGTGTGGAGCTTCCATGCCCTCTCCAGGTGCACCACCCTCCCAGCACTTCTGTGTGTTCACCGATCTGGAAACTCTGAAGCCCATCATTTAGGATTCTTACGGAAGATTCATTATGTAGGTATGATTGATTAAATCATTGGCCTAAATATTTTTGGATTTGCTTATCTCTCCATCTGGATTTTTGCCACCTCACTCTCCCCCGTCTTCCAGGGCCAGCCCGTGGTAGGTGATGAGATGTGTGGAAAGTCTACCTCCTGCTCCTTCTGTCTGGCAGGAATTGCCTTACATCCTGCCCTATGTGCTCTCTATTCTGTGGCTCATGCAAAAACTCTATGCTTAGTCCCCTGAGCTTTGTTCTTAATATGTACAAAGATGATTTTGAATACAAATAATACGTTTTTCTCTTTCAGCAAAAGTGATTTCTCAGATAGTAGTTTTTCTTTAGCTTGAGAAATCTTACATAAAACACAGCAAAAAAACAAAACAAAACAGGATTTCTTGGTTCAAGGTTTTGCCTCCTCTTACTCTGAAACAACAAAGGCCATTGATTCTGTGGGTGGAGAGCTGTGGGGCAACATGATTTATGGGTAATGAAAAATACATTAGTGTAATATTTAAAAAAATATGGCAGAAAGGGTTGGGGACTTATGGATTAGAAGAAATGGATCAAATGAGGCTGCTTGCATGCTGGGGCGGCTGAGTCAAAGGAAAATGTAGCTGGATTGCCATAGCTGGATTTCCTTGGGGTGTGTGGTTGCGTTTCTCAGCCTTGCTGAACAGGGTCAGCAGATGTGAGTCACAAAACCAGCTGTGGGAAGAAAGACAAACACAGCCCCTCATATCATGGTGGCACAGGGCGGATGGAGGCTCTTGTGAGCTTGTGAACTCTTCTTCCTCAGAGATCCTTTTTCTCTAGTTTACTTAAAGCTGATCCAGCCAATCTTCAGGGGTCAGAAGGCTTTTTCTATAAAGAGCCAAATAATAAATATTTTTGGCTTTTTGGGCCTTATGATGTCTGTCACAAGTACTCAACTCTGCCTTTGTAATGGGGAGCAGCCATATAATACATAAATGAATGAATGGGCCCATATTCCAATAAAACTTTATTTACAGAACCAGGCAGTGGGCCAAATTTGGCCTGAAGGTGGTAGTTTGTTGACCTCTGATCTGGAGAGAAGTACCAAGTCAGTGTAGTAAAAGAACTGGCTGAACTGATCCCTCTATCCCGTGTCTGCCTAACACACACAAACACACACACACACACACACACACACACTCTCTCTCTCTCTCTCTCTCTCTCTCTCTCTCATACACACTCACACACTTTCTGCATACATAGACCAGACCATTTTTTAAAAAAATTGAAGTATAGTTGATTTACTATGTTTCGTTAGTTTCAGGTGTACAGCAAAGTGATTCAGTTATACGTTGTATATCTGTTCTTTTTCCGATTCTTTTCCATTATAAGGTATTACAAGATATTGAATATAGTTTCCTGTGCTTGTAGTTTGTCCGTTTTATATATCGTAGTGTGTGTCTGTTAATCCCAAACTCCTAATTTATCCCTCCTTTCTCCTTCAGACCATGTTTTTGTCATTATTATGACTGTGACTTTGACTTTGTCAATCAAGTGTCCAGAATGTGGGGACAGAAATCCTGAATTGATGGGGTTTTTTCTTTCAGCCTTTGAAATACTCGTCAAGCTCAATGAGTTGTTATTTACAGAGGTAGTTTGAATTTTTAAATTCTGTTACTACCTTTTGCCCTGGGAAATCTCCAGCTTGGCTCATGTTTGATTTCCAGGTCTTCGGTGCAGGGCTGGGTATTCAGGAGGCCACTGTGCTCATTAGTGGAGAAGATGGAAGGGCCAGGTGAGCAGATGCTCCTCACAGCCACAAACTGCAGGGTAAGTAAGCTGTCCCATGTGTATTTGAGAGCGCGTATTAGTTTCCTGTGGCTGTCCTAAGAAACTACCACACGCTTTGTGGCTTAAAACAGCACAGATTTATTATGTTACAGTGCTGTAAGTTAGCAGTTTGACATGGGTCTCCCGGGGCTGAAATTAAGGTGTGGTGAGGCTGTGGTTCTTTCTGGAGGCTCTAAGGGAGAAGCTGTCTCCTTGCTGTTCTGACTTCTAGAGACTGTCCACGTCTCTTGGTTTGCGGCCCCCTGCCTCTGTCTTCAAAGCCAGCTGCGTTCCACCTCTGACACTCTTCAGTCGTCACACTGCCCTCTGACTTACTGTAGCTGGGAATATTTCTTTGTTTCTGAGGATTGTGAATCCACCTGATTACACTGGGCCCGTCTGTAAACTCCAGGATAACCTCTCTGTGTCAAGGTCTTTAACATTAATAACATCTGGAAAGTGTCTTTTGTCATGTAATGTAACATACTTATAGGTTTCGGGGACTAGGAGAAGATCTTTGGCGGGCTATTATTCTGCCTACCCCAGAGCAGGATCCTGACTTGGACTTTTCTCTTACTTTCTGGGCACATAGAAGTGCTGGATAAGTCTCTTAAATTTTTTGGGATCTAAGTTTCTGTCTGAGGGGATCAGCTGAGTGGAAGCCAGAGTCCACTGTGTTAGTGGGGAGTGGCCTTCCTCAGGGGGTGGTGGGTCGTGTCATGGATGGGCCCTGAGCTCACAGTCTGAGGACTTAGGTTCTGTTCCTGACTCTGCTGGACACCTTACTTGCCATCTCTGTCCTTTGTTTTATCTTCTATAACACAAGGAAGGTGGATTAGGCAGTGGTTTTCTAAACCTTCAAGCAGTAGAGAGCTTTCTTCAAGTCAAGCCTGTAGAACTCCAGGTAAGAGAGGAGCTGCCCTGATGGAAGCAAGGGTGGGGAACCTGGAGCCCTTTCTACAGACCTCCAGGGGTACAGCTTCTTTCCAGGGTGCCTTGGAACACTGTTTGGAGATCATTGGACTAGATCAGGTGTCAGCTAATGGTAGCCCATAGGCTAAATCAGGTCTGAGGACTGTTTTTGTTCGGTCTGTGAACCAAGAGTTATATATGTATATGTATGTATGTGTGTATGTGTGTATCTATTTATCTGTCTAATTTTTCATTGTGGTAAAACACACGTAACATAAAATTTACTGTTTTAACCATTTTTAAGTGTACAGTTCAGTGGCATAAGTACATCCACATTTTTGTGCAACCATTACCACCACTCACGTCCTGAACTCTTTTCAGTGAAACTCCCCAGTCTCTTTCTGACCAGCCCTTGGCAACCCCCTTTTTACTTTCTTTGTCTATGAATTTGACTACTCTGGGTATCTCATATAAGTGGAATCATACAGAATTTTTCTTTTTGTCACTGGCTTATTTCACTTAGCATGATGTCTTTAAGCTTCATCTTACAGTGTGTGTCAGAATTTCCTTTCTTTTTAAGGCTGAAAAATAATCCATTATATATATTTACCATATTTTGTTTATCCATTTATCTGTTGGTGGAAACTTGGGTTGCTTCTACCTTTTGACTATTGTCAATACTGCTAGGAACATGGGTGTGCAAATATCTCTTTGAGAACTTGTTTTCTTTTTTATAATTGTTTCAAACTTTATTGAGATATAATTGATGTATAATATTGTACAAGTTTAAGATGTACAACATGTTGATTTGATATACTTAAATACTGCAATATGGTTATCACCATAGCATTAGATAACACCTGCATCATGTCACATAATTACCATTTCTTTTTTGTGATGAGAACATTTAAGATCTACTCTTCTAGCAATTTTCAAGTGTATAATACAACATATTAACTGTAATCACCATGCTGTACATTAGATCACCAGAACTTATTCATCTTTTACCTGGAAGTTTGTACCCTTTGACCGGTATCTCCCCATTTCCCCCAAGGGCCAATACCTGGTAACTGCCATTTTAGGCTCTGTTTCTATGAATTTGGATTTTTTAGATTCCACATATAAGCGATATCATACAGTATTTGTCTTTCTCTCTCTGACTTATTTCACTAAGCATAATATTCTGTCGGTCCATCCATTTTGCTGCAAATGGCAGAATTTCATTTTTAATGGCTGAGTAATATTCCATTGTATATATGTGTATGTAAATAAATATATATATATATACACACACACACATATATATTTATAATCCATTCATTTGTTGATGGACATTTGGGTTGTTTCCATATCTTGGTTGTTGTAAATAGTGCTGCTGTGGGTGCATATATCTTTTCAAATTAGTGTTTTCATTTATTCCGAATATATACTCAGGAGTGGAATTGCTGAATCATATGGTAATCCTATTTTTAGTTTTTTGAGGAACCTCCATACTGTTTTCCATAGTAGCTGCGCCAATTTACATTCCCACCAGCAGTGTACAGGGGTTCACTTTTCTTCACATCCTTGCCAGCATTTGTTATTTGTAGACTTTTGACAGGTGTGAGGTGACACCTCATTGTAGTTTTGATTTGCATTTCTCTAATAATTAGTGATGCTGAGTGTATTTTCACATACTTGTTAGCCATCTATATGTCTTCTTTGGAAAAATGTCTGTTTAGGTCTTCTTTCCATTTTTCGATTGAGTTTTGCATTATTTTCGATATTGAGTTGTATGACTATTTATATATTTTTGGATATTAACCCCTTGTTGGTCATTCATTTGCAGATATTTTCTCCCATTCTGTAGGTTGTCTTTTCGCTTTGTTGATGGTTTCCTTTGCTGTGCAAAAGCTTTTAAGTTTAGTTAGGTCCTATTTGTTTACTTTTATCTTTCTTTTGCCTTAGGAGACAGATCCAAAAAAATATTGCTACGATTTATGTCAAAGACTGTTCTCTCTGTGTTCTTTTCTAGGAGTTTTATGGTTTGGGGTCTTACATTTAGGTCTTTAGTCCATTTTGAGTTTATTTTTGTATATGGTCTGAGGAAGTATTCTAATCTTGTTGTTTTACATATGGCTGTCCAGTTAGTATCATATTTTTTTGATTACTGTAGCTCTGTAAATAAGTTTTGAAGTGAGGAAATGTGAGGCCTCCAGCGATTTTTATGTTTTTAAAGGATTGTTTTTTAGAAAAGAAGAAGACATGACAGAGAGAGTTTGTGGCCCACAAAATCTATAATATTTACTACCTGGCTCTTTACAGAAAACGTTTGCTGACCCCTGGACTAGATGATCTCTCAAGTTCCTTTAATGTATGATATGTAGGTCGGTTCACACAATGAGCATCAGAGATTTCCTTTACTAGTGTGTCTACTGAAGACCAGACTGTCACAGAGAGGAAATAACTCTTTTATATTTAATAAATATGATGATTAGTGCACTAAGAGAAAATACACTTTGATTAACTATGTTGCTAGTAGGTTAAACTCTCACCTTGGTTTTCTCTCATCAGTCATACAAAATACCAAGATATTGAGAATCATGAGTTTGGGAATGGGCCACCTTGTTCTGAGGCCTTTGTATTGCACAGTTATGGCACAGATTGTCTATCATTTTAGGCATTTCAGTCAGGCTTCTAAGTTGCAAACTGCAAAGATGGACTCTTGCAACAAGGAATTCATTGGAAGACTATTTGTAGCTAACAGAGTTGCCATGAGGCTCAGGAAATGAGCAGGAGAGCAGGGAGGTTCTGTGTTCAGAATCACAGTATGAGTCATGCTACAGAATCATCTGTCAAGACCACCGCTGGCTGCCAACAAGAAAGAATTCTCTGCTGGCAACAGGTGCAGATCCAGGCAAGCACATCTTCCTGGTCATGCCTAGGTGCTGCCACACCTTAGCTGTTTGGAGAGCTGGCATAGTGAGTGTCTGGAGAGGCCAGATGAGGGACTCATGGGGCAAAGGAAAGGGGCTGAGATGTTGTGTAGCCAAGAAAATGACAAATGTCTGCTTAAATTACACGTGTTTCTTGAGGACAAAGCCACAAAACACTCATACAATGGAAATGCCATTAACACCCAGTGGGAGGGAATTCAAGAAGTATTAAGTGATCAGAATAGGGATGGTACTGAGTTTGCTGAGATTGTATTAAATATTTCGTAGATGCATACCTAAAAAAGATCTATTTCAAGAACTCAGAGTACTTGGATAATAGGTCTCATGTTCTATTTTGTGTATAATTAGAGAAAAAGTTACAGATCTGCCTCTGCCCTTAGCACGGGACTAGCAGAGTTTGCCATGCTCCATCCCAACATCCATCTTGCAGCCTCAATGGCCCTTTTAAGAACCAGAAAGAGCAGAGCTGGTAGCTCCTCTCTGGTGTGAATTACAACCATCAGAATATGTCCTAAGGAAACTGTGGAGGCTGTGTACCATGGTGGCAGCATTGCTGATAACAGATACAAATGGGAGTCAACCTAAAAGCCCAACAGAAGGGGATTTACTGAATCAATTATGTATGTCCATAAAATGGAATGCTACTAGGCTATTAAAAAGGTATCGTAGGGCTTCCCTGGTGGCGCAGTGGTTGAGAGTCCGCCTGCCGATGCAGGGGACATGGGTTTGTGCCCCGGTCCGGGAAGATCCCACATGCCGTGGAGCGGCTGGGCCCGTGAGCCATGGCCGCTGAGCCTGCGCGTCCGGAGCCTGTGCTCCGCAACGGGAGAGGCCACAGCAGTGAGAGGCCCGCGTACTGCAAAAAAAAAAAAAAAAAAAATATTGTAGATAAATATTTATTGACATCAGAAGATATTCATGATTTATTAATGAGGAAAAATACATTATGTCGCAGCATGTTTAACAATTAAAAAACCAGCATGTGTATACATGTGTGTATACACATATGTATATTACTTTATATATATATAAATTTACTTTAAATAGATAAATTTATATTATAAAGATATACACAAAACTGTTAACAGTGTTTGACTCTGGGTAATGGGATAATGGTCAATTTTTATTTTCTTCTTGCACACCGAGTTTTCCTTTTCGTGTAGCACTTGGGCCTTTCCTTTGAGTATGGTTCTGTTAACTAGAATTCTGAGTCATTTTTCTTATGTAAACCAAACCATCTCCATTTTTCTCGTTTGGGTCCTTTTAGATTTTTACAATATTCTCAATCTTTAACAGTTGTTAAATCTATCCCTAATTCCACAGTGACTTAAAAAAAATCACTGTGTCCTCTCAGTGTAATTTAGTTTTCATGGAAACAAACAACTCTGTTTTAGTTGTCTTATCTCATTATTTTTATACATTTAAGCAAATTGCATACTTGTAGTAGTAGGTACACTTGTTGTAGACAGTTTGGGCCTTGTTATCAGAACTGGTAGAAGTGGAGGTGTCCAGGAATACTGGGGAGTAGCCTGTTGACTGTAGGTATTCAGTATGCCCTGGCATTTGCCTGTGGGTTTCAGAGGGGGAATAGGGAATATTGGTTAATCTGGCCAGAGTTGGTTAAGTGAGGTTCCGTTGAAAGGGCTTCTATTTCGTATATATTTTGCTTTCATCATATCTCCACTTCTGCTCACATCTTCCACTCTCCCCAGCTGACCTGACTCTGCTATTTGGAGAACTGATACTCTCACGCTTAGTTTGAAAACACAAGGGCTTCTTCTCCCAATGTATAGAGGACTTCATATCAGCCACTCTGTCTTTCCTCCTGAAGCTGGGCTTCCTTTTTTGTGTTACTTGTTGAAACACAAAGCATGGGCTTGTTCTGGTAGGCTCACACTTCCAGTTCTTATATATATCATATATATAAGATATATATATATATATATATAGTTCATATATATATGGCTCTTGATTCTACTGACTTTCTCTCAGCAGCCAACGTACGGGACCGTGTGTTAGGGGC
Organism: Lagenorhynchus albirostris; assembly: GCF_949774975.1. Lineage (NCBI taxonomy): Eukaryota > Metazoa > Chordata > Mammalia > Artiodactyla > Delphinidae > Lagenorhynchus > Lagenorhynchus albirostris. Next base: position 33,862,964 of record NC_083107.1, on the reverse strand, counting down.
TGGGTGTAGCCATTCCTGCCCGGTCCCTGCTGCTATTTCATGGCCATATGCAGCCTTATTTTGTCTGTTATTCCTTTGGGTCTGGGTTTTCTCCACAGAGTACTACATAAAAGGCCTTCAGTAGATGCTGAGAGAATATGGTATGTCTGGGATAATTTCCAGAGGGACCTGCAGTTCTACTGATAGACTGTGGAGCAGAATCCCTTTCTAAATGCTTTAATTACTTGTTTAGGCATTGCTTTCTTATTAATCCAGACTCCTTGGCACTTTACTTCTTTCTGCCAGCTGGGTTGCTGACTTCTTCAAAAATAGCACGGTGCTTACATTTTGTGGACTAGTTTATGAGTCAGTTGCCAGCTGATCAGTACTCGTTCCTCACTGCCAAGATTAGCACATTTTCTTTGTTATCACCTGGATGTCCTGTTGAGTTGGATTACCTGGGGCCTCATAAGCAGGTTGTACTAGGAGTACAGGAGTACTCCTGTAGAGGAGTGTAGAGGAGTGGCTTAACAGAAGTTCTTGACTCAGAGGTTTTAGTTCACTCATTCATTCAGCAACTTATTGACCATTTTCTATGTGCCCAGACGCTTTTCTAGAGGTATGCTCTCCAGTAAGGCAGCCACAAGCCACCTGTGCTACGAAGCACTTGAAATGTGGTAGTCTGAATTGAGATGTTCTGTAAATATAAAATACACACAGTATTTCACAGGCTTGATGTGAAGAAAGGAATGTGAAATATCTCATTAATAATTTTTTATATTATATGTTGAAATGACATCTTGAATACATTTGGTAAAGTAAAATGATTATTGAAATAAATTTAACCTGTTTCTCTTTACTTTTTAAAATGTGACTACTAGGAAATTTAAAATTGTGTATGTGGCTCACATTATATTTCTATTGGCCAGTACTGCCCTAGTCACTGTGCATACATCATTGAGTAAAATAAGGTCTCTGTCTACTTTTATTCATTCAGCAAACGATTATTGAGCACATACTTTGTGCCAGGCATCATTCTTTTAGGGCGTATATTCCAAATGAGGAAGATGAATCATAAAAAAGTAACCAAATAAATAAACAAGATCTTTTCATGTAGAGTGAAATGCTGTGATGAACATACAACAGAGTGATGTAATAATGGTTGGGGGGCAGAGATAGGAATTTCTGCTGTGAGGTTGGGGAAGGTCTTACTGTAGCGGTGCCATTTTAGCTGAGACTTGAGTTACCAAGAAGGAACTAGACATAGGAAAACTGTCAGAGGGGACAGTTTATAGTCATAGGAAGCACCAACTGCAAAGGCCCTGAGTCAGGAATATGCACGGCACATGTTTGAGAAGCAGCAGTAAGTCCTGTGTGGCAGGGACTGAGTTGATAAGAGGAAGCAAGAGCCAAATAGTGGGGGCCTTGTAGGTTGTTGCAGGGACTTTGGCTTTTATTTTAAGGGCAAGGTGAAGTCATTGGAGGGTATAAAGCAGGTGAGTGACACGACTGATTGTAAATTTTGATGGCGTCATTCTGTTTAGAAGATGAATGAGAGTGAGCACAGGGATACTGGTAATGTGGGCAAGAGGTAACGGTGACCTGGAGTAGGATGTTGATAGTGAAGTTGGAAAGAAGCCCCTGACTTGAGAGGTAGGTCTGTTGAGCCTTATTGATGGATTGATGTGGTGTGTAGGGAATCAAGGAATTAGGTGCAAACTTAGCATACATCAGAGTGTGATGTCATGGCCAGAAACAAAGAAAAGCCACCCAACCCTGATAGTCAGTGTGATCTGAAGCTGCTCTGGTAGAATTTGGCATTTGCAGAGAAGTGTGAAGGCTCCACTTTGTTCAGTGTCTGCTAAACCATGAGTAAAGATCAGACAAGAAGATGACTCAGGTTGTTCATTGCCAACACTGAGATTCTTGACTTCCTTGATGTGTATTTCCAAGGAATAAGTTCTCATTTATTTTAAGATCTTTCTTCCACCAGCCTGCACTGGGGTAATGTGTGCTGTGGCATGTATGATGGTTATGAATGTAGGCTCCAAAGTTAGGTATATCTCAGTTCCAATCTCATCACCAGACACAGTTACTTTATAACTTCTCTGGGCTTTGTGATCCTCATCTGTAAAATTGACCTGAACATTTTAGTTCCTATCTCAGAGAGATGCTGTGACTATTAAATGACATAATGCATGTAAAAGACTTATCCCAAAGTCCGGCACACAATAGGTGCCCAGTAGATGCTATCGTTAACTATTTATTGAGTATCTACTATGCTCCAGGCTTTGTGCAAAGTTCTTAGAGTTGTCGAAATGTAAGTGAATGTTATGGTTCTCGTGTAACTCCCTGCATTTACAGCTGAGGAGACTGAGCTCCCAAATGGTGATCTGACTGACCTAGACTGGATTTAGATCTCCTCTGTCCTGCAGACGATTGGGTTCAGGCTCTTTGCCCATTCATTTCCTGGCCAACCTCTCCCCCAATCTTCTTCTCTCTTCTTTCTGTTCAATTCAACAACTATTTATTGAGCATCTACTATATCCCTGGAGCCAGTTAGATGTAGAGCAGTGGTTCTCAACTGGATGGGGATTTTTGACCCCCAGGGACATTTGTCAGTGTCTGGTGACATTTTTGGTTGTCACAGCTGGCATCTAGTGGATTGAAGCCAAGGATGCTGCTAAACATCTTATAATGCACAGGAGGACAACCCCTCCTAACAGAGTTATTTGGCCCATGGTACTGAGGTTGGGAAACCTAGATGTAGAGGATATACAGATGAATGAAGTGTGTGTGTGTGTGTGTGTGTGTGTATACATATTTGTGTGTGTGTGTGTGTATATATATATATATATGTGTGTGTGTGTGTATATAAATATATATATATATATTTCCCCTTGAAAGGGGTTCCTGCCCCAAGGCAGGGTTGGGTGGGTGGATGGGTGGGGAATACTCTTGATGCACTGTGATAAGTCCCTTCAGAACAGCAGTGTCCACCATGAACGCTTTCTGGATTTTGAGGCCCTAACTGCTTTCCTTCAGACAGCACTTGCAGAAAATCTACATGGGCAGAGTGATTATTAAATAAAATGGAGGGAGCCACAGAGCCAAATGAAGGCACATTATATATCCCTTCCTGAGGGCTCAAACTGGGAGGAAGCTTCTGGCGTCTCAGGGTTCCTCAGTAAAGTCTCCCCTTTCCATTTTGGGCAATACCCCAAGTGAGCAAAACCAAAACAAACAGGGACAGCATTGGCAATATATACATTTATTCATTTTCAAAGCAAAGCCTTCACCCCATTATTATTATTATAATTAATACTTACAGGAAATTTGGAAAAATATATAAAAGGCATAAATAACCTCTGTTAACATTTTGCTTTTTTTTTTTTCTATGCTTGTCTTTTCACTTTACACAGTGGGGATCATTCTGAATGAACAAACTTGTAGACTGCATTTAACGTGACATTCTTTCATTGTATACATGTTACCTCTGTGGACAGATTTGTGCATAAAACTCTTCCTATATTTAGGGCTTTTTTGGATAAATTCTCAGAAGTGAAATTACTAATTTAGAAGTGTAAGTAATTTTAAGGATTTGATATATATTGAAAATTGCTTTCCATAAGAGATTATTCCAATTACATTCTTACTGACAATGTATGGCATTGCCCTCAAAAGTTAATCTTAAAAATCATGGGTTTGGGTAGTGTGATTCTAAGCTAGCCAATGGCAGGGATCAAGTCATATATTTCTTGGAATATATGGAGGGATATATGTGTGTGTGTGTGTGTGTGTGTGTGTGTGTGTGTGTGTGTGTGTGTGTGTGTGTGTGTGTGTGTGTGTATATTTATGACATAGCAGTAAATGCTTAATAAAATTCTCGTTGATTTAACTTGCAGTATTGGCAGTATCGAGTTCAGTGTTCACAGTGCATTTTTTATGGAAGATTTAAATATCTCAGTTTTATCATGTTGCAAATGCACTATTTTGCATTCACAGTATGAAATTCTTACTGTATTTTGAACTATTTCCATGACTGCAGCATTTCATAAATATGTACCGTAGTGTTAGTGACATCACCATGGTTTGTGCAGCTGTTTTACTCTGCTCTAGAGAAATGTGGATGAGAGTTTTATCTTTATTTATTTTCCTTTCCTTTCTTCTATTTTTTAAATTTATTTTTATTTTTTATTATTTTTTTTGCAGTACGCGGGCCTCTCACTGTTGTGGCCTCTCCCGTCGTGGAGCACAGGCTCCGTTCGCACAGGCTCAGCGGCCATGGCTCATGGGCCCAGCCGCTCCGCGGCATGTGGGATCTTCCCATACCGGGGCACGAACCCATGTTCCCTGCATCGGCAGGCGGACTCTCAACCACTGTGCCACCAGGGAAGCCCTCCTTTCTTCTTTTTTAAATTTAAAAACTGCCATGCAAAAAGCCATTCCTCAAGGAATGAAATACAGATTTGCCTTTCCCTGCTACAAGTTGGAACACACGAATATTATGGCAATGAAAAAGTATGCAGTTCTAATTTTATGGTAGAATCTCTGTGTCTGCAGTATCAGAGAAGGCACTTCCTTGAAGTGAGTACAGGAATATGTTTTCACAACTTAGCAATAAACTGAATTTCTTTAAAGGAGCTTTTATTTTTCCCTACTGCTTCAATTATAAAATTGGAGACATAGACTCATAAAAAGGGGGAAAAATCAATGATAGACTGAGTTGAAATATTTGACCAAGGGAGTAATTTAAGACTGGTCCAACAGAGGCCATAGACTGTTTACAGGAGAATAAATGTAAATGATTAATAACATAAAAAGTTCAACTTCACTAATAAAGAAATGCAAATTGAAATGAGATACCATTTCTGCTTATCAAATTGGCAAAAATAGATATTCTTCAATGTTGATAAGGATACAGTGAAATACATTTGCAAACATAACTGTTTGAAATGTAAATTGGCATAAGCATTATAGAAATCAATTTAGCAAAATGTATTACGAACTTAAAAAGAATTCACATCCTTTTTGACTCAGTTATTTCCCTTTTATAAATATAAAGTAAGTTATTCAGAAATTTGTACTAATATGTATGTCCAAATATGTTCAGTGCATTCTTATTTATAATAGTCAAATATTAAAAAGAATTTAAATATTCAACAGTAGGAAATTGCTTAATTACACTATGGTGTATATACCTTCCTAACCAAGATTAAGTGTGGTTCAAAAACTAATAACATTGTGCCAACCCAGACATGATGAATAAGAATCATTTAAGTGCCCCAGTACCTTCTGAGGATGGAAGTGAATCATCTGTAGGTTTAGAAAGCTCACACATGATTCTCATTTAAAACCAAATTTGAGAACAATGGATATATAATTTGATGCTACTGTTAAACCTGCCAGCTTCTCTACCATCTTCCACAGCACATGTTAATTTATTGAATTACTTTTTGATTTACATTGAACAGTTGTACCAAAAAATACCCACATAACATTTGCAATAGGGAGATCACTTTCTAGATTATCCCTAAAAGCTGGGATATCATCATTTCCTCTGAGAACGGTGCCTGGCATATGAAGCTCGATGGATATTGTTGAAGGAATGAGAAGGTGGGCAACGGTTCCTATGGCTTCCATGTCTGTACTCTTAACAGTCTGTTTCTATACTACGTATTGTTAGATGAGACATTTTTTTTAGGTTCCCCAAATCCAGGTTGTACTGGGTTAGTCATTTGTTTTTAGGTATGTTTTTTTTTTTAAGATTTTTTTGATGTGGACCATTTTTAAAGTCTTTACCGAACTTGTTACAATATTCCTTCTCTTTTTTTTTATGTTTTGGTTTTTTGACTGTGAGACATGTGGGATAGAACCCAGGCCCCCTGCTTTGGAAGGTGAAGACTTAACCCCTGGACTGCTAGGGAAGTTCCTTTAGGTATGATTTTGATTATGTCAGTCAGGATCCTGGCAAGAAATAAGTAGCAACCTCAAACTAGGAATTTACAAAGTGGATCACAAAGGTGTAAGCAGAGTTACAGGAAACCAGCCAGAGGGAGTACAGCACTTTGGGAAGTAACAGTGGGGAGTGGTTACCACTCAGGGGTCTAAAGGGCAAGAGAAGAGCAGTATGGGACAGGACGGCAGCTCCATGGAGAGGGCTGGCTGATGGGAGCAGAAGCGCAGGAGAGGATCTCAGCCAACCCAGGGCCACCTGCAGGAAGGAGTGGCAGGAACAGACACTTGGCTTTCACTCTCTGCCTCCTCCTGGTGTTTTCCATGGGCCCAAACCAGCTGAAAGCCAGAGGGCCAGGGAGCCCTTGGTGTAGCCAATATATGTCAGCCTCTTGGCGCACAGAGGTGAGTGGGGAAGGGTGGAAAAGATGTCAGGAGGGGAGGTACCCAGCACAGGGATAGACCTGTGATAGATAACATGGAAGCAGTTCTTGCTTTCTAGTCTTCCTACCCTCAACCCCATTGGCTTGGTGGATGAATCAGGTTCTGGCAGCTTCTTTGTCTTAGTCTTAGAATCATAGCACAGACCATGGAGAAGAGAGCAAGCAGCGTTTTTTTCCCCCATGACTTGCTTGTCAAAGCATTAAGGTTTTAGGTGGATAATATCTGTAAAAGACAGGAGTTACAAACCATTCTGTGTAAGGAAAACCACATACAGAGCTTTCACTTGCCAATGGATGTGTTCTGTTGAAAGCTCCAATTGGATGTGGTTGTCTTTTTTGGCCTTTTATGCCCAGAGACACATCCTATGGGCACAAAGCACATAGCAGCAGGCACTAAGAATGTAGAGCACCGTTTCCTCCTCCCTGGAACACCGCCTATAGGAATGCAGCACATAGATCCAAGACCGTCTGGTTCCTGCTTTTTGGACATAACACTCATGTGTCTTGTGGGTGGATAGTATAGTTGTGCCCAGAGTCTGTCTCCTTTTTTCAGTAATATTAGAGGTTTTGTGTGGGGGAAAGCCAGGAGAAGACCAGGAGGGTCTTTAACTACATAATAAAGAATAAAGAAGCCGAAATAGTTGTTTCATGCAGGAACTAGATTCACCCAGGGCAGCAGGAACTACCTGGGGATAACTAGGGTCTTTTAAGGATCACAGTGTGATGCAATAACTCTTTCAAGCAAGTGGGGGCACCACTGAAGCTAACGGTAGTCTGGGATCCTGATCCAGTCTTACGGTGTCTCAGGGGAGCAACTTAATTCCTGGGCTGTACATAGTAGCTTGGAATGTGCATAAAAAAGCTACAAGAAGATTCAAATGGAGTGGTACTTGAACTCTGCCTTGCAGGCATGTGGGGAGTAGTCCATTGGCATGGAGCGAGAGTGTCAAAGTAAATAGCAGAATGGAGGTCATTTTTACATATTTTCTTTCCAGCACATCTTACACTTTAGATGAGTAACGCCCTCTGTGAACTTCTGCAAATGGAATCAAAACTGATTAATGAACAAGTGACTTTTAGTGCTTTATTTTCATCTAGAGCTTCATTTGAAACAGATCATCATTAGCTTTATGGTTTTAATTGTATTGAAATTCCTTTTGTAACCTATTGCTTTATAGCATTAGTCCATTAACCTGGGTGCCACAGAGCATAGTTTTAGAGCCTGTATTTATATCTAGACTAATTGCATGGATGCTTTCAGTATAGAATGAGGTATTTTTCAGATCACCACAGGAAAAATAATCTGAACCCCCTTCCAAAATTCAGGGTGTGGAATAATGAGAACCAACACACAACACAACAAAACAAAAAGCCCTGCACATTATTCTGAATTTTTCTTGCTTTGAAATACCTAGTGCTCTATCAACAAGGAATTGCAGAATAGTAATTCTCACAGTGTGTGATGCTGCCACATGTTTTTCATTTGGAAGTACTGTGGGAAGCACTGGACTCTGGGCTCCCCAATCAAAACCAGGTGGTTAATGGTTACAAACTGGAGGACCATGAGGAAATCTGTGCCTTGCTCATTAGGACAAATGGAGATAGAGCATCCAGGCTGCTGGCTGCGGGCTTAGAAGCTCAAACAAACAAGAATGACCAAGGCCCAGCTCCCTGTGGGGACCTCCATTAATAACCCAGAAGGTGGCACAGCTGTTAACGCCCTGTTGACCTGAAGCATTTCTTCCTGGAGTGGGAAAGTGACTGATGGGGACTCCAGCATGTTGTGATCACACAGGGTGTTTTCACTTCTGCTGCAGGAAGGAACATTGAAGTTGGAATTGGGCCCTTTGTTACCTCCCAGATGCTCAGCAGCAGGGGTGTTTATAATGCCCATCAACCAGGCTTTCCGTTGCACCTGTTGGGGGACCAGCTGCAGAAAGCAGGTGTATCTGGGGACTGAAAGGACGGGTGACTGTGGAGAATGCTGAGGGCTCCCAGATGTATTCCACATAAACACCGGGCCAGCAGCTGGGGGGACAGAAAAGATGTGGATTTAATTAAAAGTGATGTGCAAATTTGATTATTAATTTCAACCCACTGTGTGAATGTAATATATACACATGCACATACACACATATATATAAAATATGTATTTCAGAACAAATCAATGGAATGTGTTGATGTAAGCATGAGATTCACTTTTCACCAATTCCATGCACATTATGTTTTATTCATTGGTCCACACATTGTTCATTACATTTCCATGTCCATTAAAAATATTTTTCCCAGGCAGGAAGCTAAAATTCCAGTTTCAGTTTTGAATGTCTTGCAATCCTAACACACAGTTGTCAACTTAAAATAGAGAAACTGAATCAGGCAGCCTCTGAAGCCTGCATTTATGTCTGGAGTAGTTATATGGAACAATCAGTGTATGATGGGCAACTTCGATCACAATTGTTTGTGCTGTGGATGGTGGACTCCCGTGAGATTGGACCAATCCCTTCGTTTCTTAGGTGCCCCCTACACCAGGAGCCGAGAGACAGCAGCGCTCTGTGAGAAGGTGAAGCTTAGGGGGGTGTTGATGCCGCTTTCCTGGATTCTGTGTACTGCGCATAAGATGCGTAAGAAACCCAAGGAGAACTTTGTGTGGCTGGCTTTGCAATGCAGGTGTGTGGAGGGTCTTCTCATTTAGCAATCTGAAAGTATGGGGCTTTGCTCACCACTCAAGAGAGCTGGAGGTGAGAATGCTCTCTACCTTGGGAACAACACCCTTTTTGGTTTTGAGCAGCGCTTTAAACTGGCACTGGCCAAAGAAGATAGTGTCAAAGTCTTGGCGTCAGAGCTGAGGATAAAATCAGAGGTCCTGAGACTACTGTCTCTAGGGGCCTTCAGGGGACTCTCCCGCTTGGCTTGGAGTGCCACATTCTCCATATTCTTTTGGAATATTGGTTCTTATCTGAGAGCCCCTTGAAACTATAGGCAAAATGTTGTGTATGTGTGAATATGTGCATTTTTCTTAGTGGTGGTTAGTATGTTGTTTTCTTCAGATTCTCGAAGCTCCCAAAGGTTAAGACCTAAGGAGGATAGTGTTTCTTTCTTTCTTTTTTATGGCCATGCTGTGAGGCTTGCGGGATCGTAGTTCCCTGACCAGGGATTGAACTGGGGACCCCTGCAGTGGAAGTGTGGAGTCCTAACCACTGGATTGCCAGGGAATTCCTGGAGAACAATGTGTCTTAGGTGAGCTTTTGTCTTTAACAGCATCTTACTTCTCTTGAGGAAATTTATTCATAGCAAGAAATAATAATGAGAGTAGCAACAATAATAATAGTTAACACTTATGGCATTCAGTACATTCCAGGCACTGTGCTGAGAACTCTACATATGGTAGTTCATTTAATAAGGTGTCTATAATTGTCAAAAACAAAACAGAGTATTGGGCAATAATGAATAATTACAGACATATTGAATAAAGATATACAAGGGCTTCCCTGCTCTGGTCTTGAATGCCAGTCCTTTCCAATATTTATTTAACTCAGAGTATTAGTTTTCTTTGCTGGATAACAAATTACCACAAACTTAATGGCTTTTAAAGAGATGCCCACTTATTTCACAGTTTCCATAGGCCAGGAATCGAGGTAAGCCTTCTCTAGATTATCAAGGCTTCCTAAGCTATAATACAGGTGTCAGCTGGGGCTGTGGTCTATTCTGAGGCTTGACTGGGGAAAGATGTACTTACATGCTCCCCTGATTGTTGGCATAAATCATCTGCCCTTTTTCTTGCTGGCTGTTGGCTGGAGGTACTGTTCAGCTACTAAAGGCTGCCTACTATATGACCCTCTCATAATAAGGCAGTTTACTTCTTCAGAGCCAGCAAGGGAGCCTCTCTCTCCTGTCTGCTAAGATAAAGTTTTATAGGTAACAACATGATCATGGGAGTAACAGCCTGTGACATATAATGTATCTTAATCAAGGGAGTGACAGCCCGTCACTTGTGATATTCTTTTGGTTAGAAGGAAGTCACAGGTTCCATCCAAACTCAAGGAGAGAAGACTATACAAGGATGTGACTCATTGGGGGTCACAACCAACACTGTGTGCTGGCACAGTGTAAGCTAGTTGTTTGAGATATATGTATCAGGGAGCATCATTTTCCATTTCAGCTTCTTGCTTCCAGTCTACAGGGAGCACTGTCTGCTTCCCAGATGTGCTTTGCTTGCCCATGTCGCTGAGCCTTTGCTCTCAGCTGTGCTCCCAGCTTGCAGTGCCCTCCCATGTCCTCTCCATCTGTTACAGTCATTGTCAGACTAAAAGGCTCAGCTCCAATACTGTGGCTTTCCCGAAACCTTCCCCATCCTTCCATCACTGTGGGTGGCATAGGAGCATATGGTTGTACCTTTCCTATAGCAAGCATTTAATTCTGGATTGCATTATAGTTACTGGTGTAAATATCTATCTAGCTCAGAAAAGGAATCACATCTTATGTATTATATATACATTTAAAAAATTTTTTGCCAGAGCCCATTATTTTTGTTGAATAAAAGCCCAATGTTTGTTGAATAAATTTCCCCGCCAAAATTGACCCAGCTTTTAAATTTCTCCCTTTTTTAAGGAATGAAAATAATCAACAATCCATCATTGGTATTGGTTTGGGTTTCTTCTTTTAAAATGGGGACAGAACACTTGCCTTAAGCTCTTTCCTTTTCTCTCTACCCCAAATGAACTATAGCAAGTACCCCTGCAGGATCCACTCAGGGCCTAGTTAGCCCAGCTTGAAAAGACTGAAAGGTGAAAGCTACTGAACAACCCAGTTTGACAGTATTCTGCTTCTTAGCGAGGTTTTATGCCCCACTTGCCCTGCATTTCCTTCCTGCCATTTTGATGCCTAAAGCAGAACTTCCTGCTGACCAGTCACTCCTGGTCCAGCTGAAAAAGCATCCATGCTATGTGGCAGACTGCCTCCCAGCCATTGAAAGGGGTTTCTGGTGGGGCCTGGCATCCCAGGGGCAGTTGAGTTGCTGCTGTTCAGATGTGAAACACTGCATTTTATTCTCCCGAATTACTGACTAGATGTTAGAATTTTTGCCCTCCATTTCTTTAGCTCAGTGTACGGTGATAAACAGCCTCATCACACAACCAATTTAAATAACTACTGTCCATTTTTGGGGTGCTGTTAGCACGACATCAATAAAATATAATCCAAATGGTGTTTTCTGATACAATCTTGCATTTCTGTCTCCTTACCCTGAGGCTGATTACCTCCTGGAACAAGGTTAAAAAAAAAAATTAAAAAGCAGAGGAAAGGGAAATTCAGGTAAAGCAGCAAGAAATATTCCGGACATTGGACTCTGTAAAGGCAAAGAGTCTGGCATTGATTTCTTACGTTTAGTATGACAGTAAAGTGAGCCAGATATTGCAGAGCTGGAAAAGAAAAAAATTCCACGTTAGCAGAATGGGCCTTTCTGGGTAATGTGGATGTGACAGAGTTATTGTCCATTGCGGGAAGGGTTGCTAGCTGTCCTTGCAGTTGCTTTGTCTCCCCGCCTCCCCCAGTGCACCTGCAGTCACTTTCTGACTCTTCCAGGAATACAAGAAACGTAATATCTTAACAGTCATTTCTACAAGGCAACATCAGCCAGACTTAGAATTTGCAATTCGTCCAGTCACCAGTGCTTTAATGAGGTGGCTCCTGGGAGATGGGTTATGCTCCAAGAGAACTCAGGACAGAACTGGTCCTAATAGGAGCATGGCCGCTTGGCCATGCAAGACAGTGGTGTCTAATGATAGTGATGGCTGCTTCGTCATTTAGGAAGCTTTCGGAGCACATGGGATTGCAACCAAGTTTCAAGCTGGGTGTGACAATGGAAAACCAAAGCAACACGTATGAAGTTGCTGGCCTATAACTTCATAACCTATGAAGTTATGGCCTGTTCAGTGTCAGGGAGCAGGTGGGGATGGAGATTTCCTCTAGACATCCTGCCTGCACAGAACTTTTTTTTTTTCTTTCACTGTTGTGGCCTCTCCCGTTGTGGAGCACAGGCTCCGGACGTGCAGGCTCAGTGGCCATGGCTCACGGGCCCAGCTGCTCTGCGGCATGTGGGATCTTCCCAGACCGGGGCACGAACCCGTGTCCCCTGCATCGGCAGGCGGACTCTCAACCACTGCGCCACCAGGGAAGCCCTGCACAGAACTTTTTAAAGCTATTGGGGTTGTATTCAGAGAAAACAGTACCGGAGAACTGGGTTGTTTTAGGGGGGAAATATCCCTAACTTTATGTAAGGAATTACCATGAGTTTTAATAGTTAATTATCATTTAAACATTTTCCTAAGCTCTGTGTTTCTGTTTCCATTGGCAGTGGCTGTGAATACCCAGTTAAATTGGGAGGGGCTTAGAATTTGAATAGACTGAGACAAAGTGCTGCTTTCTGATGCTTATATCTGTGGGCTTCACCATTCTCCAGTCAACCCTCCAAACATTTATAGTATACCCAGTACACACAGGTGCTGGGATAGACCTTTTTCCCAGAAGGACCTCTACTCTCTCCATCTGTCCCTGAATAAAACTTCACCCCATCTCCACCTCTGAGGTGTTAGCTATAGTAAGTCACAGATGACAGCAAGAATGTCCCGATACTCACAAGTTATGGCTCATAGTGGGGATACTAATAGTTTTTTTCTTTTTCTTTTTTTTGCGGTACGCGGGCCTCTCACTGTTGTGGCCTCTCCCATTGCAGAGCACAGGCTCCGGACGCGCAGGCTCAGCGGCCATGGCTCACGGGCCCAGCCGCTCCACAGCACATGGGATCTTCCTGGACCGGAGCACGAACCCGTGTCTCCTGCATCGGCAGGGGGACTCTCAACTGCTGCGCCACCAGGGAAGCCCCACTAATAGTTTTGAAGAGTAAATGTAGTAATAGCTATAAAGTCCTTAGTTATTTTTATTACTGTTACTATTTTTAAAAATCATTATTGATAATGGGCCAACTCCCTTCATGGGTCTGACATTAACCTGTATCTTTCACACCTTCTCATTTGCTTCCTATACAGTGAGGTTGGTTTTTTTTCTAGTGCAATAATGAGTCATGGGATATTTTTTCTGTTTGATTAAAAATTTTTTTAAATAAAAATAAAATTTTTTCCACTATACTGGGATATTGAAACGACTTGGCCCAAAAGTTTGAGGCTGAATATTAGTGAGAAGACAGTGTTATTAGTGAGAAGACAGTGTTATTCTAGAAATAAATGAGTCTGGTAGTGTTAGGGCAGTGGTGATTTTGCCCCCCAGGAGACATTTGGCAATGTCTGGAGACATTTTTGATTGTCATAACGTGGGGGTGGGTCCTACTGGCATGTAGCAGGTAGAGTCATAGATGCTGCTAAACATTCTACAATGCACAAGACAGTCTCTGTACTAGTTTTTTAATACAAAGGCTGCCAATACAAGGGCTGTTACTTGCCATAACAAATCACCACAGATTTAATGGCAAACTTTATTATCACAACATAAATTTATTATCTTATAGCAGCGGTCCCCAACCTTTTTGGCACCAGGGACCGGTTTTGTGGAAGACAGTTTTTCCACAGATGGGGGTGGGGATGATTCAAGCTCATGACATTTACTGTGCACTTTGTTTCTATTATTATTACATTGTAAGATATAATGAAATAATTATACAACTCACCATAATGCAGAATCAGTGGGAGCCCTGAGTTTGTTTTCACTTGCCACTCATTGATAGGGTTTTGATATGAGTCTGCAAGCAATTGATTTATTAATTTCTCTGTGCAGTCAAACCTCTCTGCTAATGATAATCTGTATTTGCAGCCACTTCCCAGCACTAGCGTCGCTGCCTCAGCTCTACCTCAGATCATCAGGCATTAGACCCTCGTAAGGAGCGCGCAACCTAGATCCCTCACATGCATAGCACACAGTAGGGTTCACTGCTGATTGGACAGGTGGTGGAGCTCAGGTGGTAATGCAAGCGATGGGGAGTGGCTGTAAATACAGATGAAGTTCTGCTTGCTCGCCTGCTGCTCACCTCCTGCTGTGCGGCCCAGTTCCTAACAGGCCATGGACCAGTACCGGTCCATGGCCGGGAGTTGGGGACCCCTGTCTTATAGTTCTATAGGTCAGAGGTCTTCCATATGGTTCCCAGGGTTAAAATCAAGGGGTCAGCAGGATTCCTTTGCTTTCTGTATGCTCTAGGGGAGAATTCACTCTTTTGCCTTTTTCAGCTTCTAGATGTTGTCTGCATCTCTTGGCTTGTGGCCCCTTCCTCTGTAATCAAAGCCAGCAATGGCAGGTCAAGTCCCTTTCAAGTTTCAAATCTCTCCTGCCTCTTCCATCATCACATCTCTCTGGACCAACTGTTTTGCCTCCCTCTTTAACTTTTAAGGGCTCCCGTGATTACATTGGACCCACACAGATAATCTAAGGTAATATCCTCATTTTAAGGTCCATTGATTAGCAAATGTAATTTTATCTGTAAACCTTAATTTCCTTTTGCCATGTAATGTAGCAATTCACAGGTTCCAGGGATTAGGACGTGAACATCTTTAAAAGACCATTATTCTGCTTACCACAGCTCCTAGAACAAAAAATTATCTGATCCCAGACATCAGTAGTGCTGAGGTTGAGAAAGTCTATCCTAGAGAAAACTTCCGAGTGCTGGAAGATGGTGCTTCATTCAGTGTGGGTAAAGAAAAAGATAAGCTACTTTTAAACCGACTCACCCGAAGTGTTAACATCACAGTACATTTAACAGTTTGCACAATTTGCATTAAAAGGCACTGCTGGGTAAAATTGCTCGTCCAGTGCTGGCCAAAATATGATGATAACTTGGTCCGCCCGGTGAGGAAGTGAAAATCTTCCTATTAAATAAGTGAAGCAGCAGCTTCTGGTAACAAACATATGAAACAGAATATTCATCTTTTCTTCAATGGGAATAACACATGACAAAAGTGAGGCTTTCTTCATACTGTTTGTTTATAGAAAATTCATCTCTGCCGAGGCCTTATGTTAAATTTGCTCTCTGATGTTAGCATTTCCAGGATGCACAGGGCCACTGGAGTATGTTCTTATGATCTTACCATTTATTTACCTTGATACAAAACTCCAATTACTGTCAGAGATGCTTCTTGTTAAATATGGTAAGATCTCCAGCTTCTGAGAGTGTGAATATGTATTTGATTCTCTGGGGCCAGGCTCAGATGCAAGTTATGGAATCAGAGTTCTGGGGACCTGGGTGCAAATTAATTAAATATCTAAAGATAACAGTGGAGGAAATTTGGGCTTTAGATTAAAGGCTGGAATTTAGGGAGAGAGGATTATATGTCAAGAGATTGTGAGGCTGGTTTTTCTTACACTGAAGCTTTCTCTCCTGGCCTTGCATGGTGTGTGTGTGTGTGTGTGTGTGTGTGTGTGTGTGTGTGTGTGTGTGTGTGTGTGTGTGTGTGTGTGTGTGTGTGTGTGTGTACACACACTCATGCAAACATATGCTTCCTCCTTCACTGTGAGCATTACTGTGCTTTTGTGTTGCTTTCTAGTAGCTTTCAACACCTATAGCAACTCTTTTGGATTATCTGAAATCAGGAATCTGAATCTAACACACAGCTTCCAATGGCATTGCGGGAGACAACTCCCCATATAAAACGTTAGAATTCTTCTGATTATTCAGACTGTCATATTTAGTTACCAACTTTTCTGGGGGTAATCCAATTCTGTTTTATTCATGGGCTATTCTAAAAATACAATCAAAGGACACCTACTGGCTACAAGCGACTTTGCTCATGTCTAATAGGGCTGCAAAGAATGGTTTGAATTTAGTGCAGATGGGGGAAAATATATGCTGTCATCAAGAACCTATCACACTTTTAACTTACAAAATATCTTGACTGGAGTCTGGCCTCAGTGAGTATGAGGTGGGCGCTTTAGTAAGGATGAATGTATTGGGTCAGATAAAGTAAGGACCAAAGCAGACCTTAACTAGACTGTAAATTGAACAGAATGGGATACTATTATTTTTGGCTTGGTGAATAGAAAAATGTTACTCTGCTCATCTCTTCTTCCATTTTTTGAGTTGCAATAAGGCTCCACTTTAGGGTTCTGTATATATATATTTTATTTCTGGGGCCCACAGAGGCCTACTTTGGGGAAGCACTGAAGTTCTGTGGTTCTGAATGTGGAAAATAAATGATTGCATCATTGTTGTTGCTGGGATGGGGAATTTTCCAGGGAAACATTTCCATTTCTTCACTGAAATCTGCTCTGTGCTTAGGCCTAGGAGAATGATCATTTCCTAGGTATAAAGCACATGCCAGCAGCAGCTCAGTTATACTTTATAACCCCAGAGCATATCAACAATTTGATTTGGAAAGCCAGCTTAGTTCCTCCTTTGCCTTCCATCTTATTGGCTGCATA
Source organism: Lagenorhynchus albirostris (assembly GCF_949774975.1). Lineage (NCBI taxonomy): Eukaryota > Metazoa > Chordata > Mammalia > Artiodactyla > Delphinidae > Lagenorhynchus > Lagenorhynchus albirostris. The sequence goes on along the minus strand of NC_083107.1, from coordinate 33,846,171 downwards.
AATTGTTTTGCCATTTTTCTCTGGTATGGAGAAGATGAAAGCAATGCAGTTTTAGTCATGAGAGGTAGTACACTTTCAGGCTTCTCTGAAGAAATTACCTTTTGTATGATAGTAATTAACACAGAGGGATTGTGATATGTCAAAACCCTAAAGACATTCCAAGACTCAAAGGCGAATAGGTAGGAAAGACTTCCCAAAGAGGAGGAAACAAGGTGTGGCCTTGTGTGGTGGCTTCTGACATGAGTGCCATTAGAGACCCCTGGAGGGCTTGCTAAAACACAGACCACTGGACCCCACTCCCAGAGTTTCTGATCTAGTCTTTCTGGGGCAAAGCCCTAGAATTTGCATTTCTAACGCATTTCCAGGGTCTACTGCTGCTGGTGGTCCGAGGTCACACTTTGAGAACCAGTGCCTGGGAGTAGGAGTGGACCTAATGACTTTGAACCTGGTGTCCACTATTCCCAAGTCCTGGGTCTTGGTCCTAGAACCTCCTGAATCAGAATTTGCATTTTAACAAGATCCTCAGGTCATTTGTTTGCACATTAAATTCGAGAAGCACTGATTTAATCTTACTGCTCCTCATTTTCCTCATCTGTAAAATGGGAATAATACTTATTTCCCAGGCTGTTGTGAAGTGCAGTGTGTATCATGGGCTTAGCTGTAGTTCCTGGTACAAAGTATGCCCTCAGCAAATGTTACCAGTTATAAGTATTAAGCCAATTTGGAATAAAAAAGCAAGTAATTTCTTTCCTTACAGCAACTTGGTTTTTAAAGGTCAAAATTGTATGTTTCTACTTAAAATTTTTTGATTCTGTGTGTTTCTCCTTTCCTTGGAAATACGAACATTAAGTGACAATAGTAGGTTTGAGGACAAATGGGTTTACTATTTTAACTCATTCCCATCATATATGCCTTGACTAAGGTATCTTCAGTTATCTTAAGGGGGTGTGGGGGAAGTTCTGAAAGCAAAATCAGTATTAAATGAAAATATATGTATATCTAACACTTTGTAAAGGGCTGTGGAAGAAGCGCTTAAAGTCAGCCATACTTCAGTAGGGTGTGGACATGGAAAAAAGTTGGAAATTGGCCTTAGATTTTAACCTCTTCTTTCTCCTACCTTTCTTTATTCAGTCCTTTCCAATTCAATTCTGTAATTATTTTCGGAATTGTGTGCAATTATTTTGCCCCAGTATGACTCAGAAAAGGTTGGTGTGCCTTAAAAAGTCTTCTTTGCAATGAAGCATTTCAGTGTTTCCTGACTCTTGAGGACCTGTTCCTCAGGGTGGGCCTCTGAATCCCACTTCCCCCCACCCCTTTTGCTCCTAGGATCCGGCTATAAATAGCAGAAGCCCTAGGCAGTTTGGAGTTGTGAGTGTCACTCCTGGATTTGTAATTTGTGGGTCTGGTGTCTGGCCTGGGACCAGCATTATGTACCTTGGACAGATCTGTACTATATCCCTGTTTCCTCATCTTTAAATGGAAATCCTTCTATTTTTCCTGCCTGTATCTCCATGTTGTAGTGAGGAGCAAATTAAGATGCCTCAAATATCAACAACATTGTTTTTATCGTTGTTACTGGGGCAGATCCCTGAAATGCAAGAGTAGAGCTGGCCTTAGAGAACATCAGGGTGCCCTGGTGTCAGAAGTCTGCTCCCCAGACTCAGATTGGTGAGGTTTTATTAAAAGTGGTCATAAAGACATTGGCCCATAAAGGCTGAGCATGTACACTCATGAGGAAGCCCTGGGCTCTGTTTCTAATTTATTCATTTTAGGGGCTGGCAACCTCCTTTCAACGTCCTGCAGGTGAAACACTGCTGGGAGAAGCCTGAGGCAATGACAGCTGTCGTCAGCCTTGTAGTGAGTGGAAGCTGATTGCTTCACTGGATGAACAAGTGACTTTGTCCTCATCTCCCCTGTGGTGGAACTTCTGCTACATGCTGAGCCCTGGCTGCATGCTGAGTGCCCTAGAGGTTTTCCCAGAGGGAGGGGAGATTGTGAAGGGCTAAGGAAGATAACATGACTTGCATTTAGCAAGTCTATGGCCTGGGTCTCAGGGAAGACCATGCCTTTCTGTCCAGTCTCTCCTGCAGCCTTGGCTCCTTAAAGGATTTTACCAGGAAGCTCTTAGATGCCTGTTTAGATAGATAGGTAAACTAACAAACAAGAAACATTTGGTTGCAAATCCCGCCAGTAAGTTTTTCCTCTTAAGGAGAAATTCAGGCTGTTGACTGTAAAGAATGTGGTCCTAGGCTTGACTCCTGGTAAGTTCCCATCTTTGAACTTTCTCCCCTTGGCCTAGTCTACCTTTTTGGATAGGAAGCCAGATTTTCTTCTTCCTTGCATCCTGTAAGTCCTTGAGGCTCCCTTGCTCCATCGCTGATTTAATGTCTCAGTGTAAACTTGAACTTGACCATCTGTGACTTTAACATCTGTTCCAACCCCCTGTGCTGCAGATGCTGGAAAACAAAAAAACTGATTGAGAAAACTTCCCCGGAGCCAGTTTCTGGGTACTATATTGGTTCTGCCCATGTGCAAGGCTAGCTTTCAGAGCTGAGTGGACCAGAGTGAGAGGGAGGGCGTGAAGCATCCACTTTGCTGCTGCACATCAGGCTGGAGACTGCTCACCAGCTTGCCGTGATGGCCCTCTCCACTGTGGCAGGGCCTTGCAACTTATTCCTGCAAGCCCTCCATAGGTCTTCTAAGCCCCCTAATGCCTGGCAATAAATCACCCTACGCTGCAACCAGCTAGAGTGGTTTCTGTTGGCTGCAGCTGAATCCTAACTGATACAGTGACTGGGCATCTGCCGTTCTCCCTGATGTGACTCCCCAGCTTTCACATGTTGTTCTTGGCCAGCCTGACTGTCTGGCCACCAGAGTGGCTGCACCCGTTATCCCAATCCAACAGGGGTCTTTCCCTCCCCTCAGTCCCAGGCGTTCTTTGGTGTGAACTCTGCTGCAGCCACAGCCAGTCAAGGTCTTGAGCAATCAAAAAACGCTCGGTTGAAATTGCTTAAACATCGTGTGTAGAAGGATGAGTTACATATGAGTTTACATAGCTTCATGGCCTATTCTTATTCTGATGTTTCAAATGCGCTGGCTTGCTGGAAGCTGATCAGAAATTCTTCACACCTTCTGTCCTATTGGGTATCCCAGCCTGTTCAGACATCTGGAATTTTTCACTCATTCATTTGCCATATTTAAGAGACTTATGTTTTTAAAGTGAACGAGAAGGGCACTTTTCATTTCAAAGATTTCTCTATGCAGTTTTCTAGGTGTTATCAAATAGTATCCTTCAGGGAATCCTGTTAGAAGAATTGGACATATGTGCTGAAGATAAGAAACCTTTGTGAAGAAGATGCAGACATTTTAGGAGTCAGGAATATCAAGGGACATCCAGAGTCACACTGAAGTCCCTGACTTGAACTTGGGAGTTGTGGATTCTTCATATGGGTTCTGTGCCATTGTACCATTGGTCTTCCCTAAGTGCATCTCGAAGCAGCTGAACTTACTCTTCACTCACTGAAATGGTCAGAAGCCAGGAAGTGCTTGAAGTTACTGAGACTTCCTGCTACCTGCAATAGGGAAATGGCATGAGAGGCCAAATGGCTTTTATTTTTGAGGTGGGATGGACGTGTGGATAATCACATATAGTCTTTCCCTCTCCATCACTAAACCTTTATGCATGATAGAAAATATCTCAAAAGAATTCATGTGTCTTTCCAAGCCTGAGTGGTGGAAGAGAGTGCCTAGTGATGTGTCTTGGGTAGAGAAGGTGTGTTATATGTGACCAGCACACAGACACTCACCACTCAGTCACTCTTAAGAACTGTTCCTTTCAAAGCACAATTGGTCTCTGCCTTTGAGCACAGTCCATTCCTGGAAACTCTATCATAAAGCAATCATATTTTCCCATAAGAACGATGTCATAATTGGGTATTGCATTCCTGACCAAGGACTTGCCATTAAATAAAATATAGATGTGACAAAAATATGTCATGAAAGCAAAGATGCGACAGCTCTAAACCTCTGTAGTAATTCTAAAGAATAAAATTTTGCTGTCATATAAACGGGCTCAAATATACTGTACACATTGATTATATAAGAAATCTCAATGAACTATAAAGTCCATATAATAACATAAGAAGTACAAATCTAGTGCATCATAAATTTGACCTAAAACTAATATTCTAGCTATAATAAACATTAAACATTTAATTAAGAATCATTTTTCTTGCCTTTTGGAAGTTAGGACATTTTAGTATACGATTTGAATGGCTCAGTTTTCTCAAAAAGAGCTAACCGTATGCCTTCTATTATTTCCTTGAAACTTCCCAGTAATAAGTAGAGGCCTTTCAGAAAGCATCCCAGTGACTTTGACACAATAGCCCACAGGAACACTATTGCCACTAGACAGAATGTTTCAAACCACTAAATGGGGAATAGATATTATAAAGCAGTAGTCCCCAACCTTTTTGGCATCAGGGTCTGGTTTCGTGGAAGACAATTTTTCCACGCAGGGGGGCTTGGGGGGGTTGGTTCAGGTGGTAATGCGGCGATGGGGAGTGGCAGGTGAAGCTTCACTGGCTTGCCTGCTGTTCACCTCTTGCTGTGCGGCCCGGTTCCTGACAGGCTGCTGACTGCTACTGGTCTGCGGCCCAGGGGTTGGGGACCCCTGTTATAAAGAATGATATAGGTTTGTTCTGTGGAATGCTGAATGGGTGAATGGTGTGTTGGAGAGGTGAGGGCTGAGAGCTGTGTCCATATACATAGTTCTGAGCCTTGAGCTTGCTGTAAACTCCACTGTCTCCACTTAACCTATTCCACGTTTATCCAATGCTCTAGTGCTTAGTGACGTAGAAAGAATACCTATACCTTCAGTAACTGTATGGCACTCTTTTGCTTCCCTTTAGAATATCAAGTTCAAGAGACTTCAAAGCTCTGCCACGATTTTCTTTTTTTCCTTAACAAAGCAAAATTTTAAAAATTAGTAACAATAACTCTTTAGCTCATTTCTCTTAAATATAGCCTTTGAGTATATGCTATAGGAATACTGTGCTTTTTAGTTCATTGCTTCTAGCGCCTGGCACATGATTGGTGCTCAATAAACATTTGTGCAAAAGAAAGCAAGCAAGAGAAAGAAAGAAAGAATGATGAGAATAATGAATTGCTCATGTAAGAGGTTTAGCTACCTCAGGGCTCCTAGGACCAGTTGCTTACAGAGGAGATGCCTTGAGGAGTTCAGGAAAATTGGGCCCCAGGAATGGTTCAGAATAGTCCATCCAGCAAAAGAGTAACTGGCCAGTTCCGATTCGGGAAGACGAAGACACAGGAAATCAGATCAGTGGAATCTAGAGCAGGGCACTTTAAGAATCAGTATGATTCAGGGGATCAGGCAAGGTACTCATCTGCCTCTTTGCTTACGTATTCTCTCCAGGTCATCTCATCTGCTCCACTTCACCTCATCCATTTCAACTTCCACCTGTAATCCAATGGCTCCTAAACCTGTCTTTGCAGTTCAGTCTCTTATCTCAGCCCCAGGTACTTATATCTGGATATCTACTGGACTCATCTATTTGTCCTAAAGGCACCTCAAATTTACCTTATTTAAAACTAAATGAATTACCCTTTCTCACCCCAAACTTTAGTATCTTTACTTGGTGAGAGACTAAAACCTTCTTCATTTATTGGGCTTTCTTAAGCAAAAGTGAGGGAAGAGTATGTTTGAACAAATTTGAATTCTTTTCATTGCTACCATCCTGTCTTAGTTTTTAGGTGAAAAGAATTCATCACCCAGAGTCTTGGCGAGCAGGTCCCATTGTGTTGGTCTGTGTGCTGGAAGCAATTTCCTAAGAGCTATGCTTATTGAAAATCACACACTTTTGGAAAAAGCCATTTACAGTGTGTATCAGTGATGCTTTCAACACATTTTGAGAGTAGACTTTATGGTGTCAGAATGGATTAGCTCTAAGGAGGGTGGCTGCAGGAAGGTTTAGGAAGAGCCTGGAACTGCGGAGTTTCCCAGGATACAGAACCTTCAGTGCTAAAACCAGGACAGTTGCAGGTAAACTGGGACAGTTGGTTACCTCGTAAAGGGATGTTTTCAATGTGTAATAACAGGAAGCAAGTCACTGAAAGTTATGAGTAGAAAATCTGTGGTTGGCATCAAATCTTTTTGGCCATATCAACACATAAGAGTGACAATACTGTCTTTCCATTAACTTGTTTAGACTGTGAGGATCAATGGATTTGTAGGGCAGTGGGTTTCATTGATACAGATTTGTGGAAGTATTTACTGTTGAATCCATGAGCTACTTGCTACTATTCAGACATTTAATACGGACAAGTATTATAAATCTATGAACAATTGTTTCTCTGTATTTAAATAATGATCCATAAAAACCTGTTATAGAGGGAGCAGCATATATTCAGCTAATGAGTAAGCATTGGTTTGACCAAGTGTGAGAATGCAAAGTGATATTTGAAATATTAATATTCCAAAGACATATTGAAGCAAATATTCCATTTACTACAATGGGCATGTTTAATTACTGAAGAATAGTTGGCTTTTATCATCAGTTGGCTTACAGCTATGTTACTGGTAACAAGACATAAATTTTAATGTATCACCTTTCAAGACTCCGAGGGACAATACTTTAAGGTAAAGAGAATATGTAAGAATTTATACAGCATGGCAGTTTTGTTGTAATTGTTATTAATAAATTAGCAAGAAAGGGGTAGCAAAAGGATGAATTGCTGGAATTCATTAAATTGAGGGTAACTCTCTTTGTGCGTGAGCCAATTATTTCTAAGGGCGCTCAGAGGAGGCAGTACCATCCAAAGCGAAGATATCATAAAAATGGGGGAAAAAAATCACTAGTGGGACATCATAGCAGTGGGCGTTGTTTAGGTATTTTAATCCTAGTTAAAGAGTAAATGAAAATGAACGTGAGCAATTTCAGAAAGCTTACTTTGTATCTTAGTGGGTAAGTGTGGAGACGGATTGCCTGGGTTTCATCCCTTATGGGGCCTTGGGCAAGTTAGCTACCCCCTTCAAGCCTTGATTTTTTTCCATCTGTAAAACTAGAATGAAGGAGTTACCTCTTGAGCTTGATAAGTTGAGACAGTGAATGTAAAACTGTTAACAGACTGCCTGAGTGTTAGTTGATATTATTTCATGCATTATATCTTAATATAATGTATAGTATAACAATTATTACATAATATATTTATATTTTGTCTTAGCTTAGCCACCCCACTTCGAGTGGCTTCGAGTGGCTTTATAGGCTGAGAAGTCCAAGGTCAAGGTGTCCTAGATTCTTTTTTTTTTTTTTTTTTTGGCGGTACGCGGGCCTCTCACTGTTGTGGCCTCTCCCGTTGCAGAGCACAGGCTCTGGACCCGCAGGCTCAGCGGCCATGGCTCACGGGCCTAGCCGCTCCGCGGCATGTGGGATCTTCCCGGACCGGGGCATGAACCCATGTCCCGTGCATCGGCAGGCGGACTCTCAACCACTGCGCCACCAGGGAAGCCCCCTAGATTCAATTCTTGATGAAGGCTCTCTTCTTGGCTTGCAGACAGCTGCCATCTTGCTGTTTCTTTATGTGGTAGAAAGAGAAGGCTCTGGTGTGTCTTCCTCTTATAAGGACAGTAATTCCATCATGGCTGCTCTACCCTCATGACCTCCTCTAAACCTCCCAAAGGTCCCACTTCCAAATATCATCACACTGGGGGTTAGGGCTCCAACATTTTCGAGGGGATATAAACATTCAGTCCATAAGAGATATAATATATTAAATAATAAAAACAAAACAACTAATGTTTGTTAGTTATTATTAAATAAATTTTGGGATTATAAGTGTTGAGATCTGCAATTGAATGAAATGCCATCTGGTGTTACATTAGAATAATTGGTAATTTTTTGGTCATTATTTTGCCCTTACTGTGAGCATGCCTTGAATATGATGATTTGAAGGATCACACATTACCAAAAATGGGTTAAATGTATATGTGATGATTAAAAAGACAAACTGTGCAAACATCATCAGTTGGGAAAAAAATTTTGCAGTAAATGCATTCATTGAGTTCCAGATACAAGCCTCATCGTGAAGGATTACTGTTCATTAGCTTAGAAGATTCTGTCTTTCTGAGAGTTATCAGATGGAAAACTCTGGGTTGGCTTTGCACTGTTTGAAAATGCAAGATCTTTGCAATTCTCATACTCTTGGTGAAATGTAAACAGTTCTTCAAAGGGTTTAATGACAGGGATAAATTAAAGACAATTTCAAATCAACAACTGATAATCATTAACATTGGAGGCCTAAACATGACCCGGGGTCACTGATTTACTAATAATCTCTTTATAGGCACATATAGCATTAGTAGGCGATAAAGAGTAGATTGAAATAAGTGATAAGTTAGATGAATTTCCAATAAATACAGGAAATTCTGATGCTGGAAGACCTCAGGTATGTGTCCAACCATAGGGATGAGAAAAAACAGATTTGATAAATTAGGCTGATTCAAGCAAGTGGGATTATCTGTTTCAAGAATTGGAGAAAGGAAGGGGGCATGTAGATGTTTGTTGAATGAATGATGGTGAAGGGATGCCTACTGGGATTAGTTCAGGGGGACACCTAGATTTATGCTGATGCTGCTTCTTATCAGCTGCTTTTGGATGAGGAAAGGAACCTGAGTTGGGAGAGATCCCAAATTCTGAAAGGAGAGATGGGACCAATTGGGGCAGATGGAACACATGGATCTCTCTACAGGGTCTTCACAATCATCGGTAATTACAAGTTCCATTTCCTGATTGGTGGTTCCTGGAGGAGGGGGCATTATTCCCTGCTGATAAAGTTTAATGTCAAGTGTAGACTGATTTGCTTTACCTCCAGGCCCTTTTTTCTCAATTTAGAGATGGTGGCTGTTTTTCTGTCAGATACAGGCTTCACTTAATGACTGTGTAGTTTATTACCCAGTAGGTCATATCCTGTATATTTTAAGAACAAACACCTCAGAGACTGTGACTTGGTGGAAGGAGATGACATGTGTCACTGCTGTTATTTTCACTACAGCTTGGTGGAAAAACTAATTACCTTTTCATCTGGGCAAATTCAGAGGTCAGTTTACCACTAGTATATCACTACATGACAGGGAACATGGGTAATTAGGTGGGATGTGTAACCTGGATATTCCGTGGATCTCATTACATCTTATTTAGAAAGGCTATAATTTGATTGGTGGAAAATTAAGGCATCTTCTCATGGGTCATTTTATCTTTCTGCAATAATAATTCTTGGCTTGATTAAAAATTGATCCAGTGTCTTCAAGTGAATTTATTATTGCTGCAATCTATCACCCCCAGACAGATAATCTGGTTCCCATCTTTATCTGATTTGAAAAATCTGTCACTTATTATGTGTTGTTTTTTTTCAATCATTTAAATTGATAGCATTCTAGGAAGGTATCTGCAACCCCAGGTTTCTCGGAGAAAAGCTTGCAGAAAGTGTGGGTTCATCCTTTTATGGTAAAGGATTGGATAATCTGTCAATTTTAATAAATTGATTTTGAATTGGTCTATGGCAACATTTTCTCTATTAAAAATAATCAAACCCCATTTTGAGGACTGAGAACAATTGAAGGATAGTATGAGGGTGGACTGTTTTTCCTCTTTCTCTCTCTCTCCCTCCCTCCCTCCCTCCAGCTGCTTTTGTTGAACCAGAGGACTTTAGTTCCTTTAAAGATTCCCTAGACTGCAAAATGTAACCCCAAATCCTTGAGAGTCAACCAAATATGTTTAATGACCCTCACAAAGTTACAGAACGTCAGTCCATATGCAGAAAAAACATTTTGAGTTAATTTAGGCATTCAAGGAAACATATTAAATTTAATTATTCACATTTTATAGGTTCTCTCGGCTCACAGTATGAGTCCAATAGAAGATATAAAACTTACAATCATGAAATGTATTTTTGACTTCTACTTTAATAATAGTTATTTTTCTATTATTTTTTAGTATATGTGCTGCTGCCAAAGTGAGTGCTAGTTATCTTTTATTAAGTGCTTACTACATGTAGGTAAGAACTTAAGAGGTTTATGTGGGTTTATTTAGGCATCCTGTCAGCTCTGGTGGGTGTGGTTTAGTCACAGTTGGTAAGCAGACCACCAGGATTCAAATTCTGATGTTCTGACTCAAGAATATGCTCATTACCAGTATGAGTGTACCCGCCCCACTTTTTGGAAGTTTGCTTTACACCACTTTGCATTTGTAAAAGACCTACATTAGTACTACAATGAGACTTCTTTTTTTTTGTTTAAATCTTTATTGGAGTGTAATTGCTTTACAATGGTGTGTTAGTTTCTGCTTTATAACAAAGTAAATCAGCTATCTGTATACATATATCCCTATATCTCCTCCCTCTTGCATCTCCCTCCAACCCTCCCAGCCCACCCCTCTAGGTGGACACAAAGCACCGAGCTGATCTCCCTGTGCTATGCGGCTGCTTCCACTACCTATCTATTTTACATTTGGTAGTGTATATATGTCCATGCCACTCTCTCACTTCGTCCCAGCTTGTATGTTGCCATACAAATTGGGAAATTTTTGGTCCTAGTTCTATGAAAAATGCCATTGGTAGTTTGATAGGGATTGCATTGAATCTGTAGATTGCTTTGGGTAGTATAGTCATTTTCACAATGTTGATTCTTCCAATCCAAGAACATGGTATATCTCTCCATCTGTTTGTATCATTTTTAATTTCTTACCCTTGCCCCTCCGGGTGCCCTCAAGTCCATTTTCTAGTAGGTCTGCATCTTTATTCCCATCCTGCCTCTAAGTTCTTCAGAACCATTTTTTATTTTTTATTTTAGATTCCATATATATGTGTTAGCATATGGTATTTGTTTTTCTCTTTCTGACTTACTTGGCTCTGTATAACAGTCTCTAGGTCCATACACCTCACTACAAATAACTCAATTTTGTTTCTTTTTATGGCTGAGTAATATTCCATTGTTTATATGTGCCACATCTTCTTTATCCATTCATCTGTTGATGGACAGTTAGGTTGCTTCCATGTCCTGGCTGTTGTAAATAGAGCTGCAGTGAACATTGTGGTACATGACTCTTTTTGAATTATGGCTTTCTCAGGGTATATGCCCAGTAGTGGGATTACTGGATCGTATGATAGTTCTATTTTTAGTTTTTTGAGGAACCTCCATACTGTTCTCCATAGTGGCTATATCAATTTACATTCCCACAAACAGTGCAAGAGGGTTCCTTTTTCTCCACACCCTCTCCAACATTTATTGTTTGTAGATTTTTTGATGATGGCCATTCTGACCGGTGTGAAGTGATACCTCATTGTAGTTTTGATTTGCATTTTTCAAATGATTAGTGATGTTGAGCATTCTTTCCTGTGTTTGTTGGCAATCTGTATATCTTCTTTGGAGAAATGTCTATTTAGGTCTTCTGTCCATTTTTGGATTGGGTTGTTTGTTTTTTTGATATTGAGCTGCATGACCTGCTTGTAGATTTTGGAGATAAATCCGTTGTCAGTTGCTTTGTTTGCAAATATTTTCTCCCATTCTGAGGGTTGTCGTTTCGTCTCGTGTATAGTTTCCTTTGCTGTGCAAAAGCTTTTAAGTTGCATTAGGTCCCATTTGTTTATTTTTGTTTTAATATCGATTTCTCTAGGACGTGGGTCAAAAAGGAGTTTGCTGTGATTTATGTCATAGAGTCTTCTCCCTATGTTTTCCTCTAAGAGTTTTATAGCATCTGGCCTTACATTTAGGTCTTTAATCCATTTTGAGTTTATTTTTGTGTATGGTGTTAGGGAGTGTTCTAATTTCATTCTTTTACATGTAGCTGTCCAGTTTTCCTGGCACCACTTATTGAAGAGGCTGTCTTTTCCACATTGTATGTTCTTGCCTCCTTTATCAATGATAAGGTGACCATATGTGCGTAGGTTTATCTCTGGGCTTTCTATCCTGTTCCATTGATCTGTATTTTTCGTTTTGTGCCATTACCATACTGTCGTGATTACTGTAGCTTTGTAGTATAGTCTGAAGTCAGGGAGCCTGATTCCTCCAGCTCCGTTTTTCGTTCTCAAGATTGCTTTGGTTGTTCAGGGTCTTTTGTGTTGCCATACAAATTGGGAAATTTTTGGTCCTAGTTCTATGAAAAATGCCATTGGTAGTTTGATAGGGATTGCATTGAATCTGTAGATTGCTTTGGGTAGTATAGTCATTTTCACAATGTTGATTCTTCCAATCCAAGAACATGGTATATCTCTCCATCTGTTTGTATCATTTTTAATTTCTTTCATCAATGTCTTATAGTTTTCTGCATACAGGTCTTTTGTCTCCCTAGGTAGTTTTATTCCTAGGTATTTTACTCGTTTTGTTGCAGTGGTAAATGGGAGTGTTTTCTTAATTTCTGTTTCAGATTTTTCATCATTAGTGTATAGGAATGCAAGAGATTTCTTTGTATTAATTTTGTGTCCTGCTACTTTACCAAATTCATTGATTAGCTCTAGTAGTTTTCTGGTAGGATCTTTAGGATTCTTTATGTATAGTATCATGTCATCTGCAAACAGTGACAGCTTTACTTCTTCTTTTCCGATTTGGATTCCTTTTATTTCTTTTTCTTCTCTGATTGCTGTGGCTGGAACTTCTAAAACTATGTTGAATAAGATTGGTGAGAGTGGGCAACCTTGTCTTGTTCCTGATCTTAGAGAAAATGGTTTCAGTTTTTCACCATTGAAGGTGATGTTGGCTGTCGGTTTGTCATATATGGCCTTTATTATGTTGAGGTAAGTTCCCTCTATGCCTACTTTCTGGAGGGTTTTTATCATAAATTGGTGTTGAATTTTGTCAAAAGCTTTTTCTTCATCTGTTGAGATGATCATATATATTTTCTCCTTCAATTTGTTACTATGGTGTATCACATTGATTGATTTACATATATTGAAGAATCCTTTCATTCCTGAGGTAAACCCCACTTGATCATGGTGTATGATCCTTTTAATGTGCTGTTGGATTCTGTTTCCTAGTATTCTGTTGAGGATTTTTGCTTCTGTGTTCATTAGTGATATTGGCCTGTAGTTTTCTTACTTTGTGACATCTTCGTCTGGTTTTGGTATCAGGGTGATGGTGGCCTTGTAGAATGAGTTTGGGTGTGTTCCTCCTTCTGCTGTATTTTGGAAGAGTTTGAGAAGGATAGGTATTAGCTCTTATCTAAATGTTTGATAGAAATCGCCTGTGAAGCCATCTGGTCCTGGACTTTTGTTTGTTGGGTGATTTTTGATAACAGTCTCAATTTCAGTGCTTGTGTTTGGTCTGTTTGTATTTCCTATTTCTTCCGGGTTTAGTCTCAGAAGGTTGTGCTTTCCTAAGAATTTGTCCATTTCTTCCAGGTTGTACATTTTATTGGCATATAATTGCTTGTAGTAATCTCTCATGATCCTTTGTATTTCTGCAGTGTCAGTTGCTACTTCTCCTTTTTCACTTCTAATTTTATTGATTTGAGTCTTCTCCCTTTTTTTCTTCATGAGTCTGGCTAATGGTTTATTAATTTTGTTTATCTTCTCAAGGAACCAGATTTTACTTTTATTGATCTTTGCTATTGTTTCCTTCATTTCTTTTTCATTTATTTCTGATCTGATCTTTATGATTTCTTTCCTTCTGCTAACTTTGGAGGTTTTTTTGTTCTTCTGTCTCTGATTGCTTTAGGTGTAAGGTTAGGTTGTTTATTTGAGATGTTTCTTGTTTCTTGAGGTGGGATTGTATTGCTATAAACTTCCCTCTTAGAACTGCTTTTGCTGCATCCCATAGGCTTTGGGTCATCGTTTTTTCATTGTCATTTGTTTCTAGGTATTTTTTGATTTCCTCTTTGATTTCTTCAGTGATCTCTTGGTTATTTAGTAGTGTATTGTTTAGCCTCCATACGTTTGTATTTTTTGCAGATTTTTTTCCTGTAATTGATATTTAGTGTCATAGCATTGTGGTAGGAAAAGATACTTGATATATTTTCAGTTTTCTTAAATTTACCAAGGCTTGATTTGTGACCCAAGATATGATATATCCTGGAGAATGTTCCATGAGCACTTGAGAAGAAAGTATATTCTGTTGTTTTTGGTTGGAATGTCCTATAAATATCAATTAAGTCCATCTTGTTTAATGTATCATTTAAAGCTGATGTTTCCTTATTTATTTTCATTTTGGATGATCTGTCCATTGGTGATAGTGGGGTGTTAAAGTCCCCTACTATGATTGCGTTACTGTTGATTTCCCCTTTTATGGCTGTTAGCATTTGCCTTATATATTAAGGTGCTCCTATGTTGGGTGCATAAATATTTACATTTGTTGTCTTTCTCTTGGATCGATCCCTTGATCATTATGTAGTGTCCTTCTTTGTCTCTTGTAATAGTCTTTATTTTAAAGTCTATTTTGTCTGATATGAGAATTGCTACTCCAGCTTTCTTTTGATTTCTGTTTGCATGGAATATCTTTTTCCATCCCCTCACTTTCAGTCTGTATGTGTCCCTAGGTCTGAAGTGGGTCTCTTGTAGACAGCATATATATGGGTCTTGTTTTTGTATCCATTCAGCCAGTCTATGTCTTTTGGTTGGAACATTTAATCGATTTACATTTAAGGAACTTATCGATAATGTATGTTCCTATTACCAATTTCTTAATTGTTTCGGGTTGTTATTGTAGGTGATTTCCTTCTCTTGTGTTTTCTGCCTAGAGAAGTTCCTTTAGCATTTGTTGTAAAGCTGGTTTGGTGGTGCTGAATTCTCTTAGCTTTTCCTTGTCTGTAAAGGTTTTACTTTCTCCGTTGAATCTGAATGACATCCTTTCTGGGTAGAGTAATCTTGATTGTAGGTTTTTCCCTTTCATCACTTTAAATATGTCCTGCAACTCACTTCTGGCTTGCAGAGTTTCTGCTGAAAGATCAGCTGTTAACCTTATGGAGATTCCCTTATATGTTATTTCTTGCTTTTCCCTTGCTGTTTTTTAATATTTTTTCTTTGTATTTAATTTTTGATAGTTTGATTAATATGTGTCTTGGCATGTTTCTTCTTGGATTTATCCTGTATGGGACTCTGTGCTTCTTGGACTTGATTGACTATTTCCTTTCCCATGTTAGGGAAGTTTTCAACTATAATCTCTTCAAATATTTTCTCAGTCCCTTTGTTTTTCTCTTCTTCTTCTGAGACCCCTATAATTCAAATGTTGGTATGTTTAATGTTGTCCCAGAGGTCTCTGAGACTGTCCTCAGTTCTTTTCATTGTTTTATCTTTAGTCTGCTCTGCAGTGGTTATTTCCACTATTTTATCTTCCAGGTCACTTATCCGTTCTTCTGCCTCAGTTATTCTGCTATTGATCCCATCTAGAGTACTTTTAATTTCATTTATTGTGTTGTTCATCGTTGCTTGTTTCATCTTTATTTCTTCTAGGTCCTTGTTAACTGTTTCTTGCATTTTGTCTATTCTATTTCCAAGATTTCGGATCATCCTTACTATCATTATTGTGAATTCTTTTTCAGGTAGACTGGCTATTTCCTCTTATTTGTTAGGTCTGGTGCATTTTTATCTTGCTCCTTTATCTGCTGTGTGTTTTTCTGTCTTCTCATTTTGCTTATCTTACTGTGTTTGGGGTCTCCTTTTTGCAGACTGCAGGTTCGTAGTTCCCGCTGTTTCTGATGTCTGTCTCCAGTGGCTAAGGTTGGTTCAGTGGGTTGTGTAGGTTTCCTGGTGGAGGGGGCTAGTTCCTGTGTTCTGGTGGTTGAGGCTGGATCTTGTCTTTCTGGTGGGCAGGATCGTGTCTGGTGGTGTGTTTTAGGGTGTCTGTAACATTATTATGATTTTAGGTAGCTTCTCTGTTAATGGGTGGGGTTGTGTTCCTGTTTTGCTAGTTGTTTGGCGTAGGGTGTGCAGCCCTGTAGCTTGCTGGTCATTGAGTGGAGCTGGGTCTTAGCGTTGAGATGGAGATCTCTGGGAGAGCTTTTGCCATTTGATATTACATGGAGCCAGGAGGTGTCTGGTGGACCAGTGTCCTGAACTCGGCTCTCCCCGCTCAGAGGCACAGGCCTGCATCCAGCTGGAGCACCAAGACTCTGTCAGCCACATGGCTCTGAAGAAAAGGGAGAAAGAAGAAAGAAAGAAAGAAAAATAATAGTTATCAAAAAATAATTATTTAAAATAAAAAAATTAAAAAGTAATAAAAAAAGAAGAAAATAGAAAGAATGAAAGAAGTGAGCAACCAAACCAAAAAACAAATCCACCAATGATAACAAGTGCTAAAAACTATCCAAAAAAAAGCAAGAAAACATAACAACAACAAAAATGGGCAGACAGACCCTAGAACAAATTGTAAAAGCAAAGTTATACAGACAGTATCACCCAAAGAAACATACACACTCACAAAAAGAGAAAAAGGAAAGAAATATATCTATATTTAAAAAAAAAGGCAGAAGAGCAACCAAATCAATAAACAAATCTACCAATGATAATAAACTCTAAATACTAAACTAAGATAAACATAAAACCAGAAACAAATTAGGTGCAGAAAGCAAACCGCAAGTCTACAGTTGCTCTGAAAATCCACTGCTGCAATTTTGGGATGGTTTGTTGTCTATTCAGGTATTCCAGAGATGCAGAGTACTTCAAGTTGATTATGGAGGTTTAATCCGTTGCTCCTGAGGCTGCTGGGAGAAATTCCCCTTTCTCTTGCTTGTTGTCACAGCTCCTGGGGTTCAGCTTTAGATTTGGCCCAGCCTCTGAGGTCGCCCTCTGCCGTCTGTTCTTCGCTCAGACAGGACGGGGTTAAAGGAGCAGCTGATTCAGGGGTTCTGGCTCACTCAGGCGGGGGGGAGGGATGGGCACGGAATGCGGGGTGAGCCTGCGGCGGCAGAGGCCAGCGTGATGTTGCACCAGCCTGAGGTGCGCCGTGCGTTCTCCTGGGGAGGTTGGCTCTGGATCCCGGGACCCTGGCAGTGGCTGGCTGCACACACTCCCGGGAGGGTTGGTGTGGTTAGTGACCTGTGCTCGCACACAGGCATCTTGGTGGCTGCAGCAGCAGCCTTAGCGTCTCATGCCCGTCTCTGGGGTGCGCGCTGATAGCCGCGGCTTGCGCTGGTCTCTGGAGCTCACTTAGGCGGTGCCCTGAATCCCCTCTCCTCGCACACCCCAAAACAATGGTCTCTTGCCTCTCTGGCAGGTCCAGACTTTTTCCAAGACTCCCTCCCGGCTAGCTGTGGCACATTAGCCCCCTTCAGGCTGTGTTCACGCAGCCAACCCTAGTCCTCTCCCTGGGATCCAACCTCCAAAGCCCGAGCCTCAGCTCCCAGCCCCCACCCATCCCGGCAGGTGAACAGACAAGCCTCTCAGGCTGGTGAGTGCTGGTTGGCACCGATCCTCTGTGGGGCAGTCTCTCTGCTTTGCCCTCCGCACCCCCATTGCTGCGTGCTCCTCCGTGGCTCCAAAGCTTTCCCCATGCCCCCCCCCCACGCCCGTGTCTCCTCCAGTGAAGGGGCTTCCTAGTGTGTGGAAGCCTTTCCTCCTTCACAGCTCCCTCCCAGAGGTGCAGGTCCTGTCCCTATTCTTTAGTCTCTGTTTTTTCTTTTTTCTTTTGCCCTACCCAGGTACGTGGGGAGTTTCTTGCCTTTTGGGAAGTCTGAGGTCTTCTGCCAGTGTTCCGTAGGTGTTATGTAGGAGTTGTTCCACATGTAGATGTATTTCTGATGTATTTGTGGGGAGGAAGATGATCTCCACATCTTACTCCTCCACCATTTTGTAGGTCTCCCCTACAATGAGACTTCTTGCTTTAGAATTAGGTTTCTGAGGACGCAGAAGGAAGCCTTTAGAGTAAGCATAAAGCCAACAGTTTCAATAGAGCAGTTAATACATATTTATTAAGGCCTTCCTATAATTGAAGCATCATTCTTAGGCACTTAGGAATACAAAAAATAATGACAAGATTTGCATTAATAACCTGTAAACAGGAAAATTAATAATAGTAATGATAAAAGATAACAGTTCAGCGTCATCACACGGGAGACTTTTATCCCGAAGTGCTAACAGGGCTGGGGCTATAGGAATCCAGAGGAGGAGAGCTAACAACTGTAGGTGCAACAATCCTGGAATATGTCATGGAGAAGGAGAGTTTTTCATTGGGTCTTGAAGAACAATCTAGAATCTGGAGAGGTAGAGAGAAGGGAAATGGTTTTCTTGATTCGGGGAATAATGTGAGAAAAGCATGGAAATGGAAAGGAATTGGATGACTTGGGGAATAAATGCCTGGAAAAGAAGATATGCGATTGTGGGAGGATGGAGAAAAGGACGGTAGGTCATTTGGGGGGCCTGATGTGGAAACCTCGAGTGCTAGGGCAGGAGAGTGGAATTTGCCTAAGGGGCCAGAGTAAGGCACTGGAAGCTTTGGTGCCAAAGCGGGTTGTGAGCAAAGCAGACCTTGAGTGGGTAAGGTGAACACAGGACAGCCGTAGATTAGAGAACGGGTGATGTCAGAGGGCTGCTTGCTGACCCACTGCAAGAGGCAGACAGTTTTTCCTGGGGAAAGGTGGTGTGAAGCCCTTCAAAAGCATCTAACTGAGGCTCCTGTGACATGGTCTCAGGACTAGGGGTTGTGAAACTGCTACTCCATGTTTGCCTCAGCCACCCACGTCTGCTCAGTCCCATGTTTTGTGTGTTGAACCAATGCAGCCCAACTTCCTGTCCTGCTTTGATTGCTCCCTCAGTGCTGATGTTCCTGGTTTTCCCCTCCCCCAGCCTGATGTTAGCCTCATGATTGGCATTCCTCTTGCGGCCACTTCTTTGGCTGGCTCCAACCTATCTGTTACTCTGGTTTATTGCAACTTATGACTCACAACCCTGGCAGCCTCCCCTGCCTGTGGGCCTCACCAGCCCAACCACAGCCAGGGAGACCAGTTAGGAGGTAATTGCCATAAAAGTAGATCACAGAGTGACAGTGGTCGACAACAGGTGTTGACAATTGGGCTTTAGAGGAAGAGGTAGTTACCATTGTATATAAGAAGGTTTTTCTTAAAAAAAATTTAAGTCACTTTTAGGGTCTTAGTTCTCTAGAGATCTCTTTTGAGATTAATTGTATATTTAACCCAGTTTATAGCTTTTATATAAAAAATGTGAAATATAGGTTTTATTCATTCATAATCATTTGACGAATCTTTTATTGAGAGCCTCGATTGCAATAATGTAATTTCTACCTCTTTTACTTCTGGACAACTGAAAAAAACAACCCTTAAGTTTTAAAGCATCTTATAGTTTACATAGTGTTTTCACTCAACCTGAGGATAGCTCTGTTGAAAGGTCCTGTTAATCTACTTTTTCAAGGGAAGATAATGAAATTTGGAGAGGCACTCACCCAGAATTCCACCGGTTTGTAAATGGTAGGGTTTGAGAATTAAACCCGGGCTTTCTGACTCTTAAGAGCAGGGGATTTCCACACTAATACAGTTGCTTACAAAATTCCGTTGTCTGAGAAGAGTGGCTGTGGGCTCTTCCAAGCATAGACCATGCTGGTGGTGGGCCAAGGTCACATAATTGGTGAGTTGAGGAGGACAGGCGCAGTGGGCCTGGAAAAGGTGGGCTCTGCCACGGGGCCGAACAAGCTCCAGGCTGGCCTTAATAGGATTGTCCAAAGAACGTAGCAAACTTGGCCTTGGTTGGGTTAGGCCCATGGTGTGGCTTCAATAACAAACACACAGAAGACAACTGTGTTAAGATTTGGGGAGGGCCACTACTGGGTGAGTCTGTGGTTGTGTGGGACTCCAGGGCAGCAAGGCTAGCTCCAGCCTCACTGTCTAGTCAGGCAGGGCTCCCAAATTGCTGTCAGGCATGGGGACACTGGCTCAGGCGCAGGGCAGAGCTGAGAGGGTGATTGAAGGGCTTCAGTGCTGGCCAGTGGGCAAGGCCAGGGAAGGCCAGTTACTGGGCTGAACGTCCTTATTTTCGTACTGCAGTGTTCATCAGTCAGGGTCCCTGCATTTACCATGGTTGGGTTTTGAGGTTATTCCCTCTCATAAACTGCAGTTATTGTTTTTGTTTCCATGACCATCCTGGCATGTGGCTTAGCTGATGACCTGGTATTTTTACTAGGCTCTGAGCTTTGCAGAGGGCATTGATTGTTATGGGCTGTGATGTTCAAAATTGGGTTCTGGAGCCTCCAAGAGTCCCAGCAAGCACTTTGCTACTGGCTTTCTTCCCTTCCTGTTCTTTTTTTAATCTGATTCCCGAGACGGCCCCAAGTCACATAGAAGATGCTGTTTGCTTAATTGTGTGAGAGTCTATTAATATGCCGATAATAATACCTTCCACATGTTTGCTGCTTTATACTTTTCAAAGCACTTCCACACCAATTATTATTTGGAATCGTTGTCGAATCCCTGTTAGGTAGATTGGAGAGTATTTTTATTTTCATTTCATACATGGGGCAGTTGAGGCTCCAAGACCATAAAACAGTCAAGATCTTCTGACTTGTGGGCATGTGTCCTGCCTAACATATGTGCTGTTTTTGAATTCTCATTTGGGTGAGCTGAGGTAGTGAGGGAGGCTACTCATGTCCTTTTACGTTAGTTTTTCAATAGTGCTGGCCGTGAGGATGATGATGACAGATCACCTGTAAGATGTGCGCATTCAGAAGTCTCTCATGTAATTCTTGGAATTTCAACAGAATTCATTAAAAACCAACCTGAACCCCAGGTGACCTAAGGTTTTCTAATATGCCAGTCATTCATCTAAGGAAACAGAACTAAGTTACTTGTACCTGAAAGAAAGTCTTTTGCAAAACAAAGAGTGTACACATACTCTTACCTGAACCCAGCAGTTACACTCAGCAGTGGCAGTTATTATAAATGGCTATATTCCTTTAGCAGCCCTGGAGAAAGAATGAAAGAAAATTGTGCAACCAATTTAATGAGGTGTGTGTATAAGAGGGATGGTTAGCAATTTGTCTTTAACAATCTTGTTATACGGCAAGAGGCTTTGAGGGGAAAGAGAGAGACCGGGAGTCAATGCTATATTTTCTAACAATCCTCAAGAGAAAGGAGATAAAGACCAAGAGAATTCACTAAGCAAATGTTTTCTATCTGGCAACAAATGCAGGCTCCATGCTTGCAGACTCACCAGGCAATATGAACTGAAAAGGGTTATAAATCTGGATTTAACAAAGGTTTCACCTCAGTGGTAATAGAGTTAGAGGGTGAAAGGTTACATCTTGTTCAACCTTCTCAGGAATCATTTTCTGTAATGCTGGAGAGTAATTTTGTGGCATTTCTGGAAGCTCAATTGAATGAAAAGAAATCTCATTTGGTACTTAAACCAGTGTTACCAAAGTAGGTACTTAGAAGACTACCTAGGTATCCAGTAAAGTTCAAATGAAATGGCAGAAAACCACTTTAATTGCAGCATCTAGTGTCTCCAAACATGTGGGTACTCCTGCTCCCAGCAGTGTGACGTAATATTGACAGATGTTTAATTGGGCTTTTCTGAAGGGAGAGCCCCTTTTAATAGGACCACATCTTGAGCTAACGTTTAGAAGGCATTCAGCCCAAGAACTACCCTGGTGCATTTTCCTCTGCCTCTTCAGTTGCATTTAGGTTCATAAAACTTTAATCAGTCACTAATGTAGCTAATTCAGAAACTAAACGATTATTTATTGAGCAACTACTATGTTCCTGGCCTTATTCTAGACTCAGTGAGGCTTAGGAAGATGTTTACAACATGGTCTCTATTAGTCCAGACTCTGGTTTCCAGTGAGAGAAAGACATCCAGTGGAAGCATCTAGGAGGTAATTCAAGGGACTCTGTAATCACCATTGCTTTCCCAAGCCAAGTCTAATTTTAATAATAAAACCATAATTCACGAAAGTCAAGATGCCATCTATTGTAAAGAGTACCATTATTTTATTTACAACTTGGCATAAAGAAAAAGTATTCAAGATAGGAAGTTTACTAGGAGACCCCTACCAAAGGCAGGATACCAAAGAGCTACTCACTCAGTGAAAGGATAAAGGAAAATTCTCTGGAAGGGCCAGCTAGGAAACCTGCATGTCTCAGCTTTAGACATCTGCAGAGGGAATAAAACCCAAATCTCTCTGAGAATCTGAGCTACAAGTACTGGTGGTGTGGTCCAAATACTTAGAGAAATTAATTCCCAGTAGGCTCAGATAACTCTGATTGGCAGAAAGAAATGCCAGTCCTCTCTGGAAGAATTCAACTTCAGTTCAAGCCCAGGGATTGTACGATCCCTTTGATTATATGACACATTCTGATTTCAGGAATGTTACAATCTGAGAATAATGTGAATCTAAGAATTGATGAAGAAAAGCCATAATGATTTTCATGACTAACATATTAACATACCTTTATATAATATTCTTTGCCTTTGCTGTGGACAGTGGAATGTTTCTCAATCTTCTGTAAAGTGTGACTAAAACCATCTTAAAAATCTTCCTATTTTTATTGAGCTGTAATAAACAAGATTGCTATGCATGCTCAGTTCCCAGAAAGTTCCGCAGTCTCTTTCCTAATCAAATTGCCCTCCAAAGATTCTCCCATAAAGAAATGAGGGGACCCTAACTGAACCCAATTTCAACGGACTTAAAGGAAACACATAGTTTGTGTACCCCTAAAAGTCCAGGGGTTAGGTCTAGCTGGATCCAGTGACTCAAATGTTCTCATCAGGACCTGGAATTGCTCATCCCTTGGTTCTGCTTTTTCCATTCTGGATTCAGACTCAGGCTCCACATGGGGCTCCCAGCACCTCCAGCCTTACGTCATTTTCCCTGTTGGCAGTCTCAGCAGAAATCAAGCTTCTACTTTCCACTGCCATCACAAATCTCAGAATGGAGCCTTATAGGTTGGTTGGATCGTGTATCCATTCCTGGGGCAGGACAAAGGTTTTGGCCACTCCCAAGCCACAGGGTCTGAGAGTGGAGTGGGATGATTCTCAAGAATGCAATTACCAGGACAAGGGGGCTTGGGGACTAGTCAAGATAGAAGTAATCAGTTATGTCCTGGAAACAACAGCTGTCCACTCCATGAGAGGAAGTGCAGTCTATTTGTGGGCATACTTACTGTTATAGGTATGACAGTTCAAGGTGTAAAGGAAAATTCAAGACAGCTAGGTGAGAGATGTGACCAAATTACATGAGACAAGTGCCAGGAGAGGTACAAACTGTAAGAGTTTGAAGGAGGAAGAAGTGTCTGGATTGGAGTAACTGAGAACACTTTATAGAAGAATTTGGGAAGATGGGGAAAGAGGAAGAGGGAAGCAGAAAGAGCGAGAACCATGGCTTGGGGAGGAGTAAGCAAGGAGATGATGTTATCTTAATTCTGGAAAATTGGTTGACTTTATGTGTGCCTCACATTCTATAGACTTCTCAGTTGGTGCTCAAAACCACTATTTTTATTCCTGGTCAGAGGGCATACTCTCTAATTAACCTGAGAACTTCCTCAGGATGGAGAAGACTACTGGGCTGAACCGATTCTTGCATCTAATTCAGATCGCATCAAACCAGCCATGTGTGTTGGTGAGGCATTTCACTTCTCTCAGCCTCTGCTGCCTCATCTGAACATGGCAATGATTTACCGGCCACATCTGTCTCACAGGATTGTGATGAGGATCCAGAGGAGTGTTTGTGAAGATGTCTTGAATCAAACAGGAAAGTCTGATACAAATGCAAAGCATTATCTGTTGTATTCAGCCTGGGGCCGGTCTTATTTAAATCTTGTGCCCTGCTCAGTTCACCTTTTATTTCTATTAGGGCTGTTCTTTAGATTGTAAATATAAACAATGAATTTATGTGGGTTACTAGAAATATGAAAATGGGGAATGGAATCTTTGATACATGAATTAACCAGCTTTCCCCTGAGCTAGTTTATCTAAGGCAGGAAGTGTATTTCTAGGTTGTAGAAAACTCCCTCTCTCCCTCCCTCCCTTCCTCCCATCCATCCATCCATCCATTCAATATATCTTGAGTCGGACACATTATCTAGCATATACAGAAAATGAAATTAAAGGCAATTAATTTAGGATTACATTGTATATTATCACTAAATAATTTGGTTACAAAGACTGAGAATACAAAAACACAGAACACTATCTCATTGTTACAACTATGAAGAGTCTTGAAGGACTTCGAGAGCACCAGTATAAGCAGTCATTGTTATTGTACTACAACTGTCAACTGTATGGATGTAGTTAACAGAGTTGTGATAGGTGTGAGGGCACAAAAACTCGCTTTCATTGTTAAAAAAAAGAATCAGAAAAAAATGGTTTCCCTGAATCTGAGAATCTTGATTTGGGGTCCCCATTGGATTTCAGGGGTTTGGCTTCTCCATAGTCTTCCTTAGATATAGTCTTTGGAGAAAGCATAAAGTTAAAAAAATTTTTAAATTGCCTATTTAAGCTGCATATACCCACACATAGAATATTGAGGCCTAATAATAAGATATCTTTTCCATTTACCACAGCCTGTCATGACCGAGGAAATTCACGGGAGGATAAGTCTCCATAGAAATTGTCAAAATATGGCAACTTCCAAATGAAATCTCTCCTTTTAGGGAAAAGGAATGTTTAACTGGTCCCATATGTTTTCCAGGGGGCATCTTTTCCCCCTGTTACTTCCCCTAGCCAGTTCTTATCTTTCGTGATGAAAAGGAAAGAAACATGATTTTAGGGAGGGCCTAAATATTAAGCATTCCTTTCCCTGATCCATCCTAATGCAGTTGTATGTTGGTATTAGGGGATTTTTTTGGTTATTTCTGTCACTTGGAATTTCTCCATTAATGGAGTCTCTGAAGACATTTTAGGAATGAATAATATCTTTTATCTAGTTGGAACATGCATGGGATTCCCATCAAATCTGTCCTCATGTGACTGAGCAGACAGCCAGTAAGATTTCCCCTTTCAAGTCTCTGTCAGGAATAAATACTTAGTTCTTCAGTAGTGCCTAGATGAAAACCTGACAGAGGATGCTTTGCTCTGAAAGCAGACTGTGGCCCAGCTGTTCTGTGGTTTATGAATTTTTTAGCGAGGCTGGGGCCGGTGGCTGAGCCAGCATTGGCTGAGTCCGGGCATACGCTGGGGGTTTGATTATTTCAAGCAGGGGTTAGAAAAACCTGGCAGTGTTTTCTGGGTTTCCCCTCTGAGTTTTGGAGATTTAACTTTTGTTCAAAGCCAAGCTCAGAAAATGGAAAATAGGAGAAGCCAGCTGAATCTAGAAACTTGAGAGCTGGGCCACCTGGGCAGTGCTCCTATCAGTAATGTGGAAAGGGGGCCACGCTGGCCCCAGTTCAGCACCCTCCAGGAGGGCACAGCGCTCGCGCGCGTGCTCTCTCTCTCTCTCTCTCTCTCTCTCTCTCTCTCGCTCTCTCTCGCTCTCTCTCGCTCTCTCTCGCTCTCTCTCTCTCTCGATGAGTGCACCCCCTCTGACAACCTCTTCTCCCTGGTGGAAAACCAGCCTTTGGGGTCCTACGTCTAGTAAAGGCTGCCTTTCTCTGTCAGATCTCACTTCAGGTATGCTGGGGGAAGGAGCAGGGAGAATCAGAGTGTGAGCCAAGGCGGGAGAGACACAGATCTTAGCAGTGAGAGAGAGGGGCACTTCAAAACCCTGAGGTTACCCAGAAAGTCTTCAGTGTGACTTTCCCTTTTCTGTATTTTTCCTCCACAACAGGGCATCTGAGGGCCAGACACCATGTTTTTATATCTTGTCTCAGTTTATTCAGTCTGAGTGAGCTTTGACATTAGGGGAAGGAAAATACCCACTGGCCAGATGTCACTTAGTGTTCACTGACCACTGGGAAGCCAGGCTAGGACCCAGGAATTAGGAGAAATTCTTTCCACCGGGGGGCTCTGACGGTGGGGTCTATGTAGAATGAAGTGAAGTGAACATAACCTTTGCCTCAATCCACTGAGGATTAGGGAAATAATTGATCTATTTGATCAGGTTAGATACCCAAACTAGACCATCCCTATTAAGTGACTCCTCAGGCCTAAGTCCATTTAACTCTTGGCATCAGAGGTTCTCCACTCCTGTCTGGGGGAGATTTAATACATACTGATGTCTGGAGCCCTCACTGGACCAAATGAATTAGGATCTTGGTTAGGAAATGGGGACACATTGACTGCAGAGCTCCCCAGCCTGAGCAGGATTAATAAGCCTTGGTCTACGCTATTCAAATCAGCCAGGTACTGCAGTAGCCAAGTCTTCATTTTGTGTCGAGAGGCAGGGTGCACCTTGCAGGGATGGGGTTACTCTTTTATTTGGCTGGTCAGGAAAGACCTTGATGATGGGGTGATTCTTGAACATGGACATGAAAGAAGTGGGGGGTGAGCCATTCAGGGGCTGGGGTGAGGGCATTCCAGGCTGCTTTGTACCCCACAATAGAAGGCTAGTTTCTGATGGTGAATGTGTGGGGAGTGAGCGATGAGGAGAGGCATGATGGCATTTATGTCACTACTGGTTCAGGTAAAATTAGTACCCTTTAATGCCTCATCAATGAGGAAAGAACACACTGGTTAGAAAGTACCCATTGGTTAAAAATAACCTGACTCTTAACGGTATTTGTTAACTGAACTAATATGAAATTAGAACTAAAGTTTGGTTTAGTTTAAACATGGTGAGATTTTTGTAGGATCCAGCAATATAGAAATGTTTAAAAAGACAAGAAAATAAATTAAGTGAGAGGAAAAAAAACAGGGTTGCTGGTAAAGAAAGGGCAGTGTGATTCCTTATTTGCTTGGCTTTCATCTATGTCTGATAGAAGCCTGGGGAAGATGCCCGTAGGCAGGTCACAGTTATGCTTTTGAAGGTGACCAGTGGCACTGATGTACCCCAAGTGTGACTGCTTTGTCACCCCATGCCTAATTAGGTAAGCAAGGCGCTCATGGTGGAGATTATTTCATTTATTAGGTTCGAATGAAACCTGTGGGAATTGGTTAAGATGTGATCTTAAATTAACATACTTCCTGCAGCACCTGCGATGTGGTATTATCAGAATTAATTAAACAGTCTGAAATCGCAGGCGCGGTGTCAGGCAGGGATAACCAGATGCCTGAGAGCCTGCATGCCCAGGCTGGGTCTCCAAACACTTGAGAGTGTCTTTCTTTCTCCCTCTCCTCACATCTCCTCACATCCCTCTCCTCTCATTGTAGAGCCTTTGAAGCTTTTGTAGACGTGGTGGGGGATTCTATGGGGATGCATATAAACAAGTAAACCAGTGTTACTCAAATTTTAATACTTTTATAAGTATTGCCTGGGATGCCAGTGATTATCTGAAGGGGTAGACAGAAAGCCTCAGAGAGCTGGCTTTGTTTTTCTCTCCTCTGAGGCTTCGATCCATTTTAAGTTGTTTGGTGGAACAATAGGAGTCCATCCTTTAAAGTCTCTTTCTCCCTCATCTGCTTGCACAAGGCGCTGTTACCCAGATGAAATGCATGTGTGGTAACACACAGTGAAATGCTGTGTGCGCACGCATGTGTGTATGAACTTCAGTGCGGTACTTTTCTGGAGGCCATGCCAGTTAGTAACATGTAGGTTTCAACTGATCAATACAATTTGTTATTAAGGTTCTTTTGATTTGTAAGCCCCATTTCCACAACATGGACAGTGGCCTAAGGGTTGCCTGGCTTTGTGGCTAAAATGCAAATTTCATCGTGTGTAGGCAGTTGTCATGAAAAAAGTCTCTGTATACCTAGTGAGTCTGATGCATTTCAGCAGGCAACGAAAGAGCTGGGCCAAGGGTTGAATCCCTTTAGGCAGTAGGGTGGTGTGCAGAGAGGGACTGCTTTGGAGGCCCCAGCACAGTTTGTTTTCTAGATATACCCAGGAGCAGAGGGAAGATGCCGGCTGCCCAGTCAGTCGTAGAAGCATTGTGGGCAGATCAGTGAAGTCTAGAAGACAAAAAAATAACTACTTCTCGTACTGTATTGACATATTTCCCCCTAGCTTCTTTGAAAAGGTATTCATTCTTAAAGACACAACTCTGTAAACAGCTCTTCCCACGGTAAGTTAACTTGTTTCTTCCTTTCTCTCCCTAAACACCATCCATACTGCTGAGGTAGCTGTTTTCTCTTTGCATTGTAGTTAGTTGTATATACCACTGTCTCCTTCATTGGATTATAATCTCCTTGGATATCATGTTTTATTCGTGTTTGAAATTCTTGTATTGAGTCTGGGACAGTTCTTGGATTCATTTGTTTGATGAGGGCTAAGTTACATTTTCCAAAAAGGAAAGTAGTTGAAGGAGGGAAGATAGGTCAGGAAGGAAAAAGGCAACTTATTCAAGGTTGCTCCCTAGCTGGGAGTGGAACAGAGGCATACCCCAGGTCTTCTGGCTCTTTTCACTTCACCATGCTGCCAAGAAATATCCAAAACCATAGTATACTGAGGAGCTTTTCGGGGAGTACAGTCTTCTTAATCATTTGGCCTGTAGAATATTTTATGACAAGTCACTTTACTTGTGAAAGACTGAGAATGACCTTATTAATGGTGAAAGTGGAGTTCATTTGTTTTTTTCTGTGTAATTTTGTCTGCCAAAGGGCATGGAGGTTATATATTTGCCCATTGTATTTTTTTTAAGCTGTTCTTCGTAGAGCCACTCCATCAAAATCCCCATCTACTTAGCTAGTGTCTCTAGGACGAGGCCTACACGTTATCCAATTCCTCCTTTTCTCTTCCTTCAGAAATGGGCCAGCCTGGAGTCTACTCCCTGAGGGTCCTGCCCTCTGCCGATGAACTCTCCATGCCCTTCTTGTTCCACAGATGTGTTTATATATAGTCAGTTCTCAAGACTGCTGCCCTCTGAGTGTTGTGGGCTTGGATGGGGCTGCTCAGGCTCCAGAATAATTCTGGAATCTTATGAGTACAATTTTTAGGCACATTAATTTCCATCAGAGAGACTCTGGGCCATCAGTGGTTGGAGTCCAGTCACTTCGACAGACTAAATTGAAGGGTGGAGTGGTTCTGTGAGCTTATAATAGAATCGTAGAACTAGAAGGTAGCTTAGAAGTTGTCTGTCTGGCCTTTCTTTTCACAGATGTAGAAACTGAGACCCAGAGGTAAAAGTCACACAGCATGGGGCAGGGCCAGGCCTTAAATCAGGCTTTCTGACTGCTAGCTCATTGCTTTCTCTACTACACATATCAAAGACAACTTCTCATTCCTTTGTTTCTGTCTTAGTTCATGATGGGACCCCCGAACATCTC
This sequence comes from Lagenorhynchus albirostris, assembly GCF_949774975.1. NCBI lineage: Eukaryota > Metazoa > Chordata > Mammalia > Artiodactyla > Delphinidae > Lagenorhynchus > Lagenorhynchus albirostris. The sequence goes on along the minus strand of NC_083107.1, from coordinate 33,816,930 downwards.
ACTTCTGTAAGGAAAGAAATTCACCCCCAATTTAAAAAAAAGACAACGTATAAATGTAAATATTCATTTTATAAATATGCATATCAATTAAATATACATTTATTTTAAATACATGTGTTAATTGTGATCTGATGTAACATGTATAATTAAATCCACAGAAAGTGATGATTTGCATATAATCAAGCTTGTATATTAATCAGTTGTCAATCTTGAATGCCATTTTTCTTCAGACGGTACCTTCCATGCAGCCATATCAGAGCCAGAGATTTGAAGCAAGTGTTCAACCTACATAGTTGAAAGTGTGCTTCTGTGCTGCTCTGGGCTGACTTACTGTACCTCATTGGCCCCTTGGGATCCCATTTTTAGTTCTTCAGGGCGCTCTGAATAATCCTGCTTTTCTCTCAGACTTCGCTTCTAGGAGTCAGACCTTCTGAAAGAGGAGAGAAGTTTCTCTTTGTCTGGAGGCGGGTCTCTGAAGTTTCTCACTCTGTTCTGAACGAGTTTCTAGACAGCGGAGGTTGTTTACTGGGTTACAAATGCCCCACAGAGGGGCATCAGTTGTTGTGGAGAGTACAGAAGAGAACCAGTTAATGTTTCAACTGGAAAGAAATGTAATAAAATTATTTAACCCACATCCCTCACTTAACAGATAAGGAAACCAAGGCCTAGAGATATTAAGTGTCTTCCATAGGAATCCTACCCAACCTTGAAGACCTTTGAATTTCTAGCCTCCTCATGAAGTCTTGGGCATCATTCTCCCCTGGACCTACTCCTCCCTTACCTGCAGTGCTTATCAAAGTACTGCCTAAGTGGAAGGGTTTGTCTGAGTATAGCTTGTTCCCTGCAGTGGATTGTTTTCTAATTCTTCTGTAACTACCAGAGTGCCTGGCATACAGTAGGTACTCAATATATATAGGAATGAAGAGGTTGTCGACTGGGAGGTTGTGAATTCATTTTGAAAATATATGGAAATGTCTCTTCTTTATGGATATCATGGTTTAAAGCACCTAAGTGCACTTGTCTCTCAGAAAACCAGAGAATCGTTTCTTGGGAGGGCAGAGGGGACAAAGAGTAGACCTGTAGCTTTATCGCTAGCCTATATTCTTTCCTCGTGCTGAGCCTGGTTCCAAAGGTAATTAATCAACAAGGACATTTTCTTTGTCCCCTTGTCCTTTGGTATGTGGTATGAAAAATGTTATTTCAGCTACAGGAATTTTGTTCACTTAGCATTCTCTCTGCATTTGGTCCCTGATATTGTTGTAAGATAACAGGAAAAGGTTTTTCATTTGATTTCTTGATTAATTAAACTCAGACAATGTCCCACTTTTACATTATTCTAGTGAAAATATCCCACTTCCCCATGACCCTCTCTACCCTTGCATGAAACAGTTTTCATTAAGGAGCATTCTTTTTTTTTTTTTTTTTTTTTTTTTTTTTTTTTTTGCGGTATGCGGGCCTCTCACTGCTGTGGCCTCTCCAGTTGCGGAGCACAGGCTCCGGACGCGCAGGCTCAGCGGCCATGGCTCACGGGCCCTAGCCGCTCTGCGGCATGTGGGATCTTCCCAGACCGGGGCACGAACCCATGTCCTCTGCATCGGCAGGCGGACTCTCAACCACTGCGCCACCAGGGAAGCCCAGGAGCATTCATTTTTTTAAAGTATAAAGTGAAGAACAACATCTTATAAAACAACTCAGAGGATGATTTTAATCCTTTAAAGCAACACTGTATGTATCTGGACATCACTCCTTTTTGCTGTATAGAAAATCAATAGGAGAAATGTGTTGAAATATTGGCAACATGCAGGGTACTAAACTAGGCAATATGATAGATCAGACATGGATTCTACCCTCAAGATCGTGTAGTCTACTGAGAAAACTGAAACTGAAAAATTTGTATTTATTCTTTTATTCAACACATCTTTATTGACACCTACTATGAGGGATACGGTAGTGAATCAGCCTCATGGGGCCCTGCCCTCATGTTGAATACTTTGTAGTGGGTTATAAACATGAAGCTGGGACCACAGGTCAAGATGGCAGAATGAGTTCATGTTGAGGCCCATCCTCATAAGGTCAAGATAGCAGAATAGGTTCATGTTGTGGCCCATCCTCATAATGATGATGTGTATACACTTAACCATTATATGTAAGCTGTAAAAGACAAAAGCAAAAAAATACAACTAATCTCAAAACAAGACAAACAATCTGTGGGTCAGAGAGAGAACAGCTGCCTAAAGTGATGTGTAGGGTTGAATGAAACCCATGCCTGTTGGGCTTTAGGCTGAGAAGCAAGTAGTGGTGGCTGAGAGTTTGACTCCAGCCAGGACTAAAAGTGTTCAGGGGAAGGGTGGGGGATTGGATCCAGGCTTACTGCTGGAAGCCAAAAGCAAGAGTGTGGTTTCATCTACTCAAACACTGACTTGTGAAAGAAGGCTAAAAAAATGCTGCCAGCTACTGCTAGGACTACAGCTTTAAAGAATCTACAAACCTAGGACTTAGAGTCTTGAGATCCTGAACTAAACCAAATTCCTTTTTGCCTGATATTTTTGCTTTAATGCCCCTAAATCACCAAGGGGTAGGAATCTCAAACTGCTTTTGCCAAACCAGGTTCTGAACTGTGGCTATAGGAGATGAGAGGCAGATAACTCAGAGAGTGATGAACTCAGAGGAGTGGAGTGAGGACAGAGCAATTATGAACATCCTCTCACTTAAAAACCTCAAAAGCTAAATTTCAAGTCAAACCAAGAAACTAAAGGCTAAGGAAGATAGCCAACAAACCAACCATCAGAAAATTAATTTATTCAAATAAAATTAATTTTATGTTATAGCCAGAATAACTCTTTAAATAAATAATTTTAGCAAGATTAAACTAATTAGGGATGAAATAATAGCCATAAAAAATGCGATTTTACATAAGAATAGGCAGAAAGAAAATAAGAAAGGTTGAATGTGAAAAAGAATCGATTTCAAAATTAGAAGTAAAACTGTTATCATCAGAGTAAGACACTCAGTAGATGAGATAAACTCTAGATAACACAAGTGATGAGGTAATTACCATATTGGAATTCAATACAGAGATGGTCACCCAGAATGCAGGAAAGAGAAATAAAAAATTAAGAATATTAAAACAAAGCAGAAAAGAGACATGAAGGATGGATTGAGAAGCTTAACATACATCTAATCTGATTATTAGAAGAAGAGGAAAGAAAGGTAAATAAGCAATATTTCAAGAGATAGTAGCTGATAATTTTCAGTACTGAATAAAGGCCAGAGTAATCAGATCAAAATATACTCCAAGAACAGAGGTACATAAATAAATATAAACCCATGTCTAGGCACAATCCTCTTCAGTCTGCAGAACATCAAGGATTTAAAGAAAATTTTAGAAACTACAAGGAAGAGAAGAAATATTAAATTTGAAGGAAGGATAATCAGACTAAAGGGACATTTCTTATCAGGAAAATTAGGCGCCCGAGGACACTTACTATATTCAAAGTGCTCAAGGAAGATATCTGTCCATCTGTAATTTATATAAGCTAAAATATCATTCAAAGTGAAAATAAAACAAGGACTTTTTCAGACATACCAAGGCTAAGAAAATTTGATACTCACAGAACTTTTAAAGGTTGCGCTTTAGCAAGACAAGAAGTGCACCAGAGGAAAGACATAGGATAAAAGAAACATTGATTAATATAGAAATTGGTAAAATATATTGGTAAATTTACTTAACTGTTGACTAAAACAAAATCTTCATTTTGTGTGTGTGTATGTTTAAAACACGTCAAAGTAGAACACTGGACAACAAATATGGGGGTGGTTCCAATAGACAGTTCAGCCAGCTAAGGTCTCTGTGTTTGGGAAGGAGATAGAAATTTGTCAGAATATTTTATAGTTATACATGAGCTTGGAATAAAAACCAAATGAAACAAAACTAATATTCAGTTTTAAGAAACCTAAAGTCATACAAAGATGTTAAAAATAGATGGGAAAAAGTGTATAGGCAAATACTAACCCAAAGAAATCTTACTTAGAAATATTAATAACAAAGTAGAATTTAAGAGAGAAACATGAATAGGTGTAATCATGAACACTGCATAATACTAAAAGGAGCAATCCACCAAGAAGTTGTAATGAATATGACTTTGTATTACCTAACAGTATAATCTCAGAATATACGAAGAAAAAGTTGACAGAACTATGAAATAAACTTGATAAATCTGCCCTTTTTGTAGGAAATGTCTACACATTTTTTATCATACATTTATCTATTGAGTATACAATATTAACATGAATATAGAAAGAAATTCCCTCTTTATGCCCAACAGAGAATATACATTATTTTCAAGTACACATGAAGCATGTACAAAAATTGATTTCTAAGGAACCTTTCAACAAATTTCAAGGAATTAATATGATGTAGATCATGTTCTCTGCCTTAATGAAATTAAATCAGAAATTATATAAATATAGTTAACATAGCAACAATTAATCTCCCTCTTAATAACTCATGTTTTGAAGAAGAAATTATAATGGCAGTAATAATATATATGAGGGACAAGGAAATTACTACATGTTACATTTGTGGGCCACAGCAATATTTGTATATAGAGATAAAGTTAGAGCTTTCAATATACTAGCCACCAAGGAGTATTGAAAATATGTGAGATAAGTGCTCAACTCTAAAAGCTCAATTAAGAATAAGAGTAAACTTAAAGAATGTAGAGTCAGAGATATAGTAGAGATAAGAGTAAATTTATGAAATTGGAATAAAAGAGACCATTATTTAGAGGGAGGGCTCAGGCTCAATGGTACCTACAAACCTTTGTCAAGCCTCTGCAAAAAAAAAAAAAAAAAAAGATAAAAATTAAAAGAATTATTACTGTAGATGTAGCAGATTTAAAGTAAGAGGGTACTGTGTAGGACTTATGGTAGTGAATTACAGACGTAGAAAAATGGATAAGTTTTTAGAAAAGTGTAAATGAAAAAAATAAACCGGATAGATCAATAACTATCACAAGTATCTCTTCTTAACTGGTACAAGGCCCAGGTAGTGTCAGAGGTGAATTTTAGCATACCTCTAAGGACTGGATGATCTTTACCTTATATCAGGGGTCCCCAACCCCTGGGCCATGGACCGGTACTGGTCCACACAGCAGGACCTCACAGTAGTGTGGAACTGGGTCACGCTGCAGGAGGTGAGCGGCGGGTGAGCGAGTGAAGTTTCATTTGTATTTACAGCCGCTCCCCATCACTCGCGTTACTGCCTGAGCTCTGCCTCCTGTCAGATCATCAGCGGCATTAGATTCTCATAGGAGTGCGAACCCTACTGTGAAGTGCACAGGCGAGGGATCTAGGTTGCGCGCTCCTTATGAGACTCTAATGTCTGATCTGAGGTGCAGGTGAGGCGATGATGCTAGCGCTGGGGAGCAGCTGCAGATATAGATTATCATTAGCGGAGAGGTTTGACTGCACAGAGACCATAATAAATCAATTGCTTGCAGACTCATATCAAAACCCTATCAGTCAGTGGCAAGTGACAAATAAGCTGCATTTGGTGGCAGGCTTTATAGTGGCAAGTGAGTTGATGTACTTCAATTGTATGGCTGCATGGTGGCAGGCTTTAAGTCAGAATCTGACACTTCAGATTTAGTCTTCATGCGGCCCGCCCATTATTTTATTTACCACTTCTGTCCGTGCCTCTTTCCCTCACTGCGCACTTGTCTCAGTCATAGTTTTGGTAAGCCTGTGAGCTAACCCTAGCCAAAATGAGTAAAAAAGAAACATCACTGGAGAGCTTCTTTGAAAAGGGGGAAAGACTCAACGATGAGACAGCAGAAGACTCTAAGACTGCCAACCAAAAGAAAGCTGCATTTAAAAGAAAATATTACACCACAGCTGCAGCACTATTCAAGTCTTTGAATGACTACATATCAGGAAAACTGAATTCGTCATTTTGTGTCGGTATATGCACGGACGGAGTGGCTGCCATGACTGGACAGCTTTCTGGTTTCACTACACGGGTCAAAGAGGTTGCTTCTGAATGTGAGCCTATGCACTGTGTCATCCATAGAGAAATGCTGGCTAGCTGAAAAGTGTCACCTGAACTTAACAATGTTTTGCAGGATGTGATTAAAATTATCAACCACATTAAAGTACATGCCCTTAACCCACGTCTGTTCATGCAGCTCTGTGAGGAGATGGACGCAGAGCACACGTCTTCTCTCATACACAGAAGTGAGATGGCTTCTAAAGGTAGATCGCTGGCCAGAGTTTTTGAGTTATGAGAGCAGCTCCAGAGATTTTAGAAAAAGAGTCACCACTGGCAGCACATTTCAGTGACACAGAATGGGTCGCAAAACTTGCTTACTTGTGTGACATATTCAACCTGCTCAACGAACTCAATCTGTCACTTCAGGGGAGAACGACAGCTGTGTTCAAGTCGGCAGATAAAGTGACTGCATTCAAAGCCAGACTGGATTTATGGGGGCGATGAGTGAACATTGGGATTTTTGACATGTTTCAAACATTAGCAGAGATTTTGAAAGAGACTGAGCCAGGGCCTTCTTTCTCCCAGCTGGTGCATGATCACCTATCTCAGCTTTCAAAAGAGTTTGAGCATTACTTCCCAACCACAAAAGACCCCCGAACTGGGAAGGAATGGATCCGCCACCCATTTGTGAATAAACCAGGTGAATCGACTTTGTCCATGCTAGAAGTGGATCAGCTGCTTGAGATCACAAATGACCGTAGCCTTAAAAGTATGTCTGAGACAACTTCAAATCTCCATACGTTCTGGATTAAATTCAAGGAGGAATAGCCTGAGATTGCCACAAAAGCACTGAAAAGCCTGCTTCCATTTCCAGCATCCTATCTTTGTGAAGCAGGGTTTTCTGCAGTGACAGCAACCAAAATGAGATTACGGAGTAGACTGGACATAAGCAACACACTTTGGGTGTCACTGTCTCCCATCACCCCCAGATGGGACCATCTAGTTGCAGGAAAATAAGCTCAGGGCTCCCACTGACTCTGCATTATGGTGAGTTGTATAATTGTTATATATTACAATGTAATAACAATAGAAATAAGGTACACAAGAAATGTAATGCACTTGAATCATCCCAAAACCATCCTCCCCACCCCCAGTCCATGGAAAAATTGTCTTCCATGAAAGCAGTCCTTGGTGCCAAAAAGGTTGGGGACTGCTGCCTTATATGAATATTTCAGAGGATAGTAAAAGAGGAAATGCTACTGAATGCATTTGGAACTCATTGTTAGCCAAAAAGAACAAGGGCATAATATAAAGGCTATCTTTAAACACTCACAATAAACTTAATATCAATGGTAAAACTTCAGAAATGTCTCCATCAAAGTTGTGAACAATGATGTCCACTTTCTGTTCTGTTAACCTTGTGTTGGAGTCATAGCCAATGCAATAAAACAAGAAAAAAACTAAGAACTGAAAAGGAAGAAATAAAACTATGTAATTTCTAGGCATGTAATTGTCTATATTGAAAATTCAAGACAATATACAAATAATTTTTAGAAATAATAAGAGGGTTAAAGTTGTTGAATCACAGATCAATACACAAAATCAAAAGTGTTCCTAAATTCCATCCTTTCCTGAGCTTTCATAGAGCTAAGATACTATGGTTTCTTTTAAAGGTATGGTAGAAGGAATGTAAGTGCCGTAAACTTAGAAAAAGTACTAGAAGAGACAGTGCTGGGGTAAAGGGCGAAAGTCAAGCTGTCAGAAGAAGTCATCTATTGTAGAGGTCATCAAACAGTACCAATTACAAAGTGTAATAGGAAAAAGCTCCCAGTTACAAAAGCAACAACATCAGTGAGTTAGGAATAAATATAAGTATATAGGAATAAACGAAAAATGACTTTTATGAAGAACTTTACCACACACTATTTAAGGACATAAAAGACTTGAGTAAATATAGAATTATACCATGTTCCAGGGTGGGAAGATTTAATAAAGATCTTAACTTATTCCAGATCTATAAATTCAAAGCTATTGTAATAGAAATTCTGTCAGGATTTTTGATGGAACTTGACAGTGTGATCCTACATCTGTCGAAGATGATTTAAGAAGAAGAATAAAGTAGAGAGACGTGGCCTATCACATATCAAGAATTATTATAAGCTGCAGTAATAAGTCAGTGTGGTATTGGCATAGGGACAAACAGACCAATGGAATAGAATAGAGAATTCAGAACAGATCGACACATATATAGCTACTTGACATTTGACAGAAGTCATATGTCAAATCATTGGGGAAACATTCAGATAATGATACCTAGGGCAAGTGGTTACCCATATTGTAAAATGTAAAATTAAATCTTTTATTCTGTACACAAAAAAAGTGAAAATTTCTCAAAACTTTTAAAAGGAAATATTTGACTATTTTTGTGGCCTTGGGGTTTGGAAGTATCTCTTAAGGTGGACACAAAAAGCACAATTTGACACATATATAACATAGATATTATATGTGCACATACACACATGCATACATGTTTATACATATGGGTGCATGTGTCTGTACTTCTGAACAACAGGGAATGAATTGAAAAGGTAAGCTGCAGACTGGAAGAAGATATTTGCAATGCATAAAGTTGATGAAGAATTTTCATCCTTTGAAACAAAGAGAAGCAGAAGACCATGACACCCTGAATCAGATTCCTGGGTGTGAATCTTGGCTCCATCACTTATTAATTGTGTGTGACCTTATGCAAGTTATTCAACCTCTTTTGACTTCAATTTTTTCATTCTTAAAGATAATGATCTTCCCTACCTGACAGGTTGTGGGGTTGTTGCAAGGATTAAATCATTTACTATGTGTAAAGCCCTAAGAATAATGGCTTACATTTAGTAAACACCCCCCAAATGTTAATTATTATTACTAATATCATTCAAAATATATAAAATTACTCTAAATCAGTGAGACTAACAATACAATAGAAAAGTAAGCAATGGATATGAATTAATGATAGAGGAATTCTGTATGGCAAATAAGTATATAAAAAGTACTCAGTGTCCCTGGTAATTTGGAAAATGCAAACTAAAACAACAGTCAGGTATAAGTTTTTACCCATCAGGTTGACAAAAGTCCAGAAGTCTGACATTGCAAGCATGTGGAACCATGTGAACTCTTATGCACTGTTGGTGTGAGTGTAATTTTCAAAATTGGCATCACCAATAGAGAGCAATTTGGTGATATTTAGTAAGTAAGTCTGAAAATACACATACTTTACAGTTCAGAGCTTCTGTTGCTAAGAATGCACTACAGGGAAGCTCTTGCAAGTGTGTACAAGGACATGTGTTTAAGAACACTTGCTGAAGTCTTGCATGTAACAGTTAAGAACTGGAAACAACTTAAATATTCACTAAGAGGGGAAAGGATAAATAAATTGTGTATTCATATAAAAAATGAAATACAAAATTCTTCACTAAAATATAAAGTATTAGTACATTTATCTCATGATAAATCTCAAAACTTAAAGATGCGTTTAAAAGAAAGCAAGCTAAAGATAACATACAGTTTAGATACTATTTGTATAAAAATTTTAAACATGCAAAACAATATTATACATTATTTATGGATACATTCATAAGTAGTAAAAGGAAGAAAAACTTATGAGAATGATAAACACCAAATTCAAGAAATTGGTTTTCTCTGAGGAGAAAAAAGGAATGCAAAAAAAGGAATGCATTAGGATATGGGTACACAGGCAGTTTGAAGTGTATCTATAATTTTTTATTTCTTTGTAATGAAATGAAAAAGTCTGAAACAAATATGGAAAAGTGTAAACATTTGTTCAAGTTGAGGGGTGAGAGCTGTGCCTTCTTTTTCTCCTGTGTGTTTGAAATATTTTGTAAAATGAAGAAAAAAGAAAATTGAGATTCACACAAATATGTATGTGTACATGCACATTTATTTTTTAAAGATCCTTCTATTTTAAAATTTATGGCATACTAACTAAAGTGTAAATGACACAGGTATGTTAGAGTTTGGCTCTCTACACTAAATTATGTTCAGCTCATATGTAACTTTATATGACATAGTATAAATCTAACAACTAAGCTATTTAAGCATTTTTCCTTACTTTGAGTCATTAATTCTTTAAACATAATTAGTGGAACTTACTACTCAGGTTGATCATAAACTGAAAGAAAATATATTTATATTTCAGTGAAACTGAGCCATATACCCTTTCATTGTCTCTCAAGGCGATAACTTGCACAAAAGATTATAAACTTGCGTTCAGTATTTAGTATTTGCAAGTTGACATATGGGAAAAGAATTATGAAGGGAGCTGGGGTAAGAGGGAAGGGACTCAGGGAACCCAGGAAGGAAAGGGTAATGGCCCTGTGCAGTGACAAGAACACTGTTGGTGTCAGAAGGTGCTAGGTCTGGTCCCATCTCGCTCTTCCCACTGTGTCCCATTTATAAATGGGAGTATGGAATGTGGTCGCCATAGTCCCTCGAAGCTCTTAAATTCCGTGATTTCACTAACACAACACGAGCTCTTTTCCTGTGTCATTTCAAAAGGAGACATAATTTGGTACAATTATATGCCCACCTCTACATGCTGACCTCTATCTAGTACTGTGTTGAATATTCAGTGTATTTACCTTTCTACTCAAGACTTTTCTCATTTCAATCTGCTATTCAATGTGTGCTCAATCCAGGAAATGTATGATTCATTAAACTAAATGCATATATGACTTGTCCTTGGGTGACCTTGGTGTTCTCATAACCCTCCATTTTCCCGTGGGGTGGATGAGCATTGGTGTGACCTTAAAAAAATGGCTACCGAGTGCACCTGCGCTAGCTCTCTAACTAGGTTCTTAGTGAGTGAGGATGTAAATTATGTGCATTTTTGAGAACTTAGTTCTATAAATAGACCCCAACCTATCTTACAACCGAAGATATTTTAGGATAAATGAAATACATCTCTGAAGTTGTTAAAGAGGCTCCCCTTTTATAATAAAACTAAAAATAAAACCCGTCTAACCTCATATTAGGATTACATTAGAAATGGGATGACATGCCTAAAATTATATGTATCTATAAAAAGATATATTGGTGATGGTGATGATGACCCTTTTGTTCTGAGCTATTAGAACTGAGTAGACTATAAAGTAATTAAAATAACAGAATTCTGGGAAATAGTGGAATGAGAAATTAAAAGCTGTGATACAGTTTTATATTCTTGTGGCAATCTATTGATCGTAATTAGCGCATAAGCTAAATCAGAATGAATGGGTAGGTTCTAAAGTACAGGCGTAATATTGTAGGTTATGGATGATGTCTTTTTCTTGTTTGTTTAATGGATCTATGATTGGTTCTCAAATGCTGTTCAACTGGTAATGGAAATGGGTTTCCCTTAAAAGCCCTTCTTCTAGGCTTTCATAGCACCAGGACGTTACAGTTTTCTTCAAGCACAATGTAGACACAATGTACGTGCTGTCAACTTAAACAGGTACTAGAAGAGACAGCTCCAAGGTGAAGGGGAGAGGTCAAACAATCAGAAGTGGCCATCTATTGCCAAGATCATCAAACAGGCCTGCCATCAATGGACTCAGAATGTTAGAAATTAATCAGCTCGACTCTCCGTGTTTAGCTAGGCTGATTATATATGCCCTGGAATGTGACCATGCAGTGACAGGCCCGAGAAACTAAAGTAATAGGAGTGCAATCCCAACAAAGGCTGGGAAGACAGATCAATTTGCAATATTCTTTTCTGCACCCATGCAACAAAGCAGAAACATGAAAGCAGAACATTAAGGGATGCTCCCTATGAACTGGACAAATCAATAAACATCAGTGGTAAAGAAAAAAAGTTTCTCATTCTCTTGAGTACCCCGAGGGCTTTTCCATCTCGAGAAGTGATGAGTAGTGGTGGCCTCTGTCATGTTCCCTTCACCTGCACGGTGTCATCTCCTGCCTGCTCAAGGTGAACACTGCTAAGCATCAGCTGAAGGAGGTTTTGAGGGGGAGCATTTAAGGAAATGACTGCCTCTTGTTAGAGATGTGCTGTGCTAGCTGGAAAGCAGATGTGGCCTCAGGGGGAAACACTGAAGGCAGGATCAAAACAGTAAGATGGTGGGTTCCCCTCTTCCCCAAACATTCTGAAAGTACCAGGTGTGTTTTCTCCTGTCAGGGTTGAAGGCTACAGGAGTGCTTTTTCCTGTCATGGTTGAAGGCTACATAATACTGAGGGTCCTCTTTATCTTCTTGGACTTGAGTCGGCGACGGAGAGCTGGAAAAATAGCAGACAAAGGATATGCAGGAAGTGATTTAGAGATAGAAGAATATGCTTAAGTGTAACACAGGCTATTAACGGCATGATCCCAGTCTTGGCTTCATACAACAGAGACCCAGATTTCAGTGTGAGCATGTGCAAGTGTGTGCATGCATGTGTGCAGGTGTGTATGCGTGTGTGTGTATGCATGCGTGTGTGTGTATGCATGTGTGCGTGTGTGTGTATGTGTGTGTGGATGAGAAGAAATAGGACAAGCAAGAAAGGGACTGTCAGGGTAAGCACTTTCTGAAACTTATGAGGCTGTCAGACCAATTCTTTTCTCTTCTAAATCATTTTCCGTAAAACAAGGAGATGATTATCTGACTGCTAGAGGAAAACAGGGGTATTATATTTCATTTGGGGGGAAATGTAGATTTATGGCAGATGGAATTTTTTTTCTTTAAAACCAACAACCCAACAATGGCAGAGTTCATAGAGTGAGTTAAAGTGCTTGCTTATGTTTTGTGTTTTAAACTGATGAGATTTACACACATCTGTAGTGGTTTCAGGGGCTGTGCCATTGGAGGGACTCTTGTTTAAGGAGTTCAAGGAAGGAGAAAGAAACCGTCCTGTACCCGTTTAACAAAGGCAGAGCTTTTCCAACATTTGCCCAAGGTATTCTGCAATTAGAGACATGTGCTCACTGGGAAAATGATTAAAATGGATTTTGCAAAGGAAGAGGAGGTTCATTCATTGACTAGTAGTAAACAGGGCATCTATTCAGTGTAAGATAGTGTGCCAAGCACTCAGGATGAAACAGTGAAATGGCAGGTCCTGCCTGCAGGAAACTCACAGTCAGTGGTGAAGGTGGGTAAGTCACTGCATTGTAAGGCAGCATTTCCCAATGGAGGCACATGCCAGGTGCCATGGGAGCCCAGAGAGGGAAGGGCTAAGCTCTTCTGGGTGGTCAGGGGAGGGAGCCTAGAAGACACAATCACCAGGGCAGTTGGGGAGGTTCTGGAGCATGGGAAGAGCAGGGATGCTTGGCAGAGTCGTGTGCACTTGAGGATCTGTGAGCGGCTTGGATAGACCCAGCCGTGGGTGTATGTTGACGAGGAGTGGAGTGTAGAGAGTGGGTGAGGCCTGCATCAAGGGAGGGCAGAGTCCAGTTTTGGACAGTTTAAATTTTGATAGAGGTGGAAGTGTGCCACGATTACTCTGGTTGGGGAAATGAAGCTTTCTGACTAAAAGAGATGGCATCCACCCCTCATCGTTTTTAACTAGATGTAAAAAAAAAGTACCTTTTAATAAAACTTCCATCCATAAGATGAGAATCATAAAAATGTGACATCTTCTCCGAGTTAATATTCCCTGTTCCCTAAACAGTTCATTGTATTGAAATGGAGACGTTTTAGACCTCTCATTGTCTTGGTCTGTCCTGTGTGGAACTAACCTGATTTATCAGAGTTCTGCTCAAGGCTGCCATAGAGAGCTAGAGCATTGCCAGAGCGTGGGCTGATTGTCAGGGAGTGCAGGGAACAGATTCATCCCAAGCTGCTTTATTAGCACACTCTGGATTACTCCTGCTAACAGCCTGTTGCACTATTTGCTGATCTTAAACCTTCAGGAAAGAAAACTTCCAGGCCTTTTTCGTGTCAGTGACGGGAGGTCAGCTCTCCGGCTTTTTATACAACTGATGTTTTGAGGCCCAATAAGAGCTTAATCCTTAATAAGTCTTAAAAAATGATTTTTTTCCTTTGTGAATCCTTATGTGTCCACCCAAAATATAAGCCATGTGGCACTTTAAAGGGTTTTAAAATTAAAATATTTTTATTTTAACAAAATTGGAAATAAAAAAGTAAAAAAAAAACCACATGATTTTCCTAACATACTATCATAATGTTATTAGTTTTTCTTAGTTCATATGCAGAAAAAAAACTATATGGCTTTGTCATCATGAAACAGACAAGTACGGTGTTGGTGGTATAGTGATGAGCATAGCTGCCTTCCATAAAACAAAGTTTTGAGGACTGCTTTTAAAATAACACTTCCTAAGTATTTTTCAGATTGCTATAATCTTCAAAATGAAAATGTGAAACAGTTGCATAGTATACTATCTTGTGGTTATGCCATAATATACTATACATTATTCTTTTGTTGGACAATCAGGCCTTTTCCTTATTTAACCATTACAAAAATACTGCAACAGTGATATTTTTGCATATTTTAAATTTTCTTCTTTTGAATTATTTTCACAGGGTAAATTCCTAGTATGAATTATAGGGGTCAAATTACTAGGCCAAAGATAAGCTGCATTTTTATGGTTGTTGAAATACAGTGCCCTCTAAAACCCAGTGCCACTTCTACCAGAAATGTGACAAACCGTCTAGGTCTTCAGCTTCACTTGTGATGGCAGAGCTAAGACTAGTTACTCGTTACTGAATCAACCATTACAGATTCATCTCAATGTAATGTCATTCTGCCTTCATTTCCCCACGTCAGAGAGCATTTGTGGGCTATATAAAGGCAGGGATCTTGCCCACTGCCATATCATACTTCAGCTTCTAATGCACAGTGAAGGCTCAATAAACATGTGTTCAATGAATAAAATGCCTTATGAATCCTATAACATTTTTCTGACATACCATTCATTAACCCCATTAAATAATAAATGGTTGATGAGTAATGATTCATTGTTGGTGAACCTTTTAGACCCCCAGCATTCACCAGTTTCTTAAGGACTCTCTTACCATCATTTGGTAATGGGTTTTATTTTTTAATTGCAACGCATTATAAATGAAATTATTGATTTACAAACAAACAAAGTTTACCTCAATTGGAAACAAAAAAAGCAATTTCTAATTTTTTATATTCTATTTTATATATAGATTGCAGCATAACCTTTTTTTTTTTTTTTTTTTTTTTTGCGGTACACGGGCCTCTCACTCCTGTGGCCTCTCCCGTTGCGGAACACAGGCTCCGGACGCGCAGGCTCAGCGGCCATGGCTCACGGGCCCAGCCGCTCCGTGGCATGTGGGATCCTACCAGACCGGGGCACGAACCCGTGTCCCCTGCATCGGCAGGCGGACTCTCAACCACTGCGCCACCAGGGAAGCCCCAGCATAACCTTTTTTTAAGAACATAACTATATGATTTGTATGTTTTTAGCAGTTCTGCACAATATTTTTCTACATGCATTATACATTTATCCATTTAGTCAGTAAATGTTTACTGAGGAACTATTGTGTACCAGATACTTGGGCAGTTGTTTACGGCAAGACAAACGCATTCTTTGCCCTCATGGAGTACATTGTCTAGTGGGGAAGACAGACATCAAAAAGTAAAAACTGCTGAATTTTTGTAAGTACAGAGGGCTAGAGGACGCTATTACAGGCTGACATTACTATCCTGGGGTGTCATGGAAGGCTTTCTAGAGGAAATAAAATATACTGAATCCTAAAGTATGAATAAGAGTTACCTAGTAGCGAGTGGTAGTAGGGGAGGAGGGCAGTAAGAGGGAAGAGCATGTGCTCGCTGCCGGGCTCCGATGCCAGAGAGAGCACAGTACAGTGAGCAACTGAAGAGCCAGATGAAGTCAAGTGTGGGCGGGTTATAAAGAGTGATATAGATTGAGGCGATGTGAGGGATTTTGGTTTCTACTGGGAGGGCAGTGGAAAGCACTGAGAGTTTTAAGCAGGGGAGTATGGCCTGATCAGATGGGCCACAAAAAAGGGAGCAGCTTGTCTGATTTGGTTTACACTGAGCATTGGTGGC
Source organism: Lagenorhynchus albirostris (assembly GCF_949774975.1). Classification (NCBI taxonomy): domain Eukaryota; kingdom Metazoa; phylum Chordata; class Mammalia; order Artiodactyla; family Delphinidae; genus Lagenorhynchus; species Lagenorhynchus albirostris. The sequence continues at coordinate 33,800,905 of NC_083107.1, read as the reverse complement.
AGCACACATGATTCCCGTTGTATTGCAAAATGGAGACATGAGTTGAATCCTTTCTGAGTTTATTCTTGCCTTCTTGATATTTTTTCCCTCAAACTTGTCCAAATTTGTCACCAATTTAAGGAGACTGTAATCTGGGCTTGCATTTGGACGTCCCGAGCTGGTGATTTCCGTATTCTTCATTCCAGAGAAGCGGGTCCGGCTTTGAAGAGGGAAGCTGTCCCCCTGTAAAGTCAGCCTCTGGACAACATCTGTGGTACTGGCTAATCCAGGCTGTGAACTTTTATGAAGCACCCAGCTCTGTTCTGGGGCCTGGGCCCCCCATACTAACAACATTTAGATAACTTTTGTTAGTTTGTAAATAGATAATTTCATTTACAATGTGTTGTGATTAAAAAATGAAATCCATTACTAAATGATGTTAAGATGGCCAGTCTCCTGTCGGGCCCTGGAAGGAGATTGCAGCTGTAGAATGCAGTAGCAGGGAGGTGTGTCCGAGGTGCAAGATGTGGGCTCATCTCCATTCTCTGATTCTCTGGAGACTTCCCTCACTTGCCCAGGATAGATTGGTATTTACCATCAGGCCAGACGACCTGTCTACAGGGATCACTCTAGAAATCAGCTGCTTTGTTGAAATCGTTCTTCAAATTTTCCTCCCTTTTTTTTTTTTTTTAAGATGTATTTGTTCATGTAATTGATTTGAATGACTTGGCTGGCTGCTGCTAGACCTGAGAGTTCCTTGGTACTAGCAGAAGCCAGGTGCTTCACTGTGGGTTGAATAATGACTAGTTACAAACTAGGGAACCTATCTGAACCTGAGTAATACTTTATACTAACAGTAAGTAAAGCAACAGCTATCCTCCTCACCCTCCACTGTTAGTTGAGTGTTTTTAATGTGCCAGACACTGTGCTAGATGCCTTGCATATATTTTCTGTGTTCTTCACAAGGACCCTACAAGGTAGGTATTCACATTGCTGTCACCTACTGTATCATAGGCTCCCAGCAGGAAACAGATGGCCCACTCAAATTAGGATAATTTGAGAAGAGTTTAATAAAGGGACTATTTACAAAAGTGTGGTTAGGGTGAGGGAAATCTCAAGCATGGTGTGCTTGGGGCTAGTAACAGTAGAGTTCCTTTGTTACAAGTCTAAGACTGAGTAGGAGAGGAGGACCTGGGTGTGGGGCATGGGGAAAGATGTTTGGGGATGCTGTCAACAGGAGTTGGGTCTTTCTTTTAAGGGATAAGGTTGGTCTGCAGCAATCCTGAAACAGCGGTGCAAAGGAGACAAGTATTCCCAGGTCACACTTCACTTTCTCTCCAGTCTTGAAAGAAAGTAGTGAGTGGTATGTGTGCTGCCACCAATGCTCAGTGTAAACCAAATCAGACAAGGCTGCTCCCTTTTTTGTGGCCCATCTGATCAGGCCATACTCCCCTGCTTAAAACTCTCAGTGCTTTCTGCTGCCTTCCCTTTGGAAGCCAGAGGGCCAGGGAGCTTTTTCATGTTTAAATACAGTGCAGGGTAGAGAAGGGTAATGGGGGTGCAATTGGAAACTATCTAGTCCATATACCAAACTCCGTGATGTATGTGGTATTTAGTATTCAGTTCCTTGCTGTCCTTTCCTCCCCTAGTCCTCTCTTCATTATTGGTGATGGGGACTCCGGTATTCAGGTATTTGATCTGTGAACATTGTGGCCTCTCAGTTGTTCTTCCCCTTCACATGCAGAATCTTTTCCTCCTCCCAACTCCTCTGCCCACTCTCTCTGTCATACTCATGACTTTATCACTATCACTACATTGAGACTCCAGGCCAGGGGCACTTCCCCCGTTCACTATCCTTTCTTGTCCTCAGGTCCACTTCCTTTCCTACCTTTCCCAGCTAGGATTTCCTAGCTGGTTAGGATCATTCCTGCCTCAGGTGTCCCTCTCTGACTCTGTGGTACTCCTGGTATGACCCAGCTCTGATTAACACCATCCAACTGTCTCCTCCGTGTCTGTACTTGAGCAGCTGGAACTTCTTGGAGAAAACATACAATTGGGCCAGCTGATCTCATATTAAAATCAGGACCACGGATCTCAAATGAGCTCTTACCCACATGGGATTCCTACTGCATTTCCCTAGTAAGGAAGTACTTTCTTTCTCACCAAGTTCCTTAACACCTTCCTTCCTTAAATGTCCTGTGCTTTCTCGGTACACTCCTAGTTGAGGGGCTTTCTTTGTACTTTATTAAGAAAAGAAAATCAATTAGCTAAGAATTCTCCATGCTTCCTACCACCTGAATCTGTGCCTATACTCACACCTTCCATCTTCCCTCTTGTTACAGTGAAATGTTCTGTCCTTATTTAAATCCAACCCATCCACTTATGTTCTAGACCCTATCCCCATCCTTTCTCAAGGACTTTGTGCTGCAGTTTTCTCCTTTGTTTTCTCTCACCATTCCTCTAGACTGGATCATCCCTGTGAGCATCTACACATGCTCTAGTATTTTCTATCTTAAAACATACACTTGAGCTACTTGTACCACATTCATTTCTCTGCGCCTCTCCATAGCAAAACATCTTGATATTGTTGTCTATAGTTTCTCTCTCTACTTCTGTACTTCACATTTTCCGTAATCTACTCCTAATTCTGCCTTTCTACTGAAATTGCTCTGTCAAGATCACCAGTGACCTTTATGTTTTTAAATTCTGTGGTCAACATTTTGTCTTCAGCTTATTGGTTCTCTCAGCAGCTTTCAATATTTATTTATTTATTTGGCTGCATTGGGCCTTCATGGTGGCATGTGGGATCTTTTGGTGCATGGACTCTTTGTTGTGACATGCGTGCTTCTCTCTAGTTGTGGCACGTGAGCTCCAGAGCGTGTGAGCTCAGTAGTTGTGGCGTGCAGGCTTAGTTGCCCCGCGGCATGTGGGACCCTAGTTCCCTGATCCCTAGTTCCCAGGGATCAAACCTGCAACCCCTGGATTGGAAGGTGGATTCTTAACCATTGGACCACCAGGGAAGTCCCCTCAGCAGCTTCTGATACAACCTTCCACCCCCCTTTTTGAAAGTTTTTCTCATCTTTTCCATAACAGCTGCTTTCTGGTTCTTCATCATCATTTATACAGTGACTGCTCTCAATTTTATGTCTAGCTCAGATCACTCTGCTGAACTTGTGCAGCTGAGCATTGAATAGCACAGGTTTGAACTGCATGGGTCCACTTACATGCGGGTTTTTTTCATTAGTAAACACAGTGGTACTACGTGATCTGTGGTTGGTTGACTCCACCGATGTGGAACCGCAGATACTGAGGAACAGCATGTATGGAGGGCTGACTCTAAGTTATACGCAGATTTTTCAGCTGTGCAGAGGATCTGCACCCCTAACCCCACATTGTTCAAGGGTCAACTGTATATTCAACTGCTTCTTAACCTCTCTATTGGATGACTTAGTAGGCATCTGTAGGAGACACTACTGAGAGGTCTCCTAACTCATTTCCTCTTCCTGAACACACCCCTAGACTGTACATTCCAGCCTCCCTTACTGATGGGTGTGGCCGTGTGATAGATTTCTAGTCTGTGGCACGTAAGCAGAAGTGATGTACATCACTTCTAGGTTTGGCCTGTTCAAACCTTCCACATGTGATTGTCCATACTCTTTATCTTTCAAATGGATACGGATGAGCTCAGTGAATTTTAAAGTCAAATGTTGTACATAGATGGGCCATAACAAGGAAGGAACATGAGTCTCTGAGTTACCACTTGCAGGATGGCTGCCTACCAATCAGGAATAACTGATTTGGATTTTAACTGAGCAAGAAATTCAATCTTACTGTATTAAGCCTTTGGATTTTGGGGGGCCACCATCCATCAGCTTCTCAGCACTATATGAGTGCCTAGCACATATTAAGTGTCATAGATACTTGTTGAATAAATGGATGTTATCCTTGAATCATTTCTTTCTCTCTCTCTCTGTCATCTAATCCATCAGTAAACCCTCTAAGCTCTATTTCATGATAAACTATCTGGTTCTCTCCACCTCTGCTATACCCGTCCTAGTTCAGACGTCTGCCAGCTGTTAACTGGCATTACTGCGGTAGCCTCCTGACTGGACTCTGCTATGTTCTTTCACCCTCCAATCCAATCCTATCATAGCAGCTGGACTGATCTTTTGAAAACGTAAATCAAATCTTGCTCTCCTTGTCGAAGCCCCACAGTGGTCTCCCAGTTCTCATGCTGGTCTGCAGGGCCCTCTGTGACCTGGCTGCTGCTTCCCTCTCTGACTACATGTTGTTTCATCTGCTTCCTTGTTCAGAAAGTTCTGGCCATACTGACCTTCTTCCTGTCCATGAACACATCTGGCTTGTTTCCACTGTAGGGCTTTTCCTCTGACTGTTCCCTCTGCCTGAAATGCTCTTCCTGCTTAACTGATGGCCAGCTCCTTTTTCTCATTCAGATCTCAGCTCCTATGTTCCCTCTTCAGAGTCAACTTCTCCAGCCATCCAACATAAAGAGGCCCCTAGTCACTCTCTGTCCCAGCACCTGATTGGCTTTAAATCATTGCACTTAAAACTAGTTGGCATTTAGATAGTATATTTTATTGTCTTCCCTCTGCCCCCACAAGGGATCTTGCTTACCTTGTTTAATGCTGTATTCCCATCACTAGGAGCAGTATCTACCATTCAGTACCTGCCTAATATGTAGCTCAAAAAAAATGAAGAAATTTTTATTCACTCTTACACAAGTTCAAATACAATCTTGCCTCTTTGATTTATATAAGGATCATACATGACTTGGTTAGCTTGTTGCCAAGATGAATACCAGTGGTTATTATCATCATTAAAACTTTTAATTTTACAAAAGTAATGTTTTAATATTCTCACTGCAGAAAATTTAGAAAACACAAGTAAAAAATAAATAATTAAAAAGTAACTGTAATACAGCATCCCTGAGCTAATCATCATTGATATTTTGGTGTTTTTCTCTTTTTTTTTGCGGTACGCGTGCCTCTCACTGTTGTGGCCTCTCCTGTTGCGGAGCCCAGGCTCCGGACGCGCAGGCTTAGCGGCCATGGCTCACGGGCCCAGCCGCTCCGCGGCATGTGGGATCCTCCCGGACCGGGGCACGAACCCGTGTCCTCTGCATCGGCAGGCGGACTCTCGACCACTGCGCCACCAGGGAAGCCCGTGTTTTTCTTTCTTTCTAATTATTTATACACATATTAAGCAACAGTGGCATCATTTTTCCCCAGTGGAATATTGGACATGTCTTTCCATGTCGTATTAGTCTTGTTCAACAAGCCATCTTCTTAGAGGGCGCTTCAGCCCAGCTTCAAGTTCAGTGGTGGTGGTTTCTTTGGAAAGTTTCTTTGGGTCTGCCAAGTGCATGTGGCCTCTGGTATTGGTATTGCACCTCTGCAGGCACTGGATAATGTCAGTTTATCACTGCCATTGTCCTGGGGTGGTGCTGAAAGTCAGGGAATGCTGTTCTCTCTGTGGTTAGTTTTTTTGTTCTTAAAGCTAAAAAGTGAGACCTATTTCAGAACTCTGTGACCCAGCTGGTTCAGTGATGACAGGCTAATGTCTCCCAGAGTGACTGTAGCAGCTTGCAGATTGACAGTAATGAAACCAACCTCCATTACATGTAATAAAAGTGGGAATCTTAATAAAAAGCTAAACAAGAGAGGGGCACAGTTAAGAGCTGCATCCTTCTCGCCTTAGGTCCTGGCAAATTGTCATGTAGTTACTGAAGCCTCAAAAGACAAGACGTTCAGTTGTGGTTCAGTTATTATTTAGTTTTCAAATGCTGTGCATTAAAGGAACAATTACAACTAATTTTTATAAGGCTGCATATCTGTCTATCTATCTATCTATCTAGTACAAGACTGGAAGACCGGAAAAAAGGGCAAATCCAACTTAATGCTCTGCAGGTAGAAAAATATTTTGGCGTTTTAATGGTATATCTTACTGGACTGCATGGGGTGATTGGTCCAAAGACATATTTTGATTTTATGTTTGGTTGAAGGATCACTGTTGTTCATTAATAATTAATAATTGGAAATTTGGGTGAATCAAGCTTCTCAGTTCATGTTGTTATATACTCAGACCCCAGAGGTAAATCTTACCAAGAGACCTCTTCTGTGGTCCTACAAGGGAATTTTCTACAAGACATGGTTTGGTAGGTTGAATAATGGCCCCAAAGATGTTCACATCCTAATCCCTGGAATCTTTGAGTATGTTACCATGCATGGCAGAAAGGACTTTGCAGGTGTGATTAAATTAAGGAGCTTGCGATGGGAAGATTATGTTGTATTTTCAGGATGAGCCTGATGTAATCACAAAGGTCCTTATGAGAGGGAGGCAGTGAGAGAGAAACAATGTACAGATGGAAGCAGAAGTCTGAGAGGAGAGAAGATGCTGCTGTCTTTGAAGAGGAGGAAGGGGCCATAGGCCAAGGAATGTGGGTTCCTCTAGAAGCTGGAAAGGCAAGGAAACAGATTCTTTGCTAATGCCTGGAGAAGGAATTCTGCATTTCAGACCTCTAGGATTCTAAGCTCAACTTGTATTGTTTTAAGTTACTAAATTTATGGTAATTTGTAATAGCAGCCATAGGAAACTAATACATGTGATCCATTTATAATTCAGGGGAGATTCTAGGTCAGAATGACATGTCAACTCTGATCAATTAGTAAGTGGTGCCTAGGGTTCCGGGTTGCAAATGGTTCTGAGTCTGAGTCTGAGTGGGCTCTGTGAGAATTATTATCATGATCAACTAGCGTTGACTGCTGTGGGTTCAGGATGTGCCATCTTTTGTGAGTGGGAATGTAGCTTGCAGAGCCTCACAACCAGAGGTTCCATGCAGCTTTGAAAGATGAGTTCCACACTGGACACTGACTCAGATGGAGATGGCTAAGGTATATGGGGTATGTTGAACAGCACAGCTGAAGTTTCTTGAAAGGGCAAATTTATTGGCTTTACTCAAATCTTCAGATATTCTAGAGCCCCTGGTTCCACTCACATCTAATGAATCCCCTAAGTTGAAACTTCGGGTCATTTGATGCCTTGTATTCTATTTTACTGTCAATGGAAAAGCAAACTAGGCAAAAGCTATTTTGGGATAAAGTATGAAAAATTGAATCAAGACTTTTAAGGTGACAGAGTAGAGAGACCTTGCGCTCACCTCCTCTCATGGGCACACCAAAATTACAGCTGTTTACAGAACAACTATTGATGAAAAAAACTGGAACATACTAGAAAAGATCTTTTATAACTAAAGATATGAAGAAGGAACTACAATGAGATGGGTAAGAGGGGTGGAGTCGCCGTATATAGTCAAGTCCCACACCCCCAGTGGACAACCCACAAATGGGAGAATAATTATAGTTGCAGAGGCTCTCTCCAAGGAGTGAGAAGTTTGAGCCCCATATCAGGTTCCCCAGCCTGGGGACCCTGCACCAGGAAGAGGAGCCCCCAGAGCATTTGGCCTTGAAGGGCAGCAGGGCTTACTTTTGGGAGACCCAGAGGGCTGTGGGAAATAGAGCATACACTCTTAAGGGTGCACACAAAATCTCACATGCTCTGGGACCCAGGGCAGAAGCAGTAATTTGAAGGGAGTCTGGGTCAGACCCACCTACCGATCTTGGAGAATCTTCTGCAGAGACAGGAGACAACTGAGCTCACCCTGTGGACACAGACACAGATGGCAGCCATTTTGGGGAGCTCCTTCTACCCCATGAATACTGGTGCTGGCAAGTGCCATTTTGGAATCCTCCCTCTAGCTTATTAGCCTCAGGACTTAGCCCCGCCCCTGCCCACCATCCTGCAGGCACCAATACTGGGATGCCTGAAGCCAAGCAAGTAACTGGACGGGAGCACAGCCCAACCCACCATTACACAGGCTGCTTTAAGATGCCCAGAACCAGCAGCTACCCCAACATGGCCCTGCCCACTAGAGGACTTAGGAGGTGGCCCCACATACCAGTGCACAGGCACTGGACCCAGGACCCGCAGGACTCTGTAGACAGAGACTTCGGGACCCAGCTCTGCCCATCAGTGGGCAGGCACCAGCCCTGCACACCAACAAGCCTGCTCTAGCCTTGGGACCAGCCTGACCCACCAGTGGGTGGACATTATTCCCAGGACAACCATAGCCCCACAGCCTGCAGACCCACCCACCTACCAGCCAGGCTAGCACCAGCCCTGGGACTGGCTGGGCCCTGGCCCTGACCACCATCAGACCAACACAAACTTTGGGACACCCCAGACCCACAGCCAGCTGTGTCAGGAGCTGGTCCCAACTACCAGCAATCCCACACCAGCTCTGGGATCCCTGGGCCCTGCAGCCAGACCCCAGGACCTGGCTCTGCATGCTAGTGGGCCAGTACTAGCCCCAGACCTGGCTTCACCCACTGGTGGGAGGGAACCAGCCCTGGGATTACCTGGGCCCTGACTGTACCAACCAGTGAGTTTGCATTACCCACCTCGCCTCTCCTGCACCAGGATTCTGCAGCCAGTCACCTTGTGCAACCAGCAGCTGGCAGCCTTCGCACAAGGCAGCCTGGCAACCAACTGGACCAAGGACCAGCCATCCGTACCAGACCGCCCACAGTAGTCAGCCCGCCACAACAGAAGGACCCAAGTAGCCCTCATAGGGGTCACCCCAGAGCATATAGCTCTGGTGATGAGGGCAGTGTGCTACTGGAATACACAGGATGTCTCCTATAGAAGGCCACATCTCCAGAGTTGGGAAATGTAACCAACCTACCCTATACATAGAAATAAAAAATAGCAAGTTAGGCAAAATTAGGTGACAGAGGAACATGTTCCAAATGGAGGAACATGTTCCAAATGAAGGAACAAGATAAAACCCCAGAAGAACTAAGTGAAGTGGACATAGGCAATCTACCTGAGAAAGAGTTCAAGTTAATGGTTACAAAGACAAATAACTCAGGAGAATGGATGAACAGAGTGAGAATTTAAGAAGTTTTTAACAAAGACTTAGAAAATATATAGAGCAACCAGAGATGAAGAAAACAATAACTGAAATGAAAAATACACTAGAAGGAATCAACGATAGACTGACATAGAGTAACGGATCAGCAAGCTGGAAGTCAGAATAGTGGAAATCACTGACACTGAACAGAAAAAAGAAAAAAAAGCAATGGGGGGGCTTCCCTGGTGGCTTGGTGGTTGAGAGTCCACCTGCCAATGCAGGGGACATGGGTTCGTGCCCCGGTCTGGGAGGATCCCACATGTCGCGGAGCGGCTGGGCCCATGATCCGTGGCCGCTGAGCCTGCGTGTCCGGAGGCTGTGCTTTGCAACGGGAGAGGCCACAACAGTGAGAGACCCGTGTACCGCAAAAAAAAAAAGGGGGGGACAGTTTGAGACCTCTGGGACAGCATCAAGTGCGCTAACATTCACGTTATACGGGTCCCAGATGGAGAAGAGAGAAAGGAGCAAATAACATATTTGAAGGCGTAATAGTTGAAGACCTCCCTAACCTAGGAGAGGAAAGAGACATCCAAGTCCAGGAATCACAGGGTCCCAAACTGGATCACCCCAAATAGGACCACACCAAGACACATTGATATTAAAATGGCAAAATTTAAAGATATTAAAATGGAAAAATTTAAAGATAAAGAGTGAGTATGAAAAGCAGCAAGGAAAAAGCAACAAGTCACATACAAGGGAACTCCCATAAGGCTGTCAGCTGACTTTTCAGCAGAAACTCTGAAGGACAGAAGGGAGTATATTTAAAATTATGAAAGGGAAGAACCTACAACCAAGAATACTCTACCCGACAAGGCTCTCATTCAGATCTGATGGAGCGATAAAAAGTTTTACAGACATGCAAACACTTTCTGAAGGAGCTCAGCACCACCAAACCAGCTCTACATGAAATGTTAGAGGAACTTCTCTAAGTGAAAAAGAAAAAGTCATAGCTAGAAACAAGAAAATTATGAAAGGAAAAAGCTCATTGGTAAAGGCAAATATGCAGTAAAGGTAGTAAATAATTCATATACAAAGCTAGTAGGAAGAATAAAAGACAAAAGTAGTAAAACCATTTATATCCACAGTAAGCAGTTAAAGGACACACAAAACAATTAGATGTGAAATGTGATACCAAAAACAGTAATGGTGAGGGGAGGAGAGTACAGATACAGGGCTGTTAAAATGTGTTTGATGTTAATAGACCAGCAACTTAAAACAATCATATATATATATAGACTGCTATATATAAATCTCATGGTAACCACAAACCAAAAATCTATAATAGAGACACACACAAAAAAGATAAAGGAATCCAAACATAACATTAAAGGTAGTCATCAAATCACAAGGGAAGAGAATAAAAGAAGAAAGGAAAAAAGTAACGACAAAACAACCCCAAAACAATTAACAAAATGGCAATAAATTCATATCAATAATTACTTTAAATGTAAATGGAATAAATGCTCCAATCAAAAGACATAGAGTGGCTGAATAGATACAGAAACAAGACCCACATATATGCTGCCTACAAGAGACTCACTTCAGATCTAAAGATACACAGAGACTGAAAGTGAGGAGATGGAAAGAGGTATTCCATGCACATGAAAATCGAAAGAAAGCCAGGGTAGCAATATTTATATCTTCCAAAACAAACTTTAAAACAAAGGCTGTAATAAGAGACAAAGAAGGACATTACATAATGATCAAGGGATCAATCCAAGAAGATATAATAATTGTAAACAAATGTCCAGGACCAGATGGCTTCACAGGTGAATTCTACCAGTCATTTAGAGAGAGTTAACACCTATCCTTCTGAAACTATTCCAAATGATTGCAGAGGAAGAAATGGTTCTGAACTCATTCTATGAGGCCACCATCACCCTGATACCAAGACAAAGATATCACAAAAAAAGAAAAATACAGGTCAGTATCACTGATGAACATAGATGCAAAAGTCCTCAACAAAATATTAGCAAAGCAAATTCAATAATACATTAAAAGGACCATACACCATGATCAAGTTGGATTTATCCCAGGGATGCAAAGCTGGTTCAATATTCGCAAATCAATCAATGTCATATGCCACATTAATAAATTGAAGTATAAAAACCATATGATCATCTCAATAGATGCAGAAAAAGCTTTTGACAAAATTCAACATATATTTATGAAGAAAATTCTCCAGAAAGTTTGTGTAGAGCGTATGTACCTCAACATAATAAAGGTCACATGTATTAAGCCCACAACTGACATCATAGTCAATGGTGAAAAGCTGAAAGTGTTTCCTGTAAGATCAGGAACAAGACAAGGATGCCCACTTTTATTCAACATATTATTGGAAGCTACAGTGCCGACAAGAAAAAGAAATAAAAAGAATCCAAATTGGAAAGGAGGATTAAAACTGTCATGGTTTGAAGATGACAATATACTGTACATAGAAAATCCTAAAGATGCCACCAAAAACTACTAGAGCTAATCAATGAATTCAGTAAAGTTGCATGATACAAAATTAATATATAGAAATCTGTTGCATTTTTATACACTAACAATGAATTATGTGAAAGAAATTAAAGAAACAATCTCATTTACAATTGCATCAAAAAGAATAAAATACCTAGGAATAAACCTAACTAAAGAGGTAAAAATCCTGTACTTCAATACTGTGTATTGAAGGCAACACAAACAGATGGAAAGATACACCATGTTAATGAATTAGAAGAATTAATGTTAAAATGACTATACTACCCAAGGCAATTTACATATTCAATGCAACCCCTGTCAAAATACGAATGGTGTTTTTCACAGAACTAGAAGAAATAATTTTAAAATTTGTATGGAAACAAAAAGACCCTGAATAGCCAAAACAACTTTGAGGAAGAAGAATAGGGCTGGAGGTATCACACTCCCTGACTTCAGACTATGCTACAAAGCTACAGTAATCAAAACAGTATGGTGCTGGCATAAAGACAGACACACAGATCAATGGAATAGACTAGAGAGCCCAGAAATAAACCCATGCAGTTAATCTATGACAAAGGTGGCGAGAATATACAATGGAGAAAAGACAGCCTATTCAATAAGTGGTGCTGTGAAAACTGAACAGCTATGAATGAAATTAGAACATTCTCTCACACCATATGTAAAAATAAACTAAAAATGGATTAAAGACCTATACGTAAGATCAGAAACCATGAAACTCCTAGAAGAAAACATAGGCAGAACATTCTTTAACATAAATTTTAGCAATATCTTTTTAGATCTCTCCCCTAAGGCAAAGGAAATAAAAGCAAAAATAAACAAATGGGAATGAGTTAAATGCACTGCAAAGGAAACCATCAACAAAAGGAGAAGACAACCTACTTATTGGAAGAAAGTATTTGTAAATGATATGACCAATAAGGGGTTAATATCTAAAATACGTAAACAGCTCATACAACTCAATATTAAAAAGAACCCCCAAACAACCTGATTAAAAGTGGGCAGAAGAAATGAATAGACATTTTTCCAAAGAAGACATACAGATGGCTAATAGGCACATGAAAAGATGCTCAGCATAACTAATTATCAGGGAAATGCAAATCAAAACCACAATGAGATATCACCTTACACCTGTCAGAATGGCTATCATCAAAAAGACCACAAATAACAAATGTTTATGAGGATGTGGAGAAAAGGGAACCCTTGTACAATGTTGGTGGGAGTGTAAATTGGTGCAGCCACTGTGGAAAACAGTATGGAGGTTGCTCAAAAAACTAAAAATAGAACTGGCATATGATCCAGCAATTCCACCCAGCAATTCTTCGGGTATATATCCAAAGAAATTGAAAACACTGATTTGAAAAGATACATGCACCCCAATGTTCATAGCAGCATTATGGAATAGCCAAGATATAGAAGCAACCTGTTTCCGTCAATAACTGAATGGATAAAGAAGATGTCGCGTGTACACACACACACACACACACACACACACACACACACACACACACACACACACACACACACACACACACACACACACACACACACACACACACACACACTGGAATACTACTCAGCCATAAGAAAGAATGAAATTTTATCACTCGCAACAACATGGATGGATTTGGAGGGTATTATGCCAAGTGAGATTAAGTCAGACAGAAGCAAATACTGTTTTTTATCACTTACATGTGGAATCTAAAAAATAAAACAAACTAGTGAAGATAACAAAAAAGAAAGAAACAGACTCACACATGGAACAAACCAGTGGTTGCCAGTGAGCAGAGGGAAGAGAGTTGGGACTCAGATAGGGGTAGGGGACTAATAGGTATAAGGTACTATGTATAAAATAAATAAGCTACAAGGGTGTATTATACAGTGCGTGGAATCTAGCCAGTAGTTGTTAATAAGTATAAATGGATTATTATCTATAAAAAATTTGAAATATTATACACCTAATATAGTTGTTCAGTGTAGTTGGAACTAATATAATGTTGTAAATCAACTATACCTCAGTTTAAAATACACAATCCTATACCAGTACACCCCCAAACCTGACAACACCAAGTGCTGTTTAAGATGAGGGGCAACTGGGAACACTTATCCATTGTTGGCAGGTGTTCAAAATAGCACAGCCCTACTAGAAAAGTTTGACAGTTGCTTATAAAGTTAAATATACTCTTACTGAAGACCTAGCAGTCATGCTCCTGTGTATTTATCCTAGAGCAATGAAACTTGTGCTCACATAAAAACCTGTATACAAATGTTTTTACAAGCTCTGGCCATAATAGCCCCAAACTGGAACTAACCCAAGTGTACAACAGGTAGAGGCTACTGAGCAACCAAAGGGATGAGCTATTGACACATGCAGCAGTTTGGACACACGCAGCATCTCAAATATACTGAAGCCAGTCTCAAAGGTTACGTACTGTATGATTCCATTTATATGACATTCTTGCAAAGAGAATGGTTGGAGTATAGAGATCACTGGTTGCCAGGGGTTAGTATTAGGGAGACAGTGTGAATATCAAGGCATAGCAGAGGGGTTTTTTTTTGGAGCGATGGAAATATTCAATTGTGGTAGTGGTTACGTATGTATACATGTCTCAATATTCATTGAACTGTACACTAAAAGTCAATTTTACCATATGATAATTGTTTTAAAAGTTTTAAGTGTCTTTTAATCAGGTTCAGTAAGAATCGTACTTCATTTTGTATGTTTTTAGTTTGAAACAATTTCAAACATAGAAAAAGTTGCAAGAATAGTGTAGTGAACCCACATACCCATCACCTAAATTCACCAAATGTTAACTGACATTTGCCACATTCTCTCATACACAAATGTCCACGGTAGCTTTGTTTGTAATAGCACAAATCTGTAAACAACTCAGATGGTCATCAACAAGTGAATGGATAAAAAAATTTTGGTATACGTACAATGCAATACTGCTTAGTTAATACGAGCAAAAGAACTATTAAAAAAAGTATGAAAATTGCCTGTTTTTTTAAATCATGGAAATTGGGAAATTTCACTTACAAGAACAGAGCCACAGAATCCATGGTAACACCGAGAATATTCTCCTTTTAACCCACCTATTATTTACTCTTAACTTTCCCCCTTTCCCCCCTGCCCCTTATCTCTTGTGTTCAGGAACAGAATACACAGCACCCACACTAAAGAAGCCAGCCTCCTGGGAACAGTTGTAGGAACCTGAAGATGGATCAGGACTAAAGTGTGGAGGACTGTTTGGTGAGTTCGAACCAAGACGTGTTGTTTGTTATTAACAGCTTGGCTGCTGTTACCCGTCCTCTTCTTCCCATGGTACAACTGCTATCTGTGAACTCACAGAGGACCCCCTTGGCAGCTGCAGGACATAATTACCACATTCCAGAATATCTTTTAGGCATTTGGATCTATGGTTACCTCTTTGGATTGCTCCCCTGCTAACTAATATGTTACTGGCTTGACACAATTGACAGCCGGCTGTGCCGGTGGCTGAAGGACTGCCTCTGGGGCTGTCTCAAAATGAGGTTAATGATGGGCTAGATAAGCTCTCTAGGTTCCTTAGCCATCATCTACCTGGGAGCAGAATACGTGTGGGGCTCTGGTGTAATGACAGGGGGGTCTCGCCACGTAGTCATATGTACCAAATGGGCCATTTACCCTGCTAGGTGGATCATGGGGATTGCTTTGCTAATTTTGAATGTAATTAAAACAAAGTAAAACAAAGCTAGACCACTCCTGCAACCACAAAAGGCCCGGGAGGGAAAGGATTCAGAAGAAAACAAAGCTGCATCTTCTCCTATGGGTGGAGGTGGGGGAGGGGCCTTTCTTCAGCTTGCTCTCCCAAGTTCCCACACATCATTAGGATAAGAAACAGGGTGGTGGCGTTCAGGCTGAAGCTGCCATCTCAGACTGGAAGGACGCTTAGTAGTTGTTTAGATTAACTCACATTTTACAGATAAGGAAGCAAAGGCTCTGATGGGGAAAATGCTTTCTCTGGGATTCACAGCTTGTTAGTAGAGGAGTCTAAACTAGAAGCTATTTCTCCAAAATTCTGGCTGGGGAGGGAGAAATCTTGAAGAGTGCTGACTACTCATTGGGTCAGGTGATTCCTACCTAAATACGGAACATCTTGTGGGCAGGAATTATGCTTGTTCATGTCTGCGTCCCTGGCACCTGGTACCTGGACAATAGAAGGTGCTCAGTTACTGTTTGTTGAATGAATGAATGAATACATAGACGATTAAATGAATGCTCCATGAGTAATTCAGGAAGGCAGGAAAGTTGAAAGTTTCATCAACACTCAGAAACCAGAATGGACTTTTGAAGCATGGGATTTGCTCTCTCTTTATTGCTTTGTTGATTTTTTCTTAACCTTCATCAGTCTTGCAGTTATACTTAAGACAGCTCGTAGGGCACAAATGTCTAAAAGTCTGATTATCTCTATAGAGCTTCACTGTCCATTATAGTAGCCAGTAGCCTCATGTGGCTGTTAAGCACTTGAAATGTGGCTAATTCGAATTGACATGTGCTGTGACTGTGGAATACATACCCAATTTCCAAGACAGTACAAAAAAGGGAATGTAAAATGTCTCATTCATAATTTTAAAAACACTGATTGCATGTTAAAGTTATAAATTTCTCAGATATGTTGGTTAAATATATTATTAATTTCTCTGTGTTTAAAAACCTTTTTCTAATATGGCTACTAGAAAATTTAAAATTATACAGGGTGGCTCACATTTTTGGCTTACATCACATTTCTGTGGAACAGCCATACTACAGAGCATTCATTTTTGTGTTTGCTGGGCAAGTGGGCTCTACGATTGGCTTAAGCAGAAGTTGTTTATTTGATAAAGTATCAATCAGTTAATGAGTAAATATCCAAAGGATTACTACTCAGGGTAGCATTTAGTGAAGATGTGCCTTCTTAAGTCAGTCCTGTTAGTACATCTCATCGTGTGTCAGCTGGAGACTGAATCTCAGAGAGGTTGAGGGGTGTGGACCAGCATTAGGAGCCAGGATTGTGGGACTCCAGATTTTCAAACATGGCGTTCCAAGATGATGGTGGGGTATTCTCAGGACTCAGTTTGTATGCCACAAACAGTATATTACCCATGTTATTTAAAGTCTCAAGGTTTGTGATTGCTTCTTTTTACAAATTAAAGCAGATTCAAGGCCATCTCTATCTATGTCATTCCTCTTCCTGACTGCATTCTGATGTACTTCCTTCAGAAGAGGGAGCAGACAGGGAGCTGGGCACATCTGTAACAGGGTAGTGGACGTCGTCTCCTTCTGCACTATTCTCCCCTTGGTTACTATGCACCAGGAAAATCATGTCTTTAATCTCTGCACTCACCAAGTTCTTTCCAACCTCAGGGGCTTTGCACTTGCTCTTCCTCCCCTTGAATGTATAATAATTGGAAGGCAATGCCCGGAATTTAGCATTGTGAGTTCCTTCTCATTCTTTTAGTCAGTCTCTGCTTAAATGCAGAGGTAAGTCCTACCTGTTACTCTCTATTTTAGATCCTTGTTTATCTTTTCATGTCACTTATTCTAGTCTGCAATATTTTAGTCACATATTATTAATTAATTAATATCAGCTTCAAAGGAGGAGAGGGATAGGTTGTTCTTGTTCACTTCTGTATCTCAGTCACCTAGCATTGGACCTGGTAGAGAATAGAGGCTCCATTCTTACTTGTTGAATGATGAATGAATGAGTGAATAAAAACATTGGTGTGCCTATGAACACAGTAGCTGAAATTATATTTCATCTCCAGAAATGGCCACTGTTTCATACAGGCAGTGGCCACCACTGGGAGGAAATCTATTTCTCTGATTGCATTTCATGTGAAGCCAGTTTGGAGAAGGAACACAGAAGGCAGTGGTGCAGATCCTTACCAGTCTGAGGTCATACCTGTGAAGGAATGGCTGGATGGGAAAATGTAATTTGAGCCAGAGTTCATCTCTATGCACAAACCAGAAGAGCTGCTTAAAAAAAAAACCCTGGGTCCAGTACTTCTTTAAAGTTAAAGGTCCCCAGTAAATCAGGTGACTTGAATATTTTTGTCCTGCATGTAATACAGTTGATAGTATTACTATTTTGAGGGATACAAGAGTATTAGTAGTCCTCTGCTTAATTTTAACTTTAATGTACTATTTCCTCTGAAATGTGGTGCCGGACACTTTCAAAAATGAAACGGAATGGAATGAGTTTTGTCTTGAGAATTGAATCTAAGAATTTCTCAATATACCTTGAAATGAGGGGAGCCACCTGCAGTTTTGCAAAATCAGGATTGGAAAACAACAGAGTAAGGAGGGGATCGTTTCTGGATGATCTAGGGTAGCGCAGGGCACTCCCCTGTAGGCTTTTTTTTTTTAAACAGGTGATGACTTTTTGGAGAAAACAGATGGAACCTTTGGATGACCCAGATGGTTCCTGCCTGGGTTCAGGAGACTCCAGGTGGGAGTTGGTAACTGCAGGCGCCAGAACAGGCTCAGCGGGTTCCGCTCTAGGCTGCTTGGTAGGCTGGCATGTGTCTTTGCCTCCCATTGACATTACAAGCACAGACCTTTCCTGCTCCTTCTGGCTGGAAGGAGTGCTAAGGGCAGCTGTGGAGCCAAGCTCTTGTCACTACCCTTACTTCTGTGTTGGGCAGATTCTATTAAAGTCAAACCAGAGGTGAGACAGCCTCTGGGTTCTTTCTCATGGAGGGGTGAGGGGCAGCTCATTTTAACCCATATTGGTCGAAAATGAATATCACATTATTCTAGCCTCCAAGATCATCCAGTACTAGGTCAATGTGAACCCTTATGTATATTGCTTACATATTGCTTTCAGTAAGGGTGCTGTGGGTTTTGCACCTGTGTGTACAGGAAAAAAAAAAAGATGAAGAGATGAAGCTGCAGATCCCCAGGCCAGTTGTCAAAGAGAAAAAGCCTTGATGCCCACGACAGGAACTAAGCCCAGCCTTTTCAGTTCTTTTAAAGTGAAGGTGGGTTTGAGCAGGGAAAATCGTACTGTGCTGAATGATTCCGTCGGGAGAGAGGTGGAGACTTTGGAATATAAATGAATGCTAGTGAGTGGGAGAATTAAGATTCTCCCTCATTGTGTATTATGGGCTTCGTGTGTGATGAGCATGTGTGTTTCTAGATTAACCCCAGCCTGCCAGGGCTCGTTTAATGGTATTATTATTAATAGCTTCCTTGATCCCAGCATGTGTTTATTATACCTGTCGGGGGCGGGGGGCGGGCATCTGTTCTAACTGGTGGTGGAGCCCTGCTGGAGCACATGGGGAAACCTTGGGAGGGAAGTGAGTGGACTTTCAATCCAGAGATTTGGGAAGCCCTTGTCATGGGGGATAGGAGACAGAGTTGGGGGGCATTGGGTGTAAAGGAGGAAAAGTCTGCAGAGGAATGGATAATTCTTAAGATTATTCTGGGTCTAGGCTAGTGTTCAGTTTTGAAAAGAGCAACTAATTTTGAAATGGAATGTGAAGGAAAACTGGATAAGAGCAAATGTGGAGAGAAGCAAAAGGTTAGTACACACAGAAGAAATTTTTCGAGACAGAGTAAGAGAAAGAGGGGGAGAAGGAGAGATGGATAAAGAAAGGTTTGGCAGGAAGGACACTTGTGGCAAGGAAGGTGACATCATAGAAGGGGGAGGAGGACTGCCCCATTCTCTGTCCTCCCCCTGCTTACTTTCCCAGTGGCCCACACAAGAAAAAGGTGGACAGGAACAGGAAAGGATTCTAGGATCCTAGACAGGCTCTAGGATCTCCTTCTCTCCTTCCTCTCCTTTCTGTCCTTTTTTACTTCCTTTGTCTTTTCTTCCTTCCTTTACTTCTGAGTTCACACATTTCGGTGAAGTTTAGCCCCAGTGTCGGAACTGCCTGTTTGACTTTGGGCAAGTCTCTCTATGCCCTGCTTCTGCAATCCTCCATCTGCATGTGGGAGTGAGTCACTCGTGCCCCTGGAACACTCTGTCCTTCAGCCTGTGCGCACCAGGGAAGGGGAACTGCAAGTACACATTCTTTGTGTTGGTAAACACTGTGTGTGTGTGTGTGTGTGTGTGTGTGTGTGTGTGTGTATGTGTATGTAGGTGAATAATCTTTGAAAAACAGAACTATAAGCAATTGAATGTATTTCAAAGTGTGTAATAAAATAACAAAAGTTTAGTGATAGTTCTCCTTCCTTCCTGGTCACTTCATTGCTCCACTAATGTCTTGGAAGTGGAACAGTCTGGACGTGCAGGGAAAGGTGTGAGGTCCAATCCCTTTCCTGAGATGCAGGGCTCAGG
Organism: Lagenorhynchus albirostris; assembly: GCF_949774975.1. NCBI lineage: Eukaryota > Metazoa > Chordata > Mammalia > Artiodactyla > Delphinidae > Lagenorhynchus > Lagenorhynchus albirostris. Next base: position 33,781,153 of record NC_083107.1, on the reverse strand, counting down.
GAGGTCCTTCTTCTGAGAAAGGAGGCCAAATATATTTTTATTCTGAGTGACATAAAAACATTACATGTTATTACTCCATGTTGCTCTCCTTCAGAAATAATATACCCCAACCATACCATCCTTTGAAGAATCCTCTCTCCTTTTCGCTTTTTCCCACCGAGGGGCTTGACATCTGGTTACAAGAGGTGTGAAGGAGGGCGGGTTAAATTGACCAACCAGCCAGCAAACCAACCAACCAAAATAAAGGAAAATGGAGATTTTGAGTGCAGTTTGAAATGCATCTAGTGTTATGTTCCACAAATAGTGTCTCACTCTTTTCCCGGTTGGGAGGTGTGCCCTACCATCTGCCCAGGCGCTGCAGAAGTTCCAGGTGGTGGAGAGGCTGACAAGATCTCCCCTCGCACTTTAGGGGAGATCTTTAGGACAAGCTCTTTAGGACAGCCCATGTCCCGCTTTCCAGCTCAGATCACTGAACTGGAAACGCGCCTGTCCACAGAGACACTCACCTTAGACGGTAGTCAGCTGTCTTTTTGCCTTTTACATTTCTCCCCTTCTCTGATGTGTTGCCCTTGAAATGAGGCTTCTGAGTGGCCCGGTAGTCGAAGCAGATGGACTGGTGGGTACCTGGACACTCCAAGCAGTAGTAGGCTTTCTGCTTTTCTGGTGTGTGTGAGCAGCTTTACCTGTGAAATGACTGTCAGTGTGTACCCTGGCTGCTTGCAGACAATGTGGAGTAAAGGTGGCAGAGGCTGTGAGAGAGTGTCTCCCTGGCATGGCCCTTCTGTGGGCCGGGCCGAGAAGTGCTAGAGTCTCTCAGACGTTTCAACATCTCAGCCTGTGGGAACCGTATTTACAAGCATCTTTTCACACATGAGAAGGCTTTTTACGTGAGAGGGAGGTCAGTGATCAAGAAGCTATGCTCATTTTGAGCATGAAGGTGTTTCCCTGACATGAAAAAACGGTTGGGATTCTTGCTTTTTCTCCTCCGGCCCTCCCTTCTTCCCACCTGTAGGCCCTGACTGAAAATCCCCTTGTAATTATCCCCATCAGCGAAGCCTGGAAGGCTCACCTTCCACAACAGGGGATATTAGAAGGGCTAAATGTCTCCCGCTGCACAGGGAGAAATATTCCTTTGTTTGAAGAGGAAGTTTGCTCATCCAGAGATTATGTTCTCCTGTGACTGTGCCATGATCGGAAGGGAGGGAGATTTTCGCATTCCCTGTGACTGACTCTTGTGGAAAACATTGTAATACCAGGGTTTAGGTTGGCGAGGTAGGAGTCATAGGAGATTTTGAGGTGGTCTCTTTTGGAAGGTAGTGTAACCATTTCCCGGGATTAGAGAGGACGGGGGAGGGCCATGAGCTGCATAGGGGGTGCTGTCGTGTTGTGTGTGACTCCTTTGGTCTTTGGAAATCCTCCTCTGACTTAGTGGGACATGTGGTCTAGGTAAACCAGTCCCTGGGGAGAGAAATGGCACTGGTCATGTAGTTTGTCCCCAGTTCAGTGTCCCGTGTGGGCACTGCTGACCTAAAGCGATGTCTGCCCATTAGGGGCCTCAGCGTTAGGTTGGAAACACCTATTGGTTCTGCCTGCCTAGGTATTTGTGCTTATATAACCTGAAAGAAGTACTTTTAACCTGAGGCTTTTAAAATGCAACAAAATGATTAGTGGAAAATGACCAAATCTACACTGCGATGTAGATTTAACAAACTATACGCAAGTAATTTAATAATAAATAAATCATGGGCAAATTACAAATAAGTTACAACTACAGTGTAATTTGGTTGTCAACTACTAAGCCCACCTCACTGGAGTTTTGGTAAGATGTGAACCTGGAGTGATCTGGGCCTGAATCTACCTTGTAGGCAGTTCAGTGTCTATGGATTTGCCCTGGGTCCTGTGAGGGGCTCAGGTCTGATGATGAAGCCCCAGGATGCTAAATATGCCCTCAGCCAGGGTCGGCAGAACTCACTGATTTTGACTGGCATTTAACCAAACAAAGTATGGTCTCAGGTTAGATCCATTTCTTAGTCCAGGATCCGGGGGTTTGTTCTTGGGTTTGTGGTGGCCTTGAGTCAGACTCAGGGATGATAAATACTTAGCCAGTGTGTCTCTTCTACCTGTCCCCAGACAGAGCACACATAGCTAATTGATTAAGGCCTACTTGGCCTTGAGCCCGGATGCCCTCACACCATTCTCAGGCATCCTCAAGAGTTGATCTGGGAGATGCAGCCCATTGGTAATCCCTCACCCACCACGCCCTGATGCTTGAATTGATGTCTGCATTTCAGCGCTTTTTAGAAATCTTATTTTAAATGGCTTGAAGTTTAGTTCTTAAAGTAGAGGCTCTTTCTAACCCACACAGGGTTGGTGCAATTTCTATTCCTTATTGCTGTTCAACAAATCCACATGATATAAAAATGAATGGCATCATGGTAAAGTAGAAAGAGAATGGTGTTGTCTGTTCTGAGCTTGGATCCTGGATATTACATTTACTAGTGGTGTGACCTTTATGTGTAAAATGGAGATTGCAAGATTATTGTGAGAACAAGTGCTAATATAAATAAATAGTCTAGCATATTTTTCTGATATGCTTTAAGCACTAATAAATGGTGCTAACACGGTAAAGGAGACTAGCTCAGTGCCTGGTTTGTAGTGAACATTCACTAGATGTCATTTTCTCTTCATCCTTTTTATTTCCTTTGTAGGGGTTATCACAGATTGTAATTATTTTTTGCATGTGTGTTTGTTTATTTCTCAGGTTGTCGCCACTAGAAGGTGAGCTCTATAAGGAGCATGTCGATTTTGTTCACTGCTATATCTCCAGAACAGAGCTCCATGCTTGACACAGAGTTGTCACCTGGTAGATATTTGTGGCAACGCTAAATGTGCTTTCTCTATTTTTCTTAATAAACTAATAATCTGTTAGAGACATGTGTTGCAGCTCTCCTCTACAGTGACCCTTCAGGGCTTGCAGGAGTCTGAGTGAGCATGCTGTCTGCTTGGCAGTGTAGGGAGGGAAAATGTTAATAGTTTCTGGGGCTTTATATCAAGGATAAGAGTCTCCTTAGGGTTGGAGGCTGCCTGGAAACCTTTCTCCCACTTCCCAATGGAGCTGTTGTGTGGGTCTCACTTGAACAGTCCTGACCACGAAGGAGCTGTCTGACCCATGGCTGGACTTGGCAGGGCTGTGCTTTTCACATATTTCAGACAGACGCTATAATGCTGCCTTATCTAATAAGGTGGCCACATGTGGCCAGCGACCATTTGGAATGGGGCTCATCTAAATTGGGATGTGCTGAAAGTGTGAAATACACCCAAGATTTTTAAGACTTCATGTGAAAAAATAATGTAAAATATTTCATTAACAATTTTTAATATCAATTATTTGTTGAAATGATGGTTGTATTGGGTTAAGTGGTATCTATTATTAAAACTGGATTTACCTTTTCTTCTTACTTTTGAAAATATGGCCACTAGAAAATTTAAAGGTATATACGTGGCTCACATTTTGCTTGCACCGTATTTCCCTTGACCAGTTCTGCTAGAAGGGGATTTGCTTTTGGCACCAGGCAGAGGGCAGAACAGTGGACCAGGTGTCCAAAGAGCCGATCTCAGTCCTGCTCCTGCACTAATTCCCTGGGTGACTTTGAACAAGCCATCTAACCATTCTGCACCTTAGATCTTTATGGAAGAGGCTGTTCAGAGGCTTTGTTAGCCAAGAAAGAACAGTGTTAAGAGAATTATACAGGTACAGGATGCTAATGGTCTTATTTTCATCCACAAAGCCCCAGACTTTGGGGCTTGTCTGGGGTGCAGGCAGCCACTCCCTCCTGCTGCTTAGGAGAATACGCTGAGGGCACTTTCCATCTGCACCAGGCTACTCTCCGATGGAAGAAAATAGAACAAGCAAGGCAGGAAGTTCTGCCTTTTGTGGCAAACTTGATGATAATAAAGCCTTTCCAGTCAAGCTGAAATTTCCTAAAAAAGTACAATTCTTCTGAAACACACTGACAGACTGTAAACTTCTCACCCCTAATGCCTCCACCCCACCTTATGATGTCAGTGTTATTTTCAGCCATGCTAGACTCAGTCAGAAAAACAACAAGGTCAATATTTGGATCCAGAGCGTGCACAATAAAATTTAACGAATGACCTGGGAAACGCAGACCAGTTTCTGTGTGTCAGAAACTCCAGGAAACTTCCTCTCCTACAGTCCCTGCTGGGAGGAAATCAGAGCTCTGATGATGTTGTATATCTAATTTAGACTGTGTCTGTTTAATTTAGGTTGTGTCTTTCTAATTTATATTATGAACACTTTCGATTGAAATAGTCTCCCTTAATGTTCTGTATGGTGTCTAGTGTGTTTTCTGTGCTCAGATAATATGAACAATAAGAAACATCTTAGATTCTTGATGTGTTTTTTTGTTAATGTCAGAGTTCTTTGGAGGCAAGTCTCCTTAAGAAGTTTTGGACGTTTGAGTTAAGTCTATATGTCTCCCAAACATTTTAGGAAGAAGTGAAAAATTCAGGGACCCATTATTTATAAGTATCTTGATGATTAGTGGAAGATTTTTGTTGAAAAATTTAGCTGTGTGACATTGTATAGACACGGATTTATGCTATGCTATTTCTTTCACCTACCTGTGCAATTATAATTACAAAGTTGCCACATTGAGCATATCTGTCTTCTGGTGGATAAAGTTTAGGTCCCTCCAGTTGGCAGGCATTTCCATTCCTGTGAGTGTACAGAAAGACCTTCAGGTTGCATTTCGATGCATTGTTTAATTTCCTATTTTTCTTTCCTCCAGTGGGATGTGTAAGGACAGGCATGGGCTCTGGAGTCTCCTAGTATTAGAGTCTGTGCTTTGCTGAGTAACTTGGTGGCTTTGGGCAAATTATTTCATCTTCTTGGGCCTCAGTTTCCTTGCCCTACTTGAGAACAAATTACATCCAGTTCACTTAGTTGTTTGGGGATTAAAATGGATCACCTCCATGTAATCCTTAGAATTTAGCGATAGGCTTTCTCATAAACAGCCAAGGTAAAAGGGTGCATTTGACTTTTGCACATTCACAGATTATGCTAGATTGCCTCTACTCAGAACTTTTCCCCCAAGGATAAATGTCTTTCAGTTAAGTTTTAATATCTCTACAAAATATTTACTTATGCATTTATGATTTTCCACACCTGCTTTGCAGATGGGAGGAACTGAGTCACTTGAAGATAATCAGAGAGCCCGGTTGCACTCCGTTTAGGCTGCCATGTCCTTTTGTCAGGGTAACTAAAGTAGGAAAATGCTGACCTTCCCTTGCCAGTGAAGAATCTACTCAATACCATTTACTGTAATATCCCCCAATAGAAACAGGAGGCCCAATGCCCAGATCAACCCTTCAGTAATTAATGAGCGCCAATGTGTACCAGGCATGGAGAAGGGTTCAAAGAAGACTAAGAGAGGATGGATCCCTGTTCTCAAAGAATTTGACATCTAATGGGTGAATCAGGGCACATAAATACACAGGAAAACAGCGAGACCAAGGCAAATCAGCAAGTGTTTGTTGGATCCCCACTGTGTGCAAAGGCGTTGTTGATGCCTTGTGGTTGGCAGAGCAATATGAGATACAGGATTCAGAGAAGAGAGGGTACGCTGAGTGCTGAAGGAGTCAGGAAAGGTTTTTGTATAATCTAAAGCTGTGGTTCTGAACTCTTACTGGGTCCCACCTCTTGAGACTTGGATTCAGCAGGTCTGGGGCAGGACCTGAGATTCTGTGTTTCTAACGAGCTCGCAGGTGATGCTGATGCTGCTGGGCCGCCCTTGAGTTGCGAGACTGAGGGATGAGCTGGATCTAGCTCTGGGAGGAGAACTGAGGAGGGCATGCCAAGATGTGCCCAGTTTTGCCTGTGTTTCTGGCCTTTGCCTTCCTCATACCCTTTACCTGGGGTGCCTCCTCATTGCAGTTGGCCACTGTCACGTGGTTTTGCCAAATGGTGAGGCAATATGTTGCATCTGCTCTTTATTCAGAAAGAAAATTCCCACCTTTGCTTTAATGGCCTTGTAAGCCCGCCTTCTCCTTCCCAAAATATTTGCATTTGAATACTAACTCTGCCTCTCCCCCTGCAACTCTTATTTTGTCAGCAGTGATGTTGCAGGGCTTCCTATTTGAAATAACTTTAAAAAGGCTTAAAGACAAATAATCCCACAGATTACAATTACTGGTATTTACCCAAGTAAAACCCAGTATCCTGTTGCTTTGTTGACAGCAGGGCCCAGCCAACTGTTGGGTTACCAGGGGCTGGTAGAGTTAAAAAGAGGGCCTGGTTGAGTTGCCTCACCATGGGAGGAGAGAGGCATGCACAATCAGATATTTAACACTCCTCAGCAATTATGGGAGGTTTTATTCCTTCCCTGGCAGGGAACATTTACTGCAGTGTTTCAAGTTTGCCTCCAGTGCTGTCTGATAGAAGTGCTTTTATCCCCTGAAGATACAGTACAAAATACAAATCATCATTGGTTTTATCTCAGCTGGAGCTGCTGCTTCTCCAAATACGTTTACTCTGTGCAACTGCCCATCAGACCCATTTTTCATCCTTCATCCCGCCCCTTTACGATGGCTGGGTTTAAGGCCTTTCTTCTGCTCTTTGTTCCTTTAGCTCAGCGAAGTAAACTGCAGGATTGACCTTACGCTGCATTTTGGTATTGTTCCAAGTGCTCATCAATAGACACGGCTGGGAATGCACTGACTGGAAAGGAAGGGCAGATGGAAATGCACTTCTTGTTCTTTGTGCCTTTTAGTGTGCAGCGGAATGTCCCTAATCTGAAGGCTGCTACACTGGCTGCCGATCGACATGCAAATTCATCATCAAATGATGAGTTCCACATTCATTCCAAGGGAAGTCTTTACAGGTATCAGGGAGGAAAAGAGAAAGAGAAAAAAGAGAATAGAAAGGAGCTTTTCTTCACTACCTCTTGTGCTGAGGTCATTACAGTGTCTTGGGAAAGAGGAATGTTGTTTCTCTCTGCATTGCATCTGTTCACAGGTACACCAAGTGAAATGCTCTGTGAGGCAATTTAAGTGGGTGATGACTTAAAATCAGTGATGGTGGCCTAAAAATGAGAAAAAGTGTTACAAAGTACGGTAGGCTTTTCACGGTTATTTTCTTTTGCTTTGTTATTTTCTCCTCAGTTATTTGGGGAAAAAAATCCTAATGGGCTATTTTCTGTATTTTTTTTTTAAAGGGAACCAACAGTATTTTGACTTATAACTTTTTTTTTTAACATCTTTATTGGAGTATAATTGCTTTACAATGGTGTGACATAACTTTTTCTTGAAAGGTGTGTGGCTAAGTTGAATTGGAAGCTGAAAGGTGCTGCTTTTATGGTCCATACACTATCCTGTTATATAGGAAGACGATAAAAGTTAGTTGGCCAAATACAACTTTGGATTTGTTTTTTGAAGCCCCACTTGTTATTATAAAATGCATTTAGGTATTGTTGAGAGATAACTGGTTGGAGGGGGAGTTTATGGAAATAATTATAAGTATCTTGTTTTGAATACTCCTTAACAGCAGGACATATCCCATTGCTTATCAGATGGTTGGCACAGAGACTGTCTGACCTTACACTGATTGTATGGATGTCATGTCTTCTCTGTAAAAGGTCCTCAATTTTTAGAGCAATTAGGCCATCCTATATCCTCCCTGTATTAGCTTTGAGAAAACATATTTTCTCTTTTATTTCCATTAATAGTTATGAGAGCTATTCTGTGCAGCTTTTCCTCGACACCTACAAACGTACCTCTCCCCAACAGTGTCCCACCTAATCCCACCTTCCTTGTGACACTAGTCATGCCCTCCTTTGTTCTAGAAAAGTACTAAGTTCATGTTTTGTCATATATGTATTATCTATTTTTGGTTATCCAGGTTTGCATTGACCAATCCGTAGATTGTGTTTTTTAACACAATTGTAAAAATATTAAAATTACCAAGAATCTGAAGATTTCTCTTGTTTGAAACTATATAGGTACTAAGTTGTTTACTGTAACATAACAATACCCCATTAAATATATAATGTACATTGCTGGCAGCCACTTGTGCAAATTGTAATAGTGCGGTGTTAGTGAACAACTGTATGGTTAAATATAATGAAGTTAATCAGTAACCTAAGACATTTGAATGGAAAAAAAACCCCACACAGTATTTCACGTACCACAAAAACTTTAAAATATGGAACGATGTATAAAAGGGTAGAATATAAAACCCAAACCAAACCAACTAACTTACACATATCAAGGAAATCTAAGTGGTTTAAGGTTTTAAAAAAAAAAAGATGAATTAATCTTTTGCATCCCCAAGTGAATCCATGAAACTGACTTAAAAAATAGGAAAGGCCTATTATAACAACCTTGATAAAGCAGTGTTAGTTTAGATCCATTGGCAGTGGGCAAAAAGAATGTATCTGGATTTATCTGTGTCAGACAAGGAAAATGTTTCTTTGATGCTCTCGGAACAAGGGTATCCTTGATTCATCTTTTGCTGGTTAAGCGATGTTAAACAGGGATAGAGGATTTAAAACTGGCATTTGAGACCCTTAACAACAGTGGCATAGCGGGTGGATGGCAGGTATTATCTGCAGTAAGGTATGTCTCACTAGCACAAGGAAGATCACCCTGGCATGCTCTGATCTCCTGCCGGCTGACCTCTTTAAGAAATGTGGACGGTTTTTGTGCAAATACGTTTACTTATGAAAATGAATTCACATTTAGTTTAAACATTAGTTTACATGAAAACCATTTCAAACCATATATCAACCAGTTATTTTTAAATTCATGTTTTGAGTTATATGTGACCTTCCTCAAATACTGCAGCTCTCTGGGAAGTAACTGTTTATGTGTTTGCCTGTGAGCTGAAGGAATAAGATCCTTTTTTTATTCAATTTTGTTTTCCTAGTCCATAGCACAGAGCAAGTGCTCATAAATGTTTATTGAGTGAATGTTTGAATGAATAAATAAATAGATGAATTAAGATCTCTTAGCTTAGATGACCTTGGCCAAAGGTATTTATCACAGAGCTAGAAAGGCAATCAAGAATTCAGCTCTCTGTCCTCAACTTATCCTGTAAATTACAGGCATTTGTGTTGTCCCCCAACCACTGCGATAGTGGGATTGTTTTGGAATTCCTGGTTCACCCTTAGTCTGCTTTCTCTGGGAACTGCCTGTGCTCTTAGTCTTTGTTGAAAGGAACTAGGAATTGGGATATTCAGAGCCCAGGCTGGTGGATAGCAGGACAAAACACAGGGGATTCCTGCGGGAGGAGCTGAATCAGGTCAATGGTGAAGAGTAGAATGAAACCCAAGGGTGTCTGCTGATGGGGTCCCAGGAACCACCCTGAGTCTGGTTGTCCAGCTCACACTTCTACCACTTCCCACATCTACTTTGTTTCCTGCCCTCAAATTTCAGGAGATCTCTATATTTCTAATATTTACTTTTTTGTGCCCCCCTCCCCATCCCCAGTCCTATACCGTTAATTGAACTAATTTAAATATTTCTTGAAATAAAACTATTCAGATTTCTAAATTAAGCATCTGGTCAATCTCAACAATCAGATATGAAAATCCTAGATTTCTTAGGTTCCCCCATAGAGGGGCTATATTTAAGGGAAAGAAATCCCTGTTCCCTGGAGTTCCTCTCTGTTACATTCCTCATTATCTAAGGGGAAATGGTTTTTGTGAAGCTACAGCTTAGAAAATAACTTCTCTTCTCTATTAGGAAATAAAATGAGAGGACCATATCAGCTGAGAAACTCAAGAAGCATTAAATTTTAGCTCTGAAAAGCAACAGAGAGGCTCACACTTTTTTAGAGTCTCTAAAAACTCTTGTCCTGTTCCTGGAATGGTTGCTCTTCTCAGTGTTGCTGAATGAGTTGGTTCCTCTGGTCCAGAAAACACTGTTGTCAGTGACCATGTAGCATGAGCAAACATTAAGTCATGTGTGGAAACTGTGAGTACATGGCCATGTCCAAGGTAGAAAATAGCCAGGTGATTAATGCAAAGTCCTGACTTGGGCAGACGCTTTCTTCTATTGATAGCACTACTTTCACAAACCTGGCCAAGACTATGTTCATTTGGGCTACTTAATTTTGCTGAGTTTAATGGCCCCTATATTACTCTCTCTCCTCTCTCTATTGCTTAGGGTACAGAGTAAGCTGCTGTACCAGAGACTCAAGTATAGTGTATTAAGCATGATAGAAATTTATTTCTAACACAACAGTCAGAGATACAGGACTTTGTATCCTTGATATGTGGCTTCTGTCTCTATCTCCAGCCAATGGGAAGCGGGGAGGGAGGAAAGGCAAGAAGTCTGCATGCCCATTTTTCTTAAGGACACACTCTTGAGTTAAGATGTATTGCATCTGCTCACCTGTCATTAGCAGAACATAGTCACATGGCCACGTTCAGTTGCAAGAATGTCTGGGGAATGTGCTGTTTCGCTGGACAGCCATGGACCCAGCTAAAACTCCACAGCGTTTTTAAAATTAAATAAAAAAGGATATTGACAGTTAACTAGCAGTATCTATCACATGCCTCAAACCCAGTCCTCCCCCATAGCCTGCATATTCCAAATCCATTTAGCAGGGAAATCTAAACCCTTTCTTAGAACCGCACAGGGGAACTGAGCTGGAGATATGGCTAATCAGTAGAAATCTACAGAAATCCATAGAAAGAAAGACAATTCAGAGTGTGGGTATATTTGTTGTGAGTGGTCTCTCTACCTTCTTATTTTTAAAAAAATTTTATTGGAGTATGGTTGCTTTACAATGTTGTGTTAGTTCCTATTGTACAGCAAAGTGAATCAGCTATATGTATACATATATCCCCTCTTCTTTGGATTTCCTTCTCATTTAGGTCACCACAGAGCACTGAGTAGAGTTCTCTGTGCTATACAGTAGATTCTCATGAGTTATTTATTTTATACATAATATCAATAATGTATATATGTCAATCCCCATCTCCCAATTCATCCCACCCCTACCCCCTTCCCCTTCTCTCTACCTTCCTTGTGTATCAGTCAACCAGTCATAGACCTGGGTGAGTGTCCAAGGCTACCACTGGCTGCTATATGAACATTCTCTAACCCCACCTGTGCTTGAGTCCCTAATCTAGGGGTTTATTCTGTGCTTCCAAATATACAGATTTACATTGTAAGAATAATTTTGAAAACGGGTAAAAAATCTTTACTAAATTATCTGCCACTGTCATCACACTCAGTAAATAAGAGGAGAGAAAACAAGAAAATATATATTTTTTTTTTTTTTGCGGTGCGCGGGCCTCTCACTGCTGTGGCCTCTCCTGTTGCGGAGCACAGGCTCCGGACGCGCAGGCTCAGCGGCCATGGCTCACGGGCCCAGACGCTCCGCGGCGTGTGGGATCTTCCCGGACCGGGGCACGAACCCGCATCCCCTACATTGGCAGGTGGATCTCAACCACTGCGCCACCAGGGAAGCCCCAAAATAAAAATTTAAAAAAACTTTTCTTTATATATCGTAAGATTTGGGCATAAAATATAGATTGCTGGTTTACACATAAAATTGTCATGTATAGCATATACTGGATGTGAAGGATCTGGAAATTTGGGGTGGAACAATCCTTCCATTTTTGATAAAATTACCTTAGATTCTTCAGAAAATTTTGTATTACAAATTATAATTTCAGGGCTCCCCTGGTGGCGCAGTGGTTGAGAGTCCGCCTGCCGATGCAGGGGACACGGGTTCATGCCCCGGTCCGGGAAGATCCCACATGCCGCGGAGCAGCTGGGCCCGTGAGCCATGGCTACTGAGCCTGCGCGTCTAGAGCCTGTGCTCCGCAACAGAAGAGGCCACAACAGGGAGAGGCCCGCGTACCACAAAAAAAAAAAAAAAAAAATTATAATTTTAAAAGAATCTATTGATTTCTTACGGTGTGGTTTCTCATTCCACCAAATCTCCCTGGTATCCTATCTACACAGCACATGTTATTTTCTATCTCAAAGTAAACAGGTATCCCCTGCTTTTCAAAAATTTATGCCACTTTTGTGAAAGATCTACATTAGTACCTGTTTTCATTAACTGAAAGAAATTGGAAGAGGAATTTTCCTATTACAAAAAAAGGCATAAAGGGAAAATAGCGTTCAGTATTGGTTTTGCAGGAGCTGTTACAAAGGCAGCACACCACAAGCTCCTTCCCCAGGAGCTATAGTCAGCATCTCAGCATCCAGCCTCCATAGCTCTGAGCTGTGTCTGTGAGCATCTGTGCATTATCTTGATTTATTTTGTGCATTCATTAGCAAGATGTACCCTAAGGTAATTGCTTCTTCTCTTTACACCATTTCAAGTTATGAAAGATTTCATAGGAACACTACTTTCAAGTAGTGGGGGAAACCTATAGTTTGCCTTTTTTTTAAAAAAAAAAATATTTATTTATTTATTTGGCTCTGTTGGGTCTTTGTTGCTGTGCGTGGGCTTTCTCTAGTTGCAGCGAGCGGGGGCTACTCTTCATTGTGGTGCGTGTGCTTCTCATTGTGGTGGCTTCTCATTGCGGAGCATGGGCTCTAGGCACGCAGGTTTCAGTAGTTGTGGCACACGGACTCAGTGGTTGTGGCTCGTGGGCTCTAGAGCGCAGGCTCAGTAGTTGTGGCTCACGGGCTTAGTTGCTCTGCGGCATGTGGGATCTTCCCAGACCAGGGCTCGAACTTGTGTCCCCTGCATTGGCAGGCGGATTCTTAACCACGGCAGCACCAGGGAAGTCCCCCATGTCTTTTCCTTTTTTTTAATGTATGCGTTATCTCTTTTATTGACTAAATCTCCTCGAGGAGTGTATCCACTTATGATTCTTCTCTGTTTCCCTCAGCAACCAAATAGTAACCTTTCAGAACAGCAGGTACGTGATAAATACTTATTGGATGGATGAACTAAGTAAGCACTCAAGAGATTTAGGCTCAGTTCAGGTCACTGCTCAAAAGTCTCCTCCTTAGAGAGGCCTTCCCTGATCACCCTGTCTAGAATAGCATGTGGATCCCCTTATTCTTGGCTAATTATCTTCATAGTACTTACCGCTGCCCAACATGACTTTCATTTGTGAGTTTAATTGTTAATGTTTGGCTTCTGCTCTTGACATAACACTCAACGAGGTCAAGGAGTTTCTCTCTTTTGTTCACAGCTGAATTCTCAGCCTTTAGAACAGTGACTGGTTCAATAAATATGTATTAAAAATTAATGAATGATTATAATGATATAAGGACAATTTCAGTCATCAAAATTACTTTGGATGGTTTTATATACATATTTAAAAAAAAGACTTCGATCAGCCACTTGGAGTGGGACTTGAGACACCAAAGAGTCTTCTCATATAGTTGAACTTCCTTCTGAAGAGGGTAGTTCTGTTGTGTAAGGCCCAGTATTTGCTAAGAACAGAATGAGTTGGATAATATAAGGTCAGAGGTATAAACTGGAGCATAGTTGAATTTTTCTGCTTAGTGAGGACCTTGGAGCTCTTAAGAGTAATCTGGAAGGATAAAGGATTTACTGGGGAGGCTGGCCACTGGGTCACTGAAGAGGGGAAAGAGAATTACGTTACCACTGAGAAGAAATTTGGAGAAAATGAAGCATTTAGAGTGCTATGTGCAACCTTATATAGCATTCCCATGAAGTCTCCCTGATCTTCAGAACAAAACAAAACCCAAACTACAAATATCCCTAATGCTGGGAATTGCTGTATTTTTATTGGAAACTAGTAAGTGTGCTGAGTCCAACTTCTGGGTATATGTGCATTCAAGGAAGTTAGTACCCCTGGCTAAGGGATGGGGAGATGTCTGACAGTTGTCTGGGTTACATGGAACATAATCTTAAGGGGAGACAGTCCATCATCTGGGTGCCTTCTTCCCCTATCATACTGTGAGTTCCTTAGGGTTGGGGCCTGTATCTCCAACTTTCTCTGAAGACCCCACAAGGGAGTAAGTATAGTGGTGTGTGAATAATGATCACTTAGTGAATGCTGACTGTATCAGTCAGCTACTGTTGCAGAACAACCAACCACCGAATCTCAGCGGCTTTCGCAGTAAGCATTGATCTCTCACAAAGCTGCAGATTGACTTCAGAGGCCCTGATCTAGGCTGAGCTTGAATGGGTAACTCTGCTTCCACTTGTAGGTCCAGCTGGGCTTGGCTCCACACTGTTGCATGGACTGTGGTCTGTTCATGTGGACTTATTTCAGGGTTCAGGCTAAAGAGATAGGATCTATTTGAAGGGAAGCTCTTTTAGTTGTGATGGCAGAGTCACAGGAAAACAAGCAAAACATAAGATGCCTATTAATGATTAGACTGGAAATTGGCAATCTCAATTTTGTCCGTATTCCATTGGCTAAAATATCACAAGCTAAGCCCCAGGTCAAGGAGTGGCTTTTGCTTTGTGTGCTTTGCGTAGGGTGAACATCAAAGATTGTGGATACAGGAGGGGTGAAGAAACAGGATCAACAATTCCATCTATGATATTAATTGACTGACTGACCAGTCCTCAGCCAGTGATGCTGAGTTGCTGAGCCAGGCAGTGACTCCCTTCCCAGCATGTTGGTGTGACCATGATTTGAGGGCCTTTGAGGGAGTTCTTTTATTTTTTCTCTTTGCAAAAGGAGCTATTAAAGTTAAAAACCTCATTTTTGTAGTAGGATGCACACAACAGTACACATATTGACTTATGTTTTCAGTCAATATCAAGATTTATTGTCCCCAGAGTTAAATAAATCGTGATATTGACCACATCATAAGCCAATATCTGCCTAATGCATTTTTTTAAGGTATTTTGTATTCATTATACTAATAGGACACAAGCAATCACTCACAGTGTAAATTTGTTTTCCCTTTCTTGGTCTTTCTCCTTTGTTAATTTTTCATTTGTCCATCTTGGTGATTAGCTCAGGGTTAACATGAGAGTTACTGCAATGGTGTATGCCATGCAGGAAAGATGGCCAGCAGTGGACACTGCCCCACTATAGAAAGAGGGGGTTTGTTTCCATAGAGAACTATGCCTTCTCTGATTCCGGATGGTGGAAATGCATTCTGTTTTCTTTGGCAGTTTTTTCCCCTGGGTTCCTCTCCTCTGTGATATTCTTATATACAATGCCTTTGGGTCAGTGGGGGAAAATGGCGGTGAGAGGATGAGGCAGGAAAGGACAATAAGTCAGGGGTTCTTCAGTTGTCCTTGAATTGGTTTTTCTGGCTTTCTTTCTGTGCTGCTTTATTCTTGATTTCTTTGTCTTTTTCTTTCTATTTTGTAGCTGGAATTTACATTTTCTGGAGGAGTGGAAAAAATATATTTCTTTAATACTGAATTCCATTTATCTCCATAAATTGGTTAGGGTGTATGATCTAAAGGACTCAGCTGTTTTTAAAATAGGTTTATTTCTTTCCTTGAAGATTATTTCCACACAGTATAGACGAGTTAGAAGGAGACTTATTTTGTAGACCACAGTGAGAGTTTCACATTTGCAGGACATCATTTCAGATGTGGAGTTTGAACAAAGAAATTAAATTTATATGTATCACGTAAATTATTTTGAATTCATGGTTCAACAAAGAGTTCAGATCCTAATCAAATATATAGTTTGCATGGAAGCTGCCACCCTTTTTTGTAGTAACAGGGCAGTTCTTTTTACAGTGTTGACGAGATGGAGGGTGGGGAAAGAGACTGCTTCTGTGGGAATTCACCCTGGGTATTTGCAGTTGGGCCCGTATTAAATGTAAAAGTTTTTCCAGAGAGGTCATTGAGAGAAGAGCTTTTTAAAGTTTCATCCCTTATAGACAACAGAAGGATGCCCCATCCCCCAAAGAATCTTTGAAAGAAAATGAATTGTTCAGTCTCTCTTTTGCCTTTCCATCCATCCATCCATCCATCCATCCATCCATCCATCCATCCATGCATCCATGCATCCATGCATCCATGCATCCATGCATCCATCCATCCAAATGCTGCCTTTGTACAAGGCCCCATGGCAACCTCCTTTCTCCGTGAACCTTCCCCAGCTCTTTCTGCTCTGTTTCTCCCTCCTCATTCAGACTCCTACAAAGTGTATGTCCTGTGTCACCTAATCAGTGCTGTTTTGGATGTCAACTTTATCTCCATCCCAGATTGTATACTAGGGAGACCAAAGATAGAGTTTTTCACTTCTTGACAAATGGGAGCTGGAAAGATGATGGTGATTTCAGGTAATATTTATTCTTGCTCACCATGTACTAGGGACTTTTCTAAGTTCTTTAAATAGATTAACTCATTTAATCCTTACAACAACCCTAGCAGCTAGATGCAGTTATCTTTCCTATCTTACATAGAAAATTAGGCACAGAGAAGTTAAGCAATTTGCTAAGGTAAGGGGTGGACGGGTATTCAAAACCAGGCTGTCGAATTCTGAAGTCCATGTCAGTCTTTATTTTGTGAATTGTTGAATTTTATTTTATTTTTTTTAACAGGAGGTTCTTATTAGTTATCCATTTAATACATATTAGTGTATATACATCAATCCCAATCGCCCAATTCATCACCCCCCCACCCCACCCCGCCACTTTCCTCCCTTGGTGCCCATACGTTTGTTCTCTACATCTGTGTCTCTATTTCTGCCCTGCAAACCGGTTCACCTGTACCATTTTTCTAGGTTCCACATATATGCGTTAATATACAATATTTGTTTTTCTCTTTTTGACTTCACTCTGTATGACAGTCTCTAGATCCATCCACATCTCTACAAATGACCCAGTTTTGTTCCTTTTTATGGCTGAGTAATATTCCATTGTATATATGTATCACAACTTTATCCATTCGTCTGTCGATGGGCACTTAGGTTGCTTCCATGACCTGGCTATTGTAAATAGTGCTGCAATAAACATTGGGGTTCATGTGTCTTTTTGATTATTGTTTCCTCTGGGTATATACCCAGTAGTGGGATTGCTGGATCATATAGTAATTCTATTTTTAGTTTTTTAAGGAACCTCCATACTGTTCTCCATAGTGGCTGTATCAATTTATATTTCCACCAACAGTGCAAGAGGGTTCCCTTTCCTCCACACCCTCTCCAGCCTTTGTTGTTTGTAGATTTTCTGATGATGCCCATTCTAACTGGTGTGAGGTGAGATACCTCACTGTAGTTTTGATTTGCATTTCTCTAATAATTAGTGATGTTGAGCAGCTTTTCATGTGCTTCTTGGCCATCTGTATGTCTTCTTTGGAGAAATGTCTATTTAGGTCTTCTGCCCATTTTTGGATTGGGTTGTTTGTTTTATTAATATTGAGATGCATGAGCTGTTTATATATTTTGCAGATTAATCTTTTTGTCTGTTGATTCGTTAGCAAATATTTTCACCCATTCTGAGGGTTGTCTTTTTGTCTTGTTTGTAGTTCCCTTTGCTGTGCAATAGCTTTTAAGTTACATCAGGTCCCATTTGTTTGTTTTTGTTTTTATTTCCATTACTCTAGGAGATGGATCAAAAAAGTTCTTGCTGTGATTTATGTCAAAGAGTATGCTTCCTATGTTTTCCTCTAAGAGTTTTATAGTGTCCAGTCTTACATTTAGGCCTCTAATCCATTTTGAGTTTATTTTTGTGTATGGTGTTAGGGAGTGTTCTAATTTCATTCTTTTACACGTAGCTGTCCAGTTTTCCCAGCACCACTTATTGAAGAGACTGTCTTTTCTCCATTGTATATCCTTGCCTCCTATGTCATAGATTAGTTGACCGTAGGTGCATGGGTTTACCTCTGGGCTTTCTATGTTGTTCCATTGATCTATGTTTCTGTTTTTGTGCCAGTACCATATTGTCTTGATTACTGTAGCTTTGCAGTAGAGTCTGAAGACAGGGAGTCTGATTCCTCCAGCTACGTGTTTTTCCCTCAAGACTGCTTTGGCTATTCAGGGTCTTTTGTGTCTCCATACAAATTTTAAGACTTTTTGTTCTAGTTCTGTAAAAAATGCCATTGGTAATTTCATAGGGATTGCATTGAATCTGTAGATTGCTCTGGGTAGTATAGTCATTTTCACAATATTGATTCTTCCAACCCAAGAACATGGTATATCTCGCCATCTGTTTGTATCATCTTTAATTTCTCTCGTCAGTGTCTTACAGTTTTCTGCATACAGGTCTTTTGTCTCCCTAGGTAGGTTTATTTCTAGGCATTTTATTTTTTGTTGCAATGGTAAATGGGAGTGTTTCCTTAATTTCTCTTTCAGATTTTTCATCATTAGTGTATAGGAATGCAAGAGATTTCTATGCATTAATTTTGTATCCTGCAACTTTACCAAATTCATTGATTAGTTCTAGTAGTTTTCTGGTGGCATCTTTAGGATTCTCTATGTATAGTATCATGTCCTCTGCAAACAGTGACAGTTTTACTTCTTCTTTTCCAATTTGTATTCCTTTTCTTTCTTTTTCTTCTCTTATTGCCATGACTAGGACTTCCAAAACTATGTTGAATAATAGTGGTGAGAGTGGACATCCTTTTCTTGTTCCTGATCTTAGAGGAAATGCTTTCAGTTTTTCACCATTGAGAATGATGTTTGCTGTGGGTTTGTCATATATGGCCTTTATGATGTTGGGGTAGGTTCCCTCTATGCCCACTTTCTGGAGGGCTTTTATCATAAATGGGTGTTGAATATTGTCAAAAGCTTTTTCTGCATCTATTGAGATGATCATGTAGTTTTTCTTCTTCAGTTTGTTAATACAGTGTATCACATTGATTGATTTGCGTATATTGAAGTATCCTTGCACCCCTGGGATAAATCCCACTTGATCATGGTGTTTGATCCTTTTAATGTGTTGTTGGATTCCATTTGCTAGTATTTTGTTGAGCATTTTTGCATCTATATTCATCAATGATATTGGTCTGTAATTTTCTTTTTTTGTAGTATCTTTGTCTGGTTTTGGTATCAAGGTGATGGTGACCTCATAGAATGAGTTTGGGAGTGTTCCTTCCTCTGCAGTTTTCTGGAAGAGTTTGAGAAGGATGGGTATTAGCTCTTCTCTAAGTGTTTGATAGAATTCACCCGTGAAGCCATCTGGTCCTGGACTTTTGTTTCTTGGAAGATTTTTAATCACAGTTTCAATTTCATTGCTTGTGATTGGTCTGTTCATATTTTCTATTTCTTCCTGGTTCAGTCTTGGAAGGTTTATACCTTTCTAAGAGTTTGTCCATTTCTTCCAGGTTGTCCATTTTATTGGCATAGAGTTGCTTGCAGTAGTCTGTTAGGATGCTTTGTATTTCTGTGGTGTCTGTTGTCACTTCTGCTTTTTCATTTCTAATTTTATTGATTTGAGTCCTCTCCCTCTTTTTCTTGATGATCTGGCTAATGGTTTATCAGTTTTGTTTATCTTCTCAAAGAACCAGCTTTTACTTTTATTGATCTTTGCTATTGTTTTCTTTGTTTCTATTTCATTTATTTCAGCTCTGACCTTTATGTATTCTTTCCTTCTACTAACTTTGGGTTTTGTTTGTTCTTCTTTCTCTGGTTCCTTTAGTTGTAAGTTTAGATTGTTTATTTGAGATTTTTCTTGTTTCTTGAGGTATGCTTGTATTGCTATAAACTTCCATCTTAGAACTGCTTTTGCTGCATCCCATAGGTTTTGGATCGTCGTATATTTGTTATAATTTGTCTCTAGGTAGTTCTTGATTTCCTTTTTGATTTCTTCAGTGATCTCTTGGTTATTTAGTAATGTATTGTTTAGCCTCCATGTGTGTGTATTTTTTACGTTCTTTTCCCTGTAATTGATTTCTAATCTCATAGTGTTGTGGTCAGAAAAGATGCTTGATATGATTTCAGTTTTCTTAAATTTACTGAGGCTTGATTTGTGACCCCAGATGTGATCTATCCTGGAGAATGTTCCACGTGCACTTGAGAAGAAAGTGTAATCTGCTGTTTCTGGATGGAATGTCCTATAAATATCAATTAATTCTATCTGGTCTATTGTGTCATTTAAAGCTTCATCGCGGTGCACGGGCCTCTCACTATTGCGGCTTCTTTTGTTGTGGAGCACAGGCTCCAGATGTGCAGGCTCAGTAGTTGTGGCTCACGGGCCTAGTTGCTCCGCGGCATGTGGGATCCTCCCAGACCAGGGCTCGAACCCGTGTCCCCTGCATTAGCAGGCAGATTCTCAACCACTGTGCCACCAGGGAAGCCCTTGGGTTTGTTTTTGTAGGTCCTTTCGCTTGTGTTTCCCACTTAGAGAAGTTCCTTTAGCATTTGTTGTAGAGCTGGTTTGATGGTGCTGAATTCTCTTAGCTCTTGCTTGTCTGTAAAGCTTTTGGTTCCTCTGTCGAATCTGAATGAGATACTTGCCAGGTAGAGTAATCTTGGTTGTAGGTTCTTCCCTTTCATCACTTTAAGTATATCATGCTGCTCCCTTCTGGCTTGTAGAGTTTCTCCTGAGAAATCAGCTGTTAACCTTATGGGAGTTCCCTTATACAGTATTTGTCGTTTTTCCCTTGCTGCTTTCAATAATTTTTCTTTGTCTTTAATTTTTGCCAGTTTGATTACTGTGTGTCTCGGCATGTTTCTCCTTGGGTTTATCCTGTATGGGACTCTCTGCACTTCCTGGACTTGGGTGGCTATTTCCTTTCCAGTGTTAGGGAAGTTTTCGACTATAGTCTCTTCACATATTTTCTCATGTCTTTTTCTCTCTCTCTTCTCCTCCTGGGACCCCTATAATGTGAATGTTGTTGCGTTTAATGTTGTCCCAGAGGTCTCTTAGGCTGTCTTCATTTCTTTTCATTCTCTTTTCTTTATTGTGTTCCACAGCAGTGAATTCCACCATTCTGTCTTCCAGGTCACTTATCCGTCCTTCTGCCTCAGGTATTCTGCTCTTGATTCCTTCTAGTGTAGTTTTCATTTCAGTTATTGTATTGTTCATCTCTGTTTGTTTGTTCTTTATTTCTTCTAGATCTTTGTTAAACATTTCTTGCATCT
This sequence comes from Lagenorhynchus albirostris, assembly GCF_949774975.1. Taxonomy (NCBI): domain Eukaryota; kingdom Metazoa; phylum Chordata; class Mammalia; order Artiodactyla; family Delphinidae; genus Lagenorhynchus; species Lagenorhynchus albirostris. The sequence continues at coordinate 33,760,187 of NC_083107.1, read as the reverse complement.
TCTCGATCTGTGCCTCCATTCTCTTTCTGAGGTCCTGGATCATCTTCATTCTTATTATTCTGAATTCTTTTTCTGTAAGGTTGCCTATCTCCACTTCATTTAGTTGTTTTTCTGGGGGTTTATCTTGTTCCTTCATCTGGTACATAGCCCTCTGCCTTTTCATCTTGTCTATCTTTCTGTGAATGTGGTTATTGTTCCACAGGCTGCAGGATTGTAGTTCTTCTTGCTTCTGCTGTCTGCCCTCTGGTTGATGAGGCTAAGAGGCTTGTGTAATTTTCCTGATGGGAGGGACTGGTGATGGGTAGAGCTGGGTGTTGCTCTGGTGCTCAGAGCTCAGTAAAACTTTAATCTGCTTGTCTGCTGATGTGTGGGGCTGGGTTCCCTCCCTGTTGGTTGTTTGGCCTGAGGCGACCCAACACTGGAGCCTACCTGGGCTCTTTGGTGGGGCTAATAGTGGATTCTGGGAGGGCTCACGCCAAGGAATACTTCCCAGAACTTCTGCTGCCAGTGTCCTTGTCCTCATGGTGAGCCACAGGCACCCCCTGCCTTTGCAGGAGACACTGCAACAGTAGCAGGTAGGTCTGGTTTAGTCTCCCCTGGGGTCACTGCTCCTTTCCCTGGGTCCCAATGCACACACTACTCTGTGTGTGCCCTCCAAGAGTGGAGTCTCTGTTTCCCCCAGTCCTGTCGAAGTCCTGCAATCAAATCCCACTAGCCTTCAAAGTCTGATTCTCTAGGAATTCCTCCTCCCGTTGCCAGACCCCCAGGTTGGGAAGCCTGACGTGTGGCTCAGAACCTTCACTGCAGTGGGTGAACTTCTGTGGTATAAGTGTTCTCCAGTTTGTGAGTCACTCACCCAGCAGTTATGGGATTTGATTTTATTGTGATTGCGCCCCTCCTACCATCTCAATGTGGCTTCTCCTTTGTCTTTGGATGTGGGCTATCTTTTTTGGTGAGTTCCAGTTCCTGTCAATGATTGTTCAGCACTTAGTCGTGATTCCGGTGCTCTTGCAAGAGGGAGTGAACGCACGTCGTTCTACTCCGCCATCTTGAACCAAGGAAGTTCATATCAGTCTTTTTTTTTTTTTTTACATCTTTATTGGAGTATAATTACTTTACAATGGTGTGTTAGTTTCTGCTTTATAATAAAGTGAATCAGTTATACATATACATATATCCCCATATCTCTTCCCCCTTGCGTCTCTCTCCCTCCTACCCTCCCTATCCCACCCCTCTAGGTGGTCACAAAGCACCGAGCTGATCATATCAGTCTTAATGGCATTGTCAGTCTCTGTGCTGATCATTAGACTGTGTCATGGATTTCTTGCTTGAAAACAGAGGAGAGTGAAATGGAGTGTGTACTTCTTGTCCATTTGAGGGATGGCATAGGGTACAGGATAAAGCTGGGTTGGCAGAAAAGAGCAAGACTCAAGGGTCTTTTCTAAGATTTCTTCTAGTGCAGCCTTTACATGACTTACTTATAGCACTCAGAGCCAATGGCTCACGAATTTCAGAAGCTGTAAATCAGGGGAGGTAGGAGCAGGTTTTTGTCCCAGAGCTGCTACAGTATGAACCCTTGTGCAGCAGTGCTGCATCCTGATTCCTGCTGTGGCACTTCTAGCTTAGAAGGTAGAATCTTTTGCCAGAGGACATAGGCTTTCCCAGCCTGGCCGCTCCCTACGTGGTGTCAGCTCTGTATCTGGGTTGGTGGAGAATAGATCTTAATCTATACCATCTTGATCCTGTCTGGGCCAGGAGTGGCCACTCTCCTGATGGAAGAATGGGTGCTCTGGGTACCACTTAATGCACACAGGCAGCTTTCAACCTGCATCGCATTTCCACATTAGGTTTATGTCACTACTGCTTCATTTTCTTTCTTTCACAAAATTAAGAAAAGATCATTTGGTCATGCATATTATTCTCATTGGGGCTGAACACACATCTCTTATTTGGTATTCCAGTAGCTAAAAACCTGCAAGATATCAGTTTCATTAGTTAACCTATGAGGATAAGGGTGGGGTAGGGCAAGGAAGAAAAGAGGTGGAAACATAGGTGGGCCACAGCGAGCCCTTACATGAACTTTCTTTTCTTCAGGTTCTGAAAAGTGCTCCTCTCAACAGCCCTCTCCTCTCCTCCCCTCTCCTCATCTCCTCCCTGCTCCAGTAGTCCTGTACACCAGGTGGGGCAGGTTGGGTGTCTCATGTCTATAGATGCATCAGCTGGTTCATGTTCATAGCTGACAGGCAGATGTTTCCCTGTCTCGTTATTAGTTCCATAACGAGTGGGCTAGAGAGATTGGCTTGGGATGTTCTCAGCATCCCCTACCCCAAATGGTAAATTATTCCTAGTTCAAAACACACCAGATCTTGACAGTCACCTTCATCTTCTGTGATTCTGAGCTGTAAATGTTCAAATGGATGGTGGGAGGTGTGGGAATGTGCTCTGTTGTTCAGCCATTGGTCTTTTTTTTTTTTTTTCCTTTTAAGTAGACTTTATTTTTTAGAACAGGTTTAGGTTCACTGCAGAATTGAGTAGAAGGCACAGAGAGTCCCCATGTACCCCCTGCCCCCACACATGCACACAGCCTCCCCCGCCATCAACATCCCCCACGAATGGTACGTTCCTTACAGTCAATGAACCTACATGACTCGTCATTATCACCCAGAGTCCACAGTTTGCAGTTGGGTTCACTCTGGGGTTCACTAGGTATTGGACATTTATGAGTTTGGACAAACGTATAATGACAGGTATCCACCATCAGAGTATCATCCAGAGTAGTTTCACTGCCCTAGAAAAGGTAAAGATGGGCAGCCATTGGTCTTTGGTTTCAGTTTAACTTCTGGTGAAAATGGAACCCCTTGATTCTGCATGTTTTTGTTTGTTTCATTTTGTTCCTTGGTCGGGTGAGAAGGGGCTGGGCAAAGACATTCCCTCAGGCAATGTTTTAAAATGGAATAACTTCATACCCCCTTTGTCTGAATGGCTTCATTGGCTTTTCTGTTCTCATTCAGTTTAAATTTCTAGGGTTTTGGTTGGGATTTTGAGCATCCCTTCACCAGCATCCCCACAACTTCATCAGGGGTGGAATCTTTTTTCTTGTCACTCATTTCTTGTGATCTTGTTTCACCTCCTAAAGAATGATAAATATTATTAATTGGGATATATGTTTATTCTAGAATTCAATTTTTAAGGTTGACCCCAGTACTGAATTCACTTCTCCTGGGCACTCCTCTGCAGCTTTTTAACCATCCAATGCCTTTTATGGTGATTTTCAAGAGAGGAAAAGTGGGTTGCCTGGAGATAGTAGGGAAGAGTTGTAACTGAGTACCTCCCAGCAGTGTCCCGTAACTCCCTGCGATTATACTGGGTAGGGCACACCGGTAAGGTTCATTGTTTTACTAAGTGAGCTTTGAGGGGGTGGAGGCAGGTGGGTGGCCTAAGACCTTTCAGATGAAACTTGTGTGGCTGAGAACAGCACAGCAGAGACGGCTAGATTGAATCTTGCTTGAAATACTGCTATTTGTCCCCCTCTTGGAGGTTGTTTCTGTATAAAACTAAGAATAAATGAAATGAGAGTTTACTGAGCCCTGCTGTGAGTGATAAGCATTGTGCTGGGTCAGCTGGGAGGCACAGAACAAGTATTAGAGTGAACTGCATGAAATTGCTACTACTCGACTGTTTTCACCTACAAAAATGTCAGTTTCATATTATTCATCCCAATATAAAGAACCTCCACTTACGCAACAAACATTTATTCAAGAAAATAAGGCCGTGCCAATTCCCCAACACACTGCCTGATATATAGTAATTGCTCAATAAATGGTAACTATTTTGAACAATATGTTGCTGATGTGGGCAGTGATGGTAGGTTGGAAGCATATAATAACCATTCAGTCAACTTTAATCAGGAGGCTAAATGTGATATTTCTGTTTGGATTGACAGGTCAGGTGGTCTAAGAGCTCATTTTTATCCACCACCCTCCCCAGATCATCCAGTTACTTGTACGAGGGAACCAAATCCCAAGGCTGGCTTGGCAGTGTGGATATGGCCTCTGCTCCACCACATTTCAGTAGAACAGGCAGTTCTGTGTGTCTGACATCTGGGATAAACTTCAGTGTTTTTCAGGTCTGCTTGTAATCCAACCTTTTGAGGAATATTAACTTTGTCCCTAATCTGTGAAATCTTCACTTTACTCTGAGTTTTAATCCATAATTTTTTTCATATAAACTGCAACATTGAGAATTGTAAACCAAATTTGATGGAGATGACAAATTGCAGTTTTGGCTGATTATATCTGGTATAACAGCTGGAAAAAGAAAGCCAGAAACACGAAAGAGGCCAATGAAAAGCTTTTCTTTGGCACGAAGAAGCATATTGTCATAATGTTTCCCCCAAATTGAATTGCCTTTAAAAAAAAAAAAGAACTGTAGGAATATTTAAAGAAACACAAATATTTTTTAAAAAGCTAAAGTAAGCCTTTTTTGTGAGAGAATGTTTTCAGTACCGTCAGTTTTCAGGCTTCACAGTTTTTCAAAGAGTAGTTCATTCACTGAGGGGGCAAAAAAACTCAGGGTTCTAAGAAGCAATTTCCAAAAACATGCCATAGACTTTTCACTCTCCCCATAGGCATTTTTCTGTTCAGAATCAAAGTTAGAATCAAGGATTTAAGATTTATATCATTTACCTGATATAAATAAGTCATAGCACTGGAAGTCATTATCCTCCTCCCCATGTTTTTAAACCCCCAGCAAAAATAATAAGAGGTCCTCAGGGAACACCCTTCTGGACTCATGCTGGTGGTTATAATGATAGTGACAAACCGGTGCTCATACCTGCTTCACCCATCAGTGCGGTCATGATGGTGACTTTTTTTTTTTTTTTTGCGGTACACGGGCCTCTCACTGCTGTGGCCTCTCCCGTTGCGGAGCACAGGCTCCGGATGCGCAGGCTCAGCGACCATGGCTCACGGACCCAGCTGCTCCGCGGCATGTGGGATCTTCCCGGACCGGGGCACGAACCCGTGTCCCCTGCATCGGCAGGCGGACTCTCAATCACTGCGCCACCAGGGAAGCCCTGCAGTTTTATTTTACTTTTTCCCAGCTTTATTGAGATATGATTGACAAATAAAAATTGTATATATTTAGATTGTACAACACAATGTTTTTTTAAGGTATACAACATGATGATTTAATATACATACATATTGTGAAATGATTATCACAATCAAGCTAATCAACACATCTGTCATCTCACGTAGTTACCATTTGTGTGTGTGTGTGGTGAGAACACTGAAGATTACTTTCTTAGCTGATTTCAGGTACACAGTGCAGCATTATTAACTATAATCACCATGCTGTCCATTAGGTCCCCAGAACTGTATCTTCTAACTGGAAGTTTGTACCCTTTTACCAGCCTCTTCTCATTTCCCCCACCCCCAACCCTTGGCAACTACCATTCTACATTCTGGTTCTATGAGTTCAATTTTTTTAGATTCTACATATAAGTGAGATCATACAGTATTTGTCCTTCTGTGTATGGCTTATTGTGTCTGGCTTATAATGCCCTCCAGTTTCATCCATATTGTAGCAAATGACAGAATTTCCTTCTTTCTCATGGCTGAAAATTATTCTCTCTCTCTCTCTCTCTCTCTCTCTCTCTCTCTCCCTCTCTCTGTCTCTCTCTCTCTCTCTCTATATATATATGGAATACATTTTCTCTCTATGTATTTTCTTTATCTGTTCATCTGTCGACAGACACTGGACAGTTGTTTTAGATTAAATAATGTAATATGTCCAAAGTGCTAGCTAGACCTGTGCCCTTCTTTATATAGTATGTGCTCAATAAATTATAGCTACTATTATTGTAGTTATTAATATTATTGGAAGGTATGGGAGGATTTTAGCAGGGGAGTGATATGATCCGCTCTGTACTTTAGAAAATGTCATCCTGGTTGCCATGTGGAGACTGTAAAGAGACAATTTGGGGAGGTAGGAGACCAGCTAGGAGGCTGCTGCAGTATCCAGCAGAGAGATGGTGATGAAGTTGACAGAAGAGTAGGAGGAGGGGAGAGATTGTCAGATTTGAGATATTTATTGGGATATAACCAGCTGGTCTTGCTGGTGGATAGGATGTGGGTTGTGAGGGAAACAAGATTCAAGACTGGCCTGAGCACATGGGCCAATGTTGGTGGAATTGACTAGCCAGGGAACACTTTGACAAGAAATTACCCTATTTAATACCAAAATAACTGGCTAGTTTTGCTTAAGACAGTTCAGTAAAAAGCGAGTGAACAAATGTCTCTTGTGCACCTGCTGTGTTTCTGACACCGTGTAGGTGCTCTGAACTGGGAATCTCATTCGCTTCTCACAGGAGCCTCTGCATTGTTACTGTCCCCATTTGTGCCGAAGAGGAAATTGAGTCCAAGAGAAGATAATTGACTGGCCTAGGCCACCTGGAAAATAAGTGTCAGAAACAAAAGAACCCAAAGCCCATCCACCATGCGACAGGCTTCTCAAATCAAATCATCCAACCTTGTGTGAGATGGGGTGGGTAAGTGGGAAGCAGGCGGTGGATGTGCCTGTAGTAGTAAATAAACAAATAAACCATTGGTAGAATTTCTCACTTTCTTAGCCACAGTTATAACCTTGGTTATAATAGGGCAAGCTATCTAATGATGTTGGTTGCTTTTTGACTTTCCCTCAAGGCTTTCTGTTCAATATTTCATAGGATTACATTGGTACCTCTGAACAATTGTTTTTTAAAAAAATGATATGAAACCATCTGAACACTCAAACTCTTTTCAGAAGGTCAGGCCAGTTTCCTTTTTTTTTTTTTTTTTTGCGGTACGCGGGCCTCTCACTGTTGCGGCCTCTCCCGTTGCGGAGCACAGGCTCCGGACGCGCAGGCTCAGCGGCCATGGCTCACGGGCCTAGCCGCTCCGCGGCATGTGGGATCCTCCCGGACCGGGGCACGAACCCGTGCCCCCTGCATCGGCAGGCGGACTCTCAACCACTGCGCCACCAGGGAAGCCCCAGTTTCCTTTTTGACGTGTTACGCAGCTCTGTTTTTGGGGTGACTTCAGGGCAGAACTATGTGGAGGTAGAGAGATACCAATGATGACCTCTCATGAGCGTTTCCTCTTAGTTCTGATGTGTATGACAAAAGCATTTTGAAAATAAAAGGCAAATTTGTGTATTCCAGTCTGGGGCTCACTCATGTTGAACTCAAAGCACAGAATTACAATATAGAGTCCTAATTTAAGCAGATTCTGCAAATGGGTTTGAATTAGAGACCTTGGAGAGTCTTGACCTATACTGGTACTAACTAATCTGGTCTCTAGTCCTGTGTACTTTAGGTTTTGCAGAAACACTGTCCCTGAGTCACATTTCAATGTTGTGCTCATAGCATGTAGCAATGGTATATGTTCTGACTGCTTAGGTGGTAAATGTCTATAGTACAACTCAAACTATTTTGAGCACAAAGGTAACTTAATTGGCTCAGGTAACTAGAAAGTCCAGGGACAACTCTTTCAGGTGTGGCTGAACCCAGATGCTCAACAACACAATCAGGAATCTGTCCTTTTCCATCTTTCTTCCTCCTCGTTTACTTCAGTCTCAAGAATGCATCCCTCAGTGCAGTGGCAAAGACCACCAACTCCAGGCTTTCGTTCCGTCAGTTTAGTAACTCTGTTGAAAATAGACGTCTTCTTTTGTAATAGTTTCCCAGTAAGTTGTATCAGTCTAGAAGAGGGATTTTTTTCTAACTTAACCACTCAGAGGGCTGCGTTTTTCTAATTCTTATGAAGGCATGTCTGCCCTGAAAAGATTGAAAAGGGTAAGAATGGAAGCAGTCAGAGCATTTAGGGAGGCTCTTCCTGTCACCCAGCTAAGACAGAATTAGACCATGGGTAGTGGAGATGGAGAGAAATGGGTAGATTTGGGATATGTCAACTGAATTAAGAACATCTATTCAGCAAACACAATGACTGCATACTCTGAGCCAGTCTTATATGCTAAACAAGAGATACAGTGGTGCCAGTCAGGTGATATCAGTTACTTGGGCTGGGAAGTGCGGGAGGGATATAAGAAAAAAAAAGATTGTGGCAAAAATAGGAAAAAAATTGTGGTGTAATGTTAAGTGAATAAATGTAAAATTCTGCCTCTTAAAAAAAAGAGATACAGCGATGAATTAGACATGCTTCCACTCTAGAATTGTTCATGGTCTGTGTGTAAACGGCTGAGTCTCAAAGCACAAGGTATGTGCTTTAATAGAGATTTGAACAAAGTGCTTTGAGAGTCCAGAGCAAAGAGTGATTGTTTCCTAGGAAGTCAGAAGATTTAAGGCAGATGGTGGTATTTGAGTTGGGCGTTGGAGTATAAGTAGAAGTATGCCAGGTGAGGAAAAATGTAGAAGGAACTTTAATGGAAACAATATGTGCTAAAGCATGAAGGCAAGAAATGGGGTGAGGCAAGTGGAGTAGGTGGGGTCTGATTGGGAAGGACCTTACATGCCTCCTTATGCAGTAGGTTTCAAGGTAGAAATATTGAATCTGCAGTACCTTAATGCATGGGTACAAATATGTCAAATAGAACATGTTTAAGTGTTTCTTCCCGTAGTTGAGCTTCAAACTTTGATGTATGTAAGAATTACTGTATACCATCTTCATGGAATTTGCTGTAGTAAATTTTGCTGTGTGTGGTTTTTTTACATCATGATACTAGATTCTAAACTCTCTTGACTTAAGATGCAACTTCGTGGTATTGAGTGGATGCTATATGATTTAGTGCTGGAGGTTGCCTAGTACATTCTCAAAGCGCTCTAACAAACTCAGTGTACCAGTTAGGGTTTTTTTACTCACAAACAAAATAAAACTCAAATCAGCCTGAACAAGAAAGCGGATGAATTGCTGCATGTTACTGAGAAAGCAAGCATGAGGTCGAGCTCAACCAGGGCTTTTACTCTCCTTCTCTCAGGTTTCCTCAGCTCTCTCCTTTGTGTGTGGGTTGGACTTCACTGTCGGTTCTTTGTCAGGCTGGTTCCTCTCTTGACTGCAAGAGATCAGACAGCCACGACTGGAGCTATTTGCTTCCTAATTTGTATCCCAGGAAGAGGGTACATCTCCTCCCAGGAGTATCAAACAAGAATCCTGATCTTCACCCTGATTGGATCATCCCTGAGCCCTGAGCTATCTGGTTTAGGCCTGGGTTGGCCATGTCAAGAAAGGTGAGATTGCTGTGACGACCTGAAATGGTCCTGGAGCTGGAGTCCGGGCAGTCCACTCATGCCTCAATGGGAGCATAGAATAGACACTATAGAGATAATCACAAGGTCCATCACTGTCACAGAAAAAAAACCCCAAATGACAAAAACCCCAAACCTGGAATTGTTTATGTAATTAGGGAAAACATATTATGTCAGGAGGACAAGTTAAAATTTTGGTTGACAGTTTTGTGTGTGGAATGGTGTTGAGGGAACATGTTCATTAAGCATTTGTGTGTGAATTGAACAGGGGTTGGGCTGAAGATAGCTTTTAAACTAGTTATGAGCAGAAAGTTCCCCAGAAATTAAGGAAACAATCCCATTTCCTGTCACATCAAAAATAATGAAATACCTAGGAATAAACCTACCTAAGGAGGCAAAAGACCTGTACTCCAAAAACTATAAGATGCTGATGAAAGAAATTAAAGATGACACAAACAAAGGGAAAGATATACCGTGTTCTTGGATTGGAAGAATCAATATTATTAAAATGACCCAAGGTAATTTACAGATTCAGTGCAATCCCTATCAAATTACCAATGGCATTTTCACAGAAATGGAACAAAAATTTTTAAATTTGTATAGAAACACCAAAGACCCTGAATAGCCAAAACAATCTTGAGAAAGAAGAACAGAGCTAGAGTAATCATGCTCCCTGACCTCAGACTATACTACAAAGCTACAATAATCAAAATAATATTGCACTGACACAAAAACACAAACATACAGATCAATGGAACAGGATAGAAAGCCCAGAAATAAACCCACACACTTATGGTCAGTTAATCTATGTCAAAGGAGGTAAGAATATACAGTGGAGAAAAGACAGTCTCTTCAGTAAGTGGTGCTGGGAAAACTGGACAGCTACATGTAAAAGAATGAAATTAGAACATTCTCTAACACCATATACAATAATAAACTCAAAATGGATTAAAGACCTAACTGTAAGACCCGATGCTATAGAATTCCTAGAGGAAGACATAGGCAGAACACTCTGACATAAACTGCAGCAGTATTTTTTTGGATCTATCCCCTAGAGTAATGGAAATAAAAATAAACAGATGGGACCTAATTAAACTTAAAAGTTTTTGCACAGCAAAGGAAATCATAAACAAAACCAAAAGACAACCTACAGACTGGCAGAAAATATTTGCAAATGATGTGACCAACAAGGGATTAATTTCCGAAATATACAAACAGCTTATACAGCTTAATATGAAAAAAACCCAATGACCCAATCAAAAAATGGGCAGAAGACCTAAATAGACATTTCTCCAAGGAAGACATACAGATGGCCAACAGGCACATGAAAAGATGCTCAGTATTGCTAATTATTAGAGAAATGCAAATCAGAGCTATGATGAGGTATCACCTCACACTTGTCAGGATGGCCATCATTAGAAAGTCAAGAAATGGATGTGGAGAAAAGGGAACCCTCCTACACTGTTGGTGGGAATGTAAATTGGTGTAGCCACTATGGAGAACAGTATGGAAATTCCTTAAAAAATTAAAAATAGAGTTACCATATGATCCTGCAATCCCACTCCTGGGTGTATATCCAGAGAAAACTCTAATTCAAAAAAATACATGCACCCCAATGTTCATTGCAGCTCTATTTACAATAGCCAAGACATGGAAGCAACCTAAATGTCCATCAACAGATGAATGGATAAAGAAGATGTGGTACATATATACAATGGAATATTACTTAGCCATAAAAAGAATGAAATAATGCCATTTACAGTAATATGGATGGACCTAGAGATTATGATATTAAGTGAAGGAAGTCAGAGAAAGACAAATATCATATGATATCATTTATATGTGGAATTTAAGAAAATGATACAAATGAACTTATTTACAAAAGAGAAATAGATCCACAGACATAGAAAACAAACTTATGCTTACCAAAGGGGATAGCAGGGGCAGGGGGAGGAAGAGATAAATTAGGAGTTAGGGATTAACATATACACGCTACCAGATATAAAACAGGTGAACAGCAAGGACCTACTGTATAGCACAGGGAACTATACTCAATGTCTTGTAATAATCTATAATGGAAAAGAATCTGAAAAAATATATATATATCTCTGTGTAACTGAATCAGTTTGCTGTACACTTGAAACTAACACAACATTGTAAATTAACTATACTTCAATAAATGTTTCCTAAACAAATTAATAAATAAATTGTAGAAAAGATACAGTTTGAGAGTGAATTCGTTGCAGACGGCCTTGAAAGATGCATTTTTGTATAAGTGACATGTGTTGTACACACACCACCATTAACTGTGCATCAAGATGTGGTCTTCTAGGGCTTCCCTGGTGGCGCAGTGGTTGAGAGTCCGCCTGCCGGTGCAGAGGACACGGGTTCGTGCCCCAGTCTGGGAAGATCCCACATGCTGCGGAGCGGCTGGGCCCGTGAGCCATGGCCGCTGAGCCTGCGCGTCCGGAGCCTGTGCTCCGCAACGGGAGAGGCCACGGCATTGGGAGGCCAGTGTACCGCAAAAAAAAAAAAAAAAAAAAGATATGGTCTTCTAGTTCTACTTGATATGTGGTTAACCTTGTTCCAAATGCAATCTAAGCTGAAAAATATTAATTGCACTTCTCTTCATATATTCTGTTAAGCAGAATTTTGATCCATTCAAAGGTCCTCTCCTTAGTGGATGAAATCAGTAAACTTTCTACGTACAACTTGGGCTACAACCCACTCCTCACTTACCAAATGCTGAGGAATGACCTGTAGTCATTTTGTAGTCATCCAGACTTTGGTTCAGGTTCCTACTCTGCCACTGGCCAGCTCTGTGACCCAGGGCGATTTATTTGGCCCTACTGAAGTTCCTCATCCTCATTTGGAAGGTGATGATAACGATCACCTGAAATAACAGTGGTCATAAAGATGAAACGTGGCAGTGTTTGTAAAGTTCCTGGCACAAAGAGGTGCTCAGTGAAGGTTAGCTAATATTAACATTGAAAGCTCATCTATGAGCAGTCCTCAGGTCAGATTCTCTTCCCTTGATTGTTCCAAGCACAATTTATCCATTCTGCTATAAGCCATGAAATGAACAAAGAACTTGCTCCTAATTTTGCAGCTCTGTATCTGGATTTGGTCAAAAGATGGGTGTTGTAGGTAAAATGGTGTTTGGGTAGAGTGGTGGTGGAGTTCCCATCTGTGAATTCAGGTATCCATGGATTCTTCTCTCTAGCAATGGAGAATGAGGGTGCTTAAGATTGTAGCAAACAGATGCATGTTTTGTCCCCTCTTTCCCAAATGGTATTTGTGCTCTTTTGTAAAAACCAAAGAAATCTGAGACCTTTTTGAGCTGTTGTAAGTCCAGTGCCCAGGTGCTCAGACCTTGGGTTTCCCAGCCTGATGGTAGAGGCAGAGAGTTCCCCCTATTTGAGGACTACCCCTCCAGACCAAAGCCTGCCTAAATCAAAAGTGGTGGGTGGTCTTACTGTTCTCCCAGTGTTTTAGCAACTACCCTGCCTAGGCACGTAGAGAGAGACAGAGACACTGTTAAACTTTCTGCTTTCTGGGTGTATGTGCCTTAGTTGTTGCCAGAAACTTCATGATGTTTTAACTCATTTTTGTGTATGTGAGAGGATCCATTTTCCAGCCCTGCTGATGGGAGGCACTCATCGCCCCTTTTTATGACCGAAAGCCAGCTGAAGATTCAAATACAAAGTTCATTCTGGAAAACACAATGGTGGTTTCTCCTCCCTCCATCCTCCTTTATTTGGGCATCAGCCCTTTAATCTTTCGCCTGGGGAAAAAAAATCTAATATGCTGTAACTAGGATGTTTTTCAAAACGAGGAACACTTCAAAACAAGTTTAAATATAAATGAAATCGGTTTCCAAATGTCTTGTTTAAAAAAATGCAGATGTTTTATATTTATTATATCATTTTTGTTTTATCACCTTGCAAAATTTTACAGCATGGAATTTTATTTAATGCAGTGGCATTTGAACAGCAATATTAGACAGCTGTATTTGTTTCATATTTGGGGCCTTTTTTTCTCTCTTTGGCAGGATATTAAAACTGAAACTAATGTAACCTGGTGTTTTGGGAAATGTGGATGAGGCGTTTTGCTTATTGGTAATTGAAAACAACAACCCTCTCCCCTCCAAATGCACCCCTCAAAAAATAAGCTTTATTGCTTAGATAAGTGATTATATGTTTTGAGAATGCCAGGAAGTCAAATGAAGCCACTTGAAGGAAGACTCGGCTCTTCAAGTGCAGGGACCGTGTCTCTTGACTTTTGCTGTGTGGTGCCAGGCGGGGCCTAATAAATCGTACTGTTGATTTTGCTGATTTTGGATTTTTAAGGACGTATGGTACAGATAAAGATTGCAGTTCAGCTAAGAAACAGAATTATTTTCAGGGCGTACATAAGCCAGATACCATTTCCCCCCCTGCCCCACACCCTCCTAATTTGTACCTCTTGGTTCCTCCTCTACCTCCTGTTAGTTTGTTTTTCTAAGATATTGCACTGGTTCCTCTAATGAGGGTATAGGCTGATGTTCACAAAAATGCCAGCTTTCTTTTTCTCTTTTGTAAAATTTTCCTTCTACAGGCACAGACAGGTTTCTAGTTTCCTCTTAACCAAACCACAGACTCTCTGCTGATTCTCACACCCTCCGGATCACAACGAAGTCCCCTATTAATTAAACTGAAATTATATCTGAAATAAATCACTCAGTGAAAGAAACCCACCGTGGTATTTTTCTAAAGATGTTTGCAATCAGTAATGAAACATTTGGTGACTGGTGACATTTTTGATATCTCTTAAAGTGCCAGAAGATGTTGATATGTAAATAATTTCTGTGGACTCTAGGTAGGCAGAAGTCAGAAGATCTAGCAAGTGCTGAATAATAATTTTTGGTCTTTCTAAAGCTCTTGCTTTTTGGTGGGGGGAATAGGGACAGTGGGCTGGTGAAAGTGTTCTCTGAAGGGAAATTCATGGAGGTCAGAGGTTGGCAAACTGTGGCCCACCAAATCTAGCCTGGAGCCTGTTTTTGTAAATAAAGTTTTATTGGAATACAGCTATACCCACTATTTATGTATTGTCTATGCCCCTTTTGTGCTACAATGGCAGAATTGAGTAGTTTCCACAGAGACTACTATATGTCTAAATACTAAATAGTATAAATACTAAAATATTTACTAACTGATTCTTTATATATAAAATTTACCAACCCTTGATATAGGCAGTGATTTTACAGGAATCTGACTAAATGGCAATCATTTTGTATTAGTTAGAAAACCAGGGCTACTCACCGTGGAATGATCTGAGGCTCAGGAATAATATATATATAATCTCATGCACCTCACTGCTCCTGTTCTTTTATCCATTGCAGATATTACAAAACTACAAATCAATCATGGCACATTGTCCTAATGAACCCATATCTGGTCTCAGAAACTTTCTTAAAACAGTTTCTAGGCAGCCACTGCCCATGGACCACAGGTGTCATGGCAGATAAAACCATTTTCCCATCCCTATATTATAGTCTTTCTCCTGTCTGAGGTATCTTCATCCAGCATTATAATCTTAGTCACTAATAGGTTAGGCAGTGGTTCTAAGCCTGGTGGGAGGTTGTGTGATGTTGTAGTTATCCCAAGGGTACCCAAATCTACAAGGACACCAAGCATTGTAAAGACACAGGAAAATATCATTCCCGTGTGTTCCTTCATTCAGAAAATATCTCTTGACACTCTGCCTAGTTTGGGCCAGGCTCTGTCCTAGGCACTGGGGATTCAGTGGGGGAATAAAACGTACCAAGTCTTTGCTCTTCAAGGGGCAAGCAACCTTGTGTAGGGGGCAGACAATAGAAATAAAAATGGACTATAATAGACTTCACCTCAGCAGGGTGAAGGGATAGAGAGAGTGTACGAGAATGTTATTTTAAGTAGGAAGGTCAAGGGAGACTTCCCTAGGGAGGTGATATTTGAGCAGAGAGAGGGAGGAGGGTGTTTCTGGCAGAGGTGGCAGAGGCCAAAAGTGGGCAAGGGCTGTGTGTTCGCAGGTGCAGGGGAAAGCAAGGAAGATGGCAGGAGTTTAACTTTCATGGCCGTGGGGTGCAGCATGGCAGCTGAAACTCCTTTCACATGTCTTGCTCCTCTGATCCCTCAGCCACCCTCTGGAGAAGGCAGGGCCACCCTGTGTATCTTACAGAGGGGAGACTGAGCAAACCATTCTAAGCAGCAGTGATGCCTCCCAGGTCACACAGCTGAAGCTAGAGCCCAAGGTCCTGACTTCCAGATTATGCTTTTTTGAAAAAATTGATTTCTACGTCTTATTGAGAAGTCTGTCCTAGGGCAGAGCATGATAAAAATGTTTCACTCCCCCTTGAATGTGGGCTCGACTTGGTGTCTTGCTTCAAAAGAATAGACTATAGAAGGGGGAAAAGAGTAAGCCTTCGGTGGAGGAGCCTGCTATACACACCTTAACCAGGTGGTCAGTGTGAGCATGTCCAGTGATATGTGTATGTATACCTCCTGGTAGGATGTGATGAGAAGGTAGTTTATCGCTGTGATATTCTTCCCCCAAACCTATGACCTCAGTCTAATCATGAGAAACACATCAGACAAACTTAAATTGAGGGACATGCCTCAAAATACCTGACCAGAACTCCAAAGTGTCAGGGTCATGAAAAGCCTGAAAAGACTGAGAAACTGACATAGATGAGAGGAGACTACATTGACTAAATGCAGTAAGTTATTCTGGATTAGATCTTGGAACAGAAAAGGGACGTTAATGGAAAAACTAGTAAAATCCAAATAAAGTCTGAATTTTAGTTAATAGTAAAAAAAATAAATAAACAAACCCTAGTCATGTATTATTTAATAAATTTTGTTTCTTCTGCTCAGTAGTTGATAAAAAAAGCTCCACCAGTCATGGGTGCTTTGAGGATGACCTTAGAACCACAGTCATCTTGTGGTGTCTTTGGGAGGCTGCTGCAAACTCACACTCATCTCTGTCGCTGTGGTCTGGTCCTTGGGAGAGCGGCCCTTACGAGTGGGCCAGATGCTAAGCACCGCGAAGGCACTTTTCAAATTCCTGATGGATGGGTTTTAATGTCTGCAGTGTGGTATACTATAGGACTTCTCTTCTCCCCCACCAGTCTTCTGCTTCCAGAAAAGTCTGAGAGAGCAGGTAAAAAGGATTTAATTAATGCATACAGCCTGAGGGAGTTAAATATTCTTCAGACTTTTTAGCACAAATGGTTGACAGAAGCAGCCCTTAATTACTCCATCCAGCTCAGTAGTCTGCAGTGCTTCAGACAGTGGGTCCTTGTTTCCGAGGGGCCAGTGGGGATGTGAGGGGCCAGGAGGCACTGGGTGGAGGGGGGCTTCCCAAGCCTGGGCTCCAGTGACCAGGGTTTGAAAGCTGACCTTCGCCACTGCACTTCACCGTGAAGGCTGGCACTTGTCGTCAATCTGTGGAAATCTCAGTTAGTAGTAGTGTGAAGCAGGCTTCTGGGGAGGTTATGGAGGGGGGAGTTGTTATCTTTTAAAACCACCACCGTCTTGTGTGTGGTTCTACCGAGTGAGTGGCTTACTTTTCAAAGAAACTGAAAGCAATTAGCTGATAGAGAGGTGGCCTTCCCACAAGGGGAAAGTTGGGGTCGGCGGGGGGTGGGGACCATTCCCAATCACTGTTCTCCCATCCATCTCCATTTCCTGAAAGAAAGGACCTGAGGGGTCCGACCACCTCCCCAGGTGGCCAGTCTCGGCCTACGCTTTCTGCATGTGCACCTCTGCGGCTCCAATTCTCAGCTTTCTCATGAGACACTCTGGGGAGTAGTAGCTGTGCCTTCCCCAGAAGCCCCCTGGAGCCGGACAGTGTCATAAAAACGTGAGGTCCTGTTGGTTGACCTCGCTGTCTCTACTCCATTGGGGTGGGCAGCTCCAGTGAGCAGTGTTGGAGAGGCCGTGAGCATGTCTTAACTGAGCATCTGGCTTGGGGCATCAGCAGTGAGATGGTCTCAGGTCAACCTGCATCTGCCCCTAGTGCAGTCTGCCCTTTTTTGGCTTCCCTGTCACAGAGCAGCAGGGTGACTTTATTTATTCTCTGTTCATTCATTCATTCAGGGAGAGGCAGTGGGGCTTTGGACCCAGAGACTTGAGATCCATTCCTGGCCTTTCTATTGCCTTGTTAGGTGACCTTGGAGAAGTTACTTAACCTCTTTAGATTTATCTGTAAAATGAGGATGAGAAAATCTATTTCATAATTTCTGTGAAATTTTCAGTGGTGTAAAGCAGGGTTTCTCAGCATTATTGACATTTTGGGTCTAATAATCCTTTGTTGTGAGGGCTGTCCTGTGCATTGTAGCACGCTTAGCAGCACCCCTGGCCTCCAGCAGCCAGATGCCAGCATTTCCCCTGTTCTCGCTTGTGACAGTCAAAAATGTTTCCACATGTGGCCAAATGTCCCTGGAGTGGGGAAGAGGACAAATTGTCCCTTGTTGAGAATCGCTGGCCTGAAGAATGGAGTGCAGATGGTATGGTTCGTGGCACTTAGAAGGAGGCTGGCTGACACTAACTCTTACTTTCCCCTAGATGCCATGGGGCTTAGCAAGGAGTTGTATAGCAGAACTCCTGCTTTCCAGACATTTTAGAGGCAAAGTGGAAAGAAGGGACAAAGTCGGATGAAAAGGTACTTAACAATGCAAATTGTGGCTGGGATGTTGGTCCCTTGAAGTCATGGCATTGATTGCCAAGATTTCTGGGTAGAGGGAGGAGTGAAAGTTTAGAAACAGCCCAGTGATGGGACAGATGCTTTGCGTTCTGCTGTAGTGATGACCTGGCTGTTCATGAACTCTGAACACTTCTGGTCCCCCGAGTCTTAAGCACAGGCTCAGCCACTCATTCAAGGGCAGGCGTAGACCCAACAACTTCTGACTAGGTAATCTACAATCATGAAGAAAAGACCACTTTTATCAGGTTAAAAACACTTCATGATAAAGGAGTGAAACGTTCAAAACAGTATTCGCTCTTGGGGTTTGCATATTTTTGTGGGTTCTTTGTCTGAAAATTTGACAGTGAAGTTATTTTTATCTAATTGTTTCCAACTCTATCCTCTTTTTTTTACATAACCTGTAGGGAGGAGAATACTTGCCTGTAGTGATTTTGGTTTTCCTATGAAAATATTTCCATGAATAGCAACGTAGACTCGAAGAATGAGGCAAAGGAAAGAAGGTGTAGAATTGTGGACTTCAGAATTGCATGGCCTTGGTGATCCTCCTTGACTCTCTGGTTTTAATGACGAGGAAACCAAGGCCCCAAGAGGTGTGGTAACTTGCCCAAGGTCACTCGGCCCATTTGGGTCAGAGAGAAGTCGTCAACCCAGGACTCTTGACTCAGTCAGTCTCTCAAGTCTTCCTTTTCTGATCTGCTTCTGGTGTTTCAAGGGAGAGCTTGCATTTTATTTATTTATTTTGGTTTTGCTTTTTTAAAAAATCACTGAAGCAAAACCTCATGAAATATTAAATAATTACACAAAGTGGGGGGGTTCGATGTCTCTAATTGGGAGGGAAATTGAACCCTCCCATCCTTTCCAGATCCCTGTGAGGACAGGAGGGCTGTGCTAACCTGTACTCCTTGGGATGAACTGATCCCCTTTCAGATTTCCGGTAACCACCAGTCTAAATTAATCCCTTCCTGCCAGAAGAAAAACTTGAATTGAAATGACTGATGAGTTTAGATGCTGCTTATTGTTCTTAATTTCTTTTTTTAAACTGTGTTTCTTCTGTCGTTTCGTGCCTGGTCTTGGAGGTCTTTCTGTGGCGGAAGTGTCTTAAATATTAAAAGCAAATAAATAGAGGATTGTCTTATGAGCATCTGGCAGATTTATTTGGGTTTGAGGAGTCTGAGTAGTTGAAAGTTTTAGTTTTCCTAGATCCTGTAAATGCAAGTGTCAGACAGCTGCCTAAGTCATCAAGATAGCTAAGGATTTAACTGGTTAGGTGTGTCCCATTCATTCAGGGTTCGCCTGCATCTAACTTCATACATTCTGACAGGTTCATCTTCACTCTCAGAGATCTGGATGGTAGTCATTTCCTCCCCTGGGGCCTTAATGTAATCTCTCTGGGCAGTTTCTGCCTGGGCTGCTTTTACTGAACCACAGGGGAAGACAGTCCTTTCACTGGTGCTCAAGGGCGACCTTTGTCCTTGTGGCACATGTGTGTCCTGGCCCCAGACAGAAGAGTTTGCAAGTCACAGGTGCTGTCTTATGGGAACATTTGGCTGCATGCATTACACTCTGTATGTTGTAAATGGACCATTCTGCCAGCTGGAAAAGCCACCAGGCACATTCCTTCAGCCAAGGCTGTGGCTGCTCCTTCATGGGCCATAAATGCTCCAAACCATCACATCTTAAAAGTGGAGTTCCAAGATCCCCATTGCTCTCTGGGAGACTGAGATGAGGGCTTTGCCACTTTCCAAGATGCAGGCCTTTTAACGGGCAACATCATGGTCTAAATATTATGCATAGGCCTCAAGACTCCATACCAGTGGGTTTCAATCCTGGTTGCACACTGGAATCATGCAAAGAGCTTTAAAGAATACCACCTGGGAGCTTCTGAGCTAATTGGTCTGGGGTGGGGGAATTCAGGGCAGGTGATTTCCATGTATAGCCAAGTTTGAAAACCACTGTTTGAAATCCTTGAACCAATTTTCAGTGCAAGCCATGCCTGTCTCTTGTCTGTGGTGATGATTGTAATGATGACAGTGATGATGACTGTATTGAAACTTACTAATGTGCCAGATTGTATTATGAGCACTTTTACATGCCTCTTCCGAGATTACCGTTGCAGCAACACTGTTGCTATTGTTGCCCTTATTTGGAGATGCGAACGTTGAAGCACAGAGGAGTTAAGTCAACCTCCTAAGACCCCCTAGCTAGTATGTGGCAGGCCCCAGGAAGATCTCATGCTGTAGCCACTGCAGTGATGCTGAAGGACTGGGCTGTTAAGCTGGGTACCTCCCCTTGAACGCCTCCACGGTGCAGGGCTCTTCAGTCTCCCCATATACAGCTGTTGTCTCACTGTGGAACTGGATGTGGACATTGCCAGGCATGGAGAGTGGGAACATCAGAATGTGAGACACAGCCCTTGACAAAGGTCTAGTGCTCCACCGGGGCCTCTCCCGTGTCCCTGAGCGTAGCCATTGTCAGATGGAAACACCTGCAGTGACTCCTCTACTTAAGTGAAGTGCTGTCAGGAGGAAACATTAAGGAGTGATTGAAGGCAAGGACGATAATGCTGACGTCTTCTCCTGACATTGCGTTGATGGAAGAACACGGAAATGCAGCCGGTTCCCTTTAACTCTCACTTGGCTCTCTTCTAAGGATGCTTAGAGGCTGCTTCTAAGGGTGTCAGGCTGGGCTTTGCAAACCAGTTGTCTTTAGGGATCTGTTTTGCAAGCCACTGTGCTGTCCAGAATGCCAAACACTTTTTTTATGGAAATGTGCTCTGTGTGGTTCTGATTAATGTCCTTCTTCTCTGCTGTCTTCCTGGACAGCTTTCATTTCCTGCTGCTTCCCGTAGCTTTTTATCTTGGTCCAGATCCACCTCCTCTTGTCCACCTAGTGCTCCTTTCCAGGCAGCTGCATCTTCCTGCGCTGCTGGTTCTGACTGGCTCTCATCTTCCCAATTCCTCCTCTGAGTCCACTTTTGCTGTAAAGTCTATGTGAAATACAATGCTACTTGCCACGACTTCCCTCCAAACCTTAGCAGTGCCAGAAGGCACAAAGACATGATCCATCCAGTTCTTCAACATCATCAAGCTAATTGTCATTTGGTGTTTTATTCGATGGTGGTTTTTCATATATTACTTTATTCAGTCATTCGTTTATTTGGGGTCTGAACTTGGGTGGGAAGAATGTGTCTCCTGATAGTGCGTCAGGAACTGTGCCCTAGCTTGCTCAACACCAATTAGGGTGAAGCCAAGGTTCTTTAAGTTGGGATTTTTACATTCATACTATAGAAATCGGATGTTAAAATCTTAAAAAAAATTAGCATTTTCTTTTATTATAGCCAACTTTTCATCTTGAGCCCTGTGGATTTTTCCAAGTCATTCTCTTCTATCGATTTCATTTATCAAACTGCTTGGTGCTTATAAGGCAGATGATTGGGGAAAGCACAGGCCAGATTAATGAAACCAGCTGCTTGGCACCGATTCCTATGAAAGGAGATGTCAGGCAGGAAGTTCAGCTGTAGGCACACTTGGGTTTTGAGTTCAGATGGGGTTCTCATTTATCTGTGCCAACCCCATTGCCATTTGCCTTCCCTCAAGTGCTCTTTGACCTCACCCCATTGCCTAATTTGCTTCTGAAAAAGAGCGGCAGTTGTACCAGCACCCTGAGCTCAGCATTAAGCCCGCCTGGAGAGAGGATGAGAAGTCAGGTGGGCCGCAGGGACCCCTCAGGGTGCAGAACCCAGCACGAGGGTTGAGGGCACTCTGCCCTGGCTGAAGGTATTTCTCAGGAGGTCAGGAGCAAGGATCTTGGCGAGAGAGGAAGGCAGGAAAGGGTGAAAGGAAACGGAGCAGAAGAAAGGAGGCTTTCACAAAGGAAAGTTGCTGATTCTGTCTGTGATCGATCACGCTTAACAGAGACGCCCGTGACACAGGGCCTTGTTCCTCCCAGAGCATCACCAGCCTGCCATCCAAAGCCCGTCAGAAGACACTGACATCTAAACAAATGTCCCTCCTCTTGTTGGCAGTTGTTCTCAGTATGGATGGAGTTGACGGACTGATGGCAGTGACTTTTCTTGTTCCGCAATTTCCTTGATGTGGTCCTGGGTAGGAGGAACCACCTTCAC
This sequence comes from Lagenorhynchus albirostris, assembly GCF_949774975.1. Taxonomy (NCBI): domain Eukaryota; kingdom Metazoa; phylum Chordata; class Mammalia; order Artiodactyla; family Delphinidae; genus Lagenorhynchus; species Lagenorhynchus albirostris. The sequence goes on along the minus strand of NC_083107.1, from coordinate 33,738,099 downwards.
AAGAGGCCACACATTTTCCTAGATGTGTCCCCAAAAATGTCAGCCTCAACTATAAAGCTGAAAAAGACATTTCACATACATAAAATATGTAATTAAAATGATGAATTATTGTAAGATAGAATATTAGCCTTGTGACATTTTAATCTGAATGCGAGAGAGAGGGAGAAAGAGAGCTCAATCTGAAGCGCTCAATTAAATTTAGAGTTTCCCCCCTCCATTGTTATGAATAAATAGAAAGGATTCTGTAGCAGTCGGTGGAATTATTAATTGCAACTAGTGTAGAAGGTGCATGCACCATATCATGAAATGGAATATCATCGTTAGTGACTATATTTCTTGGTAATTAAGGCCCAGACTAATGATGCAAGTTTTCTCCAGCATGATTTTCATCTGATTATGAGGCTGCTTCATTAAGAGCACTCAGCCTAACGAGCTGTAGCTGTAATAAAGTAATTTTCTGTCTTGTGCTCTGATTGATAAAGAGTTTCTATAGCTAAAAGGAATTGAAAATATAATTATAATTAGAAATGGTTGAATAAAGTTATTACAGGATTGCTGAAGGGTAGTGCAATTGACACCATAATGTTTTTTTGGAAGTGAGCATCTTAAAATTAGACTTTATAAAGCAACAAAACTCCTTTGCTAATATCTGGACTGCGTGTTGCTGCTTCCATAAAATGAACATTTAGATTAAAGGAAAATGAGACTTTCCCACATTGTTCTCGACAAGAAAAACATATGCAAGAAGAATGCCGTCGCCTTTTCTTCCCAGCATTCTTCCCTCATGAAGTAAAGCTTATGAACATACTTTTTACTCCATTTATAATAATTTTCCTTCTGCCATATGTTGGAAAAAGATCTTTTTGATTAAAGTGATGTCTTTTTAAGCATACAGAATAATTTTGGAGTTTCCCCTTGCCAATGTGCAAAGAGTTATGCTGTCTTTTTTTATATATTTATATTTATGAAGCAGTGGGTTTCATATAATTTTTCAAATTGTGTAGAGGGTTTTTTCCCCCGTCTTTGTCATGCATTGGTTGATATCAAAATATAACTGGGGAGGATCAGGATTTCACCCCCCTCCCGTGGGAAATGCTAATCAACTTTTTATCCTAGAAACCTTATTTCTTTTTATGATGTTTACATTTATAAACCGTGAAAACTCCGTTAGAGTGGTCCTTGGTGTGTATGTCATTGGATATGTCTGCAATATTGACATATAAATCTATGGCAGTGGTTTTATTTAGAATTAGCTGATACACTTTGTGCTCCAAATTAGTTTCACATATTTAATTTAGTCTCTTTTGCCCTATTTTAGCTCCCTGCACTGCATGAAAAACATGCATATACTTTAAAGCTATATGGGTATGTAAATCTATTTTATGCAAACGTACATGGATATTATTGGGTCTGGACTAAACTGGGGAATGGATTTTCCTAGATCCACACTTTCCACTGACTATTTCAAATCTAACATTTTACACTGATACCGTTGGAAAGACTTAGAATTTTTGAGAATCATTTCACATATTATAAGGTAATAAAAGCATGTTATTAGAATACCATTAGTAAGATTAGAGAGGGAGAAAAAGAGCAGAATTTTATTGGTTGTTCATTGAAAATGTTAGCTGTGATTAGTTACATAATCCTACATTAACCTGTAAATTAAAATTCCTTGGTGCAATTTGATGGCTGATTTAATTTTGTCTTTCTTTGTTTGCCGCAGGCTAATTCCATTATGAATTCTTTATACAGCCTTTTCCCTCAATGATTAGCAGCTTCTACTCAAGTTCTGATTACTATTGTACACTTAGCACTACATAAAGCTGGGGATTAATATTCCCCTGAAGAATTGTTGCTATGGATCTGCTCTGTTCCTTCTAAGAGATGTTTCTGCAGCTTCAATTGTCCATAAATTATGATCTCTAGTGAATTATCAGTGGGAGTGAGCTGAGCTTAACAAGCTGAAGAGTGCACTCTAGTTCGGAGAGAAAAAAGCCAAGGGAGAAAGAGAAAGAGATTCTCAATTATTAATTGTGAGGTTGGATCATTCAGAAGAGGTGATATTTTCCCCAGCTCTCTCCTTGTAGACATGTACAGATCAGAATGAGGTTGTGGATTAAAACAGAAGCTTTAAAAAATTTTCAATATTTAGTGATAGTAACATGCCAGAGGGCCTAAATTACCTGTAAACACGGAGAGGAAATGCTGCCTTTGCACTGAGTAACATAGCAGGGTTATAGGGTGTATTGGTTTTTGAGAAGTGTCATTGTCTTAATTCGTGAACTGTGATTTCCCCTCTATCAGTTTAGGAATATGTATTTGAGTACCATTGTTTTAAAACATCACTGGGAATAACAGAAGACCTAAATGGAATTGACCTAAGGATTTTTCAAAATGAGGAAGGCTTTTCTCAAGAAGCTGATAATTCCAGGTAAAGTTGTTCTGTAGCTTGGGAAGGGTTTCTCAATTTTATTTTGCTGGGACTCAAAATCAGGGTTGGATAATATTTGGGGTTGTTTCCCCTTGGCATTAACATCACAAGGGACTGTGTTCAGGGTTTATTTTGAGCGTTAGCTTGGGTAAACCCAGGTATCCATTCCTTCCACTATATAGCAGTCTGCCGGATGGATTCTGGCTCTTTGGGAGGACTCTGTGGTCCTGCGATGTGTGGCAGAAGTGCTTACTGGCTCAGATGCTGGGAGAGAGCTTAGCTGGAGAAACCCATTGGAATCAGGCTGAGACCACCAAGCTTGATGAATTGTTAGCTTTTACCAACACATGTTACAGTCCAAGGGAAATAAACATCTGAATAATACATCATATAAGATGATTCTCTCGTTTCTTTCTCCTTATTTAATTTCCTTCTTCCTTTTTACTTCCTTTCTCTTCTAGTTTTTTCTCTCCATTCTCCATCCTTTCTCTGCTTCATCCTTCAACCTTCCTTTTTTGAATTTCTCTTTTTCTTTTCTTATTCCTCCCCCAGCCGCTTATCCCCAAAGGGCTAAAATATGCTGGCATTTTGAAGTTCAAGCAAAAAGTTGAATTTTATTGCTACTTGGAAGGCAGCTCAGGGCAGAGTCCTGAGGGAAGTGAGATAAAATGACGGAGTCTGAGCAATGCACTTAACAGAACAGACACAGTGGAAAGAATCTTTTCCAGGAATTATCACTTCCTGGTTTTCCAACTGCAAAGCAACAAATCATATACCAAGTCAAGGCAACTCTGTTATTGGGGAAGTGGTTCCTGTGAATCGTTCTCAAGATGGAGTCTCAAATTGGGTGGGGCAGTTCCTGGGGGTGGAGGTAGTGTCCGCTGTATCGGAGCCTGGCCTCTGCAAGACGGTTCCGGGCAGTCTGTTTGGGGCTGTGCGCACACATGCATGTACCTATGTGCAAAGCCCTGTAGGCCTCATTTGAGGCTCATTGCAAGGCATGAGCTTAGGGAGGGTGACAGTATCATTATTTATTTTCTAAACTGCAACACTTCTGAGAATGAAAAGGGTATTATTAATGGAGCCAGGACGACAGGCATAAGTGAGATGGTCCCGGCACAGAGGATACACAGTCACCTTAGTCTTAGGTGAAAACCACAATCAAGTCCTGAAGGCGAAGTCTCCCCTCTGAGCCCATGTTCTCAGGTTTGCCCTTCCTCTCCGCCACCTGCGTTTGAGGCTCCCTTTCGTGTTGAGGAATTTGTCTCCTCAGTCTTGTTAGGAGTCAGAGACTGTCTCCCACTCTGTGTTTTCTCAGACCCCTTTGCACTAGGGCACAGACATGTGACCCTGATCTGCCCACCAGACACATCCACAAGGGGCTTGGCTTGGGGGCTAGTGATGCGAAGAAGCAGGGTCTCCGCGGAGCTGCCTACAGTTTCCAGGTGCATCAAGGATGGCGGTCATCCTGTGGGACCCAGAGCTCAGGGCAGGGTCTGGGAGGAGGGCTGCAGGGCAATTGTGGCTACGTATTCTAGATGGGCGTCCTCCCAGTCTCCTTCGCTAGTCTTGGAGTTTCTGCGAAAGTGAATATCTCATCGTCAGGGAGTTGCTGTGCGAATTAAATGTGAAACCAAGTGGAGGACAGTTAGAGCATGCTGGTCACAATTCACTCTCTTCCACGAGCAGGTGCTTGGCCTTGGATTCCAGATGCAGGAATCGGGCAGCAAGCCCTGAGTGTCAGACCATGGAGGAGGCTGCCAGGAGAAGCCTTAGCTTCTCTGTGACCTGGAAATCCAGTATCTGACCCAGTGGGCATGCTCACCTTCCTGGGCCATGGGGGCGGGAACGGGGAGCCAGGGGCTAGCTGGACTACCGTCCTTAGAAGGTGTGTGCTCTCTGGGAATACTTAGCACTGTTTCTCAATAAGGTAGCCACTGGCATTTTTGACAGAAAAGTTCTATTTCATGGATTATTGTTCCTGGCGCCACCTATTACTCTCCCAGCAGTTGTGACCACCCAAACCCTTCTCTCCACCCATCTCCAGACACCCCTGCAGAACAGTAAAATCCCAGATAAGATCCATTGAGTTACATGTTCTTCCGATCACGTTTAATACACATCTTTCACCGTTTGATGACATTTTTAGTGATGTTCTGTGTCCTAGTGATGTTTTAGTGCCCCTTACAAATTGGTCCCTGCAGAACTTCCCTGTGACCCCGTCCTGCTGTTTAATCCACCTCTGCTTGGAATGGGCTTGAGGTAGAGAACTGAAGAAAGTGCTCTGAAGACATATTTTACCTACTTGATTTGCTAAAGACCCATCTTGAATCCAAAGTGGAAGGAAAAAGAAAATACCTAATACTTTATTTTGGCATAAAGTCCTGTGCAGTAGCATTTTGACTTACTGGAGGTGAATGCTGTCAGTGCTTTGGGAGTGATACCTCCTCCTAGAACCTTGTCCGCCAGAGACTGGAGTTCAGCCCCCAGGCAGGCATCTGGCCCAGTGGAGCCCCCCCCACTCCCACCCTGGGCGTTGCCTGCTGCGTAGCACTGGTTACAGGCGGAGGCTGATGTGTCAAATGACACCGGAAGGCCTGGTTTACAGGATGCTTACCTACAGGGTTAGGCGGTGGTTCCCCCAAGGCATGTGGCAAATAATGTGAGTAGAATGAGAGACTATTAGAGATGAAAGTAACTGGTTTAGCTTCTTCTACATAAGGAAAGGAAGTCAGGGGTGCTGAAATGACTTTTACCACATCATCATCCGAATTGTAGCAACTATGTGCCAGACCTTGTTCTAACCTTAACCATTATGAACATTGAGCCTCATGACAGTTCTGTTAGTGGGTTATCAGGGTCATCATCATCATCACTATTTACAGATGGGGAGACGGAGGCACGAAGAGGTTAAAAAATTGACCTTTACACATCATGCAAGTGGCAGGTGGCGGAGCCAGCATTAGAGCTGTGGACATTCAGCTTGAGAGTTGTGTGCTTTTCATCCATTCTGCTCTGTACCTCGGAGGTGGCAGCAGCATTGAACCTGAGTTTGTTTGGTCTTTGGTGTAGTGGACTCCCCCACCCCCATTTCTCTCTTTCTTTTCTTCTCCATCACTTACCTATTTGTCTATAGTTGAGGCTCCTCTCCCCTGAGACTGCTCCTCTGTGCTTGCTGTCCCTGCCTCATTCAGATCCTCAGTCCGACATTTTCATGCCCACCGCCTCCCAGTTTTCACTGCCGCCTTTCTTGCCAAATACAAGTAATGACTGTTCTTTTGCTGTTCCTTGTTTCTGGTGCAGCGGGACAGTGAGGGGAGCACAGATCAGTGTCTCTCAGAGCACGGCTGTGACAAGCCTTGAGAGGAGGGAACCCTGGTAACACACCCAGAGGGAGAGACAATTTCCTTGCTCCACTGAAGCCTCTCCCAGGGAGGAGACTCTTAGTAGAGGAGCCAGCTCTGGATTCAGAGGAAGCAGTGGAAGTTTCAGTTGTGTGTGTGGTGTGTTAACAATCGCCGTGCGGTGAGGATACCGAGGTCTCAAGCTCGCTGATTCCCTGAATAGCATAGGCAATGCCATTGAAGGCGGAAGTTAAACATTTTCCTGCTCTCATATTGGCCAGTGTGAGGGAGCAAATGAAAACCTCCAGTGAAAGGATGCCACATTCTGCGGATGCCTCTCTTGCTTTTTATTTCCTTTCCATTCTAGCCACGGCTCAAGTTGGCTTTTGAGCCAAGGATGCTGAATAATTTTCCTTCGCCTTTGCTGAAACACTTGCCGTCAAATTCCATGCAAGTTGATTCCGCTGATTTGCATGAGAGGAAATATAATCTGATGAAGATATAAATGTACACAATTGTTTTCTTATCTGTAGGCTTTCTGTTTCTTACTTGGAAAGCGTCTGCGTCTGATTTAAATATGCCCATTTAAAGTAACTTATAGGGGTGTGTGTGATGCCAAGTGATTACATCTTTAAAGACCTCTTGGTTTGTATTATTAGAAACAAATGATACAAAGGGACTTATTTACAAAACAGAAATAGAGTCACAGACATGGAAAACAAGCTTACGGTTACCAAAGGGGAAAGGGGGGGAGGGATAAATTAGAGATTTGGTATTAACAGATACACACTACTATATATAAAATAGGTATACAACAAGCACCTACTGTGTAGAACAGGAAACTATATTCAATATCTTGTAATAACCAATAATGGAAAAGAATCTGAAAAAGAATATATTTTATATATATACACATACATATATATATAACTGAATCACTTTGCTGTACACCTGAAACGCTGTAAATCAACTATACTTTAATTTTAAAAAAAGACCTCTTGGTTAATTATGGCTTTTATTTTTTTAATGTCAGTTCATCTTGTCATGTGTATTATAAGAACTTTTGATCATTTGTATGAAAAATATAATGAGAGATAAGATACAAAGAGAAGGAAGAAATGGGCCCTGCCTTCTGGGAGCTTACACTGAGACACATTTTAAAATGCATTTTGATGTCATTTGAAATTTGGAATGAATTCCATATAAATAAGGTTCAAACACACTGCAATTATATAACAATTTATTGTTTATAAAATACTATTATAATTAGGAAAGACAATAAAAGCCTCTTTAGGGGCTTCCCTGGTGACGCAGTGGTTGGGAGTCCGCCTGCCAATGCAGGGGACACGGGTTCGTGCCCCCGTCTGGGAAGATCCCACATGCTGTGGAGCGGCTGGGCCCGTGAGCCATGGCCGCTGAGCCTGCGCGTCCGGAGCCTGTGCTCTGCAACGGGAGAGGCCACAACAGTGAGAGGCCAGCGTACTGCAAAAAAAAAATAAAGTAAAATAAAAGCCTCTTTAACTCCTTATGTAATTGAAACAGTGCAGTTGGTAACCATTTTAAGCATTCTCTTTCAGTTCCGTTAAAACCCAGAACTCTCACCATTGGTATCTTGAGTGTTTCCTTTGCCCACTTTGCTCTGACACAGGATTACCAAGGTGTCGAGAATGACCCTGAGTGTTGTGAGGAATACCAGTGGTCCCAACTTTTGTACGCCTCTCACTTTTGCACATTGTCTTTGGTACCCCATACTGTCTTCTGTGGGCCAGATTTAGGCTTTCTTACAATAGCCAATAGGATATTTCAAAATTTTGATGTTGCCTGCCAGCCTCTAATAGTTTGTGCAGGGATTCAATCTTTAGTTGTACAATTTGTTTATATATGAAATTATTTAAATATTTTATGTACTTTTCCCCTGATGATTGAAAAATAGAATCCAAAACAGGAGAATGAAAATGTCAGTGTGGTGACTAAAAGTGTAGGTTCTATCAAGTGAATGTACATGAGAGAGGTCAAATCATTTTTTGTATGTTGTATGTGGGAACTCTTGCCTTTTTCAGCCTATTAAATAAGCCAAATGAGTAAGAAAGAAAATGATATGACACACGACATGATAGGAATCGATTATTAAAATTGTGTGTGAAGGACAATTCTGTAAGATTTTTATTGTTTTTTCTTGTTTTATTGAAGTATAGTTGAGGTACAATATTATATAAGTTACTCATATACAATATAGTGAATCGCAATTTTTAAAGGTTATATTCTATTTATAGTTATTATAAAATATGGGCTATATTCCCCGTGTTGTACACTATATCCTTATAGCTTATTTTATACCTAATAGTTTGCCCCTCTTAATCTCCCACCCCTATTTTGCCCCCTCTCTCCTTCCCTCTCCCCACTGGTAACCACTAGTTTGTTCTCTACATCTGTGAGTCTACTTCTTTTTTGTTATATTCACCGGTTTGTTGTATTTTTTAGATTCCACATATAAGTGATATCATACAGTGTTTGTCTTTCTCTGACTTATTTCACTGTAAGATTATTTGTAGCTCTCTTGAGAACAGAACCTCTATGCAAGTTTACAGTTCAGCTTGCACACCTATGACTTTCCGACATACTTCAGGGTCAGTATAGATGGAATTAGGAGACACTAAGACTGCATGGGGTGGAAGGGACTGAAAGGGGTGGATGGTGATAGTGACGGCTAGAGCCTTTGGCTGCAGAGAAGTAGCAGAGCAAGACAAGGGGGAAAGAGGAAGGAGGGGCCCAAGTCAGCAGCAGTGGCATAGAGGGGATAGTCCTAGAAGGCGTGAGAGCTTGGCAGGAAGGAGAAGGTGAGCCTCCTGCTGAGGGGGACACTTCTATGAGCAGGAGTCATCAGGGAGTCATACAGAATGCTTTAAATCCCAAGAACAGTGGAGGGACAGACTGCTCTGCCTGCTCAGCAAGAGATGAGCTCACGTTTGGTGGTAGATCAGGCAGGGCTTCAGGGTGTGTATGACATTTGAGCTGAGCCTAGAAGAGTGCGAAGATTTTTTTTCAGCTAGAATTTTGGGAAAATAATATGATGAGTACAGAATGGGTTAGGATGAATGATGAGAACAGAAGTGTGGAGGCAGGAAATGTGAGCACATGTTTGGGGAACAGTGAAATGTAGGACAGTTATAGTTGGTGTAAGGTTCATTGAGAAGAGTAGAGAATGATTCAGCTGCAAAGCTGGGTTGTGGCCAGGCTAGAGAAGTTCTGGAATTCCAAGCTAAACTGTGATTTAGATTTAACTTGTTAGCCACTTAATCTGGTGGTGGGGACCCTGGGACTTAGGAGGAAGGAAAAGCAGTTATAAAGCTCTTGCAGTATTTCAGGTAAGAGTTTTGAGGGCCTGAAGTAGGAGGGTGCACATGGGAATGGGGGGCAGTGATGGATTCAGGAGCTAGAATAGGTGTGAGTTGGCATGGTTGGATTGTCAAGGGTGAGAGAAAGAGTCAAGAATGAAGGAATGGAAGATTGGTAATATTATAATATAAATAGGAGAAAGAAAGTGAGAGAAACACGTTTAAAGATGTTGAATTTTAGATGCCCGTGGAATACCCTGACAGAATCCTCTGGAGTATTCAGTAGAATTGAAGGCATGGAATTTGGAAGTAATTTTTTGCAGGTAAGGGCAAAAATAATGGGGATGAATGAGATTTCCAATGAGAGTATTGAGGGCAGAGGGTCAGGGCCCGTGGCTCAGAATTGAGGGAATTTATGCTTTTCGGGCATAGAGGCAGAAGTTGAACCAATGGGGAGAGAGACAGGAGAATTATGTACAGTGTAAAGGATGATGAGAGAGCGAGCTTCGAGAAGGAGGTGGTGAGCAGTAGGATCAAGTGCTGGGAAGCAGTTGAGGATGAGGCTGTTAGGGGTCACCAGAGGCTCTTAAGCGAGCAGGTCCACTTAGAGACATGCTGTGATAGCTCCTGTCATATTAGCTTGAATGTCTCTGCAAGGCAGGAGGCAGTGCCACTGCTGGGAGTTAGAGGGCTGCAGCTGAGAACAGGGCTGTAAGTGGAAGTTCGGAAGAGCCAAGGGAGGAGGTTCATCAGTAGTGAGGGGCCAGCTGGAGCGAAACAGCATTGAGAATGAACCCAGTCAGCATGGTGTGATGATTTTGTTAGATGAAGATAGATGGCAAGTGTTCCTGGGGTTGGAGTGTGACAAGGCAGTCTCAGCAGGAGATCGAGAAGTTGAGGGGCTGTAAGGTGCTTGCAGGGGAGGAGGCTGAAATGCCTGGATGCAGCCTGGCTTGGGCAGTATGCTGAATGGAGCTGGAGAGGAGGGAGAGGGTGCATGGCTGGCTGTCATGATAATGGCACAGAGTATATGTAGTAGGAGTGAACACATGCAGAAGAAAGGACTACTCAGAGAAGGGCATTTCCGGGTTTTGGATTTTTTAGCTGGGACAGTTTACAGTAATTCAGCATCCCAGGATATGGCTGAGAGGGTGTTGCACTAGAATAGAGATGAAAGTTTTAGAGTTCCACAGGTCAGGGAGGTGTTAAGTCAGTGCTGAAGGGGTCATCAATATGGATTCTGAACCCACCAGGGTTAAAGGCAGGGGGCAGAAAAGGAAGGAAAGAGGCTACTATTTATTGAGGGTCTACTGTGTGCCAGTATACAAATGTTTTTTCACATCTCTTATAGCATCTGATCCTCAGAGCAGCCCTATAATGGTAGGTAGTATGGGACCTACTTTACAGATGAGAAGCAGGAGCCTCTCAAGGTGGCCCAGGTAAGGTCTTCCAGGGAGGACATGCTGGAGATAGTCCGTGAATGCAAGTCTTATCCCAGAGCCTGGGCTCCTTGGTGAGAAGAACCAGAAGCCAAGAGTTGACGTCATCCAAGCAGGGTCTCCTGGGGGTCAGTAGACAGTGATGAACAGAATGAGGATAGTATGGTATAAATAGGAGGTGTGGACTTGAAGAGAAAATATGCTGTTCAGTGGGCGTGTTGGGAGAGAGTCCTAGAGATGGAAGTGCCGGGCTAGGGCTCTGTTGACGTCTCCCATGGAGATATTGGGGTTGTGAGAAGGGGTGGGCTTAGAGGGATTGCCAGGGGAAATGAAGGTCCATTTAAAGGACAGTGGATATAATGGCATGTTTCAGGCTTATCCCAGGCAGAACTTTCCCTCCTCATTGCCTCCAAGTCAATACAAATATGACACTGCTTTGGCCTCTCCACTGCTGTTCTCATGTCTGCCAGGATCAATGGGTAAGGATGTGTGGTTTCTCTAAGAATTGGGATTGAGCTTGGTGAATATTTCAGGAGCAATTCAAACATATTCTTTTGAATCCTGAAACATTTATTTAAAATGAGAAATGTGAAGTGTTAGCCATTGCTCCTCTCAATGGAGGGGGATGGGTTTTGAGTTTTGTAGAAAATTGACTAAATTTTCGTCCCCTTTTTCACTTATGGTAGACCTGTTAGAAGGTAGTCGTTGTCACAGTGGTTTCGAAGATAACTGTTCTTCATTATTATTTGTACTATTTTGCTTTCCGGGTTCCCTGACTAAAATTCATTTGCTCTCTAAGCTGCATATTTAATTATGAACTTTTAAAATGGCTGATGGGACATTTTGAAGACTTTTAATGGGCCTTGGCACTATGAATTGAATTATTTCCTGGACATGAATAAGAAATAGTTGACATCAGCAAGTGGTTAGCAGGCTTCTCAGTGTTTTGTTTTCTAATCTCCAGAGGGCTGTTTCTGTGAGACTGACATCTTTAGGCACCAGTTGAGACCAGCTTCCGTCAAATATTATGAAAAAGAGTTCAGCTATTATTCAAATTGAGCCAGATCTGAGTTAGGCCTCTTTCATTCTTAGTGAATTTTCCCTTATGCAACAAACTTATAAACAGAGTGGGTACTACTTAAAGGTTTTTCCTCTAGGGAGAAATTCCTTTGATTTTTATAGTTGTTGAACTTAGAACTTCCCGAGACACTAAAATCCATTCCTTTTAGGATTTATTCAGGCGAACTTTTGATCATGTTTCCTTATTACATGAAATGTCCCAGATACATTAAACAGAAAGATTGTTCTTATCTTTGAGTTGTCTACTTTTTTTTTTTTTGGTGGTTAGCTGGGAGATAGATGGTCCACCAAGAAAAGTCATTTGCCCCCGTCTTCATCAGCTAGGTGGTATGGGGTGCAAAGAGCCATTTATCTATTCAAAAAATACTGAGTGCTGACTTTAGACCAGGTGCAGTTCTGAGGCCTGGAATCATAGTAGGCGACAAGGCAGACAGAAGTCCCCGCCCATGGATTTCTGCTGTGGGAGACAGACAATAAATACATTACCAACTAACTATATAAATGATCGGAAAGCAGGGAAAGGGGCTGGAGGAGGAGAAAAGTGATCATTTTCACAGGGTGGTCAGGGAAGACCTCTCTGAGGAGATGGCATTTACGGTGAGGAAGTCTGGCACTCGATGCTTTGCATCTGCTTTTTAATGCACAGAGTGCTTTAACAGTCATTCAGTTCTCACATCACAGCCCTGGGAAGAAGTCATTATCCTCCGTTACAGATGAAGAGACTGAGTGGAGACGGTTAAATGACTAGGAAGTATGCACACAGCTGGGTCTGGACTCAGGCTGCCTTAGTCCAAGGGAGTCTTTCACTCCCACAGCACAGATCAGACCTGCCAGTAAATATGCACGAACACACCCAAGAGAGATGCCGGTGTGGGTGTAAACTCACCTATAGCGAAGTTGCTAAATGCTGAGGGGGATCCTGGAAAGGATGGGTCCTCAGAGTTGTCCACCTGGGGAAAAGGTGAATGCAGTTGGACACCATTGCCCCCTCTGGTCCAGCCAACTCAGAATGAGGACCAAGGTCAGACCTGACACTGACCTTGGTGTGTCCCCAGTAACCTTTATTTGAAAGCATTTAAGAAAATATGAAAACTGTCTTCATTTAAAATATCTACTAACCAACCCCTCTTTACCAGATCATGCCTCAGGTGTTTAAGAAAAGCTGTGAAGTAACTGACAGTAAGCAAAATGCACAGCCTGCCTTTTTGTGCTCTCTTTTTCATTTCAGAGAATTCAGGCTTTCTGCAGCTCCCTCTGGTAACAAAACATCTAAACATGTTCAAAACACTGTTATCTTTCACTTTACCTTTGAGCAGTGCAAAGAAAATACTGTGAACTGGCAGACATCACTTTGCTAACACTCTCTCATACATCCTAGCTGTGCTTCTCGTAGGAAACCTCCTTTTTCCTCTTTGTAAGGTTGTTTTCTTTGTATTTGGGGTGTGTTTCCAGGAAGCACATGGTTTGACTTCCTTTTTTTAAGTGTCATCCCAGTCCTATCCGTGGCATTTTTAAATAAGCACTGTTTAGCAGCTGCATTGCCAGGACTTGTTTCTGGCTTCACAGAAGGGGTTCTACTTAGAATGCAAAGAGGCTGGAGCCGTAAGCCTTGTTTCTGGCTTTGTAGAGGATCTAGGCAGCAGAGGCAAATACATGGCCCATGTGCCATCACTGCCCAGTCCCTAACCCACGGCAGATACCGATAGTCGAACCTGGCACCTTTTTTTTTGTTGTTGTTGTTACATCTGGACATGGCCCCAGGGCCCTTCTCAATTCATGGCAGCCACTGCCAACTTCTAGAGTTGACCCTTGCATATAACTTGCTTGTCACCTCCAATAATCAGAATAATTTCCTGCTGACAGCTGCCTTTACTGTGCCCACCATAAACTTTACTCTTAGTATTAGCATGACAAATATAACAGAAATGTAACAGCACAGCTATGCTGTTCAGCAGCGGTCCCCAACCTCTTTGGCACCAGGGACCGGTTTTGTGGAAGACAATTTTTCCAGGGACTAGGGGGTGGGGGGATGGTTTCAGGATGACTCAAGCGCATTACATTTATTGTGCACTTTATTTCTATTATTATTACATTGTAGTATATAATGAAATAATTATACAACTCACCATAATGCAGAATCAGTGGGAGCCCTGAGCTTGTTTTCCTGCAACTAGATGGTCCCATCTGGGGGTGATGGGAGACAGTGACACCCGAAGTGTGTTGCTATGTCCAGTCTACTCCGTAGTCTCATTTTGGTTGCTGTCACTGCAGAAAACGCTGCTTCACAAAGACAGGATGTTGGAAATGGAAGCAGGCTTTTCAGTGCTTTTGTGGCAATCCCAGGCTATTCCACCTTTACTTTAATCTCGAACGTATGGAGATTTGAAGTTGTCTCAGACATACTTTGAAGGCCACTGTCATTTGCGATCTCAAGTAGTTGATCCTCTTCTAGCACGGACAAGGTCAGTTCACCTGGCTTATTCACAAATGGGTCACGGATCCATTCCTTCCTAGTTTGGGGGTCTTTTGTGGTTGGGAAGTAATGCTCAAACTCTTTTGAAAGCTGAGATAGGTGATCATGCACCAGCTGGGAGAAAGAAGGCCCTGGCTCAGTCTCTTTCAAAATCTCTGCTAATGCTTGAAACATGTCAAAAATCCCAATGTTCACTCGTCGCCCCCAAAAATCCAGTTTGGCTTTGAATGCAGCCACTTTATCTGCAGACTTGAACACAGCTGTCGTTCTCCCCTGAAGTGACAGATTGAGTTTGTTGAGCAGGTTGAATATGTCACACAGGTAAGCAAGTTTTGCAACCCATTCTGTGTCACTAAAATGTGCTGCCAGTGGTGACTGTTTTTATAAAAGAAATCTCTGGAGCTGCTCTCCTAACTCAAAAACCTGGCCAGTGATCTACCTTTAGAAGCCATCTCACTTCTGTGTATGAGAGAAGACGTGTGCTCTGCGTCCATCTCAGAGAGCTGCATGAACAGACATGGGTTAAGGGCATGTACTTCAATGTGGTTGATAATGTTAATCACATCGTGCAAAACTTTAAGTTCAGATGATGCTCTTCTGCTAGCCAGTATTTCTCTATGGATGACACAGTGCATAGGCTCACATTCAGAATCAACCTCTTTGACCCGTGTAGTGAAACCAGAAAGCTGTCCAGTCATGGCAGCCACTCCGTCCGTGCATATACCGACACAAAATGACCAGTTCAGTTTTCTTGATATGTAATCATTCAAAGACTTGAATAGTTCTGCTGTGATGTTGGTTGGCAACAAAAGTGCACATAGCATATTCTCATGCACATCCTCCTGAAAAATATATCGCACAAAAACAAGTACTGTTTCCTTGTTGTCAACATTGGTAGACTCATCAACCTGGATTGTGCACCACGATGACTCATTAATCCTAACAATTGTGTCTCAATATCCTCTGCTGTTTCATCAGTTCGTCTAGTTATGGTGCTAGCTGAAAGAGGAACACGTGCTACCTTTTGAACTGCCGACTCTCCTAAAAGTTCATGACAAATGTCCTTAGCAGCAGGCAGGATCAACTCTTCACCAACAGTAAAGGGCTTCTTAGCGTTAGCAATGCGGTTAGCCACTAAGAATGATGCTCTCAGGGCAGACACATTTGATGAAGTGGTGGCCTTCAATAATTGCTTCTGTTCTTTGTGTTCACGTTTTTTTCTTTTGAAAAACTCCAAAGGCTTGTCTTTTAATGCAGGGTGCTTGGTCTCTTTGTGGTGAAGCAGTTTTGAAGGTTTGACTTCATTGGATAGCCAGTCGCCACATATTATACAAAGCAGGATTGGAGAATGTGAATCACGTGTCGCAATGAACCCATAATTTAAGTAGGACTCTTGGTATTTTCTTTTAAATGCAGCTTTCTTTCTGTTGGCAGTCTTAGAGTCTTCTGCTGTCTCATCATTGGGTCTTTCACCCTTTCCAAAGAAGCTCTCCAGCAACGTTTGTTTTTTACTCATTTTGGCTAGGGTTAGCTTGTGAGCTTATGAAAACTATGAGACAAGTGTGCAGTGCAGGAAAGAGGCGTGGATGGAAGTGGTAAATAAAATAATGGGCGGGCCATGCGCAGACTAAAATAAGTGTTGGATTCTGACTTAAAGCCTACCACCAGATGCAGTTGTACAATTGAAGTACATCAACTCACTTGCCACTATAAAGCCTGCCACCAGATACAGCTTAATTGTCACTTGCCACTCACTGATAGGGTTTTGATATGTGTCTGCAAGCAATTGATTTATTATGGCCTCTGTGCAGTCAAACCTCTCTGCTAATGATAATCTGTATTTGCAGCCACTCCCCAGCACTAGCATCACCGCCTCAGCTCCACCTCAGATCATCAGGCATTAGATTCTCATAAGGAGCACGCAGCCTAGATCCCTCGCATGCGCAGTTCACAGTAGGGTTTGCGCTCCCATGAGAATCCAATGCCGCCGCTGATCTGACAGGAGGTGGAGCTCAGGCGGTAATGAGAGAGATGGGGAGCAGCTGTAAATACAGATGAAGATTCACTCGCCTGCCCGCCACTCACCTCCTACTGTGTGGCCTGGTTCCTAACAGGCCATGGACGGGTACCAGTCCATGGCCCGGGGTGTGGGGACCCCTGGTGTTCAGCGTGAGAAGAGGGTATATTGAAATCTCTGGGAGGGAGTCTAGACATGTACACTTTTTAAAAGTTCCTTAGGTTTTGCTAACATTTCCACCTACGGGTCGAGAGATATTAGAGCACACATGTCTGGCATAGGTGTTCACCTGCCCTCACAATGGGGTCGGCACCCTGAGGGGAAGAGAGATCTAGAAAGCATCTTGGGTTGGTGAGAGCTCTAGGAGGGCCAACCCAACTCAACATGACCACTTGTCTTCATCCCAAGGAACCTGAGCAGCAGCTAAGCTTACCGAGAACAGTGAGGTGAGTCTCCCTCTGTCCAAGCAAAGGGGTTTCTTGCTGGCTTTGCCCTTCCAGGGACTCATTTCAGTCCCAGAAAAAAGATGGTCCCCATTGGTGGAGGGGCCTGTCAGCACGGAGCTGGATGGGCACACCTGGTCAGGCAGGAGGCGACTTGTCTCACAAAGACCCGATTTGTAGCTTCCAAGAAGGAACTTCTCAGAGTTCAAAAGCAAGTTGTGAAAATATTTTTGGGGGGCAGAGTCAATATGGCAGAGTAGGAGGATGCAGAGTTTGAGTCTCTTCACAACTAGGGCACCTACCAGGCATTGATGGGAGACCACGGACACCTAAGAGGATGGGAGGAACCTCTGAGCGACTGGGTAGCATGTGGGGAGAGAGGGAAGAGGGAGGAGAAGTGGAGGCGGGATGGGACTGGCACCCCTGAGGGGCGGTGGGGGGAGAGGAGGGGTTCCCACGCCAGGAGGGGCCCACCTATGGTGAGGGAAACAATGGGGACGAGGAGAGACCCTCAGGAGATTGGAGGATCGGAAGGGAACTTGGCCAGCGTTTCCCCTGCCCAGTTGGGTCTTGGGGAGCCTGCTGAGGTCCCGGGCCTGATCCTCTGCCTTCCAAGGCCCTCTCTGGCCTCATGGGTCCTGAGGGAGTTGCGGGGGGAAGCAAAGCAGAGGCCAGACAGTACCGGTGCCCCTGAGGAGCAGCTGGGGGAGGAGAGGGGTTCCCATGCTCGGGAGGGGCCCACCCACAGTGAGGGGATCAGCGGGGATGGGGAGAGAGCCTCAGGGGATTGGAGGATCAGAAGGGAACTAGGCCAGCATTTCACCAGCCCACTTGGGCACCTGGGAGCCTGCTGAGGTCAAAAGCTTTACAGACAAGCAAAAGCTAAGAGAATTTAGCACCACCAAACCAGCTTTACAACAAATGCTAAAGGAACTTCTCCAGGTGGGAAACACAAGGAAAAAAAAGGCCCACAGAAACAAACTCCCCAAATTAAGAAAATGGTAATAGGAACATACATATCGAAAATTACCTTAAACATGAATGGATTAAATGCTCCAACCAAAAGACACAGGCTTGCTGAATGGATACCAAAACAGGACCCATATATATGCTGTCTACAAGAGACCCACTCAGACCTAGGGACACGTATAGACTGAAAGTGAGGGGATGGAAAAAGATATTCCATGCAAATGGAAATCAAAAGAAAGCTGGAGTAGCAATACTCATATCAGATAAAATAGACTTTAACCTAAAGAGTGTTACAAGATATAAGGAAGGATACTACATAATGATCAAGGGATTGACCCAAGAAGAAAATATAATAATTAGAAATATTTATGCACCCAACATAGGAGCACCTCACTACATAAGGCAAACGCTAACAGCCAGAAAAGGGGAAATCAACAATAACACAATAATAGCGGGGGACTTTAACACCCCTCTTACAACAATGGACGGATCATCCAGACAGAAAATGAATAAAGACACACAAGCTTTAAATGACACAATAGACCAGATAGATTTAATTGATATT
Organism: Lagenorhynchus albirostris; assembly: GCF_949774975.1. Taxonomy (NCBI): domain Eukaryota; kingdom Metazoa; phylum Chordata; class Mammalia; order Artiodactyla; family Delphinidae; genus Lagenorhynchus; species Lagenorhynchus albirostris. The sequence continues at coordinate 33,720,000 of NC_083107.1, read as the reverse complement.
TACAGGATATTCCACCCAAAAGTGGCAGAATACACTTTCTTCTCAAGTGCACATGGAACGTTCTCCAGGATAGATTACATCTTGGGTCACAAATCAAGCCTTGGAAAATTCAAGAAAATTGAAATTGTATCAAGCATCTTTTCTGACCACAACACTATGAGATTAGAAATCAATTACAGTAAAAAAAAAAAAACTGTAAAAAACACAAACACATGGAGGCTAAACAGTGCACTGCTAAATAATTAAGAGATCACTGAAGAAATCAAAGAAGAAATTTAAAAATACACAGAAATAAATGACAATGAAAACACGATGACCCAAAACCTCTGTGATGCAGCAAAAACAGTTCTAAGAGGGAAGTTTATAGCAATTCAGTCTCATCTCAAGAAACAAGAAAAATCTCCAACAATTTAACCTTACACTTACAGCAACTAGAGAAAGAAGAACAGGGAAAACCCAATGTTAGTAGAAGGAAAGGAATCATAAAGAGAAGAAATAAATGAAATAGAAATGAAGAAAACAATAGCAAAGATCTGTAAAACTAAAAGTTGTTTCTTTGAGAGATAAACAAAATTGATAAACCTTTAGCCAGACTCAGCAAGAAAAAAAAGGAGAGGACACAAATCAATAAAATTAAAAATGAAAAGGAACAATTACAGTGGACACTGCAGAAATATAAAGGATCATAAGAGAGTACTACAAACAACTATATGCCAATAAAATGGACAGCCATGAAGAAATGGGCAACTTCTTGGAAAGGAACAACTTTCCAAGACTGAATCAGGAAGAATTCGAAAATATAAACAGACCAATCACAAGTAAAGAAATTGAAACTGTGATTAAAAATCTTCCAATAAACCAAAGTCCAGGACCAGAAGGCTTCACAGGCAAATTCTATCAAGCATTTAGAGAAGAGCTAACACCCATCCTTCTCAAACTCTTCCAAAGAATTGCAGAGGGAGGAACACTCCCAGCTCATTCTACGAGGCCACCATCACCTTGATACCAAAAGCAAAGCTGTCACAAAAAAAATTACAGACCAATATGACTAATGAACATAGATGCAAAAATCTTGAACAAAATACTAGCAAACAGAAACCATCAACACAGTAAAAGGATCATACACCATGATCAAGTGGTATTTATCCCAGGGATGCAAGGATTCTTTAATATATGCAAATCAGTGAATGTGATAAACCATATTAAAAAACTAAAGAATAAAAACCATATGATCATCTCAATAGATGTAGAAAAAGATTTTGACAAAATTCGACACCATTTATGATAAAAACTCTCCAGAAAGTGGGCATAAAAAAGGAACCTACCTCAACATAATCAAGGCCATATACAACAAACCCACAGCAAACATCATCCTCAGTGATGAAAAACTGAAAGCATTTTCTCTGAGATCAGTAATAAGACAAGGATGTCCACTCTTGCCACTGTTATTCAGCGTCATTTTGGAAGTCCTAGCCACAGCAATCAGAGAAGAAAAAGAAATAAAAGAATACAAATTGGAAGAAAAGTAAAGCTGTCACTGTTTGCAGATGATGTTGATACTATACATAGAAAATCCTAAAGATGCCACCAGAAAACTACTAGAACTAATCAATGAATTTGGTAAAGTTGTGTAGGATACAAAATTAATGCACAGAAATCTCTTGCATCCCTATACACTAACAACAAAATATCAGAAAGAGAAATTAAAGACGCAATCACATTTACCACTGCAACAAAAAGAATAAAAACCTAGACATAAACCTACCTAAGGAGGCAAAAGACCTGTACTCAGAAAAGTGTAAAACACTTAAGAAAGAAATCAAAAATGACACAAACATATGGAGAGATAACACCATGTTCTTGGATTGGAAGACTCAATATTGTGAAAATGACTATACTACCCAAAGCAATCTACAGATTCAGTGCAATACCTATCAAGTTACCAATGACATTTCCACAGAAGTAGAACAAAAAAATTTACAATTTACAAAGACCTCCAATAACCAAAGCAATCTGGAGAAAGAAAAACAGAGCTGGAGGAATCAGGCTCCCCAACTTCAGACTATACTACAGAGCTACAGTAATTAAGACAGTATGGTACTGGCACAAAAACAGAAATATAGATCAATGGTACAGGATAGAAAGCCCAGGGGAGATAAACCCACACACCTATGGTCACCTAATTTATGACAAAGGAGGCAAGAATGTACAATGGAGAGAAGACAGCCTATTCAGTACATGGTGTTGGGAAAACTGAACAGCTACATGTAAAAGAATGAAATTGTAACACTACCTAACACCATACACAAAAGTAAACTCCAAATGGATTAAAGACCTAAATGTAAGACCAGACACTATAAAACTTCTAGAGGAAAACATAGGAAAAACACTCTTTGACATAAATGACAGAAAGATCTTCTCTGATCCATCTCCTAGAGTTATGAAAATAAAAACAAAAATAACCAAATGGGACCTAATGAAACTTAATAGCTTTTGCACAGCAAAGGAAACCATAAACAAGATGAAAAGACATCCCTCAGAATGGGAGAAAATATTTGCAAACGAAGCAACAGATGAAGGATTAATCTCCAAAATATACAAACAACTCAAGCAGCTCAATATCAAGAAAACAAACGACCCAATCACAAAATGGGCAGAAGACCTAAATAGACATTTCTCCAAAGAAGACATATAGATGGCCAAGAGGCACATACAAAGATGGTCAACATTACTAATCATTAGAGAAATGCAAATCAAAACTACAATGAGGTATCATCTCACGCCAGTCAGAATGGCCATCATCAAAAAATCTACAGACAACAAATGCTGGAGAGGGTGTGGAGAAAAGGGAACCCTCTTGTACTATTGGTGGGAATGTAAATTGATACAGTCACTATGGAGAACAGTATGGAGGTTCCTTAAAGAACTAAAAGTAGACCATATGACCGAGTAATCCCACTACTGGGCATATACCCTGAGAAAACCATAGTTCAAAAAGTCAAATGTACCCCAGTGTTCATTGTAGCACTATTTACAGTAGCCAGGACATGAAAAGAACCTAAGTGTCCATCAACAGATGAATGGATAAAGAAGATGTGGTACATGTATATAATGAAATACTATTCAGCCATAAAAAGGAATGAAATTGGGTCATTTGTAGAGATGTGGATGGACCTAGAGTCTGTCATACAGAGTGAAGTAAGTCAGAAAGAGAAAAACAAAAACCGTGTATTAACAAATATATGTGGAATATAGAAAAATGGTATAGATGAACCTGTTTGCAGGGCAGGAATAGAGACGGAAATGTAGAGAATGGACATGTGGACACGGCAGGGAAGGGGAGGGTGAGATGAATTGGGAGATTAGGTTTGACATAAATACACTACCATGTGTAAAATAGATAGCTAGTGGGAACCTGCTGTATAGCACAGGGAGCTCAGCTCAGTGCTCTGTGATGACCTAAATGGGTGGGATGGTGCAGGGAGGGAGGTCCAAGAGGGAAGGGATATATGTATGCATATAGCTTATTCACTTTTTTGTACAGCAGAAACTAACACAACATTGTAAAGCAACTATACTCCAATAAAAAATAAAATATTTTTTTGAAGGTACCTCATTAGTTCTACCAGTAAATCTCATCACTGGAAGTAGCGATTTGGCAGTTAAAAGTCAAACTTCAAGTAAGGGCAGGAGAACTAGTTCTAGAGAAACAAATAGGGCCACCTCCCATTGAGCTGACTTGTACTTTGAACTTTCCTAGAATTTATTTTTCTCAGGGACCTTTGGGAACTGAGCAGGTTTCAGTTCATCAATAATACCTGTGTTTGTTTATATATCATCTGTGCCAGAGGACTCCACGTATTTTAGAGGTGGCCCGTGTGTCCGTGTTTGGCCAGATTATCTCAGGGGGCCTTTCATCTTTCATCTCTAAATCTTCGTGGTGCCTGCTGTGGTTGGTCCTGTGGGGCAGGGTGACGCTATGACTCCTGGTCCTTACAGGAGACCAGATGCCCTGGGAGTCTGCCCGGTGTGTGTTATTACAGCATTCATGCAAAGTCTGCTGATCCTGGTATAATTCATGCACTTGTTTATTGATTCAGTTATTCAGTGAAAGTTAATGATTGCCTAGTATACGCTGAGCCCTACGCTTTGTGATAGGAAACAAAAATAAGTAAAATACTGGCTTCCCCTCATATGACCCAAAGTCTAGTGGGGAAAACAGACCCATATATAGGTTTTTTTTTCCCCCATTGCCCTTTATTTTTATTTATTAAAAATTTTTTCTTACAATTTTATTGCGATATAATTGACATACAGTACTGTGTAGGTTTAAGGTGAACAGCATAATGATTTGATTTATATATATCATGAAGTGATTGCCACAGGGAGTTTAGTGAATATCCACCTCATATTGGTACAAAATTAAAGAAATAGGAAAAATCAGCTTTTCTTATGATAACTTCATAGATGTTTTGAAGCAGTGCAGCAGGGCACCAAAGACAAATGCCCCAAGTTTTCTGATGCTTAACCGAAGTTCTCTAATCCTGATAAGGGACTAGAGAGAGGTGTTGAGGGGAAGCTTCCTTGAGAGGCAAACAACCTGTATGTTAATGAATACCTAAGAGGATGCCATTTACTTTTCTTCCTATTACCTCCCTTTCTAGCTGGGGCTTGACATGTTTCAAAATTAGACAGATGGAGCCATTGGAGATATAACTCAAGGCAGAACAAGGAACAAAGATTCCCTTGCGTGTAAAAATGCACAGGCGGTGTGGCGAGAGGTGGTCAGTGATGGCCAGGTGAAGAGCTAGTAGCTTGTTTCCCTCTTGCGCTAGGACATGGTTGCCTCTTTTCTTTCTTTCTTCTTCTACCCAGTAATTAATTGTCCCCTGCCTCTGTGCCCAGACCATAACAGGCACAGAAGAATGTAGTATGAAATTAGAGCAGTTACATGTAGCTACAGAATTGTAGAAGTAGGGTGGTTCAGGAAGTTCCACCTGATGGCTCTGATTTCCATGCTGAAGGAGAGCTCAGTCTTTCTTAGACTCGGGTGTGGGAGGGGTTGTCTAGGTGGTAAGGAGAGTAGGGAAGTTTGGAGCAATCACTGAGATGAACGGGGAAGGGAGCTGACCGCTGACAAGGGTAAGGGTTGGAAGGTGGAGCTCTGGCCTCAGCAGCTGGGATCAGAGCTTGCAATCGTTTTAATCATTCCAGCTGTGCTGTAGGTGGGACCAGAAGAGGCAGATTCTTGCATCGATCTGAGGATGGTGTTTTTCTGAATGAATTTGGAGGAAAGGATAAAGATGCAAAAGAAAGGAGGCTGCAGGTAAGTGAGTAGCTTGAAGATCAAGCTAAGAATTCAGGCTGGAGGAGAGACCAAGAGGGGTATGAGAGCCTGAGATGAAATGGAGAGATCAAGGAATCCTCTCAGAGATTCAAAGCAGTTGTAGAATTACTTCGCAATAGAATTTTCATTTTTTATTTATTTTTTAACCCAGCAACAGCAGCCTGAGTTCTAGATGTTAGTTTGGCACCTGGCAGGCCAGGAGATATTAAGGAGGTCTGTTTGATTGGGTTTAGCTTCTTTAGACAAAAGTATTGGTTGGGGAAGGCCAGAAGCAGGGATCTTGGAGAAAAGAGAAAAGTAAGGAAAAGGTGAAAGGAAATAGGCCACAGAGAAAAGCTGCTGATGGTGCCTGTGAGCAATCACACTGACAAAGAGGCCTGTGACACAGCCTTGCTCTCCCAGAGCATCACCATTCTACCAGCTGACGCCCCATCAGGACACACCAGTGGTGATTTAGAGGAAGCTCTCCTGCTCTCCTTGGTAGTTTACTTCAGTGCACATGGAGTTTTTCATTGGCACACTTTCTCTAAAATTTTCTTTGTGTGCAAGCAATGGTCACATCTTAATGCAAAACAACCTTTGGAAAATAAACACTTTTTCATGTTGCATTTAAAAGTAAAAGAGTTTCCCAGTAATTTAGCCTTGCCTGAGGTTTGAGAAGTGTGCAGACATTCAAGAACCAGCCCCATTTGGTTAAATTCTCAAGGAAATCACATGTCTTTCATTGAGATCTTTCTTAGATTCTCTTGAAACAACTCAAAATTTCCATTGCTTTTATTTATTTTTTTGTTTTACGTTATTGGACTGAAAACTTACTATCAATATAATACACATTCCCTTTATTTTCAGAGTCTTATTCCTAATTTAGGCATCTGATACTTACTTGTTGACTGATTAGTTGCCTGGCCTTTCACTCTTCTGCCCAGGGGCAGCCAGGACTGTGGCCTTTAGGCTAGTTCCATAGGACGTTAATTAGTGAAAAGCTGAAAAGGTTCAGTGGTCAAAAAGGTTGGAGACACTCTGGATAAAACAATGTTAAGCAGAGTTTTTTTCTTTTGCTGCTGACTTTCTGAGAGGTTTTTCTATGCTAAGAAGCATTGGGAATTTCCGAGGGAGACAAAGCGTACAGTATGTGTACCTCCTTTTGAACATAGGGTCTTCTTTTGTTAGAGAATCTTCTGGGACTGATACTTTATAGAATACACTTTGGAGCGTACAGCATTAAAATTTCTGAAAGAGAATAGTGAGGCAGAAAAGGAATGAAACTCAGAATAATGGACTTCATACACAAAAAGGCAAGATGCAAATTCTTCGTTAGTTCAACTTTGGTAATTGTTACATCATTTCTGTGCTCCATCTCCGTGCTGTCCTTGCTACCAGGTTAATCTTCCTAAAATATAATTTTGTCGGATTGCTCTTCTGTTCACAGGACTTTGTGTTATCTAAAGTTGAGGCAGATGGTGTTTTCCAAAGATTAATCTCCTATCTATCTACCTATCTGTCTTCTTACAAGTGACTGATAACTCCTTTCATATACTCTTCTTACAATGTGACAACACTCTTCTAACCAAGAGGTGAGGTCTCCCCTTGAAAATAGGAGACTTGTAACTCCTTCAGTTAGGAGTATATGAAAGTGATGTGTGTGACTTCCAGTGTTAGGTCATGAAAAGGATATGGCTTCCTCCTCTCTCTCTCACTCTGTCTCTCTCTTTCAACACTTCCCCTTGGAACTCAGGCCCTGGGCTCTGAGGTAGTCTGAGCTAGCCCACGTGAAGAGGCCCTTGTGGAGAAGAACTGAGACCCCCAGCCCGCCCTCAGCATCAACTTCCAGAATGTAAGTGAATGAGACTTTAGATGGTTCCATATCTCCCTCCGCTCTTGAGCCTTCCAGGTGAGCCCCAGACATTGTGGAGCAGAGACAAGCTGCCCACTGTGCTTTGTCTGAATTCTTGACCCACAGAAACTATGGGCATAATAAATGGTTGTTATACAGCAATAAAATTTGGAGTACTTTGTAACATAGCCATCGTAACTGGAACGAAAGGGTAAAACTCTGGATTATTAATCTGACGTTAAAGGTCCCTCTCCACTGTGGTCCCAAACTACCTTCCATTCTCTTCCACTATTCCTTTATGAGTTCAGTGCTGAAAATCCAGCTACCTTATTTTTCATCTCCACAAAAGTCATATTTTCCTTCCTGTACATCTTTGTGTGTTAGGTTGTAAGATCTTTGAATAGTTCTTTCAGCCACATTTTCTCAGCACTTAATACAGTGCTAAGAATACAGAGTTGTTTAATAAATATGTGAAAAATAAATCAATGAATAAATGAATGACATCATTCTCCTAGATAGACATACTTTTCCTACACTTTCCCACATATTTCAAGTTCTGTTCCACCTAAAAGACTAAGTTCAAATGCTACTGCTTGGTAAAGCTTTCTCCACTTATTCCCCAATTAAGCAATTCATTCCTACCTTGAGTGCCAGGATAATACGTTGCATATACTAATTTTATAGCCTTCAATATTTATCAGTTGCAGTGATTTTGCAGCACACCGTGGGCTTATATACAATTCCTCCAGTTAGTTCTTAAGGTCCTTTAGGACAGGACTGTGCCCTAGTCTCCTTTTCCTTCTTGTCCTCCTCTTGCTTCTCCTTTTCCTTCTTTAATTCTCCTTAGAACCTATGGTATACAGTGTATGTTCAGAATCTCTTTTTTGATTTTTATGAGCCAAGAACAAAACAGTAACCTCCAAAACAAAATAATTACAAAAATCTAGCTCAAGTTTTGTAGTCTGTTCAAATCCAGAGAGATCCCACTGAACTTTCTATACCATTGAGACCACATTGTGAGCATTGTGCAACTGTTCTAGGAGAATGAGGTGTTATGAAGAAATTAACACACTGGAAGATGGGGTTCATAGACTCCCAGCCAGGCAGAATAGAGCAGAGCATGTAAAGGCAGGTGTGGGGCTGAAAAGCAGGTTGGTAATTGGCATCTGGGCCCACAGACCACACTGACACAAGCATCCATCTCTCACTTGAACTCTGGGTCTCCTTAAATCCCTTCTGACCTTCCTGCCATTTGCTCTCTAAACTGTAGCCAGAAGGGTACCTTTAAAACGAAGATCTAATCGTGTCGCTCCTTTCTTGAGCCCTTCTGATAGATTCCCATTTACATTAGGGTATGCACCCACGGTCCTTTGCATACGTGGTCTGGAAGGCCCTGTGTGGTCTGCCCCTTGTTCCTCTTTATAGTTTCCTCTAACACCAGGCTTCTTAATCTTTGCAGTGCAGCTATAATGGTCTTCTTTCAGTTTCTTGAATGTGCTGTTCTCCTTTTCTGCCACAGGTCCTTTGTACATAGGTTTTCCCTTTCTCTGGTATGTTACCCTCACTCCTCAGCCCCCAGATAACCCAGAAATTCTTTCTTCAGAATTCAGTTCAATCAACCTTCCTTCATAGAAGCTTTCTCTGGTCTCCCTGACTGGATCAATTGCACCATTTTAATATAACTGTCTCTAGCTATCCCGTTATTTACTTCTGTGTTTTTATTTCTCTCTCTCTTTCTCCCCATCCCCTATATCCATTTAATATCTATCTTCTGTTCTAGACTATAAACTTCAGAAACACAGGAATTATGTCTTTTTTCTATGTTCAACAATGCCCGCTCAATACCTAGCACAGTGCCTGGCATGTAAAAGATGCTTAATAAGTGAATAAATGTACAAACACACAGGCATATGATTTGCTAATTCATTTTTACTGAGTTGAAGTTAAAAGCATCTTGGGAACCAGTGCTAGTTGTCTGTTTTTTATTGTATTCTTGAAATACTGAATTCACTACTGGGCTTATCATGGGCATCATTTAAATATTAGAAAAATGACAATCATTTTTTTCTATTTGAGAGCACTCTAAGGAAACTCTTTCTCTGCATAAAAATATAACATCCCTCTGAAGCTATTTCCCTTATCCTTATACTTCCTGAGATCCTCAGCTCTCCCCAGTGTCTCCAATCTTCAATCGTTAATTCTCCCATGAGAGAAGGCCTCTAAAAATGCTGCCTTTATTTACTGGGTGATTTTGAAACGTAGTCTATTCTGGGAATAAAAACTCAAACTGAAATGCTTGGAGTTTTCCCACTGGGAATTTAAACCACTTGATTCTAAGAATATGGTGACAGGAACACAGGGAAAAATAGATGAGATTCTGAATTGCAAGAATTCCCCAGGACTCACTGGAAAGCTACCTAAGGACAGAGGAAAAAACCCAATCAAACAATTTTCTACAAAGGGCCATATTGGGGGCAGTGTCCTGTTCACTTATTTCTTTGGCTATAGTGTTTCCATCCTTAGCAGCTGCATCTGAATCTGGCAAAGAATCGTGGCACCATTGGTCCCCAAGTCAGTTTGTGGGGAGGTTGCATTTGGTAGCACAGGTGCTATCTGGATTTTCAATTTGCCATAAGAACACCCTCTCCTAGGCTTGAGGTTTTTAGAGGATGGTGAGATGGGCAAGATGGGCAATAAAAGAGAAATATGACATTGCTCATGAGTGATTGTTGTCATTATTTATTCCCCATCCCTTAACCCATAGGTGAAGTGTTCTAGTCAGGACTTTAGCTGACTGGGAGACTTTCTGTGTCTGCCAGATGGAGGAAATAAAAACCTAAAGGGATATATTTTTGCAGTGTTTACAGTGAATGGAAGTTTCCTTAAATATATAATCAGAGGTAATTAGACTCCGTGGTGTAAGAAGGGGTATAAACACTATTGACATGCTAGTCTCGGAATAGGCACATCTGACTTGATTTGCCTTTGACAGTTCCTGATTTTCAATATTTTTGATATTTTGGGAAGCAGATGTGATGAGGGTAAAGAAGTTTAAGCTTGAGAATAACATCTCTTGGTTCCAAAATAATATTGCTTGTTTGTGATCTCTCAACTTTTTAACCTGCAGAGAGACACTGGCTCATGCAAAGATATCAGTCTAGGGCTTAGTGATTCAGATCGTCAAGATATGGAGGATTCTATCTGCCACCAGACTAATAAGCTTGCATTAAAGGTACTGAAATTCTCTGCCACGGGGGTTGACATCTTTACTCTCGGGTGAATTTTTTTACATTCACCCCTTCCAGTCTCGAGGCAGACTTGATGTCATGGTATTTTGTTGTGCCTGTCAGCAGACTATCACGTCATTCTCTTAGTATTGTGTAAAAATATAAAACATATAACAATATAAGAACAGTATGATTATTAATAACTCCAAATGGGAACAAATGGTGTTACCTCTATTTGAGACATTTGACATGTTTCAGATATGTTCCCCTTGTTTGCATACCATGCCAGCCTGGAGGTAGAATCTGGGTACTAAACTATCACAGCATTTATTTTAAGGCTTGGTGCCTTCCCATAGACCCCCATATAAATGCTTCCAGACCTCACTGCTTATGCTGATATGCAACAGATTATCTTAGAGCTTAGCGACTAAATACAGCAAACGTCTGTTACCCCAGAAAAAGTAGTTTCTGTGGGTTAGGAACTTGAGAGTGGCTTAACTGGGTGACTTGGATGTCTCATGAGATCATGACAAAATACCATTTGGGGTTGCAGTCATCTGAGAGCTTGACTGAGGCTGGAGAATCAGCTTCCACTGTGGCTCACTTACATGGCCATTGGCAGGAGGCCTCAGTTTCTTATCACATGGGCCTGTTCGTGAGTGTCCTCATGACATGGCAGCTGGGTTTCCCCAGAGTGAGAGATTGAAAGAGAGCAAGGAGGAAGCCACTTTGCCTCTTATGTCCTCATCCTAGGAGTCATGCTGCTTCACATCCACATTCTATTCCTCAGGTCACTAAGTTCAGTTTAGAGGTAAGGGAACAGGAATTAGTCTCCATCTTGTGAAGACAGGAGTATCAAGGAATTGGATGGTATACTTTCAAGCCACCTCATTGCTGACTGTGACCTACTCTACATTGAAATGTTTATTTCTTGTTTGAACTTTAAGATCTCGTCACCTTCCACTGCTACTGCAGAAGGAACCGTGATACCTCCATGCAGGAGCTGCAGCTAGCTTTATAAACATCTCCCGTCCTGCCTGAGGAGAAGAACGCCAGGCACACCTTGCAGGGAACCTATTTGGGTTAAACCTAAGTTTCTCATTTTAAGAAAGACAGCCATTTGAGGTTTTGTGAGCAGTCTAGTTTCTACTAATGAAGGATGTCAACTAACTTTGTGATGGGCTTCCTTTGTTTTGGAAAAAAAAATCTTCAAAACTAAATTTATGTATCCAAAAGTTTAGCAGATCTCCCCTGTATCCTGCACTGAGCTGGGAGGAGGTAGAAACTCCTTTCCAGGGACTTTATGATACATTCCTCCCAGGTGGTTTTTGTCAGGACTCTGTAAGTCCATTAAAATTTGCGTCCTAATTAGGAATGGGTGAGAGGCTCTTGGCGGGAGGAGATGGCTCAGGGATCTGGACGCCTGATGCAGACTTAGAACCCCAGGGCCCAGGTTGTCCTTAGAAAGGGCTGGCTCTAAACATACCCTATGGCCAAGGTTTGGACCCACCCTGACTCTGACACCCTTGTAAGATCAGCCAAGTCCATTCCTCCTCAGGACCTTTGCACTGGCTTCCAGGCATGAGCCTCCAATATTCATGGTCCACTTTGTTGCTTGGCTCATTTCTTTTTTGTCATCTAAGATCACAGCTGAAATGCCACCTCTTCATTGAGGCTTTTCGTCAGACCTCTCAGTCTAGAGTAATCGTCTTTGCACTAGCAGGCCCTCTTTAAAAGTCTATCCTACTTTATTTCCTTCAAGGGTATGTTCATCTTTGAATGTATCTTGTTCATTTTCTGCTCATTTGGTCTACCTTAAAAATTGAATGTTTGGACCAGGAGAGTAAGGGATCTTGTTTTCATTTTTCTCTGCTGCATCCTCAGCATTTACAACAGTGCCTGATGCATAGCAGGTGCTCAGCAAATATTTATTTGATGAATGAATGAGTGAGTGAGTGATGGAATGAGCATGGATTCTGCTGTGAAATGAAAAACACAAGATTAACATTATGGACTGAGCAGTCTGTGTGTTCTTGGGCTTGTCTGGCAAAGAGAAGCACTGCTAACCTAGGCAGGTAAGCCTTGGAGTCATTACAACTTGAATATCAAGGAAATGTGACTTTTTTGGTATCTGAATTATTAAAGCAGGGCCTACCTTTTACATGTGTTTTCTGGGCACCCCAGTCCTACCGCTTGGCCGGCTCACTAGCACACATCTTGTGTCTTACTGACCCCGGAGGTGAGAATTAGATTACCCCTCATCCAACATGAGGCTTCATCTTGCCTCTGTCTTCTTCCCCTTGATCCTCCCATTTTTTCCTTCTGTGGCCATCTTTACCTTAGCTCAGTTGCTAAGTTCAACTCATGGGCCTTGCTTCTCTCTCTTTTAACTGCCTTACATATTTTTCCATTTGGAATTTTTCTTACACATAATTAGAAATTGAAAGGTGATGAAGAAAATACAAATAATACAAACGCCAATGAATCTCTGAGTGCCTGAGTCTGCAGTTATTGGCATTTTCCCTTTTGCGTTCCAGTGGTATTTTTACTGTTCCTCTGCCACATCTCCCCCTTTTGTCTCTAGGGAGAAGTCTTTGCTGCTGACGTTTTTAAAGGGTTTCACAAGTGAAGGGAAAACAAAGGACAGACTAGAAAGAGGGAAAAGTGTTATTTGAAGCCAGCTGAGGCCACTTAGGGAAACTGGGTACAGTCCTTTCCAAGTGCATCCCGTTGTGGAAGCATACTGCAGCCCCTGTGCTTTGCTACCCTGAGCTACTTGGCAAATAATGCCCCTTCTTTGAGAGGTGACTGCATCTTGTCTGGGTGTGGCTTGACCCATATCAAAGATTTTACAAAATGCAAAATTATTTGGCTGTACTAGATTCAGAAAAATCCTGCAACTGAGCAATGGATAGATTAGCATTATTATTAAATAGGTGCAATGGCAATGAAAACTCAAGATAAGGCCATTAACAGAGTGAGTAGCCTGGATAAGACTGTCCCTCCAGATCCATTCTCCACCCCTTTCTCCATTCTGTTCTGAGCCTCCAGAAGGCTGCCCATGTGGGGTGTAGCTTTGGGCTCCTGTGTGCTCTGGTTTCTAGCTGGATTTGGCCAATGGGAGGCATCAGCAGAGAATCAGAGGGCAAGAGGAGAGTAAGGTCAGGGTATTAACTCCTCTGGCTTGTGTCCAGTGGATGATCTACAGGTGGCCCTCTAGATATATCCATCTCTCAGTTTCTGGTAACTTCTCCCTCCCCTTTGTCTCTTCACTTTAGGGGCATCTTCATAAGAGCTGTCGTAACAGCTCTTCACAACACCGGGGCCTGAGGTGCTGCACTGATCTTTGCTGTTTCTCTAAATTTTGTCCATACCTTGGGAATCAGTCGCTTTATTAAATTCTCCTCAGATTGATGATGCCATTTGTTTTCTACCAGGACCCGTATGCTTCTGAAATTCAATCTCAATCTTCCGGTTTAAGCCTAAAGGTAGAACAATCTGTCAAAACTTGGGGACATTCTTCGTAGTAGTTTGTTCTTCAGTATTCTGAGAAAAGAAAGTGAGCACACATACTTGTAAATTATTTACATTGAAAAAGTGTATATACACGTGCTCATGAATTAAGAAATATTTTGGTCTCATTTCTAAGTGATGCCTGATGACTGTAGTTTGATCGATCAGCAAAAGGAGGGAGTCCATCAGGAACCACGGGCTAAATCCCTCTGGGCGCCTCAGCAGCTGAGGCCATCACTCAAAATTTAATGGTGGCAGATTTTCCTTTTGACCCGTAGTGCCATTCAGGAGCTAACATCCGCCCTGCCCCTTCCATATTCCATGTTGTCTGATAGATCGTCTTCTTCCTCTTTGGAAAGTTGGAAATTAGGAAGAAGTATTCAACTTGTCGTTATCCAAGTAATAAAACCACCAGAATAGCCAGCGGACTTTGCTTATCACTCTTTACAAGATAAACTTTTTATTTTGGGATGATTTTAGAGTTACAGAAAATTTGCAAATAGGGTACAGAGAGTTCCCATACACCCTTCACCCAGCTTCCCCTAATGTTCATGTGTTACATAACAATGCCAGTTTGTCGAAACTAAGAAATTAGCATTGATATATTTCTATTAACTAAACTCTAGAATTCATTTAGATTTCACCAGTTTCCCACTAATATCCTTTTTTGTGTGTAGGATTCAATCCAGGATAACACGTTGTTCTAATCTGTGGTCGTTTCTCAGATTTTCCTTACCTTTCATGACCTTGACAGTTCGATTTTAAAATTAACTGGAAACTCATGAATGTAATTAGGACACCGTGTCTAATTTTATATTCCTATCCAGGAGAGGTAAGAATTAGTTCAAGCTTTTGTCATCCTGTAGATCCCCCCCTTAGAAGACAGCTGCTCCACCTCTGCCTTGCACATCTCTATTAGTGATAATATTGAGTGTGTTTTGATTCACAGTGAAAATGGAGTGATTTTGAGGACATGCGTCTTAGCTTGCGATCAGTGCCTGCTTATCGTAGTAGCCAGCAGCTTTTATTAGCTCTCTGTCTGGAGAAATGAAAATATCTCTTTTAGGAAAGAGTCCATTTATTTTTCCCAGTGGCTTCCCCTTTGAAGCCAGTCGATAAACTCCCTTAGGTGGCAGTCACTTATAATAATTTTGAATAACACCCTGAGCCTAAGTTCCCATAAAAGCCTGGCCTGTTGGTTGGTCTTTCTTGAGCTTTCATTGTTATCACTATGAGGGTAATATTCTTTCTTGCAAAAAGCTTTTAAGTATTACTTTGTGAAAGGTGTTAGAAAGGTGAAAATGATAATTAAATCTTATCTCGAGTGTAATTTTATGATTACATAGCATTATTCCCTAGAACTATGCTTTCGAAATTGTTGTGGGCCCACAAATGCCTCTTGTGTATCACGGTAGAGAAAGTGCTAAAATGGGGCTTTGTTGTCCAGTTATTTTTATGTCAGCATCTGAATGGATTCTCAGTCTAGGCAGCCACTCACTTGTGTTCATTCTTCTCATCCATGTGACTAAATGAAGAGGCATGACTTCTACAACCTTATTTTGGATGAAGATAAAGCTAGAGCACCAAAGCTAAGACACTGGGACTAAAGGAGTAAACATCCCTCCTCCTGATGACTCTAACCTTCTGTGAACTGTTGTATCTTACAATCTTCAGGGACTTAAGGTCAATTAAGCAGCCTCAGTTTTGCATACTTCACCTATCTGTTGGGAGGATACCTTCAGTTATATTCATTTATTTATTCAGGCACTTACAGAGCATTGATAATGTGCTAGATGTTGTATCAGGATATCAGGGATATCATCCTAGGATATCAAGATGACTGAGAATTGGTTCTCATCAACCTAAGAGGGGAGACAGGCAACAGATAATTGCTGCTCAAAGTGCATGTGCGTGAGGGAAGGAAGCCAAAGGGGCCCTGGGAGCACAGGGGGACGGAGAGTGACTGGGGGAATGAAGGACACCAGTGGTCTTGGTCCTGAGGACAATCCTCTTTAGAGCTTAGGACTGTAAATAAAACTCTAGGGGAAATTCAGTCGTGTGTAGTGAGAATAGAAATGAGAAAGGAATGAGATAGAAAGTGGGAAAATGCACATAAATACAATTTTCCACCTCCTCTCCTGTTCTATTGTGAAAGGAAGTCATGGTCTATAAAAAAAATGTATGGAACTGGTTTGTAATTAAAGAAATTCTAGCTCTACCACTTGCTGATGTATGACCTTGAGTATATCCTTGGAGTTCTCCAAGTATCCATTTTCTGTTCCACAGAACGAGATAAAATGTAGAATCAACTGCCTGATGGCTCTCAGATCCTTTCTCTGCCTTTCCCTGATCTGCTCTGTAACACAGGAAGCTACGTTTCTTTCCCAGGCTTCCCTGCCCTTTGGCTTCCAGATTGATTTGACCAATGAGAGGCAGCAGCAGAATATTAGAGAGCCTGAGTGGAGGGAACCCAGGACACTTCTCCTCTTGGCTTCCTGTGGCATCCTTGGCTCATTCTTTCCTTCATGGCTGTGGAGCCACTGGATGGCCTCAAGTTCTGGGCTCTGTTTCACCACTTCTTCCCATTGCCCCTCCAGACCTAAGGGTGACAGTGGCTTCCTACTGTTAATTATGCCACGGTTCCTTCAGTGACCCTGATTGTATTCCTAACTTTTCCCTCACCAGAATGTAACCAGTTCCTCTGTATTTGCTTTCCTCTATTTGTAGGAGAAATAGTAATTTTCCATTTTCTGACTAGATCATGGCTAACCTGTGAAATGGAAGTGTTTTTTAAACTGTGATATAAATGGGGATATGTTAGGTTACATTATTACTATTTAGGATGTTTATATCTGAAGAGAATCTTGGAATGCAAAATCCTGTGGTGATTTGAGCTTGGTCCAGTTTGTGCTAGTCAGTGGGCCTATAGGTATAGTAGGCAATCTCTTCAGTTTTGGGCCCCCTGCCTGTGTATCCATACCAGAAGCCAGCAATTGGTTGTGTATTGATGGCTTCTCTGGATCTACACACTGTGTTGAGCAGAGACACAGATACTTAAAACATATCTTTGACCTTGGGAAACTTATAATCTAGAAAGAATTAGCAGGAAATACCTAATATAGTAGTAACATCCTTTGGGATCTGTACTTAAAAGCAAAGTACAAATCAAGGCAATTACGTTAAAAAGCTTCTCTTGATGAATCAACCAACTATCAAGAAATCAAAAAATAATCTAGTAAGTACTATATAGACGGCATTGTTCTAGACAATGCAGGGTGTACAGAGGAGGACTAAGACATGATTTTCTTCTCATGAAGCTTGTTTACAATCTTTTGGGGGAGATAAAAATAGAGTTACATGAAATTAATAACAAAATAAGTACCAATATATTATAATTGTTAAAGAATTGCAGAGATGATGTTTTAAAACTTCAATATGCTTGATCAGTATGTAAGTGCAAAATTCTCCTACTCCCAACTTCACACATTACCTTTAAGTATTTTGCATAGACAGATAGATAGATATAATGTTTTGCAAAAAAATGCACTTAATTTCCAGGCATTGGTGTAAACATTTTGGCATTATATAATGCCATTTACTGTTAGTGTACATATATAATAGTGTATATGCTTGAGATACTGTCATATGGGGTGAGTATATTGGGTATATCAAAGGGTTTTCCAAGTATATTGGTTAAGAGTCCAGCTGTAGAGTCCAGCAGAGCTGGATTGAAAATCTGATCCCACTGCTTACTAGCTATGTGACTATAGGGAAGTTACTTCCGTAAGTCTCATTTTCCTCCTCTGTAAGATGGGGCATTATATGGTACGTAGGTTATTGTAAGGATTAAATGAGGCAATTAAAGTAAAACTTTTTAGCATAATGCCCGGAACATAGTAAACACTCAAAAAAAAGTCAGTCATCATTGTCTCTACGTTTGTCCCAAACTAGAATCTAAGAGCAAAATACTAAGAATTTGAATAAAAGTGTATAGTAGACTTCCGTTTCTGGCCATGATGGAACAAGAGGAATGAACTTTATCACTTTGCTATAGACAATGAAAGACTTGGCAAAACCTATGAAACAACTGCTTCTATATTTTGGACAAGGGGCAGGGGAGGATTGTGATCTCTGAAAGAAATAAACAAATGAGATGAGCCCTGTGATTGCCCCAGCTTTCTTCCTGGAAGGACACTCTGAACCATGGAACAGGGAGTAAGATTGTAAGCAAAGCATGTTGATTCTGTGGAGTTGAGGAGACATAGATCTTAGTTCAGGGAAGCTGAAGTGTCTGTAACATAAAGGGCAGAGTTATGGAGAGGAAGGTGCTGCCCAGAAAATTATCTCCAGGAATGTGTATAGAGGTCTCCTTGACTCTTCGCTGAAAACTATGATCGACATGCATAGGGTGAAATGCCAAAAAAAAAATGCTGGTAAGCTGGGAGCTGAAGGTTTCCCAGGGATAACTCAGGACTGTGTCATATTCAGGTTCTGACCAAAGAGGGTGAAAAGTCTTTGTTGACCATGCAGGGCATTCAGTGGAAACTCCAGAATGGTCACACCATTGCAGTAAAGTTAAAATATACTCTAGAATAGAGGGTTCCCTAGACACACTCTAAAAGTCTTAAAAACAAGAATCAAACTTAGCAGGTAATTTAGGGGCCTTCCAGAATAAATCCTAAAGATCTTTAAAGCAAGACAACCAGATACTCAAAAATGTAAAATATACAATGTCTAGCATTCAATAAAAAAATGGCTCAACATGTGAAGAAGGGAAATTGTGACTTATAACTAGAAGAAAACTCAATGAAACAGAAGTTATTGAATCAACAGACGAGACTACTAAAGTGTTATTATTACTATGTTCAAGTATTTAAAGGAAAACATGAACATGATGAGGAGAGAAATGGAAGATATTTAAAAGAAGCAGATGGAACTTTTAGAGGTAAAAATAGAAATGACAATTTCCCTGAGTGATGTTAATAGCAGATTGTATACTTAACAAAAAAACAAAAGATTAGTGAATTTGAAGACATAGTAATAGAAGTGATCCAAAAGGAAACATAGAAATAGAATGAAAAATAAATGAACAGAACTTCAGTGACTTACAATATAATATCAAGTGTTCTATAATATGTATAATTGGACTTCCAGAAAGGGGGGAGGGTGCAGAAGTTATTTGAAGAAACAATGGTCACGAATTCTCAAACTTGAGAAAAACTATAAACCCACACTTCCAAGACATTTATTAAATCCCAAGGCTAATTAACATGAAGAAAACCACACCAATGCACATTTTAATTAAACTGAAGCAAATAAGTAATGAAGAGTAAATCTTATAAGCAGCCAGAGAAATAGATCACAGAGAAAAAATGATCATATACAAAAGACAATATAACAATATATTTAAAGTTTTAAAAGAAGAAAGATGCAAAACCTGTCTACCTAGAATTCTTTACCCAGCAAAAATATCCTTCAAAACTGAAGGCAAAATAAAGATGTTTCCAGATTAAGAAAAGCCAAGGAAGTATGTTGCCAGCAGACTTGCACAATAAGAAATGTAAGAGGAATCAGGTGGAAGGAAAATAATGCTAGATGGAAACATATCTGCACAAAGAAATGAAAAGCACTCCGAATGATGGGTATGTGGGGAATATAAAACACATTTTTCTCATATTTAAATTTCTTCAAAATGTTTGACTTTTTAAAAGCAAAAATAACAATGTAGAATTGTGAGGCTTATAAACTACGTAGAAGTAAAATGTATGACATATTATCAATATGATAAATGTAGGATTTATCCCAAGGAATGCACAAATGGTTTAACATTAGAAAATCGGTTATAGTCCTCAGAACATAGTAATAAAAGGGAACTTCCTAAACCTGGTAAAGAATATTTGTGAAAAACCTACAACTCATACTATATTTAATGGTGAGAGACTGGAGACTTTCTCCCTAATATCAGGAACAAGGAAGGATATCTGCTTTCCTCACCTCTATTCATCATTGTCCTGGACATCCTAACCAGTATAATAAGGCAAGAGGAAAAAAAAGAAAAAACACGTATAGATTGCAAAGGAAAAAGTAAAACTGTCATGATCATAGCTATTGAAAATCCAAAGGCTTCTACAAGAAAGTTACTAGAACTAATAAGTTAGTTTAACAAAGTGCACGATAAAAGGTCAATGTACAAACGTCAGTTTCTATATATTAGCAACAAACAATTGGAGATTAAAATTTTAAAGATATCGTATGGAATAGCATCAAAACCCATGAAAAACTAGTAAAAATTTTAACAAAATATGAATAAGGCCTATACCCTAAAAACTACAAAATACTTGAAGAAATGCTGAGACAAAGGAGACTGAAATAACAGAACGATCTTGTTCATGTATCAGAATCAATATTGTTAAGATGTCAATTTTCCCTATATTAATCTATAGATTCAATACAATCTCAATGAAACCCTAGTATGCTTTTTAAAAAAAATCAGCAAACTGATTCTAAAATTTACATGGAAATGGAAAAATACCGAATAAATCCAAAGTAATTTTGAAACATAGGAATAACTACCTGATTTCAAGACTGAGCATAAGGATACAGTAACCAAGACAGTGTGGTACTGGTATAAGGACAGACATATGGACATGTTCAGACAGTGGAACACAACAGTGATTCTAAAAATAGGACACCTCATATGTGGTCAATTGATTTTTTTACATTAATTAATTATTTATTTTTAGCTGTGTTGGGTCTTCGTTGCTGTGCGCGGGCTTTCTCTAGTTGCAGCGAGCAGGGGCTACTCTTTGTTGCAGTGCACATGCTTCTCATTGCGGTGGCTTCTCTTTGTTGTGGAGCACGGGCTCTAGGTGTGCGGGCTCAGTAGTTGCAGTGCATGGGCTTCGTTGCTCCGCGGCATATGGGATCTTCCTGGACCAGGGCTCGAACCTGTGTACCCTGCGTTGGCAGGCGGATTCTTAACCCCTGCACCACCATGGAAGTCCCTGGTCAATTTATTTTTGATAAAGGTGCCAAGAAAATTTAATGGGGGTAAGGAGAATATTTTTTAAAAATTATAATGGTATAAATATATTTCCATATGGAAAGATGAATATTGATCATTGCCTCACATCATATACATAAAAATTAACCCCACATAGATCATGGAAGTTTTAAAAAGCTAAATCATAAAACTTGTAGAAGAAAATAAGAGAAAATCTTTTTCATTTTGGAGTAAGCAAGTATTTCTTATATAGAGGAGAAAAAAGTATGAACAATAAAAGAAAAAAGGAGGTGGTTTTGATCAAAATTATTTTTATTTTTCACAGTAGAGTTTGGACTTCTAAAAATTGAAGTATAGTTTATTTACAATATTACATAAGTTCCTGGTGTACAACATGGTTATTTACAATTTTTAAATGCTATATTACATTATAGTTATTATGAAGTATTGGCTATATTCCCTGTTCTGTACAATATATCCTTGTACTTTATTTATTTTATACTTAACAGTTTGTCTCTCTTAATACACTACTCCTATCTTGCTCCTTCCTCCTTTCTCTACCCACTGGTAACCATAAGTTCTCTATATCTGTGAGTCTGTTTCTTTTTTGTTATATTCACTACTTTGTTTTATTTTTCAGTTTCCACCTATAAGTGATATCATACAGTATTTGTCTTTCTCTGTCTGACTTATTTCAGTTGGCATAATATCCTTCAAGTTCATCCATGTTATTTCAAGTGGCGAAATTTCATTCATTTTAATGGCTGAAAAATATTCCATTGTATATATATACCACATCTTCTTTATCCGTTTGTCTGTTGATGGACCCTTAGGTTTCTTCCATATCTTGCCTATTGTAAATAATGTTGCTATGAACATTAGGGTGTGAGTATCTTTTTGAATGAGTGTTTTCATTTTCTTTAGATATATACCCAGGAGTAGAAATGCTGGATCATGTTGTATTTGTTTACACACACTGTAGCTGTACCAATTTACATTCCCAGTAACAGTGTACAAGGGTTCCCTTTTTTCCACATCCTTGCCAGCATCTGTTATTTGTGGTCTTTTTGATGATAGCCATTCTGACAGGTGTGAGGTGATATCTCATTATGGTTTTGTATGCATTTCTTTGGTGATTAGCAATGTTGAGCATTTTTTCATGTGATTGCCATCTGAATGTCCTCTTTGGAAAAATGTCTGTTCAGATCTTCTGCCCTTTTTTAATGGAGTTGTTTGTTTTTTGACATTGACTTGTATGACCTATATATATTTTGGATATTAACCCCTTATCGGTCACATCATTTGCAAATATTTTCTCCCATTCAGTAGGTTGTCATTTCATTTTGTCGATGGTTTCTATAGCTATGCAAAAGCGTTTAAGTTTTATTAGGTCCTATTTGTTTATTTTGACTTTTGTAGGCTTTGCCTAAGGAAACACATCAAAAAACTGTTGCTATGATTTTTGTCAAAGAGGGTTCTGCCTATGTTTTCTTCCAGAAGTTTTGTGGTTCTGGTCTTACATTTTGAGTTTGTTTTTGTATGTGGTGGGAGAAAATGTTCTAATTTATTCTTTTACATGTAGCTGTCCAGTTTTCCCAGCACCACATATTAAAGAAACTGTTTTTTCTCCATTGTGTTAATTCTCTTAATCTATCTATTTGTAGTATAGTCTGAAGTCAGGGAGCATGATTCCTCCAGCCCTGTTCATTTTTCTCAAGATGGTTTGGTTATTTGGGGTCTTTTAAATTATTAGTTCTAGTTCTGTGAAAAATGCCATTGATATTTTGATAGGGGTTGTACTGAATGTGTAGATTGACTTTGACAGTGTGGTCATTTTAACAATATTAATCCTTCCAATCCGTGAACATGATATATCTTTCCATCTGTTTGTGTGTGTTCAGTTTCCTTCATCAGTATCTTCTAGTTTTCTGAGTACAGGTCTTTTACCTCCTTAGGTAGGTTTATTTCTAGGTATTTTATTCTTTTTGATGTGATTGTAAATGAAACTGTTTCATTAATTTCTCTTTTTCATAGTTCATTGTTAGTATATAGAAATGCAACAGATTTATGTATATTAATTTTGTATCCTGCAACTTCATCTAATTCATTGACTGGTTCTAGTAGTTTTTGGTGGCATCTTAGGATTTTCTAGGTATAGTATAATGTCATCTTCAAACAGTGACAGTTTTACTTGGATTCTTTTTATTTCTTTTTCTTTTTTTTAAATTACGTTTTTATACTGATCAGTGTACCCAAATGTACAAACTTACATATATATGTATATCTTACATTATGGAATGGAAATCCTTTCTATGTGTTAGAATATAGTCACATTTCTTTCAAAGTTTGAATCATTTCCAACATTTTATTCTTAGAACTTTCTTTTTTTTAATTAATTATTTTTTCTTATTACTCATCCATTTTATACACATCAGTGTATACATGTCAATCTCAATCTCCCAGTTCATCACACCACAACCCCCACCCCTTGCTGCTTTCCCCCATTGGTGTCCATACGTTTTTTCTCTACTTCTGTGTCTCAATTTCTGCTCTGCAAACTGGTTCGTCTGTATCATTTTCTAGGTTCCACATATATGCGTTAATATATGATATTTGTTTTTCTCTTTCTGACTTACCTCACTCTGTATGACAGTCTCTAGATGCATCCACATCTTTACAAATGACCCAATTTCGTTCCTTTTAATGGCTGAGTAATATTCCATTGTGTATATGTATCACATCTTCTTTATACATTCGTCTGTTGATGGGCATTTAGGTTGCTTCCATGACCTGGCTATTGTAAATAGTGCTGCAATGAACATTGGGGTGCATGTGTCTTTTTGAATTATGGTTTTCTCAGGGTATATGCCCAGTACTGGGTTTGCTGGGTCATATGGTAATTCTATTTTTAGTTCTTGAAGGAACCTCCGTTACTGTTCTCCATAGTGGCTGTATCAATTTACATTTCCACCAACAGTGCAAGAGGGTTCCCTTTTCTCCACACCCTCTCCAGCATTCGTTGTTTGTAGATTTTCTGATGATGCCCATTCTAACTGGCGTGAGGTGATACCTCATTGTAGTTTTGATTTGCATTTCTCTACTAATTAGTGATGTTGAGCAGCTTTTCATGTGCTTCTTGGCCATCTGTATGTCTTCTTTGGAGAAATGTCTATTTAGGTCTTCTGCCCATTTTTGGATTGGGTTGTTTGTTTTTTTAATATTGAGCTGCATTAGCTGTTTATATATTTTAGAGATTAATCCTCTGTCTGATGATTCCTTTGCAAATATTTTCTCCCATTCTGAGAGTTGTCTTTTCGTCTAGTTTATGGTTTCCTTTGCTGTGCAGAAGATTTTAAGTTTCATTAGGTCCCATTTGTTTATTTTTGTTTTTATTTCCATTACTTTAGGAGGTGGATCCAAAAAGATCTTGCTGTGATTTATGTCAAAGAGTGTTCTTCTTATGTTTTACTCTAAGAGTTTTATAGTGTCCACTCTTATATTTAGGTCTCTAATCCATTTTGAGTTTATTTTTGTGTATGGTGTTAGGGAATGTTCTAATTTCATTCTTTTACACGTAGCTGTCCAGTTTTCCCAGCACCACTTATTGAAGAGGCTGTCTTTTCTCCATTGTATATTCTTGCCTCCTTTGTCATAGATTAGTTGACTGAGGTGTGTGGGTTTACCTCTGGGCTTTCTATCTTGTTCCATTGATCTATGTTTCTGTTTTTGTGCCAGTACCATATTGTCTTGATTACAGTAGCTTTGTAATATAGTCTGAAGTCAGGGAATCTGATTCCTCCAGCTCCATTTTTTTCCCTCAAGACTGCTTTGGCTATTCAGGGTCTTTTGCGTCTCCGTACAAATTTAAAGATTTTTTGTTCTAGTTCCGTAAAAAATGCCATTGGTAATTTGATAAGGATTGCATTTAATCTGTAGATTGCTTTGCGTAGTATAGTCATTTTCACAATATTGTATCTTCCAATCCTAGAACATGGTATATCTCTCCATCTGTTGGTATCATCTTTAATTTCTTTCATCAGTGTCTTATAGTTTTCTGCATACAGGTCTTCTGTCTCCCTAAGTAGGTTTATTCCTAGGTATTTTATTCTTTTTGTTGCAATGGTAAATGGGAGTGTTTCCTTGATTTCTCTTTCAGATTTTTCATCATTAGTGTATAGGAATGCAAGAGATTTCTGTGCATTAATTTTGTATCCTGCTACTTTACCAACTTCATTGATTAACTCGAGTAGTTTTCTGGTGGCAACTTTAGGAATCTCTATGTATAGTATCATGTCCTCTGCAAACAGTGACAGTTTTACTTACTTTCTGGTTTGGATTCCTTTTATTTCTTTTTCTTCTCTGATTGCTGTGGCTAGGACTTCCAAAACTATGTGGAATAATAGTGGAGAGAGTGGACATCCTTGTCTTGTTCCTGACCTTAGAGGAAATGCTTTCAGTTTTTCACCATTGAGAATGATGTTTGCTGTGGGTTTGTTGTATATGGCCTTTATTATGTTGAGGTAGGTTCCCTCTATGCCCACTTTCTGGAGAGTTATTATCAAAAATGGGTGTTGATTTTTGTCAAAAACTTTTTCTGCATCTAGTGAGATTATCATATGGTTTTTATTTTTCAATTTGTTAATATGGTATATCACATTGATTGATTTGCATATGTTGAAGAATCCTTGCATCCCTGGGATAAATCCTACTTGATCATGGTGTACGATCCTTTTAATGTGTTGTTGGATTCTGTTTGCTAGTATTTTGTTGAGAATTTTTGCATCTATATTCATCAGTGGTATTGGTCTGTAATTTTCTTTTTTTGTAGTATCTTTGTCTGGTTTTGGTATCAGGGTTGTGGTGGCCTCAGAATGAATTTGGGAGTTTTCTTTCCTCTGCAATTTTTTGGAAGAGTTTGAAAAGGATGGGTGTTAGCTCTTCTCTAAATGTTTGATAGAATTCACCTGTGAAGCCATCTGGTCCTGGTCTTTTGTTTGTTGGAATATTTTTAATCACAGTTTCAACTTCATTACTTGTGATTGGTCTGTTCATATTTTCTATTTCTTCCTGGTCCAGTCTTGGAAGGTTATTCCTTTCTAAGAATTTGTCCATTTCTTCCAGGTTGTCGGTTTTATAGGCATGGAGTCACATGTAGTAGTCTCTTAGGATGCTTTGTATTTCTGCAGTGTCTGTTGTAACTTCTCCTTTTCCATTGTTAATTTTATTGATTTGAGCCCTCTCCCTCTTTCTCTTGATGAGTCTGGCTAATGGCTTATCAATTTTGTTTATCTTTTCAAAGAAGCAGCTTTTACTTTTATTGATCTTTGCTATTGTTTTCTTTGTTTCTATTCCATTTATTTCTGCTTTGATCTTTATGATTTCTTTCCTTCTGCTAACTTTGGGTTTTGTTTGTTCTTTCTCTACTTCCTTTAGGTGTAAGGTTAGATTGTTTATTTGAGATTTTTCTTGTTTCTTGAGGTAGGCTTCTATAGCTATAAACTTCCCTCTTAGAACTGCTTTTGCTGCCTCCCGTAGGTTTTGGGTCGTCGTGTTTTCATTTTCATTTGTCTCTAGGTATTTTTTGATTTCCTCTTTGATTTCTTCAGTGATCTCTTGGTTACTTAATAACGTATTTTTTCGCCTCCATGTGTTTGTGTTTTTTTCCCTGTAGTTGATTTCTAATCTCATAGCATTGTGGTCAGAAAAGATGCTTGATACGAATTCAGATTTCTTCAATTTTCCAGGGCTTGATTTGTGACCCAAGATGTAATCTATCCTGGAGAATGTTCTATGTGCACTTGAGAAGAAAGTTTATTCTGCTGCTTTTGGGTGGAATATCCTGTAAATATCAGTTAAATCTATCTGGTCTGTTGTGTCATTTAAAGTTTGTGTTTCTTTATTCATTTTCTGTCTGGATGATCTGTCCATTGTTGTAAGTGGGGTGTTAAAGGCCCCCGCTATTATTGTGTTACTGTTGATTTCCCCTTTTCTGGCTGTTAGCATTTGCCTTATGTATTGAAGTGCTCCTAGGTTGGTTACATAAATATTTATAATTATTATATTTTCTTCTTGGGTCAATCCCTTGATCATTATGTAGTATCCTTCCTTATATCTTGTAACATTTTTTATGTTAAAGTCTATTTTATGTGATATGAGTATTGCTACTCCAGCTTTCTTGATTTCCATTTGCATGGAATATCTTTTTCCATCCCCTCACTTTCAGTCTGTGTGTGTCCCTAGGTCTGAAGTGGGTCTCTTGTAGACAGCATAAATATGGGTCTTGTTTTTGTATCCATTCAGCAAACCTGTGTCTTTTGGTTGGAGCATTTAATCCATTCACGTTTAGGGTAATTATCGATATGTATGTTCCTGTTACCATTTTCTTAATTGTTTTGGGTTTGTTTCTGTAGGTCCTTTTCTTCTTTTGTGTTTCCCACTTAGAGAAGTTCCTTTAGCATTTGTTGTAGAGCTGGTTTGATGGTGCTGAATTCTCTTAGCTCTTGCTTGTCTGTAAAGCTTTTGATTCCTCTGTTGAATCTGAATGAGATACTTGCCAGGTAGAGTAATATTGATTGTAGGTTCTTCCCTTTCATCACTTTAAGTATATCATGCTGCTCCCTTCTGGCTTGTAGAGTTTCTCCTGAGAAATCAGCTGTTAACCTTATGGGAGTTCCCTTATACAGTATTTGTCGTTTTTCCCTTGCTGCTTTCAATAATTTTTCTTTGTCTTTAATTTTTGCCAGTTTGATTACTGTGTGTCTCGGCATGTTTCTCCTTGGGTTTATCCTGTATGGGACTCTCTGCACTTCCTGGACTTGGGTGGCTATTTCCTTTCCAGTGTTAGGGAAGTTTTTGACTATAGTCTCTTCACATATTTTCTCATGTCTTTTCTCTCTCTCTTCTCCTCCTGGGACCCCTATAATGTGAATGTTGTTGCGTTTAATGTTGTCCCAGAGGTCTCTTAGGCTGTCTTCATTTCTCTTCATCCTTTTTTCTTTATTGTGTTCCACAGCAGTGAATTCCACCATTCTGTCTTCCAGGTCACTTATCTGTTCTTCTGCCTCAGGTATTCTGCTCTTGATTCCTTCTAGTGTAGTTTTCATTTCAGTTATTGTATTGTTCATCTCTGTTTGTTTGTTCTTTCATTCTTCTAGGTCTTTGTTAAACATTTCTTGCATCTTCTCGATCTGTGCCTCCATTCTTTTTCTGAGGTCCTGGATCATCTTCACTATTATTATTCTGAATTCTTTTCCTGGAAGATTTCCTATCTCCATTTCATTGAGTTGTTTTCCTGGGGCTTTGTTTTGTTCTTTCATCTGGGACTCTCTGTACTTCCTGGACATAAAGGTCTGTTTTCTTTTCCAGACATTAGGGAAGTTTTCAGCTATTATATCTCTGAATATGTTCTCAGCCCTTTTCTCTCTCTCTTTGTCTTCTGGGACCCTTGTCATGCAAGTATTAGTGCACTTGACATTGTCCCAGCTGTCTCTTAAACTGTCTTCATTTCATTCTTTTTTCTGTTCATTGTCAGTGATTTCCACTACTTTGTCTTCTAGCTCACTGATCCATTCCTCTGTCTCATTTAGTGTACTATTGATTCCTTGTAGTGTATTTTTCATTTTAGTTATTGTATTCTTCATCTCTGTTTGGTTGTCCTTTATATTTTCTAACTCTCTCAAAAACTTCTAACTTCTTGCTCTGTGCATCCATTCTTCTCCCAAGTTTTTTGATCATCTTTATGATTGTTATCCTGAACTCTTTCTCAAGCAGTTAGCTTATCTCAACTTCACTTAGTTCTTTTTTTGGGGGTTCTGATAAATGTGAATTTTATCAAGATTCTTTTTGAATGGCATCATTAAAAAATAAAAGATAAGACACAGCTAGGTGGAACCCGTCAAAATACATATGCTTCTAAAGTATTTGCATACAGAATGTATAAAAACTTACAACTCAATAATAGGTGCACAAATGATTCTTAAAAATGGACAAAACATTTGAACAGAGATATCCTAAAGAAGATATGTGAATGGATAATAACAACATGAAAAGATTCTCAATATCATTATTCTTCAGGGAAATGTAAACCACAGTGACCTACCAGTACAGATCCACAAGAATAGGTAAAAGTAAAAAGATTGGAAATACTAGGTCTTGCTGAGGACATATATCTAGTAGTACAGCCATTTTGAAAAAAGGTTTTGGCATGTCTTGTAAAACTGAGCATATGCTTTTTTTGACCCAGAAATTCTACTTATAGGTATTTGCCAAAGAGAAATGAAAGCATATGGCTACACAAACACTTGTACACAAATCTTTATAGTGGCTTTATTAATAATAGATTACAACGGGTAGCAACTAAAATGTCCATCAACTGATGAAATGGAAAAACAAATTATGACATGTGCACACCATGGAATACTACTCAGCAATAAAGAAGAATGAGCCACTGATATATACAACAACCTAGTGAATTGCAAAAATATGTTGAGTGAAAAAAGATAAGAGTACAAAAGTCAGATACAAAGGATACCACTTACACGAAACATTACATGAGAGGAATGTAATGTCTAATTGGAGAAGGATTTTTCAGTGGTTTTCTGAGGCCTAGGTTATCTGAGATGGGAGGGTGGGGAGTGAATAGAATGGGGCACTCTTTGCGGGTAGTGAACATGTTCTATATCTTGATTTTTGATTTTATTTATTTATAAATGCATCAAACAGTGAAATTAAAATTGATGTATTGTGCATAAGCAGTATCTCAATAAAGTTGATAAAAAACATGGGGATGATGATATCTATCTCAAATCTGTTGAAAGGATTAGATGAGAAAAAGTAGGTAAACTATTGGCATGATTTGAAATAACAGTGTGTAGCATCCATGCACACTCATCAGAACCCAGAGATTTGTGGCTTAAGAGAAATTAGGTAAAACCTAAGGAATAAAACCAGGATCAGACAAAAGAAGACTTTGAGTTGTATCTTGGTTCTCCTGGAGGAACTCTGAAAAAAAAATAAACCAAAGCAACCTATTAATAACTAGTTTGCTGCAACTGGCCATTTCTGTAAAATCACTTCAGGTAAGGATCTGAAATGGACCACTCTAGTCCACACTAGTATCTCTCTGGTTTCCAGTGATAAGGAAGTGCCTTGCCCCTTGAGGTTGTGAGAACAGAGCATACAGTATATGTTAGCAAATAGAATGCTAGTACACTAAGTACACTTTTATGCTTTTTTTTTGATGTCTCCCATCTGGCTGCATCCTTACATTTCCATACTGAGTTTGTGGTTCTTGGGACCAGGGGAAAAGGGAGTGAATCTTCCTATAACTTGGCAGTCTGAACAAACTTGTGCTCATAGAACTCTTTGATGAGCATTTCAGCTCCACCCCTGGTCCAGGTGTACATCCATTAGCCACTGACCAAGACAGAGCGTAATTTTTATTAGGGACTCTTTTTATATGTACCTGGAGGCTCAGCAGGTTTTTTCATTTGTTTTGTTTTGTTTTGTTTTTGGTAAACAAATACATTAACAGTGGTTAGCCAATTTTATATACCTCTGCTCTCAGGGTCTGTCTAGGTTAATACATGATAAAACTCAAGGTAATAAGGGTTTCTTTCTTTGGGTTTCTGGATTATAATATGTAAAACTTGGGAACAATAGGCAGCTGTATCCCACTGTCAAACAGAGAAACATAGGGAGCTAGTTTATAGAGAGGAGAATGAAACAGACATACAGAGCAAGGAACTTGACACATGGAGAGAGGAAAGTTTCTGATACTCCTTGAGAGTCATTGGAACCATTACATGCCACTCTGTGTGTGTTGTGTGGTTTATTTGTGTGTGTGTGTATGTATATACACACACACATACATAATACACATGTAATTTATATATTATATATATATAATTTATATATATATAAATTTTCCTGTTTCTCTCATGTTACTTTGAGTTTCCTGAAACCAGAAACGTTTAACTAATATGTATAAGAAATATGTATGAAGAAATATTTTCAATCCAACTGGAGATTTTAAAAAGTGATTTGGAATGATGAAACTATTGCCATATTGCTGGCTTGTGTTGGGCTGTGTGCCAAAAGTGACTGTGATTTTGAATGAAAAATCCATGGTTTTATATACCTAAAAATAAATTGAGGAAATATGTGCTGTTTTATCAGACAATTGAGGACATAGAATATATTGGGGTATCCGTTAGGGTATGGGTTAGATTGCTGCCACAAAAGCACAACTTAACAATGGATTAGGTAAGATATAAGTTTATTTCTTTTTACTTAACCATCTGAAAGCAGAGAACTGGTAGGGCTGATAGAGTGTGTCTGTTATCCCCCATATATGGCTTACATTTCTGTGTTTAAAGTGGCTGTTTCCGATCCTGCTATCACATCTTCATCCTAGTCAGTGTGAAGGACAAAAGAAGAATGCCATTGCACATTACTTCATTTTGAGGGTATGACCTAGAGGTTGCACATAATACTTCTATTCTGATTGTATTGGCTAGAGCTTGATTGCAAGGGCACACCTGGTTGCAAAGGAATGTACAAAAATTAGCCTTTATTCAGGTGGTGATGTGCCCAGCTATAATCTGGGGTTCTGTTTTTAAAGGAGGAAGATGACAGTGGATATCAGGGGACATCTACTCATGTGTCTCACAAATGGGAAGACTGGAGTAACATAGGAGTAAGAGAGGGGAATTTAGATCAGGGACTTTTATTGATTCTACAGACCAATTTGAAGACAACAGGGTTTTATGATTTTGTCTAACAGTGGTGTGGTCTCTGGATTTGTGTGCCAGAGGCTGGAGTAAAGTTGGTAACCAGGTGGGAGGTTGTCTTAGTTGCTCAGGAATGACTAGGCTGATGGCCATGGAAATGGTGAGACAGGGCTGGACCTGAGGTATAATTTGAAAAGGTTATGGTAAGACTTGGGAGCAGGTCAAAATGCAGAGGAGAGGGGAGTTTCTGGGATGACTTCAAGGTTCTAGTTTGTGAAAGTAGAAGAGAGATGATTACACCGACCCAAACAGGAAAGTTGGGAGAGAAAACAAATTCTTGGTGAAGACACTGACTTTGATAGGCATCTTTTTGTGGCTGCTCTTGATCATGATTTAGGTGTGGGACAAAAAACAGGTTAGTACTTGGTCTATTCTTGAATTCCTGTGCTGATTCTGAACTCTCCCAATTTCTCTTTGATTTTTCCTGACTAAACACACTTAAAACCACAGTGGAAGCCAGAAATCTGGGAGAGTTTTGATATGAGAGGTGGAATGAGATTCACACAGTGTGCCCATCACTGGGCACATACTCTTCACCACTCTTCATTTTGTTATTTTTAGAAAATATGCAGAATGAATTAGCCTAAGTACTGGCAGAAAATGCACATTGGCTATGTTGATACCCAGTTTTTGCTCAAATCTCATTAAGCTCTGAAACCAGAGGTTTGTAATGTTAGGTGTTCCTCTTAGAAATTTTCTTTTTTATTAGAAACTTCCTTGGACTTACCTTTGAGGTCAGTCTAATCAAGCCACATATCAATGTAAGTTTTTCCCAACAATATCCAAGTGACAGTTATTGTGGTTGAGTAAATTATTGTTTTGCAAAAATTATTCAGATAGTTCTTCTAAATCCTTTGGGTTTCTAAATGTTGAAAGAAGTATGAAAAATTGCATTCAGTTAAACAACTAGTTATTTTCAAAACCTGAACGAAAAACCGGATGAACTTACTTTGTGATTGCTTAGTAAAGAAATAACGAGTCGTTTGCCTAAATGTAGTCTGGACTTACGTTTTCTACCTCTAAATTTGTTTGTATATGATGTGAAGACTAAGTCAATTTTCAGAGGAATGGCTGCCCAGAGAGATCCTGCATGAGTATTTTTGGCAGAAAAGGGGTAAATGAAAATGTTTAGGGAGATTTCCTTCCTTCTCTCTGTTATTCAAGCACTGTTGGGACATTTTGGTCTTTGTGGACGTTCACCACTTGAGGTTTGCTTGACATTTCTTTGTCCAGTTTCTCAACAATCTATTTAAAAATATAAGTGAACAAGTCCTTCCTTGCCACCG
This sequence comes from Lagenorhynchus albirostris, assembly GCF_949774975.1. Taxonomy (NCBI): domain Eukaryota; kingdom Metazoa; phylum Chordata; class Mammalia; order Artiodactyla; family Delphinidae; genus Lagenorhynchus; species Lagenorhynchus albirostris. Next base: position 33,687,000 of record NC_083107.1, on the reverse strand, counting down.
TGGGGAGGAAGGTGCATTGTTGTCTATTATGAAACATTTTCCTTTGTTGCAGAGGACTTTCTTTTCCTTCTCCCTTTTTATTCTACATTTCTTTGAATGATAGGTAGAGAAGATTCTTAACAAAGAACTTGGTTGGTGAGTTGATCCTATTTGAGTCAAGAGATTGATTTTTTGTATGAAAATCCTGTCCAAGAAGATTATACCTTACAAATAGAGACCAGTGGTTCTTCTGATTGAAAAAAAAAAATCTATGTACAATGTAGGCAGAGATGAAAAGACTGCTATATAAAGGCATAACTGTCTTTCTAAATTCAGTGACTGTTTCCTGCTTAATTTCCTTTTCCTTTTCAAAATAGTCATAGGTATCAGACAACATTTTGGGCTAATGGCCTGGAAAAATTCATTATAAAATCATTTTGGGGCTTCCCTGGTGGCTCAGTGGTTGAGAGTCCGCCTGCCGATGCAGGGGACACGGGTTCGTGCCCCGGTCCGGGAAGATCCCACATGCCGCGGAGCGGCTGGGCCCGTGAGCCATGGCCGCTGAGCCTGCGCGTCCGGAGCCTGTGCTCCACAGCGGGAGAGGCCACAACAGTGAGAGGCCCGCGTACCGCCAAAAAAAAAAAAAAAAAAAAAAAATCATTTTGAATTACTCAGGGAAAATGCAGAGCCTGAAAATCATTGCTTTCCGTTTTCCCCCATGAATTCCTCTTATTTTTGTCCATTGTGGACATTTCTCAAATTTGGAGCATTAATGAAAGGCTTTGAACTTGCTTCTCTTTTCCACAGTGGAGATCTGAGCCATTGATTTTGGATCAATTGGTTTCCCATCTCCAATAAAAGGAGAAGCAATAAGAATTTGACAAATTCCTTTTTGATAGTAGTAGTTTGGCTGTAAGGATTTTTCAGGTGGTAGCTTAAAAAAAATTAATGGTTACATGCGTGTACTAAAATAACATAGTAGAAATAATAGCCGGATGTAGAATTTAGTTCTTAAAAGAATGTGTTTTTTAGCTCTCATTCTATATATCAGGAAATGAATATGGCATATCACTTTACAAGTATTATGCATTTCAGAAGAGTAGTATTTAGCTTAAAACGTGAGCTTTCTTTGGAGTGAATGTATGTAGGTATATGTGTGCCTGCGAGCACACAGTAATGAAAAAAAAAATCTCTGATCTGAGTGGATATTGGTTATTCAGTTTCTGAGCATTTTATAGCGTTAGGAGCGTGTTCTGATGGGTAACACCAAATGAGGAGGAAAAGTAGCCCACTGATGGCCACCCAGAGGCCATCAGCTCATCTGCGATGTTGGGTTGGGTCTGACAAGAGCTAGCAAGGTGAAGCCCAGTGTACTCCATCAGCCGCATATGGGTGTGGGTATTTTTCATTCCTGGACAATTCCAGTTAAAGTTTGTAGCAGGCAGTACCAGCGTTTGCACATGTGAACTAACACATCGTTGGGGAGACTGGGAGAGCAATGTCCGTGGAGAACTCCCCTGGATTAGTGTGAGGCATATATACTTATATGAATATAAAGGGATGCACCTGGTCATATGTTTTTTGGGTTTTTTTTTGCGGTACGCGGGCCTCTCACTGCTGTGGCCTCTCCGTTGCGGAGCACAGGCTCCGGGCGCGCAGGCTCAGTGGCCATGGCTCACGGGCCTAGCCGCTCCGCGGCACGTGGGATCTTCCCGGACCGGGGCACGAACCCGTGTCCCCTGCATCGGCAGGCGGACTCTCAACCACTGCGCCACCAGGGAAGCCCTGGTCATATGTTTTTAAGCATATGTAACTATTCAGAAGTGACTTGCTATGAGTGTCACTATATCAGTTGCACGCACTTGCCAAAAGGTTCATGTTCGTACACATGACTCCTTTGTGTGGAGTCCGTAATGTGCTAGATCTGGCTCCTACTGGCATGGGAGCCCCTTGTTAGATTTTCAGAATATTTCCAAGCTGGTTATTAAAGACAGACATTAGTAAAAATCAAATTGTATAGGCTTATAATTAGATATGTTAAAAACAAAGGTAATAGGTACTCCAAGCTCATTCCTTTCTAATTAATTTACTACATTTTACTCTTGTCTATGCTCTTGAGGATACTTGAGACTGTTGTGTCTATATGGTGGAAGCATATATAGTATTGTGTGTTGTGCATCTCTTCCCCGCTGTGTTCAGTGGCATCCATTTAGTAACGTGAAATCAGGTGAACAAGAAACCCAGGACACACCCTCCCCCCTTTTTTTGAGGCTTTTGATGTATAAAAAAGATGAAAGGCCAAAATAGGTTAAAAAATCATGGTATGTTTTAAATATTAATCTGGAACAAAAGTACATTTTAATAAATAAAACAATATATTATGATTCTGCTATCTACAAGATAACTTTAAATTTTAAGAAAAAATGTTAATTCATAGTACACTAAAAGATGTGTCCTCCTGGACTTTAATCAGAGAAAAAGGTTAAGTTGTTCACTTTTAGTGGTCTTGGTTTCTGTCTGTGATGGTATCCACTCATTTGGAAATAAAAACAAAAGTCTGAAATTGAAGTCTTTTGTGAATGCCAGTCTGGTTCATTTGGTACTTCTGGTCACTACCTCAGGAGGCCTTGCCTTATAAGATCTGATTCTTCATTTCTAAAGTGACTGTAATAGTAATAATGACATTCACTGTATAAAGCTGTAATGAAAATTCAGTAAGATCATGTATAGAAATCACAGTGACTGTTCAAGTCATCTACAAATTGTAGTTATTAGAAATCATCATCGTCATTATGATCATAGCTTTATTGAGTAGTTAATAAAGACAGGTCCCCCTTCTGTCAGGACCTGTCCTAAGAATTTTGCATATATTATCTCATTTAAACCTCGAACAGCCCCCTAAAACAGAAAGAATATTAGCCTCCTCTTAACAGATGAGGAAACAGAATGGTTTAGTCACTTGCCTGAAGTCATAGGGCTAGTATGTGGGGAGTTGGAATTTGAACCCAGCTTTGACTCCAAAGTCCATGTTCATATATCTCAACACTTTCTACTTATTCCTTCATTATCCCTCACAAGGCATATAGTAGGTGTTTAATAAGAAAAAAATTTTAAATTAATTCATTTATGTTTGGCCGCATTGGGCCTTCTTTGCTGCACATGGGCTTTCTCTAGTTACGGCGAGCGGGGGCTACTCTTCGTTGCAATGCACGGGCTTCTCACTGTGGTGGCTTCTTGTTGCGGAGCATGGGTTCTGGGCACCCGGGCTTCGGTAGTTGTGGCACGTGGGCTCAGTAGTTGTGGCTTGCAGGCTCTAGAACGCAGGTTCAGTAGTTGTGGCTCATGGGCTTAGTTGTTTTGTGGCATGTGGGATCTTCCCGGACCAGGGCTTGAACCCATGTCTCCTGCATTGGCAGGCAGGTTCTTAACCACTGCACCACCAGGGAAGTCCCTAAGAAATGTTTTGATAACATTGTTTATGGTGCTTTTTTCTAAGCTGGTCAGCCTCATTTCTTAGCTGTAGGTCACCACGGGTTCAAAGAGAATAAATACCTGCTCAAAGGGAGAAATCTCAGACTGCTCTGCAAGTAGTTTACTAAAAAAATCCATATATATGTATATATATTTTTCTTTTTAAGGGCATTTTTTCGTGTCTTTATTTGTTATGCAATTAAGAGAAGTTTTGTTTTAGTGTCTTGTATATGTGTTTATGAACTTCTCCCAATGAGGCTCTATAATGTAGCACATGGAGACTGTTCCCCTCTAGTATGATTTACCTTACAAATATCTGAAAATTCTTCCAGGAGAAGATTAAATTGTTTAGCTCAATATTTAATCTGTTACTTCCTTTCTAAAGACACCCCATGGACTTTGTCATGCATTTGGCTGATACGAGGGGTATCGATCAGTCATAAAGCAAAAAAAAAAGCAGGAGAATGGCCAGCCTAGCCTCTCCCATTCCCATCTTATAATTAAATTTTGATTTGAGCTGCTTTTGATTAATCTTCTTATTTGTGAGTGTGTGAATTTGAGACGACTGCTAAGTTTCTAAAGTTGCTGGGCATTGGTCTCTGGTGGATGGCTCAGCTAAAGAACAGTATGATTGCATTTTTATGGTTTTCAGATATTTAATAGCTTCTTCGTGTCATTTTCTGAATGACTGAATACGGTTCAGCCCTTTGGGAGCAGCGGAGCGCCGCATCCGAGAGCTGGGAAGATGACTGAGGTCTGTGTACTTGACTGATTGCCTTAGTCTTAATTGTTCTCTTAATTAGCTGCAGTAGCAACTGCATCTGGGGAGAGATCATGGTATCGGTAAACACTTCCACCTTGGAGCTCAGAGTGATGCCTTTTGGAGTCCTGACAGTGAGCAGCTCATGGGCTGGGCTGGTCTCTCCTCAGGGTCGGGGACCTGCCAAATTGGCAGCTCCCAAGGCCGTAATGCCCCCTCATGTGATCTGTCACTCTGGCCCCTGAGAAGCAGGCCTCCAACTGTTTGTGCTTAAGCAAATTAAGTTTTAATATGCAAAAAGCTGGCTTTATTTGGCTGAGTGGACTAACGTGAAAACAAAAGGATGAGAGGCCCAGAGAAGGCGCCTTGCTAGGAAGGCGGTCTTGGGAGCAGGAGGCCCAGGAAAGGGCTGCTGTCAGGAGGGCGGCGCCTCCTAGCAATTCGGGTTTTTTCAGGAAGGAGTCAGGTTCAGCTCAGCTCGTCTCTGAGGTGTGACTTAGTCCCCGAAACCTGGCCTCGCCTTGTTTCTATAACCTACCTGGCATTTCTCTTTTTCTTTTGTATTTCTCCACTGAGGTGTTGCACTGAGACATGAAACTTAACCGCTAACCATCCTTTCCCCCTAAATAGGAGAGAGTTCATCTAATTTGAGGGGTTTGGGACCTGAAGAGTGAAAACTACAGGAGGTGACTCAGCTTGTTCTTTTTATGGGTGACAGCGCATTAGTGTCGTGCTGACCCAACTGAAGTATTTCAGAGCTGGTAGAACCTGTTCAGACTCACATTCATGTACAGAATGGAAAGGAAAACAGGTGCTTAGGTGGCCAAATTGCAAGCTCAGCACTTAATACGTATTTCAAAGGGTTACATAAAATGGTAAGAAATTGGCATGGAGGTGTAGTGTGATCATAAAAATGAGGTGAACCAATTTTCTGTATTTTGCAAGTAAATAATAGAGAAATCACTAGTATACGGCTGAAGGGCACAGCATGAATCTGTGAACTCTCAGGCAAATCATTTTCCTTTGTGCAGAATTCCGCTTTGACATAAACAGGTAGATGCTATCTACTCCAAATACTTGTCATGAAGCTCAAATAAGATGACAGTAACGAACTTGTTTTGAAAGTAAAAGGCATTATTCAAAACAGGCTTTAGATAATTGTGATTATCTACATTTTGTAGTCAAATTGCAAAATTCTCATGGCCACAGGTATATTTTTAAATAAGAATGTGGCTCAGATGTGGTGGCATTTTCTGGCTATCTCTTACCTTACTCTTAACTTAAACTGTCTTTTTTTCCCCACCGAGCAAACCCCACTTAAAAAAACAACTGTAAGTTCAGCCCTCTGCCTGTTTTTGTCAATAAAGTTTTATTGGGACCCACCCACATTCATTTATTTACATGTTATCCATGACTGCTTTGTTCTACAACAGCAGAGTTGATTAGTTGCAACACAAATTGTGACAGAGACCATATGACCTACAAAGCTTAAATGACCTGTCCAAATGCATTTGAACTCCACAATAAGTTCTGTTGTTCTTTCTGGCAGAGTGCTGTGCTTTAACCCTTTAAGGCATTACTTTTGCACTGAGGACTGTCCAGCAGGGTGTGCATAAATATTAGGCTTTTGGTTTTCACCAGAGACAAGGATGCAGCCTCCCTGGAGGGCTTGTGTGTGCAGGGGATGCACACCTTCAGAGATAGGACTTTGCAGGCCTATCCTCAGCCAGGCTTCTCTCAGTATCCGATTCCCGTAAAGTGGATTCTAACTTGTGTCTGATTCTTCTTTAAGCCGATGCCAGTGCTACTCGCTTGGAAAAACATATGCCAGTGCTAGGGGAGGAGATTCTGAAAGCCTTCAGTCATGCGCATAGTTGCAAGGCTGCCTCTGCAAGGGCACCATCAGAATCCCCGGGCTGTCAGGTGTTTCCTTACCGTTGAGTGCAATTCTTTTTGGCATCTTCGAGAAGAAAGGGAGAAAATACCTCAATACAACTGAAAAATCCAAAAATTATGTATTCATGAAAACAGATAAGAACAAAGTCAGTACAGTTCTAACCAGTTTTCCCTATTCTGTCATCTCTCCCCTTCCCAGGCCCTAGATCTTCATCTATCTGTAGTGTTGAAAAAAAAAAAACTCATTCTCACTTTACTTTTACTTCAGTGTAGGTAATAACTGATGCATTGCTCTCTTTTTCTCTCTCTCCACTCCCCCAAATAGACCTTTGTGTTCTTCTGATAAAAGAAATGAAAAAGGCAAAAGTAAGTCATAGGTTTTGATATTAAGTCCCTACCTTATTTTGCTCTTTCCTATCTCTTCTCTTACAGATAGGAAGGCAGAAATCCAATAAAAATAAAAAAGTAGAAGAGGAGAAAGGACAACTATGGTAATACAAAGATGAATTTGAGCCAGGTAGTGTTGGTACTTAATCTATTCAGGGTTGCAGTCTGTTAGTGGTTTTGGTTTTTGCTTTAGAGGGGCAAAAAGGAAATCTTAAGCTCCCATCTGGAAAATGAAACTTCCGCCTGTCAAAATAAAACTAGCAGGAGAACTAATCAAGCCTCCACACTCTGGAAGATACTCAGCCCAGTAAGCCTTTGGTGGTTCCTGGCCTCCACAAAGAGAAGGATCAGATGATACAAGAGTTGGTCTGTGGCTTGGAATATAAACTTGGGGGGAACTAGTTTGCTGAATTTAGGACTCTGGATTCAAGTTCAGTGCTCTGTTCTATGACACCTATTGATATGTTAATATACTGACCCTAAAAACTCATGCCTTGAGAGATGAACTAGACACTGAATTTGCAAAATGCATCTTGTAGAAGAATGATGTGCCCGAGTCATTTCCAGTAACTCAGGTCTGTAACAGAGGCAGGAAGATTGGAGAAACCTGTGGAGGACACAAGGCAAAGATGCTTTGTAGTTTACCTGTCAGGTGTGGATACTGCAAATGGATTGAGTTCTCTGTCTGGAAGAAAGTGCTTTTCCATTGTGACATGGAAAACATTCTGTCTTGGTACAGCATTTTCACTGTGCATCATGTCCACTCCCCCCACTCTCCAAATATGTACACCTTCCTGTGTGGTCTGGAGATGGCAGGCATGATCACTCATAATTTACAGATGAGAGAGGAGTGACCCCAAGAGGGCAAGAGAACAGGTAGGGAGAGCAGATCTGGGACTTGAACTTAGCTTTCTGATTCCAACCCTTCCAATCTTTCTGCTACATAAACTCTGATGAAGGAGAAATTGAAAGCAACTGATGTTGACTCTCAGATCTTAACCTGCAAAGAAAGCATATAGGCTCCCATGTGAATACTAGTTGAGGTTCAGTCCGTGAAATGTAAAGAAATAGTTTAACTTTGACCACCATCCAGCCTACAAATTCATGGAGCTCTGAAGGGGGCGGGTAGGTAGAAGACCAGTGCATTTGGATTAAACCATTGCAATTCCTTGGCTCAGCCACAGAATGTCAAAATGTCATCTTTACATCATGTAGCTTTCTGGATAACAGCATTTCCTAGTGGGCAGAAAAAGAGGGATTTTCTTAAAGAAGCCACTTTACAAGCACAGAATTATCTCAGGCAGTGTTTGAGTTAAAGCAGTTCCCAAGTTATAGAAATCATTGATATTTAAAAAAAAAAATCTCCTTTCTTCTCTTCTGCCTATTTTTTCCACATTATTGTTATTATTTGCAGTGTTTACCGCTTTTCTGAATTTCTTCTTTAGCATACAGTTTTTTTTTTTTTTTTTTTTTTTTTGCGGTACACAGGCCTCTTACTGTTGTGGCCTCTCCTGTTGTGGAGCACAGGCTCCGGACGCGCAGGCTCAGCGGCCATGGCTCATGGGCCCAGCCGCTCTGCGGCATGTGGGATCCTCCTGGACCGGGGCACAAACCCGCGTCCCCTGCATCGGCAGGCGGACTCTCAACCACTGCGCCACCAGGGAAGCCCTAGCATACAGTTTTATAAACTACACATTTTTATTTTAAAAAGTCTGAAACTTTATATTTTATTTAACCAGCTTAAAGATTCAAGTTTAGAAATTCTTCTTTTTTTGAGTGAAAGATTCTTTAAATTCTGTAGTGCTTTAGTCTTTAAAATCTTCACACACCTGATTTCACATAATCCCATAATAACCTTTTTTTACCTCTACCCCTATATTGCCCCTCCCTCCTTCCCTCTCCCCACTGGTAACCACTAGTTTGTTTACTGTATCTATGAGTCTGCTTCTTTTCTGTTCTATTCACTAGATGGTTATATTTTTTAGATTCCACATGTGATACCATACAGTGTTTGTCTTTCTCTGACTTATTTCATGTAGCATAATGCCCTCCAAGTTGATCCATGTTGTAGCAAATGGCATTATTTAATTCTTTTTTATGGCTGAGTAGTATTCCACTGTGTGTGTGTGTGTGTGTGTGTGTGTGTGTATGTGTGTGTGTGTGTATATGTGTGTGTGTGTATACCACATCTTCTTTATCCATTCATCTATTGTTGGACACTTGGATTGCTACCATACCTTAAGTACCTAATACTGAAGATCCCATATTTATAGAAGGCTCTTCATAAAAGAAAGTAAAAACTTAGCTATATTAATGGTTTGGGTGTAATGAATTTCTAAAGACTGAAAATTGAAGCCCTACCTTGTGGGGAAGAGATTGTGGAGAGAAGCCAGCTGGTATTGGAGAGTGAGTATGCATGGAAAAGACAGTAACAGGAGGATCCCTGATGGGGATGATGGAGATAAATGCACAGGTTAACGCCAGAGATTAGTGGAATGGTCAGCCACCCAGCTATTCAAACAACAAGTTTGAGTTTCTTTGTGTTTAAACAGTCCTGTAGTTACCATCTTTCTGAAAACATTATACTGCCTTTTGAAGGGGGAATCAAAAAGTCATCAAGTCATAGGGATTTGTTGACCTCAGAAGTGCTGGGGGGCCCTGGGACTGCTGGAAGCATCCTGGGCATTTGACACCCTGGATAAGATGACTGTAATCTGCCCCTTGTTCTCTTTTTTATTTTAATCTGTGCTGTTGGTTGGGAGGAAAAGGAGCCCAGTGGCAAAGTTTGCCCTTCTAGGAAGTGCAGACCATGGTGGGCGTGTCATTTCCTGGCAAATATTTATCATTTCTTCATTAGTTCTGTTTGGAGCACACTTCACTCAGTAGCTGCTCAGATTAAGAAAATCCTCTAGAGTCCTTGGTACCCATGGCCTTTCATTACTCATGCTTCTTTTTGGATGTGCTTTGTTCGTTTTGTAGTTGGACTCTTAATTCATCAATAGCTCTGGCCAATAGCTGTTAATTATCACTTTGTCCTCCTCTTCCCATAGCAATTATTAATTAGACTGCTCAGAGGGTCATAATGAGAAATTAAAGGCTGTGATAATATTTAGGAAGCAGCATTCCTTGGTCTTGCAGGTCGACATTCTGTTCCAAAGGCAAAACAGGGTTCATTGTTTAATTCACAAACATTTACTGAGCCCCCTATAGGTAGAAGGCCCCATACTAAGTGGCTCATGCTCTAGGGAAGAACTTCAGATCATGGTGTGCATTGTGTTTTGATCCAACTCTTAATTCCTATTGCTTTTCCTCTTTTCAACCTGTGCCATTCCATGGAGGATCAGGCCCAACTTTCCTTCTCCCTCCATTATCTACTGTTCCTTCCCACAACCTTAAGAACATTTGGCTTAACTGCTCCTCTTCAGAGTTCCTATGATAACCTTGTATAAGCCTTTGTCATAGAATCAATATTTTATCGTCATTTTTAAAAACACCTCAGCTGAGGGGGACCTTCAAGATGGCGGAGGAGTAAGACGTGGAGATCACCTTCCTCCCCACAAATACAACAAATATACATATACATGTGGAACAGCTCCTACAGAACACCTACTGAACGCTGGCAGAAGACCTCAGACCTCCCAAAAGGCAAGAAACTTCCCACGTACCTGGGTAGGGCAAAAGAAAAAAAAAAAACTGAGACAAAAGAATAGGGATGGGACCTGCACCTCTGTGAGGGAGCTGTGAAGGAGGAAAACTGTCCACACATTAGGAAGCCCCTTCACTAGAGGAGACGCAGTGGGGGGGGGCATGGGGGAAGCTTTGGAGCCACAGAGGAGAGCGCAGTAACAGGTGTGCAGAGGGCAAAGCGGAGAGATTCCTGCACAGAGTGCCAGCCAGCACTCACCAGCCTGAGAGGCTTGTCTGCTCACCTACTGGGATGGTTGGGCGCTGGGAGCTGAGGCTTGGGCTTCGGAGGTCAGATCCCAGGGAGAGGACTGGGGTTGGCTGTGTGAAGACAGCCTGAAGGGAGCTAGTGTGCCACAGCACGCTGGGAGGGAGTCCGGGAAAAAGTCTGGACCTGCCAGAGAGTAGGAGACCATTGTTTTGGGGTGAACGAGGAGAGGGGATTCAGAGAACCACCTAAATGAGCTCCAGAGACGGCCATGAGCCATGGCTATCAGCACGGACACCAGAGATGGGCATGAAATGGTAAGGCTGCTGCTGCTGCCACCAAGAAGCCTGTGTGCGAGCACAGGTCACTCTCCACACCTCCCCCCATGGGATCCTGTGCAGGCTGCCACTGCCAGGGTCCCGTGATCCAGGGACAACTTCCCCAGGAGAACACACAGCGTGCCTCAGGCGATTGCAACATCATACCAGCCTCTGCTGCTGCAAGCTCGCCCCGCATTCCATACCCCTCCCTCCCCCTGGCCTGAGTGAGCCAGAGGCCTCTAATCAGCCGCTCCTGTAACCCCCTCCTGTTTGGGCGAAGAACAGACACCAGAGGGCGAGCTACACGCAGAGGCAGGGCCAAATCCAAAGCTCAACCCCGGGAGCTGTGCGAGCAAAGAAGAGAAAGGGAAATTTCTCCATGCAGCCTCAGGAGCAGTGGATTAAATCTCCACAATCAACTTGATGTACCCTGCACTTGTGGAATACCTGAATAGACAACAAATTATCCCAAAATTTAGGCGGTGGACTTTGGGGGCAACTGTAGACTTGGGGTTTACTTTCTGTATCTAATTTGTTTCTGTGTCTAATTTGTTTCAGGTTTTATGCTTATCTTAGTTTAGTATTTAGAGCTTATTATCATTGGTAGATTTGTTTATTGATTTGGTTGCTCTCTTCCTTTTTTTAATATATATATATAATTTTTTTTCTTTTTCTCTTTTTGTGAGTGTGTATGTGTATGCATCTTGTGTGAGTTTGTCTGTATAGGTTTGCTTTTACCATTTGTCCTAGGGTTCTGTCTTTTTTTTTAGTATAGTTTTCAGTACTTGTTATCATTGGTGGATTTGTATACTGGTTTGGTTGTGCTCTTCTTACTTTCTTTATATTTGTATTACTTTTTAATTTTTTTTTTTTTTTTTGCGGTATGCGGGCCTCTCACTGTTGTGGCCTCTCCCATTGCGGAGCACAGGCTCCGGATGCACAGGCTCAGCAGCCATGGCTCACAGGCCCAGCTGCTCCACGGCATGTGGGATCTTCCTGGACTGGGGCACGAACCCATGTCCCCTGCATCGGCAGGCGGACTCTCAACCACTGCGCCACCAGGGAAGCCCTAATGTTTTTCTTCTAATAATTTTTTTTAACTTTTATTTTAATAACTTTATTTATTTATTTATTTTTCTTTCTTTTTTTCTCCCTTTTCTTCTGAGCCGTGTGGCTGACAGGGGATTGGTGCTCTGGCCGGGTGTCAGGTCTTAGCCTTTGAGGTGGGTGAGCTGAGTTTAGGACATTGGTCCACCAGAGACCTCCCAGCCACCTGTGATATCAAATGGTGAAAGTTCTCCCAGACATCTCCATCTCAATGCTAAGATCCAGCTCCACTCAACAACCAGCAAGTTTCAGTGCTGGACCTCCTATGCCAAACAACTAGCAAGACAGGAACACAACCCCACCAATTCTAAAAGAGGCTCCCTAAAATCATAATGAGTTCACAGACTCCCCAAAACACACCACCAGACAGGGTTCTACCCACAAGAAAGTCAAGATCCAGCCCCACCCACCAGAACACAGACACCAGTTCCCTCCACCAGGAAACCTACACAAGCCACTGAACCAACCTTAGCCACTAGTGGCAGACACCAAAAACATCAGGAACTACGACTTGCAGCCAGTGAAAAGGAGACCCCAAACACACTAAGTTAAGCAAAAGGTAAGACAGAGAAATACACAGCAGATGAAGGAGCAAGGTAAAAACCCACCACACCAAACAAATGAAGAGGAAATAGGCAGTCTACCTGAAAAAGAATTCAGAGTAATGATAGTAAAGATGATCCAAACTCTTGGAAATAGAATGGAGAAAATACAAGAAACGTTTAACAAGGACCTAGAAGAACTAAAGAGCAAACAAACAATGATGAACAACAAAATAAATGAAATTTAAAATTCTCTAGAAAGAATCAATAGCAGAATAACTGAGGCAGAAGAATGGATAAGTGACCTGGAAATAAAATAGTGGAAATAACTACTGTAGAATAAAGAAAAAAGAATGAAAAGAATTGAGGACAGTCTCAGAGACCTCTGGGACAACATTAAACACACCAACATTAGAATTATTGGGGTCCCAGAAGAAGAAGAGAAAAAGAAAGGGACTGAGAAAATATTTGAAGAGATTATAGTTGAAAACTTCCCTAATAAGGGAAAGGAAATAGTCAATCAAGTCCAGGAAGTGCAGAGTCCTATACAGGATAAATCCAGGGAGAAACATGCCAAGACACATATTAATCAAAATTTAAAAAAAAAAATTCAAAGAAAAAATATTAAAATAGCAAGGGAAAAGCAACAAATAACATGCAACAGAATCCCCATAAGGTTATCTGATTTTTCAGCATAAACTCGGCAGGCCAGAGGGGAGTGGCAGGATATATTTAAAGTGATGAAAGGGAAAAACCTACAACCAAGAATATTCCAGCCAGCAAGGATCTAATTCAGAATTGATGGAGAAATCAGAAGCTTTACAGACAAGCAAAAGCTAAGAGAATTCAGCACCACCAAACCAGTTTTACAACAAATGCTAAAGAAACTTCTCTAGGCAAGGAAACACAAGAGAAGGAAAAGACCTACAATAACAAACCCAAAACAGTTAACAAAATGGGAATAGGAACATACATATCAATAACTACCTTAAGTGTAAATGGATTAAATGCTCCAACCAGAAGATGTGGACTGGCTGAATGGATACAAAAGCGAGACCCATATATATCCTGTCTACAAGAGACCCACTTCAGACCTAGGGACACATACAGACTGACAGTGAGGGGATGGAAAAAGATACTTCATGCAAATGGAAATCAAAAGAAACCTGGAGTAGCAATTCTCATATCAGAAAAAATAGACTTTAAAATAAAGACTGTTACAAGAGACAAGAATGCTACATAATGCTCAAGGGATCAATCCAGGAAGAAGATATAACAATTGTAAATATTTATGCACCCAACATAGGAGCACCTCACTACATAAGGCAAATGCTACCAGCCATAAAAGGGGAAATCAACAGTAACACAATAACAGTAGGGGACTTTAACATCCCACTTTCACCAATGGACAGATCATCCAAAATGAAAATAAATAAGGAAACACAAGCTTTAAATGACACATTCAACAAGATGGACTTAATTGATATTTATAGGACATTCCAACCAAAAACAACACAGTACATTTTCTTCTCGTGGAATATTCTCCAGGGTAGATCATATCTTGGATCACAAATCAAGCCTCGGTAAGTTTAAGAAAATTGAAATCGTATCAAGTATCTTTTCCAACCACAACGCTATGAGACTAGATATCAATTACAGGAAAAAATCTGTAAAAATACAAACATAACGGAAGCTAAACAATACACTATTAAATAACCAAGAGATCACTGAAGAAATAAAAGAGGAAATCAAAAAATACCTAGAAACAAATGACAGTGAAAACACATGACCCAAAACCTATGGGATGCAGAAAAAGCAGTTCTAAGAGGGAAGTTTATAGCAATACAATCCTACCTCAAGAAACATCTCAAATAAACAACCTAACCTTACCCCTAAAGCAATTAGAGAAAGAAAAACAAAAAATCCCCAAAGTTAGCAGAACAAAAGATATCATAAAGATGAGATCAGAAATAAATGAAAAAGGAATGAAGGAAATGATAGCAAAGATCAAAAAAACTAAAAACTGAGAAGATAAACAAAATTTTGAGAAGATAAACAAAATTGATAAACGATTAGCCAGACTCATCAAGGAAAAAAAAAAGGGAGAAGATTCAAATCAATAGAATTAGAAATGAAAAAGAAGTAACAACTGACACTGCAGAAATACTAAGGCTCATGAGAGATTACTACAAGCAAATATATGCCAATAAAATAGACAGCCTCGGGGCTTTGCTGGTGGCGCAGTGGTTGAGAGTCTGCCTGCTGATGCAGGGGACACGGGTTCATGCCCTGGTCTGGGAAGATCCCATGCCGCAGAGCGGGTGGGCCTGTGAGCCATGGCCGCTGAGCCTGTGCCTCCAGAGCCTGTGCTCTGCAACGGGAGAGGCCACAACAGTGAGAGGCCCGCGTAACGCAAAAAAAAAAAAAAGGACAACCTGGAAGAAATGGACAACTTCATAGAAATGCACAACCTTCTGAGACTGAACCAGGAAGAAATGGAAAATATGAACAGACCAGTCACAAGCACTGAAATTGGAACTCTGATTAAAAATCTTCCAACAAACAAAAGCCCAGGACCAGATGGCTTCACAGACAAATTCTATCAAACATTTAGAGAAGAGCTAACACCTATCTTTCTCAAACTCTTCCAAAATATAGCAGAGGGAGGAACACTCCCAAACTCATTCTATGAGGCCACCATCACCCTGATACCAAAACCAGACAAAGATGTCACAAAAAAAGAAAACTACAGGCCAATATTACTGATGAACATAGATGCAAAAATCCTTAACAAAATACTAGCAAACAGAATCCAACAGCACATTAAACGAATCATACACCATGATGAAGTGGGGTTTATCCCAGGAATGCAAGGATTCTTCAGTATATCCAAATCAATCAGTGTGATTCACCATATTAACAAACTGAAGGTGAGAAACCATATGGTCATCTCAATAGATGCAGAAAAAGCTTTCAACAAAATTCAACACACATTTATTATAAAAACCCTCCAGAAAGTAGGCATAGAGGGAACTTACCTCAACATAATAAAGGCCATATATGACAAACCCACAGCCAACATTGTTCTCAATGGTGAAAAACTGAAACCATTTCCACTAAGATCAGGAACAAGACAAGGTTGCCCACTCTCACCACTGTTATTCAGCATAGTTTTGGAAGTTTTAGCCACAGCAGTCAGAGAAGAAACAGAAAGAAAAGGAATCCAAATCGGAAAAGAAGAAGTAAAATGGTCACTGTTTGCAGGTGACATGATACTATACATAGAGAATCCAAAAGATGCTACCAGAAAACTACTAGAGCTAATCAATGAATTTGGTAAAGTAGTAGCATACAAAATTAATGTACAGAAATCTCTTGCATTCCTATACACTAATGATGAAAAATCTGAAAGAGAAATTAAGGAAACACTCCCATTTACCATTGCAACAAAAAGAATAAAATGTCTAGGAATAAACCTACCTAAGGAGACAAAAGACCTGTATGCAGAATACTATAAGACACTGATGAAAGAAATTAAAGATGATACAAACAGAGGGAGAGATATACCATGTTCTTGAATTGGAAGAATCAGCATTGTGAAAATCACTGCTACCCAAAGCAATCTACAGATTCAGTGCAATCCGTATCAAACTACCAATGGCATTTTTCTCAGAAGTAGAACAAAAAATTTCACCATCTGCATGGAAACACAAAAGACCCTGAATAGCCAAAGCAATCTTGAGAAAGAAAAACGGAGCTGGAGGAATCAGGCTCCCTGACTTCAGACTATACTACAAAGCTACAGTAATCAAGACAGTATGGTACTGGCACAAAAACAGAAATATTGATCAATGGAGCAGGAGAGAAAGACCAGAGATAAATGCATGCACATATGGTCACCTTATCTTTGATAAAGAAGGCAAGAATATACAATGGAGAAAAGACAGCCTCTTCAATACGTGGTTCTGGGAAAACTGGACAGCTACATGTAAAAGAATGAGATTAGAACACTCTCTAACAGCATATGCAAAAATAAACGCAAAATGGATTAAAGACCTAAATGAAAGGCCAGACACCATAAAACTCTTAGAGGAAAACATTGGCAGAACAGTCTATAACATCAATCACATCAAGATCCTTTTTGACCCACCTCCTAGAGAAATGGAAATAAAAACAAAAATAAACAAATGGGACCTAATGAAACTTGAAAGCTTTTGCACAGCAAAGGAAACCATAAACAAGACAAAAACACAACCCTCCGAATTGGAGAAAGTATTTGCAAATGAAGCAACTGACAAAGGATTAATCTCCAAAATATACAAGCAGCTCATGCAGCTCAATATCAAGAAAACAAACAACCCAATCCAAAAATGGGCAGAAGACGTAATAGACGTTTCTCAAAGAAGATATACAGATTGCAAAAAAACACATGAAAGGATGTTCAACATACTAATCATTAGAGAAATGCAAATCAAAACTACAATGAGGTATCACCTCACACTGCTCAGAATGGCCATCATCAAAAAGTCTATAAACAATAAATGCTGGAGAGGGTGTGGAGAAAAGGGAACCCTCTTGCACTGTTGGTGGGAATGTAAATTGAGACAGCTGCTATAGAGAACAGTATGGAGGTTCTTTGAAAAACTTAGAACTACCATATGACCCAGCAATCCCACTACTGGACATATACCCTGAGAAAACCATAATTCAAAAGGAATTTTTTACCACAGTGTTCATTGCAGTTGTATTTACTATAGCCAGGACATGGAAGCAACCTAAGTGTCCCTCGAGAGATGAATGGATAAAGAAGATGTGGCACATATATACAATGGAATATTACTCAGCCATAAAAAGGAATGAAATTGGGTCATTTGTAATGATGTGGATGGACCTAGAGACTGTCATACAGAGTGCAGTAAGTCAGAAAGAGAAAAACCAATATTGTATATTAATGCATATATGTGGAATCTGAAAAAATTGATATAGACGATCTTATTTACAAAGCAGAAATAGAGACACACATGTAGAGAACAAAGGTATGGAACAAGGGAGAAAGGAGGGTGGGATGAATTGGGAGATTGGGATTGACACATATACGCTATTGATACTATGTATAAAATAGATAACTAATGAGAACCTACTGTATAGGGAACTCTACTCATTGCTCTGTGTTGACCTAAATGGGAAGGAAATCCGGAACAGAGGGGATATATGTATACATATAGGTGATTCAGTTTGCTGTACAGTAGAAACTAACACAACATTGTAAAGCAACTATACTGCAATATAAATTAAAAACATAATTTGAAAGAAACTTTGGTTGTGCGGAGAATAGACAGCTGGTGGGTGGCAGGATGTAGTTCTGGATACAGGCTCTTCTGCAGTGTGGAGAAGAGCTAGAAAGATGAGTGTCACCCATACTGTAAAAGCAGTAGATGCCAGTGGACATCTGTCGTTTTTGCCACGCAGTATCTATTCACCTTTCTTTCCGTAAAGAACTGTGATTATCCTCTTGAGAACTGTCACTCCACAAACCTCAGCTTATAAAGTTTGAGTGGTGTTGCCTCCACCATAGACTGTGTGTGTGTTGGAGGGGGGGGAAGGGTGAGAGAGGCTTGGCCAGCAATATATCCCATCTCTGGCCACTGAGATGGTCCAGTGAGAGTCAAACCCAAGATTTTCATTCTGTTATTTTGGAAAATAATTACCCATTTCTCCTGGGTTTGTGGTTATGAGAATGTAAGCTGGAGAAGGTCACCATGATGAAAGAGATTACCGGGAGTCAGGTCCACATAGGTGAGAGCAGATACCAGCAATGGACAGACTCAACATCCTTTGGGGAATAGAGCCAGGTATACTCTCTATATCTCAACTATTCAGCCAACACATATCCTTTTTGTTTAACCCGGTTTCAGTTGTCATTTTTTCTATCACTTGCAATCAAGGTGTCCTGATTAACCTAACAACTAGAGAAAACATGCCTGGGTTTGAGATCAGAAGACCTGAGCTTAATCTCTACCTCTGTCACTAATTGGCCATTTACTTCACTTCCCTGAGCCTCGGTTTCTTTATCTGTAAAATGCAGTAAATGATGCCTGTATCGCAGGTGTGTTTGTCAGCATTCTTCATAGTAAGCAGCCAAAAGTGACTCAAGCGGAAAAGGAATTCATTGGAAAGATATCAGATAACTCAGAATTGAGGAGAAGGCTGAGGAGACAGGATTGGAAAATGGGCAGAGACCAAGGGAAGCTGAACAGCCAGAATGTCAGCAAAGATGCAGCTGAAGGAACAGTCCTGTTAGGATGCTGCCACCTCTGGATGCACCACTGTGTGACACTCCAGCTGTGGGATACTGCGTGGCTCTCAGCTCCATTCCTCTTGGCACTCCCTCCACATTTAAGCCTGTTTGGGGCTGGACATTCTATTGGGCGAAACGGTGGAAGGTTTTCGGAAGGGAAGAGGGCTTGGATGTTAAGCCACCTAACATGATGGCAGACGTTCATGACAAAAGAGCCGCTGAGAGAATTGCATAATGTCATGGCTGTAGAGGTCCATTGCTGTGCTCAATCGGTGTTCATTTTTCTTTCCCTTCTTCACATTTCTGCTCAGGGCTGACTCTACCAATCCTGTAAGTCTCTCTGTCTTCAGAGAACCAGCTCTGACAAAGCCCCAGATCTAACAGGCCTGAGTAGACTGGACAGCAGGTTCCTGCCTCTGTACACTAAAGTATTCAGTGACTTTTCCTGTCACTGGGAACCTCTCTATTCTGCTGAGTTTGCCCAGTTTGTCTTTGCTAAATGGTTAGGTTCCTGAGGACATGGTCAGCATCTATTACATCATCTCCCTAAAAGTGCTCAGGACACACTCAAGCACACAGTAGGTGCTCTTTGGGTCAGTGTTTATTTAATGATTGGTCCCAAATTAGGATTGACTGGATGACCATTCCAGGAAAACCATGGGTTGGAATGTATTCCTAGTGCCAAGAACTGTGCCTTGAATATAGGTACCTGTTGAATGGATGGGTGGACAGTAGTGGCAGAGTAGGCAACATCCACTACCCTACTGTGGTCCTTCCTGTAAGTGAGATCTTGTACTGAGCCACTTGTTATATATCTCACACATTGCCACCAGGTCAGTGTAAATGATATTAGTGATGGTTTACTGGGCTCTGCATAATCTCAGGTAAGAGACAGAGGTGTACACTGGAGAATTGAATCCCTCTTTGAGGTGTGGGCATGTGGGGTAGGCAGGCCATCCAACAACAGTAGCCGTCTAGGAAGACCTCTTACGTGCTGGGAACTGATGTACAAATATGATGGAAATATAGGCTGTGCCTTTGAGGAACTCAGAATCTAGTGAGCTCGCAAAACATGGCTTCTTAGATGCTTTGAAATTAGTCTTCAGCACAGAGTGTATCCTTGGGAAGCATTAAATAAGAGGAGGACACATTCATGTATTGACGACACCATTTGTGTGTCTGGGTGGATTTTAAGTTCTGGAGGATTTTCTTGGAGAAAGGAGATCTTAACATTCCTTTTTTATAATTCAGGTCAGAGGCTTCTCAGCGTAGTCTCCTCTCTCCAGATGTTTCTAGCATCTCTCATGACAGCTTACTGCCACAGTTCTAGGACTTAATCTTGCCCAAGCCTTTTTACTATCACAAATTGGTAACTCCTCTGAGTGTGTCGTGTGTGTGTGTGTGTGTTTGTGTGTGTGTTTGCATGTGCACGTGCATTTGGTCCTGTGTGAAGACAACGATGTACTGGGAGAGTTGTGGAAACCAGAAAAGAGAGCAGGATGATGTGTAACTGTTAGCTCTTCTTTTCCTGATTCACCATCAGTGACACCATTAGTACTTTGCCTGTTTAACTACTTTGTGTTAGTCTCCTAGGGCCTTTCCATGTCCAAGAGCCTCAAAGTCTTCTTTTTCCATGTTCTGAGAGCCTGGAGGGGGCACAGCTAGGCAGACAGGGATGGAAGGTGATTCTCTCCGTGCTCTGTCTGTCTTTGATGACAAGCATTTAGAGCCTTCTTTGTGGGGTGCCTTTTCATTAAAGGAGTTAGTGCAGTTTTCTCTACAGCGACTTTGGGGGTGGGATGAATCCTCCCTCACTGCCTAGTTCAGTGCCCCAGGCTTAGGAGATGTTCAAAAGCACGTTGCTCATCGCTGCTGCTCGTCTGCCCTGTGCAATAGCTTCGCAACTTGGCCTTATGCTCAGTGAATTCTTAGTGTTTCTCCCAAATGCACTCAGTTGTTCCACAATCCCACAAAGGTCATATGGTCTGTGCACCAGGCATGTAATTTGCTGATCCCATGATTAGACATGCACACAACCTCAGTGCTATTAAAATGAACTCTGCAGTTGGCTTTTGGATTGCTTTCCCCGAAACAAACCTCCTAGGCACATGTGTATGGAATTAGTCCTCAGATCACTCTGGCCTGCAGCACACTGGCGTTAAATACTTTAGCTCTGTGGTACTTCCACGGCTGGGGACAGCTCAGGTTTCTGTGATCAGGTATATCTTGGTCCTGGGTGCCTTCCTTGCACCCACAATCCCAAGGTGAGAGGTACCTCACCCTTAGTCTCTTGTGGTTTGGGTATCGAACTTGGAAGACTTCTTTGTTCTTTCTTTCTCTGATATTGTTCTTTTGTTGTCTTGGCAACTAAAATAATAATCTTAAATGTCTCTGTTTGTATATTCTTTGGAGAATATTTTATCACAGATCTTTTCCAAGAATGCCTGTCTCATGATGCATTGATTACTCCTCAGTGTCTTCCTTTTGTGTATGTGTGTGTGTACTTATTTTCTGCATTTGGGAGAAAGAAATGTTAGCATGATGTAACCGGCCCCTGGGTTGAGGATCAAGAGTCCTCTGTTAGTACAGGGCACTTCACATCATTGGCCTTCAGTTTCCCAGATTAAATGGACTGGATGATTTCTATAAGCTGTGAACTGCCACGACCCTAAGCCAGAATTAGGTAAAAATGTGTCATTACTTGCTGTGATTCTTACAAGAATCTTGTCCATTATGCATGGGAATTTACTGATTCTTCACTCTCTCCTTGACCGGAATAGTTTTCATTTGCTGAAATATGTTGCTTCATTTACCTCAGTCATTCATATTTTGGGGGAGGGGTGAATGCTACCAAGTAAACATGATACAGGCAGAAAGCTGATGCTGTCTCAAGCCTTTGTTTTACTCTGGTTGGAATGAACGTCATGGAAGTTCCTTCCTCTGGCTTTTAATAGAGCTCTTGTACTTGTTCCTTCTCTCCTGCAACTGGCTGCCCTCATCACCTGTTTGTCACTTATCAACTTGAGGACTTCAGGGAAACTTCAGACATCCCTGAGAAAGTGAGTCGTCATGGGATAGGAGGCGCCTGGGAAGGTAGAGCATCTAAACACTGGCTTGGTGTCCCTGACATCTGACATAGAGATGCTTCCTTCAACCTTGACTTTAGGGTCAGTTGATTCTGCTTTGGGCCCATGGATGGTGGTTGGGGAGGGATCTTTGGTGCCTGTGACAGGATGGCTCCTCTTTGGCCATATCATGTGTTCATTTGAGAGCTGAAACTGGAACACCACCCAGGGTAAGTTTTCCTTGCATCACTGGACAGTAAAAGCAACATACATAAGAGAGGTCTCTTCCTTTATTTTAGCATTTAGGTAGAAAAGAGAACAATCAGAAGTGTATGATATGAGTTTAAGTGATAAGTGCATATTTATCATTTAAAATATAATATTTAAAAATAAATAATATTTTAAATAGTAGCACTGAACCAGTTGTTAAAATGTTGAAATAGTTCTTTATTGGGGGGTAAATAGCTGCTGCCTTGAGTCTCCTGTGTGGCCATGCTGCCATAGCCTGGTCATTACCCTTGGGCTACCAGATAATTACTCCCCATGATCCTGGCCTAGTAGGTGGTCTCCAGCACCCTCTAAGACTGCTGTTCATTCCTGTAGAAGGGTTCACGTACTGTGCCACTTGTTAAATATCTCACACGTTGCCACCAAGATAAACGTAAATGATGATAGTAGTGATGGTTTACTGATCTCCCACTATGTGCCTGGGACCGACTTTAGACTTTGGACGGCAGTGGCTCTGTCTTCATCTTTTGGATCTAGCACACACAGCACTCCATAGGTATTTTCTCAGTAGTGAACAATCTCATCTGATCCCATCAGCAATATTTCAAGGCACATGTTTTTAACCCTGTTTTGTAATTGCTAGAAAGGAGTCCTAAAGAGTCCAAATAACATGCTCTGGGTCCACTTAAGGGGTGATGGAGTGGTGAGTTTAACCCAGGAATGTCACTCCAGATCCAAAGACTCAGCTCTCCTAGAGTGCTATGAGATGTTCCCAAACTTCTCAATCCCTGCCAACTAGAATGGTGCCTACATTTGGGGGTAAATTTGCTTGAAGTTCCATGAGAAGGATGGGTGGGAAGTAGGGGAGTGTGTATGTGAAATGGTGCAGGAGGGAGAGGCTGTGGATCCAGGAGAAGGGGCCCTAAGATCATCATGAGAGGTTAAAACACACCCCCCTCCCCCACACTGTAAGTCTCCTCCCTGCAGGAAATGGAGAAAAAAAGGTCTGTATGAGGAGAAACTAGAAATCAGCCACCCTACAACATACCTGTTCTCCCATTACCCCTATGTGGATATAGAGAGAAGGGGGCATCTATTTTCCAGACGTACTAATGGTTTCTAATTAAGGCACGGACATAGGATTTGAGTGTTTGGAGACCTTCTTTACTGTGTTAAATGAGGCCAGAGCAATTGGAGGAAGCTGGTCAGAACAGGGAGGCTGGGGTTAGGGTTAGGACAAACATCTCCAGTTTCTGAGTTTGTGTATATGCCTCTTGGTAGCTTGCCCTGGCTTATTTGCGTCATCAGAGTTGCCTAGAGACAGGGCGCAAAAGCTTGGGGCTATGTTTTAGTAATTACAGTTGATAAAATTCATTAAAGGGTAATAAAGTAATATCTGCCTCATTTTGGAACTTTTGTATAGATAGGCATAGCTATCAAAAACACTATTTGTTAACCCATGGTAATAGCTATCATTTATTCAGTGCCTCCTCTGTCCTGGGCTTTATATATTTTGATCTCATTTAATGTTTTCAACACCTTATGTGATAGTTATTTCAATTGTGAGAGATTGAACCTCAATTCTTCACTCCCTCTGTGGCTTTACAAAGACTTCATGGGAAAGAGAGGTGATAGAGTGCATTTCCCCCTACTTGACTTTAGGTTATGCAGCTGCTTTGGCCAATGAGATCTTAGCAGACATGACTTGACCAGGGACTTGAGATGTGCTTGCAGTTTGCCTGCCCCTGTCCTCCTGTGGCTTGCTAGGAGAGGAACATTCCCTAGGTTGCCACTGATTTTAGGAGAAAACGGAAACATATGAACCCAACCCACAGCCTAGAGCCGAGCTGTGCTGACCCTGGCCAATCCCAGTAGGCCTAAAACTGCTGGCAGACCTGTGAGCAAGAGGATCAGTGTTGTTTTTTTTTTTAAGACAGTGAGATTTTGAGATTATTTGATATGCAGCAAAAACATACAATCTTAGTTTCCAAGAGTAGATGCTGAGGTTCGAAGAAGTTAAGAAGCTTGGCCAGAATCAGCAAAGTAGCACAGTAGAGAGAGGCTGGGTTCAAACAATGGTCCACCTCATTTCAAAGTTATATTATTGTTTGGAAGAAGTGCCCCATATTGGAGCAAGCTTGAGGTTAAATAGCATAATGGACATATTAGAAGTGTCTCCCCAAGGCTTATACCTGGTGGAGGAGACGGTCAGTGAGTTTGAGGATGGTTGTCAGAGAGAAGCTGATCTGACCTCTTTCATCTCTCTGCTTAGAGAATGTGTTTCTTTAACATAGGAGTGAGATTGCTGCTGGAGATATTTCATGTTGCTGAGGCAACTGGTATCCCTGAACATCACCTAGTGTCATTTGCTTCCCAGTTCCATTAACTATGACGATGCCCCTCCTGGGTCATCTCAGGCTGAGTCTTCAACAGATCTCTTTCCTGAATGTTTAATATACTGGAGGCTTATTGACATTCTACATGGGAAGCCTCGTTTTTCATTTATTAATTGTTATCAGAGTTATTTTTGTTTGTTTGTCTTAAATATAAAACCTTCCTCTAGGGAGTTCTGGGGCCCATTATAGATATGAAGAACCCAACAATCCTCTGTTGTTGTTTTTTTAAACATCTATATTGGAATATAATTGCTTTACAATGGTGTGTTAGTTTCTGTTTTATAACAAAATGAATCAGCTATACATATATCCCCATATCTCCTCCATCTTGGGTCTCCCGCCATCCCACCCTCCCTATCCCACCCCTCTAGGTGGTCACAAAGCACCAAGCTGATCTCCCTGTGCTATGCGGCAGCTTCCCACTAGCCATCTATTTTACATTTGATAGTATGTATAAGTCCATGCCACTCCCTCGCACCGTCCTAGCTTACCCTTCCCCCTTCCCGTGTCCTCAAGTCCATACTCTACGTCTGCGTCTTTATTCCTGTCCTGCCCCTAGGTTCTTAAGAACGTTTTTTTTTTCTTGGTTCCATATATATGTATTAGCATACGGTATTTATTTTTCTCTTTCTGACTTACTTCTCTCTGTATGACAGACTCTAGGTCCATCTACCTCACTACAAATAACTCAATTTCATTTCTTTTTATGGCTGAGTAATATTCCATTGTATATATGTGTCACATCTTCTTTATCCATTCATCTGTCGATGGACACTTAGGTTGCTTCCATGGCCTGGCTATTGTAAATAGAGCTGCAGTGAACATTGTGGTACATGACTGTTTTTGAATTATGGTTTTTTCAGGGTATACGCCCAGTAGTGGGATTGCCGGGTCGTATGGTAGTTCTATTTTTAGATTTTTAAGGAACGTCCATACTGTTCTCCATAGTGGCTGTCTCAATTTACATTCCCACCAACAGTGCAAGAGGGTTCCCTTTTCTCCACACCCTCTCCAGCATTTACTGTTTGTAGATTTTTTGATGATGGCCATTCGGACTGGTGGGAGCTGATACCTCATTGTAGTTTTGATTTGCATTTCTCTAATGATTAGTGACATTGAGCATCCTTTTATGTGTTTTTTGGCAATCTGTATATATTCTTTGGAGACATGTCTATTTACGTCTTCTGCCTGTTTTTGGATTGGGTTGTTTCTTGATATTGAGCTGCATGACCTGCTTGTAAATTTTGGAGATTGATCCTTTGTCAGTTGCTTCATTTGCAAATATTTTCTTCCATTCTGAGGGTTGTCTTTTCGTCTTGTTTATGCTTTCCCTTGCTGTGCAAAAGCTTTTAAGTTTCATCAGGTCCTATTTGTTTATTTTTGGTTTTATTACCATTTTCCTAGGAGAGGGGTCAAAAAGGATCTTGCTGTGATTGATGTTATAGAGTGTTCTGCCAATGTTTTCCTCTAAGAGTTTTATAGTGTCTGGCCTTATATTTAGGTCTTTAATCCATTTTGAGTTTATTTTTTGTGTATGATGTTAGGGAGTGTTCTAATCTCATTCTTTTACATGTAGCTGTCCAGTTTTCCCAGCACCACTTATTGAAAGGGCTGTCTTTTCTCCATTGTATACTCTTGCCTCCTTTATCAAAAATAAGGTGACCATATGTGTGTGGGTTTATCTCTGGGCTTTCTACCCTGTTCCATTGATCTATATTTCTGTTTTTGTGCCAGTACCATACTGTCTTGATTACTGTAGCTTTGTAGTATAGTCTGAAGTCAGGGAGCCTGATTCCTCCAGCTCCGTTTTTCTTTTCCAAGATTGCTTTGGCTATTCAGGGTCTTTTGTGTTTCCATATAAATTGTGAAATATTTTGTTCTACTTCTGTGAAAAATGCCAGTGGTAGTTTGATAGGGATTGCATTGAATCTGTAGATTGCTTTGGGTAGTATAGTCATTTTCACAGTGTTGATTCTTCCCATCCAAGAACATGGTATATCTCTCCATCTGTTTGTATCATCTTTAATTTCTTTCATCAGTGTCTTATAGTTTTCTGTGTACAGGTCTTTTGTCTCCTTAGGTAGATTTATTCCGAGATATTTTATTCTTTTTGCTGCAGTGGTAAATGGGAGTGTTTCCTTAATTTCTTTTTCAGATTTTTCATCATTAGTGTATAGGAATGCCAGAGATTTCTATGCATTAATTTTGTATCCTGCTACTTTACCAAATTCATTGATTAGCTCTAGTAGTTTTCTGGTAGCATCTTTAGGATTTTCTATGTATAGTATCATGTCATATGCAAACAGTGACAGCTTTACTTCTTTTCCAATTTGGATTCCTTTTATTTCTTTTTCTTCTCTGACTGCTGTGGCTAAAACTTGCAAAACTATGCTGAATAACAGTGGTGAGAGTGGGCAACCTTGTCTTGTTCCTGCTCTTATTGGAAATGGTTTCAGTTTTTCACCATAGAGAACGATGTTGGCTGTGGGTTTGTCATATATGGCCTTTATTATGTTGAGATAAGTTCCCTCTATGCCTACTTTGGAGGGTTTTTATCATAAATGCGTGTTGAATTTTGTCGAAAGCTTTTTCTGCATCTTTTGAGATGATCATATGGTTTTTCACCTTCAGTTTGTTAATATGGTGTATCACACTGATTGATTTGCGTATATTGAAGAATCCTTGCATTCCTGGTATAAACCCCACTTGATCATGGTGTATGATACTTTTAATGTGCTGTTGGATTCTGTTTGCTAGTATTTTGTTGAGGAGTTTTGCATCTATGTTCATCAGTGATGTTGGCCTGTATTTTTATTTTTTGTGACCTCTTTGTCTGGTTTTGCTATCAGGGTAATGGTGGCCTCATAGAATGAGTTTGGGAGTGTTCCTCCCTCTGCTATATTTTGGAAGAGTTTGAGAAGGATAGGTGTTAGCTCCTCTCTAAATGCTTGATAGAATTCACCTGTGAAGCCATCTGGTCCTGGGCTTTTGTTTGTTGGAAGATTTTTAATCACAGTTCCAATTTCAGTGCTTGTGATTGGTCTGTTCATATTTTCTATTTCTTCCTTGTTCAGCCTTGGAAGGTTGTGCTTTTCTAAGAATTTGTCCATTTCTTCCAGGTTGTCCATTTTATTGGCATATATTTGCTTGTAGTAATCTCTCCTTATCCTTTGTATTTCTGCAGTGTCAGTTGTTACTTCTCCTTTTTCATTTCTAATTCTATTGATTTGAGTCTTCTCCCTTTTTTTCTTGATGAGTCTGGCTAATCGTTTATCAATTTTGTTTATCTTCTCAAAGAACCAGCTTTTAGTTTTACTAACCTTTGCTATTTGTTTCCTTTATTTCTTTTTCATTTATTTCTGATCTGATCTTTATGATTTCTTTCCTTCTGCTAACTTTGCGGGTTTTTTGTTCTTCTTTCTCTAATTGCTTTAAGAGTAAGGTTAGGTTGTTTATTTGAGATGTTTCTTGTTTCCTGAGGTAGGATTGTATTGCTATAAACTTCCCTCCTAGAACTGCTTTTGCTGCATCCCGTAGGTTTGGGGTCGTAGTGCTTTCATTGTCATTTTTCTCTAGGTATTTTTTGATTTCCTCTTGATTTCTTCAGTGGTCTCTTGGTTATTAAGTAGTGTATTGTTGAGCCTCCATGTGTCTGTATTTTTTACAGTTTTTTTCCTGTAATTGATATCTAGTCTCATAGCATTGTGGTCAGAAAAGATACTTGATATGATTTCAGTTTCTTAAATTTACCAAGGCTTGATTTGTGACTCAAATATGATCTATCCTGGAGAATGTTCCATGAGCACTTGAGAAGAAAGTGTATTCTGTTGTTTTTGGTTGGAATGTCCTATAAATATCAGTTAAGTCCATCTTGTTTAATGTGTCATTTTTAAGCTCATGTTTCCTTCTTTATTTTCATTTTGGATGATCTGTCCATTGGTGAAAGTGGGCTGTTAACGTCCCCTACTATTATTATGTTACTGTTGATTTCCCCTTTTAAGGCTGTTAGCATTTGCCTTATGTATTGAGGTGCTCCTATGTTGGGTGCATAAATATTTATAATTGTTTCATCTTCTCTTTGGATTGATCCCTTGATCGTTATGTAGTGTCCTTCTTTGTCTCTTGTAATAGTCTTTTTGAAAGTCTGTTTTGTCTGATATGAGAATTGCTACTCCAGCTTTCTTTTGATTTCTCTTTGCATGGAATATCTTTTTCCATCCCCCCAGTTTCAGTCTGTATGTGTCTCTAGGTCTGAAGTGGGTCTCTTGTAGACAGCATATATACGGGTCTTGTTTTTGTATCCATTCAGCCAGTCTATGTCTTTTGGTTGGAGCATTTAATCCATTTTCATTTAAGGTAGTTATCGATATGTGTGTTCCTATTACCATTTCTCAATTGTTTTGGGTTTGTTATTGTAGGACTTTTCCTTCTCTTGTGTTTCCTGCCTAGAGAAGTTCCTTTAGCATTTGTTGTAAAGCTGGTTTGGTGGTGCTGAATTCTCTTAGCTTTTGCTTGTCTGTAAAGCTTTTGATTTCTCCATCGAATCTGAATGAGATCCTTGCTGGGTAGAGTAATCTTGGTTGTAGCTTTTTCCCTTTCTTCACTTTAAATATGTCCTACCACTCCCATCTGGCTTGCAGAGTTTCACTGAAAGATCAGCTCTTAATCTTATGGGGATTCCCTCTTATGTTATTTGTTGTTTTTCCCTTGCTGTTTTTAATATTTTTTATTTGTATTTAATTTTTGATAGTTTGATTAATATGTGTCTTGGCGTGTTTCTCCTTGGATTTATCCTGTATGGCACTCTCTATGTTTCTTGGAGTTGATTGACTATTTCCTTTCCCATATTAGGGAAGTTTTCAACTATAGTCTCTTGAAATATTTTCTCAGTCCCTTTTTTTCTCTTTTTCTTCTGGGACCCCTATAATTTGAATATTGGTGTGTTTAATATTGTCCAAGAGGTCTCTAAGACTGTCCTCAATTCTTTTCATTCTTTTATCTTTATTCTGCTCTGCAGTGGTTATTTCCACTATTTTATCTTCCAGATTGCTTATCTGTTGTTCTGCCTTAGTTATTCTGCTATTGATTCTTTCTAGAGAATTTTAAATTTCATTTATTTTGTTGTTCATCATTGTTTGTTTGCTCTTTATTTCTTCTAAGTCCTTGTTAAACGTTTCTTGTATTTTCTGCATTCTGTTTCCAAGATTTTGGATCATCTTTACTGTTATTATTTTGAATTCTTTTTCAGGTAGATTGCCTATTTCCTCTTCATTTGTTAGGTTTGGTGGGTTTTTATCTTGCTCCTTCATCTGCTGTGTGTTTTTCTGTCTTCTCATTTTGCTTATCTTACTGTGTTTGGGGTCTCCTATTTGGAGGCTGCAGGTTCATAGTTCCCGTTGTTTTTGGTGTCTTCCCCCAGTGGCTAAGGTTGGTTCAGTGGGTTGTGTAGGTTTCCTGGTAGAGGGGACTAGTCCCTGTGTTCTGGTGGTTGAGGCTGGATCTTGTCTTTCTGGTGGGCAGGACCACGTTTGGTGGTGTGTTTTAAGCTGTCTGTGACATTATTATGATTTTAGGCAGCCTCTGTACTAATGGATGGGGTTGTGTTCCTGTCTTACTAGTTGTTTGGCATAGGGTGTCCAGCACTGTAGCTTGTTGGTTGTTGAGTGGAGCTGGATCTTAGCGTTGAGATGGAGATCTCTGGAAGAGCTTTTGCCATTTGATATTTTGTGGAGCCAGGAGGTGTCTGGTGGACCAGTGTCCTGAACTCAGCTCTCCCTCCTCAGAGGCACAGGCCTGCATCCAGCTGGAGCACCAAGACCCTGTCAGCCACATGGCTCTGAAGAAAAGGGAGAAAGAAGAAAGAAAGAAAGAATAAAATAAAATAAAATAAAATATTTATCAAAATTAAAAATAATTATTAAAAATAAAAAATTAAAAAGTAATAAAAACAGAAGAAAAAAGAAAGCGTGAAAGAAGAGAGCAACCAAACAAAAAACAAATCCACCAATGATAACAAGTGCTAAAAACTATCCAAAAAAAAAAAAAAGCAAAAAAAACCCCACAACAACAAAAATGGGCAGACAGAACACCCTAGGACAAAGCAAAGTTATACAGACAGTATCACCCAAAGAAGCATACACGTACACACTCAGAAAAAGAGAAAAAGGAAAGAAATATATATATCTATATTTTAAAAAGGCAGAAGAGCAACCAAATCAATAAACAAATCTACCAATGATAATAAACTCTAAATACTAAACTAAGATAAACATAAAACCAGAAAAAAAATTAGATGCAGAAAGCAAACCCCAAGTCTACATTTGCTCTCAAAATCCACCGCCTCAATTTTGGGATGATTTGTTGTCTATTCAGGTATTCCAGAGATGCAGAGTACTTCAAGTTGATTGTGGAGATTTAATCCGTTGCTCCTGAGGCTGCTGGGAGAGATTTCCCTTTCTCTTCTTCGTTCTCACAGCTCCCGGGGTTCAGCTTTGGATTTGGCCCTGCCTCTGAGGTCGCCCTCTGGCATCTGTTCTTCGCTCAGACAGGACGGGGTTAAAGGAGCAGCTGATTCGGGGGCTCTGGCTCACTCAGGAGGGGGGAGGGAGGGGTACAGATGCGGGGCGGGCCTGCGGCGGCAGAGGCCGGCGTGACGTTGCACCAGCCTGAGGCGCGCCGTGTGTTCTCCCTGGGAAGTTGTCCCTGGATCCCGGGACCCTGGCAGTGGCGGGCTGCACAGGCTCCCGGGAGGGTTGGTGTGGATAGCGACCTGTGCTCGCACACAGGCTTCTTGGTGGCGGCGGCAGCAGCCTTAGCATCTCATGCCGTCTCTGGTGTCCACGCTGATAGCCGCGGCTCATGCCCGTCTCTGGAGCTCACTTAGGCGGTGCTCTGAATCCCCTCTCCTCGTGCACCCCAAATCAGTTGTCTCTTGCCTCTCTGGCAGGTCCAGACTTTTTCCCAGGCTCCCTCCCGGCTAGCTGTGGCACACTAGCTCCCTTCAGGCTGTGTTCACGCAGCCAACCCCAGTCCTCTCCCTGGGATCCAACCTCCGAAGCCCGAGCCTCAGCTCCTAGCCCCCACCCACCCTGGCTGGTGAGCAGACAAGCCTCTCAGGCTAGTGAGTGCTGCTCGGCAGAGATCCTCTGTGCGGGAATCTCTCCTGCACCCCTGTTGCTGCACTCTCTTCCGTGGTTCTGAAGCTTCCTCCCCGCCACCCCCAGTCTCCTCCAGTGAAGTGGACACTCCTCCTAGTGTGTGGACACTTTTCCTCCTTCACAGCTCACTCCCAAAGGGGCAGGTCCCGTCCCTATCCTTTTGTCTCTGTTTTTTCTTTCTTCTTTTGCCCTACCCAGGTACGTGGGTAGTTTCTTGCCTTTTGGGAAGTCTGAGGTCTTCTGCCAGCATTCAGTAGGTGTTCTGTAGGAGTTGTTCCACATGTAGATGTATTTCTGGTGTATTTGTTGGGAGGAAGGTATCTCCACGTCTTACTCCTCCGCCATCGTTAAGGTCTCCCACTCCTCTGTTCCTACGACAAGCCTAGGAGGGAGGCAAAGCAGGAGCCACTTAATCAGAATTATAATGTGAGGTGAAACTCCCGAAAGCTTTAAAATGGAAAACTCCAAGTGAAACGAATTAAGAAGGTAAAGCTTGGTTGCTGTTGTCAAATCAGCCCCATAGGGAAGGGAGGGTTCAGGACACACAAAGGAGAAAGGAGAAAGAAGAAAGGGAACTAGAATGAGACAGAAAATAATAGTGGGTTGGAGGACCAGAAGGATAGAGGCAGGTTCTGAAATCCAGAGACAAGCTCTGCTGCGTGGGCAGTTACTTCCATTGCCTGCAAGCAAGCTGCCCCATTTGGTTGGGGCCACGAATACATATCATTAGAGCTGTGGACTCATCCCCAGGACTGACCCCAGTTTGAAGGGATGGTGATGAGAGCTGAAGTTACCTCCCTGTTGAGTAGCAGCCAGCCTTACATTAGTGTCCTCATACCAAGGGCAAAATCACTGGAGAAGTCTTCCCCAACTGCTGTCCTTATCCAACTCTTACCTAAAGCATTTAAAATCAACTCTTTTCAGCCTGAATGCAGTAATTCTGCATGTCCTGATTTAATCTTGGCTGGCTTTCCCTCTATGACTGTCTTCTTCTAAGCACATACGGGGAAGTACATTTTCCCTTTTAAGCTAGTGTGAGGCAAATAATCCTCAACAATGAAAATGGGATAGAGCATTCGCTACAGTTATTCTAGGTGGATTTTCTAAGCCCTTCTTTTTTCACATTCCTGCCAGTTGCTCTGGGGCCATTTCATAGCTTCTTTTCTCTTCAGCAGAGTACTCATGAATCTCAAATCAGTCCAACAGTGGGCTTGTGCACAACTTGGGGGCCAAACAAGAGTAGCTGGGAATAATTGTTTGGTAGATAAGGATACTGGGGTACTTCTTCCACCATCCAACCTAGGAGGGTACTGTGGCAAATAACAAGCAAGTGTAGATGCCCTCTTTACCATCAGTCTGCACAGCATGTTGAAGTGGCACCTCCGTGATTCTAAACTTAATCTCAAATAATGGTTCTGAATGTTTTTAGAAACTGTCAACCTGTTCAAACTACCTACCTTTTGCTGCAGCTAGTCTTACTTCCTGAAGCTTAGGACATAAAGCCACAGTGGTGGTTGTCTCTTGGGTAAACTTAATATCTCAGCAATCTCTGATTTGCTACCCAGGGTCTTCCATAGGCAACTTAGGTTGGAGCTATGATATATATAGTGTCACAATTTAAATTTGCCTGAACAGCAGCTTGAACCGTTGATGCTTGATTGAGGGTGTAGGTGGACATCTCTGTAAAAAAATCCGTTTGGGGGCTTCCCTGGTGGCGCAGTGATTGGGAGTCCACCTGCCGATGCAGGGGACACGGGTTCGTGCCCCAGTCCGGGAGGATCCCGCATGCCGCAGAGCAGCTGGGCCCGTGAGCCATGGCCGCTGAGTCTGCACGTCCAGAACCTGTGCTCCGTAATGGGAGAGGCCACAACAGTGAGAGGCCCGCGTACGGCAAAAAAAAAAAAAAAAAAAAAGTCTGTTTGGGAGAGGGGTCATCCTAGAGATCCTCTCTACCTGGTGACAGAACCATCAGTGAGAAAAGACCTTCAGACCCTAGGCTGGTCAAAGCAAGATCTTGCAAAAGTTTATTTGCCTTTGGCTCTCTTACAGATGCTTTCCGTGCTCCTTTCTAACCCCTTGATCCTATTTGATGCTCTGAACTTGTGTTGACTCCTGGTTAAGCTACTTCTCCATTTACCTTGTTTGCTCTTAAAGACCACAAACCCAGAATCACTTGATTCCCCATTCCACCACACTTCCATCAAAACCCCTTATTAATCATTTAAGCTGATTGTGCTTAAGGGAGGTCACAGTCCCCCCTGCCCCGCTTGCACCCCCATCTCCAAGGAGGAGGAGTTTGGCTGTGCCTGGATTGGTCAAGCCTGAGGGCATTCATTGGGTCTCATTTTCTAAGATGTAGAGGCTTAGTCAGAATAGCATAATTAAGTGCATTTTCATGGCATTTAGTCTTTCTAGATGCGGCTCCTTCCTAGGGCTTAGAGAGGCAAGGCGGGGGCTGTGTAGAGACTTGCTATGCTTGGAGGAAGGCCTGATAGGGTCTGTCCGTCTGTCTCTTTCTTCCTGTATTGCCTATTCTTTCTTTAGATGGTCTGCCCTTCAGGAGGCCAGAGGTAAGAGGTGCTCCCTTTCCACTGTGAAAGAATGACCCCACCACTCCCTTTAAACCTAAGTGAAAACTAGAGTAAGACTCAGGGGAAAGAAGGCTACTTCAGCCTTCCTAGTCTGGCCAAGAGGAGTTCTGGCAGGCAGCAGAGCTCAGCAGGGCTTGAGACCCAACTTGGGATTTGGGACCAAAGCCCCATTTCTAATAAAGGGCAAGTGTCATTGTCCTCTGTGTGGATAGGTTTTTAGACCACTCCTAGGGTGGGATGGCTAGTTGAAGCCAGGATTCTGGGGTTCCTGGGCCTTCCTGGACAAATTCCTTAACTTTTGAAGCTCAGATGATTATGAGACTTATTCATCTGTAGCTTCATCTCTTCACCTTTCCCATAGTCATCAGAAACAGATGTAAGAAATCTAGCAAACATTTATAACTGTTCATGCTAAGATCCGAATGATTGAAAGTCCACCCCTGCAAGTAGTATTTACGTTTTAAATGGTCAAGAATTAAACTTAAATTTTATTTCATTTATTTGAGTCACAGTGCACAGGGAAGGGAATAATTTTGGGAAGAGTCAGAATTTAGGCAACGATAACCTATATTAACATAAATTAAACCATATGTCTATTTGCAGTACAAGGCTAGCCCTTCATTTTTGATCACCCTGAGTCAGGACTGCGTTTTGTAACCTTGGGTAGTGATCATTTTTAAATAAAATTCTGCCTGTTGGCTGTCTCACACACAACATGATTTCATGAGGAAATCCTGGTGTAAGTGTGGGAGGACTGGGATGGGGGTTAGGAGATTCATTATCCTATCTTTATTTATGAGAGAAAGAGCCTTTGGTACTGGAGTAAAGGCAGATTGTTCATTTAAATCTTAAATCCTAATTTCAGAGAGTTTTCCACATGCCTAAAATGTTTCACTTTGAAAAGCCAAGCTGAGGACTTTCAATTTTGGGGATACTCCAACAAATGACACTGTTTTGAAATTTTTGTAATCCTTATTGAGTAATTTTGGGCGAACTGTTTGAGCTTTGTTATTTTTGAATAGTCCTATGCACTTCTCTTAAACCTTTTTAAGTCTTCTTCATTGGTCTAACCCAGCATTTCTCAGCATTGCCACTGCTTACATTTTGAGCCAAGCAGTTCTTCATTGCGGGGGCTGTGCTGTGCATTGTAGAAAGTTTAATAACATCACTGGCCTCTATCTATTAGATTCTAGTAGCATACTCCTCCTCTACCGCCACCCCCTGCAACCTGTTTTGACAACCAAAAGCATTTATCAGAATTTTGCCAAACTTCGACATGGCCAAATGGCCCCAGTTGAGAACCACTTGTTTATTGGCTCCTCTGGGGATTAACACAGGGAAACGTATTTTGAACTCTGCTGGCATACTCCTGATCAACTGTGCGATGAGCTCCCTGCTTTCTTGGATGCTGTTTGAAAATGGCATTTGTGCCAACACGAACACACCCACACGGCAGAGTATTCGGGGAGCTCATTTCTTTAGGTTTACTCATACCTGGCACAGTATCATGGGAAAATTATTTCAGCGTCTTAAGGAACAAGGTATTAGTTATTCCCCAGTAGCAACGCAGAGGGTGATATGGCTGAACACATGTCATATAATCAGATTTTTAAACCTCCAGCTCATCAATTGATGATGATAATATGCTTGGGCATTGCCCATGTTGTTAACCTCAGCAATCAAAATAAAGTAATTATACTAATTACAAACCTCTCAAAACCCAGCTCAGTATCCTTGTGCATGAGAGGAAAACTGTGCCACTGTCATGTCGTGTGGTTCTGATGCCCCACAAAGGTTTTAGTAGCTCATAATGGGGCTAGAGTAGTCACTCTGCCAGGGAAAGGAGAATTAGAGGTGAATCCATGGGGAGACTGATGGCCTTTTCACTCAGGAATGGCCCTACACGCTGGAAATAGTTGCAAGTAGCTGGCTGGGCCCGATGGTCTGTAACCAGAGATTTAAGACACACCCCAGCCCAGTGAGCTGTGACTGTCCGAAGTGTTCTGGCTGAAAGAGTCAGTCATCCACTTGAGCCAGATTGCTGAGAGGGTATTAAGGGAAGCGCCAGTAAATGCACAGCTATTGGAGACCTCTGTAATGGGAATTGAGGTGACGATGTGCAGACCTGCGAGGTAGCCACATTTTATTACCAAATATCTTGAACTGACAGCCAGGCTAAGTAAGCAAAATGTGGTAGATCTGAAACTAGTCATGGTAAAGAGAAGCCTAGTTATTGAATCAGAAATGGATATACCATCAGATATGAGTGCTCAGATCTGGGAGCAATGAATGGAAATTTGGATAAGGGTACAGAGTATTGTAGCTTGAAAAAAGGAAGGAAAGGTATAAATTTCAAATGAATTCTGATAGTTTTTGAAAATCATGGCACTCAAAAATTGTTTGCAAGAATTACGTTCATTGTGGCTTTGAATTTCTTTCATACTCTGACCTAATGAAAGACACCACACTTCCCAGATTTCCTACCTTACAATAATTAGGCTATTATGCATTACCTCAATAGCCAAATGACAGGTCAGGCTTAAAATAATATGTGTAAAATATCTACTATAAGATTGTTACAGCAGTAGGAAAAATGACTTAAATTATTCCACAACATAGCAGCAAAGGGGTGAATAGGGCAAAATGTAGTGAAACAAAGGGACAGAAATTTGGCAAAGCCACCAAAAGCCTGGGAAGACTTATATGGTATAAAAATAACCATGGATCTGACAGACTAAACAATAAAATTGCTCAGCTAATTAGTATCTTACATTGAGTGACTTAAGTGAAGATAAGTTGATGGAAATACTTGACAAATGCACACAAAAATTAACTCAGTACTCAAAACATTACAGAAATAGAAGGAAATTCAGGATTTGAAAAATTAAGTAATTCCAGGAAAACCAAATAAAATGTTCTTGGGTTTGACAATAGCACCAATTAGCTCTCACTGAGTGTGTTCCTCAATTATGATGTGTGATTGAATTGTTGGCAAATGTTTTCAAAGTTCCTAATACTAAATGGGCTGCAGCTTTGTAGTTGTGAGAGAACCAAATGGGGCAGATGAACCATAGAATTGTCAGCCTATTGTCATATCTGAACAGGAGGTTACTGAAGCAATCCAAATAACAATTCACTAGAAAGCAGCAGGTTCTGACTTGCAAATAATCTAGTCCAAGAAGCTCCCAATAACACATGACAGTATTGCAAGATGTTTCCTGCAAATACCACGTCAGTCAGACATAAAGGTTGATTCATGACATCTGGAAACATCTGCCTTTTACTGAAAGACAATGAAATTTCAAATTGTGTTAAATATAGCCTGCTACTATGCTTACCTGCCATCCACAAATCATTGGCAGACATTTGGGGCTGAGAAGATTTCCTCACATTGTCAGAAAAATCAGGTTATGACTAATAAACAGAAAGTGTGTTATAATTTGGACAAAGAGGTAACAACCATATCCTCAGAAGGGTCAAGGACAGTGAAACCAGTCAGAACTGTCTGGAACTGTGATAGTGGGTACTCAAAAATGATGGGGTCTGGGATTCCACATGAATGGATGGGCATATAATGGTTTTCTTTAACAGTTGTCTCTCTGGGGAGAGACCTTAACAGCCTACGACCAGATCAACATCACTAGATTCACCCAGAAACCTGCTATTAACCTAGTGTATCTCTGTCTCATCTAAACTTTGATCACTGCTAATTTATACACAATGCTCTTTTCTAGAGCTTAAACTTAGGAGACAGGAATAACTGGGTTCAAACAGAAGCCCTTCAGTGTGATGTTCCTAAAATATCATGCTTTACTAAGTTTTTTTTTAACATCTTTATTAGAGTATAATTGCTTTACAATGGTATGTTAGTTTCTGCTTTATAACAGGGTGAATCAGTTATACATATACGTATGTCCCTATATCTCTTCCCTCTTGCATCTCCCTCCCTCCCACCCTCCCTATCCCACCCTTCTAGGTGGTCACAAAGCACTGAGCTGATCTCCCTGTGCTATGCGGCTGCTTCCTACCAGCTATCTGTTTTACATTTGGTAGTGTATATATGTCCATGCCTCTCTCTCACTTTGCCCCAGCTTACCCTTCCCCCTCCCCGTATCCTCAAGTCCATTCTCTAGTAGGTCTGCGTCTTTATTCCTGTCTTGCTCCTACGTTCTTTTGACCATTTCTTTCTTTTTTTTTTTTAGATTTCATACATATGTGTTAGCATACGGTATTTGTTTTTCTCTTTCTGACTTACTTCACTCTGTATGACAGTCTCTAGGTCCGTCCGCCTCACTACAAATAACTCAGTTTCATTCCTTTTTATGGCTGAGTAATATTCCACTGTATATATGTGCCACATCTTCTTTATCCATTCATCTGTTGATGGACACTTAGGTTGCTTCCATGGCCTGACTATTGTAAATAGAGCTGCAATGAACATTTTGGTACATGACTCTTTTTGAATTATGGTTTTCTCAGGGTATATGCCCAGTAGTGGGACTGCTGGGTCGTATGGTAGTTCTATTTTTATTTTTTTAAGGAACGTCCATACTGTTCTCCATAGTGGCTGTCTCAATTTACACTCCCACCAACAGTGCAAGAGGGTTCCCTTTTCTCCACACCCTCTCCAGCATTTACTGTTTGTAGATTTTTTGATGATGGCCATTCTGACCGGTGTGAGATGATATCTTATTGTAGTTTTGATTTTCATTTCTCTAATGATTAATGACGTTGAGCATTCTTTCATGTGTTTGTGGACAATCTGTATGTCTTCTTTGGAGAAATGTCTATTTAGCTCTTCTGCCTATTTAGAGATTGGGGTGTTTGTTTTTTTAATATTGAGCTGCATGAGTTGCTTGTATGTTTTGGAGATTAATCCTTTGTCAGTTGCTTCATTTGAAAATATTTTCTCCCATTCTGAGGGTTGTCTTTTTGTCTTCTTTATGGTTTCCTTTGCTGTGCAAAAGCTTTTAAGTTTCATTAGGTCCCATTTGCTTATTTTTGTTTTTATTTCCATTTCTCTAGGAGGTGGGTCAAAAAGGATCTTGATGTGATTGATGTCACATCAAGTGTTCTGCCTATGTTTTGCTTTAGGAGTTTGATGGTGTCTGGCCTTACATTAAGGTCTTTAATCCATTTTGAGTTTATTTTTGTGTATGCTGTCAGGGAGTTTTCTAATTTCATTCTTTTACATGTAGCCATCCAGTTTTCCCAGCACCACTTATTGAAGAGGCTGTCTTTTCTCCATTGTATATTCTTGCCTCCTTTATCAAAGATAAGGTGACTATATGTGTGTGGGTTGATCACTGGTTTTTCTATCCTGTTCCATTGAGGTATCTTTTTGTTTTTGTGCCAGTACCATACTGTCTTGATTACTGTAGCTTTGTAGTATAGTCTGAAGTCAGGGAGCCTGATTCCTCCAGCTCTATTTTTCTTTCTCAAGATTGCTTTGGCTATTCGAGGTCTTTTGTGTTTCCATACAGATGGTGAAAATTTTTGTTCTACTACTGTGAAAAATTCCATTGGTAGTTTGATAGGGATTGCATTGAATCTGTAGATTGCTTTGGGTAGTATAGTCATTTTCACAGTGTTGATTCTTCCAGTCTAAAAACATGGTATATCTCTTCATCTATTTGTATCATCTTTAATTTCTTTCATCAGTGTCTTATAGTTTTCTGTGTACAGGTCTTTTGTCTCCTTAGGTAGGTTTATTCCTAGATATTTTATTCTTTCTGTTGCAATGGTAAATGGGAGTGTTTTCTTAATTTCACTTTCAGATCTTTCATCATTAGTGTATAGGAATGCAAGAGATTTCTGTTCATTAATTTTGTATCCTGCTACTTTACCAAATTCATTGATTAGCTCTAATAGTTTTCTGGTAGCATCTTTAGGATTCTCTATGTATAGTATCATGTCATCTGCAAACAGTGACAGCTTTACTTTTTCTTTTCCAATTTGGATTCCTTTTATTTCTTTTTCTTCTCTGATTGCTGTGGCTAAAACTTCCAAAACTATGTTGAATAATAGTGGCGAGAGTGGGCAACCTTGTCTTTTTCCTGCTCTTAGTGGAAATGGTTTCAGTTTTTCACCATTGAGGACTATGTTGGCTGTGTGTTTGTCATATATGGCCTTCATTATGTTGAGGAAAGTTCCCTCTATGCCTACTCTCTGGAGAGTTTCTGTCATAAATGGGTGTTGAATTTTGTCGAAAACTTTCTCTGCATCAATTGAGATGATCATATGGTTTTTCTCGTTCATTTTCTTAGTATGGTGTATCACGTTGATTGATTTGCATATATTGAAGAATCCTTGCATTCCTGGGATAAATCCCACTTGATTGTAGTGTATGCTCCTTTTAATGTGCTGTTGGATTCTGTTTCCTAGTATTTTGTTGAGGAATTTTGCATCTATGTTAATCAGTGATATTGGCCTGTAGTTTTCTTTCTTTGTGACATCCTTGTCTGGTTTTGGTATCAGGGTGATGGTGGCCTCGTAGAATGAGTTGGGGAGTGTTCCTCCCTCTGCTATATGTGGGAAGAGTTTGAGAAAGAAAGGTGTTAGCTCTTCTCTAAATGTTTGATAGAATTTGCCTGTGAAGCCATCTGGTCCTGGGCTTTTGTTTGTTGGAAGATTTTTAATCACAGTTCCAATTTCAGTGCTTGTGATTGGTCTTTTCATGTTTTCTGCTTCTTCCTGGTTCAGCCTTGGAAGGCTGTGCATTTCTGTGAATTTGTCCATTTCTTCCAGGTTGTCCATTTTATTGGCATATAGTTGCTTGTAGTAATCTCTCCTTATCCTTTGTATTTCTGCAGTGTCAGTTGTTACTTCTCCTTTTTCATTTCTAATTCTATTGGTTTGAGTCTGCTTCCTTTTTTTCTTGATGAGTATGGCTAATTGTTTATCAATTTTGTTTATTTTCTCAAAGAACCAGGTTTTATTTTATTGATCTTTGCTATCATTTTCTTCATTTCTTTTTCATTTATTTCTGATCTCATCTTTATGATTTCTTTCGTTCTCCTAACTTTGGGGGTTTTTTTGTTCCTCTTTCTCTAATTGCTTTAGGTGTAAGTTTAAGTTGTTTATTTGAGATGTTTCTTGTTCTTAAGGTAGGATTGTATTGCTATAAACTTCCGTCTTAGAACTGTTTTTGCTGCATCCCATAGGTTTTGGGTCATCGTGTTTTCATTGTCATTTGTTTCTAGGTATATTTTGAGTTCCTCTTTGATTTCTTCAGTGATATCTTGGTTATTAAGTAGTGTGTTGTGTAGCCTCCATGTGTTTGTATTTCTTACAGATTTTTTCCTGTAATTGAGATCTAGTCTCATAGTTGCAAAAGATACTTGATATGATTTCAGTTTTCTTAAATTTACCAATGCTTGATTTGTGATCCAATATATGATCTATCCTGGAGAATGTTCCATGAGCACTTGAGAAGAATGTGTAGTCTTCTGTTTTTGAATGGAATGTCCTATAAATATCAATTACATCCATCTTGTTTAATGTAATTAAAGCTTGTGTTTCCTTGTTTATTTTCATTTTGGATGATCTGTCCATTGTTGAAAGTGGGGTGTTAAAGTACCCTACTATGATTGTGTTACTGTCGATTTCCTCTTTTATGGCTGTTAGTATTTGCCTTATGTATTGAGGTGTTCCTATGTTGGGTGCATAAATATTTACAATTGTTATATATTCTTCTTGGATTGATTCCTTGATCATTATGTAGTGTCCTTCTTTGTCTCTTGTAGGAGTCTTTGTTTTAAATTATATTTTGTCTGATATGAGAATTGCTACTGCAGCCTTTTTTTGATTTTCATTTGCATGGAATATCTTTTTCCATCCTCTCACTTTCAGTCTGTATGTGTCCCTAGGTCTGAAGTGGGTCTCTTGTAGGCCACATATATATGGGTCTTGTTTTTGTATCCATCAGCAAGCCTGTGTGTTTTGGTTGGAGTATTTAATCCATTTACATTTAAGGTAATTATCAATATGTATGTTCCTAAATACATTTTCTTAATTGTTTTGGGTTTGTTATTGTAGGTCTTTTCCTTCTCTTGTGTTTCCTGCCTAGAGAAGTTCCTTTAGCATTTGTTGTAAAGCTGGTTTGGTGGTGCTGAATTCTCTTAGCTTTTGGTTGTCTGTAAAGCTTTTAATTTCTCTGTCAAATCTGAATGAGATCCTTGCTGGGTAGAGTTATCTTGTTTGTAGGTTTTTTTCCTTCATCACTTTAAATATGTCTTGCCACTCCTTTGTGGCTTGCAGAGTTTCTGCTGAAAGATCAGCTGTTAACCTTATGGGGATTCCCTTATGTGTTATTTGTTGTGTTTCCCTTGCTGCTTTTAATATTTGTTCTTTGTATTTAATTTTTGATAGTTTGATTAATATGTGTCTTGGCGTGTTTCTCCTTGGATTTAACCTATATGGGACTCTCTGTGCTTCCTGGACTTGATTGACTATTTCCTTTCCCATATTAGGGAAGTGTTCATCTATAATCTCTTCAAATATTTTCTCAGTCCCTTTCTTTTTCTCTTTTTCTTCTGGGACCACTATAATTTGAAGGTTGGTGTGTTTAATGTTGTCCCAGAGGTCTCTGAGACTGTCCTTAATTCTTTTCATTCTTTTTTCTTTATTCTGCAGTAGTTATTTCCACTATTTTATCTTCCAGGTCACTTATCCATTCTTCTGCCTCAGTTATTCTGCTATTGATCCCTTCTAGAGAATTTTTAATTTCATTTATTGTGTTGTTCATCACTGTTTCTTTGCTCTTTAGTTCTTCTAGGTCCTTTTTCAACGTTTCTTGTATTTTCTCCATTCTATTTCCAAGATTTTGGATAATGTTTACTATCATTATTCTGAATTCTTTTTCAGGTAGACTGCCTCTTTCCTCTTCATTTGTTAGGTCTGGTGGGTTTTTACCTTGCTCCTTCATCTGCTGTGTGTTTCTCTGGCTTCTCATTTTGCTTAACTTACTGTGTTTGGGGTCTCCTTTTCGCAGGCTGCAGGTTCGTAGTTCCCATTGCTTTTGGTGTCTGTCCCCAGTGGCTATGGTTGGTTCAGTGGGTTGTGTAGGCTTCCTGGTGGAGGGGACTAGTGCCTGTGTTTTGGTGGTTGAGGCTGGATCTTGTCTTTCTGGTGGGCAGGTCCACGTCTGGTAGTGTGTTTTGGGGTGTCTGTGGCCTTATTATGATTTTAGGCCGCCTCTGTGCTAATGGATGCGGTTGTGTTCCTGTCTTGCTAGTTGTTTGGCATAGGATGTCCAGCACTGTAACTTGCTGGTCATTGAGGCGATCTGGGTCTTGGCATTGAGATGGAGATCTCTGCGAGATTTTCGCCATTTGATATTACGTGGAGCTAGGAGGTCTCTTGTGGACCAGTGTCCTGAACTTGGCTCTCAAACCTCAGAGGCACAGCCCTGATGCCTGGCTGGAGCACCAAGAGCCTGTCCTCCACACGGCTCAGAATAAAAGGGAGAAAAAAATAGAAAGAAGAAGATAAAATAAAGTATTAAAATAAAAAATATTAAGAAAAAACAATTTTAAGTAAAAAAAAAAAATGGACAGACAGAACCCTAGGACAAATGGTAAAGCAAAGCTATACAGACAAAATCACACACAGAACCATACACATACACCTCACAAAAAGAGAAGAAGGGAAAAATATATATATATCGTTGTTCCCAAAGTCCACCTCCTCAATTTGGGATTATTTGTTGTCTATTCAGGTATTCCAGAGATGCAGGGTACATCTAGTTGATTGTGGAGAATTAATCCGCTGCTCCTGAGGCTGCTGGGAGGAATTTCCCTTTCTCTTCTTTGTTCGCACAGCTCCTGGGGTTCAGCTTTGGATTTGGCCCCGCCTCTGTGTGTAGGTCGCCTGAGGGCGTCTGTTCTTTGCTCAGACAGGACGGGGTTAAGGAAGCAGCTGATTCCGGGCATCTGGCCCACTCAGGCTGGGGGGAAGGAGGGTACGGATGCGGGGTGAGCCTGCGGCGGCAGAGGCCGGCGTGACGTTGCACCAGCCTGAGGCACGCCATGCGTTCTCCTGGGGGAGTTGTCCCTGGATCCCAGGACCCTGGCAGTGGCGGGCTGCACAGGCTCCCCGGAAGGTGGGTGTGGAGAGTGACCTGTGCTCGCACACAGGCCTCTTGGTGGCGACAGCAGCAGCCTTAGCGTCTCATGCCCGTCTCTGGGATCCGCGCTCAGAGCGC
Organism: Lagenorhynchus albirostris; assembly: GCF_949774975.1. Classification (NCBI taxonomy): domain Eukaryota; kingdom Metazoa; phylum Chordata; class Mammalia; order Artiodactyla; family Delphinidae; genus Lagenorhynchus; species Lagenorhynchus albirostris. The sequence goes on along the minus strand of NC_083107.1, from coordinate 33,642,707 downwards.
AGCTCGCGCCTGTCTCTGGACCTCCTTTAAGCAGCGCTCTTAATCCCCTCTCCTCACGCGCCAGGAAACAGGCAAGAAAAATTCTCTTGCCTCTTTGGCAGCTCCAGACCTTTTCCCAGACTCCCTCCCGGCTAGCCGTGGTGCACTAACCCCCTACAGGCTGTGTTCATGCCGCCAACCCCAGTCCTCTCCCTGGGATCCGACCAAAGCCCGAGCCTCAGCTCCCAGCCCCACCCGCCCCGGCAGGTGAGCAGACAAGTCTCTCGGGCTGCTGAGTACTGGTCAGCACTGATCCTCTGTGCGGGAACCTCTCCGCTTTGCCCTCCGCACCCCTGTTGCTGTGCTCTCCTCTGCGGCTCCGAAGCTTCCCCCTCTGCCACCCGCAGTCTTTGCCCGCGAAGGGGCTTCCTAGTGTGTGGAAACCTTTCCTCCTTCACAGCTCCCTCCCACTGGTGCAGGTCCCGTCCGTATTCTTTGTCTCTGTTTTTTCTTTTTTCTTTTGCCCTACCCAGGTACGTGGGTGGTTTCTTGCCTTTTGGGAAGTCTGAGGTCTTCTACCAGCATTCAGTAGGTGTTCTGTAGGAGTTGTTCCACATGTAGATACATTTCTGATGTATTTGTGGGGAGGAAGGTGGTGGTCTCTGCGTCTTACTCTTCCACCATCTTGAAGCTCCTCCTACTAAGTCTTATTTTTTTCCTTGTAGTCAACATGGGGATGACATTGGTACCAGCAGCTTTGGATTATTAAAAGGTTTGGATCAGCTTACATACAGAATGCTTTTTAGTAGCTAAAATAAAAAAACCTGGCTGGGTGGGGAATTTTGTAAATCACGAACAATGTATTTTCCTAATGCATGCAGGTCTGTGGGCTGGTACTGAGGCAGAGTCCAGTGATGCAGACCAGAAATTGGCTGAGTTGTCAGCTTCAGTGGCCGGAAACCTCAGTCTGAGGAGTGAGTACCAATCATGAGAGTGAGGTAACAGACAGAAAGGAAAGGATCAGGGTCAGATCCAAGGGGAGACCTAGGGGTCACACCATGGACAGGGATGAAGCACGAAGTAGAGAACTGGGCAGTCAAGATTGGAAGTGGAGTGCAAGGTGGGATAATGCCCAGGAGTCTGGGGAGAAGGCAGGGGTGCCAGGATCTTGTGCCTCCTCAGGGCTGGTGGTATGGCACAGAAGTGGTTTGCGGGCTCAAGGGGTGAGATTGTGGTAGACGATGCAAGTCTCCAGGTTTGCCTTTAACACCTATTTATACCATTTGATGGGTTGTCTAATAACAGCGTTTGCTGTGTATGGGAGATTATTTGACAGATTCTCACACCATTTATTCTTGAGGCATCTCCATCCAGATGGGACTGCTGACAATGATCTGAAACCTAATCAACTGGCCTTTTGTTTTTCGTAGACTGCCACTGTAGCAGAGCCTGTTAGATGCTCACCAAACCCATTTCCTCTTCTTCCTGAGTATATGGCTCAAATATATTTTCCTGCCTTCTTATTGTACCCGTGTAACTGTGTTCTAGCCAGAGGAATGTGAAGAGACGCGATATGTACCACTTCCAGGCCTGGCCCCTAAAATCCTCCTATTGCTTCTTCTGAGCACCCTTCTGCTCTGGCTTGCTAGAATGACATTGACCCTTTAGGTGGTTTTGGAAACCACATGTTGAAGATAGCAGAACCTGAGCATGAAAGGAGGCAGGGCTTTGACTCCCTCCTTGGAGGATAGCCGCTCAACTGCTAAATTGAACTGTTACATGAGTTTGTTGTTCCAAGTCAGTGAAATGTTGGGGTTAGTTTGTTTTATCAGCTAATGTTACCTTAAGTCCTATGGCTACCTGATGAAGCTGTTGGGATGTGAAAGGAGCCCATAAACACCACCCCTCTGTTCCTTGCCTGAAATCAGAGTGAACTGAAGATCAGCACAGGAGCCAGTCAGATGGAAATCAAATGGTTAACTTTAACCATTACATAAATATGCAACCAAATGGGCTTGTTAATATGCTCTGCTGCCCCTCCCTCCAGTCTAGACCCTAAAATTGCCACTTGAAGGAAAATTAGCATTTTCACAGCAGATATACTCATCTGGGATTGCAGCATTACTCTGGTCCAAGGAACAGGAGAGGAAAAGAGACCAAATTTTAGGGTTTGTAGTTCTCTTGTAACTTAGCAGTGTGAGCTGATAGTTTTCACCCTCCATCCTTGGACTGTTTGTAAGGAGTGGCCCATGACCAGGAGACCAGGAGGATTATCTAGTGGACATCTCTTTACATGTCAACACAAGGATTGCAGTTCACGTCTCCACACCACACATGATGTGATGGGCACAAAATGCATTTACCACCATGGCCTTTCCACGAATACTTTTAAATCAACCAGAAACACCCCTGGTTTTTGTCTCCTGTCAGTCTCTGTTTGGGAAAGTCATTCACTTTATTGACCAAGCTTCTATGTGAGGGATGTTTGTAGACCAGTGAGGAAGGGCACAAACCTCTAGTTTGTTAGAGAAGTCGATCTTCAGAAATTAGGAGGCGGCATGTTCAGGTGGATTACCTTCAGAGCTTGCTCTGTCTGTACATTCTGGGTGCCGATGGATTTATTTTGTCATTGTCCCGTGAAGCATTTTCCATCATGATTATGATTGATTTGGGTCATCATGCCAATGCTTGTGTGCAAATTGGCTATTAATAAGGCCCCAAAGTCAGAATAGGTGATGAGATGTGTCACCCAGTCACGTAAAAGGGTGGAAATTTGATCTTTCACTCACACTTATTAGAGGATCTGTCAGCTTATAAATCCTACAGTTCTTTGTTTTGTTGCCAGATGAATGGAGCATTATTACAGCTTTCAGCTGGGGAAGGTACCTTCAAATTAAAGGCTAACTCCTAAAGCAGTGACTGTTTCAGGGAGACTTGCTTGGTCTGTTGTGATTGTGCCTGTGGACTGAATCCATAAAAGATAAAACTAAGTAGCACTGACTTTGGGGTTTAAGATTAGACATCAGGACCAGTATCACTTCATAAGCCATTTGCTGTACAGGGGTAACTGAGCTTTCTGCCAACTCAAAAGCACAGTTAATGTGGCTGTTAAACAGAATAAGAAACTTAGAGATGATCTACAGTTGTAGTGGGGTATCAATGAATGCAAGTCAATCTAAATGATGAAAAGCAATTCCATTCTGATGGCTGGGTCATGGTAGGGAAATTCAAATCTTTTGAGCTTAGAGGACTAATGGCGAACTCATCAACATCTGGCATGTGCCAGTATTTCAGAAGAGCTGACCACCCAAGAGTAGAAGAAAAATTGAATAGAGCATTTATTTCCTATTATTAACAGACTTAAATTTTCAAGGCTCCCCTTCCCTACTTTTATGAAAAGACACCTTCAATTCTATAAAGTTCTGTATGTTAGTTATTATTCTGTTACTTCATTTGAGTCTTAAAACAATCCAGGGAGGTAGAGAAAAAGGGGAATATATTCAACATATACAATGAACAAGATGTGGGCCATTGCTATATGCTGATACTCATCAGGGAGTACAGCAGAGACCAAAAGGACTCAATCTAGACCTCAAGGTCCCCAGCAATGCCAGAGAGTCCTGAGAAAATGATCTGAATAGACTCCATGAGTAGCAATGGGAGGGATCCTTCTGTCCTGCAAGCAGGAGAGTCAGTGAAAGTCTGTAATTCATTTTCTGCACAGATTGCAAAATTGAATGCTGATTAAACTCAGATATTTAGAAACTGACCTGTATACATGACCACAGAACTGTGGTTTGGGTCTGGAAATACAAAAGCAGCACTGACCACTTCTCCACAATTTTATAGCTGAGTCAGATTTAGAAATAGAAGGTACTCAAATGTTTCTGATTAATTAAATGTTGGTTAAGATGAGCTAAAATGACAGGTCACAATGAAGTGTTATAGGAACTCAGAATAGGACGGTGTGGAAAACACTGGGTTGACATAATTGGATGCAGGAGTACAGAAGCTCATGTGAATTATGCCTGAAATTAAAGGAGTGCTTCATTTCATCTTATTGTTAAAATAAAGAGCTAACGCTATACAAGGTAGACTATAACTGGGTCGGCATGTGGGTAACCGGGCACTAGAATATAAAAAGAGTATTTACAACAGCGCAAGCCATAGGGAAACTGTATGTTGAAACCATATTCATCTATTTGGACCAACAGAACATAGGGTCTCTTGTTTATTTATCTTAAACATAATTAAAGTAGTGGATATTATTGTTGTTCGCTGAACAGAAATGTCCCAGGAACATATGCAAAAGGATAAGAAAGCTGGGTCAGACTGAGAGAAATTTGAAGATCACAGTTCATGGAAGTAAGGCAACTCATTAATCTGGCTCCCAGACTGACCTCTGTTGAACCTCTTTGTCTGCAACACTGATTAGAAAGCCATGGGATGTTGTCTCTTAACCAGACAAGAGTTGGTCTCGATATCATAAAGCACGCTTCACACACTGTTTCAGAGGGCTATAATTCTATATATCTGACACAATTGGGAGATTAGGAAGCTCGAAAACAGTTCAATATAGTTCAAGTCCACTTTGTTAATAAAGTGATTCATGAGACCAGATCCATCTGAGATATAGAAATATTAAATAATAACAGAACCTAGAACTTATGGGACACCTTCCCTCTCCACAGTATGAAATGTTTTCACATATACTCTGTTTGATTTAGGTTAATATCCTCTCCATGTCATGGAAGTAATGTGAGTAAGTAAAATCATTCCCATTTAAAAGAGAGGAGAACCAAGGCATGGGGAGGTGAGGCTATTTACTCCATGCCTCGGTATCAGAAGTAGAACTAGAGATTTCAGCTTATCAGCCACTCTCTCACTAACACTGATGGGTTATCCTAGGGGCATCAGAAACACTGCAGGCTGAATTTTTGTCTGCTTCCTCATACTATTGTAATCTCTTTGCTAACTGCATATCCTTTGACTGAAAGATTCTTGTATTTCTGTGAGAGAAATAGGACATTAAAGAGTTTCTTTGGAAGTCAAGGAAATCATTGCTGTTTTGTGGAAGGGAAGAAACTTGGCTAATTGCTGCTCTGCCACTCTGGAAATGTTGAAAAATCAGTAGCAAAGACTTAGTTAAAGCTTAAAAGAAAGAAATGCAGGACAATAAGCCACCTGCTGTGGCTGGGAGTGGGGGGCGCAGAGCAGTAAATCCAGGAGGTGGTTTTCATGTACAGTGTATAATTTGGGCCCTGACATGAGGAATAGGCCTATATAACTATCGATCCACAGGGCTATCAAGGAAATCATTTAACTTGATGGCTTGTCTTGGTCCCTTAGGATGTGGACTCAGCTCTAACCTGCAAAGAAAAAAAAAAATTAAAGGTAAATGAAAGGAGTAGAAGGGAAAAACCATGGAGAATCTCTCATAATCCTCCCTTTTAATATGAAACATTTCCAAATGACCCCAGTTTTTAGTTCTCAATAAGTGTTGGTTTATTTCATTTACTTACTTATCTAATTATGTGGAGGAATGCCTACTTCCTAATGTTATATTACACATTTACAAATATATCATCCTCACCTAGTCTTCAACAGTGATTGCAGCCTAGGAGACAAAGGGAAAGAGGCTACCCCTGGCCAGAGTCACACACAATCCAGGCCAGTGGGAGACTCCACAGCAGGAAAATGGGATGCTTGTCACCCGGTGGGTGGAGTTGGGTGCCAGCCAAAAGGCAGAGTGATCTTCTCTCACTGAGACTTTGCTGTACCTGGAACTGCAGAAGCTGGTAGGTTTTAGCCCATTGATTAAATCCTGCCACTCCTTGAGGCCATTGCGAATATTCCTGAGCCGTGGATCTGCCTCCATGTCTGGCCCATCTCTGACACTTTTGCCTTTTTCCTGTCCCCTGGCGTGGGCCCCCTTCGCATTCTGTCTTCATTCTACTTCCCAACCTGTTTGCCTGTTTTTTGATTTCTAATCCTCGTCTGGGTTATCTGTTGATGGCCTGGCTTCATCCTGTTGACCTAATTGTCTGGCACCCCTGCTCTAGTTGTGACCTTTTTCCCCTTTCTTTGATCGCAGTTCAGACTGGCCTTCCAGTTATATTGCTTTCAGCTGCCTTTAGTAAACACTCCATTTGGGCCTGGCCATGTTCCAGAAATTTAAACTGCAGTGTATGCTTTCTGGGGGTAATGTTCCCTCTGACTGCACATCATGCTAAGGGATAGACCCACACAGATTTAAAGGCTAAAAGATCAAAATCCTGATGCAAATTCATCACTAGTCTTTTGTTCATTTTCTACCATTAACTGAAGAGTATGTTTGTAATCAACCCACAGATATTACTCACTGTTGGTGAAAAATAAGATGCTTGCATGTCATATCTGCTAATGTGCATACCTCCCCCAGACAATCTTGTAAAATTTGTTATTCCTTTGAGGTGTACCCTCAATGAATATTTCATATCATTTCCTTGACATAATTTGTGAATCGAAGGGAAAATGTTTTATGTCTTGCATCTTCTAAAAAGGGAAATCTCTGCTTCTTTAGGTGCCCTGGCTCTGTGCTCTTTCAGGTCCTCATCGGCTTCCCTGACCTTCCTGCATGTCCCCCTCACCTGTCCTCAGGCCTGGTAGTCTTGGTGTGCTTCTGGGTTTGGTCTTGGCAGCTTTCTCAGTCCACACAATTTCTTTGATGACTCCCTGATCTTAGATTGAGCCCATAACCTTCTTTTCTACCCAAATGCCTAATGGATCTCCTACTTGATTATCATAAAGAAATTTCCAACAAAAGTGCCCAAACCCATACTCATCCTCTTCTCCTTTCCAAAGCTGATCACCTGCCTGCATCCTCACTCTCAAATTATACCAGTTTCTCCCTTTCCACCTTCACCTGAGATGGCCTCCAACCCAGGCTCCTTGGCTTCAATTTTGTTTCCCTGTCTCCACTGTGCACAGTCAATAATAGGAGTTTAACATGCTGAATCAATGAATGAATAAGTCAATATATTAACGGTAAGTAGGGAACAAAGCCTTAGGGGTGAATACAAGCAAAATGTGAGCAGTTAAATTTAAACCAGGTATGGCAAGCACATTTCTGCTCCCTTGCCAGTGATGGTCTAATGGTAGTGGTTGTCTGGAGCACTGTGTTTTAGGAATGTCAGACTAAGGTAGGGTTCACAGGTGAGAGTCCCATGGCCAAATAGGAGGGCTTGGGAGGAGAACGTTGCATCTTCATTGCCATGAATTTGCACTTCTATTCTGTAGGCAACAGGATTTTCTACAATTTATAGAGTAGTGTGAAGAATATGACATTGAGAAGTATCATGATAAACAGTGGTGTACAGGATGGGTTGTGTTGGAGAAAGACTGGAGCCCTTTTGTATGTGTATGTGTGTGTACACGTTTGTGGGTACCAACAGAAACTACCTTCATTTTGATTCCTCTAACACGTACCTTTTTATGTGTCTGAATCTTGATTTGCTCTATTGTTATAAGTTCCTGGAGGTCCAGCATCTTGTTTCTGAACATTTTTGAATAAAAGCTTTCTGTGTTGTTTCTTCCTTACGGAACCTCAGTGGGTGACTTTAGGATCAAGGTCCCAGGTGAACTACTCTAGAACGGATTCTCCCAAGGTGCTTCCTAATCTGGGAACCCCCTTGCTTGTTGCTTGTATCCTCCTAAGAACTGGCAGAGAGTGGGTGTTTATTGGCAGGTGTAAACAAAAATTACGGGTATGTTATCAGAGGTTACTCATGCATCCCTGAGGCCAGAAGTTAGGATGTCATAGAATGAGTTCCAGTGGTCTTGCCGTGACAGGAAGTGTGCACTTTTACACATCCCTACTGCACGCACAAAGGTGTGGCACATTCCACCGGCAGGGTAGCCTTGCCAAAGCATTTAGGTTGTGTATAGGCACAGTCAAAACATGTTGCTGAAACACAAGAGAAATCAACACCAAAGCTTGATTTCCCCCCTCCTCCTTGTACCTTTAACTTTAGAAAATTTTTCCCTTTTGTACATGAAATTGCTGCCAATTGCACAGTACCATGGAACTTACCTAGTTAATATTGGCAGGAATAAGGGGCCCACGTAGTTGAACATAGAGAATAGAGTAAGGCTCCTGTTCCTAGAAGCTCTGGTAGCTGTTTTTCATCTCTACGATTTATAGGAGTTTACACATTTAATATTTACACTGGAAAATCTACTGAGGATCAAAAGAAGCTTCAGGTTACAGGACTGGGGTATACTGCTGGTTGAAGGTAAAATAGCGTAAAACTAAGAACAGTCACCTGAGATTGACAAGGGAGTATGCCAGTGACATGAGGACACGTGACTACAGAGTATGCATATCGAATTTGAGATGGTTGTGAGTTTATGCCTGTGCCCTCTTACTGTGTAGACACTGAAGGCTAGATATCGGCTGCTTTCCATTTGAGGTTGCTCGTTGAGAATGAACACAATTCTATATACTTCAGCATAATTCTAGGGTAACTGTAATAGGAGAAGTTAGGAGAGAGCAAATCCGAGCTCAGCTGCTACCCTGCCACTAATTGGTTTAGGAAAAGTCACTTCATCTGTTAATGCCTCTGTTTCCTCACGTATAAGATGGGCAGAAAGCAAAATATGGAGGCATTGCTTATTTTTCTGAGTTTTCAGGAGAAGAAAAGAGAACTTGTGCAGCTGCTAGGAGGGGAAGAAACAACAAGAATAAACCTCTGGGGGACATACTGGAATTGAGTCTTGGGTCTCTCCCTCTTGAGGCAAAAAGCAGCTACTCAGAGAGAGGTAATATAGTGTGGGAACCCCAATTATGAATTCAGTGAAAGGATGCTTTTTATAGGATAGCACATTTCTGTAGGCACAGAGTTCAATGTGAAGTTCAGACCCACACAGGCATTGAATCTGGTGTGGATGTTCTACCAGGAGAAAAGAACTGGAAGAACGTGGCAGGCTTTAATCGAGCAGGTCGGGGTCAGAGGCTCTGTTCATTTTATTCATGAATGAAAGGGCAAATATAGAAAACACTGGGACTTTGTTTAGGAGGGATTTTGCTTGCGGTAAGAGTTCCAGTAAAGCAGCTTGGTTTGAGGTTTCAACTTGGCAATATGAATGGGAAGTTGGGCTGTAGCAAGTTGGATGGTTTCTAATACCATAGATGGTGACCTAAGAAATCATTTGTGCATAGCAGTGTGCTGTTAAGTCAAATGTTTTAGTTGTGGAAGTCAAGGGTACCAGATAACTGAATTTATATAAACATTTGAGAAAGAGACTGTATAAAAATTTGTTAAAGATAAATTTTTAGTTAAGTTAAAAAATGAAATGAAGCACTCTTAGGTCTTAGTTCAAAGAAAAATAAAAATATCATTCTAGACTATTTAGACATGAAATGAGAACATCACACACAAAAACTGATGGAGTGTAGCTAAAACTATAATCAAGGAAAATGTATAATTTTAAATATTTTAATAAATAAGAAAGACTACAAGAAGTAAAGAGTGTAGCCTTAAAAAGCATTAAAGAGAAATCAGTAAATATAAAAGAAGATTTTAATGAACAAGAAAAGAGAGCTCAGAAGAGGAAGGTAAGTGGGATGAATTTCTGCCCTCGCTTCTGTCACTGGTCTCGAGATTGCAACCAGTATTCACCATCTCCTCTACTGTGCATCCTAGTATCACCTCATGATTGCCTAGCACTTCTGCTGGTCTAGGTGTTTACCTGGTAGGATGACTGCGACCCACATGCTTGAGTAACCAGAGCCCCCAGTTGTCATGCCCTTCTCAGGCCATGGCTGTGCACTTCTCCACATACTGTCAAAATTGGACAAGGTTCTACCAAGAGATGCCTCAGTGGATCAGTTGGTTTCCAAAAACATTCTTCCCTTCCCAGTCAGCACCCCTCCTTCCTCCTGATGACTAGGTCAGTTACCCTAGTGACTCATCGTCTGCTGGTCTCTTGGCACGAGGATCCTGAAGTGACCAGATGGAATCAGAGCTTAGAGTTTAATATGGTTCTTGCTGTGTCACCTGATGGAAGCTCTCCTTCTCTGGGACCCAGTATCTCTAAATCTACAGAGTGCAGGAGCAGGAATCACGAATTCCCACAAGTGAGTCACTGTGAGTGATGGTAAGTGGTGCCACTCCTGTTTCCAGCCATTTTTTTCTGAAACTATATAGTCCGCCTATGGGGATTCAGCACCATATAGTGCGCATTGACTTGGAGTGTATATTACCTTCTGGAGAGGGTGCCCCATTCTCACATAGCATCACCTCTGAGCTGACACCTCAGTTGCACCTTCAAAAGGCCATCCCATTGCTTCATCCGGCTGACAACTTCTGGGTGATGCGATATGAGATAAGACTAGTGGATCCAATGACCATGTACCCATTGTTGTGCTTCCTTTGCTGTAAAGTGGGTACCTCAGTCCAATATGATATTTGTGGGGTCTGGGTCAGCAACTCAAATATTCACCTCTAAAATAGTGATGCTGACTGAGGCCTACAGACAGGAAAGGCAAACCCATGGATAGAAAGTGTTTTAAATCCAATCAGGATGAATCACTTCTAGGATATAGGATAGGGTGCAATGTAATCATTGGTTGTCTTTTTGAGGGATGGTACCTTTTCAGAAACTCAGCATTGGTCTCTGTTTGTGGTAGGTGAGACATTTGGGGGCAGCAGTAGCTACATCAGTCTTAGTGCCTGGGAGCCCATGCTGTTAGGCCCATGCACAGACCTCTTCCCTGTTTCTTTGGCCACTCAGTTCCTACAAACATTCTGCCAGCACTGGTGGGTTGATGCAGAGGCTGGCTAACATCAGTTGAACAAGTCATCCTGCCTGCCTGTTTGTTTAGACCTTCTATGGTGGACACTCGCCAGTGGATTAGTTAACATGAAGGTAAAGATCTTCACATTCTGTGCCACCTCTGGAGATTCATCCTCATGCTTCTTCCTGAACTCTTCTTGTCCATGATCTTCCAGTCTCTCTCCTTCAGGCTCCTGACACACCAGAGGAGCCATTCCCCATTGGCCTTAAGCCCACATGTATTCTTATCTTGAGTCACTTCTCATTCCATAGTGCACTGCCCACTGCACCTTCTGAAGCTCTGCCCTTTGGGAGGATTTTCTGTATTACTGCCTTTCTAGGCCACCTCTGAGTGGGGCTGTTGTATAGTGGCTGCCCATTTTCACCCCACAACTACATATTGAACAGACACATCTGTGACCCAAGCTCAAACTTTTTTCTCTTGTCATTTGGTCCCATGGGAGAGTCTTAAAGGACCTGACCCTGTGGCCATAGACTTGAGCTGAGGGTGAGGCATTGGTGTAACTGCAGTGAGTGAATTGTGGGTTGAGGCCACCTGCTTGTGCTGGTTGCTTGTGCCCTTTGGCCCAGCTTGTTGGACAGGACTCATCTTATGAGGAATTGTTGCTGAGCCTGCCTGACCTTATCACTTGTTAGGTTTGACAGACCCTAGTTCATGGTGAGCAGTTCTGGTCACATGGTCATTTGATGTCCCATAATCAGGCATTATGTCTCTACTAGGAGCCAGTAGCATACAGTAATCATTTTTCAGAAAACATCATTTTGTCTACAGGTGTCATGACTTTGCTCCAGAACCTCAGGGGGCTATGCTGTGATTCTTCCACTGGGGCTTACCATGAACTCCACAGGACATCTTTTTCCCATATCAACACCTCTAATTAATAGAGGCTGCCAGTAATATTGACCAAGGGGCAGGCCTGCTTTCATCAGAGCTTGGTCCTGCTTTGCAGAGCCCTTTTCTGCTCTGGGATCTACCCCAAAGTGGTAACCTATCATGTCACCCAGTAGGGGGATCAGAGCAATATTTCCAAGTACAGAAAAATGTTTCCTGCAGAACCTGGACTATCAGGCATTGTACTTCCTCCTTATTGACAGGAGGTGTGAGATGCAGAATTTTGTCCTTTATTTTTGGAAGGGATGAATCAACATCCCTGGGTCTTTAAAAAAAATTCACTTATCTAGCAAGTCCCTGAATCTTCATAGAGTTTATCTCCCACCCTCCGGAGATGTGTTTTACTGAGGCCTCCAACATACTTGTTACTTCTTATTCATCCTGCCCAATAGAATGGATCAGTGTGATATTCTGCAATAGGTCAAGTAGATTTCAATCTCTTAAAGTTACAGTATGACAGAGGTTGGGGAAGTTAACAGTCCCAGAGAACGATGGTTATTGTAGTCTCTTGCCTATTCCAAAATGAAAGAGAACTATTTCTGATCCTTCTTTCTAACAGGGGTGGAAATAGGGATTCACCAGATCAATGGCTATATACCATATATTTAAGACCATGTTGATCTGCCTTAGAAAATGTACCACATCTGGCACAGCAGCTGTAATTGAAGCTACTGCTAGACTGAGTTTGATGTCATCCACTGTCATCCCTTAGGATCAGTCTGGTTTTTGTAATAACCAGACTGGAGAATTAAGTGGGTATGATGGGGACCACCACCCCTGCATCCTAGATCATGATGAAGTCTTTAGAGTGCTACTAAACTCTGCTGTTCTCCCAGGGACATGATAGAGTGTTTTATTTATAATTTTCAGCTGGAAAGGGGACGTTTCAGAGGCTTCCACTTGACCTTCCCCGCTACAATAGCTCTTACCCCAAAGGTCAAGGATCTCATGTAAAGATCCTGTCATCTACCACGTATGTCCATTTCATTTATACATTTGGCATCCGAGGACATTTTCAAATCCCAGGGGTGGATTTGTGGACCCACTGGGCCTGCAAGCAAGATTGGGCCCAGGACTCCATTTATTACTTGGCCCGCATAAGCTCCCACTTTAATAGTGGGGTATTTGTTCAAGGATATAGGTTCCATTGCAGGGCAGAGACCTCTGCATCATCTTTAAGCAAGGGGGTGCTCTATACTCATAGGAAGCAGTGAGCCTCTTGCGTAGGCCCAGAGAGGTCAGGGGGATCTGGAGTGTAAAGGTTTTCAAGTGTATTGACCAAAATGAGCCATCTCAAATCTCACGGTCCCACACCTTCCCCATTCAGGGCCCTGACCTTGGCAAAGTGCACTTACCTGGGCTGAAAATTCAACTTTCTCTGCAGCTTTGTTACTCTTATAATGAAGTCTTGGGCTTGATCCTTAACCTCCTTCTCCCACAGGAGATGAGAAATCAGAGCATCTTTACATGCTGCCAAGGAGGTCCTCTGATTTTCACACTTAGCATTCAATTAGTGATTAATCGCCCTCAGCCTTTTCTTGTCTTTCTCCAGTGCATCAGTGCCACTCAGCAAGCCATTGTCCTTATAATTACTACTTCCAAACCTCTCAAAGCTTAAGCTACTGCACCTGCCAGTGCATTTTCTTCCATGAGTATCCTATCCCAGGTTGTCACTGGTGAAAAGTTTTAGCAATTGCACTGCTACAGCAAGACTGTAGTTCTCTACCAACCTCTAGGGATGGGGTCCTCATTGCCAACTAGTTAGCAGGTGATCCAGTTCCGAAACTGCCTATTAATTCAGCCTTCTTTCTTAGATTACTTCTAACAACAACTGTCTTTCTTAAGAATGGTTCCCTGATTGGGCTTCCCTGGTGGCGCAGTGTTTGAGAGTCCGCCTGCCGATGCAGGGGACACGGGTTCGTGCCCCGGTCCGGGAAGATCCCATATGCCGCGGAGCGGCTGGGCCTGTGAGCCATGGCCGCTGAGCCTGTGCGTCCAGAGCCTGTGCTCCACAAAGGGAGAGGCCACGGTAGTGATAGGCCCGCGTACTGCAAAAAAAAAAAGAGAAAGAATGGTTCCCTGAGAAAAAGACTCTGAGTTGGATGCTCCCATGCAGGAAGCTAATTGGTGAATGCTTTCAGGGTCAGTACCTTAGCGGGAGTGAAGGGAGGTGTTAGACTGTGATGAAGTTGCCACAAGAACCATATCCACTTCCATGGGGAGCCCTGGAGCTGGGATGGTTCTTGAGAATCTCCCTGCTTTGAAGCAAGGAGTCTGGACCTTCATATCCCTAACCTACCAGTCACAGGACATGGGCTGTCTAGGGGAGGAGTATGGCTCAAGGCAAGGCAGCTCTCTCCTGCTAAGGGCAGATGAAGAGAGGGACTCAGTTTAAACTGTCATCCATCAACACCCAGAAGCTAGAGAAATGAGTGTACAAGCCAAGATGGAGGGTCTAAGCAGCGCATCATAGCAGCCATTCCTTTCCTGTATACAAGTGATAACCCCTAAAACAGGATGAGAAAGACCATCCCTTTAATACTAGCAACCAGAAAAAGAAAATGTGTTTATACAAACTTAATAAGGAATGTTAAAGACTTATTTGCAAAAAACAACACGCTTTTATTGAGAAACAATATCTTAATAAATGAAAGTCATTTCTAAATAAGAAAACTTAAAAGCCAGTTCTTTTCAAATTAACAGGATAGAATATCCAAAAATAGACCTAAGTATATACAATGATTTTTATGTGATAAGTATGGTACTTAAAATCACTGGGGAAGGAAAGATTATTTAAGAAAAGATTTTGAAACACATGGCTAACCATTTGGGACAAAAATTAAGGTCTCCTGCCTCACACCATGTACCAAATTAAGTTCCATATGAATTCAATATTTAAGTAGATAAAAGAATCCATAAAAGTACTAGGAGTAAATATGGGTGCTTTAGAAAAAAATCATGTTTTGGTGGGAAAGACATTTAAGGCATAATACCAAAGGTAGATAATATATAAGAAAAGAATAATTAATTTCCTAAATAAAGACTAGTTCTCCATAAAAATAATGAAAATTTAAAAGTGAGTAAAACTAGGGATAAAATATTTATAAGGATAGGTCTACTAATATCCTATAAAGAACTCCTATAGATTTTAAGAAAATGACAAGCACTCTAGTAAGAAAATGTATAAAGGATATGAACAAATAATTCACAAAAACAGAAAAATAATAAGCATATGAAAAATATGATTACCTACTAGTGACTAAATACATGCAATTGAAAGCAACAGATAACACCATTTATCATCTATAAAATTGGAAAAGGTTTTTTAAAAATTGTAATACCAACTGTTGTCCTGGATGTGGGACATACACATGCCCATCTCCAGAGAACATAAATTGTTATACGTTCACGGAGAATGTAAAGCCCATACAGAAGGTGATCTTGATCTATATACCCCCAAATTTGATTCATGTTTCTTGATGTAGCAGTTCCATTTCTAGGAATGAATCCCCCAAAAACAATCATTGATAAGCACAAAGCTTCCTCTGCGATGATGTTCAGTACACAATTGTTTATAATCCCCAATGTTGGAAGCATCCTATGACTCACAATAAGCATTTGTTGAATTGATAATAGCTTATCTATATCATGAAATACTACGTAGTCTTTAAAAATGATGTTGTAGAACAATATTCCATGACACAGAAAAATGTGTACATTAGAACGTTAAGTGAATTTAGAAAGCAGTAAAATGGGATGAACAGTTAATTCCATTTTTTTTTTTTTTGCTAATGCATCAGGAAGAAAACCCTGCAAATACACACTCCAAATGTTAATGATGATTATTCCTAGCTTGCCAGGTTTTGAATAAATTCAATCTTTTTCTTTTTGATTTTCTTATTTTCTACAGTGTTCTATGGATCAAGGTTGCAATGATTACCTTAAAAGTAAATGGGAAAAAAAAGTTCTTTGTTCAGTCCTGATTCTATTCTGATTCACCCTGATACTAGTCTCCCACAGGTCCTTTGCAGATGAGCTCACGTTTTTAAAGAGGTATAAAATTTAAAAGAATGAACCTTGAACCAGGGATGCATAAAAGAGAATGTCTAGTGTAAAAAAAAGTAAAAGAAAAAAGAAAAATATGAAAAGAAAATTTCAAAAAGAAAGAGAGCTAAAGCTCAAAGTATGAAGGCTTTCAGAAATGCTTAGCATAGGGAAAAGGATTTAAAGCTAAGCATGGAATGAGAAGGAAAGAAACCCTTTGGCTGGTGCTTGGCGGCACCAGGGTACTGCTGATGAAAGATCAGTACAGTGCAAACTCCGTCAGTCCTCTTTTACATTCATCTCTTCTGCCAAAAGGAACGATGCTGGGGCTGTAAAGGAGGAACAAATCTCAGTAGGAAGGAACTAGGCTCATGTGTATGAGCAGATCCAGGGACCTCCCTGCTCTGGGTGAATTCTAATTTTCTGGCTGGAGCAGATGCCCTTCTGTGTTCTTGCACCCAAGAGGGCAGGTCACTGCCAGTGTTCATGGACCGACTGGGTCGGGGGGTGGGGGGGTGATGAGAGGGGTTCACAGATGGGATGTGGGCAAATATAGTTCCCTGTTTCAAAAAGGAAAGAAAGGTGAGGCCCTTAAACTTCAGTCTAGTGGGAAGGATTCTCAAATAGATCATTAAAGAAAGGAATGGGTCAGAGGAAACAAAATAGGAAGCAAATGTTCTCTATAAAATAAAAGAGAACTAAGTAGGGAAAAAATAGTACAAATCAGAGAACAAATGAGATGCATCTCTGTCGACACCATGCAGGTGATGAGGGACAGGAGGTCAGGAAATAATAACAGTGCCATCTACACATAGCTCGCAGACAGGGTTAGGGCTGGGAAGGTAGGAGATGGCATATGAGAAGAATAGAATAAAACAGGAGTTCTTTAGGTAATTGTTCTCAGGAAAAGTGCAGGGGAAGGGGCAAGGCTGTGGACTAACTCTGGCATTTCAATCAAAGTTGCAGAAGTTGGTGACTCAGTGCAGACATGTAAGCTTAAGAAATGAGTTGGAGGAGTCTTTAAGTGCACTCATGACTGAGGGTCTCACTGCTCTGCTGGATTCTGTGTTAAGTTTGATGATTGTCTGATCTATTTTTTGGCAACTGTTTTCAATGGCTAATAGGAGAATGATGATGAAATAACAAACACAATAGAAGGAGAAGATGTAGCAGCTCTTATAGAAAAGAAAGATGAAAGCCAGTATGAGTTCTCAAGCTTTTAACCTCTTTTCCTTCTTTCCTCCCTTCTTTTCTCCATCCCTCCCTCAAGTATTTATTAAGCTACTGCTATAAGCAGAGTATTGTGCTAAGCGTGGAGAATATTCATTTCTCAAATATTTATTAAGTGCTTCCTCTAGGCACTGAGGATTCAGCAGTGACCGAGACAGGCAGAGTCCCAGTCCTCATGGTGCTTAAGGACATCTAATGTGGTGGGGGGGGGGCAGAGACAGGCAGAGACAACAATAAGCAAATGGGTTATAATCCAAGAGGCTGTGATGTGTGCTATGAGGAGAAACAATCAGAGCAGGAGGATGGAGCATGATGATGGGTGAGGTGCCGGTGAGGGGAGGGCTCCTTGAAGAGGGGACATCTGAGCCAGCAACTGCAGAAGTGAGCCTGAGCTAAGCAGGGATCTGGGGGAAAGCTTTCTACAGTTCCTAACTGAATGGTGAAGAGGAGGTTGCCAGTTATCCAAATAAAATGGAAGAGGAAAAATCCTGCAGCCAGAGCAAATAGCTTGTGCAGAGTCTGGAAGGTGGGAAAGAGCATGACTAGTCCAAGCGACTGAAGGAAGTTTGGTTTCAAATGTGATGTGGGAGCAGCCATAGATGAGCTTGGACATACGGAAGGGTCAAAACATAGATAGCTTGTAACCCTGCTCAGAGTCTGGACCTGCTCTTAATGGCAGTGGGGGAACTCATTGGTGGTTTTGGTCAGAGTAGTGACATGACCGAATTTTCTTTTGGAGAACTCCCTCTGGCTGGTGCAAGGAGATGTGATTGCAGTTGGACGTGGACGAGAGTGGGAGCAGGGAGACCACTTAGGATGCTGTTGTGGTAATTCAAGTAAGAGCTATTGGTGGCTTGAATTAGGCTAGTGAGAGAGAAGCCTGAGAGAAGGGGGCAGATCAAGAGATGAGCTGGGGGTGAGGGGGAAAGAGGGGAGAAATCAGGATGACACCCAAGTCAAGGATGACCTCTGATGCATGGCAGTATATTCACCAGGGAGGAGCAGCAGGTTTTGGGGTAAGACGAGGAGTTTTGAAGAGTAAGGAATTCAGTGATGGAGTCTGATCAAGTTCAAAATACATTTGGGCCACGTGGTGACAATATCAAATAATTTATGAAAATAAAACTCAGATGGGCGATGTGACTGGGCCAGATATCAATATGTGTTGCAAAGACCATAACTCATAAGACCTGGGTCTGCATCCCCGTTTACTCATCTCTAAATGAGACAGTTGGGTTCGATTTTATAGGTGTCTTTCAGGTTTAAAATTCTGTGGCAGGTCAAAGAGTAAAGGCTGAGTTTGTAAGAAGAAAACTTTTGGAAAGATTCTCTATACAAATAAGTAATTTCCATTTTTGAAGTTGATGGTTTGAGGCTAACATCAATTTATTTTTGTGGCAGCAGAAATAGAATCAGGGTGAGGAAGGGCAAGTAAATACTCTCTATGCAAATCACGAGGAGAACAAGTATAAGTACCAAAGGATATGGCCAAGAAAAGGGGGTTGCAAAGGGAAACAAAACAAAATCTGTTGTGAAAAGTGTGGGCATCATTTGATCAGGATTATGGTAGTAGAAAAGAGAAAAAAAAGAAGAGAAAATGGGAGAGACATCAACTTATGAATAAAGATCCTCAGAAGCAATTGAATTGTAAGCATCTCTCTATATAAAACAACACTGTAATACAGGCTATAAAGGAGGCAGAACTGACCAGGAAGGGAAATAAGCTTTAGGGAAGAAGAAAGGGTAGGACAGTGGATGGAGAGAAAGATCATTTGAGGCTATGAGCAACTGTTAATGTACGGTTTACAGAGATATTGCTAGTTTGCTTGGTGGTGTTAAGATAACTGTAGATACACATCTCACTTGTGGGCTTTAATGCCTGTGAGCATCAAATGTGATAACGATTGAAAGTACTTGAAATGGTATAAGTTCTATACACATGTAGGGAATTCTTCTTAAGCTTTTTCAGTTAGAGAAGAAAAATATTCTTTCCGATGAGTATGTTCTTCCCCACTTAAAACCACAGAGGAGTAGATCAGATAAGTGAAGGTGTGTTTACTTCTCACACAATCTCCAGAGAAGGAGACATGCTCATATGCCTTAATTTGGGCAATTTATTCCTGGTAATTTAGGACAATGATATTCAAGTTCCTCTGCATGTCGTAGCTATTCTACAGGGAACTACTACATCTGTCAGTTCTGCTAAAGTCTCAGTTTGAAGATTGTTTCATTCCTGTGACTTCCTTTGATAAATCAACTTGTGTCTTAATACTCTATAGACATGACCAAATGTAACTTGAAGGGAAATAACACCGGGAGGTAGGATTCGGGGAAGGTATCGTCCTCCTTTAGGACTTTACTAGAAGATATTGATTCAGGCCAAGCAATTGAGAGAGAGAGAGAGAGAGAGGTTGAGAGACAGTGACAGAGACATTATTACATTCACTGGAGGGCAAGCATGTATTAATGAATGTATTTTTTCTGTTAGCCAGTTAATGCAGCTAATAGATTCTTGATTTTTCTCCTTGGCCCAGCATGAATCACTTGAAGTCTACCTGAATGATTATCAGCTTTGGTTCTTTTCTAGCAGCGTCCCCTTGGCTCCTGACTAAGCCAGTTTCCCTAAGCAGAGTCATGACTGCCACATGGCATTATTCACGGGAATGAGAAAAGTTTACTCTCTACCTCCAGGTTTTCCCACATAGTTTCTCTTAGCTTCTCCTTGCTTTCACGTGGTTGTCTCTGATGTCTTTTCACCTGTACTTTTTCACATTACTCAGCATAGTACCTGAAGAACTTTTTATTGAGAGGTGCTGCTTCTAGAGAATGTGCTCCCCTTGAACCCCTGGTTGTGCTTCCAGAAGAGAACATCCTTGCCCTCCTCTCTCCTTTCCATTCTTTTTTTTTTTTTTTTTTTTGTGGTACACGGGCCTCTCACTGTTGTGGCCACTCCCGTTGCGGAGCACAGGCTCCGGATGCGCAGGCTCAGCAGCCATGGCTCACGGGCCCAGCCGCTCCGTGGCATGTGGGATCTTCCCGGACCGGGGCATGAACCCGTGTCCCCTGCATCGGCAGGTGGACTCTCAACCACTGCGCCACCAGGGAAGCCCCTCCATTCTTTATTGTCTGTCCTCTTTCCTTCTTTTTCTCCCCCACGCATAGTTGAATGGTCAAGCCTGGAGAGATCAGAGTTACATCAGTACCTGCCATGAATTCATTCCTGATTCTTCTCTTATCTTTTCCTCCACTTGGATCCCTGAGTCAGATGTCTGGACTGTGAGAATTTCCCTGGAGGAGTTGTCCCCTCCCTCTAAGGTGGCTGAGTAACATTCTACATGTGGCAGGCACATGGCTGCATGTTCTGCCTTTCCATGGAATTGGATGTTGATTGACAAGACACCAATAGCAACTTTATTTTATGTACCCAGAGCTCAACTAAGCTATATGCCTTACCAGGTGGCAAAGGCTAGTCTGAAAGTCTGGAGAAACTGGTAGTGTCTGAGTGAGTTTTGATATTTAATTTTGCTCTGATCCATTTGAGAGGCAGAGAGGGAAGACCGTGGGTGGTACAGAGCCTCTGGGGGTGTAAATGACACTCTGAAAGCATTCCTTCCTTTCTTAGTTGCTGTTCCTTGAGCTAATGGAAACAGAGGGCCACATAGAAATCTCCTAAGCTTTAACATTTAACTGGTGCGTTTGGGGAATTCAGGGAGGGGAGCACTTTTCCAAACTGGTAGAAAGACCTCCAACATGGAAGTAAGAAAAAAACCCTTTAAAATAGCTGAAGACATATTAAAATAAATAGGGCCACGTCGCCCTTTCCCTTTCAGACAAGACTTTTTATGTAGCCGCACAAGCATAATCACTGTGCCTGGGAGTCTTGGGGACTCTACAAACACTTGATGGATTCAAGACAGAGGCTTGGAGGGCTGTGCTGATTGTGGCTGAACCTAAGAGAAGAGATGGTGAAGGATTCTGGCATATTCCCATGTATTAAACTCCCCCTTCCAATTTACTGTGTTTCATCGCATTTGCCATCAAATGTAATAGATGCCATTATTTTATGTTGTTCTGTTAGGAAAGGAGAAACAAGTTGTCTAAATTAAACTATGAAATGCCATTGATTTTCAAATGCATCTTGATTTTAGAGATGTTAATATGTGAACAGCCTTACGATAGATGACATACAGTAATAGAAGATCTACAAACCCTAGAAGGGAAGAGAGACTACCTACCCTTCATCCCGTTCCCTTTGCCAGAACACTGAGCTGAATGCCTAAACTTCCTTGGGATTCCTTCCTTTAGTAGCTGAATAGAACTTAATTGGTTTTCCTCATCTAGTTGATAAGTAGCAGTGCCTTTGACCTCTTGTGTATCTTCTGTGCACTTTGCAAAGTTACAGTTATCCCCTAGGACCAGGGATAGGCCAATTTGTGAAACAGATGGTGTATGCTTTTCAGACATCTGTATCTTGCTAAGTCCAATCCATTCTGTGACACTCCATTCATTATTCTCCCAATACTGTGTGCCTTCGTGTTCCCTAATGACTGCCCAGGCTGCACTGTGTAACCCCGTCAGTGTGTATATTTTGAGAAAATATTCAAAATTCCTTTCTTTTTCATCCCCCATGTCAAAACTTAGCTGTTCTAGATACCATTCCCTTAGGCCCTTGTAGGTGACTAGCTAGTTACTCTGAGATTGAATAGTAATAAGCTGGTAATAGCCTAAGTCATTCCTTCCAAGATACACATTTTAAAGTGAATTGGGACCTTGTTGAAGATTTTTAATTGTAAAAGTGATTATCAGGAGATCAAAATAATTGAAAAAATATTTGACCTGAAGGGCTTACTGTATTCTTCAAATCAGAGTACATACATAGGAGCATGTTCTAAGCCTTAAGTTTACCAGGTTAGTATGCAGACTGCCAGAAGGATCTAGGGCAGGCCTAGCATGTATCAAAAACTGTTCCCCACTCCTGAGCCCATGGCACACACTATTATTTGATCACAGCTCACTTCTTATTGAGACATGACCTCAGAATCCTCCTTAACAGAACCCTTACATCAAATGATTGGAGTTGACGTGTGAAATGAAACCTGCTTTCTAGATCTAAGTCCTAGTGGGTAAGAATATCTATCAGCTCACATACCTTTTCTCACTTATGAGCACAGCACCTTCTTTCCATCCAGAGCCTCTTAATCTGTCAGGTTAAGGTGAAGGAAATAGTAAGAAAGTGTATGGAATCTTATTTTCAGAAGTATTTCAGTCTAATGCACCAGGGCATTTGTCAGAACTGAAAACTGGAGAAAACATTTTTGGAGAATAATGTGTGCTTGTCCTATTTGGAGCTCTCCCAGCAACATGGACAACAGAGAATTGGGGCAGGCTCTGGGCCAAGCAAGGAAGATGATTAAAAGGCTGTGGGTGGGGCATATTTGTATGGCAGTGTTGAAGAATGGATCAGCCTGGAAAGGAAGAGCCTGCTGGGTAACCTGAGGGAGGTCATGAAGTGCTAGGCGCGTTATTGTAGAATGGGTGTTCACCAGCTATTTTCTGTCTCCGGGAAGATTATGGACCTCAGGCCATAAGGAAATGTCGCTTTGCTTAAGAGAGGAGCTCCCAGGAAAGCCTGCACGAAAATGCACGTATTGAGTGTTTAGCACGTAGTAGATGCTCTCGTGGGTGGTGCCCATCTGTGATGGAGTTGGGCGGCTACAGATTTCCTGCTCTCAAGCAGCTGATGATGACTAGGGAAGGAGGAGACATCATGTTAGTATCATGTTAGTGAACAGTTACTTAGGGTCCACACGGCGCTTGTAGGCACTCTTCTCCGTGCTTTCCATATATTACTTTATTGTCCCCATTTTACAGATGAGGAACTGAGCCCTGGAGAAATTCTGTAAATTTCCCAGGATCACACAGCTGGCAGTTATTTGAGTTACTTAGAGTCAGGATTCATGCCAGGCAGTCGGGCTCCAGAATCTCTACCTGAATCGTAACACTATGCTCTCTCTCCAGTCACTCTCCCCCTGGGCAGAATGAGTTAGTCTGGAAAAGAGAAGTGAAAGGATGTTCCTGGATTACTTAATCTGAGCTCACTGGGATGTCCCTGTGGTGACTGAGAAATTCTCATTGATGAACTCTGTGGTTCTCTTGTAAACTTTGAGAGCAGCATCAAGGCTTCATCCTATTTGCATCCCCAGCGAAAAGTGCAGTCCTTGATAGGAAGAGTGTTAGATGGGTGGATGGATGTGTGTATGTATGTATGTTTACATGGGATATCAGCCTAGTTTTGAAACACACACTAGGAGAGAGAAAATAGCCTCTCCCGATAAGGAGGGCATTTATGTCCCATGGTCTCAGGCAGTCGGCCTCAGTTAAGCAACAGCCAAAATTCAAGACTTTATTCCTTCCCATGAACTCAAAGATTATGGCTTGTTAAGTCCTTACCCAAAACTTACTTTCTCCACAAATCTCCACAAAGAGCCTCAGACTTACTCCTTCCCATGCTAAACATGTTTCTTTGTCTCTCAGCCCTTCTGCATGCACTTTGCATGTCTCTGATATGGAATGACTCCTATTGCTAGTGAATTCTAGTATAGAATGAGTTCTGTGAGGTTACACATTAACTCTCCAGGAGAGGTAATGGCCCATGTCTTATATCTTTCATATAAGTGTTTTGGTTTGGCTCAGAAGGGGCATTTGAGAAATACCACTGGCATTAAATGAACTTGGATATTTCCACTCAGTACCTGGCAGGTGAACCAATGCCAGCCCCAGAAAGCACCACACCAGTGTTCTCGTAATGCCTGCTGTTCATTTTCATTGTTTAGAAAAGAGAAATCTAGATTTTGCTGCTGTGATGCTGATCACTCCATATAATAATAACTACATTTATTAACTCATTTTACTGTAGGAGAGATGAGGCCATCCAACTCCGGCTACAGGGCTGAGAATATAATGCAGGCCTCCTGGCTCTCAGTCCCTTGCTTATTCCTCTAAACCTCTAAATTCCATTAGAGACTAGTGGAAGGAGTCCTCGTAAATGACAGTGTTCAAAAGTAAACTTATTGATCACTGATAAGTTAGAGCCTTCAGGGGAAATTGTCCAGGACAGTGGTTCTGAAAATTGGTTTGTAGGTCATGACATCAGGATCAGCTTGGGTTCTTATTAAAAATGCATATTCCTGGGCTTCTGCTCAGAACTACTGGGTCAGAATACCTACAGGCCAGCCCAGGAATCTGCATGTTCCACACATTCCCCAGGTGATACTCACAGCCAGGAATTTAGTGGACCAGCTGGTCAAATGATTTCCTACAATAGAAACTGCTTATTGAATAGGCTTTTTGCATAGAACAGTCTTAGGAGATGATTTAGTTCCATCCCTTCAGTTACTTTCTTAGGAGGGGGTCTTTATTTTTGTTTATTACTTTTCATATTTCTGGACATTTAAAATTACATTTAAAAGGAGTAAAAGAAAAGAATAGTGCATACCATAAAATATGGGTTTCTTTGAGCTTGCAGTTTGGGCTGGGTCATATATATGTGCGTAAAATTTGTTCTTATGGGCTTCCCTGGTGGCGCAGTGGTTGAGAGTCCGCCTGCCGACGCAGGGGACACGGGTTCGTGCCCCGGTCTGGGAAGATCCCACATGCTGCGGGGCGGCTGGGCCCGTGAGCCGTGGCCGCTGAGCCTGCGCGTCCGGAGCCTGTGCTCCGCAACGGGAGAGGCCACAACAGTGAGAGGCCCGCATACCACAAAAAAAAAAAAAAAAAATTTGTTCTTATATACATGTAAATAGAATTTGTTTTCAATTTGTTAGCCACATACAGCTGCAATGGACAAAGTGTCTATGTGTAAAGGGATCCCCTCTAGAAGCTGAATCACCTAAAATGGGTAATCCTGCGTAGAAACAATCTGGAAAAGAATGAGGTTTGGGAGAAACTTGCTGTCTGACCTAGTTTCCTTCTGAATGATATTTTAATGCCCTTTCCCACAGCCCCCTTTTCTTTGATTTTTCCATATGTCTTTTAACGTAAATCCCGAGATGGGCTCTACCCAGAGCAAGATCTACAGAGAAGCACCAAGCTAGAGGCCTGGGACTCAAAGTCCGAGCCCTTGGGCAGGTTTCTTTGTGGCTTCTCCATTCAGGCTCTGTGGCCCAGGACTCCTTCCTCTTCCTCATTTTCAGGCCCTTCCTTGCCTTTAGGTGCATGATGAGATGCTCAAAATGTCTCTCCAGATCTGTATTTTGCCATCTGTAAAATAGCTAAATTTACATTCCATCAAAGCATCATCAAAGTGCGGCAAAGTTATTTTTTTAAAAAAGTTATACTCATAATATGCGATAAGCAGGAGTTCCCTTGGATCAAGAGGTTTAAACTTCTGCCAGGAGGTTACTAATCAAGACTGGCCTGTTCACATGAAAAGCTGCTCAACATCACTAATTATTAGAGAAATGCAAGTCAAAACTACAATAAGGTATCACCTCACACTGGTTAGAATAGGCATCATCAGAAAATCTACAGACAACAAATGCTGGAGAGGGTGTGGAGAAAAGGGAACCCTCTTGCACTGTTGGTGGGAATGGAAATTGATACAGGCACTATGGAGAACAGTATGGAGGTTCCTTAAAAAACTAAAAATAGAATTACCATATGACCCAGCAATCCCCACTACTGGGCATATATCCAGAGAAAACCATAACTCAAAAAGACACATGCACCCCAGTGTTCTTTGCAGCACTATTTACAATAGCCAGGACATGGAAGCAACCTAAATGCCCATCGACAGACGAATGGATAAAGAAGATGTGGTACATATATACAATGGAATATTACTCAGCCATAAAAAAGGAATGAAACTGGGTCATTTGTAGAGACGTGGATGGGCCTAGAGTCTGTCATACAGAGTGAAGTAAGTCAGAAAGAGAAAAACAAGTATTGTATATTAATGCATATATGTGGAATCTGGAAAAATGGTACAGGTGAACCGGTTTGCAAGGCAGAAATAGAGACACAGATGTAGAGAACAAACGTATGGACACCAAGGGGGGAAAGCAGGGGTGGGATGGTGGTGGTGTGATGAATTGGGAGATTGGCATTGACATATATACACTAATATGTATAAAATAGATAACTAATAAGAACCTGCTGTATAACTAAATTAATTTAAAAAAATAAGACTGTCCTTTTGCCTTGATGAAGTCCAGTTTTTCTCTTAGATACAATTTTCAAATGGAATTAATATTGGAATCTCAAAAGTCAAGGCTGTTTTGGCTAAAAGTAGATACTAGAATCTGAAGGTCTAGTGGGTGCTCTGAAGCCCAGTGAGATAAAAAAGATTTTCCAAAGTCACATACCTTATCAGTGGCAGAGCTGTTGAATCAAGTCTTGGACTTCTGGTCCGATGTTCAACTTAGAATAGCATCAAGGGGCCTGACTCTTCTATTGCAGATCTTTTTTGCACACTCATTAGTGTGGCTGCAAAGTGGAAGAGGCCACAGCTGGATTCCCAGACATCAATGATTCAGATCAAGAGGATAGCATCCTTCAGGCAAAAGTGCACCTGGAATCTTGGGGTTTTTTTTTAAAAGCAAAAGTTGGTCATTATACAAATCATACTGGCCAGTGTCCTTACACATTTTATTAATGCTAAAAAATTAAAACATAGAAATAGTTTTTCACTTACATTGCTATATGGTTCTCTAATTGGAAAGTGACAGTCAGACCTTACAATATTAGCTGTGTGGTATTGGTAGAGCTACTTACCATCTCTGTGTTGCTTTTTCCTAATCTTTAAAATGGAATTGACAGGATCTGCCCTACCTACCTTCCAGCATAGCTGTGTAGAAGAAATGAGATGTGTTATAATAATATTTCAAAAATTAAAAGAGGTATAGGAGGGCTTCCCTGGTGGCGCAGTGGTTGAGAGTCCGCCTGCCGATGCAGGGGACACGGGTTCGTGCCCCGGTCCGGGAAGATCCCACATGCCACGGAGCGGCTGGGCCCGTGAGCCATGGCCGCTGAGCCTGCACGTCCGTAGCCTGTGCTCCGCAACGGGAGAGGCCACAACAGTGAGAGGCCCGCATATTGCAAAAAAACAAACAAAAAAAAGAGGTATAGGAGAATTCCCAAGATCTGATACAACTGTGATACAGTTCGACAGTGCAACAGCCTCTGAAAGAAAAATGGGGAACTCAAAAAAAGATAAGAGCAAGAGGGATGGGACTACCGTTCATCCTCCCCCTACAGCTTTAACAGGCTGGTTGGCCACTCCGAGGTCTACATTTTAGGTGAATGGGTGGATGAGACATCCGTCCATCATTCTCAGTCATTTCTTGGCTGCCACTTGGTCACAATTCAAAGTACTGTATCTCTCTAGGTTATTTTGTTTCCCTCGTTCCCTGCATCTTGAATGGAAAGCTCCAGAAAGGTGCAATGATTACCCAATGACGTAAAATTTTCCAAAGATTCAGAAAGCCAAAGTCAGCCCAGTCAGAAAACAAATAAAGAAAATACTAAAATAACATTGAGGACAGAGGTCCCCATAGAACCTGCCAAAAAGATATGAAGTTTGATTAGAATAATTATTTTAATTGAATTATCATTTTAAATCGATTAAGGGGAAGGATTTCAATGGAAAGATGCCAAACCCTACGCATGGGATCCATTTGTTGGGCAGCATGTTGGGAGCCTAAATAATTGTGGGGTACATTCATGCCTTCTTTAATAAACACTCACACACACTCACAAAACCTCTCACAATTGATCTTCACACCCAGGACTGCAGACCTTGGCTCTGCTGAGCCCTGTAATGGTATAACTCAGGGTGATTATGTGGTTTAGTAAATATCCATAAATTAAGGATAGTGTTTGAAGGCTGCCAGTAACGACCTCAGTTTCCCAGTATCCCCCAGCAGAGTGAATTAATTCTTCCTAAGAGTTTGGGGCAAAGGCAAGCCAGGACAGAGAAGATTAGCTCCTTCTATTTCTCCCCTCCCATAATTGGTTACCTTCCTGGTCCCTCCCAGGACACTGGAAGCAGTTCACGCAATCTCTGGGTCTCAACAGTAATGTACTTCGAAGAGGAGGCTGATTATGTTGACTGAAATCCATCCTGGCAAAAAGCTTTTGCTGCAGCTGGTTCCATTTACATTTTGTATTTTTGGAGCTTGTGCCTGTTCCAGGGAGGGATGGGGTAATTGATTTAAATCAAATTATGAAACGTGATACTCTGAATTCCTAAAAACATGTTTCCTGGCACTGCATTCAGCAATGGAGCTCTCACAGGTACGGTGGAATGGGATGGGCGAAGCTGAGCCTCCTTGAACCGTGTGTGTGTGTGTTTGTGTGTGTGTGTGTGTGTGTGTGTGTGTGTGTGTGTGTGTATGTGTGTGTGTGTGAGACTTCACATCCCTCATTTAGAGCTTGGGCTGGGATCTCTGCCTGAAAACCTTTAAGGGAATCTGGTCTCCCCTTGTAGGTGAGAAGCAGCCATCACGTCGCCACTGTTCCTCTCTCCAAGTACAGCCATTGATTTTAATAGTGAGCTTCTCAAGTTTCATGTCTTTGATCATGGAGCTGAAATTAAAGACTGTACATCACGTAAATGACAAAGGAAATAGATGGGGGCTCAGCAAAAGATGCTAATAACTTTAAGACTTCACTGCGTCACACATTTATTTTCATTTGGAAAGACAATTTGCCTCTTAGATTTTAAAAGCTATTTTAGAACGGTTTCAAAATCAAGATCCTTAATGTTGCTTTGCTCCCATCTGTAGCCTAAATTATTTGTAATTAAGTTAAATAGCTTCATATAAATAGTAGACCTCTGCAGTCGGGGGAATGATTGTTTCACATATATCCGTGCTTTGTGGAATTGTGAATAGCAACAGCATCTTTGAAAAGTAGCCCCCACTCTGGTGCAGAACTTTGATGTGGAATTTTGGAAAATGATTTTTCCTTCAGATATTACTGGTGATTCACTTTAGACCCTGGGCCCAGTGAGATAGCTGGATTTGAATTACACCTCTGTAGTTACTAGTTCTGCAACCTTGGGCAAAATATTTAATCTCTCGGTGCCTCAGTTTTCTTATTTGTAAAAAGATGACCATAATAATACCAGTATTAGATCATACAAAAAGCACTTAGAACATCCTAGCACATAGCAAGGCTATTATTTCTTTTTTTCAGTCATTATTGAAGAAATAATAACATCCATCCTGACAATCTATATAATTCCTGGAGTGTTTTCAGCCATTTATTTGGATGGCTTGTTAAGCCTTGCCATTTCCACTCACGTGAGCAAGCACTCTTCTCGTCTGGAGACTTAACCCAGCCCAGGGGACAGCCTGGGAAGGTCTTGCAAGCTACTTTGAGCTGTTTGGACTGAGGGGTTTTACCTCTTAGACATGCAGCCCACTGAAAGGTAGGCCTTTTTGAAACCTCACCTTGACTGACCTTATATTTACTTACAGGTAAGCTTATGAACAAAGATGGACCTCTCAGACCAGGGGTTAATTTCAGAAGACCAGTGCTTGCTATGTTGCCAGACATTATAATCAATCCAGAAAGGTGTGTGGTTTCTTCCAGCTTCTCCCCAGCAGCAACCCCAGGCTTGGTTCTGTGAGGGGTTTTTTAGATGAGTCAGACTTGATGACATTGCTGCCCTCCTAGGGGAGCCCAGATACCTTTGCTCAGGCTTGACATTCAGCCTGTCTAGGCCTTGGCAACACCAGGGCAGTCCAGGAGAGGGCTCAAAGAGAGCGAGTGGGAGAAGATTGACACAACTTTGCCTTCTGTGGTGCAAATTCAGAGAAATAGGGGGAAACCCAACCTCATGCTCAACTCTTTTAAGGTAGAAATGTCAAATAATGTCAAATAGTGCTTAGAGTCACTATTAAAATTCATTTTCATCTAAGTGATACATGCACACAGTTAAAATCAAATGGTACTAGATAACATAGAGAGAGCAGTCCTTTGGTTCCATTCTCATAGAGAGAGCAGTCCTTTTTTTTTTTGTTTGTTTGCAATACGCGGGCCTCTCACTACCGTGGCCTCTCCCGTTGCGGAGCACAGGCTCCGGACGCGCAGGCTCCGGACACTCAGGCTCAGCGGCCATGGCTCACGGGCCCAGCCGCTCCGCGGCATGTGGGATCTTCCCGGACCTTGGCACAAACCCGTGTCCCCTGCATCGGCAGGCGGACTCTCAACCACTGCGCCACCAGGGAAGCCCCAGAGAGAGCAGTCCTTTGGTCCCATTCTCATATACTTCCATAACCCAGAGAAATAGCTTTCAGTAGTCTAAACTGTTTCTTCTGGTGTGTATCTCCATATTGCTGAAAGAACACCATTATTAACTACTATTTTTTATTTATTAATTTTAGACCTTGTCTGTTGGCTCTCTTAAACCACTACAACCCTTAACTTCTTCTCCCAATCTCTCAATATAGTAGTATCAAAATTTTTATTAAATTAATAGTCAGATTTCCATTATCACAGTGATACAGATATTATCACTGTAGAATTAGTAGCATACTGTGATTCTAATAATTGCCTTAGTTTTACAGATGTGGATTTCCATGTACTTATCGGGATGGGGGACAGGTTTCACTGAGTAACAACTCAAAACAACGGAGGTTTCTTTCTTATTCATGTCGCGTGTCCACTATGGGTTGATTTAAAGGGTGAGAGAGAGACTCTACTTATTATAGTCACTAAGGGTCCTAGGCGCTTGGGGCAACCACTACCTTGAACCTAGTCAGTCTCCACACTGGAAAGAAAAGTGCTCTGAAGGACAACAAACCATTTAAACTGCTCTGGGCCAGATGTGATGCATGTCACTTTTGCTTACAATTTTTTGGCCAGAATAAGTCACATGACTTCACAAACCACAAGATGCCTTAGAAGAGAAATTCTACCACGTGTCTGAAAGGTGAAAAGGTAAAAATATCTGGTGAAAAGCATTTAAGATGACCACTGAATCTTTTCTTGATTTTTCCCAATTGGTTTGTCAGGTCTATTATATATATATATATATATATATATATATATATATATATATGTTTTCCCAAAATGTTTAAATTTGTCATTTAATCAATTCCTTTAAAAAAAAAAAAAGGCTATTGCATAGCCACCATAATGGAAACTTCCCTTTGTCATTCTTTTGGATTGAATCCCTTACTTAGAGATCTCCTTAAATATTTCTCCCTCTGAGTTTACTCCTTTTCATCATTGGGGTACTATTTCAGTAGCTTCCTAAGAAAGGGTACAGGGGAGCTAGAAGATGCAGGGAAGTTATAGCTGAGTCTTCATAGCAGTCTTCCCTCCTCTTACCTCCAACTAATTTTCAGTTTGGCTGCATAAAGAATTATGATTTGGCAATCACTTCTCACTAAGAATTTTGAAGGCATTATTCCATTGTTATCCAGTACTTTATTGTTGTTGAGAAGTCCTGTCATTTTGATTCTTGTACCTTTGCCAGCAACCTGGATTTTCTGAGTGGAATCTTTTTAGAATTTTCATTTTACTCTTATTTTGAAATTTCACAGTGATGTGCCTTGGTATGAGTTTTTTAAAAATGATTTTTCCTGGGGTTTTTCTATGTTCACCTGGGGTTCTAAGAGTATAGAACCATCAGAATATTCATAATTTTGGCTTAGAGAAGTTTTCTTATATTTGATCATTTCCATCTCACCATTTTTTTGTTTGCTTTTGTTAGAACTTTTATAAATGAGGTGTTGGATTAACCAGATTTATCTTCTATGTATCTCTGCTTTTCTCTTTATCTGCCATCACTCTGTCTTCTTTTATTTTCTTTTAGGATTGCATGATTTTTTTCTTCCAAATTTTCTACTGATTTTTAAAGATTTTTTAAAAAGGTTTATCTACCATAACTTTCGTTTCTAAAAGCTCTTCTTTTTCTCTTATTGTTCCTCCTTTATAGCATCTAATTGTTGTCTTATGGACGTAACATCTTATATCTCTGAGGATATTAATTATAGT
This sequence comes from Lagenorhynchus albirostris, assembly GCF_949774975.1. NCBI lineage: Eukaryota > Metazoa > Chordata > Mammalia > Artiodactyla > Delphinidae > Lagenorhynchus > Lagenorhynchus albirostris. The sequence goes on along the minus strand of NC_083107.1, from coordinate 33,610,720 downwards.
TTGTGAAACTTTGTTTTGTTTCTACATTATCTGTGTTTCACCTTGGTTCCTTTTCCTCTGTTGCTTTGTTCTTTTCTCTTATTCTGGAGATTTTTCTCAAATCTGGTAATCTTTGAATATCTGCTCTTATTTGAGAATGGAGTTGATTGGAAGCTTTGTGGGCCTATTAATTGGCAGGCTTCACTGTAACATCATTGCACAGAGAGTAGCATTTTCATTGGAGAATGCTCCATATGTTAGCATATGGAAGTCTGGGACTGTTCACCATCTCCAGCAAAGAATCTGACAGAAGCAGCTCTGAGGGCGGGGCATACACTTTGCTGTAGGAGTTCTTCAGACAGGACAAGTAAAGGAGGCTAATTGACAGGCCCACAAAACTTCCTTAACCCTCCAGTTTTCACTTCTTCATCCCACCCCATCCCTTTGCTATGTCTGGAGCCTCTTTAGTTTATTCCTTTTAGAAGGATACACACTTACAGTCTTCTGCCTGAGGATTATGTGGTATGAGGAAAGGGATTTAGACAGGTAACCATTTTCTATGCAGACTTTTACCACCAAGCCCCAAATCTGTATTTAGACCTGAGCCTGACCACTGCCTTATCCAGCACTGTTAGTTCCTGGGCCTCTTAGGGACTCTGTAAGGGGTCATCACTCTCTTCCCATTGTGGTATCTCCCTTTGCAGGGACTTCTGGTTCTAGCTTTCCTTGCTCAGCTAGATTGGTCACCACTCCTCCTTGATATATTTTCCTTCTAAAAATATATTAAATTTCTCATCTACTGATGTCTCTTCACCTGCTTCCCTGTCCTCAAGAACTTATATGCTTTTTATTCATTTATAATCATTTTAGTGGGGACTCAGGAGGAAGAAAGCTTACATGTCTGTGGTCAGGCTACCATATTTAACTGGAAGTCTCTTTAATGAAAGAAGTTACATCATAGTTTTTGGTGACAGGTTCCTCTCCTTCCCATGTCATTCACAGGAGTTCTTTTTCTCTAGGAAGTCTCAGTCCTGAACAAGAAAGTTCAGTCCTTTCTTAGGATCCCTTCAGATTCTAGACTTGAGACTATGGCAGACTTCAGTGTCTTGCTAAGAGTGGCATTGCTTAGTGGTTTTAAAGCATGAGCTCCTTTTGAGAAAGCTTGGGTTTTTGCATTTCAGCTCCATTGCTTCCCAGCTGTGTGACCCTGGGCAAGTTTCTCATTTCCTTTTAAGTCTGTTTTCTCAGCTATAAAATGTGGATAATCATAGTGCCCACTTCCCTGGACTGATGAAAGAATGAAAGAAGATTATACATCACCTGTAAAGTGCATAGCATGGTGCCTAGCACATGAAAAGTGAGCGATGGTAGTGGACGTTATTATCCTTAATTTAAATATTTGGGATTTCTGGTGGTGGTGTGCCTAAAAGAAAAGTTTTCGTTTATTTCAGAATTCTGAAAAAATTGCAGGCTGAACCTGTGACTGGATCACTTCCAGCAGGCGCTGCTCTTGAACCTGAGTTTAGTTCAATTTCTAGAACCCATATTCTGTCCTATTGAGGGATTGAGCTTATTCTCAGTGACACATTTTAATTAAATCTTAGCAACCTTTTGAGCTCAGAACGGCTGAGCCATATCCCAGAAGGTTGAAGTTATGGTCAACCCATAGTCTAGAGCAGATGTTGGCCAACTTTGCCTGTAAAGAGCCAAATAATAAATATTTTAGGCTTTGTGGTCCATATGGTCTCTTTCTCAGCTCTTCAGTTTCGCCATCAGAGTGTGAAAGCCACCATAGACAGCACATAAACAAATGCACCTGGCTGTGTTCCAGTGAAACTTTATTTACAAAAATGGTGTCAGTTGGCTTGGTTGTAGTTTGCCAACGTCTGGCTCAAGGCATAGGAGCAAGAAGGGGAAAAAGAAGAGAGAGAGGAAAGGAAACAGAAATGTACCTATAAGGAGGGAAGCCATGCCTCTCAAAAGCAATCTGGTGATTTAAAGGAGGCTTAAGGATGTTGACTACCATGAAATCTCTCCTACTTCTCTATCTAGTTGCCTTATAAGGGGTAACCCTTGGGAAAAGTAGGATGAAGGAAACAGTTGTGAATTGCAATCTGAGGAACTTCATACTCTGCCCCCTTTCCTTCACATTCTTCTTTGACTCCTCTACCCTTGGTTAGGTAGTGATTTCAAACTTCTTCCCCTGTTCCTTATTAGAGCCCATTAATACAAAAGGGTAAATTACTAGTAATAGCTTAGTTTATTATTTCTCCTAGGTGAATTTGTACTTTAAAAAGGAAGTAAAACGGAAAAATGTATTTCCTCCTAAGGAACAGTTTTTTTTTCCTTTTTTTTGTTTTTTGTAATGTATACAGTGGACACACCTCATTTCTGAGCCTCACCCCACCCCTGATCCTGTCTAGAATGTAGTTCAGAAATTGGGTGGTGATCTGTTGCACATATTACTTGGCAATAAAAACAATGCTTCAACAATTTGAGTTGTTTTGAAATGGTCATGTCAAAATGTCCTGTTTCATCAAAAACATTAGCTTAACTTTTTAACAGAGTGATTTGATTGGATAACCCCAGTGGAATATATTCTCATAGTAGAGAAGAACTACAAAAGACCTTAAACTTTTTGGTAACCATATTATTGATCATAGCACTGATATTGCTATCCTGAAGTTGTTGTTGTGTGTACGTGGCATAATTCAATAGATATTTATTTTGGTTTGTTTAGAACTGGGGTTTTCAGAGTGGTTTAAGGAAATAAAGATGTAAGATCAATGAGATAAAGTGAAAATCCTGTAGTCCAGAATTTCAATCAGAAGAATCAGTGTAAATTCATAATATTCTTTCTTTAAAAAAAGACATATTTTCAAGCTCTAGTCTCAAAAAAGACTTAGAAATAATAACCACTCTGGTATCAATATGTACCCCATGCATCTGAATTCTGTTCACTCAATTCCATTTCTCACCAGGGGATCACATCTCTTTGGAGAAATGGGCAATTCCATGTATGGGGAAGGATATGTACAAGATTAGTGGGGAACACTTTGTTAGACCAGGTAGTAACAAGGCTCTCAATAATACGGGGATTCTTTAAAAAGGACTCAGAAGGTGATTTAAATAAACTTACTTAGAAAAGATGGGACAATATGAGCACTAATAAGAATTGAATGCAATGGATTTAAACATAGGGAATGGGTTCATAGTGGTACTTTAAAACAAAACAAACAAAAACACCAAAAAAAAAAAAATACCCTCAACACCTCATTGGTCACCTCTGGAGAATACTAGGAAGCTATCTCATATTAAAAACAGATAAGTAGAGGGAAAGAATCTAGCACGTATCCTGTTTTTCCTATATGATCTGTACCTTCGGTAACCACATAGTTGATGAGAAGTTTCTTTTTATAGGAGTATTTCAGTTAATAAAAAAGAAATAATTGAATTAGAAAATCATGATTTTGCAATCTGAATGAATCTAGATCAAGAGTCAACAAACTTTCCCTGTAAAGGATCAGATAGCAAACATTTTAGGCTTTGTAGGCCACATAAAGTTTGTTGCAACTACTCAAGTCTGCAGTTGGAATGTGAAAGCAGCCATGGGCAATACGTAAACAAATGGACATGATTGCATTCCAATAAAACTCTATTTATTAAAAACAGGGTACACTGACTAGATTTTGCCTATAGGCCATAAATTGCAGAACCCCCCGATCTAGTGATAGGTAATGATCATCTGTGTCTAATAACATCACAATAAAAGAGACAGCCAAGTTATGTGCCTCCTAATGGAGGCATACAACTCCATGAAAAAAAGAAAATCAAACCAGAATCTGATCAGGCCTCTAGATTTCATTACCAATTTTCAGAGAATAAAAGGAACATAGGAACATATTAGAAAACCCAGGGAGAGGCAATTAGAAAAATCTAGACTCCGGGAAACTCTAGAGAACAAACAACAGATTTCTCAAACTAACAAAAACATTGCAAGAGGAAAAATAATATGAAGGAGTTACCCATAGATTAAAAATGACTTAAGAAACATGTCAAAATTTCAATGGATGCATGTGGTTGTTCCCCTGCAAAGATGGTCACCAGTAATTCCTCCCAACTCTATACAATCATGTCCTTTTCCTTTCAAGAGATGGGATCTATTTCCTCTCCTTTTCAGCATGGATTGGACCCTAACTTACTTTACCAATAGAATATGGTAGAAATGACACTGTCCTTGATCTGAGCCTTAGGCCTGGCCTCATCTGCTTTTGCTGTCTTGGAGCTCTCAGCCATGATATAAAGAGGTATCTCCTGGGGAGAGAACACATGGATTAAGGGGTTGGGGGAATCCTGGCCCTCTAGTCATTCTCATCAAGACCTCCAGCATGAGAGTAAAGCCTTGGTTATTCCAGCTCAGTCAAGATACCAGCTGAATATAGCTACATGAACAAGAAGAATCACCCTACCAACCTATAGAATCATGCAAAATAATAAACGTTTGTTTTAAGGCACCAAGAAGATTTGGAATGGTTTGTTATGCAGCAATAGCTAACTGATACATTGGAACTTACTTGGAAACAATTCAAACAAATTATCAAAAAATTTATCAAATAATAGGGGAAATATGAATACTAAATGAATATTTGATGTTACTAAAGAATTACTGTTAGAAATCTGAGGACGTTTCATAACTTTGTATGGTGACAGATGGCAGTTAGACTTATTGTGGTGATCATTTTGCAGTGTATAGCAAATATCAAATCATCATTTTTTTTTTTTTTTTTTTTTTGCGGTATGCGGGCCTCTCACCGCTGTGGCCTCTCCCATTGCAGAGCACAGGCTCCGGACGCGCAGGCTCAGCGGCCACGGCTCACGGGCCCAGCCGCTCCGCGGCATGTGGGATCCTCCCGGACCGGGGCACAAACCCAACGCCCCCTGCATTGGCAGGCGGACTCTCAACCACTGCGCCACCAGGGGAGCCCTCAAATCATCATATTTTATACCTGAAGCTAATATAATGTTAATATGTCAATTATACCTCAATTAAAAAAAAAAGAAACCTGAGGATAAACCTTTAAAAGCTTCATATTTAATTTATATAAAATTATTGTTAGTTTTTTAAGGTGTGATAATGGTACTGTGGTTATATCTTAAAAAGATACACATGTTGGAATATTTACACCTACAATATCTGGGAGTTGCTTCAAAATTATCTGTGGAGGAAGGAGTTGGTGGAGTAGAGAGGAAATAAGTTTGACCCTATATTGATAATTGTTGAGGTTGGATGATAGGTACATGGTGGTTCATTATATAGTCTCTCTATTGTTGTATTTGTTTGCGAATTTACATCATTGAAACTAATAAAACTAAACCAAAAAAAGCCTTAGTTTACAGAACTTGTGTATTAAGGGTGAAATTCCAGACATCCTGCATCAGTAGGGGAGTTAAATTCTTGAGCAGCAGAACCTTCCTGGCCATCTTGAAAATACCATGAAGATAAATATATACTCAGCAAAAACAGTCTCAAATGATCACTCTTAGGGTTATTCTTTTGGGATTAATTTTATCTAGAAAATTAATGTTAAATTCATTTATTTTAACACCTGAGGAATGACATGTTAATTTTCACTCTTATAGACACTGCATTCGAAGTCAGAAGAACCTTTCCTCTTTCAACTAACGGAGAAGATTTTAGTCAGATCACTTAGCCGTTCTGAATCTCAACTCCTTTATCAGTATCGAGTGGGGACTTACTTGCCTTACTTTGTTTGTGACATTAGGCCCTGAGACAGTCTGGTGATTTCCATAGGAAGTAGCCAGGGAACAGGGTGTAGGAATGCAACACTCTCTACCCATGCTCTCGTAGAACTGGAAAATACTTAGGACATCCTCTTATGACTTTCTTTCCACAGAGATGGAAATGGATGATCAGAGAATTTTAGTGACTTGGATACTGAATTGTGTACCCCCCAAAACCTATATATTGAAGTCCTAACCCCTGGCCTCAGAATGTGGCTATATTTGGAGATATATTGTGTACTGAATTGTGTACCCCCCAAAACCTATATATTGAAGTCCTAACCCCCAAATTGTGTACCCCCCAAAACCTATATATTGAAGTCCTAACCCCCAAATTGTGTACCCCCCAAAACCTATATATTGAAGTCCTAACCCCTGGCCTCAGAATGTGGCTATATTTGGAGATAAGGCATTTCAAGAGGTAATCCAAGATGACTGATGTCTTTGTAAGAAGAGGAGTTTAGGATTCAGACATACATAGAGGGAAGACCATGTGAAGACACAGAAGATAGCCATCTATGAGTCAAGGAGGGAAGAAACCAATCCTGCCAACACCTTGTTCTTGGACCTGTAGTTTCCAGAGTTGTGAGAAAATAAATCTGTGGTTGAAGCCATAGAAAACGAATACAAACTTCACAATCTCAAAAATTATGATTCTCAACAAGAGCATGGCCCTGATGGAATGGAATGTAAACTCTGTGCTGGGAGGAGCTAGAAGGCAGTCGGGGTAGGAAAGAAAAGGCAAAACAAACAAAAAGGAGCAGGGCAGAATGGAACCCTGGTGCTCACCAGACCCTATGAGAAAGGGACTAAAAGGGAATGACAAAATATGCAAATATCATCTTTGCATATCGACGAGGCTTGAAAGCCTGAACCGTACATTGATCTTGCATGTGTGGGATGGGAATTGCTGGGCATAATCTCTTGAGGCAGGGTTGTGACTACATTATCAATAATTCCATCTAGCTAATAGACATTTGCAGTAGCTTACTTCTAGGACAGATAACTATTTCAGAGAGAAAACCACATTAATATGTTTAAAAATAAAAATTCTTTAAAATAAAAAAATGTATATAGGCACTCCTTTTATTTAGAGTTTTAAAAAGAATAGGAGCAGCATAGGAAGAAATGTGTAGTGACTAGGTAAATTTGGTACTAGTTTTTACTATTTGTACTTAATGCTTCTTAGATTACTCTGGAATTAACCTTCATGATTGGAAATTTTTCTCAAACTTTCAGGTCAAGCTCAAAGTCTCTTTCCCCCCAGGTAGCATTCCTGGAAGCTCCCTAACTAAATAATAAATATAACAAACGTGAAAATGAAGTAGAGAGAAAGTCTTCATGCCTTTATGTTTTATCTTCTAGTTAGTTATTCATGTGTTGTTTTTCATTTGGAGATCGAAAGCACTTTGAGGTCATTTTTTGTAGCTCCACATTGCCTAGCAGAGTGTGTTATATGTTGACCCTCAATAAATATTTATTAAGTTACATTTTGCCTCACCTTCAGAGCCTCCAGTAATTGAGAAGCAGCCACAGTCTAGTTCTAATAGGATATGAAAAGCTTTACACTATATTTTATCAGAATGAAGCACTGACACCCTCATATTCCTCTCTATACAAACTAGCAAAAAGTATCAAGGGCCTGCTCAGCATCTTGGGTGCTGCTTTTCCTTCTTTCTTTCTTTTGCTGCCCATCTTATCTCTGAGAGTTTGGCTCATTGCCACCTCTTGCTTATATGATACCAGAAAACCCCACCAAACATGGGTCAAACCAAAAAGCTGCTTTTTTTCCCCCACACTCTGTGATCTCACCTTTCTCCTAATTTACTGCAACTAAACTAGGAGCTATGAAATTCTCTCTTCTACACTTTTCATTTTTATTCCTTTTCTTTTATTAAAAAAAATAGGTGATTGTCATTGCATAGCTTCTTTTTTTCTTGGAATCTTAAGGTTTTTTGCATTTCACCACTTGCTGCAGAATTCAGTGTAAAAAGGTTCAACTTTGTTTTCTGAGCTTTCTGAAATGTTTCTGATTGTAATATAATAGACCAGTAATTAAATACTGATTTAGGGTGTAATTTTCTTGTGTTCCGTTTCATCATCAAGGGAAGAAAACAGTTATAGTCATCAATCTGTGAGGCCGTGTGGTGCTAATGTAAGGTTTTGATTAGAAACTTTTCATCCACCATTCTCGAATCATTTTATCAGCCCTTGGAATTTTCTCTAGTTTTGCCAAGGCTTCCCAGGGGAGTCCGTGCAATGTCTTAATGGCTTGGAGACAGACAGGGTAATGCCCCACACCTCAGGGTTTTCTTCACATGTGCCCTCTGTATAGCCTCTGGGTCCAGGTAAAATGCTGGTACAGTTGCTGATTTGAAATGTGAGCCTCCCACACATCTGCTGAGGACACTGACTATGGCAGAGAAAGCGGCCCTCTCCAGGTTTTATTTGGGTCATAAAAATTTGCGCTGTGCACCACCTCTTTAAGAATCTGTGCCATTAAATGGGGCTAGATCCAGAGTACACTCTGGAGGAAGCCAGAAAGGACATTAAAATGCTTAGTCTATGACACACTTCCTTATTTTTGTCATTTTGACATTTATGTGTTGTTTCATTAGGGATTTTTAAGAGAAGACCCTTTTTCGGCAAGAAGTTTTCCCCAGATCTCCATAAGAGTCAACAGTTTATAATCAAACAGCTGTCTGGTTTTCATTTGGACTGAGCTGGACCACCTGCCGGCTGTTAACCTCTGGAAGGTTATTATGATACAATTGTTGTTGTTGTTTGTTTAAAAAGTTTCAGAGCTCAAGGAAAATATTAGTAATGAGTTACTTAACCTGCAGTGTTTACTCTTCCCACTCAACTTGCAGATGGTGTCCCAGTGGCCAGGGAGAGGGAGGGCTCATCCGAGTCCAACACTATTTTGCACTTGTTTTGGAGGCGAACCATAAAGATAGGCTTGGCAGTGAGGATGACTGCCCTTCTGGGAGGAGGAGTGGGCAGCCTTACAAAAGACTTTTAAAAGGAAACAGCCCTTTCTGATGACTGAGGTTGAGAGGCACCATCTTAACATAACCCTTAATTCAGCACACAGTAAACTTGTAGCTGAGGTCAGGAGATCAGTGGATCTTTTGAGCATGTGTGGCTCAGCCTTGGCATTTTGAGGCTTGCTCACTATCTGCTTTCTTCACTGATATGTACACCCCTTTGACTAATGGAAATGATGGCTGCAAATTCTCTCAAGTGGCTGTGTGGGTACAATTTTCTAGGCCCTATAAAAGTCTGGTCCCTGGACATCTTTGTGTGGGCTCTGATTACAAGACAACCTGCCTCTCCTCTGGACCTGGGGGCCTGACCATCATTTGTAAAGGCGTGAGTGTATCTGAATGAATGAAAGGGGTTTACCTGCAGGGGCCACAGAGGACAGGGACTTACTGGAATAGATGATCCATGAGGATTGAGATTTCATCTGTTTCATTCCCTTTCTCATCCCTAACGCTTAGAACAGGGACCAGCACGTGGTAAAAACTCACGAAATAGTGAAAGACAGAAAGAATGAATGAATATCTTTTCTTTCTGTTTTCTGTTCATCTTCTTATTTATCCCCCAAGTAATAATGAGTAGTATGAATAATCAATAAGTACGGTGACTTTCACCATTCATATAACAAAACTGCCAAAATTCTTTCTCACTTTCAGAGTTTCAGAACACTGAAGATGAAAATTTAGGCAAGATAGCATTCAGGGGCTGACTTGTGAGGCAGAAGAGAATGGGAGAAAGGATTCAGACTTTGGCCATAGACAGACTTGAGCTTGGAGCTGGAATATGTCTCTTGCTCTGTGACCTGGGGTAAATTAATTAACCTCTCTTATTCTCAGTTTTGTCATTTATAAAATGGGAATAATGATAGCTATCCTATAGGTTTTTGTGTTAGAGACTGTATAGGTAAAGCCTGGCACAGGACAGAGGAGCTGTAAATAGTAATAATAATAGGAATAATATAATAATAATAGTTCATATGTTATCATTACCATACTATCAACACTATTCTAATACTTAATATTACTATCATTAATTCTTTATCACACTCACTGACTACCAAGGAATTAATTCTTTGGGGACTGCAACATTTTGTGACAGAAATTGCCTGGGATTTGGAGTTCTAGTAGCTAGTTGTATAACTCAGGGCAAGTCCCTTAACTTTTGAACCTCACTTTCCTTATCTGTAAAGTGAGGGAAATAGTTATGCTGATTCTGACTAGTAGGAAGCATTTAAGAAACCAGAGCTATGAGAATGATTGCCTTGCAAAGTTTTTATAACCCTGACATAATTAATATGAAGCTACTTGGTCAACTGTTAATTATTATGCAAACATCACTTGTTCAGTTCATTTCAGCTCAACACATGCTTGTTGAGTACTGTGTACCAGGCACTGTGCTAGGTACAGAAAAATAAGACATGGCTCTTATTTCTGAGGAGCTTTTACTCTGGTGGAGGAGATGGTCACGTTTACAGAGCACAGTTACTCCTGTGATGGTGAGGTTCATACTTCATTTTGCTCATTGTTCCACTGTTGTCACCTTAAACAAAAAGGATTTGGTGACAGTATAAGTTGGGACACCTGGTGTGGGTTTTTCCCCTCCTCTTGCACGTGTACAGAGAATTGGCCGCAGTTTGCACTACCTTTCTTCTCTGATTGCAGGAGGCTCATGAAGTCAGTGCCTCCACCATCTCATGTCTTTGCTCAAGAAGTGGTCATGAACTGAAGTCTCCCAGTGGTCACAGCACACACCATGATGTTATGGGGAGGCTGCTCGAAAGGTGCTCCAACAGAGCTTGTGATGAGGAATGAAGAGTTCCTTGGAGAGAGAGTCCATGTCTTTTCCATTTGTACATCCTCAGCCCAGAACCTTTCCACTCTGCCTCCTAGAATCCCCCTTATGGGACAAATTCTTTTTGTACAATATCTTCTCTAAACTGGCATCTACCTCCTAGTTAGTTAAAACTCTGGCTTTCTCCTAAGCACATGGTTTCTTCTGCAGCTAGCTTTCACCACCCCACATAACATGACTTCGGTCTGAGAGGTACCATCAGCATCTTCTTGACTCCTTCAAGGTCCCGTTTAGACTGACCTTGCCACTGTCATTATATATATAATCACCTTTCCTCCATAGAGGCTCATGCCATCCAATTAGACTGCCCTCTGCCTCTCCTTATTGTCATTTTTCACCTTCTGCATCATTATTTCTTTATCACTGAAGACACTGGCATATGGCTCAACCTCCTCTATCCCTAGTCAAGATTTTCCATCGTCCAGGGTGAAAATATCATCCATATGATGACCTAATAGCACTCTGGCCACTCAGTTCCTTGATCACTTCAGTTGATCAAGGAACTGATCAATTTTAGCTTCCACTTGGCTTCAACCGTCCACTCCTATAGCTACTCCCTAGACTTTGGTGTCACCCACTACTGCTTTGCTGATGAGACGATGCTGTTCTACAACCTAACCTTGTCTTCCTGCCCTTCTGGGGGCTCTCAGAGCTGCTTTCATTCAGGTCATTTAGCATTTTCCAGCCTTCCAGCTCCCTGGTTTCTCTCATCTTCACTTTCTTCCTTGCTCATCCTGGTCCTATGATCCCTTTTCAATCACTCTTTTGAAAGTCTCTTCAACTCCTTGAATTGATTATTCTTTTATCATATATACCAAGTAACACCTTCAACTATGGGTCCTTGACCCACTGTCTTCTCCATGGCAGGCTGCTAAGTAGATGGGGCTGCTCAAAATTCAAGGCCTCCAATCTTGATGTGTTCAGAAGTCCTTTTTCTGTTTTCCCAGTCAGCTCTTTATCTCTTTTGTGATGGCTATGACAAAACTCCACCATCTTTGCATGTTCTAGGCAGCCATCTTTCCATTTATCTTAGTGGATGGCCCTGGGTCTCACTTCACAGAGAAAATGGAAAGCATAAGATAGTAAGTCCCTCAGCTTCCTGCAGCCAAACATGAACCTGCAACCATGCCTATCCTGCCCACACCAAGCCCTCCTCCTCAGTGCTGCCAGAGAAATCTTTCTAAAGTTCAAATATGATCACACTGCTCTCTGCCTAATGCCATTCAAAACCTCCCCTTCTCTGCCTGTGGAAAATCTCCAGGTTTCTTGGTAAGATTTAAGATGGTTCTTAATGGTCTAGCTCCCGTTCGCTTTTCTAGCTTCACTTATTACTAACCTGCTATTCCCATTTTAGCCTCTACTTTCCAACTGCACACACTTTTTGAAATTATGTGCACTCTCCTATCTTCTGGCCTTTGCACATGATATGCCTTCTGCTTAGAATTCTTCTACCCCTCACCACCCTTGTCCAGCTGACTCCCACTCATCTTAAGATTTTTAAGATCTTTCTTAATTGAGAAAACTTCCCTGACTCCGCCAAGCCCTCAAGTGTTACGTGCTCTTCATCTGTTCTTCTCCTGATTTTAACAATTGTGTGTTTTAATTACCTGCTTGACTGTAAAATAAAGTAAGATCCTTGAAGGCAGGCGTTATTACTTGTTTACCATTGTCTCCCTAGCACCTAGAAGAGCACCTGCTACATGGCAGACACTCAGTAAATATTTGCAGAGTTAATACTGAATGAAGAAGATACTGTCTTAACTGAATCTTAAAGGATTGCAACTTCAAAGACAGCAACATGAAGAACAATGGGAAGGGCATGCCTTGCTGAAGGAATTGAGTTAGTGAGCTAACTCATGGAAAAGGAGAGGGCAGGAATTTGGTGAGACAGATTTGTAGAAGTTTTTGAGAGTTATAGGATTAGATCTTCTGGATGCCAGAATTTAACAATCATTTCAGTGAAACAACAACATATGGTTGACTGGATTGATGAGTTGTCTAATGAATTGGTCAGTTCAATGAAATAGTACAATTGGCTGTAAACCCCAGGCAGTAAAACACAGCGATGGCCTAACAAATGCCCATCAATATTCTTAAAATAGGAACAGTTAAGAAGAGTATTAAATCTCTCTCACCACCAAGTCTTCCTTTAATTCTGGAAAATTCTCACTTATTGTCTCTACAGATATACTGTCTATGCTGTTTCCTCCTTTTTTCTTAAACAGGGATGATAGAGTCAGGATATGCAAACTTTTCTGTAGAGATAATAAATAGGCTGTGTGGGCCGTTCTGTTCTTGTTGAAACTATTCACTTCTATTGTAGAAACCACTCAATTCTGTTGTAGCCTGAAAGCAGTCATAAACAATAGGTAAACAGACAAATGTGGCTATGTTACAATAAAGCTGAAAATTGAATTTTTGTATAAATTTTATGAGTCACAAAATATTAGTTTTCTTGTGATTTTTCCCAACCATTAAGAGCTGTAAAAGTCACTTGTGGCTCACAGGCAGAAGGCTGGATTTGGCCTTTTGGTCATAGTTTGCTGACCCCTGGGTTAGAGCATATCAGTCTAGAATCTGTATCTCATAGTTGTTCTTTTGTGTTGTCCTTGGTCTCTCTGTGCTTTGTTCTGGACAGATTCCTCTATAATATCTTCTAATTATCTATCTATAATTTCTTCTAAGTCTAGATTTTAACTTGTCTATATGAGTTTCTTCCATAATATTAATGATTATATATTTTACTTCCAAGATTTCTAATTGATTCTTTTTCAGACTCATATGTTCTTAAATTATTTCTGCCTGTTCTTGTTTCACAATTTTTGCTCTCTTTTAAACAAAGACTATTATTTCATTTTCAGTTGAGTACCTTAAATCTACTTATTTTAAAGTCTTTGTCAATGCTGTTCTACACAGTCAATATTATCTGGCATGAATCCACTTTTCTAGTGCTAATTTTTTCAGATGTATTTCTTAATACTAGATTATCTCATATATATATTTTTTAAAGTTTTATGTCCTGTTTTTTTTAAATTAATTTTTATTGGAGTATAGTTGATTTGCAGTGTTGTGTTAATTTCTGCTGTACAGCAGTTATATAGATATATCCACTCTTTTTTAGATTCTTTTCCCATATAGGTCATTACAGAGTATTGAGTAGAGTTCCCTGTGTTATACAGTAGGTTCTTATTAGTTATTTATTTTATATATAGTAGTGTGCGTATTTTAATCCCAATCTCCCAATTTATCCCTCACCCCCACTTTCCCCCTTGGTAACCGTAAGTTTGTTTTCTGTATCTGTGACTCTATTTCTGTTTTGTAAATAAGTTCATTTGTACCTTTTTTTAGATTCTACACGTAAGTAATATTATATGATATTTGTCTTTCTCTGACTTACTTCACTTTGGAATTTTGTTACCTAAGTTTATTTTGAATGGGTCCCTGCAACTATATTTTCTCCCCCTCAGTGATCACCTCTCCTTGTCTAGTAGGTTTGTGGTTACCTCTACCTTACCCTTTGTTCCCTCTGCCCCAAGTTCAGGATTAGATCTTACAATATAACATTTTATACTTCTCCTTAAGATGATGTTAGGAATGTGGCACATCCAGGCACTGAGTCAGAGGATGGCTTAGCTCATTTCTTATTTGTGAAGCTGAATAATGCCTCTATGCTACTCCGTAGGTCCACAGCCATAGAGCTAGGCAAAATAGGGCAGTAGTCTCCCACCCCCAATCTCAGTTTCATTTCAATAGGAGAACTTCAGTTTAGTCCCTAATTTCAACCTCTCATTTTATATGGAGCTGAATTCCTGGCTCCAGTGTTTGCTTCCAGACCTGGAGCCCAGTTGGCCAATTGCTCCAGCCAGCTTCATCTCTCTGCATTTCTGGTTCAGGAATGCTTAACTTTTGAATTCAATTATGCTTTTGTACTATTTCGGCAGATTTGGAGAGAGGGATTCCATTAAAATGTTGCTACTCTTCACCATCTTGACTAGAAATAAATTTACTTATATACCCTTTGGTTAACTGCTAGAATGTTAGCAACTTGAGGGTAGGACCCCTGTCTATCCTGTTGACCACTGTATTGCCAGTGCTAAGTACAGAGTAGCTGCTAAATTAATGCTTATGGAAAGAATAGTGATATAGATAACAGCAAATGAACAACCTAGATATATAGTAAAATCAAATTTTGTTCTTTGTGCAAGTTGTAATTTTACTTGATGACAAGCATAATTAGCACCACACTCACCTATCCGTTTATTCCATGTATTCAGTGCTTGCAGGATGTATTTGTGGAAGTCAGGTATGGCCATGTATTTGTAAGTTATTCTTCTGCCTCCTGTTAGCATTAGTCTTTGCACCTGTGAGCAAAAATAAATAGAACTATATAAATACCAAGTATTATCATCACTTTTATTACAGCATTATTATGCTACCAGTGGTATCAGCTGTAAGGTAAAAATGAAGAGAATTGAAGCGATGACAGACAGAGGCTTTTCTTGGCGTCCTGTTTGGCTGCTCTTGCCGTATGGGAGGCATGTACCAATATATCCTTAACTGATGTTCTGGCACTTCTGTGGCATTGTAAAGCTGCTTTCTGCTTTAGTTCAAAAGCATTTGTGGAGCATACATAGCTAGGTCCTGACCTTCAAGACTCCTATTAGAGTAGGATAGTAGGTGGGGTGTAGCAGTCCTTACTGTCCATTTGGGTAAATGATCTCTAGCAATCTCCATGGGAATGTCAGCTCTGTGGGCTTCTAGGAACTAGCAGCCTGGTAGACTGGCCAGGGAAGACCATACATTAGTAAGTGTAAGACTCTCTGTGGTCCCTTCTTTGTCTGATTTGACAAGGAAGCTCTCTTCTCTGGGATCTACAGTGGCAAGGACCTGCCACTTCTGCTGAGAACTTCCCAGCAAGTTGAGAGCCAGCTGTATTCTTGGGGAAGGGGTACGATCTGTCTAGTGCTTGGTGTCTCTGCTGGAAGTGGGTTGGGCTTGTTGAGTCCCTCACAGGGAGATTTATCTAACAGAGAGACAGTGAATATGTGTTAGGTATTATTATTAAGAGCTAGTTTGCTCCCATCCCAAGCCATGCTAAGTGTCAGAGAACAATTTATATTACCAGCTAGTAATATTGGGAGCTTACTGAGATGACAGAATCGTATTGTTAGCTGCACTACTTTTCTATATTGAAAACATAAAGTATTCTGCATCATATCATATAATCTACATTTACCCTTTCTCTCTTTAATTTGATTATGAACTATTACTGTGCTTTGCCATAAAATATGAAAGTTTTACATTTCGATAGTTTTTCAAATGCTTATTTTACTTTCTGTGCAAATACTTCATATCTTTCTAGCATAATTATTTAGCAGCCTTTTCGGGTTAATTATTGTCATTAACAATATGAGTCCTGTGAGGGAATATCAATTAAAATATGCACCGCTGAACTTTCAAATGAGTAAATAATTTAGTTTTGGAAAATGACTGGAAACAGCAGGGTAACAGTCAAAAGGGGAACAATTATTTTAATGCTTATTTGACAAATGAGTCATTTTTACAGCAAATTAGATTCTTATCATAGCACCCCTACTGGTTACCACAGGAAAGCTGTTAACATGAGTTTTTAAAATAAAAGCTGTTAAGTTATGCATGCAAAGTTAAGGAAATCATTTGTATGAAGAAAAGGTGATTAGGCTACGCATTGTTAGCCAATGGAATACTGCCACTGGGATCTAATTAGGGCCATAAATCACACAAAATGATGTGTGTGTATAGGGCTTGAAGCATAGGAGTGATACATGCCATTGACAGTGAGATGGATGATTCCCCCCACCCTGACTTTGATAGCTGTCCTTGTCTTTGCGCTGGCCAGACCCTAAAGTCCTACTTAATGCAGAGTGGAACTGGGGGCTGAGCCACAGGAGCTTACCATTGTAAAGGATGCTGGGAAAATTCCAAGATGGATCTCTATTCTTTTCATTAGGAAAAAGGTCAGGAAAAACAGGATGGTGACCTTTAGGGTAAATAGCCTTGAGATGAGCTTCAATTTGTATTTTGTCAATTTTATTTAGTTTTTTTTTTTTTTTTTGTAAATTTAACTCAGTGATTCCAGAAGGAAGGAAGAGAGGGAGGGAGGGAGAGAGAGAGGAAGGAAGGATAAAGGAAGGGAGGGAGGACACATTTACAGAAACCACATATTATGTCTAAGATATGAATAATACCTACTCCAAGCCCCATAGGGCTCAGCATAGGGTTGACACAGAGCCTGTTTGTAGAGTTTTGGAGTTCTGAAACCAGATAAACACACGCATCATTTCCCCAGCTCTTTTGCTGGTGCGGTTGAATTGAATTGCTTTCCTGACTCTGCTTACACCATCATCCCACAAACTTCTTTGTCCTGGCCACAGAACTGATACCACATTCCTCAACTTGTGTGGGAAGTTGCCCCCTCTCTGTCCTGGATAGAGTAATTGGACTGAGGCAGCCTACCAGTCACAAAAATCAGACCCCAAGAATGGTCTGGGGAAACATTCTAAGAAATGATCTAGGCCATTCCCAGGTCTGCTGCATCAGCATCACTGGGAACTTGCTAGAATTGCAAATTCTTGGGCTCCACCCCAGACCTACTGAGTCAGAATCTCCAGGGTTGGGGCCCAGCAGTCTGTGTTTTCACGGGTTCTTCAGGTGACTCTGGTGCATGTTCAAGTTGAGAAGCACTGATCTCGGCCAGCACCTGGAAGAACTACACTGATACTAATTCTTGCAGATGATTATGAAAATGATGCCAAGAAGTCTCCAGGAATTAAGAGCCCTTATAAGACACTAAACCCTAGTACCTTCCACTCCCCCTTGCCATTCCTTGTTAACTACAGGTGTGACCATGTACCTTCAACTTAGTGTTTTCAGGGTCTTAGTTTTTCATGGGTAAATGAGGGTGAAACATTGCCTGTAGGGAGGCAGGAATTTAGACAGATTAACTTGTAAATTACCTGCCAGTTCTTGATCTCTAATTTTTAATATGGCCAGGAAGATTAAAACAAGTAAAAATATATATCAAGATACGCTTTCATTATACGTTTCTTGAATTCTTTCACAATTGTCACTTCTGAACTACCGCCCCTTGCATGCCTTTTGTAGAGAGACCGAAATCTCAGGCTCTGAACTCTGCCAGGTGAGCATCTGCTAAACATCTACACTGCAAGTCTGAAGAATCCACTTTCAGGATCACACCCTTGCATTAGCTTATCGAGAAATTTTAGCCTCAGAGAAAGCGTCTCTGTTTCTCCTTCCTTATATTACCACACCCAGTGGGATTCTGACTTCATTCCTTTCTCATCACTGAGAAATAATGATGTTTGTGTCTGTCTTGAAATTCTGTCCAAATCACGTTCTTTTAAGTGTCTTTACTTCCTACCTAAAGCTGAGTGTTTTCCTTGAACCATCTATCATTGATGGAATGAACTTCTGCATTCAAAAACTTCACCAAACCAGTTCTGCAGAAGTCCGTGGCTTCTTGTTATGGGGGGTGGGAGGGGGGAGGAGAAATTGGGGGTCAGGCAAGGGGTATATCAAAATTTTAGCAACCACTTATTGTGGGGGTGGTCCAGCAGGCGAGTTGGACGTAGAGTTCACATTTTAGAAATGCACTTCTCCCATTGGGCAAAGCTTAGGAGTGTCTAATTCCTGTCTACTTGGGCCTTGAATAAAGTCATCGAGATCATCTTTATTTGAGACTTCCAGGAGGTATTGCTTTGCTCACATGATCTCTCTATGGCGATCACAATTCTCTCCAACTTCTTTCAAAAAGAATATATTCCACAGAAGAGTGTATTTCCAGTTGCTAGTCCAGCATCAGCTAGTTGAAGACTTTCATTTAACAAATGAGGAAACTAAAATCTAGGGGATGAAAAGACAAAACAAAGGCCATGTGGGTAATTTATGGCAGAGCTGCACATAGAACCTAGGCTTTTGGACTCCTGGCCCAGGGCACCCCAGGGCCTTCCAGGACTGGACAAGACTTAGTAGTCACCATCATAATCAATATCTAATAAATATCACTTAAATCATCAAGTCCCTAAAACAGCCTTATAAGGTAGCTCTTTAGAAAGTTCTTTTAGAACTTTCCCCCTGTATGTAGCTGGTTAACCACAGGCCCTGGACTCAGACTCACGTCTGATGACTCTGAAACTCATTCATGGAACCTTCATTGTGTGTTGACATTGATCAGAGCTTCTGAATAGAATGGGCACCACAATTTGCTTTTTCAGTTTTATTGTTAAATTTCCAAGACTTAAACCTCAAAATATATGTGCTCGATCCTGATAGTAAGTTGAATGTGGAGGAACTGTCTTAAGGCCACAAGGTGCAGAGATTACCACAATGAGAGATTAGCACAGTTAGAACCCCTTATATACATGTAAATACAGAGGATTAAAGATTCAGTCTCTTCTTATCCCCCAGGAGTTTTTCCTCCTAGAAATGACCTTCAGAGGCCCCAAGTTTTTACACTTGCAGAGTTCTTAACTCTGGCTCTTTGTGGAAGAGGCCTGATATAGCCACATAAATACAGGAGCTTACGCAGGATCCTCCTTTGATAGGGAAGCTGGGACTCACAGAGAATTCTGGTTTCTGTTAAAACATGGGCTACTGCTGGAATCATTAATTTCTAGTACCCCAGGCAGATTTCCAGCATATCAAATCTAAAGACCTCACTGACAGAGAGTGCCCTGGCAGCAGCTGACAAAGCTAATGAGCACTGGGAGAGATGCTGTTCGGATGTGGGGAAGGCATTCAAAGCTAGAGTTTTAGAGTGGCCATGAGAGAGATTGCATCCATCTTTGTCTTTTTTTTTTTTTTTCTTGCGGTACGCGGGCCTCTCACTGCTGTGGCCTCTCCCGTTGTGGAGCACAGGCTCCGGATGCGCAGGCTCAGCGGCCATGGCTCACGGGCCCAGCCGCTCCGCGGCATGTGGGATCTTCCCGGACCGGAGCATGAACCCGTGTCCCCTGCATTGGCAGGCAGACTCTCAACCACTGCGCCACCAGGGAAGCCCCCATCTTTGTCTTTTTACCTCTTAGTTCTTGCTATCAATTTCTGTTCAACTCAGGCCATACCTCCCCACCCGGAGATTTCTGAGATCATATGAAAACTATGACTGAAGCGCTGCATTCCTCCCTCCCTCCCTCTCTCCCTCTTTCCCTTCCTTCTTCTGTCTTTGCTGCTCCTCTCTCCCTCTCTCTTTCCTTCTCCCTTTATTTCATTGCCCTTTGACGTTTTCTTATATTCAGAAAGTCAGCACTGAAAAATATTTGCTCCTGGTAAGCCGTTCCAGTGATGTGAGTTCAGCCTAATGAGAGGTAGAATTGTTGATATGGCTCCAGTGAGGAACAAAGTTTTTGTTTTTTTAATATATCATTTTATTTTTTTAATTTTTATTTTATATTGGAGTATAGTTGATTAACCATGTTGTGTTAGTTTTAGGTGTATAGCAAAGTGATTCAGTTATACATATACAAGTATCTTTTCTTTTTCTAATTCTTTTCCCATTTAGGTTATTACAGAATATTGAGCAGAGTTCCCTGTGCTATACGGTAGGCCCTTGTTGGCTATCTAATTAATTACGAGAAGGTCCCTTTACACTAAGAGTGTCCTAGGAGTCCAGAGGAGTGAATGCAGAAGTTTGGAGTGAAGCAAGCAGGGCCATTGGGTGACCCCTGTCTATGGTGGATGATCTGTGTATGTGAGTTAAACCAATTGTTTCTGAACAAGAATCAGACTTTATTCCTATCTGGAAGTGTGCACTGCCTGGCCCCTTTAAATCTTGGGAATTAGCGTCACACAGTTTGCTAGAACACTACTTTGATAATCCCAAACACAGCACATCCATGTTCCTGATACTTTTTGAAAGATGACACTCACAGTCAGTCGAATGTCCCTCCAACTCTTAAATCACTTTCTTTCATCACCTTCTCCCCTCCTCTAGCTGTTTCTGGTTCTCAGCCTTTTCGTATCCTTGCCAACCAGAACCTTCCCTGGCATGCCATAATTAGCCCTACTCCCCTTACCAGTATCTCCTCATCAATCAAAACGTACCTGTCTTACATTCCTTTCCCTCAAAGCCCTGATGGGTAACTGAAACCAACATGACAAATCAATCACCAAGAGATGTCAATGTCTGATTGCTGTTCCTTAACAACACACTACATTTTAGGTAACTGCTACAACAGATTCCTTGACAATCCAGGAGGGAAGAGATTTTCAGCATGCAGAGACTTTCCTACAATGTCAGAATTATAGGGTGCACCGTCTGAGCTGCCAGGTGTTATTCTAATTGCTAAACTGACCCCAATAATGCACTGTTCTTTGCTGGTTTTGTTACTTGCTGAATGGCACCTATTTTAATGTAAGATCATTACATTAAATGTGGTCCTGACATTGAGGGGTGTCAGAGTAGCCTCTGAGGCTCCATGGCGGTTGGAGGTTCACATTGACAATGCCTGTGGGCATGGCTTCACATCCTCCATGTATATGACATTTGGGGTGGATAGGGGAGCCCTTGATTGGTGCTCTGGGATAAGTGAGACGTCATCCACCTTTCTAATGTGTATGGAACCTCTCACTTTCTTTTTCCCACGTGTGGAACAAGTGTATTCATCAGACATTTCAGAATTTGTAGCAAATAGGTATAGTGTGAGTGCATGGACTAGGGGTAGAAGCTGAATGAGAATTAATTATGGGCCACTGCAGGGGCCATTTTTTACCCTTTCAATTGATCATCAATCAGTCATTCAAACAGTTCACGCATCTTAATTGCACACTCATTTCACCAAACTCAAAGTGATGAGGTAAACCGTGTGAAAACTAGAAAGAAGTGTCAGACACTGTCCTTGTCCTCAAAGGCCTCATAGTATGATCAGTATAAGGATTCCTAAAGTGTGGTGTAAGCTGGAGTGAAAGAGGGGTGGGCACTCACCAGAATCATCTGGAAAGTTTTTTCAAAATACAGTTGCCTGTGCATCACCCTTTGTCTTCTGGATAAGTCAACAGGAGTAAAAGCTGCCCTGACATCTGCAGTCTGAAAGCACCTACAGAGGTAATGTGATTCACACCTTTGTTTAAGGACCCTTGGGTTAATGAGATAAGGCACACAGTCACATGAAAGCTTAAATTGCAACATGGGTCATAGGAAAGACTGCCAGGTGCCAAATGAGGGTGAATGGAGAACAAGGTGAGAGCACCACAGCTGGAATGGTCTGAGGACCTCAGAGATGAGAAGTGTGAGTTAGGCTTTGAAGGACAGGTAGGTTTTGCACAGAACAAGATAGGATAAGAGTGTTTCTTTCGGGCTTCCCTGGTGGCGCAGTGGTTGAGAGTCCGCCTGCCGATGCAGGGGACGTGGGTTCGTGCCCTGGTCCGGGAAGATACCACATGCCGCGGAGCGGCTGGGCCCGTGAGCCATGGCCACTGAGCCTGCGCGTCCGGAGCCTGTGCTCCACAATGGGAGAGGCCACAACAGTGAGAGGCCCGCGTACCGCAAAAAAAAAAAAAAAAAAAGTGTTTCTTTCTCTTTACTAGTCATCATATTTCCCGAATTTCTCAAGCCATTAAAATCACATTTTATACTTGTGAAAAGGCAAATCCCCAAACCCAGAGCTAAAGGATCAAGTTTTCTTGGAGTGGATCCTGGGAGACTGTATTTTAATCAATTGCCCAGGTAATTCCAGTAGTTAAACAATTTTGTCAAATACTATACTTTATCTTGACTTCAGGAATCTTGTTGGGATTTTCAAATTGTGTTTGCAGAGCAGGAAGTAAAGCAGTGTGGTACCAGTGCTTCAGTTAAGAGTGGTGGAGCCGGGGGATGATGATGGGAAGGTGGTTAGAGTTCACAGTATGGCGAGTCTTCCGCACTAGCTGATACATTTCCTATCTAATAAGTATGAGAGTGCCTTTACACTTTTTTGAGCAGGGGAAACCCAAGATAATATGTTATTTTGCAGTGGAGGTTGAGTGACTGTCTAGCCTGATAGAGATCCCAAGAGAAGAAGTGGAGAGGGGGAGAAAGAAGCCTGAATCAGTGCAGGGAACCTTTGGTTTTAGTGTGAAGAACCCAGGAAAGAGCTATGCGTACCGTATGACACATGCTGGGACTTACAGGCAGAGGGTCATCCGTGGGATAAAGTAAACACGTTTGCTTTCATTTGTCATCTCATGGAGAGGCCTATGGGGGACTGGGCACAGTTGGACAGTGTGTGAGTCACGCTTCAGGAGAGGAATCCTGCTCTCCTTCTTGTATCCCTTTTTATAGATATTTTGGGAGTGGGGAGTCTTTGACTAAGAGTATGAGAATGGGGGCTTTTCCTGTCATAAGGGTACCCTGCTAGAGAGGACAGACACCTTACAGCCTATGTCAGCTTCTCAGAGGATTGACATACCTGTGCTGGTAGCACGTGGAGACTTAGTGGGAAGATGAGACTGCTGAGGACAGAAGCCACTGCTCTAGCCAGTTCTTTGCCAGGCAGTCCTAAAGAGCTGCCCGAATCAGCCAGAGATAAACCTAGTTATTCCTCCCAGAGCTGTCACCCAAGGTTGGGAGGGCTGGGAGTGTTAGCAGTGGAGGGCATACTTTTTCTCTAATGCCTGCCCTTAATCTAAATGTTGTGTCATTCTGTAAAGGAACAATTAAGGAAGAAAAGTTTCCAGGAAATCATTCCGTGAAAGCCTCTCCTCCCGCTTACATCACGGGTGTCTCAACAGGTAGGATGGCCCATGAGAGGTTTTAATTAGAGGAGGCCGCACCTTCAAGTAAGCCACTCTTCAAATTCTTTCCCAGGCAAACTCATCACTCTGTAAATAAACTTGTAGTCGTGTTTACATAAAAGTATTTAGCATATCAGCGTCTCCTCTGAAGATCAGGGCAAAAGAAAATAGCCAGGATCTCCTTCTGTCAGTTAGGATTGTGTTTATCTGCACGCTACAGAAAGCTGGGTTTTGGTGGCTTAAATAAACTAGGAGTTTGTTTTTCTCTCATAGTAAGAAAGTCACAGGTAGGCGATTGCTGAAGTTGATTCAGAGGCTCAACAGTGTCAAGACTGACACCTCTGGGGTCCTCTTGGTTGGCCTTTCCCTTGGGTTCGTGGCAGGTCCAGCCACATGGGTGTTCAAGGCAGGAAGAGGGTAAGACCAGAAGCGGTGCAGGAGGCACAGCCGTCTCTTTTTATCAGAACAATAAAAGCGTTAAAGAAGCCTCTTTGTCTGACCCAGCAGACCTCTGACCCTTGACCCACACCTGGGCACATGGTCACCCCTTAACTTTAATGAAAGTTGAGAAAGTGAGTCATTTCTCCTTCCAGCCTTCACAGAGAGGAGTGGCAAGGGAGAAGGGGATTAGAAATGACGTTGAGGTTGCCAAGTATCAATGTCTGCCTTACTACTCAGGCTCATTAAATTAGAGCCTTGCATTAGGATCTGCCAAAGGAGCTTTAAAAATCCAGGTGCCCAGGGGGGCTTCCCTGGTGGTGCCATGGTTAAGAATCCACCTGCCAGTGCAGGGGACACAGATTCGAGCCCTGGTCCAGGAAGATCCCACATGCCACAGAGCAACTAAGCCCGTGTGCCACAACTACTGAGCTCATGTGCCACAACTACTGAAGCCTGTGAGCCTAGAGCCTGTGTTCCACAACAAGAGAAGCCACTGCAATGAGAAGCCTGTGCACTGCAACAAAGAGTAGCCCCTGCTCACCACAACTAGAGAAAGCCCGTGTGCAGCAGTGAAGACCCAATGCAGCCAAAAATAAAAAATAAATTAAAAAAAAAATCCAGGTGCCCAGACCACACCCCAGACCAATTGCATCCAGATCTCTGGGAGTGGGACCCAGGCATCCGTATTTTTGAAGGCTTCTCAGGTCACTTCAAAGCACAGTGAAAGTTGAGAACAACTGATGTAGCCGACTCTCCAGGATATTTTGGAACAGCTTCTCCAGGTAATATTGATGCAGATGATTCCTAAATCCTTTTGAAAAACACTGTTAAACTCTTATTTATTGACAAATTTATTTATTTATTCAGAAGTATCTACTGAGTGCCTCCCATGTTTATGGGTACAGGAGAAAAGTGTGAATGGATTTATGCTTTATGCTCTTCGGTTTATACTCAGCTATGCCCGTGCGCCACAAGTACTGAGCCTACACTCTAGAGCCCGCGAGCCACAACCACTGAAGCCTGTGTGCCTAGAGCCCGTGCTCCACAACAAGAGAAGCCACTGTATTGAGAAGCCCGCGCTCCACAACGAAGAGTAGCCCCCGCTCGCCGCAACTAGAGAAAGCCCACATGTAGCAATGAAGACCTAATGCAGGCATAAATAAATAAATAAATAAATAAATAAATAAATAAATAAATAAATAAATCCATTCATTCATTCATTCATTCATTCATTCCAGAGAGGTAGAGTTTGTATCAGAGGTAGTCTTCCTGGCTTCTGGATTTGTGCAAATGGCAGTGAAGGAGAGATAGAAAAATATGAGGATTTTAAGCATTGGTGGGTGAATCAAACCTTGATTCTTCCACAATAAAAAGACACATTTGTGTTTCAAGGGACTTTTTTCTCACGGAGCAGGACCGTCAGTGGGTCTGGCTGGAATTGCTGGGAACAGGCAGAGGTTTGAGGGGATGCTGAATGTGGGCGCTCTTCTCTCCTGGTACTGTGACTGGAAGCAGGCTGGGTGTGAACCCGGTCAGCAGAAGTGCTAGCAAAGCCCGGCATTGAGAAAAGGTTAAACAGAGAATGGAGAGGTTTATGGGACACTGAGAAAAGGGAGGCAGAAGAGGAAGGGGGAGGGGGTGGAGGGGGAGAGAAAGTAAAAGAAGAGGGAAAAGAGAGGTTTAGACATTTTGTATTAGAAGAATAGAACCTCTGTGGCGATTTATTAATATTAATTTTAAGATCATCCCATTTTCACTTTTTTCTAGAGCTGTGTACATAGCTGCTTTGAGTTCGAATGGATTGTAAAATATGTCCCCAAAGCAGTGTGGAATATTCCTCATTATGAAACCAATTTAAGTCTCTTTTAAAAATTTACGTAACTCTTAGTTGTAAGAGATGTCTGCTCTGTGTAAGAGATATAGGTGCCTTCAGAAAACAGTTTTTCTGAGACAGTCTACATGGCTCAAAGATCTGAGTATATTGTTAAGGTAGTTGAGAGCTTGATGTAACTAATTAAGTCCTCTAGAAATTTAGCTTTAACAAGTTCTGCCAGATGCACTTATTGGAAATAGCTGCTTGGGAATTAGGAAAGTTGAGACAAAAATGAATAAAGTGGAAGCTTAGCTACTTATAGTTGTAGAGAAATAGAAAAGAAGGCTTGTGTACTCTCTGCTGTCATATGAAAAGAAAGGAAGACTAGGCTTTGAGCACTGAATTCTTTCCAGCAGCCTGGATGAGGTGCCTAGAATACCTGTTAGTGATACAGAAAGAGAATACGTGGATGTTAGCAAAGCCCAGAGGGCTCTTTGGATCTGAGGAAACTCAAAAGTTTTGAACAAATTGCTGAGAAGGGATTTTGATACCAAGCTTAGCAATTCAGATAAGGTGATTTAAAGAAAGGCTCAGGGCTTCCCTGGTGGCGCAGTGGTTGAGAGTCCACCTGCCGAGGCAGGGGACTCGGGTTCGTGCCCTGGTCCGGGAAGATCCCACATGCCGCGAAGCGGCTGGGCGCGTGAGCCATGGCCGTTGAGCCTGCGCGTCCGGAGCCTGTGCTCTGCGGCGGGAGAGGCCACAGCGGTGAGAGGCCCGCGTACCGCAAAAAAAAAAAAAAAAAAAAAAAACAAAGAAAGGCTCAGAATTAGTGAAAAAGGTACTTAGTTGTAACTTAGATGTTCATTTCTTGAAAAGTTGCTCTAAAATGTAATCTTTGAGATTATCAGTTTAAACATAGCTATTGGTAGCCATGGAAGACAATTCTGTTTCTACTTAGAATTTTCATACTGAAGGATTTTATGCTAGAGGATGAGGAAATATATTATTAGCAGGCTACAAGTGTAGCTGTTTTTGATGTATCAGTAGTGGGAAAATAAGTTGGTAAAGAGACCTAGTAAGTCTATAAAGAGAAAAGTGTTAGTAGAGATCTACTTCTGAATGACAGGCAAAGCCAAAGGTTTTTGTTTTTGAATCAGGTGACTATAGCAGGACTGCCACTGTTGTTGGTGGCAGCATACTTAAAATGTGCCTACTAGATTTTGAGTTGGGGTGATGAATAAAGTTCTTTTAAAAGTTGAAACTATGAAATAAAGCTTATGAAGTGACAAAAAAAAGTTACAGCAATAGTGCTTGAATGGCTTAAGCACGGCCAAGAAAATATAAAGTATCTCTTGTGCTACTAAGAATGAACAGAGGGTTGGAAGAGATTTTTTTTTTTTCTAAATTCTGTCTACTTCTTTAAATTGTATCTATTTATTTTGGGTTTCTGCCTCAGATTTTTTATTATGTATATCTGTAGCCTCCCTATTTGAGTTATTTTTAAACTTGTCACTTTCTTTCCCTTTTTGGGGAGCAGAGAGAAAAAGAAAAAAAAAACACGTGAGTTCTGATTAACCTTTTGTAGACCAGGGAAATTATTCTCTTATTTGGCCCTTTAATCACTGGGTCACAGAACTCAAATGAGGGAAAAATACGGATGTTAACTTTACTCTAGAGGGGAAAAATATTTCAGTGTCAGAGAGATGTTTTTTGTTTGGTAGCTTGTTTTTGTTTGTTCTTAATATGAAAATCCATGGGTTAAACTAAATGAACTACTGGCTTGTTTTGGGCTTAGCTCAAAGTATATTTTGTTGTTTTGGATTTGTCTAGTTCAGTGAAATGAGAAAAATATATAAGGTCAGCACTCACTGAACCAAGGTATGGCACTGGGTCTAAACTTTCGGCAAAAATATATTTCAGTTGGTGATGTCACCAGCTGAAAATGTTGATATTTGTGTTTGTTGCATTTTATGCTAGTTTTGTGTACCTAGTTTGGTAGATTTAAGTTCCTCACAGGAAATAACAGTAATGTTGATAATATATAGAGATACAGACATCTTTAATTTATGATGATCTTGAAGTAATTTTTTAAATTTTTGCTGGTATTTATTGAAACATACTTAGTGCCTCTTAGCCTTTTTCTGCACTTCAGCATATGATGATTTGTAATCCTAATGTTACTGAGCTCACCTGGTCTCTCTCTACCACATGAGAACCTGAGGCACACAATGCCAATGCCTGGTGCATTAGTGGACACCTTCAGGTGGCAACAGGGTCGAGTTGATGAATTTTGTCCACAAATCAAGCATGGAATTATTTTCTAGAGCTAACAGTTAGGTAGTGATTTTTCGTGTTATCAGTACCTAGAGTAGCTTCTAAATGAGTATCCAGCAATGAAGTGAAAACCTAGAGTCTCTGTCTGGTCGTCTTCTGAGGTCAAACCGTTATGCCTCAGTGACCAATGTCCTGTACAATGGAGGGGAAAAATTATTTAAAGCCAGTGCTGGCTTTAGCCTCTTCTGTGTTTTGAGAAGGGCAGCATAATTCATATCAGTGGGGCCAGGAATATTGAGACTGTTTCCCCCCAGCCATTTCTAACGGGAGCTGGAAGGTGTGAGGCCTGGAGCAGATGTTGCAGGATGTGCAGATGCTTTGGGTGTTGGCAGAGTCCAGCCTAGGGGCGGAGACAGTAGAGAGTGAAATTTTCTGTAAAAATGGAAGGATTTTTTTTTTATTTTAAAGCAACTAGAGGTGAGGGAGACTGGGAGAATAGAGGAGAGTCATGCAAAAATGACATGAGATTTGTTGACGGAGTGACCCAAAACCCTCCAAGAGAGATAGGGGTCTAACATTAAAATATGCATTGTTTGCAATGCAGTGCTGTAAGCATCCTGCATCACTGCACATCTTCAGTAAAATCCTCAATGAGTACATATTCTTTGGGGGAGTGTTTTCATTTTTGTTTTAGTTTTGTAGCAGTCAGGAACAGTGCTGAGTTCTCTGCCAGGGTTGATAGAAAGCATGGAGAAAGAGGACAGCTATGGAGGCAGGGCTGCTGTGAGATTGAGGATAATTGGTTCATAGGAGCTGGTACTCAGATCAAAAGTGGCAGCATAAACCCCAGAGAATGTGCAGGCATCTTGGGAAGGACAAGAAATAGAAGTCTTGAGCCTCTGGTTAAGAGAGCTAGCTAGCTAGCTAGCTAGTTTCCACAAGTATGTGCCTGTCATGTGTTAGGTGAGAGCTCTCACTGTCCTTTGTCCCATGTTAGGTCATGTGAACTGAGAGAAAAAGAGTAACACTTGGGGCCTTCCCTGAAGAAACCATGAGCCAAATTGGGAAAATCAATTTATCACATGTGATTTGGTAACAGTATTACTTCATATTTTCTGACATAGTAAAACAGAAAGTGCTGTAGCAGAAGCAGCTTGGAAAAAAATTAAGAAGTTGGTGTCTTTGTGGCTTTCTTCTAAGTAGAATTAGAGTCAGCCGAATGATGAAAAACTTTGTTCAGCGTCGCGAGTGAAGCTTTACATCTCTGTAGGACATGCCTCTTTCCCTGTGCTTCCTTAACAAACATGTGGAATTAGCAATAGCTTCCCACTGAGGAATGATGACTCAGGGCAACTACCATCTGATACCAATCCAATAATGACACAAGAAGTTAACTAACATTTGCTTGGAGCTTGATTATCTAAGCACTTTACAGTTATTAATGTATTTAATTTCCACAAAAATACCTATGAAATAGGTGCCACTGTTTCCCCATTTTACAGCTGAGGAAACTTAAAGCGGTTAAGCAGACTGTCCAAGGTCATATTGTCAGTTGACAACTGAAATCTATTGGTCAGCCCTGTAGCCAGCCCTGTGTCCTTGTTTCTTAACAGGGGTGGCACTGCCCTCCAAGGGACATTTGGAATTTTGTGGGAGCAATTTTTGGTTGTCAGAATGATCAGTGGGCAGGAGCAGCAATGCAAGGACAGTCTTATGCTGCAGAGAACTGTCCCACATTCTGTGTGGCTTATAAATATTCCACTGGGCATTCACGTAGATAAAACACTTGCACGTGATTAACCAACATACTGTATTACTCTGCATTTGGAGCTGTTGCATTCTCAGCAATTTGCTCAGAAGAGGCAAGCAACTGCCGATGTCATCATGCCTTGCAAGGCAGTTATGTCCCAGCAGTTATGCACTGAAATACATTTTTAAATAAAGTACCCATTTTTTACTTCTCCTTTACATGATAGCTAGGACATTATATTTAAATTTTTGAATTAAGTACATACGTAGGTTATTTATCATAAATTTTATTTTAGAAGAAGAAGGAAGTTGTTCCAAAATATTCATTGTAAGAAAAGGGTCATGTGGAGGTGAGAGATCAAACTAATGATGCCACCGAGGCCACCGCTCTCGGGTCAGAGGTTGCAAACTGATGGCTCGCAAGCCAAATTTAGCCTACAGACATGTTTGGCGTGATCCTCAGAATATGAAAAAAGGGGTTCAAATGTGTTGCCAGCATTTAGAACTAGATTTTTCAGAAACCTTCTGCATTTCTGACTTCTCTTGGAAATTCTGGCAGTCTAGCAATACGGGGACTCGAATGGTCATGGAGGCCCCGACCCGCTTTAGAGGGGCATCACCTCTCCAAATCACCAGAGTCCTGACTTAGCCAATGTGACTCATTAAGCTTCTTTATGGTGCCCACGGGCAATTGCGTTTGTGACTCTTAGACACAGGGTGACTCATTTGGTAAAAGTGACCATGCTGTCTGTCCCCGTCTTTGCTCTGCGTGTTATAACTTGTACTGAAAAACTAGGCTCCAGCTTCCTTCATCTGTAAAGCCAGTGCTCCACCACAAGCCCCCACCCCACCCCCGCCCACCCCAGCTTAATACACCTAACTCCACGCAGGTGTGTGCTCGCAGGTGCTACTGCCCGCTGTGATTTCTGGTTTAGGCCCAAGAGGCCGTGCTGTCCATGCTTCCTGAGTCACCCTCCCCCCAGAGCCCCATAATTAATACATTTTATAACCACCTATTCCTCTTTGCTTTGCTTTGTCATGTTAATTGGGTATTTGGGTTTTGAAGTTAATGTTAGAAGAAGCCTCATAGTTGAGAACTTTTTTAAAACACGGAGAAATACTGTCGAGAAAGGGAACACAAGACACCCCTAAAATCATCTGCCACAATTTTCTCCTGCACAGGTTTCAGTTATTGTATTTTCTGCCTCTAGAGAATGAAGAAATAAAGTCTAAAAAAGAGACTGTCTAGAAGAAATTAGGAACGCCACACATCTGCAATGAAACTAGATGAACTTTGAAATCAAATTCATGGGGTGTAGTAAGAGGCTCAGAAAGTTTGTAAAGTGAACGGTGAGGCACATGATTTTTTATCATGTTCTATTTTCGAACCCCCAAACTGGTCTTTGGCATCTCTGTGATGTTTTGTTCTCTCAGAGGCAGGCCTAGTTGGGGGACAGCCTCTCCACCTGTTGGAATCCTGCCCAAATCATCAGACAGGCTTGGGTAGATCTTCCCCTCCAGGCTAAGGAGAGGCCGGTTTGGTGCGGTAACCAGCACCCCTTGCTTCACTAATAATAGTCTAGTGGCTTAGTCACTCCGTGAGCACACACTCCACCCTGTTTGAAAATACAGGAGCGGAGAAAAGCATATAGTTAAGGTTAAAACCCCATTTCAATAAATGCCCTTACAGTTCCTCACTTCCTGTGGGACAGTCCTCACTGACCTAGCCTGTCAAAGACATTGTCGTAGCAAGCAAACTGTGTCTTCTCATCACCTGTACCAACTCAGGGCTTTTAAAAAATAAGCACGTGGTAATATGTGTGGAAGGAATGAATGAGTACTTGAATTTTGGTTGGGTCTAATCTACTCTTAAGATACTAATTTCTTTACAGCTTCATTTACTCATTCATTCATCCATCCAACAAATATATGCTGAACATCCACTCCATGCCAGGCACTATTCTAGCTGCTGGGGATAGAGTGATGGGTAAGGCAGGGTTCATGCCTTCACAGAGCTGCAGTTTAGGGAGACAGACAATAGACCAGGAAGCAGATACGCAAGGCAAATGCAGATAGGGAGAGATGCACCAAGGAAAAGAAAACAAGGGCTAGTGGGAGCAAATGAGTGGGGCTGGGGCTAATTCAGATCGGGTGGCCAGGGAAGGCTGCACAGATAAGATTTGATGAGATTTGAATAAAAAGAAGGAGCCGGCGATGCAAATATCTGGGGATGCAGTGGTCCAGGGACGGGCAACAGCAGGAGTCCTAAGGTAGAAGTGAGTTTGGTGTGTTCAAGGAACCCAAAGAAAAGTCTGTCAATCAGGGAGAGTGGGATAAAATGAGATGGGAGAGGCAAAGGGGGCATTGGGAAAAGTCTGACATACTAAAACTACAGTAGAAAGCCAGAGGAGGGCTCTAAGCAGGGAGTATTATGATGGAACTACTCTTTCCTAAGATGAATCTAGATGTAAATGGGTAAATAAATTTTGTTTTCATGCAATGGAATATGGTACAGTAGAGAAAACAAACTATAGATCCCTACTTGTAACAATATGGATGAATCTCAAAAAATTAACGATGAGTGAAAGAAGTCACAGAAGTACATACATGACCCATTTCTGTCAAGTTCAGAAGCAGATAAAACTAACCATAAATTTGGGGGAGCACATCGGGTTCACTAAAACATAAAAATAAATGGCATCTTTCTTTAGTACATGCATGTGTATGAATGCATAGAAAAAGAACTGAACTGATAAAACCCAAAACTTATGACAGTGGGTACTCTGGATGAGGGAAATGGAATGAGGTGGGAGGAGAGGAGGTGGACTAGAGGTATTTGAACCTTATCTATAATTTTTGAGTTTTTTTTAAATTAATTTTTATTGGAATATAGTTGATTTATAATGTATTAGTTTCTGCTGTACGGCAAAGTGAATCAGTTATACGTATTATATATATCCGCTCTTCTTCAGATTCTTTTCCCATATAGGTCATGACAGAGTATTGAGTAGAGTTCCCTGTGCTCTACAGTAGGTTCTTTATAATTTCTGAGTTTTGCATCCATAGTGCAGGTATCAGTTTCCTGTGACCGTTGAAGCGAATTACCAAAACTTGATGGCTTAGAACGACACATACTTGTTCTCTCACAGTTCTGGAGGCCAGAAGCCTGAAATCAGTTTCACTGGGCTGAAAGCAGGGTGTTGGCAGATCTGTGTCTCTGAGGAGACTCTGTCCCTTGTGTCTTCCGGCTCCCTGTGGCCCCCAGCATTGCTGGGCTTATGTGCGCATCACTCCAGTCTCTGCCTACACAGTCACACTGCTGTTCCCATTCTGCGTGCATCTAATCTCCCTCTGCTTTTCTCTTACAAGGGCAGTTGGGATGGTATTTAAGACCCACTCAAATCATTCAGGATCATCTCCTCATTTCAAGGTCCTTAACTTAATCACATCTGCAAGGACTGTTTTTCTAAATAAGGTCACAATTTACAGGCCCAGGGTTAAGAGGTGAATATCTTTTGGGGTCATTTTCAGCCTCCCATAGTGCATCCATGTACATGTTATATAATTTAAAAAATAGTTTTTGAAGGGTGGGTGGAAAATAATGCCCATGGCTGCCTTGTGAAGATCAGGTAGGAGGTGCTTAGACCAGGTGAGAGGTGACAGTAACCTGGACTTGGGAGGTGGCCATGGTTATGAGACGAGTGGAAGGAATTGAGATGCAACCTGGAGATAGTTTTTAGGAGTGGCTGTTGGGTCAGATGCAGAAGAAGGGGACATAGGAAAAAATAAGGATGACATATGTTTATGGCCTGAGAAGTAGAGAGGTGCCAGGTACTGAGACGGGGAACAGGTGTTGGGGGGCAGGTTTAGAAGAACAAACTTGGGAACTTGGGCTATAGCATATTTGTAATACAGTAAATATATTTTTCACCTTTTGTAAAATGATCAGAATTACCGAGCCAAGAGAATTTCGTGTTTTAATAAATTGAGTGACCGTGGGTTATCAAGGTCTGGGAAAGAGGTTTGGTAAGATCACAAGGAAGGCAAAATGTTTAGTAGATGGTTTGCAGAGCTCCTGGCTTCTTCAGCAGATTGAGTGACACAAGGAAGCATCATAGACAATGACTGCTCAAATGACAGCAGAAGGAAATGGTTCTGAGGTCTGTAGGTGGAGCTCCCTGCACCTGACCTCTGATATTTGCTCTCCACGGTGACTGGGGCTCCTATTTCATAGCTTCCACCTGTGAACGTAATGCTAGGACAAACAAATATTGTATGTGCATCTTCTCACCCTCCTTGCAAATAGTAACACACTGTTTATAGAAAACAAATGTTTTATTTTGCAAATTCTTTATTTCTCTCTGACCTGGCAGGGGCTTTGGGGTCAGACAGACACAGGTCAGGCTGGCGGCCATCTCTGCCACTTACCTTGTGACCCTGAGCTGGTTACCCAATCTCTCTAGGCCTAAACTTCCTGGTGGGATTGTTGTGAAGGTTGGACTGTGTGCTTGGTGTAAATGTTTGGTGTTATTACTATTACCAACTCAGCTGCACAGCCTTCAGATGTCTCCCTGTAGTTTTTATTTGGAAATGCTGAAATACAGCATTTCCTTCATGATAAAAACAAGCCCCAAATGATTCAGGTACCTTCTTTCTCCCCACAAGGCCGAGGCTACCTTTGAAGATGACCTATAAATGAAGAATTGTAATATTTCTTCTTTCAACATTTTCTGTTCTAATAGGTTTAAAAAAAAAAAAAAAAAAAAACTCTGTTCAGATACACTCAGCAGTAGTTATCTGGGAAATTACTGCAAAACAACCCACCTGCTTTAGCCCGAGTTCTGTAGATCCCCGAGGCAAAATGGGGATAATTACTGAGGGGGATTATCAGGGAACCTTCATATCATCACCTAACCCTTCTCTAGGATTCCTTAGCGCAGATGCTGTAAACATCAGCAGAGAGCCTGTGAAATTTCATCTGGTTTGAGCTCTCTTTGCTTCTAAAGCTAAATAATGTCTGATAGTCTCTTTGCCCCACCCCCAGTCCTCTTCCCCCGCATTTTATTTAAAGAAAGCAAACCCAGTAAACACATTTCACACAACCACTGCTGTTAGGTGAAGTACCAGACAGGGTCTGGCCTAAATTTGCAAATGAAGACAACCCCAACTGATTTGGAAACCTGTCATTTGTAAATGTTAAATAGCTGAAATACATGGCAGTTAAGAAGTTGTTTAAGAAAAAAAAAGTTGTTTAAGGTTAAAAGACTTGGTCCCAGAAGAAGGAAAAGCCATACTGTTATGAGCTGTTTTTTTCTATTTCTTTCTCTTTGCTTTTCAAGTGAAGTGAGATTTTTCCCCATGAATATGGTGACTTTGACAACTGGTGCCTTTGCTCCCAGATGCTAAAACTTCTGAGTCCCCAGGCTGCCTCCCTTCTCATTGAAGAACTCTATCCCTCCCCTCATCGTGGGTTGAGGGCTCACTGTGAAGACAGAGGCCCCTCTAGCAGGGGATTGCTCCCTTGAAATGAGCTCTAGGTGTGGCCTCGGAGGGACCTAGGCCTGCCCCTTTTCTCCCTCACACTTATTTCTCAAGACAGCTCTGATGGAATCTAAGAACTCAGCATCCTTCAGGTCACGATTTAACTGTGTCTAAGGAAACAGAAGCTATGGATTTAGCTCATGGGTTCTCTAAATGCAGTGCCCCGACCAGTGACATCAGTATCACCTGGGAACTTGCTAGGTAAATTCCTGGTCCCCACCCCAGATCTCCAGCATCAGGAACTCTCGGGCTGGAGCCAGACAGTCCGCTTTAACTAGCCCTGCAGGTGGTTCTGACACATGCTGAGGTTTGAGAGCCACAGGTCTAATTCTTGTACAGATTCAGATAAATTTAATCGAAGTTTCTGTATTCGCTCACCTCCTCCCAGGTCTACTTTTAGAGCTGTACAAATCGAGCACAGGGAGTCAAATGCCAGGCAAAGCATTTGATGCTGGCAGGTCTCCTAAGGCTGGCAGCAGTGCCCCTCCCAGGGTCCGACTTCTCAACAAGACAAACATCTGGAAGCTTTATTGATGTATCTTCAGCCGGGGCGAGTGGGTGGTAGAGGGGAAAGTAACCATCCCTTTTCTGTTTGAAAATGTTTAGCTGAGTGATGTGAAGATTTCAGTAGATCTGTGACAAGATCAAAGACCATAAATTATTTAACAGCGGCTCTACTTTTGTGGAATTATTTAAAGTATCATAATTGCAGTTCAGCTTCCCA
Source organism: Lagenorhynchus albirostris (assembly GCF_949774975.1). Lineage (NCBI taxonomy): Eukaryota > Metazoa > Chordata > Mammalia > Artiodactyla > Delphinidae > Lagenorhynchus > Lagenorhynchus albirostris. The sequence continues at coordinate 33,574,739 of NC_083107.1, read as the reverse complement.
GCCTTCATTTTCGAGTCTGGAATTCTGTTGGGAGCTATCATAATCACTGAAGAGGATAATATTACAGGCTGGGTATAAAAATATCTTTTTAATGACTAGCAAATTAGTGAAATGTCTTGACCTGAGTGGAGACCAAATAGAGACGGTGTTTTTATGAAGGAGGGGAAAGCCTAAATTGTCGCCACATTTTTATTCTTGTTGAATTCTCTGATCCTTAAAAATGTCAGTTGATTAGATAAAATTTGTAAGACGGTGTATCAGTATAAGGGAGGAAGGGCCGTGTGGCACACAGAGGTGCCTCGGAACACGTATAGTTTTGGTTTTAATTTTAGCATCACAGAGTGAAAGTCAGCCTAGGTGATTCATTACATCGATCCCATATGAACAGCTTTAAGGATTCTTCTCACCTGACCAGGACAGTAGGACCAGGGTTCATAAACAAACAAACAAAAATGCTTTCTGAGACACTAGGCAAATGAGCACCTTTACAATTTTCCCCTGTAAATCAAATAATTACTTGCTACACATATTTTCCAGTTTTTATAGCTTCTCTAACATTTAATCTAAGGAGTCATAAATTGATCTGTGTGGATTTAGTTTTCAAAATAACAGGTATTCCGGTAACAGCAAAGGCAGAACAGATTTTGCCAAATTTATAACCTTACAGGTTTAGAGTTTTGAACCAAAAACTTGAAATTCTTGTGGTGTCAAGACTATTTGCAAAAGCAGCTGAGAGTCTAAAGAGATGGCTCTTGATATCAGCTAACTCTTTCTGAACAAGGTCTCAATGAATTAATTTTTAACCAGTCAACCACAGATGTACCATAGTTCCTTTGGCGTACATGTGCATTCAGAGTGAAGGGTCACAGGCACCTAATTAATTCATGCATTTGAGGCTATATTGACTCTGTAGTCAGTTTTTGTAAAAATTAGAAATGACATACATACAATGTGTCTCATGTTCAGTGGGCCAAGGACAAGAAAGAATTTATTGTACAGTCTATAAAATACTGTCCATATTGTCTTTTAACCCACTGTACCTACGCCTTGCGCAAATTTATTCAAGGAAGACACTCTGTGTTGAAAGCTGGAACATTTTGTGAAATTTGCCCCAAATGGCCTGACATTGCTGTACAAGCAGAAGTTGTTCTTTTCAGAGGGCCTCCCCCAGACCTGCCCGGCCTGCGGACGCCCTGGCTGAGCATGGAGGAGGGCCATTCCTGCTTGCCTTCTCTCTTGCCCTGACACTCTCTTCCTTGCTTAGCAGCAACTCCTCCGTTAGACACAGGTGACCCTAGGAATTCCTGTGTAGGTGGGTCTTGTTGATCCCATAGTCAGAGTCAATCACATGATTCTGACACCCACGTGGGAATTATCACAGGCTCTCAGGAGAGGAGCGTCCTGGGAGTTCACCAGTTCATTCTGTCCATTTAAACTAGCTCAGAAAGATTATCCAGAGACTCTTAGAAAGTCTTTGGTGACTCACTCTCCAGGAAGGGCTTGTTTTTTTCCCTCCTCCTATTCTACAACAGTAGCTCTGTACTGAAACATCTTAACTCACATCATCTCAATTAATCCCTCTGTCTAGATATTTCAATTGGCTAATGGAGCCCAGATTTAGAACTAGGGGCTTTGATTCTAAGTTTAAATTCCCACTGTGCTCTGCTGCCTCTTACTAAGTCCTAAATCCATAGCAAGTAGTATCTTGAGGGTGCCTCCCTGTTCAGGGGCACTTTCTCATATAGAACCTGATGGATATGACTAACCCTCACAAGAGCCCCCTGAGGTGGGTGTATTAAATCCAGTGTACCAATTCGGATTTCAAGGCTTGAGAGGTTAAACTATTTGCGTAAGATCACCCAGCCTTGAGGTGAAGTTAGGATGTGAACTCAGCTTATTCCTATGGCTACTGCAAAACCCATTTTCTTTCCACGTTTGTATAGATTTCTTGATGCCTAACCCAAAACGTATCCGCCATTATTGTTTATTCTTGTTCTTTCTTCTCCAGATTCAAAACACATTCAGGATAGAAGCTTTGGAGGCTGAGTGTACATCATTTGTTCATTTACTCCTTTCATTTGCTATATTTTTAATTGTGTGTCAATTCATTAAATTCATTGCATATATAAAATGAGTTAATACATTTACATGCTTAAAATCATGCCTGGTACATAGTGCACACTCAGTAGATGTTAATTATTTTCATTCATTTATTCATTCACCATTTATTGAGTTCTTGCTCTGGGCCCATCACTGAGAAGGGGAAACCAGAATAAATATTATTTGTCACCTTCTACTCTACCAAGATTCTACTCTACCAAGATTCCACTTACCTCTCTTATCTCCTAGACTGTAGTCTGCATGGGGTCAGGGACACACCTGTATCATTCACCTTTGTATCTCCAGTGTCTAGCACAAGGCCTCATGTACTTTAAGTACATAAAAATATTTGTTGAACAAATAAATGAAAGCTTGGACATTGAAGAGTTGATAAATTTTTTCTAAATCATCTCAATCTAGAAATCAAATCATACCATTCAGGTTGGGTTGTCATAATTATTTCCTTTGTTTTCCTGGCTGTCTGAATGGCACCTGTGCACACTGTATCTGGTGAACCTCCCCTTTGTCTGTGTTGCGGTGACACATACTCATCCTAGGCAATGCCCAGGGAGTCGGTCTCCAGGCCCAAGTCCCTAAAGATCCTGACAGTCGTAGGAAACCCTGATGGGACCAAGTGTAACTGAGGCTTAAAGAAGTTTACTCAGGGCTGAAAAGGCCTGCTTGGGAGTGATCCGTTTGCAGGTTTCAGCCACTCCCTAAAAGGAAGGCCCTTCCCAAGACTCCCCAATCCTGAGCTGTGAGCTCCATTCCAGAACTCTCTCAACAGCTTGCTCTGTAGCTCCAGGCCAACTCCCTGCATCTCTGAGACTTCTCAGTTTGCCCTCTCAGGAGTGGTGGTTGTGCTCCGGCCCCTGGAGTTTTATGTGTGTATGTGCAGATTGGGTAGGATGTGGAGGTTAGAGAGATTTCTGAAAGCTTTGGCGTACTTTGCGACTGTTAGCCCCAAAGAAACTCAGCACCCAGAGCGAAGGGCCAGAGGCACTGGCTGCCTGAGTGCTGGAAAGGCTGGGGTCTAACTCCAGCTCGTGCCTCCTTCTGTGGGCTGCAGTCCTTGCCAGCAGGGCTCCGACTTGCTTTATTGTGAGCTGCTGCAGAACTTCACAGAACGGAGATGACAAAGGCAGAAATTCGCCCAGGGCTTCCTCCAAGGGCATCCTACATCAGCTAGCATACCTCATCATCATAGGACCTGCCATTTTTGAGCGTCTACTGCATGCCATGCTCTTTACATATTGGGTTGGCCAAAAAGTGCCTTCGGTTTTTAAGTAAAAATAAAAGGCACATTTTTCATTTTCATTTTCACCAATTGAACAATGTATTCACCCTTTAGTTCCGCTACCCTCTGCCATTTTTCAGGCAACTTCATAATTCCGTCTTCCCAAAACTTTTTATCTTTCTGAGCAAAGAACTGTTCCAGGTGCCTTTTACAGTCTTCCAAGGAATTGAAATTTTTTCCATTAAGAGAATTTTTTAAAGACCTGAATACATGGAAATCCTAAGGTGCAATGTCTGGTGAATACAGTGGATGAGTCAGAACTTCCCAGCCAAGCTGTAACAGTTTTTGCCTGATCATCAAAGAAACATGTGGTCTTGCGTTATCCTGATGGAAGCTTATTCATTTTCTGTTGACTAATTCCGGACACTTTTCATGTGCTTTTTGAGTGCTGCTTTCAGTTGGTCTAACTGGGAGCAGTACTTGTTAGAATTAATTGTTTGGTTTTCCGGAAGGAGCTCTTAATAAAGGACTCCCTTCCAATCCCACCATATACACAGCATCACCTTCTTTGGATGAAGACCAACCTTTGGTGTGGTTGGTGGTGGTTCATTTCTCTTGCCCCACGATCTCTTCCGTTCCACATTATTTGTACAATATCCACTTTTCGTCGCCTGTCACACTTTGTTTTAAAAATGGAACATTTTCATTATGTTTCAGTAGAGAATCGCATGTGGAAATACGATCAAGGTTTCTTTCACTTAACTTATGTGGAGCCCAAACATCAAAGCGATGGACATAACCAAGCTGGTGCAAATGATCTTCAACGCTTGATTTGGATATTCTGAGTATGTCGGCTCTCTCCCACGTGGTATAACATTGATTGTTCTCAATTAATGTCTCAATTTGATCACTGTCAACTTCAACTGGTCTACCCAACCGTGGAGCATCACCCAGCAAGAAATCTCCTTCACGAAACTTCGCAAACCACTTTTGCCACGTTCCTTCAGTCACAGCCCCTTCTCCATACACTGCACAAATCTTTTTTTGTGTGTTTCAGTTACATTTTTACCTTTCTTGAAATAGTAAAGCATAATAAGCCAAAAATGTTTCTTTTTTCTTCTACGGTATTAAAATGGCTACACAAAAATTCACCAATTTGATGTCTTTTTTTAAATGCACACTCATATGAGAGTGTCACATACGATCTAACAAAATTGTTTCGAATGAAGTTAAAGACAACTAAGTGCTACTAGAGCCATTTACAGAAAAAAACGAATGAAACTTTTGGCCAACCCAGTATTAAAATATCATTTAAATTAATATTTTTGCCCATCCTATGGAGTTTGAATTGAGAACCTTTCTCTCCTATGCACTTTTTTTTTTGAAAAAGATAAGTCAATTAAATCTTGGTGAGGTTAAATATTTCCCCTGCAGAAAATAAAGAAGGTGTGGGAACTGAACCCAGTTTTGACACCAAAAGTCCATGTTCTGGACCACTTTACCATCCCACCTCATTTTCCATGCAGCTCCCCACTGGAGCACCACCACTTAAGACAGGTGTCTTTGTAGCTTTCTTATTCTTCCACGTCTTTCTTCCTGATGTTGGGCCATGCAGCCAAAGTTGCACAAACTTTGGTATATAGTAGAAAGGAGTCTTACGTTCTCTCTGGGTTGGCTTCCAACAGGTCTCCGTAGAAACTCTTACTGTGTTTATGAGAAACAAAGCCAATAATATATTCTTCGCATCTGCTACATCCAACTCCCCCAAAATTAACACATAAGAGTGAGAGCAAGAATACAGCACACATGTTTCTCTGGATTCCAAGTACAAAACGAACTTGAAATTCCAAGTGGAGACTGGGTGAATTCTGACACTGGGTTTAACATAAAAGATCTTCAGATTGCATTGTGCTATTCTAGCCAGTCAGAAACTGGATTTCAACTCTCTTCTCATGGTCTAGCCATTTTGCCATCATAGTGACAACTTTATTGTCTACGTCTCAAACTCTGAGAAAAATTAAAAAGTACTCAGTCTTGGTTTCTTTGAGAAAGAAAACTGATTACAGTTGATCTGACTGGGAAATGGTCATGCAACCAGTAAATAATGTCAAACTGAAACCATCATCTTCTCTTTTGTAGTTGGTTTAGCTTCCATGTGCTGTAAATGTAAGGAGCAATTTGATCAGGAAATTTAATTTCTACCAGGAAGATACAAGAGAGCAAGAATTCTGAAATGTCTAGAGATGATGTGAGACTCCTTTTCAAGGGTCAGATGGCAAAATTAGGAAGTGGGGACAGCATGGGTCTTCAGAGTCAGCCGTGGCTCCATAGCTTAGGTTTGCTGTTTGCTACCTGCAGGATATTATGTAAGTTACTGAAATTCTCTGAGCTTCAGTTGCTCAGTCTGTAAAATGGGGAGGTGATAGCTACTCTGTAGGGTTATTATGAGGATTAAATGACATAACATAATAATGTAAAATTCCTGAAATAAAGTATATCCTCAAGAAATGTTAGCTCTTTCTCCTCATTCCTTTTCCATCTCTCTGTTAGAGGTTAACCCTTGCAGAATGTATTAGTTTGCTAGGGCAGCCGTAACAAAGTTTTGGAGGCTGGAAGTCTAAAATCGAGTTGTCAACAGGGTCGGTTTCTTCTAGGCTGTGAGGAAGTTGCATGCATCTCCCCTCGTTTTCTGGCAATCCTTGGCATTCCTTGGCTTGAAGAAGCATCACCCCAATTCTGCTTTCATCTTCACATGGCGTTCTCCCTGTGTGTCTGTCTCCAAATTTCCCCTTCTAATAAGGAGTCACTGAATTAGGGCCCACCCAAGTGATCTCATTTTAACTTGATAACCTCTGTAAAGACCCGATCTCCAAATAAAGTAACATTCTGAGGTACTGGGAGTTAGAACTTCAACATATGAATGGCACGGGGAACAAAATTCAAGCTCTAACACAGGGCAAGTGGGTATGATACTGGTTGGAGAAGTAACAATATAATGGATTGGAATTTGAGTGTTCTTCTGAGGATTTTGTTTATGTTAGCTGCAGGCTGATTTGGCTACATAGTGACTTCCTGTACATCATAGCCCCTTTGGGACAAATGGTTACTGCAGTAACAGCAGGAAATAAGTTTCTAGTGAGCTATAGGGACAAGTCTCATCCCTAAAGTATTAAGGCTGACTTTATACACACACTTTAAGATGGGGAAGCCAGAATGAATATTGCTTATATGGCTTAAGAAATTCTTGAAGGTAGGAAGTTTTACCTCCAGATAGCAAAGACGTTTAAAAAATTTGTTTTGGTGTCAGTTCTTGATTGACATCATATAGCCTCTTCCGATTCAATCATAAAATCATGCCATTTTTATAGTTGATACTTGTTAGTTACTCACCATGCAACAGGAACATTTATGTTATCTTTTTTGATTCCTAAAACAACTTGTAAGGGAGTTTTTTATGAATAAGGAAACTGAGGCACAGACAGGTTAATAGACTTGTGGGTTGTGGGTCCTCTGACTTCAAGTGATCTTTTTCATACCACAGTTAACCACACTGAGGAGCTTTCCTTGGGTGACAGTCCAGAGGAAACATGGTCAGATACAGTGGCACTGGAATTTAGCAGGCATCTCTGCCTTGACAGAAACTACAAGGCCTTTTGCATGTGGCAATATAGACTATTCCAATCACAACTAAGCCAGTCTTATTCATGGTTTGGATACACAGTAGCGCAATTGGCAGAAACACAGGAGTGTTTGTTACTCTGATTACAGTGACTTTCAGGACCATGACTGATCGGTTTAGACCAAAATTCCAGCCAACAATAGTTCTGGAAACTTTCACTGCTGTGGCGAATGTAGAAGTAGTCACAGTCCAAAATCACCTCCATCACACATACATTTTGTTTGTTATTGGAACCTGAATGGACTCGTGGTTTTGACTTTCCGCAGCTACTGTTACACCTAAGACAAGAGTTCTAGACTGCTGTGTAGTGAAACCATCCCTTTGAGGGCATTCAAGTCATGGCTTACTCTTTAAATCAGATTATCAGTGATGGGCTTGGTAGGTGCCATTTAGATTTCTAACTGAGGTGGTGGAAAAAGAGACCTCTCATGTTCTAACATTGGTGGGCACTGTTGCTGGGGAGCACCCTGCTGTAGTACCTTTCTAGAGCTTTCTAGATTTCTCCATTGTTCTTAGGCTTAAACAGGAGATTTCCTTGAGAAGTCTTTATCCTGGAAGGAGAGTGCTGTAATAACTGTTAACTAAAGTTTGAGAAACTGTATAATTTAGCACTGCCATGTTCAATCTAGTTCACCTTGTCAGTATTCCTTCATTGAAAAAGAAAGGGTATCAGACATAATCAAACAGACCCAAAGTCATGTTTTCCTTTCTTAGATTTTAAGTTTCAGTGGGAACAAATGGACTTAAAATTGGCTAGAGCCACAGAACTTTTTCAGTGCCACAGGGGAAACTTTTTGTTGTTTACTTCCCAAACATGGCAACTTGGCATTTTGTGACACAGTGATGGCTCTGGAGCATATTATATCCTTTGAGATTTGACAAACGTACCAGGTAGAGGTGATCACAGGAGGCGTGTCAGGAACCACACAGACTCCTGCCATTTCTCCTTTCCGTGACTCTATCTCAGATTTAAGCTGACATTCGTAGCCACACGGGTCCATGTGGCAGCTGCAAAGCCAAGACGCCCAGCTGTATCCTGGATGTCTGACAGACGTGTGAGTCTGGGACAAGGGAAGTTGGCAGCTGAGTTGTCACTCCTCATATTCCTTTGAGTTGGTCACGAGCGGGTTTGTCGGGACTTTCCAATCTGTTTCTTTCACATCCAGAAAGATACAGTAGTGAAAAATGAAATGAATTGTCTGTTCCAACCCAGAAATGATTTTTCTATTGGAATAATGGTCAGTGGTAAAAAAACAGATTTGAAGTAACTTTCCCCAAATTATCGACTGTGCAAGTGAGAAAAACAGCATTTAAATGAACAGGAGAACTGAAACCTAACTAATACATATGATGTGAGCCAGAAAGGAAAATATGGGTAGTAAATATGAGTATTTTGAATAGATCAGCGATTGAACAGATTTCTTTATGAACTAAGTTAAAGGCTTGAGCTCCAGTCCATGGAAAGGAGATCCACAGCCCTAGAAACCAGAGTCTTCAGAAGGATGAAAATATTTTCAACATTGAGGCCTAAGGGCATCCGTTCCCTCTACCAGCGTTTACTGCCTTCACAATTTGGATTTTATGTGCTGCTAATAAGAGGGCATTTTCCTTGTGTCGATTATTTATACAAGACTTACTCAGATGCCTTTTCATAAAATATTTTTCAAATCTTTATTGATTTGTGAGTCTGTCCACATCCCTGTCATCTACATTAAAATCGTTTTATCTTTGGGCTTCCCTGGTGGCGCAGTGGTTGAGAGTCCGCCTGCCGATGCAGGGGACACGGATTCGTGCCCCGGTCCGGGAAGATCCCACATGCCGCGGAGCCTGCGCGTCCGGAGCCTGTGCTCCGCAACGGGAGAGGCCACAACAGTGAGAGGCCCGCGTACTGCAAAAAAACAAACAAACAAACAAAAAAAAATGGTGTATCTTTAAACAAGGTATTAGTGATGATAAAACAACCAGGAGAACATAGGTTATGATTTACAACTGCACTGTCCAATATGGTAACTACTAGAAATAATGTGACTTTAAATTAATATTTAATAAAATTAAAATTTTAATTCAAGTGTATTAGGCAGCATAGATATAAAACCTTTCTATTATTGCAGAACATTCTGCTGAATTTAGAAAGCTTCTTGCTCTTTTGGGTCTGCCTTTCTTTGCTAGCCAGCACTTTTAAAAGCATCCTGCTCCGTCCAAAAGATAATAGAAAAGCAAGTCTGTATTGCCAAACAGGAAAATACCAGATAGCTTTTTTCATGTGGAAATGCTTCTACATTGTGACTCAGTGTTTGAATGGTATGGGAGCAACTAATTTGTAGCAATCTGTACTGATACTGAGAACTAGCATCTATGAATCTTTTATATGGTCCCTGCTACCCTAAACCAGAAGTTACAGAGCTTTTCCCTAAAAGGAGCTGATAGTAAATATTTTAGGTTTTGTGAGGCTATACTACCCCTGTTGCAACTAGTCAGTTCAGCTATTGGTGTGGAAAAGCAGCCTTTAATAACAAGTAAACAGACATAGCTGTGTTTGACAAAAATAAGCATGGTGATAGTTTGTCCATGCCTATCCTAGAATACACTTAATATTCCTTCGTGTCTCAAAAGATGATCATGGATGCAGTTGATTTATTGGCTTGAGAATAACCAATGTTTGTTTGCTAATTCTCGCTCTAGTGCTGTGATTAAAATGTAGACCTATCTTAAACTTTAAAATGCAGGGGCTTCCTTTAGGATCCACCCACATAAATACATACTGTTACCTCCTTATGCTGTCTATCTTTGACATTAGATAAACAGTTGTGTATGTGTGTTAGAATGCCAGCCTCAGGAAAGCAAGAATCATAGAGAAAAATTGGCCTTGGAGAATTTTGCTGAAATTTTTTTATTTGGTTGATTTTTGTTTTTGTTTTTGTAGTTATATTGAGGCCTACATGACATGAAGATGGTACTTAGGCTAGTAAGACAAATCCTACTCTGAGATGCTTTTGAAAGAGGTGGGTTACTGATCTATAATAGCCACATCTAACCATCATTAGATGGTTCTGGAAGTCATTCCATAAGACCCAGCCTAGAACCTGCTCCTTCAGCCCATCCAGTGATTTTGAAAGCACCTGATTCTCTGTGTTAAATAAGTCTCTTCCTGCTTAAAATACCTAAAGTTTCTGTTTCCTACACTGAATCCTGACTGATAACAACAGTGTATATAATTTTTATAAATTCTGAAATGTGTCTAACTTAATTATCTTTTTGGAAGGTTATATCTCTACATGAGCTCCAGCTCAGTTTATCTGAACCCTAGGTTTAGCTTTTCCTCGTCCTCTTTGAAGTGTCTTGAATGGTAATCATCACCCACTTCCTAGATGGGGAAGTCTTCACGGAAGGATGGGAGCCTTAATTCCAGTCCACCCTCGAGGGAGTCAGGAACCATTACATGCTATGCGTTCCAGCCTTGGACTAGATACAAATGATGAAACTGAATACTAAGGTCATGTGCTACAAGGCTGCCATTAAAACCGGAGGAGACCGCAATTCGTTTGAAGCAAGCACCTATCAATCTTCAGTAACGTGTATCCAGTACAGTCCCATGGCATAATTATGCGGTGAGCTTCAAAGCCTTTGCTGTGTTTGCAAAATGCATTAAAGAGAGAGACAACTCATCACCTGACTTTCATGTTTTCAAATTAGATTGTTTCTGTACACTGGGATCCAGCCAGTTCATATGGGTCTTTCTTTTGATCCGCTTAACATTTCTTGAAATGCCATCTTGACCCTCTTATTTAGATCCCTAAAAGAGTGGAGGTTTTCAATGTGCTCCTTGTGTTAGAAAGGATTCCCAGCCTGAGCTTTTATGTGATATTCACAATGCATCTCAGATAGCTTTTTCTGTTTAATTGTGATTCAATGGAATGCCAACCAGAAGTTAAAAAAAAATGCATTACAAAGCATAAAGCTTTATGATTAATTACCTTGAGTTCAGATATAATTTAAACATATTGACTTGTCTGAAATAAGTGCCAGACAGTGGAGCTGGGGAGACAGGAAGTGCCTGGGTGAGACTGCTGAAACAGGCTGGAAGAGAAGTCAAAGGGGTCTGAGGACACCATCATTTAACTGTTCTCCATAGCCGGGCAGAAAATGGCCACAACTGCTGATGGTCAGTGGAATCAAAGGGATAAATTATGGCCGAGCCCTGCCTTTGAAATTAACGGAAGAGTTAGTCGATACTTCAACTTTGCACGATCCTGAGGAAACGGTTCTCAGACAATCCATTACAAATGGTTTTTTTTCCCTTCTGTGCACATGATTTGTGCAGAGATTTCTCTGAGGGGCTGGAGCTGCTTTGCTAATTCCCAGCCTCCTTGTTCTGAACTGGTGGGGTTTCAGAGTCCCTGCTTGGCTGACGCCCCCAGGCTGGAGGTAGAAAGGCATTGGCAGTGGGGATGGGCAGCAAATTTCCCAGCATGAATGAAGCCTTAAGACCAGCACGACGTTCCTTTATTTGGGGGAACCAGGATGCCCCAATGCTTTCTGTAGCCGAGCTGTGAGAAGGAACAAAACTGACTTCTTTGCAGCAAACTGGGACCAGATGCGTTTCTCTGTGTAGAAAGTTTAGAAATCCAACCAGCTGCTTTCAGTTTTTGATAATGGATTATGGTGTCAAGGGGCCTGCACTAACTTTGATACCCGTGCATAGGAAAGCAGAATGTAAGTGTTTGGGCTAACCTCACTGGTGGATTTTTAACACACCCAGGACACACGTGATTCCGCGTTCGCTTGAAACTGAGCGTAACTGTTTAATGCCATCTGGGTAACAGGGATGTCATCCAAGGAGGCCTGCTCACAGACTCTCATTCATCCCCTAGTCTGGCTCCATGGTCCTCACGGAGGGTCTTCGATTCAGCACTGAGAACTGAATTCTGGTTCATGTCCCTGAAGCTTCTGGAGAGCTTGGGATCCAGCCTGCTGCTCCTCTCCCTCACACAGAGGCTCACTTGAAGCCTGCTGTTGCTGTGCAAAAATTTCACACAGACAGTGAGAGTAGCAACATTGGCCTCCTGGATGGCTTTTCAGATAAACTCACCGCCCTGTCTCTGATGCTAAAACCCAACCTCCAGGCTGTGGGGGAGAATGCGTGGTTCTATGTGAATTCATCCTTCCCGAGTGAAGTGGAAAAAAGAGAAGGGAGGGGGCCTGTTCAGCTTCTTGAGATCTCTGGCCAAGGCTGAGTGTAACAGTGGGCTTCTGCATGCATCCTATAAGTTAAGACAGCGCAGAAAGCCATACAGAACTCAGAGAAGATTCCAGAAGGATTTCAGGAACTGATTACATAATGTAAAATAGAATTTGGCCATCTTATTGGATAAAATTTTGGGTAAAAGACTTGAATGTGTGTGTGTGTATGTGTCTAACTGGAGGTTTATTAAGAGCTTTATTTTAATAGGTTGGCTTACATGATTATGGAGGCTGGCACGTCTGAAGTCTGCAGAGTAGACCAGTAGGCTAGAGACCCAGGGAAGAGAAGATAATGTAGCCCAAGTCTGAAAGCAGTCTGCTGGCAAAATGCCCTCTTCCTCAACAGACCTGTTTCATTTCTTTTCTTTTTTTTTTTATAAGTTTATTTACTTTATTTATTTAATTTTGGCTGTGTTGGGTCTTCGTTGCTGCGCGCGGGCTTTCTTTAGTTGCGGCAAGGGGGGGCTACTCTTCGTTGCGGTGCACGGGCTTCTCATTGCGGTGGCTTCTCTTGTTGCGGAGCACAGGGTCTAGGCGTGCGGGCTTCAGTAGTTGTGGCACGTGAGCTCAGTAGTTGTGGCTCGCGGGCTCTAGAGCACAGGCTCAGTAGTTGTGGCGCACAGGCTTAGTTGCTCTGCAGCATGTGGGATCCTCCCGGACCAGGGCTTGAACCCATGTCCCCTGCTTTGGCAGGTGGATTCTTAACCACTGTGCCACCAGGGAAGCCCCAAACGGACCTGTTTCCTTTAAGGTCTTCAACTGGTTGGACAAGGCCCATCCACATTATATAGAGTAATCTTCTTTACTCAAAGTCCACTGATCTAAATGTTTATCTCATCTAACAAATACCTTCACAGTGACCTCCAAGTGGTGTTTGACCAAATATTTAGGTACTGTTTCCCAGCCAAGTTGACACATAAAATTAACCATCAGAAAACCCAAGTATGAGAATATTTATATTTGTTTTTGTTTCCCTGAATACCAAAAGAACTGGGGTGCAAAGGAGTTAAGTCTCAATATCACACAAAATCATAGAACAACATGTATTCCTCACACACCCATCTGTGGACACTCATCCACATGTACACACACATACATGCACACACAGCTCTGTGCATCCCAAGTACATCCACGTAAAAGCACAAATGAGCGTCAGGGCAAAAGCAATTAGTAAAGAAAGGAAATTAAAGATACACAGCTCCTTGTGTCCTATATGTTTCCTCTTTCTGGATAAAAAATGGAAAAACTTGACCCTGAAAATTCTCCACAACCTTCGCTCTTTCCTGTTAGAATTTCCTAAGGAAAAAGCCTGATTTTTTAAAAAACTGTGGCAGCTCAAATATCACTGTGTTCAGAAAAGAAACCTTTGCACAGTGATACTCCCTTTTGTTTATGAAAGTCCTTGAGGATGATGGATTACCATGATGAGAATTCTCTTCGAAGAAGTCCAACTTAATTTTAAAGTGCAACAGTGATCCTCATTCCAGTGGGCAGAAAACCTTGGTCTAAGAAACGACCAAGATTGTGTTTTCGAAGACACATACGTATCTGTGGAATTAGATATACTTTTATAATAAAACTTAATCACGAAAGAAAAAGCTTTTTTGCCCAAAGCGTCTAGAAGAAAAGTATAGCAAACATTAGGTGAGGTTGAGAATGAAAGCTCCCTGACAGTTTTCTTCCTCTGACCGTTGGCCAGAATTTGGCATGGTGTTCTGTAGAGCCAGCCTCTGGGTATTTGCAAGATGCAAGTCCAGGGACCTATGTCCAACCCCCTGTGTGGTGATATTTTTCAATCTGGTTATAATGAAGCCACTGCTTTGGCTATTTCTTTAAGATTGCTGCAGGGAGTGGGACTAGATAGCTTGTAAGGTCCCCTCCCAGGCCCAAAGCCATTGATCCTGTTGTAAAACAGCTGAACTTCAGCCTCCCTGCATTTCTGATAGTCGCAGTATCCCACAGCCTTTATAATCCGAAACAGGCCACTGAGAGCAGCGTCTGGACATGGGAGATGCCCACTCGTTCCTTTTCTTCACATTAGAAAAAAAATAAAATCTACAAGTTGCCACCAAGCCACTGGCTAGTTGTCCCTTGAGTAGGGTTGCCAGATTTAGCAAATAAAAACCCGTAACATCCAGTTAAATTTGAATTTCAGATAAACACCAAACAATGTTTTAATATAAGTATGCCCTGTGCAATATTTGGGGCATATTTATGCTAAAAAAAGAAGTATTCGTTGTTCATCTGAAATTCAGATTTATCTGGAAATTCTGTATTTTATCTGGCAGTCTTATCCTTGAGGAGTTCTGTTTCGACTGCACTCCAGGGTGGCATGTATCTTATTTTATTGCCTGTGGGTTTGTCTCCCAAGTCATTTTCCCATGACAACATTTCTGCTCCCTCCTATTCCACAGAGATGCCTACAGTCTCTGCTGCTTTCCTATTTTGGCATGTGCTTTCTTGCTTTCCAGTCATCGCCCAGGATTTATCTCCACCTGGCATATTTAAATCACCAAATTTCGTTCTTTCATAGTTTTTCCTGAGATGCCAGTAGGACTTCAGAGCAGCAGGGATTCTTTGCTGTGAAAGGGGGCTATAAATGCAAACACATTCAGGAGCCTATAGGCAATATAAATGTTTTAAACAGGACAAGTGACGTCCAACAGAGGATGGTGGAGTCTGTGTCCAACAGCAGAGTGCAGGCCCTTCCTAAAGACATTTCCAAACGCTTTATAAATCACTGTGCTGGCCAAACCAAGCCTATCTGCTCAGCTAACGTGCTGTCATCTTGCGTCTCCCGGTTTAAGGCAAAGTACTTCCCAAAGTCTTTTCCTTGGAACACTTAGGTCATATTAAAATAAGTTTGAGAAACATTGTGCGTCCTCTCTTGAGTATTAATGCAAAGTTTGCTAACTGGACCTAAGTTCGAAGAAGGCAGGAATGACGTCTGTTATGTTATCTGCTTTAATCCCAGGGCTTAGCATATAGAAGCCTCTCAACAAATATTTGTTGAATGAATAAATGAAGAATGAAGTAGAGAGAAGTTTTAGTCATTTTCTATCCTCCACTGTCTTATTCATCATGAGAAACCAATATTTTGAATACAAACTTGGGATGAAAACCAAGCCGTACAAGATTGTTAAAGATTCTTGTGGCTGAGAAATTAATTAAATTTAACATATGATACCTAAACTTTGAACCTGGGGCTTGCTAGCTGAATGTGGCCCTGGGATGTATTTTATTTGGCCGGTGTGGTGTTTTAGAAAAATGTGAACTTTCATGCCTTGAGACAGACATGAGTTGATGGCTCACCAATGTCTTCACTACTCCCTACTGTCCCATTAGCTCTCTCCCCTTACGTCACTTACCTGGTCTCTGGAGGCATTTGAGTTTCAGCTTCTGCTAGGGAATGATTCATCAACTTTAAGAACACAGATTTGATGTAAGAGTTTTAGGTTGAGTCCCAGATCTTCCATTCACTAACTGTATGACTTTGGACAAGTTATTTACCTAGGCTCTGGGTTCCTCATTTGCAAATACAATGCTGATGGTAATAGTACTTCCTTCATAGAGCTGTTAAGAGTATCAAATGATATGATAAATGCAAACTGCTCAGCACACATCTGGCACATAGTAAATGTCCTATGAATCTCATTTATAAAATAATAATAGTTGTTATTGCTGTTTTGGTTTCACATGTATGAATGCCAGGTTCTAGAATTAACAGGATGACTTTTAAGCCCAGAAATCAAAAGATGTCAATCTCTCCTTTTAAAAGTCTAGAAAGAAGACAGATGGTGAATGAATATATTTGCTTATTGTTTAGTTTTGCTCACTAATATATTGCAAGCACCTACATATGTGCCTTGCATATAATAAGTGCTCAGTAAGTATTTAGTGAAATGAGTGATGAACTGTAGACTTCTAGGATCTCATTAGGATCACAAAACCTTGTGAATTTAAGTGGCTTAGGCTCTTCTAACTAATCCCTAGGCTTGGGCAATCCTATCTCTGGGTGAAGAAAATACACTGACTCACAGTGGGAATTGGAGCCAAGGTCTACATATAAAACACCCAGGAAAGCCTCCAAGAAGATCTTCAATGATCCTTGTAAGCCCTCTCACTTTGAATCAGAGCTGGTCTGCGTGACCAGTAGAACACAGCAGAAGGGACAGTGTATGGCTTTCAAGGCTCAGCCGAAAACATGAACATATTGCAGCTTATGTGTTAGTCTCTTGGGTGGCTTGCTCCAGGGGAAGGCAGCTGCCCTGCTGTGAAGATCTCCATGCAGCTCTGTGGAGAAGCCCATGGGGAGAGGAATGGAGGCCTTCTGCCAATAGCCAGCATCACTTGCCAGCCATGTAAGTGAGTTACTTGGAATAAAATCCTCCAGCCCCAGTTAAGCTTTCAGATGACAGCAGCCAAGGCTGACATCTGACGCAAGCTCAAGAGGGACCCTGAGCCAGAACAGCTCAGCCCAGCCACATCTGCATTCCTGACACACAGGAACTGAGGGACGCCCAGAAAAATAATTATTGGTGTTTTAAGTCACTAAATTTTAGGATAATTTGTTATGCAGCAATAGATAACTAATACAAAAGGGATTTGATTCTGATCGGCATTTCAGACAGTGTGTTCCAGATAGATTATCATTGAAGTACAAAGAACGCTGACATAAAATAGTTTTATGTCCATTATTGACAAGTATTTCATAGACCTTGTCACATTTATCACTGCCCCAAAGAGGTCCCCAGATGTATGTGGCTTGTAAGGAGCAGTTCTACTGTGCCGATCTCAACTCCTGAAGCCAGTTTTCTGGAAAATAGAGAGCATATGAAGGGCCCCAAGGAGTGATAAGAAAAGCATATCACTGAACAAATGAGTCAGGGGATCAAGAAACACTACTGAACACCTTCTACTTGCAAAGCATTGGCGATAAAAAGGGCAGTGAGTCATGCTTACTGTTCTTTCAGAATCTGGTGAGGGACAGAATACATCCCCCAGGACTTAATTAGCGATTCATGGTATTTGGCGTGTGGCCAGCTTACACCTGCAGTACTGTGGTCTGTTCTTCCTGTGCCATATTCAGAGGGTCACTGACATGTAAGAGGACATCCAGAGGATGCACTCTCTGAGAAAATAGGGGTGTTGAGCAGGGAGGAAGGAAGCCCACGTGAGCTGAAGGCGGTGTCTGTCTCGAAGTATCCAAGGATATGACAGGGAAGATGGATGACCAGCTCTGACTTGTTCTCGAGCACAGAACAAAGACCAGTTAAATGAACATACAGAAGGGTAGATCAAAGCACAACAATGAACTTTTTGTCCAAGCTGCCCCGCTTAATGGAATGAACCAGCACCACTGATGGGTGACAAGCAGTGTGGGATGGCCGTTGCTCAGGCATGCCGTAAATGGGCTTGCTGCTCGGTGTAAACGACCGGCTGACCTCTGAGTTTCCTCATATCTCCATGATGTGAAGAGGCTATGGCTGAAGATGGTAAGTGGAAGGGTAAAATCTCTACTGTGTCAGGTGGCATAGTAGGAAAAGCAAGGGCTTTGGAGTCACAGGGGAGTTTAACTCCTGAATCCATCATGAAAACTTGTGTGAATTCAGGTAAATTATGTAACTCCCCAGTCCTCAGCTTCCTTGTATGTGAGATGAGGTATGATGATGCCTGCTTAATGAGCTCATGGTGAAAAGCTGATGTAGTGAGATAGCCCATGTCAAGCATGTGGTATGTTAGGGAGTTCACTCAGTGATCGCTCTTAATGTTACATCATGAGATTTATTGGGCTTAGGCACAGCTAAAATCATAGCCGGGCCACTGCCAGGTGGGTCCTTTAGGTAGCTGGGGAAAGCCATGACCTCTACAACTGCAAAAGGGCTCCCTTGCATTCTTCCCACGTCTGCCTGCTATGCTACATTTGCGAAGACATACTGATGCCTTTCACAAGCATTGCCCCCAGCACCCCCTTCCATCGGTCCTTGGCCAGAGCATGTAGGCAGTGAGCTCCTTCTACATAACATGCAGGGCTATTTAATAATGAAATGGAAGGTGAGGAGAGGGAAGGAAAGGGCCTGACTCCATTGGCATGCTGAAAATTTGGCTTAGCCGGCACCATGGAGTTTGACCCAGCTCAACCAGGACAGTGGCTGGAAAGAGCCAAGTGAAACCAGTGGACAACGTTCTCCAGCCTCTACACTGCTACCAGACACACGTTACTAACACACGAGTCCAATTATCTCTCTCTCCTGTTCAAAAGCTATCAATGGCTTTGCAGACTGCCTGCAGACTGTTCCTCCTGTTAAGATTCAAATACTTGCACACTGTAACTTTGCCTTAGCTTTCCAGCTTTTTTTTTTTACACATGTTCCTCAGCTCATTCCCTGTGTCCAAGGTAAAGAGAATTACTCATTGTTCTTTCAGTGTACTCCACACTCCTTAGCCTTCGAACCCTACTATCTTCTCTATTTTAATTTTAAATTTAGATGTATAAAAGGTATATGTACAGCTTAAAGACTGATAAAATTAACAGGAGTTGTTATGGGCTGAACTGTATCCACCTAAATTAATATGTTGAAGCCCTAACCCCCAGTACCTCAGAATGTAACTGTATTTGGAGACAGGGCCTTTTAAAGGTGATTAAGTTAAAATGAGGCCTTTAGAGGAGGCCCTAATCGAACCTGGCTGTGTCTTTATAAGAAGAAATTTGGGTACATCAAGAGAAACCAGGAATGTGCATGCACAGAGGAACGATCATGTGAGGACACAGCAAGAAGACTTCCATCTGCAAGCCAAAGAGAGAGGGCCCAGAAAAAACCTGCCAACACCTGGATCCTGGGCTTCCAGCCTCCAGAACTATGGGAAAATACGTTTCTATTGTTGAAGGCTCACAGTCTGTGGAATTTTGTTATGGTGGCCCGAGCAGATTGATGTGGAAGTGGATGCCCTCTGTGTTCTATCTCACCTCCAGCTCCCAGGAGCAGGTCTTCTATAGAGAACAGAAACTTGACCTGAACAAAATAAAAACAAACCAAGTACTAATAAGAATCTGGACAAGGTACGCCTGGGCACTCTGTCCCTGGGTTACAAGAACAGTACAGAGGTATTGGAGATCTTGGTGATGAAAGCCCTTAATAGGTATTTTTTCTTGAGTTGGACTGCTCCTATCTGGACTGGTTGCCTCTACGTCTAGTGTTCAGCTGTTAATCTGGGATTCTGCTTTTGAAATCCTCCTGAAGTTTCTTGCTGGAAGCTTGTGGGATCCACTTTCTATCCCTGGTATTCTAAAATTTTCCAGTGCTGTGGGTGTATTTTCACCCTATGTGCCAGGTACCTAGTGAACATTTTAGCCTAACAACTTACATCCTGTAGTTATTGACTTCTTTTTCTTTTACAATGTCTTTCTTCATCATACAGACTTAAAGCTTTATTATACCAGTTAATTATTTTTTATCAATATATAGTTTATGTACAATATTATGTATGTTTCAGGTGTGTAAGTGATTCACAATTTTAAAGGTTATACTCCACTTATAGTTATTATAAAATATTGGTGTTTTTGTCTATTTTGTTTCTATTTTATTACTTCTCTCTTTCTGAAACTCTCATTGTTGACATGATCAAATCCCTGATTTGGCTGGTGACTGTCTTTTCATTTGTTTTCCAATTCTTTTTTTCTTGCTCTGTTTTCGGAAAGATTTCTTCAACTTTATACTCCAGGCTTTACTTTGAGTTTTTAAAATGTCTGCTTATATATACTACCAAATGTAAAATAGCTAGCTAGTGGGAAGCAGCTGCATAGCACAGGGAGATCAGCTCGGTGCTTTGTGACCACCTAGAGGGGAGGGATAGGGAAGGTGGGAGGGAGACGCAAGAGGGAGGGGATATGGGGATATATGTATATGTATAGCTGATTCACTTTGTTATGCAACAGAAACTAACATACCATTGTAAAGCAATCATACTCCAATAAAGATGTTAAAAAAAAAAAGAAAGAAAAAGTGAAAAAAAATTTTTCTGCTTATATATTTTTAATTTCCAAGAGCTCTTTTTCATTTTCTGAATGTTCCCGTTTTTATAGCTTTCTAGTTTTGGTTCATAGATATATTGTCTTATCTTTGAGGATATTATTGATTGTTTTTTGAAGTTTCTCCAGTGTGTGTATTTGTGTGTGTGTGTGTGTGCGTGTGCGTGTGCGTGTGTGTGTGTTGGTGTCCATCTCTCATATTGAAAGCTTTCATTAGATATCTATCTGGTCATTCTTGCCTGTATACTCATGCCTAAGACTGGGGAACTAAGCAGATGATAGAAATTCTGGGTGTGTGGGTGTGGCTTGTCCACTTTGAGCATCACAGTAGAGTAATTTTGCCTGTTTCTTGGGAAAGGCCTGAAGTCAGTATCTGTACACCTTGCTTCCTGAGCCAGATTCCTTGGAGAAGATTTTCTGATCTCCTCCATGGAAGATGAGAGTT
This sequence comes from Lagenorhynchus albirostris, assembly GCF_949774975.1. Classification (NCBI taxonomy): domain Eukaryota; kingdom Metazoa; phylum Chordata; class Mammalia; order Artiodactyla; family Delphinidae; genus Lagenorhynchus; species Lagenorhynchus albirostris. Next base: position 33,554,008 of record NC_083107.1, on the reverse strand, counting down.
TGGCTGCCAGCGTTCTGGGATCCAGTGGGAGATGATGGCTGGGGGTCTGAGCATCAGTGTGCATACGGTTCTTCTGGTACAGTTCCCATACCCTCAGCTATGATGGCATCCCCTAATCCAGAGACCTTCTGTTACACCTTCAGAGAAAATTCCTCCAGTCTTCTCGCTCGACTGGGGAAGGGAAGCCTCATAGCATCTTGGAATGTAGGAAAAACCTAGGGATTATAATACAAGTCAAAAAATAAAAACAAAAGTATCCATCAAATAGCTTTTCTTATTATTTTTTCCTTTAATCCCCCCTTCATCCCCAGTTCCAGAGGGATCTGGTCCTGAATCTTTTGAGGATTCTGCAGTATAAATAGGGTCCTCAGATTTCCCACTGCCAGTTTTACGTCTGCTCAGCTACTTACCTGCTTTCCAGATTTCAAAGGTTAGTTGTTGTTGTCTCCTCTTCCTTGATGTCTTTTGCCAAAGAAATCCCTTTACTATGGTTTTAGGGGTTTCTGGAGGGGTTGAAATCAGATGTATATGCAATTCACCGTATTAACCCAGTAGTTTCCCTGTTGGCTGGCTATGTTCTCTCCTCATCTGGATTACTTCCCTCTGTTTTGGCCATTAAAACCTCAGCTTTTGTGAAGGACTAGCTCAAATGCCACCTCTTTCATAAAAGTGTCCCAGCGTGGAAAGCCTTGCTGGTTCTCTTTCCTCACAGCACTTACCTTACTCTGATACCTGCGCCCCATGCACCAACACACACACTCTACAGGGTGACAGGGAAATAATAATAAGTGGTTTATTGATATTATGTTAATATATATGATAAGATGACATCATCTGTGTTTTTAGCCTTTATGGTCACTCTCTGGGTTATATCTTCTGGGTATCATGGGCGGAACCTGAGGATTGGGTGTGGGTGCCAGCTCTGACAATTTCCCTTTGTGAATCCTTGGGCAAGTTGTTTAATTTCTCTGTGTTTCAGTTTCCTCATCCCCAATAGAACCTACAAAATTAGAAGATGAAAACAGTACCTGCAGTATTAGTCATGAGGCAAAATCTAATTCAAAATACATGAAAGTCATGCCCTCAATATAGATATAGATATATTACCTGCTGTTATTATTGTTATCCTCTTTCTCTTTTACAGTGTTTTTTGAAGCTCAAAGGATTTTATTGAATGTGGCAGGTACCATGGTAATGTAATGGGCTGTGAGGTATCAGTGAGTGTTGTCTATGATTCATCTGGGTGCTCCCTGAAGAGCCCTGCAGAGTGCCTTTCAGGGACAGGTGTCCAAGGAATAGTTGTTGAATTGAATAAAACATCTCAATATTTAGGGAGATGTTATATATGAAGGCACAAATACGCAGTCATGCGTGTGTGTTTTGGTCCTTGGAGAGGAAGGTATGCTCCATCTGTTCCAGAGTATTGAAAAAAATCCAATTCTTCTGGCAGTTTGGCCTTCTGAAGACCCTATGACTGTATGCATTTGGCTTAAGTGCTACAGTCCCCCAAAGCCAGAGAAAGCCAAAAGTGGGGTTTGGTATAATCATGAATAAAGGTAGAATGATATGTCCTCTCATTGTTTTAGGAGCTTTATGAGCCTTGAGGCATTAAAGACAGTTTGCCGGTTTGGAAAACTGCCCAGTTGAATCATGATGATCTCAAACTCTGTCTCCCGTCACCCCCAGCTCTGTCTGTGTGTGTGGATATATACATAATGCTTAGTGCTTACGTTTGCCTGTTTACTAGGGTTATTTACGTGAACACAGGAGCTTTGCTACTTATGAACACATCAGCTCCTGTTCACTGGTCCTCATTCTGAGTTTATGAAATCAAAATCAGTTGCCTTGGAGACAATCATGATGTCACAAGCTGAGCACAATAACTTCAGGTGGACTTCTAAGTGACAAAGACCCTATCATCATGTAAACGTTCTCAGTAACTGAAACCACAGAAGGAGAGAGAATGTAAAGACTGTGGCACATCAGCCTCCCCTGTGTTACTTGACATGACCCTTCCCAAAGTTTTCCATGAAGGATTTGTGTCCCGTTAACACAGGTAGTAAGAGATGGAAGAGGAAACCACAGCAAAATGATCTTTCCTCTTTTGAGCAGCAGAACGCTCTGCTTTACAGGGTCTGATTAGTGAGTCGGTGGAATACTAAGCCTCTTGAACTGTTAACTTTTAACACTTGATTTTGTTTGCCCACCTTTTCTTCATTCTGTAGCGCCTTAAATCAGAGTCTCTCAAATTTAAAAGTACGAGTCCCCTAGGGTTGTATTTAAGCTATGGATTTGGAGTCAGCAGTTGTGGGAGGGGCAGGATTCTGTATTTCTAACAAGGTCCCAGGTGATGTTGATATTCCTGGTCCTCAGACCCCACGGAGTGATGAGGCCTTTGAACTCAGAGTGAAAAATAAGGACCTTATGGCTGAAAAGCTTCCAGGTACACTTCCCTCCGGTTACCGACAATGTGACTGCGTTTCCCAAATTCTGAGCCACATGTTTTTTCACATTTTAACTTTTCCAAAATTGATGTATGGCCATCACATCCAGAAAGTTGTACAGCTACTGAGCAGATGAGTAAATTGTGACATATGGGTTGTTGTCTGAATATATGTGAAATTTGTGTTTGGTAGAAGTTGTTTATCCATTTGTCACCTCAGTTATCTGCATTGGTAGCACCACATGGGGGTCAAATTTTAACTTAAATTTGTTCACACATTTGTTCACTAATACTTTCATAAAACACTCGGTAGCACATTGAATTCATCTGGAAATCTAAAAAATATCAATGCCTGGGTTCCAGACCCAGAGATTCTGAGGCAATTGTTCTCCCCAGATGATTCTAACATGCTGCAAACTTTGAGAATCAGTATGTTAAAATATCTTCACAATGATGCTGCAGTTACGGAACAGTGAAGTGCAGTACATTATTGGGTACACATCAGGCCACGTAGAGCAGGAGAAATTGCCCCCATGTCTTAGAAGAGATCATAGACTTCTAAGTTCTGAGAGGCTGGTTGTGAGTTGAGTGGGACTCTTAGCAAAGAAAGCTTCCTGACTGTGTTGGAGAGATGTTGTTTCATATCTAGTGGCATGTCAAAACCATCCCTTTACCCGAGTTGAAAATGCAGGGGTAAAATCCTGGCTTCATTCTGTATGCCTCACAATCATGCTGACCCTGAGAAGGCAGAGGTCCAAGTGGTGAGCACAGGTTATGAAAAGTCACATGTCATTGTGATACTAAGCATGGCTGCAAATGGCCAAGAATGTGTCCAAACATTTCTTTCATCCCTAATGAGAAGAAAGCTTGGCCTTAAATTTAGATTGTGATACTAAATAAGAAAGGGCTCTTGGTGCAAGAGGGATGCTTTGTGAGTGAGATGAAGACAAGGTTTCAGCTGCTGCTTGATGGACTAGCTGAACCCCCTGGAGCCCTGCCTTTCTGTCTGACAGTCTGGCCTCCATCCTCCAGAAAATAGCCAAGAAAAGGGCATCATAGGCTGGTGCTCTGATGGGGTAGCATTCAAAACTAGAGGCCCTGACCTTACAATCACAACTGGTTTCTTTGGGTGGGTTAGGTTTTGAGTTCTTACAGAGTAGGGAAGGTAGATACTTAAATGACTCCTGGCCACTGATATATGGTGGTCAGCCCGAGCCTGTGCCACAGGTGCCCTACCAGTCACGAGACTATCGTGTACGCTAGGAGGAAGCAAACTGACTGGATTCAACATCTCATTCTCCACACACACACCCTTGGAAGGGGTAATAGCCCGGGGGTGGGGGTGCGGGGCTGGGATGAACTTTTTTGCAAGCTAGGCCCTGGGAGGAATGTAAACAGCCTGAGGAGAAGGAGGTACTGGGGAGTTTCCCCAAAGATGGGCAAAGTAATTGGCTCGGCAGGTTTGCTCTATGAGACCCACCCTGAATATGACCCAGTGCTGAGCTGGACCTCGAAGGGGAACTGGTGCCTGGAGAGACACGAGCAAGACTGAGCCACAGCTGTGGGTTGCCGGCCTTGGCAGGAGCTATGTGAGGGGGTGCTGTGGATGCGCTGCCCCAGGTGCCCCGCCACCCTGGCATTCACCCACAGCCGCAGCGGACGCTTCACAGGAACACTGGTCGCTTCCCTCTCACGTGCCTGGCCTCATCTAAGGCCGGCTCCTCTCCTGCTCCAGTTATCACTCACGTTCTCAGAGGCTTCAGTTCTGTAGTCATTACCATTCTCTCCCAAGCCTCGAATTTTGCCTGTTAGATTTTTCCTGTTAGCATATAAAAAAACCTTGATATTATTGCTTTAAAAAACAACAGTAAAACTTCTCTATACTTCAAAACTTCCTAAACATACTTCTTAAAATTATTTTCTTACCTCCCATTCTTTCTTCTCAAGCATTCCACCACAACACTGACATGGCTGTTTTGAGGTCAATGGTGACTGACTTTTTGTTAGTAATCAGTGATGGTCTGTCCTCATTTTACTTTTAACAGTTTTTTGACACGGTGGGCCACACGCACTTTCTTGAAATCTTCTCTTCGGTGTACCCTGGTTCTCTAATCCCACATTCACCTGGTTTTCCTTCTGCCTCGCTGGTCTGTTCTCTTCATTCCTCCCAAATTCCAAACCTCTACATTCAAATGCCCGAGGTCTTTGTCCTTAGCCTTTTTCTCTTTTCACCATCTCTTTGGGGATCTCCTCAAGTCCCTGGAGTATAAATCCAAACATTTCAAAATGAAACCCCGTATCTAATAGCCTACTCAGTACCTCCACCTGGATAGCTATGAGGCATCTCAAAATTAATATGGCCAAGAAAGAACTCTTGTTTCCTCTCAATTCTGAAGCTACTCCCCCACCCTCACCCCTGGTCTTTTCCATCTTTGCTTATTGGACTACCAGACTCCTGGTTGCCTGGGCCTAAAATCTCCATTAACTCCTTTTCTCTCTCATACCTTCCATCAGTGAGTCCCAGTAGCTCCACCTCAAGACATTTCCCTAGTCAGAACATGTCTCATCGTCTCCACTGTCACAATCCTGGTTCAAGGCACCTTCTGCTTAAATAATTGCAATAACTTCTTAATTGGTTTCCCTGCTTCTAACTTTGCCTCTACTTCCCCTTCTTCCTTTCACAGGGCAGCCAGAGGGGTCTTCTAAAACATAAATCAGGTCACATCACTCCTTTCCTTAGAACCCTTCTATGTCTTCCCATGGCCTTAAGCTCTGTACAATCCAAACTCCTTGCCATGATTTTTAAGTCTTTACATAACCTGATTTGGGTGAACCTGTTGATTTTTGTTATGTCTTTCTAGGGTATTTGTCTAGAAAGACTTTTTGTGTTCTACTTACGATGTTTTTGTGCCATTTTATTTCAGGTGAGTGTCTTGAAAATGGCATATAACTGGATTTTGTCCTTTATTTTTTAATTCAATCTGCTAAACTCTATTAAAACTGATTTAGTTTATTATATTCCTTGCCATTATAAATATATTAGGATTAATCTCTACAATCTTATGTTTTGCTTTTTATCTGTCCAAATTCTAGGCATATTATCCTTCTTAGATCGATTGAGTTGTTTTTTTGTTTCATTTCTTCTCCTTTTCTTGTTTGGAAGCTATCTATTCTATGTGTAGTCACATTAGCATGTTTTAAAAGTAAGATTTACTAAGGTAAAATTTACCCCTTTTAGGTATACGATTCTGTTAATTTTGATAAATGTAAACAGTCATGTAACCACCACCACATCAAGATGTAGAATATTTCCATCATCCCCAAAACTTAGCACATGACCTTCTGTAGTCAATTCTCTGATGCATGTCCACCCCCGAACTTCAACTTATCTGTTTCCTGTACTTATAATTTTGCCTATTTCAAAATGCCACTTACATGGAATCATAGAGAATGTTCCCTTTTGAATCTGGCTTCTTTCACTTAAGTGTAATACATTTGTGATTCATGTGTGTTGGTGCATGTATCAGTAGTTATTTTTCTTTTATTGCTGGGTAGTAGTCCATTGTGTAGATATACTACTGTTGTTTATCCACTCACCAGCTGATGGATGTTTAGGTTGTCTCCAGTTTTTCATGATAATGAGAAAAACTGATATAAATATTTGCACACAATATTTGCATATGTATACATTTTTAATTGAAGTATAGTTGATGTATTACAGAAGTTACAAGTGTACAGTATAGTGATTCATATACTCCATTTATATGTATACATATGTTTTTATTTCTCTTGGGTAAGTACCTAGGAGTAAGACTGCTGGGTTGTATAGTAAATACATGTTTAAGCTTCTAAGAAACTCCTAACCTGGTTTCCAAAGTGGCTGTATTGTTTTGCATTTCCACTCTCAGTGAGTGAGAGGTCCCAGAGCTCTGCATCCTTGTCAGCACTCAGTATTTTCAAGGCTTTATTTTTTCATCATGCTAATAGATGAGTAGTATATTTTATTACAATTTTAATTTGCATGTCTCTGATGGTTAGTGATATTCAGCATCTTTTCTTGTGTTCACGGCCATTTCTATATCTTTTCTGGTAAAGTGCAACTCTCAAATTTTGATATATTATGATTTCATTTAATTCAGTTCTGAATATTTTCTAATTTCCCTGTGACTTCCACTTTGAAGCATGAATTATTTAGAAATATATTGTTCAAGGTCCAAATGTTTGGGAATTTTCCAAATATATTTTTTCTATTGGTTTTTAGTTTAATTTTGTTTTGGTCAGAGAACATGCATTATACAATTTCAGTTGTACAATTAAATTTGTTGAGGTTCGTTTTAATGCCCAGGATATGGTCTACATTGGTGAAATGTTTCGTGTTCACTTGAATATTTACTCTGCTCCTTATACTTAAGGATTCACTTCTGCCATCAATCCTAGAAAATTCTCTCTTCAAAAATGTATTCCCTCACACTCACTAGGATGGCTATAATCAAAAAATCTAATAATAATAATATTGGCAAGGATATGGAGCAATTGTAACCCTCATACACTGCTGGTGGGAATGTAAAATGGTGCAGCCACTTTGAGAAACAGGCAATTGACTGAACAGAGTTACTGCATGACTCAAATGATTGAACAGAGTTACTGCATGACTCAGCAATTCTACTCCTAATTATACATCCAAGAGAAATGGAAAGCTTGTACCTGAACACTTATAGCAGCATTATTCAGAATAGCCCAAAAGTAAAAACAACCAAAATGCCCATTAACTGATGAACAGATAAATAAGAGGTGGTATATCCAAACAATGGCATATAATTTGGCCATAAAAAGGAATGAAATACTGATACGTGATATACTGTGGATGAACCTTAAAAACATGCTCATCTTTAGAGACGAAGTACATTAATGATTGCTTAGGGCTGGGGGTGGAGTGGAGTGGGGGGCGTAGGGAGAGGATAGGTAAAGAGTATGGAGTTGCTTTTTCAAGTGATGAAAATGTTCTAAAGTTGACTGTGATGGCTGCATATATCTGTGAACATACCAAAAGACATTATTTATACACTTTATATTGGTGAATTTATGATATGTCATTTACATTTTAATAAAATTCTCCCCCCTTTTCCCTAGCCTCTAGCCTTATGTCTTTCTAATAAGAACATTAATAATAATTTACGATTCTAATTCATGGTCCATATTCATATTTCCTCAATTGTCAGTAAAATATCTTTTATAGTATTTTTTAAAACTGAGGTCCAATCAAGGTTCACAAATTATACTTGATTATTATCTTTTGAGACTCTTAATCTAAAACAATGCTCTATCCTTTATTGTTTTTTGTAATATTTACCCTTTTTGAATAATGCAGGCCATCTGTTAATAAGAAATCATCCATTGACTTTCTAATGTAAACTATTTTTATCTCCATAGATTCTGGGTTTTTTCCAAATTGGTTATTTGAAATGCTCTTTTTTTTTCTTCTGTTCCATTTTTTAACTTATTTAAATATTTTATACACAGTTATTTTATGTTCTCTATTTAGGAATTCCATCACCTGAAGTTCTTGGAAGTCTAAAGGTTTGTTTCCTGTGGCTCTTATAATAGCTTGGTTCCTTATGAATTTAGTAATTTTCAACAAAAATTTCACTATTTCACTGAAGCAGGATCACGAGGGACCTGGATAGCAGGTACATTCCTCGAAGACAATTTCTATTTCCTTTTACCAATATCCAAGGGCCATTTTAATTTCTCATTGAGGTTTCCTTACCATCCAAGATAGAATAAATTTGAACCCCAGACTATTCTTTTCTCCAAATGGAATTGCAATTGAGAGATACAAATTTCCACTACGACTGCTTTTTCTAACCCTTTTTTCCTAGCCTTTCACTGAGGAGTGCGGCCCTCATCATCATCTCCCCATCCTGTGTTTGGCTAGTCTAGTCTCCAAGTGATCATTAATCCCCAAAACTCTAGACTCCTAATAACATTGCCCCAGGGCAGACCCAGCTTCCCCATTAACTCACCACTCTGGTTTCAGTTCACTAAGCAGCTTTCTGCCCATGTGGGTCTACCTTACTTTCATGCAGTTTCAGCTGTGCATTGAAAAATATCTGGTAATTGATTCAGCACTAGAGGTTCTGCAGCAGGAGGATTTTCAGAGTAGCTGATCTGCCACACTGCTGGAAGCAAAATTCCCTACCCAGCTCTGTGACCTCATCTCCCCCCATTGGTCTTCTTTCTTTAACTCATCGTATAAAGCTCACAGCTGTCTCAGAGCCTTTTCACCCCATATTTGTTTTCCTTAAAAGGCTCCTTCCTCTGTTCTTCACATGGCTGCATTTTATCAGCATTCAGGTCTCAGCCCAAATGTCCCATCAGATTCTTCCCTGATCACTCTCAGTTACTCTCTCTCACTTTAGCTTAATATGTCTTCTATGTAGAACTTTCCAGAATGTAAAATTAGTTTATTGATTGATTTGTTTATGTTTTATTCTCTAGAATATAAACTGTTTAAGGGCAGGGAAGCCTGATCTGGAAAAGTGGAAACACGTGGACACTCCAAAAATAAATATTTGTTGACTGGTTTGGTAATATCCCTGTTCTTTATCTTCTGCTGAGATACCTCTGTTATCTTTTAGGCTGGAAACTAGGGCCATTTTCAGAGTTAAAATAGCCAGCTTACTGTAGGACGGTCACCATGGAAGTGTCATCCTGTGTATTCTAACAGGCAAATACTCAACTTCTGTGTGTGTGTGTATTTGTATAAATGTGTTGTAAGTATAGAAAACATGTGTTTTCAGGGATGTGGTAGAGTGATCTCTTCTTTAATTCATAATTCAATCCCATCAGTTTTTAAGAGCTCTATAGCTGCGCCTACAAGGGAATCTCCAAATTTCTCCCAATGCTGAAAACACTGGAAAGGGTCTTTCTGGTGGTAGGCAAGTGATTGACTCACTTACAGAAGTTTCTTTCAAATTCATTAGTTTGATTTTTGACTCTGATTGAATTAATGATTATCCTTTTACTGAAAATGCTAAATATTGTTGTAGGTGTAACATGTCACCAGTGATGTTGATGATCAAATGACTAGGACCCAAGAATGTTGAGCCAGGATAGATGTGTGAGTCATGTGCTATACAGAGGTAATATTAAAAGTATTTACCAACCATCATTGCGTGGATGCTGGCTGTAGCACTGGAGCAGGAAGTCTCCTGCTGTGCCAGGTGAGGTTGGTGAGAGGAGGTATTGTAGGTTTTCATATTTATTCTTAAACTATGGAAACTAATAAACTATAATTGTTTGCCAACTGTTCTTAAACTTTTTCAAACAATGCTCTTAGTCTCTTTCCCATATATTATTATTGGTTTCATCAATGTATGATATGAATTTTAGAGAGCTTAGCTATTTAAAGCTCTTTCTCAGAAGACTGACTGCTTTTAAAAACCTTTTAAAACTGACTGGCCGTGGAGAATGATCTCTGCAGAGAATCTCCCCTCTATTAAGTGAGCAACCATAATCTCCTTTCTGTTTCCCCATATGGGTGAACAACATAAGCATAATTAATCCAGAAACCTCTATTTAGCCATGAAGTTTAGTTTAGCCTTCTGCTTCTTCAAGTCTTTTACCAGAACTGTACATAAATTCATGTGAGGGTCATCGTCTTCCTTTCTTCTGACCCCCTGAGATGGGTGTTGCTATGACACAGTGGAAGGAGCCTGACTTTTAGAGCCCACAGACTTTTGGAGAAGAAAAAAGAGCCAGGTCCTAACGAGTACCTGTAATATACAGTAGTTGCTCAGAAATGTTTGTTGAACCTGAGGTAGGGGAAGGTCAGCTGAGAGGAAATGAAAGAAGCAAGACGCTCTTAATAATTCACAACTTGGATAGTTACACTCAGTACTCTGTCCACGAATTCCCTGTCTTTTGATGGAACCCAAGGACATAGTAGGCTTGCTCTTGACTGTGCATATCTAATCTAGATATAAGGTCTCGACACCTTTCTTGGGGTCTTCCCCAAACACTTTTGGGATTCCAATTATAGTTTTTCCAAAAATTTGGCCAACATGGGGGAATCATTTAACAACTATATCCAGGGGAAATAGAAATAGCTTTCTTATAATTTAACTAGACCTCAGTTTAAAAAGTAACTTTTTAATTTCATCAAATGCAGACTGTGTCATAGAAAAAGGAGATAGGGATAAGTTTGACATTTTACAGCAGGGAAGAAACAACAGAATACTGCATTTGTGTTAAGAGGAACAGCAGTTGAAGTTTGGGGGCGGTGTTGTGCTAAGAGAAGGGCAGGGAAAGAAAACTGTTTTACAAATGAGATTTCTTTAGCTTCCAGAAATAGAGAAAGTAGTTTACATACTCCTGCACATCTGTGTAGACTTGCAAAATGTGCTTTGGTAATTCTCAGGTTGTACTGTTTACGCTATTGGTATGCAGAAAACCAGTGCTGTTTTAGTATTTCTGATGTCAACAAACTCCTCCTGTCCCAGCCTCTGCTTATAATGGTGGATAGGGACAAGTAGTAGAATTTCAAAGATCATGGAGTTGAGAGTCAGAAGGGATGCTGGATATCAATTCCTATTCTTTAGGGGAAAAAAGATCACTTTTCTAGCTTCAGTCAAAAATGCTTTTATTTTCTAGACAAAGTCAGTAGGATGGTCACAAACCATAGTGAAGGAAAAACTGCCCTGTTGGAAACTACAGAATTCTGTATCAACTGCTGGGCTTAGATATTCAGATCCAAATATGCCACCCAGTTAGCATAAGTATGTTCCACAGAAGAAAAGAAGCTCCTCCCAGACGGATTGTCCCTTCTAGATTTTTTCCCAAGTTGTGGTTCTGTTTGTTATTGTTGCTTTTTTCAAAGGCTTCAAATACTGCAGCAATTTCAAGTTCTTACCAATCCTCCCCCGACCCGCCACTGTAAGATGTGTTGATTGCATTCCCATTTCAATTACTTGTACACATTCTTCTGTTCTTAGCTCTTGCTTAGTGGATGGCTCCATGTCTTTCCTTACAGATCATAAAAATCCTTTCCCTTGTCCCAGGATTTCTGTGACAGCAAAGCCTGACTGCTGCTGTGCATCCTATAGCCCTTTCTGGAGGTGAGGACTCCTTCCATGGTCCCTCCTGGCTCCCCATCTCCATGAGCATCCCACCACCTGAACAGCCAGCCAACTCTCTAAATGTGGGATGAAGCATCAGCAAAGCTGTCCCTGTCTCAAATATTCTCTGAGTTTTTCTGTGGTTTCTTAGGTATAGCTAGAGCTCTGATTTCTTTTGAAAATAACTTTTCTTTTTAAATTTTTTAAAAATTTATTTTTATTGGGGTATAGTTGTTCGACAATGTTGTATTAGTTTCTACTGTACAGCAAAGTGAAGTAGAGTTCCCTGTGCTATACAACAGGTTCTCATTAGTTATCTATTTTATACATATTAGTGTATATATGTCAATCCCAATCTCCTAATTCATCCCACTCCCCCCTTTCCCCCCTTGGTGTCCATACGTTTGTTCTCTACGTCTGTGTCTCTATTTCTGCCTTGCAACTAGGTTCATCTGTACCATTTTCCTAGAGTCCACATATATGTGTTAATATACGATGTTTGTTTTTCTCTTTTTGACTTACTTCACTCTCTATGACAGACTCTAGGTCCATCCACGTCTCTATAAATGACCCCATTTCATTCCTTTTTATGGCTGAGTAATATTCCACTGTATAATGTACCACATCTTCTTTATCCATTTGTCTGTCAATGGGCATTTAGGTTGCTTCCATGTCCTGGCTATTGTAAATAGTGCCGCAGTGAACACTGGGGTGCATGTGTCTTTTTGAGTTATAGTTTTCTCTGGGTATATGCCTCGTAGTGGGGGAAATAACTTTTCTTAAAAAGTAAAATATACTGAAGCACTTAATGCGTTTACCAGTTATTTCACTTTTGATCCAACAATTGTCTATAACAATATAACGAGCCCATATTGCCTATCATAAAGAAGTGCCTGTGCAGTGAAAGGCTGTCTTTGGGAGTAAATAAAGAGCTAAGGATCCCGAGCTCTGTGACCACACATGCTTGGCTCACCACTCCGCAGCTCCAGGCTGCGGACCAGGCAGTGGGGGACTAGTGTGCGGTGTCTTGTGCTTGGCTGGAATTCTTGTTTGCATGTGTTTGAGGGGTACACATCTCTGCAGAACACTTGTCCAATCCTGATTCCCTTTTCCTCCGTGGTTCCCCCTTTAGTACTTGATCTGGAATCTTAAAATGAATGAGAAAAGTAGCAAAGCAAGTGGGTATTTCTTTTTCATTTTCTTCTTTCCACTTCACTTTCTTGCTTTCTACGCCCTTTGTCTTCACCTTCTTTTATGTCTCCAGCTTCCCCCTCTGTTCAAAATGGAAAACTCTGTGGTCCAGTTAGAGCCCATCCCAGGAGGGCTGAGAGGGAGGCAGGCTTTCAGGGTCGTGTGCTGACCTCACATCCCCATAGGGCTCAAACTCAGACGTTATCTCTAAACGAGATCCTCAGAGAGACATGCAGGGATTGAAAGAAGTCACGACTGAACCATCCTGCCTGGAGTTTGCTATACCTTAATTTTTTTAAATCCCTGATTATCTTGCAAAGAGCACAATTTAATTTGTTAAATACAAACCTATAAGATACATGAAATTTTTGTAAACTTATTGCTTTATTTAATGTATTCCAAGCCTCTCCTCCCCCCACCCCCCAAAAAAAGACAGGAAGGGAGGAAGGGAGGAGAGAAGGAAGAAGTGGGCATGGATGAGTCCTCTCTCCACTCTGAGAGGCCCTGGCTGTGGAAGTGAAGGGCGGCCTGACCCAGTGGTCCTCCTGGCTCTACCACCCACCAGCCTGGGACCTGGAAAACCTCCCTCTCTGAGCCTTACCATGCTCAGATCTGGATTGAAGTGATAGATCAGAAGTCTTTCATGGTCTCCTCCAGAGGCGGCAACTTGCCATGATTCTGACGGCCTCTTTGTAGACGTAATGGGTTTAAAGTTAGGGCTTCACACTCCAGATTTTCACAGAAAAGGAAAAAAGGATCTGATTATTTTTTCTCTGCTTTGCCCCAGAGATGCTAAGAAAGAAAGCATTTGTCAAACATCACTTGGAGCGGCCAGGTTTAGGGGCATGGCAAAGTTAGTCTACCAGGAGCAAAGCCAAGCACAGGATGCAGGACTTAGCTAAATTCTCTGACAGAGGCCTGGGAGACAAGGTCTTTTGAGAAGCACTGACTGTGTCAGGAATTGAAATGAGCTGGAGAGGCTGGCGAAAGCAGGGTCTCTCATGACAAATGCAGCTGTGACCAGCAGGGGCTTTGCCTACAGGAAGAATACAGGAGGAGGTCCTTGGAGAGGCATCCGTCATATGCACAAATACCTCCTTAAAAGCTACCTTTAAATAATGGCAAATGCATGTTAATGCGTATTGACAATGGAAGCCCGGAATAGGCCTCCTACTGGATAGTACGTGGAGTAATAGCTGAGCCTCGGTGTCTGTTGAGAGGCCAGATGTCTGTAGGGACCGAAGCTGACTATGAAATCCCAGGCTGCTTCTCACTTTGTCCATCACAGCTATTCTGACAGTGAATAATTTGCCATTCCTCCTTCGAGGTTTTCCAATTCTCCACCCTTTATACATTCAACCAGTAGTGGTTTCAACATCCTGATGAGCCCTCGCCATCAGTGTGCGTTAGATGGCGCACCCTGGGATCCAGGCTGTGGGAGGTGAGCACATTGAGGGATGGGATGTAGCAGCAGCTGGGTTAGCACCATCTGAAATACAAACTTTGTGCAGCATATTCCAGTAGAGTTTATACTGGTGTTCTCTCAAGTTCGGTTGTCCATCCAGAAATTTGAAAGTCAGGACAAAATGTTGGTACAATGAGAAGACTAACACCTGAGCAGGAATGACCAATACAGCCTTTGTATCACTGTGATCACACAAAGGAGAGGCCCCGCCTGCTGAAAAGCAGGAACCGAACCAGCAGATACCCTGCGTTTCCTTTAAGGATGATGATTTAAGCATCTAGCCCTATTCATTAGGCCAGCCAGTGCAGACAGAAGGAAAAATGCAATTTTACCTGTTTCATTTATCTAGGGCTTACTGTGCACCAGTCACTTCACCCCATTTTTTCCCTTTATCCCCCCAGATAACTCTGTAAGGTATATATACTGTTACTCTCTCTATCTGGCAGTTCAGAATACGGAAGTTTTCTCCCACAGCTAGTCAGGGGCAGGACCATCATATACAACTACCCCAACCTTGAATTCTGGCATTCATGTAGAGAAAAAAAGATGGAAATAAGAGCAGAGGACGAGATCATCAGAGTTCAGGCTTATAGTGGTGGACGCACTTGAAATTCCAGCTGTAGGATATCTGAGAAGGAAAGAAAATGGCTCGTTGGTCACTTGTGCTTGTGATTTACTTCTCCAGGGAGTCTGTTTCCAGAAGGGTGCAGATCAGGCCATCAGCCTCCCTGAGTGGCACAGGTGGCCTCTAAAGTCACCCATCGGATTAACTGTCCCTGCTGGCCCTTCAGTGACGTAACAGCGTCAGGCATCAGAAAAGCACGTGGCCGCCATCCACCTAGATTCAGTCCACATGGAAGGAGAGGCTTTGAGTGGATGATGAGAAGGACTTCTTGAGCAGCGGGCTGGTCTGGGTAGCCAACGGAGAATGTAGAATCTCTCCCTTCAGGTCTTTCAGAAGGGTGTAAAACACCATGTGTTTGGCATGAGACTGGAGGCAAGGGGTCAGGCATGCACATTCCCTTCCAGTTCTAGAATTTGTCTTATAAAAGCCTCCCATTCCTGAAATCCCGTAGTAAAGGTTTACTCTTCCTAAACACCTCTTCAACGTGACTTTCTGTTCAAGAGCCACCAGTTGCTACACAGAACTACCTCATTCTTTGTAACATTTTGCTGGCTCCTTGCCTCAGTGTACTTTTGGCTTCACATTGATCCTAAGGTACTGGAGGGCAGGGGTCATTTCTTAACTCCTTTTATAATCATTTTTCTCCAGCGCCTACCATTCATTAATTTAACAAATATTCATTGAGTGCCAACCATGTGTCAGGCACTGGGTTTGTAAAGCAGAACAAGGTTTGGCGCCAGTCATTAGAGAGCTTACATCTAAGACACAGCAAATAAGTGGGATACACTGTGGTTAGCATTACGTTCTCATGTAGGGTTCTTATGGAGGAAAGAGAGTTCTGTATCATGCAAAGGATAGATGCTCAGTGAAATGTTTGTGGAATGAATGACATATATGCCTATGGAGTAAAACAAATAATGAAAGACATGCTCTACCAAGGATTATTGTGACAAAGTATTCATTTTGGGTAGAAGACAAAAGCCCTGCCTTAAAGACTCATATAATTTTAAGGTTAAAAAGGGCTTTATGTCATTTAATAGGAACCCCAGATTTTTACTAAGGAGAGAAACTAGACCCAGAGAGGCTGCCTTGCCTCAGTTTACCACATCATCATGGCAGAAGCTGCATTCTCTCCATCCTCACCAGCTCTTTCCTCCAGACAACGGAAGGCAAATGCCCACAGGCTAATGCAGCATCCTTAATAACCCTAGTTATTGCCTTGATTGAGCTTTCCCTAATCAAAGCACAGCCCTCATAGAAGGGAATTTCCAAAAAGCTGCCTGAGGCTGCTGTCAACAATTCATTTTTAGCATTTCTTTTTAAATCGCTCTAGGTCGTTGCACCTGGGTCACAGTGACAGCTGAATTAGGGGGCTGAATGGCGACATTCCGGGCACCGGGTTGGTGAGCCTTCTCTGCCATGTATATGCATGAGCTCACCATTTGCATAAAGTGAAGAAGCATGGCTGCCATTAATCACCGCATTCATCTTAATAATTAGTGGCAATAATGTTGAAGAGCGGTGGTCTCCACATCGATCTCCCAGGCACCGTGGGCTATTTCTGTTGCAGATGAATGATCAGGAGTGACACGTTGATGTCTTTGGATCACCAGTTCCTTGTGCTTTACAGCCTGGCAGCTGGTCAGGAAGCTTGGGTGATCTGTGGGGCTAATGCTGCCCCTCCAACAAGATCAGTAAAAAGCAGTGATGTGACACCTGGGAGGGGCTTGAGAAAAAGTCCCTGACTACTTTACGGGCCCCTCTGTCAGCCATATGCATAGTAAACTAGCCATAACTGCAAAGCGAGAGGCTATTTGTCATAAAGATTATGACTCTCTGGTTAAGCGCTTGAAAGGCCACCACTTGCACTCAGACCTTCTCCGTAAAAGACTGGCTTGGGGTCTGTAATTTGCCAATACTTCTGGGTCAAGAGAAAGCCGTTTCAGATGAGAAATGTAAGAGAATGTTTTAAGGCCCGTGGTACAGTGCCAGAAAGGATGGAAATGTTAATAATTTTCATGGTTTTTTTTTAAAAAGCCCTATCAGATAAAAAAAACAGAAGTCACAAAGGAATCTACTTGAAGATTTGAAGAAAAATTACACAGGACTTCATTACTACAAAAGGGGAAGGCTAGAGAGCAAAAGAATAAGGAAGGAGGCAGCGACAGAGAGAGGGAAGGAACTGTAATAATGTGAGAATGGGAGACTGGCGAGGAAAAACTAGGGAGGGATTAAAGCAAAGACTCCTCAACTTTTTAGATCCACGAGATCATCCTGGATCTTTCCCCTCTGTGACGAGGTGAAGACAAAGTGTGAGTGACAGGGAAATTCGGGTTTTAGATGGAGATGTTTTCAAAGTGGAACAACAATTAAATTTCTCCTCAGGTCTGGGTTAGCAGAGGACTATCAGCACAGCATTAGGGTCAATTTGGGAAATTTGATGACACATTCTTTTTTGCGGTATGCGGGTGTCTCACTGCTATGGCCTCTCCCGTTGTGGAGCGCAGGCTCAGCGGCCATGGCTCACGGGCCCAGCCGCTCCGCGGCATGTGAGATCTTCCCAGACCGGGGCACGAACCCATGTCCCCTGCATCGGCAGGCGGACTCCCAACCACTGCACCACCAGGGAAGCCCAGACACTTATTCTTTTGCTTTCTCAGCTTACAGTCACCAGTAAAGGTTTGAACCTACCTTTGTGAGCACTCATTCTGCCTTGTTAGAAGGTGAGGTTTGTATTATCCATGGAAAATTGATAAAAAGCTCCTAAAGAGAGTGCAGGTGTTTCCAATGGTATTTGTTTTCTTAGAGATTTTTCAGATACAACTAACTGCCTTCCTCCCTCTCCCCAGTGACACAAAGTGAATCGTCTGCATCCCCTCCACTGCTTACTGGGTCTCTGCACTTGCACGTTCTCTGTGAGAAGGACAGCGCATTGAATCTGGTCAGCGTCTGCAAGTAAGTCATCCTGGAGAAAGAAAAGTTTTAATTTATTCAGGCAACTGGCTATTTTGTACAGAACTGGTTGACCTCAGTAATTCTTTTTCAAAGGTATGTGGAGGGTATGTGTGTGTGTGTGGTGTTACAGATAGTTTTGAATGAAAGACAACCGATTCAACTTTCAGGACAAGATACACAACTCTGAAAACTGAGTACTTTGGGAATTTTTGTTTGTTGCTACACATTCTTTTCTCCTCTGTTATCTGGTTTTGATATCTAGAGAGAGGCTTTGTTACAGCTCTGTGCTGGGTTTTGAAGGGAAAGAAAATGTCCAATTGTAAAACATCTAATAAACACATATATGAATAAATACCAGGGCCGACACTTGTCCTCCTAAATGAAGTCCATAAAGATCGGGTCTCGCACAATCCTTTGAACCAATTCCCGTTCCTCCCAGGAGATAGAAGATGCTAAAAAGAAATGGTCTCTTATATAGAGGTTTGAAACCAGAGAAGGATGCTGGTCTGTGAACAATAGCATTCTTCAAGAGCCCTTACTGTGTGGTAGCAGGAAGTGAAAGAAGGGGTGCTGATAAGTGATGGTAGGATCTGGGGTCTTTGACCCTAAGAATTACAGTATTTGAGCCAACAAAGGAAGAACACAGTGGGGGTCATTGGTCTGTCCATTCTGAGCTTGGAGTAGGTTGGCCCTCCTCAGCCAGAACGACCACCTTTCAAGGGTGTGCTTGTCTTGATCTTCTGGGTAAGCTCTGGGCATTTTGCAAGGCTAGATTTTCCCTTCATACCCTTCTGCCCGGTGTGTCTTGCTATGCCTGGTCCCTTTGCCCTACTGCTCAGTGTCTGGAGTGTGCACCGGTGTTTTTACCTGGATTCTCTGAAATGCATTTCTGACACTGATTTGGTTACGTTATATTCTATTCTGTTATCAAACAAATTTGCTGTCAAACAAAAGATCAATGTTATTGTAATGTCCTACTTGATGGATTAAATAGGGTAATTCAACTCTTATTAAACAATCAAGAAAAACACACTGGGACATGCTTTCATTCACAGCTGCTAACAAATACAGTGTATGTGATCTGTGATTAAGAAACAAAGAAGGAACAGTTATTTTCAGATTAATTAAACAAACAAGTAGGATTTAGGGACCAGGATTTTTAAAACCTAGTACAATTCTTTGAAACATGTTTGGAAAAGGACATAATTTACTTTAACTACATGAGTGAACACTTAAGAATATAAAATCTTTCAGTGACGCAATTCTGGATTAATTGCCCAGAACTATCGCAGCGCCATAAACAAAACCGTTCCAGGGATGGACCTTTCAGAGTTTTTTTTTTTTTTCCTTGTGAGTAAATGTCCATTTAGAGAGCTTTTCTAAATTTAGAAGCAGTGTTCATCAATCATTTATAATAAGCACCGAATAACTCCACTCCTTTGACCGCCCGAGATTCCCCCCTCTTGCGGAGACTGCTCCCCTCAGAGTGCTTGCATTGCGGGACTGGCATTCACTCCATTACCAGGGCCTGACCTTTGGGCTTCTCAGACTTTGCTCTCAAGATGCCCAGAGAAAGCAAATATTAAATCAGTAGAAATCTCTCTCTTATCTCAGCCTGCCTGGCTCTGTATTATCTTTAAACTCCACCCCCCACCCCCACCCCCATCGCTGGCTTTACATGCAGTTGGCTACATTCCGGCTCCTTCTGTCTGATGCTGTTTCCGCTAATGGCTGAAGAAATGGAACATTACACCATTTAACGTGTGTGGATCACATTAATCACAGAAAATTCTTTTAATGTCTCAGAAGTAACTGTCATACTGGACATACTGAATCTATTTAAACTAAAGCATGCCATTTTTTATCTACAGTGATCTTTAATTCCCATAAAAGGGTCAAGAAAATGTGATTAAGTGACAGTTTTAAAATGTACTATAATATTAAATAGCTTGATTAAGTGACAACTATAAAATGTAATACAATATTAAGTATCTGGCTATGTCCCAAAAGAACTTTAAAGTATTTTTGAACGGTTTGGGAATTCACTAACCCATAATGGGTTACTAAGGAAATTTTTTTTTTTTTTTTGGTGGGGACATAAAAATAGTTGAACTTAAAACGCACACTAGAAACAAAACAAAGACAACAACAAAAGCTTGCAGCATTTACAGATAACATGGAGTGGCGGGGTTTTTCTTTGGAGCACCAAGACTGAGTTTTTGGCAATATTGAGTGATCGTTTTAGGATTCTCAGTTTACTGGTGCTGGACTGGAGTTGTATTGCCTATAACACAAAGAATAGAGTTAGAAGTAGTTGTGGCAGAGAGACCTCACGGCTGGATGGAAAGGCTACAGGCTAGTCAGTGACCTCTCAGGTTACCTCCAAGGAGCTGATCATCACCTCCCCCACTACCCAGCTCCCATGGGGGCACAGTAGGAAACACCAACGTGGCTGAGCTCACGTCCTCCAGCCTGCCAGCCCTCTCCAGTAGATTAAGCCAGTGGACACTGACATATAAGATGGTATCCATACAAGGATCCTTGCTGTGTCTGGAGGCACTGTCAGGGGGCTGAGGTTGGAAGGGGACAATTTTGTGGAATACCTAGAATAAATGGACCAGATGTTCAGGCCAAATGATTAAAGAAGTTTATGCCATTATCCAGACAATTTAGTCTGGATCATCTTGTGCCCTGATGATTTGGTCATATCTTAACCTGGGTTCCCCCTAGAAAGCAGAACTTGAGGCAAAGGTTTCTGTGCTATTATCCTGTTAGGGGGCACGACCCCAGGGAGAGCAGGGAGGTGACAGGAAAGTGAGGTAGGGAGAGGCAGGATGAGGATGATTTATCCTACTGGCTGCTACTACATCCTACTGATTGCTTGATCTTGCAGGACTGTCCCTCTGAAAACCATCTAAAGTGCATAATTGTACAGTCCATCAGAGATGAGAAAGGAAAGAGACTTTATCTGCCAGCTCCCACCTTTTATGGGTCAAATGTTTTCCCCACTGATCACTCCCAGTTGCATTTGGGTGGGTGCCTGGTGGGCTTTTGAGACATCCTGCATCTCTGTGGCAACAGGGAATCCCCAGGGCTCGAGATGGGGCAGGTCAGGTGGAGCCTGTGTGATGTCAGTCAGAGCTCACGCAGAGCTGGATGCTACGGTGGCATCAGGAATAAGGAGACTCTGAGGGGATCTTAAGTGGCACATAAGAGGGTCTCGATCCAGGTCAGATAGGGGTACTCTGTAGGCAGTCAGATTCACCAGAACATTTCCATGTGCCCCTGCTGAGAGGACCTCAATTGAATTTCGAAGTGTTTTCCTGGCTTGTGTCTGAAGCATAAGCTCTCCTCTCCCCAGGGAGATTCTAGGCTGGGGACTATGGATAAGTACACTCTGCTCCCCTAAAAATTATAAAGTAGACAGTAAGTCTTGGTGATGCTTAGCAAGTGGCTATGCCTAGAATTGTGCCTTGAGAGGCACATGCCCCTTAAGAGCCTCCCAGTGTCCCGAAGGGAAAAAGGTGGATTCTGACTTTTAAAGACAATCTTCAAGAGAAAGATGGAACGCCCTGCTAGATACCACTTCGGGTCCCCAGTGACAGAGACAAATGGCCATGACACATTTATGTAGGCTCACTCACTGTTTCTCGGTGAGAAAGAAGCTTCGTTTGGAAGATTTGCTCATCTGTCTAATAAATCAGCGAGGAAAGTTTCCCCGATATTTACTTGGGACTTTCTTTCCTGTCTTCATTCCATTCCTCCAGTTGCTCACCCTCGTACCAGGCTACATAAATCTCTTCTCTCCCTCCTGCCCCTTTGTCACCCATTAGCCTGCTCCCCCTCTGTCATTGTTTCCCCAGACCATAGATGTAACTCTTCTAATCTTCCCTGATAAATCAGGCTCTCGGAATCACTCCTTGTTGCTCCCGCAACCTCCCTGGAGCTGGGAGAGAGGGTTCGGAGTGCCTGGTGCGGACATTTCTTTTATAATGGGCCCTGAAAGGTTGTCAGCTGCAGATAATTAGGATCTCACTTCCCGCCATCGAGCTGCATATATCTTCTGTGCGAAGAACCCCCATCACCTTCAAAAGAATTAACACATGCAGAGGAGATATATGAGGGGTCTGGGTGACCGGAGGATGGGGCCAGCTCTTCTGAAGGCCAAAACGACTTCATGTTTCCTGTGAGAGAGAAGCACTTTCTCTCAGGAGCAGACCCTGACCCTCCTCACACGATTTTATGGTCAAGATCTCATGCCGTGAGTCTGGGTTGTGCAACAGAGAGTAGTGAGAAGAATATCTTTTAAAGTAAATTATTTTATAATAACACTCTGCCTTTAGGCTGTGCCCTAATTCTCTCTCCCTGTTGAGCCAAAACTTACTCTTGCGATGGAATCTCAAGTATAGTTTGTCTGTGGTTTTTATGCTCTAACTCTGATAACTGGCCCAAATCACTGTTAGACATACCCTTCAGTTTTCTTTAGCGGTTGCTGAGAAATGTCAGGGATGTAGCTTCAGGAGAACGGGGTGGGCTGTCAAATGGATGTGACATCAGAACACAGCATTGGCCCCAGATGCAGCCTGGCACCGAGGAAATTCTTCTCGAGCAAATGATCCTTGTGACCTCAGGGGCTACCAAGTGTGGGGGTGGGGATGATCTTCAGAGGGAAGGGAGCAATCAAGTGGGATGGGTCTGAGACTCTCCCCACACTTCTATCAGAGCAGATTTATTTTATTTTATTTTATTTATTTTTGCGTTACACGGGCCTCTCACTGCTGTGGCCTCTCCCGTTGCGGAGCACAGGCTCCGGACGCGCAGGCTCAAAGGCCATGGCTCACGGGCCCCGCCACTCCGCGGCATGTGGGATCCTCCTCAACCGGGGCATGAACCCGTGTCCCCTGCATTGGCAGGCGGACTCTCAACCACTGCGCCACCAGGGAAGTCCCAGATTTATTTTTAATCATGCTCTGTATTTATATTCCATGTAAGATGTTATATTTTAAAAGAGGGGAAAATAAGTTTGAAAACTTTGGATTCCATCACCTTGTACATGACTGAAGAAGCTCAGAGGTATGAAAGTCACATGGCTTGTTGGTGCTGAGCCAAAGTTAGGATACAGGACCCCAAATCCCTGTTTATTTCATCTTTTTTCTACCACTGTGTTGCATCACAATCTTCATAATAATGTTCTTGAGTCTTGTATTGGGATCATTAGGAAATAGGCCTGTATACTCCCAGGGACTAACATTGATGATGAAGTGCCGTCCGTCGACTGAGATGCTCCCACTGACCTGTGCACTTAGAATGATTTTTCTGGTGGTGGGGACAGATGTGCCCTGAGTCACCGTCACAGTCGTCATCATCTGAGAGATGATTGATGAGTCTCAGGGGTGTGATCTTTGACCATGGACCTCAGCAAAGGGAACTGATGTCTTGAGAGAGAGAGCATAGCATGAAAGCACGGCTTGGCCTTGGCCCCATCAGAGTCACTGCTGGGGCTAAGCATGGATTTCAAGCTAGATTGGATCCCGGCCATGTCCCCCGCGGCCCCCCCCCCCAAGCCCAACCCACTCCTTTTAGAGCTGAGGATATCGAGGCCTGGAAAGGTCAAGTGGTTTTCTCACACAGAAGAAGAAGGATTTCCGGGCTGGTGGGCAGCAGGCATTGATTTTTGTTTCTTGGCTGGATAGAGCTCAGTTTGTCCATTTTCCTTCTTCCCTTTCCATCAGGACCAGTCCGAGACAGTGATGTGGGTAGAAGTGTCTGCTCTGCAGACTAGAACTCCCCATGGGCCAGCTGTTACAAGGTCTATATAGGAGAGAAAAGGGGGCGTGCAGGAAGTTACCAGGTCTGCTTGCTTCTCGCCCCAATCAGTGTCCTTCCCCTGGGTCTCATCTCAAATAAAGATGGTGGTTTGGACTCATTATGCTAACTCATTTTTCTTATTTCATTTAATTCAAGAACTTGGGTGAAGAAGACGGGTGTTACTTAATTTGTGCCCTCGCACCCCAAGGCTCAACATTCTACTTAAGCTTATATTACCAGCCATCCGTTGGCTGGCACCTTTGTGGATCTAAACTAACTTCCCTGTGGAGTATGGAGCCAGCTGGAATTGTTCTTAATAAGAAGCCCAGTGGTTGGCATCCTTCGCTGAAATGGGTGAAGACCAAAGTCATAGCGGGTTTTGACTGAGATTCCTTCTCTGAGCAGGGTTTTTAGAAAAACATCTCTTAAGAATAAAACGAAACAAATGGGAGACCTTGTTCCCATCAGGACTTAAAATACCAACATATGTATCAAAGAATCTATTCAATTTGATAAGTCAGTTCAAAGTGACCAGGAAATAACCACAAGAAGCCAGGCCTGGAAACCAGCACTTGGTGTTTGGAGAATGTTAAATACCATCTGTACATGGGTTGTGCTCCCAAATCCTCAAGTCCTGCAATATTTCTCCTCCCCTTCTGTTTTTTCTTTCTTGTCAGACACTTATTTATTTTTAGAGATTCAGAGTGCTTTCCCTAATTAGGTCAAGGTGTCACATGAAAAAACAAAACTGGAGTCCACCTACCAAGAAAGCATCTTGGCCACAGAGAGGATGGACAAGGCAGGGCAGCTCTGGAGGGCAGGAGGAGAGGGGTCAATTTATTAGGTCAGAGGTATCTCTGTGAAAGCCACGCTGCTGCGGAAAGAAAGCCACTTCTTATTCTTGAGAAAGGCAATGATTTTAAAGAAGTGTCCTCTTCTGGAAGGATACTAATATTACCTGACTCACTGGGTTGATGTCAGGGTAACATGAGGTAATTATGGTTAACCCTTCCTGAATAAGAAAATGCTGTAAAAATATAACATAGGATGTGGTGAAAACACCACAGCATCCTGAAAAAGTGGATAACGGATACTGGCATGTTGTATGATATTCTGTGAACTGAATATCTGTGATATTCTGTGAACTGCTTTCCTCTTTGTAACTCCATAGAAAACACAGAGCAGGGATGCAGCTCCTCTGAGGGTGGACACCAAATCTGAGTGGCTCTGGGATCTAAAAAAGTAAACTCACTAAGATCCAACAATGTATCTGTGATTTACTGCCTAGCACCCAGCCTTCCACCGTCCTCAAAGGAGCACCTCCCAAGGCCCCTTGAAGATGGGAAGGGCTTCCCATAAGTGTGAATGGCTGGAAGGGGGCCAGCACCCACAGCTCTGAGGTTTCTGCCCAGCCACGGAAAAAACTAGAGAAGCAGCTGAGTGATGGTGGAATGGATGGAGAGGATCTCACTTGACTTGATACCCACATCAGATCAGAGCAGGGGGGACTTTAGTTTTTTGCTTAGAGACTAGCTTGGTGTTGCTTAGAATTGAATTAAAATATTATTAACATTTAATAAAGATAGGCCATCTCCCAGAATTCAGATGTTCACTCAACAAATATTTATTGAGCACCTAGTATGTATTGATCTCTAGATGGCAGCTGGGAAGGAGGACAGGAGCCCCCATGGGCAGCATTTCCTAGTAGGATGACAAGAAGGCAGGCACTGTCTCAAACCAGGGTATAATTTGCCTCTCCCACAATCCCTGCAGGGTGCTGTTCTGTGCTACTCCTTAAGTAGCAGAGTCTGGATGGCTTGATTCTAACATCTGAGGCCAGAAAGATATTTTACTTTTTTCCCTGTCATCCCATGTGTTCTTTATGCTCTTTGTTTTTTTAAATCAAAGAAAACCGTTTACTTTCCAGTGCCATTTTAACTTGTTACTAGCGAGCCTCTGGCATGGGTGTTTTCCATTAGCATGAAAATTCAGGAGGCTACAGAAGGAAATACCTACAACTGAGCGGTGAGAGAGCCACTTCATTCCCTCGCCAGACAATGTGTCTTGCATTTCTCTAGTGTAAATAAAATGACGATTCAAAGAATGTTCCCCATTAATGAGTATCTGATTTAGAATAAAATAAAATCCATGCTGGGAAGTTGATGAGCTTGATTTTGCTGAATTGCTTCTAGCAGGCAACTCATATTTATGGGTCCTTTCCCTTTGACAATTGTCACCAGTCATCTACAGTTCTTTCCTCGGAGTGGAAAGGGAGAGGGCTTGCAGGTTGATTTTAGTTCCCTGTAACTGGAGGTGACATCTGAAAGCTCAAAGCTATTGAAAAGGTAGGTGATGATTAAAATGTACTGTGTTTCTGTTTTCCTGATTATGACCTCCTGGTCTTGCAGTTTGCTGCGAAGCACGTGCCAAAAGCTAGAGCACAGGTGGTGATGCATCTTCCCAGCTCAGGGAGGGTTTTAGACCATTTTAACCCCCTATTTGTTCACATTTCCTTATTGTTTTTCACAGTAGACACACTGAAATGTTAAGATACAGGGAGGGAGAGGTGGAAGGTTATCTATGGTCCCTTTAATGAAGAAGGAGGAAGGAATGAGGAAGAGAAAGAAAGAGAGAAAGGGACGGAGGGATGGAGGGAGAGAGAAAATAGCACATCATTAATCAGAAATAACACTTAAAAACAATTGCTGTGGAAGGGTATTTCCCAGAAAAGCAATAGAGTCCATTCTGAGCACATACTCCACTTGCATTAAGCACACATTAAAATTAGTGGCAATTTGCTTCTGCACATTCTCTATTGGCTCCTAGTTAGGCTGCAGCTTGCCACTCCAGTGTGCTTGTTCAGATGGAAATGACCGCATGTATTACGGAGAGTAGGAATCATGGTCAAGTGAGAAAACCGTTTTACTGGAGATAAATGATGAGTGTCCTACACAGAGGACGGGGACCCACCATCACCAGGACACCGAACACGGTGCCTTCTCAAAGAGCTGATGAAAACGACAGTTAATTTTCCTGTCTAGGTTGATGGAATTAGGCAAGTGGGGGGCAGTTTAAAGAGCAGGAGCTCTGTCGCTTTTTCGCTGTGTGAAGTTTCTTTGTGGAAGCTTCTGTTTTCCCATCTGTAAAGTGAGACTAATACCTATGTCAAAGGAATAAATAAGATAGGTAAGTTAGATAAGTTCCTAAGCATGTCCAACAATTCCTGGCACACTGTGCATGCCAGGTGCAGAAAAGTGGTACTGTTAGTTGTGAGGTTCACCCCAAGGGATAGTTTTAAAACTCTGCCCTTTGGTATTTCATCAACAGACAATTCAGAAATTTAAATTAGGGCAGACTCCAAAAGGGAACATATTCTGCTACGTGTAGGCTGTGTCTAGGAGGGACTAAACAAAAGAATTCATATCCCAAGCCTCCTGCCTTTATGGCTGTTTTCTATTCTTATGGGCCATTCATTTGATGATTGATTTATGGTCATAAACCCCAGAACCAGCACCCCTTCCTAAACCCCCTGCAAAGTCGTATCGAATTAGAAGCTACCAAGTCGTTCTCCCTTCTTCTCAATTGGGCAAGGTGTACACAGAGCTAGACCTTTCATTTAAATCCAGATAGAGACTAGGTCTAGATGACTACAGACTTAAAGAACCCACATTGATCCCTCTTGGTTTCAGATCAGATGTCCTCAGATACCAAGGACATGATCTGGTCCCTTAGGAGGCTCTTCTGCAGATCTGTGTGGGGATGGTAGGGTCCTCTCAAGTCTCCCATGCATCCCTCTGATTGGCTCAGCCCTCCCCTGCTATACACTGACTGCCACAGGCTGGGTCGGAAATCCCAGGCAAAGAGCATCAACACAGGATCCAGGAGGGAACTAACATACAACAAAAGCCACCCCCTCCATGAAATTGGATCCATCTCTGCCCCCATGGGGCTAAGTGGCAGTTGAACGTGCTTATAAATGACATAAATCACTTGCAGGACCTCAAGAAACAATTAACTCAGATTGAAAATAGCTGCTAAGGTTTCACCTCCTTGTGTGTTTATGTCCCTTCACTTCAGCTTTTAGTTTTGGAAAAGGGAGGGTTAAAATTGTTTTGAGGGCCAAATTGCAAGGAAGGGCTAGTCTTTAGCTGTGGCATCTGTTTCACATTCCATGCAATTTGAAGACTCACAGGTTTGCCTTCTTAAAATAATTATATAATTATTAAAAAACAAAACAAAACAGAAGCTAACTGATTCTTCTCAGACATCAAGCTGGCACTGTAGAGTGGGTCAGATGGTTTCAGTGCAGAGAAGGGAATAGACAGATGATGGACAACAGATAGAAGATGGATAGATAGGTAGATAGATAGATGGATGAAAACCTCAAAGGAATCTTCTGGAAGGAAACCAGGCTAGCAACAAAGAAGACTTCCCATGTCTCTTTAGATCCACCCACAGTCCTGCATCTCCTTCACTTTACATTGGATGAGGCATTAATCACTCAGCCATTGTGAAGCACAGGAGGAGCTCGGGAAAATGTTGAGAACTAGAGAGTGTCTCATTTCATAAAGAACTATGCCAAAAGCCATTAACTTCCTTTTTTTTTGAAAGAGTAATTTGTTTTTTATTATAAAAACAATATAAATTCAGGAAAATTTGGAAAATACAAGAAATATTTTAAAACATTAAAATCATCTCTAGCTCTACTCCCTGATATTTTGATGCATTTCTTTCCAACCAGAAGGACATACACAACTGTGGCAGGGAGGGAGCAGGAAGTGGGTCAAAACTTTTTTTTTTCAGTTCGCGGGCCTCTCACTGCTGCGGCCTCTCCCGCTGCGGAGCACAGGCTCCGGACGCGCAGGCTCAGCGGCCATGGCTCACGGGCCCAGCCGCTCCGCGGCATGTGGGATCCTCCCGGACTGGGGCACGAACCCGTGTCCCCTGCATCGGCGGGCGGACTCTCAACCACTGCGCCGCCAGGGAAGCCCCTGGGTCAAAACTTTTGGAGGACTGGGTGAGGCTCGGGATCTGGAGGCCTTGCTTCCTGGTCCAGCGGCTGAGACTTCTCAAGGCTGGAGCCCCAGGGGCTCTCTGCTTTGTCCATTTCTTCATCCAGAGGAGGACACTTAGACCACATTCCTCCCATAGTCCCTCTCCTTACATTCTGAAAGTCTTTATAAGCAGATGCAATTGCTCCAGAGGTAGGGGAAGGTAAATCTAATATCTCATCTGTTTTGTTTCTTTGTTTTCCTCTTTTGGAACCCTGCAGGATCCTCTCTTTTTACACACTTTACTCTCTATTTGGCATCACTTAAAAGGCCCTCTCTTAAAATGAGAGGAATGCTTTGGTAGAAAAAGCACAGAACTGGAGAATGGGGGTCCTGGTTTCCCCTTGCCCTGCACTTAGCTGTGTGATCTTGGGTAACTTTCTTCATCTCTCCATGGGGGTGGGGATAGAAGCTAGGTCATTGGTTCTTACATGGGGACAGGAGGACAGAAGCATGTCATAGTCACCTAGGGAGCTTTTTCAAATTACCAAGAAAACAAGATCTGTAAATGTTCGCTTGAGTCAATCCCTTTGTGATTCACTGGGAGTGGGGACAGGACGGAGTGGAGGTGGGGGGAGGCAGCAGCAGGTAGGGACATGGCCACGGGGGCTGGGAGACCACAAACTTCAGGGGAGGATGCTCTTACTTCTGTTTCTGTTGAACAACCATGTCGCCCAGACAACCCCCAGCACCAGCCATCTGAGAGATTCCTGGGGGGAGAGAACTGCTGCTGTGAATTGAGGAGACGGGAAGAACCCAGCTCAGATCCCACATTCTCTTGCTGTGCAATGTCTTGCATAGAGACACTGACCACAAGGGAAGGAACCCAATCTTTATCTCTGTCCTCTGGCTTTTGTATCCATCAAGACAAACTATTTTTTGACTCCAGTTTTGAACTTTCTAGACAGAAAGGAAAGGGTATCTCTGGAATTATCTTAGTATTGTGCTTTTTACCCTGTGCTCTTTAAGTTTTTTAAGTTATCTATCTCCTTTCCCTATTCGATGGGGTTGACAGGAGCTAATTTGTAGGGATCCTCCATACCAAGCCAGATAAAAGCCTGTGTGATGTTACTGAATGGATAGCATTTGTGATGCACGAAAGCCAGGAACCACATGCACCTTTGCCCACATTATTTTGAGTCCCTTATAAAAGTCTCCCACCAACACAAGTTTAACAGTTAGTTTTCATTTAAATGGAAATGTCTTCTACACTCATGCAACTTAACCTTGTTACTTCCACTAAAATAAGTCTGCATTGAATAACTTTACCGTTTAGGAGGTTGGTGACCAGAGGGGGGAAAACTTTCAGAACCAATCACAATTCATTGGGTCAGATATAGGAAAGAATGACTGGAGAAATAGTGCTTAGGGGAGCTTTTCGTTCATAGGCATTTATGCTTTTACTTCTCTGAGCAAGAAGAATTCTTGTTCTTTGCTTGGCCTCAGCAATAAGGAATTGGGTACCTAGTGGCTGCTTAGCGGTGTTTATATCCTGAAGCTTTGTATTTAAATAAGAGATCTTTGATGTACTTACTCACGGACATAACATGTGATTGGAAACCCCCAAACCAGCAATTGGCAGCAACAATGGTACAGGTGTGGACATCGAATTGTGATGGGAGCCTCTGAGTGACCTCAGGCTCACCCTGAGCCAGGGTACTAAGGCAACATGAAAGGCCCAGTGAGCGAATGAATGAAATGAACGCTGTGATTTTGGATTTAATGGTGAAAAGACTTAAAAAACAGTATTAGGGGCTTCCCTGGTGGCGCAGTGGTTGAGGGTCTGCCTACTGATGCGGGGGACGCAGGTTCGTGCCCTGGTCCGGGAAGATCCCACATGCCACAGAGCGGCTGGGCCCGTGAGCCATGGCCGCTGAGCCTGCGCATCCGGAGCCTGTGCTCCGCAGCGGGAGAGGCCACAGAGGTGAGGGGCCCGCATGCCACAAAACAAAAAAACAAAAAAACAGTATTAGCAAATCCTTTATCATGTTACAGCACCA
This sequence comes from Lagenorhynchus albirostris, assembly GCF_949774975.1. Lineage (NCBI taxonomy): Eukaryota > Metazoa > Chordata > Mammalia > Artiodactyla > Delphinidae > Lagenorhynchus > Lagenorhynchus albirostris. The sequence goes on along the minus strand of NC_083107.1, from coordinate 33,523,354 downwards.
GTAGTCCAAAGAAAGGGATGGGGGGTATGTCTTAGTCTGCTCAAGCTGCTGTAATAAAGTACCATAGACTGGGTAGCTTAAACAACAGAAATTTATTTCTCACAATTCTGGAGGTTGGGAAGTCCAAGATCAAGGCGCTGGATATTCAGTGTCTAGTGAAGGTCCACTTCCTGGCTTGTAGACAGCCACCATCTCACCATGTGGTCACATGGCCTTTCCTCAGTGCTTGCTTATGGGGAGAGAGATCTCTCTCTTTCTCTTCTTATAGGACACTAATACCATCATGAGGGTCCCACCCTCATGACATAACCTAAACCTAATTACCTACCAAGGGCACCACCTCCAAATACCATCACACTGGGGGCTAGGACTTCATAATGAATTTTGAGTAGACATAAACATTCAGCCCATAACAGGGTGTAATGAATCAAAGGAGTGTTAACAGAGCATTGGGGTTCAACTCCCACATTTCCCACTCCCACATCATCTAACTTCCTTGAGACTTTTCTGTGCATCTATAATACCGACCTTAAGTATTGTCCTGAAGGTGAAGTGACATGACCAGTGTTCCACACTTGGCATCAGGATTAGTCAGTAAATGCTTCATCAAATGACTAATATTACCTCTGTTGCTATTCCTAATCCCATGCTCCTGTCATTTCTCATTCCCAGAGAAAGGTAAGTACTAATCATGATAGATTTATTTCAAAGAACATCAAGAGCTTCAAGGTTTTCCTAGAGCGAGAGTTTCCATCTTGTGTCTTCATGTACAAAATGCAACCACTCCACAGACTTCTAAACACCAAATGATAGTAAGTTCCAGATGCTGTCCTTGCCAGTAGGAGAGCACTACCTAGAATGTCAAGTGACTACTGACTTCTGAGTCTGTGCTACTGCATTATAGCAAGCCCGAATCCCTCGTTCTTACCACTTTAGGGGTGAGAGTTCAGTGTAGGCGCCAAGTGGAAGATAGCGTTGGAGCCTGGTTGCTTACTACTCAGAATGTCATTTACAAAGGGGAGCTGTGTGAAAAAGGAATGAAGAAGCCCTTTTTGTTCTTACAGGAATCAGTGTCTCACAAATGTCTCTGTAATGATGTTTTTATGAGTTAACCTCTATGGTAGGTTTTTGCTTTTGTTTTGTTTTATTTCATTTTGTTTTGGTGTTTTTGCCCTGAAAGAAATCTTGCCTTTTTAATTATCATCACCATGTACCGGATGGTTGAGGGTCTCTTGATCATAAGTAAACTTTACCTTAGTTACATCTGTCTTTAACTGGAATTGACACAATGTTTGATCTTATAGACTTAGGAGAAATGACTAAGAAATCTACTTCAGTATCCACATAAAATTTTCAAGCTGTACTGGGGAAAACCATTCATTCACAAAATGGCTTAAGGAACTCCTAGTTCTATCACATTGAAACTAGAAAAGACTTCCACTAACAATACATTTGCATTTTTGTCATTGTGCTGAGGGAATTTGTAGATAGGAACCTCACCTGAGTTGTCATCACCACACTTCATCACCCTCAAGAAGATGGCCAATTTGAAGGGATAAAAGAAAAGGTGTTTCAACAGTTAATTCTCAAAGTAGAGAAAAACTGACCAAAATTTTTGCCTAGTTTCCTGTCACCCAGCGTGCACTTTCAGGGTCCATGAAAGGAAAGAGTTTTGTTGAATTAACACTGAGGGCGTATATTATGTCTTCCCTTGACTAGCTCTCACCAGATAAGGCGAGGAGTTACACAACCAGGAAAAACATTTCCAGGATATTGTTTTGACTTTGTGTGTGCATTTTTAAAAAACCACTGATTTGTCAGAGCAAGTTGGGCTCTGCCACTTGGAACAAGTGACTGGGTCTGAGCCATTCCAGGTTAGGAGAGCAGGTTGGATGGTGAGGTGTGTTCCCATCGATCACTGATAAATATATTTCTCCCAAGGTGATGGGGTACCACACAGCCATTAGCCCACTCCTCTAGAGCCAACTGGCATTGATTATGCAGCTATATCTCCTGCTGAGTCTCTGGGGTCACAAAGAAGGGGAAAAGGGAATTCTGATCTGACCTCCACAAATGCTGAAATGCCATCACTTGCTATTTTGACACCAATTTGCCAAGTTGTTCTTGACCTTTAAGTGCATCAGAGTCACCTGGGTGACATGTTAAAAAGGAGACTCCTTTGCTTCCCCACAAGAGCTTTTGATTTAGCAAGTCTGGGGCCTAGAAATTAGCAATTTTAATAGGAGTGTTTTGATGTGTGAGGTACATGGACCATACTGCTGGAAACAGCCTAGCACAGTGGTTCTGAAACTTGAGTGTGCATCAGAAGCATGTGGCGGGTTTGTTACAACACTGATTACTAGGTCCAGCCCCCAGAGTTTCTAATTCAGTAAGTTGACCTTGAGGCCCAAGAATTTGCATTTTTAACAAGTTTTCAGATGCTGCTGCTGTTGCTGCTACTGGGGACCAAATTTTGAAAATCAGTGGCCTTATGAAAACACAGAAAGAGTACCTTTTTAAAAAACTATTGGCAAAGAAGATAGGTTTACTCTTTAGGGAAAGAAAAGAAATCGATGGACACTTATTGAGTATCTATAGGAGAAGGTGCCTGGCAGAGTAAAATGATATTTATTTTATCTTGGTAATTTTTTCTTTTATTTATGTTTTTCACAGATGAGAAATCCAAAGGTTGGGGCAGTTATTACCTTGTTAAAGATCACATAGCTAGCTAAAATATTTTTAAAAATTTTTTTTCCTTAGAGTTTCTGTAGTTATACATGCAGCAATTTAGTGTAGCCTTTGCCCAGTGAGGGGGCTGCTTTTTGCTACTACCCAACTCAGCCCAGACTTAGCCAGCCTTGTTCTGTGGAAGGAAATGGCACTCATGCTACCTATTTCCTGTAAACACAGAACATCGCTTCCAGAAAGATGGCTGGATTTCATTGCTTACGTTTACCATTTCAGGGGCCAAGAAGCTCCCTGAGGATAGAGCCACTATACAGTTAGCAAATCAATCATAAAGCATTGATTTCATAGTTTATTCATTTATGAATTCATTAGTTTGCTTAAATATTTACTGAGAATGCCTGTATTTGCTCAGTACAAAGCACTGACGTAGTAGAAAGTTCTAGAGTGAAGCCAGTGAATCAAAATTTGTGTGCTTCCCTCTCTGCTTGATAAGCATCATGCTCCTAGATAAGTCCCTTCTGTTCTCTGGTCTCAGGTTCTCCCTGTTGGCAAAGTTAGGGAGTGAGACTAGGTGATCTCCGAGGTTCCTTTACTTCGGAACACTCCTGAATGTAAAATTTAACCCTCACGGTGTGCCTGACCCTCGAGCTGTGGGATGTATGTGTTTAGGGGAACGTGGTGGGTGTGGAAGGAAGTAGACATAGAAGGAAGAGTCCCAATCAAAATGTGCACACATGATATCACTGGAGAAAAATTACAATCTGGTATCTTACCCCAGGGGAATTTAGGTAGTATGTCTTCCTGTGGGAGAGGTAGTCAAGGATGGGATATGAACTAGGGAGTGAGGAATGGAGAGGGTTGGATTAGTAGAAAGAAAATGGGAGCAGATTCAGCAAGTGTATAACCTCAGAAGCATGAACTTTCCTGATTTCACCCCCTCCCCCATAGCCCAGAGTCCTGTTTTCCGTGCTGGTCACATCATCAAACACCTCTGCGGCTGGGTGAGGAATCTGTTTGTGGGTAGTTGCCAGGTTTAGCAAATAAAAGTATAGAGTACCCAGTGAACTTTGAATTTTATATCAACAATACAATTTTTTAAAGAATAAGTATGTCCCAAATATTGCATGGAACATATTCATACTTAAAAATTATGTGTTGTTCATCTGAAATTCACATTTTAACTGGGTATCCTGTATTTTATCTGGCAGCTCTCTGCTATGGGGAATCTCTCAGAATCTGGCATGCCCATGAACAGTGAGGGGAAAGGAACCTCTTAGCATTTTAGCTGTTCCTAACTCCTTGCCCAATGGCCCCCTCAGAACACCTGAATAAAGTTATCTCTGGCCAGAGAGCAGAAAGAACCCAGCTCCCCTTCCTTCTGCTGCCCACACTCTCAGCAGGTGAGAGTTGAAAGCAGAGCAGCCTTTGGAATCCTCTTCTCTCACGCGCCTGCTTCTCACCAGGATTAGCATTTAGTGTTCTGGAAGCATTAGATTCCTTTTCTTCTTCCTTCCCCACAGCCTTGGAGGCTCCTGGACACATGAAAATTGTTCTGCTTGCTTTCTCTTGTGTCACTCTCATTCCCATCATTCTGTACCTCGACAGAAAGAGGGAGACCAGCTGGAGGAGTGGTAGGAGACACTACCAGTGCCTGATACCAGTGGTAGGAGCTATTATTTTTCTGGTTAATTGCTTTCTTTTCTTTAAGAAAAGGAGCCCCTGGCTTTCCTGTCTCTCTAACCCTGCTCATCAGGTCATCAGGTTAGGGTGAGTTTTGTCTCTGTCTCTCCATCTCCCTACTTATTTTGTCCTCATCTCCGGGTCCTTGAGTCTACTGCCTGTCAGGTGGGCTGTCTCCAAGGACACCTGCAGTCTGAGGCTGACTGAGCGGACTGAGCATTACGATTCCTGTCCTTATCCCAGGACCCTCTTCTGCATAATGCAAGTTAAAGGATTCCTTCCTTCGGGACACAAGGTAGTATCTGAGCTTTCTTCCTTGAGTGATCACGAATCTCTCATGGGCAGACAAGCTCCATTTATTCATCGGTTCCTCCAGCATCTCTTCAGTGCCTACTTTGTGCCTTAGTAAATGTCTTCAAAATGAATCTCTGTCTGTGATTGCTCAGGAGGTATACTATGCAAGCCTGCAATCTACTGTCCTATTTTAGGGTATGATGGGGTATTTGTTTGTTTGTTTGTTTTTTACTGCAATCAGATAGGGCAGCCTGGAAGAGGCCAGGAGTGAACTTTGATCTGCCTACTGGAATAGATCAAGTGCTAGGAACTCCAGGCTCGTGGGCAATATATGGCATCAGAAGAACGAGGCAACAGCAGGTCACGATTGATACGGCAAGGTGTCAAGTGGAGAAGGCCCCATAATCCAGGGAAGTCTTTTAGCAACTAGGGCCCCAAGAGCAAGACTTCACTGAAAGGAAGAAGAGAGCCCAGCAGGAGTGGGCAGGGCCTAAGGGCCTGGGGAACAACTTCAGGCAGAGGCCCAGTCACGTGATGTAGGGCACAGAGGGGCCTGGGTCTCAGAAATAAGAAAAATATCCTGCCTTGGCAACACAGGGACACAAGTTGGGAACCACAGTGGAAGCAAGTGATTTGAGGTCATCAGAGTCCTGAGTTAGAACTGCTTAAATTCAACTTTTCCAGGATCAGAGTTGTTTCTTTGGGTCCCATGAAGCTGAGGCTGCAGTCATGGGTTCAGTGGCCTAAGGAGGGGCCAGATAGGATAGGTGGGAGCTGGGCAGGGTCTGTCATTACTATCAGCCCCTCATGGGTTTCCATGAGCACAGAAATTTAATGAGTGTTTCAGGTATTGAAAATGATTTCCATTGGGTAAAAGTCTAATCAGACTGGATTCCTGAATAATCTACAAGGCAGCAAATTTAAAACTTCATTCAGATTGGAGAAGCAGACAGATGGTTCCTGTTTCCGGAGGCTCTGGCTTCCTCTGTAAACAGGGACTTCAGCCGGGTCCCCGGGTCAAGGAAGGAAACTAGGAAATGACCCTAGAGGAGGTCACTGAAGCCTGGTGCAAGCTGAGTTACGATACCGACAGGTGTTTGCCAACCTGTAGTGGGACCTGCTCTCCCCAGAACGCGATGGTCTTTGCACAGTCGAGGGCTGGTTGGAGAAACCGACTGCGGGCACAGGCCATGCAGTGGAGGATGGGGAGATGTTCCAGTCGCAGGCCTCTGGGCCACACAGGCGAGGCCAAGAAGCATTGAAGCAAACCGCCAGCAGGTGCTTCTCCTGCCCAAGCTCCCGGAGTCAGCATGTGAAGAAACCAGCTGTGTCTCTGGTGACAAGTTCTCAAGCTCTCTGGAGCATGGAGTCATCCAAGCAGAAAGATCAGACCATGGTTGAGTGCAGGTAAAGCGAAACGCCGGGTACCCAGCAATAGCTCGAAGGGCCAGACGAAGGACTTGAAGGAAGGACCACAGGATCTGCAGTTTCGCCAGAGAGGAGGAGGCCAGTGTGCCGGAGGAAGCTTCGCAGCTCCAGAGGCTGTCGATAGCAAGAGTGCTTGTCATCATCTCTATGGAGAGAACAAATGTTTGTGGCAGCAACTAGCCTCCCTGGGCTTTGCTCTGCCTGCTCTGTCCCAGAAAAGTCACACAGCCAGCCTTGGATCAGAAGAGGATCTCAGCTATGACACAGTCTCAGGACCTGGATTGATATTTTTTTAAGGTCCCCAAATAGATATTTACAAGTGAGGCTTCCCTTTGAGGCTGTTATTACAACTTATCTGGCTTATAAAGATTCTAAAAAATGTATCTTAAGTGTTCCATATGTTTATCTATATCCTAGGCCAAACAGCTGCACCAGGTAAACACCCTGGCCTGGCCCAGCCCAGGCTGATGGCTGGGTTCTGCAGCTTTGGGATTGGGAGCTAACAGACTTCCTAGCGTGAAGTGTGGAATTTCCGGTCACTGTTCTTCATCTTCTTACGCTGGACTGTCTCAGTGGAAAGAGACCAGAAAGAGCCAGTGCAGTGTCCAAAGAGCTTAGCCTAGGAGAGGACACTGTGCTGGTAATCCTGAACACTTGCCTAAGACCTTTGGCTCTTCAAATATATAACAACATCTAATAGCTGTGCTCGATTCTCAACAATTCCATGGAGAAAGTCAAGTCATTGTTTTTAGCTCAGTTGTTTGAGTGAGGAAACTGCAGCCCAGGGTGGGCCGACACAGGTCTGTGCTCTTCTCTGCACACCATTAAGGCTCCTACAAGTGAGGGCCTGTTCCAGACTCCAGGTGGGTTGCTCGTTCAAGTTATTCTTCACATTCTCCCCCAACCCCCGCAATCATTTAGAATATGCGAGCAGGGTCATTGGCCTCATGTTCTAGATAGAAGCCCCCAGTGCTGCTTCTCCCCAAGGATTTCATTTCCTAAGCTGCTTCTCCACTCTTTTTCATTCCATTCATAGCTTTATTCCTGCGCAAGAACCTTAACTTTTATTTAAGCTCTTACTCTGTGTAAGATACTATTGTTAGTTTTTAACTAATTCTAGCATACTTATTCCTCATAATAACCCTATGAAGAGAAAACTAGCTTCATCTCCATTTTACAAATGTAAACCAAGGCCAGGGACAGTAGGCAGATGCCTAAGATCCCACACCCAGGAAGCGGCAGAGACGGGATTCAGTTTAAATTGGAAGGCTTGAGAGTCTGTTGTCTTCATCGCTACGTCACCTGTTTTAATCTAGACCAGTGATTCTGAGACCATGGTGTACATCTGGGTCTCTGGATTCCTCTCCGATTTGGATTCAGTAGATTTGGGGTAGGGGGCCTGAGAATTTCCATTTCTGACAAATAATGCTGCTGCTGCTGCTGGGGAACCCACACTTTGAGAACCCCTGATCTAGGGATGCCCAGTACAGCTGCCTGAGAATCAACTGGGCAAGTTTTTGAAAAATGATGACTCGAGGGCTCCATTCTTAGATATTGTGACTTAATATGTTTTGGAGGAGGGACTAGGAACCTATAGCTTTACAAAGCTCCACTGGAGATTCCTTTTTTTTTTAAATTTTTATTGTTTTATTCTTTTTTATTGAATGAAAGAGTCTTCAAATTCTATAGTGCTTTACAATTTTCAAAAGATTTGCACACCTGATTTCATAGAATCCCATAGTAACCCTTTTTCCCCCCCTCTACCCCTATATTGCCCCTCCTGCCTTTCCTCTCCCCTCTGGTAACCACTAGTTTGTTCTCTACATCTGTGAGTCTGCTTCTTTTTTTATTTTATTCACTAGTTTGTTGTATTTTTTAGATTCCACATATAAGTGATATCATACAGTATTTGTCTTTCTTTGTCTGACTTACTTCATTTAGCGTAATGCCCTCCAAGTCCATCTGTGTTGCTGCAGATGGCAAAATTTTCATTCTTTTTTATGGCTGAGTAGTATTCCATTGTATATATTTACCACATCTTCTTTATCCATTTTTCTGTTGATGGACTCTTGGATTGCTTCCATACTTTGGCAATTGTAAATAGTGCTGCTATGAACATTGGGGTGCATGTATTTTTTCAAATTAGCAGTTTGGGGTTTTTTTTTTTTTTTATATTTACCCAGGAGTGGAATTACTGTGTCATATGGTAGTTATATTTTTAGGTTTTTGAGAAACCTCCATATTGTTTTCCACAGTGGATACACCAATTTATATTCCCACCAACAGTGTACCAGGGTTCCCTTTTCTCCATATCCTCACCAACATTTGTTATTTGTGTTCTTTTTTGATGATAGCCACTCTGACAGTGTGAGGTGATATCTCATTGTGGTTTTGATTTGTGTTTCCCTGATGATAGACATGTTAAGCATCTTTTCATGTGCCTGTTGGCCATCTGCATTTCCTCTTTGGAAAAATGTCTATTCAGTACTTTTGCCCATTTTTTAATCAGGTTGTTTGTTCTTTTGATGTTGAGTTGTATGAGCTGTTTATATATTTTGGATATTAATCCCTTATTGATCATATCACTTGCACATATCTTTGAAGAAAGAAAAAAAAAGACCTACAAGAACAAATTCAAAACAGTTAACAGAATGGCAATAAGAACATACATATTGATAATTACCTTAAGTGTAAATAGACTAAATGCTCCAACCAACACACATAGAGTGATTGAATGGGTATAGAAACAAGACGCTTATGTATGCTGCCTGAAAGAGACTCACTTCAGATCTAGAGACACACACAGAGTAAGAGTAAGGGGATGGAAAAAGGTATTCCATGCAAATGGAAATCAAAAGAAAGTCAGAGTAGCAATAATCATAGCAGACAAAATAGACTTTAAAAAAAAGACTGTTATAAGAGACAAAGAAGGACACTACATAATGATCAAGGGATCAATCCTAGAAGATACAACAATTGTAAATATATATGCACCCAAAATAGGAACACCTGAAATATTTAAGGCAGATATTAATGGACATAAAAGGAGAAATCAACAGTAACACAATAATCATAAGGGACTTTAACACTCCACTTACAGCAATGGACAGATCATCCAGACAGAAAATCAATAATGAAATGCTGGCCTTAAATGGCACATTAGATCAGATGGACTTAATTGATATATAATAGAATATTCCATCCAAAAGCAGCAGAATACATTCTTTCCAAGTGCACATGGAACATTCTCCAGGATAGATCACATGCTAGGCCACTGGAGATTCTGACATCCAGCTAGGTTAATCTGCTGGGCTAATCTCCTGGTGACTCAGTTGTCCAACTAGAAAATTAGCATAAGAATTAGTCCATCTACTCAGGATTGTTGACTAGCTCAAATGAGGAAACCAATATGAAAGTGTTTTGCAAAGATAATAGTTATAATTAGAAGCAGTTTATTGTTGTTGTTAAGCAGTTTGTTGAGGACTTTGTGGTTGGACCAGCCTGATTTTCGTTCATTTCATTCTAGAAGGTAAAACTAATACTTTACAGGAGATCAGAGTTTAAATGAGGAAATTGAGGCCCAGAGAGCTGAAGTAACTTGTGGAAGTTCACATATGCAGCAGTGGTAGGAGAGAACTAGAAGCCATGTTTCCTGACTCTCTATATTCACCCATATTCAGACAATTTCTAAAACAGGCCTTGTAGGTAATTACCATGTTGTTGATTCAATATATGATTAATTACATTAATGGTCCATAACGGTCCTTGCTTGCTGAATCCTCATAACCTCAAGCAACCAGTACTTCATAGATCCTTGTAATTTGAAAGTACCTTTAAAGTTTTCAGAGTCACTTCTCTAGGAGAAACCTCAACCCAGGCCCTTCCAGACCATGCAGTCTGCGTCTACTCTTCTGGAGAGTGAAGATACAGGAAGGACTGTCTCATTGGTCATATAGGGCAAGAATGATGTTAGAGGAGGAACCTCCTCTCCTCCCCAAGTCCACAGGTATGGTGCCAAGCATTAGGTTAGTTCCACTTGCCTATGCCTATGTGACACAATAGTGTTACAAGTATAATTATTAGCTATCTTTGGAAGCTCCTAATTAATCTTGGAAAAACAAATCAAAGATCTTCCACCTCTACCTTATTTGATCAAAAGTAGCTACCAACCCTATCTTTTATTTAAAAATCGTTATAGCAGACATTTTAGGTTGGCTCACTCCAACTTTCTTTTAGCTTTCCTTAGTTTTTCTTAGTTTTTTCTCTACTGTGCAGGTTGGAAAGCTAATGACTACATTTGCCAGACTCTCTTGCAGCTAGGATAGAGACAAATAGCCTTGATTCCACCAATTAGAGGCATCCTATTTGTGACTTGGAGAAATAAGAGGTTGTTTCTATGCAAAGAGAAATTGGATCTTCTGGGTATGCAGATAGCAGATAGCAAAGTGCAGATAGCAGTAGCAAAGCTCTTGGATTCAACTCTCAAGGGTAGTCAATGCCTAGAGATATAGGCAGTGGTGTTTCACTATAACAGTTTTGGGATATAGTTGGATCTTATTACTGTTTGGTTCTGACTATATAATAAACAAGCCTGGGCTCCTGACTATCCAGGAGATTCTCTGTGACCTTCTTAATATCCTTTTCTACTTAAATCGGCTAGATTTAAGGCTCGATTCTCTCGATTGAGACTGAGAATCATAATTTATATAATCCTAACTATAATAATAACAATAATGATAACTAACATAATGTAAAGTATATCTATGTAACACTATTATATATGCAAAAATAGTAATATTATTGTAATGCATCTAGCCTATTATGTACCAGAAACTCTTCTAGGCACTTTATGCATATTAATTTATCCAATGCTCACCCCCATCCCTAGGAGTTTAGTACATTATCCCCATTCTGTGGATGAAGAAACACAAATATAGAGGGGATAAGATGCCTAAGTTCACAGAGCAAACAAGGGAGAGAAGTTCAGATTTAAACCATGGCAGTCTGGCTCTGCAGCCCATGACCTGACTTCCTGGGGCTCCATTGCCTGCCAGTCTTATGAAATAGGTATTATTAGTAGTAGTAGTTTGCAGGTGCAAAGGTGAGGTACATTCTGAGAAGTTCACTGACAGCAGTCAAACAGCTGGTAAGTGACTGGCCATATGTGGACCCAGGATCTCCAGACTCTGCGTCCAGGGGTCTTCCGCCTACGCCTCACTGCTGGTCAGAGTTTCCCTCTGTTGCTTCTTTCTCCATTCATTTATTCAGGCTGTCCATTATTCATGCATCTCTCCATTCATCCAGCTGTATCATTCCTGTGCAAGTACTTTGGTCTTTTCTATTTCTTAAAGAATATGGAGCTTGTGGTCCCAGGGCCTCTTCCTATAATGCGCTAAAACCCACACCTCATTTCCTTTGGGGTCCTATAGAGGTGTAGCATGGCCCATAAAAAACACCATCTCTGCTCATATCTCATGATTTTTGCAAATTAATGATCTAAGTAAAATGGACCATTGCCTTTAAAAGTGTGCAATAAAAAATGATAATAAATGCTAGGCTGAAGATCATAATGGAAACACAATTGTTTGGGGTATTTTGCTATGGTATAGTTCCCCAGCCTGAGTGCTTTAAGTGGAACTGGCTGGGTTTTGGGGGGTTCCATGTTCAATGCCTTGAGTCTTCACACATGGCTGGGTGCAGAATAAGAACTGCCTGTGAAGTCAGAAGAAACTTAAATCTGAGGCTTGCCAATAGGCGTATCAATTAGACAGTGACCCAGAAATTCTTGGAAGAGTGATTTTGAGCTCTCTTCTGTCTCCTCGAGGGCTCCTTCCCTGCATTCCTGCCTTCCTGCCTTCCATAACTTCTTGGTTGAAAACTGGAAGAGCTGGGATTTTTGCCCAGGAAGGCTTAGGAAAACAAAAGTTAACTGCTGTAGCTTTGAGAAATAAATTGCTCTGTGAGGCAAAGGAAAAATCAAAGATCTGGGGAGAAAAATGAAGCCACAGTTTCAATTATAACTGTTACCAGGTTTAGGTCCAACTTTGGGCCAAAGTGTCATCCAGACAGATGTTCTTGCAATTTGGTTTCCATAATAAATGTTGTACTTGTGAAAATATTTTAATGACATCTCGGCACTTTACTAGGCCTCAAATTCTCAAAGATTTTCCAGGTCAGGCAAGGACCATTTGCACCATCTCACCCAGTGACCTTTTTCATTTTGCTGGGGCTTATGGAGAACATTAAACTTGCAGATGCAATTATTACATAATAAAGTATTGATTTCCTAAGAAACCCTATAACATTTTCTTCTTAATAATTAGCATTTACAAGGAATACATCCAAGAACTTTTGTAGAGGATTAACCACCGATTGCCACTTGAATGAGATACTTAGTACTTTAGTTAAAAAATACATAGCATTAGAAAATAGCTTCAGTTTTCAGAACTGCAGATCAGCTGCACATCACTTATACAGGTTCCCACAGTGACCTAGTTAAGATTTTAAAATAATTTTGATATGTGATATAAGCCATTCTGAAAATGACATTTTTAGGCAAATTGAATTATCTTCTCACAGCTGATACGGACTTTCGTTTTGCTTGGCAGTAGTATAACTAACTTGCTGAATTATCTCCTATGGACAGTTTTCATCTGTTAAGGCATCAGAAATAAGAACAATGCACAATTATAAAATGAAATTCCCCCTAAAGTCAAAGAAATTTTCAAGTACAATTTAAAGTTAGCTTCTAATGACTGAGGTTATTTAATACTCCAAATGATCAAAGGCCATGATGACTGGATATATTCATGGGAGGAAAGAGAAGATTTATAAATAAGTCATCTGAACATAATGTTTTTCCACATGTTTCTGGTTTGCTCCTGTTGAAATTAGGGAAGTGCATTCATGTCCTTCATAGGTTCTGTTGAAATTGTCTCCTGAATGTGTTGAAGTTAGCTTTGAGGGTACTTTAGACACCAGGGCTGCTGGATCTTGAGAAATAGTGTGCTAACGTCAATACAACACCAGCCAACCTGGAGTCCATTTCCAGTTACACCAATGATGAGCTCTGCCACTTAAAAATATTGCCTGTCTTTAGCTATGTGCTTCAACTCTGATGTCTGGAAGCAACTTGGCATTGGCCTTGAAATCAGGGAGACAGCGGTACCACTTATTCCTTCTGTATCTCCCAGAGGAGATTTTGTCGAGTTCCTCCTGTGCCCTCAGCCTTGAGTTGAATGGGGTGTTAGGACAAGGTTGGAAAGGAGGCATAGCTCTTATCCTCAGGTCACTGACAATAACAACATGTCAAATACATGTGCACAGATGACTGAGCGTATTTAACTGTATAGGTAGAGCTTTTGCTCATGCTTTTCCCTTTACCTGAACGTATTGTCCTTATTTCTTCAACGAGCTAACTTAAATCATCTTTTAAGATATAGCTCAAATCCTCTTTCTTCCAGGAAGCTTTCTCCAAACCCAATCATAGTTTCACTATTTTCCAGATTATGTTAAGGTTATCTTTCCACGGGTCTGGCTCAGTTATTAGAATCTAATTCCCTCCAAACAAGGATTGGTTGTGTTTCTTTCCACATCCCAGGGCTTAGCCTCTATCTTTTAATGGTATTGGATAAACACCTGGCAGGGAGTTAATGCCCATCTTCTCTGTCCATCTCTAGCACACAATTTTCCTAATGATAAGGCAGCATATAACTATCTCGAATTATAGTTACTTGGTTATATGTCATCTCGTCTAATAGACTGAAGAGTTCTTAGTGCTTTGCAGCAAAAAGACACATATTTGAACCCTTCCCTACCACTTACTGCCCAGGAGACTTGGACATTTTATTGGACTAACAGTATTTACTTCATAGAATTGTTATGAAATTTAAAGGACATGGAAAGTGCCTAACAGTGTTTGACACACCGTGTATACTCAATAAATGTTTTTCTCTATGCCCATGTTCTCATTGATGGAAGGAAACATATCTTGAATTATGTACTTTGCACATAGTAGATATTAAAAAAACAGTGGGTGAAAGTATATGAAGCCAAATTAATTCTATAGACAATTAATATGATAGAAATTTAGAGAAAGGCAGTCATTGTGGGAACTACAGTGCTCAGCAGATGCTTCATGCATGAAGGGAGAGCTGAGTGAACACTGAAGGCTACGTGGGATTTCCAATGATCACACGTTAAGAAAAATAACTACCACTTATTGAGCACTTATTTTGTGCCAGGCACTATGCAAACCGTTCTATATGTCTCGTTTAATCTTCACAATAACCCTATCAAATAAGTATTATGATAATTGCTACCATTTTACATAGGTGACATGGTAAATATTTGTTTTGAATTTCAAAGTGCTATTTGCACCGGTGGTCTCTGCTAGCCTATATGGTCCATCTGTGCAGATTAGAAAAAGGTCCCCTCTATCAGTCAGTGTTCCAACCAGAAAGAGAAGATGGAGGCAAAAGGATTTAATTGAACAGAATTGAATAAAAGGACCTTTTACAGAGGTGTGGCCAGGGAGAAGGGAACCCACAAGGGTTGATGAGGCACCCAGGGGCTAGCAACAGTGAAGGCCTTTATTACCCACAGGCCTAAAAGAACAAGGGAGGGAATGGCATTGCTAGACCCCAATGAGAGCTAGAGCTGTGTGGGAGAGGCTGCCCAGCAGGACCACAAACACTGTCAGAACCACGGAGGGTCAGGGAGGGAGCATGTGCAAGGGAGGGTGTCTCATCTCCTACTGGTGATTCCAGGTGGCCAAACCCCACTGGCAGCCAGAAGGTAAGAAAGTCTCAGATGCTTTGTGTAGGGGCCACCATGTGGGGCACAGAACAGGGCAGAGAAGATCAATGAATGGGTCTGGCTGGGGAGGAGGAAGTGGAGATTAATCGGCACATAACTCCCTGACCTGACAAATTAGGAAACATTTCCTCTGGGCAGATGCAGCTCCAAGGATAAGTGACTTAGCCACGGTATCCCACTGAGGAACACACCCAGGACTGCGTCCTGTGATGTAGCGAGTGGAGACCAGCCTGGATTTCAGTCCCCACTCACCTCCTAGGCCAGGTGCCTTGGTGTCAGAGTAACCTGTATGCAGCAGGCTTGACTTGGCATGTCTGACTGTTAACACAGGAAGCACATAACCCCAAATATAGTTGTGGTAGGAAGCTGATAAAATGGGTCCCCAAGGAAGCCTCACAATAACTGAGCTGTCACTAATAGGTTGAAATACACCTTGATGTCTTGCCTCCGTCTGCTGAAGCTCATTTCCCCTGACAGGACCCTACTGCCTTAGACTTCTCTGGGCCCTGTGTAGCTTCTCAGTTGATGGTCAAGCCTCCTGAGTGCTCCCTGGGACAGGATCCCCTCCTCTTTCCACAGATCAGATCATAGCTCCAAGGACCTGCACTGCATCTGAGCATCAGGGAGGAGTCTCCATCTATCCTTGCTGGT
Source organism: Lagenorhynchus albirostris (assembly GCF_949774975.1). Classification (NCBI taxonomy): domain Eukaryota; kingdom Metazoa; phylum Chordata; class Mammalia; order Artiodactyla; family Delphinidae; genus Lagenorhynchus; species Lagenorhynchus albirostris. Next base: position 33,507,796 of record NC_083107.1, on the reverse strand, counting down.
CTTGTACCCAAATCACACAGAGTTGCCCATAATCTTGGAATGAGTTAATGTATCTTTCTTCTGATGTTATAGGACCATTGTTTCAAGGGATTTGAAGAGGGAGGAGGCAAGTTCATACCTACAAAATGATCATTTCTGATAGCCTTAAGTCTTCACTAATCTGCACAAACAAGACAGCCTGGCTTTTCTGGGAGTAACTGCATACTTGCCTGTGTTCCCAGGCTCGCAAGCTCTGTGAAAGGTAGGAGTGTCCCCATCTGTTCACTTTTTCCTCATTGCTTCTGAAAACTCTGCCCTTGGCTGGGCCCCTTGGTATGCAGAACCGTCTGGCTGAATCTCATTCTTTGCCAAAACATATGTTAAATTGGGTAGTTTCACTGTGGGTTATTTGCAAGAATATAGTTTTCTTGAACATTATAATTATACTTATTTAATTATTTATTCAATCCATCATGAACGAGTTCTTGCCATGTCCCAAGTACTGAGGATAATGAAATAAAATCAATGTCTCCACCCTCAGAAACATACCAAAAATATACCTGGACCCCAGATTTTGAGCTGAGAAGAACTTAGAGTTCTACTAAGTTAGGCCCTTACTTTTTGGCAGCTAAGCTATCTCCACTTTACAAAACACCAGTGGGAGGGTCAGAGAGTTAACAGTTTGCCTTGTCTGAGGCCCCATAGCTGGTTAATGGTAGCAAGGAGGCTAAAATACCACTCTTTCTCTCTTGTCAAGACATCTTGGTTAGCAGGGATGTGCTGAGAAATTCCCATTACCTGGCCAGGAGTTATTAGAGCCTGTCTCACCTTATTCACAAGTGGAACCACAGACTGGCCATTCTTGTTAGATGTTGCGTTGGCCTGTAATACTACTAGACTTAACAGGAAAATCAGAAAATCTCAACTTGGTAGTGACCTCATTTTCAAAGCCAGCCCTAAGACCTACAGGAAAGGTTTCTGGCTTAAGACACAATCCACACACCTCACTCTTTGGGTTAGAGAGGAAATGGCTTTGGCTTACCTGGTAGACCAGGTGCCCCTGTGCTGTTCCCGACTTGGTTTGCTTCTTGGCCAAGGGGATGAACTTCAACACTTCTGGCCTAGAATAAGGTCCTAGGGCTAAAAGATACAGCCTTTGCTGAGAGATGACCAAGGGGGCCTGGCCTCCGCACCCAATAGCCACACTCGCCCCTTAAATAAGAACAGAATTTTGATCCACGACTCTGTAGTTATACTGAGTTGCATAGCAGTGCAATTAATGCCGCTTAATGTAAACTGAAAACAGAATTTCTGCAGCTGCCAACTTCCTCCGGCTCAGCCAGTGCTATATGCTGACTTCATTTATAAGCATTATTTTCTTTCTCATTATGTTGATTGCAGAAAGAAAATCAGTCCAAGAAAGAGAAACAGACATCTAACTTCTACTGGCAACACGCAGAATGCAAAATTTAGATTGCAGGTATTGATTTCCATCTAGCATAGCACCAATTGCTCCATAAAATTGAAGCCCTTCTGACATCTCAGTCAATGGTCAATTTGAATACATCAGGCCCATGAGCTCTGCTGGACCCCAGCTAGGAATCTTGTCTGGTATCACGTTGCCTATTTTTTCAGTTCATTCCCTTCTCTCACCCCAGATTCTCTGCTAAATGTCTGATGAAAGCTTCATGAAAATAAATGAACTTTTGGTTTTCTAGTCATGCAGTCACTGCCATGGTTTCATTAGCAAGGGTCTGGCTGCCGCTGTAGGCATTTTCCTACATTCCATCTACTAATCTTGGATGTGTGAGATCCGTGAGTCAGCAACATCTGAATGGAGCATGGTCTGTTGGGCCACATGACAGGCATTGCTGTCTGCAAAAATCTTCAGAGTCCAAAAAAAAGACATTCAATGCTTGAGAAATAAGGGTTTCCCCAAACCTCGCTTTATAATAATAGAGAAGATAGAAGTTTTTACATAAGGTTATGGTAAGGGTGAATATGACTTTTGTTCTGAGCCAAACTGCTAACTAGTATGTGTGGTTTAGTGTTGGGAAGGGAATTGCAAAGCTGCAATAGAACACGTGGTAACTGAAGTCAGTACTGTCTCAGAAAATAGATGAGAGCTGACTGGACACCATGTTCAGCTATGAAACACCCCTTCCAGTCAAAATTCCAGATCCAGCTCCTAGGTCTTTTGAACAGTTCTTAGTATATCAGTTTCCCAGAAGCAGCTCACTTTCTGCAGTGATGACACAGACCTAGGGAAGATGATAGAAACTCATCATCAGTCTGACTTCATTCTTCCGTATATTGGCATTACTCTCTGTACCACTTGAAGCCAGTGGGAGCTTCCCTAGCCAAGCAGATCCACTGGGGTGGGAGAGTGCATTGGAAATCAGGCCATCCCTAGAAATAAGACACCACCAATGACTAAACTCTTGGGTGATGCATTTTCCAAAAGTGCTGGAAATCTCTGAAGAGTGCAGCTAGAGAATACTGCTCTTCAACAATCGAATCTTCCACATCTTGCTTCAACTTTCAGGACATATGAAAATGATAATGTCTATTGTTCAGTAGAGAGAAATATGGGAAAATTCCAAAGCAGACTCCAGAAAATAACACAAAAAAATGGCCTCCGCCTTATCCCCCAGCCCCCTGTACCCCAGTGGTGTGTCATTAGAGTTGTACAACTTAGAGCCTCAGTACTCAATCACATTCCAACCCTCATCGCCTGGGTCCTCACACCCTTGCAGGGCAGAGCCAAAATAGGCTTGCAGAGCAGCTATGACATCAGGAGATTTGAGCAGGGGAGTCATGGATTTTCTCAGTAGTTGTTTCCACATCAAAGGAGGAACTCCCCTGTCCTCATGAATGTGTGTTCTACCAAAGGATTTTGCTATACTTACGCAACACCTAAACTGAGGTCCTGCCCCGGGCAAAATAGATACATTTCCTTTTCTGTGCTCTCCCATCTTCTTGTGTATAGTTTTGCTTTTCTTTCCCCACCTGCCCCCCACAGTACATTCTTGTTGAATTTTGTCTGATCTATATCCTCGCACTTCCAAAGACCTTCCCCTCTGCGCTTTCTCCCTAGCCTTCTTCCCTCGGAGAAAATGCACTTTTTCTTAGTTCTGTTTTCTTGTTTCTTGCTCTGTTCAATTCATCTTATTAACTGATTTAAACTAAAGTATTAATGGCTGAAAATGAAAACTAAAGGTGTAATCCAGCCAGACAACGTAATTGTAAGAGAGTGACAATTTTTATTATTTTAGCTACTGGCATAATCACTCAGAGAGGAAACTCATTATTTGGGGAAAATAATTTATCAAGCTGTTTGGGGTAGAAGATGAGACTCTGAGGGCAACAGTTTCAAAGGGAGCCCAGATTTTAAAAAAAGGTCCTTGAAGTGCTCTGCATGAGAAACTTGTGTTTTATTCCTGAGAGAAAAGGGAGAGATGAGAATAGATGGGTAGAGAAGTGTGGTGGAGGGAAGAAGATGCTACAAGAACCTGTGTTCTTTGTGAGATAAAGAGCTGGTGAGATTTCTGCATGGGAAGGGGGCAAAGCACATTTGAAGAATGGGGGTGTCTAATATTTCATTTAAAATCATGATCATGCTCATTATTGCAGTGAAAACTCTTTTTCTCCAAACCTTCATTCACATCCACTAGACACACAAATATATTTTGTGAGTATATTTGTGTACCTGTGTGTAAAGAGAAAAAAAAAAAGAGTTTCACAGTTTCATCGATGAGGTACATGCAAAAGCAAGAACTCACAGACTGAAGTGACCCTGAGAATAAAAATCTGGTTTCCCTACTCCTAGGAATTCACAGAAATCTTTAGGAGGATTTGCCCTTCCAAAGTATGCAGTTATGGGTTTTACCTAATATGATCTAGATCTAAAGGAACAGGCAGGGCAGCTGCTGTAATATTTGTAGTCCAATGAAGTGAAAGGACGTACGGTAAAATTTGTTCATGGGGAAAGGAGGAAGGGAAATGAAGCTTCCCCAGAGGGTGAAACAAGCCTGGAAGCCTTGTTAAGACCACTCCCCTTGGGATAGGAAGGAGGGAAGAGATTTTGGACTCCTGTGGCCTTAAGTGGAAGCTGGGAAGATTCCATGTGATATGGCATGGGACAATCCCTCTTCACTGTGCCCGGATCTGTGAAGATAAGTGCCTTCATGCAGTGTAGATTGGAGAGGAACCTTCTGACTTGATGGGTGGAATTTTTGAGCAACAAATACTAGAGCCAGTGTGGGGCTAATAGTATGGGCCACGTGACATTTTTTTGGCAAGAGCAGCAACACGGTGGACCAGGTCAGTTAGATCTGGCTGCAGTCATCAGGCGAAGGCACAAAAACAAGGAGTGACAGCATATGTGACGTTTTTCCAGGTCTCCCCTCCACTCCCATGTCAGCAGTGGCTAGGATCTGGGAGGAGCTGGATTTTTCTGCCATTGACAAGCAGGGTAAGCAGATAACTAATGTGTTCCAGAAAAACATGTTTTCAGGTGTAACCTGGGCAGGGGTGGGGTTGCGGGGGGGAATCTGTTATTATCAGGATATTCTAATGCAAAAGAAAATTTTAGAAACAAGGTAGTCTTTCCCATTATACTCATTAATGAGATAATTTCCTCATGCCGGGTATATGGGTAGATACTGAATAGTCTTCATTTCTAGGCTTTACAACAACCCAAAGAGGTAGATGTTATATATTTTACAGATGAGAAAATAGAGGTTTCAGAAGATTAAAGACTATTTATCTCCAAGTTCAAATGCTAGGATGCTCAAGGGAGGAGAGATGCAGTTTTAATTGGTCTCACTGCCGAGTTGGTTGTCTTCTATGGCAGGAGTCAACAAACTACAGTGGTGGCCCACAGTCTATTTATGCCCCATTAGCTAAGAGTGGATTTTATTGTACATTTTGAAAGGAGTATTTCAAAGGAAGAAGTAATATACATGACAGAGAGCATATGTGTCCCACAAGCCTAAAATAATTACTATCTGGACCTTTGCAGAAAAGATTTGCCAATCCCTGTTCTGTGGCATAAACCCACTACTCTTCCTCTGCACCAGGGCAACCCTGAATATGACTGTCGATAAGCATAGGTACCACCTCTGCCTCATGATGAGGAAATGCAGGTATTTCATGTACTTGGTGTTGCTTAAAAATCCTTGTTGGACCATCAAGATGGCTCTCAGCTAGAGCCTTAAAACATCAAAACACAGTTTGTATAAAACACTGAGGAAATGATAGGATTACAAAAGCAGAGGCTTCCTCTAAAGTGTGAACTTATGACCTGGAGACTGAATTACTAAGGGGTCTAGGGATAAGCTTAGAGGTGTAGGACCCCCTGAAATTGTGCACAATTCTCAAACAGGTGATGACTTCTAAAACGTTATGAAATCTGCTTCTAGAGCTCATGGAGGTGTGGAAATAGAGACTATTGAAACTGGAAAGGACATTGAGATTAATCTCATAGGCCTAGAGCTATGTCCTTTTCTCTTTGCAGTATATCCTCTTTCTCTAAATGGTTCCCTCTATCCACATTCATGGCTGGCTTTATGATCTAGACACATATTCCAGTGATCTAGAGTCTATAGTCAATGCCCTTCTTCCAAACTCTACTGGAATGTCTCAGCTCCACAAGTGCCAAGAGGAAACTTGTACTCTTTCACTCACACATTTTTTTTAGTGTTCCCAGCTATACACACTAGAGAGCAAGACATCACCCTTGCTTTCTCACTCTCCACCATCACTCTTCCCCACCTCCACTTCATCACCAAATCCTTCCTAAATGTCTCCTAGATCTGCCCACTTTCCCTCTGACTCTCTCCATCAGCCTATACCCAGCTACCTCCATCTTTAGTTATCTACTTGGGCTGCCACTGCCACCACCAACCCCTCTCTGGATCATTCTCCTGTTACTTCCAGACTGTCACAGGTTGGGTTTCCTAAAAAGCTGACTTGGGATGGAGACTAGGATGCAAGAAGTTGATTAGGTAGTGTTTCTTGTGGAAAGGAAAGGAGTGAGCTTGGACGGAGGGAGAAGTTGGTGCTGCAGTGAAGTTTCAGCTGAAGCCTCAGCTAACACTGTGGGGACTTCTGAAGATGGGATGACCCTTCAGAGCTGCCCCAAGCTGAGAGCAACAGGCCTCGTCTTTATACCCCTGCACTGATCAGGCTGGAAGGGGCTGGTGGTGAAAAGGACATAACCTTGGTCACCGTGGCTCTGCGGTTCAGGCAATTTCTGAAGGGATTGGACAGCTGAGGACTGCTTGGCAGTACTTTCAGCAGCTGGGGTAACAGATTCTTCATTTTTGAAGGGGAATTTGTGTGGCACAGTGAATGTTTCAATTCTGATTATATCATCCTTTTGTCTAAAATTCCTCAATGACCTTCCAGTGGCTCTTAGGAAACATCCAAACTGTGTAACATGGTCTTCAAAGCTGTGCATGGCCTGACCCCTACTTGACCTTTCCAGCTTCATCTCCATCCTACTCGACTTTGCCCTCTGGTCTCCAGTCACGCTGGCCTGGTTTCAGTCCCTCATATTTATTTTGCTTCCTCCCACCACTGGGCCTTTGCACATGCTATTCACTATCCTGCCCTCCACCTGAGGGCAGTACCCTCCACCTCCACTTTACCTAGTTAAGCCTTTAGATCTCACCTCAACGCCTCTTCCTAACCTCCCTGATGAGGCCGGTCCTCCGTTGTAGACTCTCACAGCACCTGCTCCTCTGTGCAGTAGCACTTGGATCAGTTGCAGTTTTTGCAGTTGTCTGTGTGCTTGTTTCACAGTCGACCATATCTTCCTTTAGAGGGGTCACTCCATGAGGACAAGGCTGTGCCCATTTTTTGCTCAGCATTCAATTCCTAGGGCCTTTTACAGTTCCTGACCCACAGTGAGTGCTCAGAGAATATTGGTTGAATGAAAAGTGCATGAATGCCCTTATTTTGTGGGTCGGGTCACCAAAAACTGAAGAGGTCATATGGACTTGTTCAGAGTTTAATAGCTGCTTGGTGTTAGAGCAGGACATTTAAAGTTATATGTGTATCGCATATTATTTGGAGATTGTGGGGCTTATTCAGAGGCAAGTTTACAGCTAAAAGTTGATTGCTGCTCCTCCCTTCGGCTCTCCTCTTGAACTGGACCATTGCTTCTTCTCTTCCTAGTGTTTGTTTCCCCACATTAGTTGTGGTCTTCACTTACATAGTCAAAAATAATAATAAAAAACCTCAAGTGGATTGATGGATTAAATCCAGTCAGACAGGACTTTAAAAATAATTTAAAACCCTACATGGCACCAAATACTCAGTTGACAAATGCCTTTGCTTTTCACCCAGTTGTTTTCACATGATGAAGCTGTAAGCTTTACTCCATCCAGATGTCCCCCACCACCACCCCCAAGTCCAGACTTCATAGTAGAGAGAGAGAGAGAAACAGGCAGAAGAAAGGAGATTGGCCTACATGGTATGTTTCTGGGCTCAAGTTTAGAGAACAGTGATTTGGAATCCTGGGTCATAATTCACCAATCAGGCTACATATGCAAATGAGAACATCCTGACTTGTTCAAAAGAGTTCTGTAAATAAGATTATTCATCTCTTAGAAGCAAGCCATATTTTTACTGGACTTTTTACTTCAGACCTGCATTACTAATGAGAATATATATTTTGAAAACTCTGTTATTTATTTCCCTTCTGCTTAATATTTCAATCAAACATACATTTACCATATTAATCACAGAACATGATGGTTTTAAAACCTCAGAAATCATTTTAATTGAATACCTCATGTCTGTTTAATCTAAAGTTAATAAAACCTTTTTTTTTAAACATCATTGTATCCAATTTTAATTTCTTGCTGTAGGACATTCACCCCTCCCTTCCCTGAATTTTTTTTGAGTGTTAGTCTTATAAAAAATTCATATTTTACTTTGAGATCAAAGTTAGATTCCTTTTATGCTAGTGATACTAACCTGTTATTTATTTAATATCAGTGCAATACCCAATAAAATGGAGAATTGTGTCCAATGATAAAAATTTATGATGTATCAACTCAAAGTATATTTTGAAATAAGAAACTCTCAGCTGATACCAGTCATCTTCAGACAGGAAAGTTCTGTTACAAGACCTTTATGTACCTGCATCAGAGGGCGTTCTGGGGGGGGTGCGGGGGATAGGGGATTGGACATGACACCAAACGGCATTTCTTTCATTAATTTGGCTAGAAACAGCACAGGTGCAACAATTATGGATTTGGGTATTCAAACAATGGAATTCATTGTTCCACAAATCTGCGGTGTTCCCAATTCTTCCCATTTACTTTTAGAGTTGTGTATTGTTCCTGGTCTAGAGATAATAGGTGATGAATGGCTCTTCAGCTATCCCTTTTATCAGAATTCCCTGGCTCTATATTCATGTTGTAAAGGGAAGCGAAAGGTGAGTTGAACAAATTTCATCTCAGAAACCTTGGGCATCCATTTCCTTGGGGCTTCACACATTGGGGTTTGATTAGCTGGGTGGGAATTTCTCTTTTAAACTTTGTAGCCAGTGCTGCTTTAACAGAAGGCTTCACTTATAGCTCTTCTTACACAAACAGGCGATTTGCCTGACGAACCATGTGCAAGGTCAATGAACCCATTCCTTTGGGAGAATAATATCCAAATATCACTTAACTAGGGTGACCATATAACTCACCTACCAAACTGGGACCCTTTTCAGTATTAAAGAGGAAGCATTATTGAGTCAGAGCAGTAAGTGTAGACCTCAAGCATCCATGGAAAAATAGCGCATCTAGTTGCTTTGTCTATTGTGTATCTGGAGCACCGACCTCCTTCTTCTCCCAGAGGAATTTTCCATGAACACTTCTCTGCAAAAAGGGTTAATTCTTCTTCTATGCCTCATGAACTTGGTCAGACACAAGATTCTTAAAGTCACTCGAATCTATCAGATCATTTTGATTACAGTGGAAAGTTCTGAAACTCCAGGAAATGACCTGATACAAAGTAGATATTAGGTCCACCTTTAAGTCCCCCTGACACAGCCCTATTTGTGACCTCACAGTCCTGGAGACCCACAGCTCCAGAGCCCTGATGACAAGTCAGTGTGACCAGCTCTCCACGTGGCTGCATGACAGCAGCTCACTGAGGGCTCGGATCATCTTTTACTAGTTTACAATCCTGATGATGCCCATTTTAGGTTGTTTTCTGTTTGACCCTCTGGAATCTGCCTCCAAGGATGCAAGGACCCCAGGGTAGCACATCACAGAAAAGTGTCAAACTGTTTTAATATTTTGATCCTTTCTCCCTGAGAGAGTAACTGTGAGCCAGCTTGAGGAAGAATTCAGCCAATGGAGTGTGGGCCTTCCCCATCACATTGTAGGCCATTCTGTTTTTGAAGAGACAAATGTGTGGCAGACAGACTGCTCATGGCTGCCTTTCCTAGAGTTACACAATCTTGGTCTCAGACCCAGAGGTCAAATCATACAGTCTTGAATTTTTTTGAGGGAGACTTTGTTTAGGAATTTTTCTTCCTGAGAGAATCCTTTGTTTGGAAGTGACCAGAAATGATGAGTTATTGAACAACTCTTCAGTCATGGTCTGATGGGCAGAGAAAAAGCAGTGCTCCTATTACCCACAGACCTTCACGAAGACAAATGCAATCAGTTGCAGATAATTAAGCTGTTCATAATCCAAATACTGGAGACAAATTTCCTTAGTCTCAAGCCGTGGGGCGGAGAGAATGTGCTTTCCAAACTAAGCTACGGAAAGAAGGGAGGAGATGAGGAAAACTCTTGGCCAATATTTTACATGATTCTCAACCCAAGGAAACCCCAGGCCATCAAAGGGCTTTCTTCTTATGGTGCAGTTCTATCCTGAGAGAAATAGCAGAAACTTCACAATATTGAACAGGAGATAATTAAATCATTATTTCCCTGCACTAATTCTGAGTGATGAGTGCCGGGGTGAGTTTCAAGTGTAACACAGGAGGTGATATGGTGCAATGCAGTGGGTGATCTTTTTCAGCTGGTACTTCAAGCAGCAAATAACTCTTTCCATGAAAAGAGACTTAAAATGTGCTTCTCAATACCTCATAGCAGAGAAGACACTGAATAAGGTAGAAAGAAGGCAGGTTAAAGAAAGCTGGGGTTTGAGAGACACAGGGCTAAAGGATCATGCCGCCATTTTATTGACAAGTAGTCAAGCTGTCACTAATCATTTGCAGAGTGTGTTGAAAGAATTTTTCATAGGTGTAAGTTGGTAAAGTTTTAGTTCTTAAAAAGTGGCAAATGCACATAGAAAGACCATTATTTTTTCTGTGACTAATAAGAGACTTGTAAAAAAACAGCCATCTTAATGCTGAAGGTTTGAAACAGTAAGATCTGGGACAGGGAGAAAAGGCTAAAAGATGGTTCCTCTAGTCACGTTTGTTAAAAGTTATCACTAGTTCCTTAATGAACAGGAAGTAGAGATTGTAAATCAGGATCCTTTTTAGTTCATTCCATATAAATATATGACTCAGGACAGTCATTAGGAAGTTTCTTTATCCCCCCACATTTAAGGGTAGTCAGAATACCAAAAAGTCTTGGCAATATTTACATTAATATAGAGTTTACCTCCAAATTCTTCACATATTCGTTGTTAATCTCATCCTTCTGAGAAGGTCATAAAAGGCATCACAATTCCTATGTGGTAGGAAACTAAGGCTGTGGTGGCATAATGCCTTGTCCAACATCTCATGTCTAGTCAGTAGCAGACCCAAGACCAGAGCTGAGGTCTCTTGACTCTCAGACTCCTCTGCACATCATGTCACACCACCTACACTGGGGCAAAGGCAAAGCTTCCCCTCTCATTTCTCCCACTGGAAGAAAGAGGCATGCAAAGCTATGATTAGTGTTAGGGAAAGTAGGCGAATTGAATGGCATTTACTGGTAGGCAAGTTAACTGAGCTTATGAGAAGACCATCTGAGTCACATGGCATGTTGCTTAGTGAGATTGCAGAGCATTCTAGAAAAAAAAAAAAAAAAAAGCCAAATTGGCACAAAAAGTTTACTCAGAGGACTAGCAGAGGATATTTTCAGATAAACACCAGCAATGAGTGGTGACAATGAGGAGGAGTAATGTGGGGCAGCACAGAAAAGACTGGAATATGCTTGAGAAAATCTTGATTTTATTGTGACTACATCACTTTTACGAGGTCCAAGATCTTGAGCAGAGCATTTAATCTCTCTGTACCTCAGTTTCCTTATATGTTAACCTGCTATCCTCCTCACAGGGTTCTGTCAGAATCAAATGAGATAATGAACATGATTTTCACAATTCTGAAGTGCTAGATAAAGGTAAGAAATTATAGAGCATTACATATAGTAGTTACTTAACAAACATTTGTTGAACTAAAAAGGCTATTTCAACTGGAATTGATTATCACTGTGCATGGTGATTCCTAAGATTGTGTGCCAATAATTATTGCTTTAATGGAAATGGCTAAGTGAATTAACCTGCTGCCAGAATTATGGATCCAATAACATTTTAGAAAATTGTTTTTATTCTTCAGCGCTGAAATATCTGGGTATGGAATGCAGTAACAAACATGCAAATTTTGGCCAACAGCCTGGGTGTTTTTGCTACTTGATAAAATTGGAATGCTTGAATACAGTTTTACATTTGAAAGGCACATTACAAAAATCTACCAAGACAAGTTAAGCATGTGTCTCTGGCAGAGAAATTAAACAAATGTAGAGAGTGAGAAACATCAATGCAATGCTAGCTATTTTAGTGCTCTATTATCACCCACAGAGATTCTTAATACAGTACAAAAATTTCATGATTATAAATTCCAGTTATATGGCCTGCCTTTTAGGCTCTCAGGGTTGGCGTTGCTAAGAACAGATTAATCTGAATTTTAAAAAAGTTACTAACCAGTCATAATAAACCTCCATTTCATATGTGTATGTATGTACATATATGCATATATATGTATATTACATACATATGTGTTAATAAGAAGCAACTACTATAATAAAGAACAATATTGCTCTTCATGTAATCCTGTAATTTCACCAATAGTTAACTATCCAGAGAACATCTTGTCTGTAAATGGCTTTCTGTGGGTCTTGAGTTGTTTTGCTTTTAACCCCTGTGCAGTCCTTTTCTACTTTGCTCTATTGCTTTGTGAAGAAAAAATGAGGCGTCACCAGCTGTTGTTGCCTACTTAAACTAATATTAGGGCCAAATCTCTGGTTTCTTGAAAACTTTCTTGCGTCCATCATCCTCTAGGTATCTCTGCCCATAAAACATACCAAATACTTTTAAGGACAAGTTGACCCTGACCTAGGGCACTTGTGTGTTTGAGGAGATTGTTTAGTTTTTCCAGGGGCATGGCCAGTGTGTTTTATAATCTAGAAGTGCCTCTCCATCACGCAGCCTGGGTTGGGTTGTTGCAGTCTATCTGGAGGCAAGGCTTTCCGACTGTGAATTGTTCCTGTGTAAATGGATTCGGCCATTTGGGCTGCACTCACAGTAGTGCTTCCTCTCTCTAAGCCTTGAGAGATTCCTTTATCCTGGGCTTTCAGATACCAGTTAGCACACAAAATGAGAACAATAAAGGCAATTTTGTGAGTTTTAAAAATTGGAATAAAATATATGTAACATGAATTTCACCATTTTAACAATTTTAAGTGTATAGTTCAATAACATTAAGTACACTCAAATTGTTGTGCAATCATTACCACCATCCATTTCCAGAACTTCTTCATCTTCTCCAACTGAAAGTCCATAGCCATTAAATAATAACTCCCCAACCCCCAGACCCTGGAATCCATCATTCTACTTTCTGTCTGTATGAACTTGACTACTCTAGGCATCTCATGTAAATAGAATGAAATAGTATTTGTCCTTTTGTGACTGACTTATTTCACTTAGTACAGTATCCACCAGGTTCATCCATGTTGTAGCATGTGTCAGAATTTTCTTCCTCTTTAAGGCCAAACAATATACCATTATACGGACATACCACATTTTATTTGTCCATTCCATCAGCAGACATTTGGATTACTTCCACTTTTTGGTACCATTCGTAAATGATGCTGCTATAAACATGGGTGTGGCAACTTAGTGAGTCTTTATAAAGTTAAATGTGTTTAAAGATCTGTCCTTCCAATTCTTTCCTCGGTGTTCATCTGTCTTTTTGATGAAATGATGGTGATAACAGTTTCTTTTTCCTTACTTGGTAAAGTGTTGACAACTCTAAGCCAATCTTCTTTAAAAAAATTTAAGTCTGGAAAACATAGAAATTCTTCTCAAATGTTGTACAGCATCAGAATCACCTGGAAAGTTTTGGAAACTATAGTTCTCAGGAGCCTGCACTAAACTGATTGAAACCCAGTCTACAGAGGTGAACTCAGGCACTGATATTATTTGAAAGCTTCCAAAAATTATTCTAATTTATGACTACGTTGAGGAATTCCTTATGGCTTTCCAGAACTATGTGTCAAGCCAGATATATCATTTTGGTCAGTGGCTACCCCTCCACCACCACCAAACCTATCATGGGGTGAAATCTACCAAATATTAAGCATGTCCAGGACAAGGAGATTCTGAGCTAGGACTGAGACTATGTAAAGATTAAATTCCACCGTGCAGTTTTTATTTCCAAATCCAAGTTGAAGTTTGTGTGGTTCCCCCACAGCTGCTTGCACCTGTTCTATAGGGAAAGGAAAGAATCAGTTTCCATGACTTCTCTCCTTCTTCCCACCTCCTCAGAGTTCTTGAACTTGGCCACATCATGCTTCCAAAACTACATTCGACCCAAAGTGTACAATATCCAGCCTCCTTGATTTTGCTATTTTCTGAAACTAGCCCAGTTTGAGAGGGGTTTGCTTTCACTTACATATTTATTGATTTTCTTTTTCACAACTAAATATCTACAGAATCTACCGCATGTCCAAAGGGGCAATAAATCACATAGAGAAGCATGTCAAAAATGATGAAGAAAGTTGTGTACCACAAGAATCTTTTGAGTGCCCTCCATGGGATGAAGACACCATCCATGAGGTGAACACACCATCCACAGGGTGAACACATCCACACTGACTCTTCACCTTCACTGCCTCCTAAATACTAAACATCAGTTGTTGGCATGTGATTAGTGAGAAAGCTCTGAGTTGTGATGTTTTGAGAAAAGCAGTACGTTCCTCATTATCCACAAATCCATGGGTATGAGAGTGTGAGCTCGAGTATTAGCATTTCCACATCTATCTCCCATCCTCTCTGCAACCTCCAGCAAGGCAGCTTGCCTTATTAGTAACGTGTTTGGGATTAACAGCTTTGCTATTGTGTTAGCGTCTCTGTCATTACCCAGGGAGGGAAACTGGCAAGTGCTAAACCAGTTACTAACAGACTTAAAACAGCACCTGGGGTGGAATTCTCACACAGCAACCCACCTCAGAGCCAAAATTTCACCAGCTACAAGCAAGGTGTGTGCACCTTTAATAAAATGGGTTTTATAATTAGGGTAGGGAAATTTTTAAATGTGCTAAAACTCTCATATCGAATTAAAAAGAAACGCCATTCAGATATTTACCAAGTAATGGAATCCCATTTCCATCTGTTCTGGGTTCTTTTCAACACCTCTTCCCTTAGAAGTGCCAAAAGGAGAAAAATTTTAGGCTTGCAGCGTGAATTGTAGGAGAGCCAGCCTGGAGTGCTGTATTGGGAGGGGCTAGACCTTGAAAATGGCTGGAATTATTAAAAGTGTCTGGCAGGTACAAAGAGGACCTATGGGCTCAAGGGGTTGTAAGGCTGACACGCAGTGAGCTGGCTTTCTGCAACCATGATGCTGGCAGAAATCTCTGGCCGGCGCAGAGCCCAGTGGAGGAAGCCCAAGAGTAGAAGCTGGGCCAGGTGTGTTTGCACCTCAAGGCCTTTCTGATGGATACCACCATTCTGGTGTCAGCCCCGTCCCTGGGTCACTTTCTCCTAAACCACTTTAGACTGAAATTGCAAGCAAGAGACACAGGTGCTAGAGAGAAACTCTCCCACTATTCTGGGCATACACCCAGATTTCCCATCTTGATTATCACATGGCTCTGCTCTGGAGTTGCAAAGAATAGAATAATAAGCATTTCCCACTGATAGTCTTCCTCACCCCTCAGTGGTAACCAGTTCTGTGTCACAGAAGTGGAAACTGAGAGTCTAAAAAAAAAAGTTCCCTGAACCATTCTGAGACTAAACTCAAGAATCAAGCAAAGAATTTGCCCTTCATTACTAATTGAAGGTTCCAGTTTCAAATCAGTCTGCCTTCAGCCAAGGTTCTCAGGCCCCTCCCAGCCATCGATGGAATGAATGCCAACTGCATGTTGTGACTTCTCATGGTGACGTGGACCTCCCTGCCCCCAGTTTCTTTCACCACTTTCTCCATGGAGCAACATACCCTCCTATTGTTAGAATGAGGTTTACCTCCAACATCCCCAAGTTCAACACCATAAGGGAACCCCATGACTTAGCCTCAAACACCTGTGCCAGTGAACCTGTAATGATGCTGGAGCCATGGTGGTCAGAATGGCGAGAAAAAAGCTGTTCCAGAGGAAGAGAGAAGGGCCAGGCTGGGGACTTGGGAAGCGAACTTTATTCACATCATAATTTTGCCAGAGGCAGGTCCTATTTCTAATTTCTAGAGCTGGTGACAAAACTTTGTGAACCAGCGATTTCAACACGCGGTCTGACAGGATTTTCCTGATTTGTGAGCTTTCTAATCTAAAAAGTCTTGCAAAGCAATAATAACCCAACCCACCAAGTGACAGATTCAACAAATCACTTTGGTGAAAGGAATAAAAATGTATGAAACGAGGGCTGAACTACAAAGTCTAGGACATTCCATTGCACTTTGGAACCCAGAAGGTATGTCCAGGTATGGGAGGCTTCAGAGTCTATTCAGTTCACAGACAGACTTGAAGGCAGCTTGCCTCGTGGATACACTAGCTCTCGCTCTTTCCACTCTCCCCATCTCTTTTCTGGCAGTGCTTTCCCTTGGGGAAGGGCAAGAGATGGGTAGATGTGGGTCAAATTCACCGTAGCCCCTTTGGTTCTTGACACAATGCTCTCCCAGGAGTAATTGCATTCACACTCCCAGCTTTAATTGGCCTCGTTAGTAGGTCCATCTCTGAGCCTCAGAAAGTCATGCTTTACCTGTTCTCCCTGCAGTGTAACTATGTGAGAAAATATACATTGATGTCTGTCTAGAAAAGAGGGCTGGTTAGAACTGTGAGGTAGACCCAAGGGAACCTGGTACCTTCAGACAGAGATCCTGCAGTCAGGAGGCAGTCTGGGCCTTCCCTGGCCGTGTTGCCAAGAGCCTCAGCAGGACTGGAGACTGCTAGTGGGTGTCAGCTGGTCTAAATACCTCTGTGATTCTGAATTATTAGGCATTGCCATGGAGGAAGCATCAGCCTTATAAAGGGCCAGAAAGTAAATATTTTAGGTTCTGTGGGCCTTAAGGTCTCTACTGTGACTACTCAACTCTGCCACTATGGGGCAGAAACACCATAGCATCCATAAATGAACAGGCACGATCATGTTACAAGAAAACTTTATTTACAAAAACAGACAGTGGGATGGATTTGGTCCCTGAGCTATAGTTTGTTAACCTCTGCCTTTGAAGTTGTTGTCATATAATCTTTGGTTAATTGAGTTCTACAGAAGCATATATGTGCTGTTACTTTCATATTATATATGTATTTGCATTGTGTATTTGTCTATTGGACTCCTTGGTACACATTTAATTCCTCGAGAAGTCTGTAAAATAAACTATCACACACACACACACACACACACACACACACACTCTCTCTCTCTCCCTCTCTCTCTCTCTCTCTCTCTCCCTCCTCTCTCTTATTTTTTTCTCACAGTCTCTGCTCTTTCCTAGTCTTTGCCAGCTGCTAGGAGACCTTGGGAGCAGGGTCCATCACCCCACGCACAACGTGTATTTATTCATGCCCCTATTAAAAAGGTACCTACTCCAAGAGCTTTCAAAATTTTTAAACTATGACCCATCATAAGAAATACATAAATGTATTTTATATCATGGCCCTGTATGTACATATGGTATACACATATTGATGAGAGAGAGAGAGAGAGAGAGAGAGATTACAGAACAATATGGTTCCTTACTATGTGTGCTGTAGTCTTTCCTTTTTATTATATTCTATTCTGTTTCATTGATTTAATGGTGACTGTAACCACGCCATTTATGTCCTAACCCACTGCTAGGTAGATTCCTTCAGTTTGAAAACAGTGACCTGCCCTTAGAGTCACACACCCAGTCCCTCCTCAGCACTCACCTACCACGCTCGAGAAGAGAAACAACTTCAGCAAGTCCTTCTGGGGCCAGGAGCCCTAGACAAGTAATGGTCTCAGCCTCCCTAGCTTCACCTTTATAATCTTTGAATATAGATCTCATCAAAGTAAAGTCCACCTAGTTTGCGTGTTCAGAATTCAGTTTCAGAGGGAAGACAGCTTCAGCAGATCAAAAACGTTACTAAATCACAGGAGGCATGAATGGAGAAGCAGTGAAGTTGAAGCAGCCTCCTCCTTCCTCCCCATGCACTGTCCCTCTTCTCCTCCCTCCTCCTCTCTCCCTCCTTCCCCCACCCCCGCTGCTCCCCGCCTCTCTCCCCTCCCAAACGGTACCCAAGGTGTGAAATGTGTTTGGTGAGTAGCGGTGTGTATGTTTTCCTGCGTGTGCCCTAGAATCCCCTCAGGTAGATGCGGGCACACTTTAACACTGGCCTTGGCGGGCTCACACACACAGCCGCATCCCAGACACCTCAGACCACAGGGTCTGAGGGCATGTGAGGGTGAAGGTGACGCTGCTCTCCACACCCGCCGGGAGGGAGGGCCTGGCTCTGGTCCCACCAGGGCTTCCACATTCCCACTCCTGTAGGGCTGGAGGCAAGAATGATAAGGGCAAAGGACTGAGAGTTCCAGTCAGAGCCCTGAACCCTCCAAGAAGCTGCTCATTCTTCCAGAGGGTTGTATTTCTCCATCTTCCTGGAAAATCATCATCTCACTTCCCTATCCTCCAGGAGCAGGCCTCCCTGGGCAGCCCTTCATCTTCCACCCAGGAAAAGAAAATGTTTTGACTCTGGGAGGAAGAGGGTAGAGAAGGCAGGGACTCCCCTTGGGCTCCCTGTGACGTCCAGGCCGGGAGGAAGGAAGCCGGTGGGCAGGATGGGTGTCCGTGGAGCATAGCCACAGACACACAGGTTATACTAAAAAATTATTCATTGTTTCTCTGGAATCCCAATTCCACTGGGTGTCCTTTATTTTAAGATTTTGCTGAATCTGACATCCCTGTTCTGATGTGCGCAAAGAGAATGGTGGAGGTGGGGCAGGTTTACACCTTGCAGAACAAAGCTGCTGTGTTCCTTTGGGGGCTGGGATGGCATGAACACTGGAGCCATTTCTAAAGGGCTTTGAAGAAATTTCTTGGCAGCATCAACAACCTTGCTGTTGCATCTTACTTGGAGAGACAGTCAGAGCCAAGGAATAAATATCATTTGTTTCCCCATCAGATACACTTTCTTGAGTAACCAGTGCACTGGGGCTAAAGGTGGAAACTAGGACCATTCCAGGCAAGCCTGGCTGCATGAGCACTCTAGCCACCAAACGCAGTGTGTCATGGCCTGCTATCTTCTGAGCTATCAACTCCTTTAAGACACGAATCTCTGAATAATTCTTTGTTGAACTGAATTGAAAAGCACTTAAGTCCCCCACCTTCCCCACCATGTCTTGGTCTGGGTTTGTGGGTAGACAGACGTTAATCTGCCCAGATGCAACTGGGTTCTAAGCCCATCTTCCTTCACCCGGGAGGAAGTTTGATGGCTTCTGTATCCGGAAACCAATTTCTGAAACAAACAAATGCCTCTGAAGAACTGATCATTCTAAATGCATTTTAAAGCAGCATAGCTCTCCATGAGAGCTAAATTATGTCAACTAACTGGTGGTTCTGAGGACAGAAATACACACCCAAACACCAATAGGCAGGTGCATTAAGCCAAACAACTTGTCTTCTGAAGGATCAGATGAGGAACCAGCTTAAGTCAGTGAAAAAATACTTCTTGTTGGACCCTCTCCTTTGGCCCCGATCCCCAGTCATTTCATTGAATGTATCTGATTCTAACACCCCAAACTGCTTGTTTTGTCTCCATAAGCTTAGGGTATTTAGGACCCAGTCTCCATACAGCTGTCCTCTCTGGTAGGGATTTTGAGGAGAAAGTCATCACTGCCCTTTTGTTTTCATCACACTCCATCGCCCTCTGCAGTGGGGACCCCTCCCATGCTGTGGGGCTGACCAGGCTCTTAACGCGATGAGATCCCAATAGACTAGTGCCTGCTTCCCTTGTACACACATGGCCTCTTTTCAGTACTCAGACCACATTTCCTTAAGGTTCTCTAAAACCTAGAGGGCCTTGTCATCAGGTACCCAATGGAGTGGGAGAATTTGCCTTTTCTTAATGTTGGTTTGTTAAGATTAACATCCTTTAAGTTCAGTTGGACCACGTTATTGAGCCCGTTTCATCTTGGAGGAATAAGTTGTTGTAAGGAGGATAAAGTTGCTACGTTTCAAGGTGAAACCCTGAGGGAGGCTGAAGAGAGAGACACCAGGAATGCTGATAAAGGCTGTAATTTAAAAGATATATCCTTACTCCCAGATTTATTCAGGTGTTCTAGCCTTTAAAGATGTTAGAGTCCATGGTGGAAAATCGTGTGCTTTGGAAGGAGCCTGAATTTTATAATAATTCCATCATTTTTTTCCCCAATATAATTCAACTTTTTAAGTAACGTCAGAAGGCACCAGTTATATCATACGTTCAGGGTGGTATTAGCAGCTCTTCATGGCTGAAAAACAAGCCTTTTTTTAGCTAGCCAGAGTTCATTCTATTGAAAATGAGTCTATACTCATCTCCTTGAAGGTTTCCATGGTGATCTTAAAAATCAGAATTAGAAATGCCAGAGTTTAACTAACTAATGTGTAAGAGGGAAGGGAGGGGAGAGGGAAAGCCAGACTCAGTGATGGCCAGAGGGGGCAAAGAACACCCCTGGGCCAGCTTGGGCCTGAGGACAGTCTCACACCTCCTACACAGTCAGAGCCAATACGGGTGGGGGTGGGGATTATTGTTATTGTGGTTGTTTGATCTTGTTTTCTTAATGAATTCATTGCTAACATCGAAGGAGCATATCTTTTTACATAAAAATCCACATTTTTGACTTGTTTCTTTTGAAAATGCAAAAGATCCATTAACCCCATTCCACACGGCGACAATATTTTGGCCCTGAGTAGAGGCTGCTTCTTTTAAATAGAGAATTTAAAGAGCTGCTTTTGCTGTACACTGCCTGAAGCTATTTGTGGCCCACAGTATCAGGCTTGCCTGAATCCCTTCCACTCTGTATTATTTCTTAATGTCAAATCCAAATACCAGCTGCCAGTTATCACCATGCTTGAGCTGGTGGTTTTCTTATACTAGGAAGCTTTAGTCATTTCTGTTCCCTGCCTGGTATCTGTGAGCATTTAAGCTTTCCATCCTTAGTGCAGGGTGATCAGATTTTTTCCCAAATATCTGGCTCAGGTATGCCTGAAATCCTGCCACAGTGACGCATCACGTTTGGTTAGCTAGTTCCTCATGTGATCCTCCATTAAAATCACCGGGAACACTTCTGAGAAGGGGAATGTAGTATCACTTCCCTAACATTTCATTAGTAAGGATTTAATCAGATCACTCTGCCTACTTCTATCCAGAAAGAAGCATCTCTCCCATGAGGAATGGGATTGGATGGCAGTGTACCAGGCAGGATTTCCAGAACAGCCCAGGGAATGATCCTGCATCTGTTTTTAAGGAACATGTCTCCACGTAAATGCTGCAGGCGACAGACCTGGAGCACAGGGTGGAGTCAGTACCACTTGTAGCATGGGAGGTGTAAAAGTGCTAGCTTTGGGGGACCCCAAAGAAAAATAGACCTCTTCCTTGCAATATTCAGAACAGATGAGAGGTAGGCACAGAGAATGGACCCATAGAGATCCAAACATCAGCTTTTCACTGATTCAGGGTGGATTACAGAATATGGCTTTGGTGGAGGCTAAATGGGCTTTCTAACACACTGCTGAATTGAATCTGACCTCCTCTCCTCAATTACAGGTCTCACCTCCAGGGGCAGACCCCTTACTCATGGCCCTGCACAGACAGATGCATCCTTCTGCAGACGGGTGAGTCCAGAGAAAGGAAAAGAGGGCGCTGAGCCATGTATGCCCACTTTTTCTTCCCAACTCACAGTCAATTTACCATTCCACTGGGAGCAGGGTCAGGAGTGGTCAGTAATGAGGGGTGAGAGGAAAACCACAGGGGTGAGTCTTTCTGGAATCCCACTCATGGATTTACTAGACTGGGGAATAAGTGTTCCCTCCAACAATAATCTGCAGGCTGACTCGTGCTGGGCCTACAGAAATACAGTCTTTTCCATCTGAACAGATGGAAGCATTTCCTCTTGGCAAGTGGAAGCCCAGGGCTCTGGCCCAAATAGGGTTCTAGAAGAGGGAGAGCAGGCACGTGGAGCCGAGGGATTAAGAAATTGCAGATAGACAGGGCCGGCTAGGGGAACAAATTGAACATCCAATATCTCAATGGGGACAATAAGAAGGATCCAGAGGGTTCTGGAAGAAAAGGAGGAGCAGGAGCCTTTCACTTGAGTTACTTGAAAAAACTTCTTGTTGGGAAACTGCAGTATCTCCTCTGAGGCGCCATTAAGAGGATTTGGACAGTATTTGTTTCTGTTACCCGTAATTGGCGTAGCACTCTATTTTATACCTAGTAGGCACTCACTAAAATGTTCAGTAGATTGAATTAAAGAGAATCGTCTGAAGATTACCACAGTTAGGAGAGGTGTACCAAAAAAATAATAATCCACTGGCTTAACCCTTTAAGGGATGCTTGCATTTTAAAAGAGGACTTTGTTATATCAAGTTAATCTGCAAGTGATGTACAGAACATGTTTGGACCAGAAGCTCTTGCGGGAGGCTCTGATTTCTCCACAACATGCAGACTCCTCCCCAAAAGTCCAAGGTTAGCAATTTAGTACTGCAATTAGTCAAGTCCCTACCACAGTCTGAATTTTATGGTTTCTTCTAGGGAATACCAGTCTTTCTCTTGTTTTTGCCATTAGTCTGAATATGAACATCTCTAGTTCTCATTAGCAGTTAGAAATACATATTTATGACAGTGGTTTCCACCTGAAGGATTTATTAGAAAATTTAATGTTTGCTATAGTGATAGAGACAAAAAGTAGAGCCCACTGCCACCCAAAAGTCCAAATCTCCTTACATAAATTATGGAACCCATAATAACTACTTTATATGGCAATTGTAAAGCCAATGGAATGTGATGCAGTAAGGATGGATTTCATATTTATTTTGCTTTTTGTATCAAGTGGGTGGAGAGTTGCTGATGTCAGGAAAGTCCCTAATTGAGAATCATAGTGCAGGGGTTCTGATAAATGACAACTGTCTCACCAGGACCAGTGACCACACGGGTTCCCACTTCATGGCCAGGGTCACTGGGGAGACATTTCTCATTGGATCAGCTTATCGTAAATATTAGGTTTCAGCCTTTGAGTGTATATTGCTGGTTTTCAGTTACTTGTAGCTTTAGAACATCTGCTTTTTCATGGCAAAAAAAAAAGTAATGAAGACATGGAAAGAAGAAAGAAAGAAATCTCTTAAGGAAGTGTTTAAAAGCTGAGCTGATAGATTTGGCAATTCTCATTTGTGGCAGGAATAACAGGAATCATGGGGCAGTGTGACTTTGATATTAAAGAATATACGCTTTAATATTATTAAATACATCATAGCAGATTTTATAGCAAACTTCATAATAAAGTTAGATCTTTCAGTACCAAAAAGGCACACACATTGCTTTAATGGTGTCTACATGTTGTGGGTTGTAACGGCCTGTTATGACATCATCTGTTAGGAATTTACTGTGAATGCTTGGGGAGGTGGCTTCAAACAAGCTCCTTCTAATAAGATGCCACGGAGTGTAACTATATCTAATGACAATTGGTCAATTATGAATAAAGCATTTTCAAAGAGAACCGTTGGCTTTAAGCTCTATTAAAGCGTTAATGGGGCTTAGCAAGAAGTCTCCATTTCTTGCCTGCTGTTCTCTCATCTGAAAAGCTGCGCTCCTATGTGACTCTGCCCAGCTCCCCGGCTCTGCTCAGTTCAGAAGGCAACTGGGGATCATTTGGGCTGCAGACAAGCTTTTCTTGACAACAGAACCAACTTTGAGGTTGATGCTTGAGGCCTAGTGCAATTGAGATGGGCTGTAAGATTTTAAGCTCCTTCCTGCCTGATCCACTTGTTTGTCTCTGCTTTTGCATTCTGTGGGAAACATCTGATAGAAATGGAATCCACTGATCTGACTTTCTGAAAAGAAAAATTACTTGGCTGGTGACAGACAAGTTGGCTGCCTTCAGGAAAAGTATTTTCTCTAATTCTGGAGATGGTGTGGGGTCTCAAACCTGCTGCCATTGGGTATAAGCCAACCCACAGATTTGTTCCGTTCGACAGGTGCTGTGCTTAAAAGACATGAATTTGAGTGCCTTTAGGTGGGGCATGCCCTCTCTGGTTTAAAGCGATCGTCACAGTTTCCTATTGCTGTAGATCTAGCACATCCCATATTACCTGCCACCTGCCAGGCCTTTAAAAGATTGAGAATCGTGAGCCCTGGTGGCACACAGTTTATGGTTCTTTTCTGCTCCCTGCACCCTCAGTTTGACTTGGTGTCTCTCACTGACACCTCCCACAGCTGGGCCTGTTCTTCACAAAGAGTTTCTGGTGAAACCAGAGTCATAAAGACTGGATTAAGAGCAAAGTCCAAGGAATCCCAGAATCTAAGACTTTGCAAAAAAACTTAAAGATTTGGTATACTCCAACCCCAGCTGGGCAACCTGAGACACAGAGAGGGGAAATGCCTTGGTAAGGTCAGCCCCAGATGGGAGAGAGCAGAGACTGAAAGTTGGTCTTTTCACTTCCCATCCTGACGTGCTGCACCCACCACTCGACACAGCTGGCCTGAATGACGTCTCCTTTATAGGGTCCTTCCCCACATTCCCAGAAAGTGTGTCTTTTCCAAAGTCACCATCCACACACACAGGATGGCACCAGCTGTGCAGCCAAACCCCTCCTACACTGCACTAGTGTGTCTGTGAAATGAAAGTCAAGGACCGTGTGTTCACAAAAGCCTCCTAAGTCTCAAAGAGAAGTGCTTCTCCACCGATGCCAGAGAACTTGGGACGGGAGACAGATGATGGTTTAAAACAAATCCTAGGAGTCAATTTTGCAGACAGCTCAGGTCATTTGAGTCCCAGGCCCTTCTTTGTGTAGAGTACAGTGAAACTTTCCTTCAGAGCTGGCCTTGAGAGTAAGCAGAATGGTGTGGACTCTTTAAGGTACTTTGAGTCACCTCAGGAAGGCTTCCTTCAGCCAGAGATCACCTTGTAGCTAAACCCTCCCATCTTGATCAAGAAGTATCTGAAATTCAACCATTAATTCATTCGTATGAACAAATATTGCCCCCCTTTAAGCACTGTGCTTTGTGAAGAGATTCCTGGAAGAGGAGAGCTTCTAGATTGGCTGGTTTGATGAGCTTTCCTCGTGACTGGAAGGGACTGGGGGCAGGGAGAGCCCTGAGCATTAGTGAGAGTTGGGAAAGCAGGTGAAGGAAGTACTGGCGGAGAGACATTGGCTAATAGCAGTGGCAGTGAAGGAATCACCAAAGGAGATATCCTAAAGAAACTGGTGGCATCATCTAACCCCAGGGGCATCTGTGGGCAAGACTGATGGTCAGGGCCACTGAACCTTCCCTATCAGCGGTTGGCCATGGCCTCTAGCTCAATACCCTTGAAAGTCTCTGCCCCCCAACTCCTGCAAAGGTCTTTAGCAAATACTTCTAGCAAGCTGGAAGAAAGTACTAGCTCGGTGGCTGGCACATGGACTCAGTAAGTATTTGTTAAAGAAATGAATCAAACGTTTGTAGTGTGTACCTGTGCAGCCATCTCTAGCAATAAAGCATTCTAGCCTGGTCACTAGAGCACTTGACCAAAGCTTTGGTGCCTGTGAAACAGGTTCTTAGTCCTGGAGATATGGTGTGGGATGGACCTGAAATCAAAAGATTGTCAGATTCCTCGTCTGTCAAATAGCAACAAAAATAATCCACGGCCTACCTGTATCAGAGAGATGCTATTTGATTGTGAAATGAGAGGTTGTGTGTAAGAGCTGACAACTTAAAAGTATTATCCACATAGAAAAAAAGTATCACTTTTTCTTTTCTTGTCTGCACTTTGTGGGATTATAGGTGGTTAAAGACTTTTTTCTTCTCACTTTGGGTAGAATGGGGGTTTGTTCTTAGCTCGTGCACTTGAACATCCCTGGTACGTATCACTCGGAAGTCAGATGGGATTCCCAAGAGTAATTGAAAGGGAGAGCAGGTTATTCAGCAGAGTTGGAGTAATGGCATAGGTGGAGGTTGGAGTGAGATGCAATTTTCTAGTTAAATGGGGAACTTGGAGAGGTCACAGAGGGCTGGGTTGCAGCTTCCATTAGTTCTACAGGGTAGTGAGAGAGGCCATGATAAAAATACATGGTGGAAGTGAAACCTGTGGAAGCTGACTGCCATTGTTGTTTTCTAAGAGTGGAAACAAGGTCTAGAAAGACTAGGAGGCTGCTTGTTGCTATAGGTTGAGCCTGGAGTGGAATAGACCCAAACCAAGCTGCAGGGAAGATGGCAAGGCATAGACCCAAGAAAGGTGTGTGCGCGTGCATGCGTGTGTGTGTGTGTGTGTGTGTGTGTGTGTGTGTGTGTGTGTGTATTGAGGGGGTGGGGACAAACCATCAACTAATCCTTTGGCCACAGTAGAAGAGAGATGAGGACTGCTCAAAGATTTGAGGGCCTGCAAAGGTGAAAAGATTATTTGAAGGAAAAATCGAGAAAGTTTGAGAAGGAGAGAGTAAGCTGAAAACATCTTTGGACAATTTAGAATAAAATGAGCGTATCTTGTTTTATTTTTCTTTTTACTTAGTTCATTTGCTGTGGTGGAATATTATATACATTCAATGGAATTTTGTATTAGGAAAGTGTTGAATGCATCAAAATTTCCACATGGGCCAGTGCCTCATACATTAGGGCATTTATGGGGTGAGGGTCCGAAATATGTACCAAAAATTGCCTGTTTCTTAGTTCACAGTTTTATCTTCTCCATCATTTCTGTTATGGAGCCAATGTTCTCTCAGATTTGGAATGCTTTCCTCACTTATGTATTTATTTATATATATATATAAAACACAAATTAATGAAACTCTTTCCAGACACATAATTCCAGGAATTTCTTGTGCCTTTGTTATTAGTCTTTTGATAAAAATTTCTAATTAAGTCAGTGTGACACTCAGTTTACTTCAGAATATCCTCACATGTTCCTTTTGTGTGCAGTTTACCTTGAAAGCAACACAAAGAAATCAGTTTCAGCTGCCCTTAGAGGCATTTAGGTTAGACTGGGAGAAGAACTCCCAATCTGCAGGAACCTGGCTGAACTGCCATGCAGGAAATTTAAAATCTCCCATCTCTAGAGAATACTAGAAAAAAGTAAAATAATCAGTCACATACAGGGTTGCCCCTTTGAAAATAATCACATCCAGGAAAATCCTCTGTGCTTGACATATTTTCATGACCTTTAATTCTGTATTGCTACACTGTCCCATGACTTGGCTCAGAGAGCATAAGCATTTTCACAGAGTAATGTGGAAGACTTTGGGGTATCTGTCCAATCCCCAGCCCCCAATCTGTGAAAACTGATTCCTTACCAGCACTGAGACAGGCCCTATAATTCATGTTGCGCCATGTGGTCCTGCTGAGGTCCGTCCATTACCACCTTGCCCAGGGCTGATTGAAGTGGGATGCCCACCAAATCCAAGAGTTGCTAGCCACATTCTCTCTTCTGGGGAATGGCATTGGGGCTCAGGGAGCAGAACAGCCATGGTTAAGAGCACAGGCTCTGGAGTTAGGCTGCCTGGATATGAAACTCATATCTACTGCTCATTTGCTATGTAAATTTGGCCAAATCACTTAGTTTTTCTGCCTCAACTTTGTTATCTGTAAAATGGGGATAAACCTTATAGGTTGAATATGAGGATTAAATGAGTTAATTCAACATGCAAATTACTTAGATAGAGTCTTGAACATGGTAACACTCTCGAAGGGATAGCTAATTCATGATCTTGGCTGGTCACTTGAGGCAAGTGACTTTGGAATGGAAGACGTCACAATGGAATGGTCCTCTTCAGCCTTGGACCCGAATAAGGAGAGAAATCAAGTTTGGGATAAGATGAGAGAAGCAGAATGGAGTGAGAAGGTAAAGCAGGAGACCAGAAAGACAGACAGCTGGACAGATGGAGCAGGTGCCTTGCCTCTTCATGGCTTTCTGGCTCCTGTTCTGGCCTCTCCTATGACTGAGCTCCATTTGGCCTGTTGAGTTCCATGAGATACTCCTGTATCCTTATAAGAAATGTTGCTTTTTTGTTTTACATGTGTTCAAGTGAGCTTGCATTACTTGGAACTAAGGATCTTTGGCTTGGAGAGTTAGGTATATCCTCAGTTCCCCTTGAACACACGTTTCCTAGAAGCCAGAACAAAAGTTAAACTTTGAGAGAAAGGTATTGCATATTCTGTTTCTCTTAAGGGCACTTCCTCTTTCTCAGAATAAGAGATTGCCACCATTTTGACTTATTTTATTCTTTTCAAAGAACACTCATGTTCTCCATTAACAACTTCTAAACAGAGGGACTTTTTTCAACAACCAAAACTCATTTTCTTCTATATAAAAATGACTTTAGAGTTGAATGAGCCAAATTTCTCATCGTCTAACTGTTGCATTTGGCAGTCCAAAAAGTAGCGTCCTCTTCCTCTGTCTTGGATGGTAGGAGAGCCCAGGCAGCAGTGGGATGCAAAACTCACACATTATTTGGTATTTTCCACTGCCAAATCCAAGTCCTCAGACTCAACCCGCTTAATCCTTTGACTTTAGTCATGAAAAGTGACACACATTACCATACCTCATAACACATCTTCTAAAACCTTTCCAAATAACCAGTCGGCAGGGCAGCCTTGCCAGCCTCACCACAGACACCATCATTTTTTCCCTTCCCTGTCTGGCTCTTGAGTTTTTGGAACAGAGATGAAACTTCCCAAACAAAGACAGTTTACTAGGCAACTTAGGGCAAGTAATTAGCTCACACACCATAAGGTGCCACAGAGCTGTTTGCAGATCTCTTCCAAGTTTAGATCTTATTTTTCCCCAGAAACTCACTCTTTTCTCTAAGAACCCACAATCATTTACCACTGAATGAAGGAGCTCCACATGTTATTATGAAAGTAAAATACTTAAAGCCTTTTCAGGGATGGTCAGACAACCTCATAAATCATGTTCTCCCCACGGGTGAGTTTGGGATGGGAAGGTCATGTGTTGACACATTTAGAGCCATTG
The DNA here is from genome assembly GCF_949774975.1 of Lagenorhynchus albirostris. Lineage (NCBI taxonomy): Eukaryota > Metazoa > Chordata > Mammalia > Artiodactyla > Delphinidae > Lagenorhynchus > Lagenorhynchus albirostris. The sequence continues at coordinate 33,479,224 of NC_083107.1, read as the reverse complement.
GGGTGTTGTGGTCTCACAGCTGGGAGGGAAACCTGAGCCTGTTGACGTTGGAGCTTACTTGTATTTTTATTTATTGAATTAATGAAATATTGGCAAAAAACTGTGCTTTACTTTAGGCAAATGTGATATTTTTTTTCCTTTGCCCCCTGCCTACCTCATCTCCCTCCCTGCCCCTCCCAAATACATTTTTATAAATGCTTCAAACACTAGGAAAGCTTCCTGGGCAGCCAAACTGAACCTTAATAAAATCAAGATGAACCAATCAATACAGGGAGATGTGGCTTCCATTAAAATTGACATTTGGGTGTTAGAAGAAGAAAGGAACAGCATGAAAGTAAATATTTTGAAGGTGTTTACAAGGCTGCTGCATCCTAAGTGTTTGAACATTTATCAATCCATACGTAGCCTGCAAAAACCACAGATCACCAGAATCTAGCCAGCTCAGTTCCCAAGATTTCCTATACCATTCTCATTGAATGTGAATGTGTATGCATGTGCATGTGTGTACGTCCTAGTGATTCAACTAGTGATTCAACGACAACAACAACAAAAATCATCATCATGACTTAGTGCAGAAGTTTGCAATCCCAACTATCAGCTAGAATCACCTGGGGAGTTTTGGAAAGCCCCCAGGCATCTGTACTTCTTAAAAGCTCCCTAGTGTATCAGTTATAATCCCAGCAGGAAATCACTGACACACTCAAATTGGGTAACTTGAAAAAGGTTTAATAAAAGGACTCTTTACAGAGGTACCAGTAGGGTGGAGGGAAACCAGAAGGGATATTCCAGTACCTTGGGGCTGGGAACAATGGGGTACTGTTTCACCCCAAGTCTGAATGAGAAAAGGGTGGGAGTAGCTATCAGAACCCAAAGAGAGGGCAGCCCAGTGGAGAGGGTCACCTAACAGGGAAACAGCCAACCACTGGTAACCCCGTAGGAAGTCAGCCAGGGAAGGGCTGTCACAACCACATTATCCTTCCCTCTTCTGCCTCCGGCTGGTGCTCCTCATTAACTGAACCCAGCTAGGAGCCAGGAGCAAAGGGAGCCTTTTGAAGCAGCCATAAAGTTCGGCTCTCCTCCATCCAGGACAGCACAGGGCAGAAGAGAGTGGAGAGTGGATCTGGGGAGAAACGGGAGCAAACCATGCAACCAGATTTAAGATGCTCTGGTTTTCAGTGGAACGGGCATTGTGATAGAAGTCAGAAGTCTCAGGTCTGGTTCTGGCTCTGTGATTTGGGGAAACACAAGCCACTTGTCTGCGTCTTGTTTTCTCAATTGAAATACAGAGCATTAGGCTAGTACTTTGCTCATATACCTCAGAGGCCTCTTTGGGTAGGAAGATGGAGAGACCAAATGATGGGTTCTAGCCTCATTCCCTCTTGCAGTCCATAGTAAGTAAGTCAATCATGTGTTAAATTTCTTTGGGTAATGCCAAATTATTTCTCTTAGACTTACCGTATGCATTTTTAAGACAGTGAGCATCTACAGACTACTGTGTATGTTCACAACCAAGGGAGAAATTGTGTGTGTGTGTGTGTGTGTGTGTGTGTGTGTGTGTGTATACCCTTGTATAGGAAGGTATTTTTAGAGTTGAGAAAATTGAAACTTAAAGAGTTTAATGTTAACTTGCTCATGCTAAAGAGGCAAATATATGGTGGAGTCACCAGGCAAACTTATGTCTGTTTTATTCCAAAAACGACGCCACCAAAGGACATGGAAAAAAATGTAAACCTACTTACACACAGACACACACAGACACACACACTCTTACATATATGTATTTTAGTATGTCTCATTACCTTCCCCAGGTTTAAATCTCTTGTCCTTCTGCAGACTGTCCTTGCCAGGGTCCACTTCATCTTCTGATCTTTCAACAGAGGACAAAAGACAGACCATGTGGCAGATGAGCAAAACTGCTATCATTGGATTTATGCAACATTTGAAATAGATATCCATCTCCATTTTTCCCAACTTACAAAAGAGTATTATTTTAATAATAAGTAAAGATGCAGATTTTGAGAGATTTATTCTCTTACCCCGTGACTGCCAGGTTTTTTTCAATGGGAAATTGGGCCTTTGAAGCCTCTTTCAGAGGTTCATGTGTTCACGGTTCAGAGAAGAGAGAGGTCAGTGAGGAAGAACACTCACAGATGCTGTGGGACTTCAGCGGGTCTTGCAGGATATGGCTGAGAATTTTCACAACCGTTCTGTATAAAGTTCGGTAAGCCCAGTCTTTGTCCTACTAAAGGAATACCAAATATAACCCCAGAAGTGTAGTGTTCAGAGTGTATTTTCCTGTGGCTTTTAAATGGCTGGACCTCAAATACCTCATTCCGCAAATATTTATACGATAATAACTATGTGCCATGCTAGGTAATAAGTGATGGGGATTAATGATGAAAAATACATTTTGTTAAAAATAGTGGTTATTAAAACACAGTGAGATAATTGGCATATTGTGGACTTAGTATAAAGAACAACACGAGTAGAAAACAAATTCTCCTTTTCTTCTTGGCGTAATAAGGGACATTTTCATTAGGAGGTATGCGTGGAGCTGAGATTTGAAAGGTGAATAAGATTTTACCTGATGGACAGTGAGTCCGTTTAAAGGGCACTGAAGGCAAAGGGAACTACACAGGCAAAGGCACAGAGGTATGAAATGGGACAGGTGATTTAAAGACCAACAAGTAGTTCAAATGTCTATCATATAGGATGCAAATAGGGCAGTGATGGGAGCAAAGCTGGCTTGGTAGATGGCAGTCAGATGCTGATAGATAATCATTGGCAAGTTAAGGAGTTTATATTTCATCCTGTATTTTCCATGATTTTCATCTATTTTGCACATATGCCCATGGATACAACCATGCAGGGTGTCTACATGACATTATGCTAAACACAGCACATCTTCCCAAAGAACCAATTTTACTGGAAATGTTAGAGGAGATTTTTTCTAATTTATTTATTCGTACACTCTGAGATTATTGTGATATATACCATCTTTTCATTAAAGCTAGGAGAGTAAAACACATTTATATGTGGTAGTTAATAAGAAAGTTTCATATTTTTATGTCATGAAGAACTCAGTAGGATTAGTGCTATAGCTGAATCACGGTAATAACCAGGGTAAAAAAATGAAATATATGAATGTCTGTTTGTTTAAGGAGGTGGATTGGGATTTTTTGGTGAACAGTAAAAACTGGCAGAGCTAGTTTTTTCAATTAGGAATTAGAAATTTTTGATGAAAGAAAAAAACAGGGTTTTACAACTCTGTCCAACTTCTCTCTCTGTTTGTCTTTCATCAAATATTTTATCAACAGTTAACTACTCTTAGTCCCATTTGGATGGAAATGACTTTCCCAGTAACTCAGAGGACCCCCAAATTAAGGGAGAGGACACTATAAGCAATATTAATGACATCCTTGATATACATTTGTAAAGTATAATTTTAAATATATTTTTCGCCAGAAAGCATAAGCTTGAATCAAGGAAATATATGAGAGAAATTTGAAAAGCTAAAATCACTGAGAAGTGTGAAAGACTCTTCAAAACTCTGCACAAGGAATTTGACAATGAAGAAGATAATAGCAATCTGAAAAGTATAATATGCACTTATGTGATTCTTTAAAATGATGATGGATTTATTATTGTGAAGATAAAAATTAGCATAAACCTTGGCATTTCTTATGATAGAAAAGTATCAATTACAATATCAGGACAAAATAGCTCTTAAGGAAATCTCAAAAAGAGATACTGTATACTGATAAATGAGCAATAAATCGGGAAGATATATCAACAATGAGTATATTTGTATCTAACAATATAAGTTTTGCATATATAAATGACAATTGAGAGCACCGTAGAAGAACTAGATATTTTTTCTGTGAACTAGCAGATACTCAGTTTATTTCAAGTTGGAATAAGTTAAAGGTAGGCACATAATATTCTCTGTGTTATTTTAAAACAAGACTGTATTAAAACAAAACAAAAAACACATACATTTCTCTCTCTATAGAAGAATCTGATTCATTTTAGACATAGAATTGTTGGACCAGACCTGGGGAGTATTTTACTTGGAAAGGAAATTTGAGGGGGTTCCAAGATGTTGGCATAGGGAGACCCTGAGCTCACCTCCACCACAGAAACACCGAATCTACACCTACATACAGAGCAATCCCTCCTGAAGATCTGAGGGCTGACAAAAGAACTACTGCACATAGAAGGACCATGTAGAAACTTGTAGGAAAGATGGAGACACAGTACCTATGGGAATCCCACCCAAACGCAGTGCCCAGAAGTAGGGAGGGATATTGCTAAGAAGCACAAGTGCAGACTCACCTCCCCTGGGACACAGCAAAAAATCAGCCATTTAAAGGGCACCTAGACTATATGGGAAAGCAATCTGTTTACTAACTCTAGAGCTCCTGCCAAACAGAACTGCTGGGGGCCTCTTCAAGGTTGGAGGTGTCTGTGAGTGCCATTATTTGAGTCCCCCTGGGACTCCTCCTGACCCATGCCCACTCCAGCTCCAGCCATCCCATCAAGGTGGCCTAGGCCCAGGGACTGCCCCCAGCCAGCGTCCACTCCAGCCCCAGGCACCCCACCATGGTGCCTTGGCACAGTACTCCCCAAGGGCTGCATCTGGCCCAGGCCCATTCTAGCCTCAACTGCCCTACAAAGGCAGCCTTGGGTGCAGTACTCCCCAGGGACAGCCCCTGGCTCACACACACCCCAGCTCCAGCCAGCCTGCCAAAGCCACTAGGTGCAAACAGTCTACACAGGGGATGGTCTCACACAAGCCCATTCCTTCAGGACCAGGAGAGATAGCTGTTTCAGCCTGTTCATAGAAACAAAATTTAAGAGTCAAACAAAATGAGACAAAGGAAAATGTTCCAAACAAAGGAATGAAATAAAACCCCAGAAGAAAACCTTAATGAAACGGAGATAAGTAATTTACCTGATAAAAAGTTCAAAGAAACATTCATAAGGGCACTCATAAAACTCAGGAAAAGAATGCAGGGACTCAGTGAGAACTTCAATGAAGACTTAGAAAATATAAGAACCAATCGGGCTTCCCTGGTGGCACAGTGGTGGAGAGTCCACCTGCCGATGCAGGGGACACAGGTTCGTGCCCCGGTCCAGGAAGATCCCACATGCTGCGGAGTGGCGGGGCCCGTGGGCCATGGCTGCTGAGCCTGTGCGTCCGGAGCCTGTGCTCCGCAACGGGAGAGACCACAGCAGTGAGAGGCCCGCGTACTGCAAAAAAAAAAAAAAAAAAAAAGAACCAATCAAAACTTAAGAATACAATAACTGAAATAAAAAATACACAAAAAGGAATCAACAGCAGATTAGATGACACAGAAGAATAGATAAGTGATCTGAAAAATAGAATAGTGAAAATCACTCAAGCAGAACCATAAAAAGAAGAAAGATTTTTAAAAATGAGAGTTTAAGGAACTTCTGAGACAACATCAAGCATACTGACATTTGCATTCTAGGGGTCCCAGAAGAAGGAAAGAGAGAGAGAAAGGGACAGAAAACTTCTTTGAAGAAATAATGGCTGAAAATCTCCCTAACCTGGCAAAGGAAATGGACATTCAGGTACAGGAAGGTGAGAGTCCCAGACAAGATGAGCCCAAAGAGATCCACACTAAGACGTATTATAATTAAAATGGCAAAATTTAAAGATAAAGAGAGACTCTCAAAGGCAGCAAGAGAAAAATAATTGCATGCAAAGCAAATTCCATAAGACGTTCAGCTGTTTTTTCAGCAGAAACATTACAGGCCAGAAGGGAGTGGCAGGATTTATTTAACCTGCTGAAAGGAAAAAACATACAACCTAGAATTCTCTATCTGTTGCAAGGTAATGCTTCAGAATTGAAAGAGAAAGAGTTTCCCAGACAAGCAAAAATTAAAGGAATTCATCACCACTAAACAAGACTTACAAGAAATGTTAAAGGGTCTTCTTTAAGTGGAAGAGAAAAGGCCACAGCTAGAAATAAGAAAGTATATGAAAGGAAAAATCTCACTGATAAAGGCAAATATATAGTAAGGGCAGTGAATCAGCCACTTAAAAAGGTAGTATGAAGTTAAAAGACAAAAGTAGTATAATCATCTGTAACTACAGTAAGTAGTTAAGGAGTACACTAAAGAGGTGTAAAATATGACATTAAAAATATAAAACATTGTGGGGGAGTAAAAATGTAGTGCTTTTAGAATTCTTAAAAATGGACTATCAGCTTAAAATAGATGACTATATATATGGCTCAATATATATGAACCTCATGGAAACGATGAATTAAAAATCTACAGTGGATAGATAAAAAATACAGAGAAGGAATCCAAACAGTACACTAAAGGAATCCATCAAACCACAAGGGAAGAAACTAAGAGAAGAAGACAATAACACGGAAGAACTACAAAAACAAACAGGAAATCAACAAAATGGCAGTAAGTACATATCTACCAATAATTGCTAAATGCTCCAACCAAGGGTAGATGAATGGATAAAACAACAAGATCCTTCTGTAGGCTTCCTACAAAAGACTCACCTCAGATCTAAAGACACACAGAGACAGAAAGTAGAGGGATAGTAAAAGATGTTCCATGCAAATGGAAAATAAAAGAAAGCTGGGGTAACAGTACTCATATCAGGCTATAACTTAAAACAAAGATTTTAACAAATGACAAGGAAGGGCATTACATAATGATAAAGGGCACAATCCAACAAGAGGATATACCATTTGTAAACATTTATGCACGCAACATAGGAGCACCTAAATATATAAAGCAAATATTAACAGAAATAAAAAGAGAGAAGCAAACAGCAATACAGTTATAGTAGGGGAGTTTAACACCCCATTTACATCAATGGATGGATCATCTAGGTGAAAAATCAATAAGGAAACACTGACCTTAAATGACACACTAGACCAGATAACTTAATAGCTGTATATAGAACATTCTATCCAAAAGCAACAGAATACACATTCTTTTCGAGTGCACAAGGAACATTCTCTAGGATAGATCACATGTTAGGCCACAAAAAAAGTCTCAATAAATTTAAGAAGATTGAAATCATATCAATCATCCTTTTCAACCACAATGGTATGAAACTAGAAATCAACTACAGGGAGAAAATGCAAACATGTAGAGACTAAACAACATGCTGCTAAACAACCAATGTGTCAATGAAGAAATAAAATAAGAAATAAAAAAATACCTTGAGACAAATGAAAATGGTAATACAACTGATGCAGCAAAAGCAGTTCTGAGAGGGAAGTGTATAGCAATACAGGCCTACCTCAAGAAAAATGAAATATTTGAAATAAACAATCTAAATGTACATTTAAAAAAACTAGAAATGAAGAACAAGCAAAGCCCAAAGTCAGTAGAAGGAAGGAAATAATAAGGATCAGAGCAGAAATAAATGAAATAGAGACTTTAAAAAATAGAAAGTATCAATGAAACCAAGAGTTGGTTCTGTGAAAAGATAAACAAAATTGACAAATCTTTAGCCAGGCTCTTCAAGGAAAAAACAGAGAGAGCCCAAAAAATAAAATCAGAAGTGAAAGAGGAGAAAATACAACCGACACCAAAGAAATACAGCGGATCATAAGAGAAGACAGTGAACAATTATATGCCAACAAATTAGACAACCTAGAAGAAATGGATAAATTCCTAGAAACAAACAATCTTCCAAGAGTAAATCTTGAAGAAATATGAACAGACTGATTACTAGTAAAGAGACTGAATTAGTAACTCCCAAAAAACAAAAGTCCAGGACCAGACGACTTCCCAGGTGAATTACACCAAACATTTAAAGAAGAGTTAATACCTATCCTTCTCAAATTATTTTGAAACATAGAAGAGGAGGGAACACTTTCAAACTCATTTTACAAGACCTGAGACCAAAACCAGACAAAGACACCACCAAAAAAGAAGATTACAGGCCAATACACCTGGTGAACATAGATGCAGAAATGCTCAACAAAATATTAGCAAACTGAATTCAAAGATACATTAAAAGGATCATACATTATGATCAAGTGGGATTCATTTCAGGGATGTAAGGATGGTTTACCATCCATAAATTAATCAAGGTGATACACCGCATTAACAAAAGGAAGACTAAAAATCACATGATCATCTCAATAGATGCAGAAAAAGCACTTGATAAAATTCATCATCCATTCATGATAAAAAAAAAAAGCTCTCATCAAATTTGGTATAGAGGGAATATATCTCAACATAATAAAGGCCACTTACGCTAAATCCACAAGCTAACATCATACTCAAGGAACAAGACAAGAATGCCCACTCTTGCCACTTCTACTTAACATAGTATTAGAAGTCCTGGCCACAGGAATGAAACAGGAAAAGGAAATAAACAGCATTCAAATTGGAAGGGAAGAAGTAAAACTGTCACTATTTGCAGATGACATGATACTTTATATAGAAAACCTTAAAGTCTCCACCAAAAAAAAAAAAAAGATTAGGACTAATAAATGAATTCAGTAAATTTTAAGAATACAAGATTAATATACAGAAATCTGTTGCTTTTCTATACACTAATAATGAACTATCAGAAAGTGAAAGCAAGAAAACAATCCTGTTTAAAAATCACATCAGAAAGAATAAAATACCTAAAAATAAATAAACTTAACAAGGAGGTGGAAGACCTATACTCTGAAAACTACAAAACATTGATAAAGGAAATTAAAGATGATACAAAGAAATGGAAAGATGCTCCTTGTTCATGGATTGGAACAATTAATATTATTAAAATGTTCATACTAAAAGCAATCTACAGATTTAATGCAATCCCTATCAAAATACTCATGACATTTTTCACAGAACTGGAATAAACAATTCTAAAATTTATATAGAACCAGAAAAGGATCCGAATTGGCAAAGCAATCTTTCTTTTTTTCTTAATTTTTGAATTTTATTTTATTTTTTTATACACCAGGTTCTTATTAGTCATCAATTTTATACACATCAGCGTATATATGACAATTCCAATCGCCCAATTCATCACATAACCATCCTCCCCACCCCTGTGGCTTTCCCCCCTTGGTGTCCATAAGTTTGTTCTCTACATCTGTGTCTCAACTTCTGCCCTGCAAACTGGCTCATCTGTACTATTTTTCTAGGTTCCACATACATGCGTTAATATATGATATTTGATTTTCTCTTTCTGACTTACTTCACTCTGTATGACAGTCTCTAGATCCATCCACGTCTCAACAAATGACCCAATTTCGTTCCTTTTTATGGCTGAGTAATATTCCATTGTATATATGTACCACAACTTCTTTATCCATTCGTCTGTTGATGGGCGTTTAGGTTGCTTCCATGACCTGACTATTGTAAATAGTGCTGCAATGAATATTGGGGTGCATGTGTCTTTTTGAATTATTGTTTTCTCTGGGTATATGCCCAGTAGTGGGATTGCTGGGTCATATGGTAATTCTATCTTTAGTTCTTTAAGGAACCTCCATACTGTTCTCCATAGTGGCTGTATCAATGTACATTCCCACCAACAGTGCAAGAGGGTTCCCTTTTCTCCACACCCTCTCCAGCATTTGTTGTCTGTAGATTTTCTGATGATGCCCCTTCTAACTGGTGTGAGGTGATAGCTCATTGTACTTTTGATTTGCATTTCTCTAATAATTAGTGACGTTGAGCAGCTTTTCATGTGCTTCTTGGCCATCTGTATGTCTTCTTTGGAGACATGTCTATTTACGTCTTCTGCCCATTTTTGGATTGGGTTGTTTGTTTCTTTAATATTGAGTTGCATGAGCTGTTTATATTTTGGAGATTAATCCTTTGTCCGTTGATTCGTTTGCAAATATTTTCTCCCATTCTGAGGGTTGTCTTTTCGTCTTGTTTATGGTTTCCTTTGCTGTGCAAAAGCTTTTAAGTTTCATTAGGTCCCATTTGTTTATTTTTGTTTTTATTTCCATTACTCTAGGAGGTAGATCAAAAAAGATCTTGCTGTGATTTATGTCAAAGAGTGTTCTTCCTATGTTTTCCTCTAAGAGATTTATAGTGTCCGGTCTTCCATTTAGGTCCTTAATCCATTTTGAGTTTATTTTTGTGTATGGTGTTAGGGAGTGTTCTAATTTCATTCTTTTACATGTAGCTGTCCAGTTATCCCAGCACCACTTATTGAAGAGACTGTCTTTTCTCCATTGTATATCCTTGCCTCCTTTGTCATAGATTAGTTGACCATAGGTGCGTGGGTTTACCTCTGGGCTTTCTATGTTGTTCCATTGATCTATGTTTCTGTTTTTGTGCCAGTACCATATTGTCTTGATTACTGTAGCTTTGTAGTATAGTCTGAAGTCAGGGAATCTGATTCCTCCCGCTCCATTTTTTTCCCTCAAGATTGCTTTGGCTATTTGGGGTCTTTTGTGTCTCCATATAAATTTTAAAAATTTTTGGTTTAGTTCCATAAAAAATGCCATTGGTAATTTGATAGGGATTGCGTTGAATCTGTAGATTGCTTTGGGTCATGTAGTCATTTTCACAATATTGATTCTTCCAATCCAAGAACATGGTATATCTCTCCATCTGTTGGTATCCTCTTTATTTTCTTTCATCAGTGCCTATAGTTTTCTGCATACAGGTCTTTCGTCTCCCTAAGTAGGTTTATTCCTAGGTATTTTATTCTTTTTGTTGCAATGGTAAATGGGAGTGTTTCCTTAATTTCTCTTTCAGATTTTTCCTCATTAGTGTATAGGAATGCAAGGTATTTTTTGATTTCCTCTTTGATTTCTTCAGTGATCTCTTGGTTATTTAGTAATGTATTGTTTAGCCTCCACGTGTTTGTGTTTTTTACGTTTTTTTCCCTGTAATTCATTTCTAATCTCATAACGTTGTGGTCAGAAAAGATGCTGGATATGATTTCAATTTTCTTAAATTTACTGAGGCTTGATTTGTGACCCAAGATGCGATCTATCCTGGAGAATGTTCCATGTGCACTTGAGAAGAAAATGTATTCTTTTGTTTTGGGATGGAATGTCCTATAAATATCAATTAAATATATCTGGTCTATTGTGTCATTTAAAGCTTCTGTTTCCTTATTTATTTTCATTTTGGATGATCTGTCCACTGTTTTGGATCTGTCTCCTAAGGCTGGAAAAGAAAAGCTAAAGCAAACAAATGGGACCTAATTAAAAATAAAAGCTTTTGCACAGCAAATGAAACCATCAACAAGATGAAAAGATAATCTACTGAATGGGAGAAAATATTTGCAAATTATGTATCCAATAAGGGATTAATATTCAAAATATATAAACTGCTCATGTAACTCAATATCAACAACAAACAAACAGACAACCTGATTAAAAAATGGGCAAAAGGACTTCCCTGTTGGTGCAATGGTTAAGAATCCACCCACCAATGCAGGGGAGACGGGGTTTGATCCTTGATCTGGGAAGATCCCACATGCTGCAGAACAACTAAGCCGGTGCACCACAACTACTGAGCCTGCACTCTAGAGCCTGCAAGCCACAACAACTGAGCCCGCATGCCACAACTACTGAAGCCCGTGCACCTAGAGCCCATGCTCCACAACAGGAGAAGCCACCACAATGAGAAGCCCACGCACTGCAATGATGAGTAGCCCCTGCTCACTGCAACTAGAGAAAGCCCATGTGCAGCAACAAAGACCCAATGCAGCCAAATATAAATTAATTAATTAAATTTTTAAAAAGGGCAAAAAACCTGAATAGACATTTTTCCAAAGAAGACACAGATGACCAACAAGCACATGTAAAGATGCTTAACATCACTAATCAGGGAAATGCAAATCAAAACAATAATGAGATATCACTTCACACCTGTCAGAATGGCTATCATTAAAAAGACCACAAATAACAAATGTTGACAAGGATGGAGGAAAGGGAACCCTAGTACACTGTTGGTGGAAATGAAGTTTAGTTCAGCCACTGTGGAAAACCGTATGGAGGTTTCTCAAAAAACTGAAAACTGAACTACCATATGATCCAGCAATTCCACTCCTGGGTATATATCTGAAGAAAAGAAAACAAATACACTAATATGAAAAGATACATGCACCACAATGTTCCTAGCAGCATTATTTACAATGGCCAAGATATGGAATCAACCTAAGTGTCCATCTGCAGCTGAATTGATAAAAAAGATGTGATTATATGTATATGGAATATTGCTCAGCCATAAAAAGGAATGATATTTTGCCATTTGCAACAACATGGATAGACCTGAAGGGTATTATGCTTAGTGAAATAAGTCAGAGAAAGACAAATACTTCAGGCTATCACTTGTATGTGAAATCTAATAAATGAAACAAATGAATGAATATAACAAGCAAAACCAGACTTACAGATATAGAGAATAAGCCAGTAGTTACCAGTGGGAAGAGAGAAGGGGGGAGTGGGAAGGGATTAAGTGGTACAAACTACTATGTATAAAATAAATAAGGTACAAGGATATATTGTATAGCATAGGGAATATAGCCAATATTTTATAATAACTTTAAATGGAACATAATCTATAAAAATATTGAATCACCACGTTGTACACCTGAAAGTAATATAATACTGTAAACCAGCTATGCTCCAATCGAAATATATATAATAAATAATTAAACAAACAAAGAAAAAGAATGGCCAAAATCCAGAACATTAATAGCACAATATCCTGGTGAGGATGTTGTGGCCTCTCCCGTTGCGGAACAGAGGCTCCGGATGCGCAGGCTCAGCGGCCATGGCTCATGGGCCCAGCCGCTCCACGGCATGTGGGATCTTCCCAGACCGGGGCACAAACCCGTGTCCCCTGCATCTGCAGGTGGACTCTCAACCACTGTGCCACCAGGGAAGCCTGATGTTAAACATTCTTTTATATGTTCCTTAGCATTTTAGATGTTCTCTCCTACAAGTTGCCTATTTAGGGTTTCTTAGGGACTTACTGTTTATCTTGTCAATTTATATGATCTAATTATACATCATAAAGACTGCTAATGTTCACCAATATCTAGTTCTACTCTTTCCTGGGCATGCAGCTAAGCTGTTTTTCCCAGTTCCTTCCCCATCATCCTTGCGTCTAGGTGAGACCACATACCTGAGTGCTGGTCAAAGGAAATTGAGCAAAAATATGTATGTCATTTGCACACTGATCGCATGCAGTATCTCATGCAAACTTTCATGCAATAACTGTCTGTCTGCCTCTATTTCCTGTTTGGTGTAAGTCAAGGATTCTGAGGATGTAGATAATGACAGATGGAATAGCCTAGATCTCTGAGTTACTGCTTGTAGGAGAGCCATTCAGGATACCTGCCTCATCAGGAACATCCACAATAGACTGTCCAAATGAAAAAGAAACTTTTACATAAATGCATTTAGATTTTGAGATGTCACAGATGTCAACCTTACTTGCAAAAACAGCACTGATTTGTCATAAGTATATTTCTCTCCCAAATATCTAATCTTGTGTAAATAAAAAATATGTAATTGTTTTTTTCCTTCCTTTATTCATTCACTCAACAAACACTTTTTGTTTGTCTTCTATGTTCCAGGCACTATTCCAGGCACTAAGTTTATAGCAGTGAAAGACTGAGACAAAAACCTTTACCTTTATTGTGTTTATACTTTAGGGCAGAGAAACTGACATTACATAATTAAGTAAAGTTATAACTTCATATAGAATAAGTGCCATGGACAAAAATAAAGTAAGGAAATAAATAAGGAATATCAGGATAAGGGTTACAGTTTTAAATAGTGTGGTCTGTGAAGGCCTCACTGAGAAGGACTCATTTAGGCAAAGATTGAGGGAGATGAGAGAACTGTGAAGATATCTGGAGGAAGAATGATCCAGGCCCAAGAAAAAACAAATGTTTAAAAATCCCCAAGGCAGAAGCATGCCTGGTGTGTTCAAAAAACACACTCAAGGAGCCCAATATAGCTTGAACAGAGTGAGTTAAATAGAGGTGATTTCAAGACCGTGTGAAAGAGGTAAGGTGTGGGTGACAGACTAGTAAGGCCTTCTGGCCATTGTGAGGATCTGAGCTTTTCCTCCGAATCAGGGGAAGCCTTTGTTAAAGGTCTGACATGACAGGCTCTGGCTGCTATGATGAGCCTGGGCTGTGGATGTCAAAGGCAAAATAGAGAGGTCAGTTAGAAACCACCGCAATCACTGAGGTAATTCATGATGGGACTTGGACCAGTGGAATTGCCTGCAAGTGGTGAGAAGTGGTCAGATTGTAGATATATTTTGAAGATAATAGTCAACAGAATTTCCTGCTCAGTCAGAGGTGGGGATGAGAAAAATAGAGGACTGAGCATGTGGAAGAATGAAATTATCATTTTCTGCGATGGGGAAGGGGTCCATGCATGAGAAGGTCAGGAGTTCCATTTGGGAGGTGACAATCTATGATGTTTATTAGACTTCCAAGTGGAGATGTCAATTAGTCAGTTGGATATATGAGTCTGGAGTTCAAGGGAGAAGTCTGGGCTGGAGACATACATTTCCAAGTAGTCAACACTATCTGGTATTTAGAGCCATAATTCAGGGTGAGATCACCAAGGGAGTGAGTGGAGATAGAGAAGAAGATGAAGGACTGAGCCTCCCTTGGCTCAGAGCTAAGCAGTCCATATGTTAACTTTGTCCCATATTCTGAGGGCTCCACTATGCTCTTAGTCAGTGGAAGCTGGTATGGTGGAATCTACCATATACTCTGGGAACCATATTGGGAACTCTCTCAGTCAACTCCTGCTCAAGAGTACTCACTAAATCAAGGGTGTTTGCAAAGGTGTGGCTTTATCTGTTGTATCTCTTCTGTGATTTATTGTATTCTACAGACCCTTTGATTTATAATGACTAAAAAAAAAAGGGGATACGAGTATTGGCACTGGGCCTGCAGCAAAGAAACAAAGGCAGAATGTCATTCTGGGTGTTAAATGCAAATTATGAGGTCACTACAAGTGCCTTCACTGAAGTGACTGAGGAAATGAAGATAAAAGTTAGCAGGCAAAAGCTGAAACCCTTTGATCTTATGAAATGTGCTATAAATATCAGTGCAGCCTGTGGGGATCATCTCATAACTGTAGTCAACAGTGGCTCAAAGAAACTGTGAGAGGACACATTTGTGACCTCAGGAGATTTAAAGAGCAAAGAACAGTGATGGCCAAGAACAAATTTCCAAAGGATGATGTGTGGCTGATGCAGCAAGTGCTGCCTATTCTGAAAGCACAGCGTACCTTTCCTCCCACCTCCAACAAGGTGTTAAAACACATGCCTATTATATTGATGCCCAACCGCTTTACCAGCTTACCTTTGACTTTATCACATTTCCTAACATACAAATATTTTACATTTTATGTAATCAAATCCATAGATATTTCTTTTCATTTCTTCCATTGTTCTTATGCTTGAAATATTTCTCAATCCAGTTTACTTCTAGGTTTTTATTTTAAGAATCACCATTATTTCTAGTGAATATTCCATATTCCATCAAATAGTTGCACCAAGAAGCAGAAAGTTAGTTGTGTTGTTGTTTTTACAACACAACTGTTGTTGTCCTTCGGGACAGCCCTTGTGTATGGGAAGGACTGGCTGGAGTCCCCATCCTGAGCTCAGATTCCCCCACGCCATGCGTCTCACCCTCTCCAACTTTATTAACATCCTTCTAGAAACAGAATGACCCCTGATGTGTTGGCTCTGTGGAAGGGGACAAGTTTTCACACCCATGAAAGGACTCTGACTCTAGAACATCCTGACTCACTCGCCTTACACCCAGATTCCTGTTCTCTCCAGGACACTCACAGTTCCCCTGAGGACTTTCTGTGGCTTGCTATTCTCAGTACTGTTCATGTCTCTCTGAATGTCAGGGTCCTGAGTGACCTACTTTTCTGAGGTGATAAACTCACCTGTCTGTGGTTAGGACTCTTGAATGGGGCCTGCCCTCTCCTCTACCGAAGGGCCCCGGGTGATGGCAGAGCACAGGGATGTGGTAGAACAAACTCCAGTCTCTGGTCTGAAGACCTGAACGACAGGCCTATTCCGTCCTGGTTCAGTATGTCACCCAGAGCAACTTGGGCCATCCCTCTGGGCCTTGCTGTCCTCACCTGTAACGCACCGTCTCTAAGGTCCCTCCCAGATTAAAGAGTCCGTCATTCTTTGATTCAATATCATACGGCACTTTACATTCTCTTTCAGGGAGGGTGGAGTAAGAAAAGGTATTGCCAGAAACATATGGATTATCCTAAAAATATTGCTAGGGTGTCATTGTGCTCCGGTTCTAGGAGAGAATTATACCCTAATGCCATAAGGTATTCATTGTGTGTAATGAATTAGCTTCTCTCCTATGCATCTAGAATGGTACTGATTAAATACCAGCCTTGAGAGAATGAGAATATTGTCATTCAGAACGTTTTCCGTGTTCAGTGGCTCACATAAGGAACCTCAGTTGCAAAATTGTGTTAAACTTTGATGGACCTCATGGGGCTGGGGTTGTGTGTGTATGTGTCTGTGTGCCTTTGTGTATATATTGTGCAGGTAAGAGTTGAGATGGGAGGAAATTGCCTTTGAAATAAGCCAAAGAAATCCACGTGGCCAGTGAAGTTGGCCTCTGTGCTCTCTAGCACCATAAACCGTGGCCCTAAAGTCCTGTGTCCTCCTGTCCATAGGCAAAGCCTTCTCTGGCCATTCACTGGGACTGCAGGGGTGTGACCCAAAGTTGTTTTCTTGGATACTGGATGTGAATGAGTGCTCCATTACAAAAGGGTGGGAAGGAGTAATTTACTTATTTCAGATAAATCTGGAAAATGCTGGCTTCAACAAATTTCCTTACTGGAGGACATCTCAGGGCCATAGCATACTATATTCATTTTGTTACTTAGGAAGGGGCTACAGCCACTTTTGTTAAATTGATAGTCTTTGCAGGTCTTTTGTTGAGAGAACCCTCATTAGACTAAAGCTTCTGGGACAAAACGTGGAAACCAGTAAAGTTCCGTGTGAAGTGTCCCTGGATATTCTATATCTTTAGTCAGGATTAGAATCTTGAAGTCAGTCTCAGAGTGCAAGTTTGGAAGAAATCTCTTGGCCAGTAGAGGTTTCCTGGCTGAAAGCCCATCTATATGAGGGGATTGCCTTCTTTATCTGTAGGTAAGATTGGCCCTGCTTTCGTCACTGAAGGTGCACATTGCCTGCCTTTTAAGGCATGCCCCACTCTTACTGCCATCCACCAACCAGAAGCCAGTTTTTAGGTTTGCTTTGGAAGCAAACTCTAGTGGACAATGCTAAGTGCTTGCCTGCTATTTTCCAAAAGAACCCTTGATCCTGTCTTCCCTAAAGGTGCAGGCAGAATACAAACATTCTACCAATATCCCAAGAAGTTGTCCCTACCCAAGGACTGAAACTCTCAAAGGATGCCTCCATTAACCCGGACTTTATTGCATTACTTCCAAATCCAATGAAACAATTGTAAAAACAAAAATGACTAAATAAATAAAGTGGGTGTAAATATATAAGCATTTCTATAAGCAAATCAAAGTAAAACCTTTAAATGATCCCTTATAAACACAAAAGCTGGGTTTTCATGACTGTTATTTCTCTAGACACTTCGATGGTTTTTAAGAAAGGTATACTTCAAGGCCCAAATGAATAGAAAAATTTACCCCACTATCTTAAGAATCCAAAACCTTAATGGTCTTAACATTTTATTCATAAGGAGTTGTTCATAGTTGCTTGATCAGTTGATTCAGGGTCCATATTTGAAATTATTTTATGATAAATTCTCAGATTTGTATAGACTTATAAGAGCTAAGTTTCGAGAAGCAAAGGGTACCAGTAAACAGACGCATTTAAAAAAATCTAACTTCCCTTCCCCTGACCAACCATAACCGAGACATTAAAGGGGCATTTGATGAACAATCGGGGAGCCGACCAAAAGGCCCAATTTCAGTTTCAACAAGTCATCAAATATTATATGAGTCAATTACATAAACACTGGAATTTCCCGACATCTGATTCCAATAGCGGGAGAGCAGCCCAGGTTCACAGTGGAGATTTCTCAATAGGCAATGCCGTTTTCCAGGTAATTAAAACTGTTTGTATAGGAGAGCAGATTTATCTTCTGAAACCATTTTAGCACTAGTGCTCTCCTGAGTGGTATCAGTTGACACACTGCATAATCTAGAACAGACTAATTGCCGCATGATTTCTAATTTTTCTGCAGCCATGTAAATGAGCTGAAGTCTGCACAGGTGGAGCCCATTAGAGTGAATGATTTCCCTCTCATGTTGTTATCTTCATTTGCCGTTGTCTTATCAACTGCAAGTAGGAAATCCGCTGTCATGAAAAGCAGGCGAGGGAACAATGTCTGGCTGAAAAGTCTTGTTTCATTATTTTTCAATGCGTATAGTCCTACCTGCTTAATGTAGCTTTCTGATTAGCATGCTAGGCAGCCAGTAATGCAGTTTTATTTAAATAAGGAGGCAGGGCTTTAATTTAAACTAAGAAATCATCTCCATTTCTTATCAGGGAACAAGGATTCATGATTCAATAATACATGAATTTAATAATGCATAATGGTATACTTCACAGGTACTAAATAGCAATACCGGAGTGGGTTAGTATGCTCCATGGGTCGTCATCTCCAAGTCCCAATCTGGTTTGTCCACACCCCCTCCCTTCATCTCTTCCATTATTTCCCGTCAGCAGAAGAGTTCTATGGCTCGCCATATTCCTCTGACACTGCCAAGAGCCCAACTCAAGGGCTGCATCTTCACTTTATGACCGTGTTTAATAGCTGTTAAACTGCTGGACTTTAGCCTTTGCAAGAATTCCCAAATTGGACCCAAGGGAGATTTGAAAGGATTGGGAGGGAGAGGCTGGGGAAAGAAAAGTAAGGAACTTCATTCCCTACCACTGATTGCTTTTTCCACTGAGGTATCTCTCCATCACTTCATTTTAGTGAGGGGAAACAGTCTATGGTGCATTTGCAATACCCAGGGCCACATAATCTCTTCATAACTCTACTTGTGTCTCACAGCTCACAGACACCTGAGTCTGGCAGGTCAATGACAGTTCAGCTCGGCATTCCTTCCCTTTTAGTTTGTGTGGCTCTCTTTGCTGTGGGCTGCCCAGTGGATGGTGCGCCATTCTACCTGACCTTGAAAGCCAAATGTGCAAGGAATTTCAGCCTGCCCAACTGAATTCCCTGAGTGGCTTGGCCAACAGGAAAGCCAAATGAATCAGACATACATTGCTTTTCGTCATCCATTTATTTGTCCTTCATTTTATTCAGTTTGGAAAATTAGATAAAGCTGGCCCACTCCATGCTTTACTGCTTTTATCTGAATATAATGGGTTAAGCTTTTTTTTTTAAAGGGTTTGGAAAATTTTATTTAGGGGAAAATCAAAATGCACATGTGGAATCTTGTTGGCACAAGGACACGAGCACAAAATGCGCTGTTTGTAAGAATGATTAATTAAGCATTTAGAATTTTTTCATATGCTACAGAATGTTTCTCAATAAGCACAAATGTGTGTTATTGGGAGACCTAAATAAAACTACCTCTCTGGCTTCAGTGAGTTTGTGAAACCATATGTTTAATGTTGTCGGTAATACTATGGATGAATTCCATTCTGCTTGTTTCAGAACAATAAGTACTAAAACCACAAAAATATGATAATCTCTTTGCAATCAGGATGGTATCTAAGACCTTTCTGCATACCTCACAGAATTATTCGTCCACAAAAATCTGTACCTAATTATGTGCCTATTGTATGTCAGTCATTGCTGGAAACTGGGTATTTAAACAGTAAATAAGACACAAGTCTGCCCTCAGGAAGCTCACAGTCAGGACAAATGGGAAGAGAGAAAATACACACAAATCTGTAAAATGATGTAAGGGAGCTGTATGTACAGTGTTGCAAGAGCACAAAGAGGGAATACTCCATGAACTAGGCACTGAGTAATTCCTCAAAAAGGACTTGTGAAATAGTCATTTCAAGGGTCTGGTCCCTCAGGCATGATTGAATTGGTGGTGCTCTGAATCAATAATTTTTACTTTCTAACCAGTTGTGCAGCCAGAAGAGGATCTGGTTTTGACATATTTTATATGGTTCCTTTGGCCAAAATCCCTGAATAAACTGAGCAAAGAAAAACCCAGTAAAAGTAATTCTCAATGTTTTTAAAATCCAGTTCACTCTTCCTTAGAGTTTATGGGTTTGTAAATATATGCATGAAAGGAAATTATTCTGTGTTTACTTTTATGTCTTTATAATTTATATTCCTGAAGAAGCCTTTAAGGTGAATTATAATAAACACACGTACATAAGCACACAAGTGCTAGGGTAGTTAAAATAGAAATAAAAAAAAAGAAAATAGAACCGATAGAGAGAAGGGACGATTGTACCAGGATCAACGCATGAGGTAATTATGATAACTAAGCTTGAAGCTTCCTGGAAGTTAAATACATTTCTATGTAAATACTTGAGGAAATATAGTTCGAACTATAGTTTTTTTCACTGGTCTTTTGCCCATTTCTCCTGCCCGGGTGAGATGGGGGAGGGGCGATAATAGCACAGACCACCCATAAATCAACTCTAATCTCTAATGGTATTTTCCATGCACAGTATTATAGAAGGTCATAGAATGAATTTTTCACCCTCAACAGAATTTTGCTTTCTATAATACCCCCACTTAAGAAGATTGTATCCTGGGAATTTTTCCCAGGGAGTCAAAATGGGGTGTCAAATTCATTATCCTGCACCCTGCTTGGAGCACTAATCCAGACTCCTTAGCTACAGAAACTTGCTTCACAGGTGCTTGCTGAAGTTACAGTATTTTTCTTTATATTTAAGATTAATCCAGTTCAGTATCAATAGCAAATCCTCTTAAAACATGTACATAGGAGGCCAAGCCAGTATTTTGACATTCCTGGCTGGGAACGATGCCATTAACACCTTCAATTAATCTCCATGCAAGGTCATTAGGCGGCCCAGATTCAAGACCATATGTTAAGATGTTATTAGTTTCCCTGCAACAGGAGTGTTTGGTCAGTTACAACTAGAAACAGATGCCCACCAATAGGATCAGAAGGGAAGAGTTGCCTTATTTAAGACACCTCACATCTCACCTGTCACCAGGATGGGGCAGAGAGCTCCCTAACTAATTACTGAAGTAGGGATTCAACAATTTCAGGCCCTTTATGAAGTTTATTACTATCCATTATAAACAACAGAAGAGAGAAAAGGGTGAAACCCCATAGAGAAAACTTATCTGGTTGAAAATTCACATCTTAGGAAATTATCTAATATATTTCCTGGAACATCAGAAAAAATAACGGACTAGGTATCAGGAGAACACAGTTTGAATATTTATTGTACCACTGTGGAGGCATGTGGCCTAGGAAAGCTTATCTAACCTCTCTGATCTTCGTTTTTTCACCCCTAACTTGTAGGATGCCAGGAGAGGGCATTATTAAACAAGATAGTACATGGGAAACATGTCTTGAAAATTAAAATCAGTCTTTAAATTCAAGGTGTGCTCAGTTTTTATAACTGACAAATTATAATTTCTGTGGAATAGCATATATTTGTGTATAATCCCCTTGCAACAGTTTGGGCTGCTGGTCAAATCCATTTAAATTAATCTCCTATGAGAATCAACATCTCTTGATTGTAAGCCATTTGTTTAAAAGAACCACCTTTGAGTTGTTTCCAAAGTGCAATAGACTTACAGTTCTCTGCGATGCTACTAAAGTGCATGGAATGGAAGAGAACCATTCCCAGGATAGCATGCATACCCCAGAATCTCAATGAGATTTGTAGAGAGCTAGCCTTGCCATCTGCCAAAACTGAATCTTATTAGATGAGCCTACAGTATTCACTGAAAGGCTCTTAGAGGACCAGTTCTCAAACTTGAGTGAATGTGCATGAGAGTCATCTCAAAAGATTGTAAAAGCACAAATGCCTGGACTCCACCACCAGTAGGTCTGGGATGGACCTGAGAATCTGAATTACTAACAGGTTCCCAGGTGAGGCTGATGCTGTGCTCAGGAGACCATGCTTGCAGATAGCACTGTCTCATAGTCCTCTTCTACTGGGTGAAAATTAAATTAAACAGATGTGGTTTTCAAAGGTGTTTCCAATCCCAGAGTTGTCCAGAGGGGAATTCTCTTCTCCTCCTCCAGTGCACTTTTATCAATTGCATTTATCGGTATCCTGCACAGGACTTCATTTGATAGAACCTGCTCTGCACCCATGCCCAAGATGTTTGAAAGCCAAAGGGCTAAGAGGATTTCTAGGATCCCTTCAGACTCCAACCTTCTACAAATACCTGTGACTTGGTGGTCCAGAAGAACCTTGAACATCCTTTCATCTTGATATCCTGGTATTGTGCAAACCCAATAGAGTGTCACAAATAATCCCCAAATTACCAGCTTTCCTCAAGTTTAAGAGCGGCTCAGAAGTAAAGGAGGTTTCATAAGCCTTAAAGCACCCAAACTCAGCATCATGTGTCATTTCAATAACTTGAACATGAACACTGCTCTCTGGACAGAAAGGACTCACTTCCAGGAGGGGAGCTAATGTTTTTCGAAATTTAAGTAGCCAGTCAGCCTTTCCCTGGTACTTTGAAGTTAATGAAACATTTGCTGCTTCAGGGTCTCCATTTATTTCCTCCTTATACTTCTCGGATCTAGGTGTTGGACCTGCATTTAATAGACACCATCAAACCACCCCTTTGGGGTTGTCAATATCAGTAGCTCACGGGAGACATAAGAGAGTTTAAGGCTAGTGAGCCTAAAGACCATGGTGGTAGATGGTGAGCAGGTGGTGACCTGGTAGAGTTCAGATGTCCTCAAGAGCATTGTTGAGGTTTCTGAAATCCTCATAGCCTTTCACTGAGAAAACTGCTAGTGTCCTGAATGTTGGGACCTTGTTGAATGGTAATAACTATTACTGTTATCAGTGTTATTGTCCATCAGGTGTTGGTTGCAAGCACTCTGCTAGCATCACATGTCATTTTCCCAATATACATTTCCTCATACCCATTTTCCTAGTTTGCTCCATAACACCCGAGGTAGACGTTTTTCCTCCAGAAGAAACTGAGGTCCAGAGAGGTTCGGTATCGTTTCTGAGGCCTCTTAGCTAGAAGAAGCATATGTAGTTGGTATTTGCACCCAAGTGAGCCTTGCTGAAGACTCAGCTCACCATAATGGTTATCAGCTTTCAAACTGCCCACGCATCCCTCCCCTCCCATTGCTGTACCAGCCATGGTCCCCTTATCTCCTGAGAATCTGAAGACTTACACTCTGAAGAGTGGCAGCCATACTTCACATTTGGAAGTCACTCCCTCAGGCTTCTCTTAACCCCGTGCTGATTTCTCTCAGACTTCAGGCCTTGAGTCCTCAGGCTGGGCTGAGCTGTGGCAGCGACAGCCTTTGGAAGTGAGTCCAGCTGGACCTCGTCTGGTCGACTGCTGCCCGGCAAAGACATAGCTCTTCATCATCCACGGCGTTCAGAGGCAGGAATCGATTACCTTTGGGGACAGGAAAAATAGATCACTTGAATTGCTGAAGCAGGAATAGCTTCTGTAGCAGTTAAGAGAAACGGGTCCAGAGAGGGGACCACTGTGTCCAGGCTCAGGAGCCAGGTAGGCTTGCTGAGCAGAGGGTGTGCTTGGCGACCAAGTCCTGGAAAGTGCGTTGGTGGGCCTAGCCCACGCAGAACACCGTTCACAACTCGGGGCATTGTTCACAACGATTGAAAAAGATGAGCTAAGAAAACATCAAAAGATACCCATTTGATTCTCAGGGCAATTCCCTAATGGCGTTAAAAATGCCAAAGAATGCCCCTTGTGAGCTGTCCCTGTATATTCTTACCATACCTCTAATACTGCTTAGGGAGCAAAAGAGAAACTGATACACAACGATTAATGCTTTTCCATGAAGGAACCAACAATAAGCCTCCTGGGACTGCTTCATTTTAAATTAGCTGTGAATGACGTTAGATCCATGAGGTAGATGGTGTAAGCGGTGTTTACCAACGTGTTACTGAATACACTAAAATCCTATCTAAACCTGGCATTAGGTGCAGGAGTCAGAGATGCCCTTGCCCATCAAGGTGCCAGGCTGATGTACTGATCCGTTCCACCAGATGCCCTGAAGACAGATGGCACATTCCAGGCAACAGAGAAATCAAGGACTATTTACAAGTTTTGCTGTAAAATGCGGGATGCAGTGTGTTGCCCTCTTGCTGTAAATCCTCACGAGATGCTACCTTGTTCTGAATTGTAGCCACAATTCCCAAGCTGGAATATTTAAATGATTTCCAAATAGCAGTCTTACTGTACAGCACTGCCAGGCCAGGCAGTACTTTAAACAATTAAAAATGATCATAGATACCCATGGAAGACGATCAGATAGCTCTCCTCTCAGGTGCAAACCAGAAAACATCTCTGAGATACACTATTAAATGAAAAGCACATGGTGCATATATATGTAGGTATACTAGGTTTACATTTTCTAGAAGGCTACTCTAGAAGGTATGACAGTGACTACCAGTGGGGAGAAGGACTGGAGGTAGAGGATACAACAGAGAAAGGAAATTTCTATTTTTCATTTCACGCATTTTCATAGACTTTGAATATTTTGCCACATGTGTATATTATTTTTGCTTGTGAATTTTTAAAATCTTTTTAAATTTTTAAAATCTAAACTGCTCTCATCTACTATCATCAACAATTCATAATAGAAAAAATATTTTAAAACCAAAAAGTGGGAAGGGCATAGTCTTATAATAAAGGGTTGTCCATCCAATTAAGTTTTAATTAGCTGAAACAAAACAGAAAACAAACATAAATGAGTAGGCATTTCCCCCCAAAAAAAGTTATCTCAGTGATTGTTTGCATAGTTCCAAATGTCCACTCCAAGATAGCAATGGTTTTGCAGCCTGTCTGGGTATCGGTAAAAGTGACAGATGTGGATAAGGAGCGATGTCGGGATATGATTCCCATTTGCTGGCTTTCCCCTGAGAGAGGGAGGTGGTCCCTCATCCCCACCGGAAGCAGTGCCCCACCAGGGGGCCTCCTGAGAAGGGCAGTTACTCTCCTGTCTGTTTTAGCAAGATTCTGCGCCTGCCTTCACACATAATTGCTGGGGTGGGATGTCGTGCGTGCGTGTGTGTGTGTGTGTGTGTGTGTGTGTGTGTGTGTGTGCGTGCGCGCGCGCGCGCCTGCTCATTTCAGGCAAATCCTGCCTGGCAAAGGAGCATCAAAGGATGACAAGGGATATAGAGATGCAGAATCAGAGATAAAAGGGACCAAATTTTACTAGCAATCACGGCAAATATCTCACTTGCGTAAGTGAAGCCAATTACTGTATTATTGCCTCTTTTTGCACTGTGCACAGTAGGGATGTCACTGGGTAATGGTTTGCATGTAGAGTTAATCACTTTGATGCATTTCTGACTGATCCCAGCAAATTATGTTTTGGTTCCACTATATTAAACACAAGAGCTGGGGATTATCATTAATAAATCTAAGGCACAGCATGCATAAATCTTGAATAAATCAAATATCAATTACATAGGCAGTATCTGCTGACATCCGCTTTCATCAGATAATATATTTGAGGTAGGTGTTATTCCAATTTGTGGAAGTCAAAGGGATCTTCGCTCAGGGAACACAGACCCTGGACCCCAAAGAGGAAAGCAACTGAGCGTTGCTGGGAGGGCTCCTCGGTGGAGCTCAATTTCAATCTGTGAAGACTGTTTAGATGGCTTCACAGAGACCCAGAGGGAAAGCTGTCTTGCTGAGGAAAGCGCTTCCAGCTACGTGCCATTTTCATCTAAGTATCTTTTAAGTGACGGAGGGGAGAAGGGAGGAAAAATTCCCAAGTATCTGGCTCTCAGGTATAGAAACAGGCATTTGAGGGGGTGCAGGGTGACTGTTATGGTCCCAGAAGGCAAAATCCCTTCCGACATGAAGAAAGAAGGATGTTTTATGAATGTGAAGACCTCTGAAAATGAGAGGTTATGAGGACAGCGTCCGGGGCTCACTCAAGCAGAAACGAGGGTAGAGAGCCGGGGAGGAGGACTGGTATTTACCTTTATAGACTTGCAGGCACTGGGCAAGATTCCCGGTGAGCAATGCCATCTTTCCCAATCCCAGCAACTTCCCAGACAAGGGAGCTGTCAGTATTTCTTCTTATCATCTGAGGAAACTGAGGCATGTGAGGTCAAATAACCTGTCTAGGGCCACCAACTCTCACAAGGCGCAGCAGGATTCCAGTTTGGAGCTGTCTCATCATGCTACACGTGATTATGGGGTGGTCATGGTAGTGGGGGTGGGTGTGTGTGTGTGTATAAAACAGGAAAAAAAAATGTGTATGCACCTGGGACGGGGGTAGGAAAGGAGGCACTGAGTATGTATATTTATTTTAAAAAGGCATCTGTGTGTTTAAGTCATCCATCAAGATAAAGGAGTGTCTCTACCCCATCCCGTCCTTTCCCTGTGGCCTTCCATCAGCAGGTTGGAATCCCTTCCCTCTGAGTGGTTTTTCAGGACTCCTTTGGCGCCCCTTCACAGAACTTTTTAGGTTAAACTCATCCTCAGGGAGGGTGGAGCTTGGATTAGGAAATGTTCTCTAGGGCACTGGCTCATCATGACAGGGAGCAACGATTGCCTCATCTATCCTCTCCGGGCGAAGGAGTGAGACCAGCAAGGAAATTAGCTAAAGTCGTGCACCTGAAGCTGTCCTGCGGCCTCTGCTAAGGGCGGAGTTGGTGCTTCAGAGGGGCGGGCGGAGTATTTCACAAACTGCTTGTCCCAACCTGAATGTGCCAGCCTATCAACAACCCAGAGTCCTTTTACCATTTCTTTTATCGTGCTTGGCCTCAAAAGAAAGTACGAAAACCCAGAAGCAAGCTCCCAAAGCTGGGCCATCTGGGACCCCTTAGGTTTACATTTTCAAAGCAGTGGTAGGTGGGAGTCAAGGCCATCTCTTTTTGGTCCAAGGACCCCATGAGATGATTCAGAGGAAGCACTTCAAGGAAACTGAGTAGAAACAGCTCTCAGATTTCATTAGGCCTCAGCTCCCCTGCATACCGAGCTGCACCACATCAGACCTGCAGGGCCCCTGACCACATATTTCTCCCTTTCTGCACTCTGCTTTCTGTATCAGAACCTGCACTGGGATATTGAGAACACTCGGTTGTCGACAGATAAGTAAAAACTGATGTGCTATCACCACTGAGATAAGCATATATTTTCAGAGTTGCCGACACACTTGTAATCATACAGTATATTACATATAGTTACAGAGACTGAGTTGTTTAACTTAAAATATTTTTAGCATTTCAAATCTAACTCTGGGGTTACTTTTCTTGGTATCCATAGGGATTGTGGGTTTTGTTTTGTTTTTCTGTTGGATTTTCTAATTAGCATCGTGGAGGATTTACAAGGGCATCTTCAGATAGTGCACCTGACTCAGATTAGATAAAAGGCATCATCTTGGTAAAGGGGGCTTTCAGGCTACAAAATTACTTTCCAACAATCATGCAGTTCTGGCCAAAGCAATATTAACAAATACCGACGAATAAAGAATAAGCTCAAGTGTACCTCCCTTTTGCTTCAACGCCCTCTCTCTCTCTCTCTCTCTCTCTCTCTCTCTCACACACACACACACACACTCACACACACACACAACCAATACAGGGTAGCACATGGGCTGATGGGAGGAGGGGGAACCGGAAATCTTCCTCTCCAGGGGCCCACTCTCTATACAGTTTTCTCCACAGTGTTATTTCGCTGGGTTGGGAGCAGCACATCCCATGCCCTGGGCCAATAGGTAATCAAAAGAGAGTTACTGGGGCAGCTAAAGACTTTCCAGTTCAATTCAGAACCGGCTTCTCTGAGCTCAAAGGAAGAAAAACTGCATGCATTAGCTTTCCATCTTAAAACCGTGCCTTTGCACGCCCATCCACTAGTGAGGAAAATAAGGCAGGCCCTGGATGATGGCGTAGCCTGCACTGGCACGTAGCAGTCAGGGGCACCAGACAGGCAGCTGAAAAAGCAGCAGGAAATAATCATGTATTGTTCAAATAATGCATCAGTTTTAAAACTGAAAACAGAAGGGTTAGAAAACACAGGCATGTTTTGTGCTGTGTGTGCACGTATGTGTGTGTGTGTGTGTCTAGCATGAGAAAGGTAGAAGGTTTCACATCATTTGTGGTGGTTGATTTTAGCTACAGCCACGAGTAATAATCCAATCAGAAAGACTACCTTTGGAGAAAATGGATTCTAAGGTCTCTGTGTAAGTGTTTATCTTTATTTGCCATTTGTAATTGGTCCTCCTGAGAAGCTGACCCTTGGAATGGAAAATTGGAGGTGAATGGCTGTGAATGTAGACTCTGCTGGCATTAATGATGAGTTGCCATGATGGCGCCATGGGTGATGCTGTTGTTGATTGCAGTGTGTGTAAAAAACAGAAATGTAAATGACAGTTTATATATATATATATATATGTGTGTGTTTTTTTTGTTTTTTTTTTTTTTTGCGGTACGCGGGCCTCTCACTGTTGTGGCCTCTCCCGTTGTGGAGCACAGGCTCCGGATGTGCAAGGCTCAGCGGCCATGGCTCACAGGCCCAGCCGCTCCGCGGCATGTGGGATCTTCCCAGACCGGGGCACGAACCCGTGTCCCCTGCATCAGCAGGCGGACTCTCAACCACTGCGCCACCAGGGAAGCCCAACGGTTTATATTTTTTAAAAATCACAGTTTAGATTAAAAAAGAATACACTGATGTAAAAATACACTGAAAATCTAAAAAGATCATTGATATATGACTCATTCGTTCATTTGTTGCTTTCAGCAAATATTATAAGAAATGTTTTCTGTTTACTTTTTTCCAGGCCAGAGGATGTAGGTGATACAAGTTAGAAATATCATCATCCAAATAAATGTGTCACAGTTAAATAACCAGGAGGACACAAATCCTGCATCTTTCTGTGATTAGATGATGGACAGGGCAAGAGCCAGTTGTGTTTAGAAGGTACAGTCTAGAGCCTTATGCTCAGCTTTCTGGTTCTGCAACCAACTGAACGTGCTTTTTGAATAGGCCACGTAACCTCAGCTTTTAGCTATCTTAACTGTGAGGCTTGGACTATATGGTCCCAAAATGTCAATGATATGGAAGTGGTTTTTTATTTATTTATTTATTTAATTTATTTATTTTTTGGCTGTGTTGGGTCTTCATTGCTGCACGCAGGCTTTCTCTAATTGCGGCCGGGGGGGCCTACTCTTCATTGCGGTGTGCGGGCTTCTCATGGTGGCGGCTTCTCTTGTTGCAGAACATCGGCTCTAGGGCGTGTGGGCTTCAGTAGTTGTGGTACATGGGCTCAGTAGTTGTGGCACGTGGGCTCAGTAGCTGTGGTGCACGGGCTTCATGGCTCCGCAGCATGTGGGATCTTCCTGGACCAGGGCTGGAACCCGTGTCCCCTGCATTGGCAGACGGATTTGTAACCACTGCGCCACCAGGGAAGTCCCTGGAAGTTCTTTCTTAAGAAGCCTACTGATTCTCATAATACCCAGGAATATCAATTAGTTTGGGGAAAAAAAAAGGATGAAGCCACCCCTAATCAAGGGGGCAAAGTTGGGCACAATTTTGGTTGTTTATGTCTGTGTCTGGTTACAAAAATCTCCATGTCACCGTATATTGTTATGTCTCCGTGCAACCCTGAGTGTTTGTCTGCTTTGGAAAGGTCAGAGGATGGCCACCCTGAAAATTCCTTTGATCCTCTATCACCATATCCAATCAGCCTGCCTCGTCGCTGAGGAGTTGGGAGTGAAAAGAGTACAAACTCTGCTGATGTGTGGATGTGCATATCATTTATCAAAGATTCCCGCATGCACATTTTGCAATAATCCCCCTAGCGATTTTATATCTCAGATATTACTGGCGCATCGCCAGTTATCCAGATAGCAAAAGTCACATTGTTCCAACACATAGTCATCACAAAACTGTACACACACACCATCCACATTTAAAATTTGTGTTTCCTTAGTGTTTTCCCCCTAGGCAGCACAGATTTCATTTCATCATCTTACCAGAACTTTAGCAAGCTTTCAACACAGCGGGGTCATTTAGGAATAATTATATGAGCATGTGTGATGGGCCAAGAGCACTGGTGATACACACATGGTGTAAGAATAAGAAAGGTCACATTCTACTCGTTTGCTTTCCCTAGTACATGCTGGAGCTCAGTGGCCTTTTGCCTGTTTGAGCTGGAAGCAGACTGGATTCTTGGTTTTCTAAGAAATATTTATGCTACCCACATTCCAGCATCTCAAGAAATCAACCTGCAAGCTTCCTTGGTCTCAGCTTCCTTATGCAGAGATCACATGTCTCACCAATCCTCCTTTCCCAGTTCTCCCTGCTCTTTACTGGTAACCCCTGGATGGTTTAGAGGAGAACACTGACCTCTCTGACGTGCTCCCTGCACATCCTCTGGGAAGAAAACAGATTAGAAAAACAGAGCTGTGACTCTGGGGTCTTGGGTATTCTCAAATGTAGCTACTTTTCTTCCGGACCCTAAGGGAGCTGGATGCTTTTCTAACCATCCAGATTAATACAGGGGTGCTACTAATTTGGCAGCAGCCTCGGAGCACCATTTCATTTTATGAAGATGCCATTTGTGAGGAGGCAGAACCTAGATCAATGGCACCTTGGCCTAGCTAATTCAATGATAAGTGCTACTCATATGTCCACTACATCGTTTGTTCTCCGAATATTTTTATTTGTTGAAGTTTTCCTGTAACAGAAGCATATGGACTGGATTCTCCAGTCCGGTAGGCTTTCTTGGGGCATGTCCTTGTGGCTGTGACAGAGTAGTTTGACCAACCAGTGTGACTCTGGGCCTTCATTACAAAAAAATGGTCACCATTTAGTTGACATCTTTCACTCTGATGATCAAGAATGGTGAGCTATGTACAAAAACAGTGTTTCCACCTACCTTATTTATCCCAGGCAGTGTTTCCTGAAGCCCAAGCCAAAGGCCCTCTGCATCAAAATCAGATGTGGGGATACATGTTAAAAAATTCAAGAAACTCATTATTCAAGAAATCAAATTTTTGTTAGACTAAGATTTGAGAACAAGATATGGTCTTTATGTATTTCATGGACTAAAAGAAATTCATCTAAACCATTCATAGGTGGCATTTGTTTCAGGTTCCTTCCCCAGTCTGTTTATTCATTCATGAAAAGATTGTCAACTCCCTACCATTTGCTCGGGCAGTAGAGAAAGGACAGAGTCAAAATGTTGAGTTTATAGCTGATTCACTATGTTATAAAGCGGAAACTAACACACCATTGTAAAGCAATTATACTCCAATAAAGAAAAAAAAAATTTTTTTAAAAAAGAAAAAATGTTGAGTTCGTGTCCAGTAGTCCCAACACTCAGAGGCTGCGTGTCCCTCTTACGTAATCTTTAGAGTGCTATTTAACCATTCTAGGTCTTGGTTCTGTTGTTTGTAAAATGAGTGGGCTAATAGAAGTTGCCTCATAGGATTGTTATAAAGGTTAATAAGTGAAAGTACGTGAAGAGCTTAGAACAATGGCTGGCACGTAGTTAGTGCTGTATGAGTGTTAGCTTCCATCATCAACCTCCGTACTATTGTGATTCCAGGTTTGGGGAACATACAAATAAATAGGCCAGGACCTCTTTCCTCCAAAAGTGCACAGTCTGGGTAGAGAAAGCATGCGGGTAAACAACGCAAGGGGAAGAGAGAGTGGCTGTAATGGGAAAGGGTGCCATCACCTCTGACTGGGCGAGTCTGGAGAGGGGAGGAGGGAAGTAGGATTTTGAGCCGGGTTTGGGCAACTCAGGGAGCATCTTCCAGGTAGAGAACGGATCAAGTGGTTCCAGGCTGCAGGACGCGCCCTCTCTGGTTTGCAGTCCTGACGCTGTCTTCCTAACGCTGGCCTCACTCCCTTCTGTTCAGCTGAAGCCTGCTCTTATCGCTGTGCCCTGGCCCTTGGCTGCATGCTGTGGACTCTTCTAGTCAACCTGACAGTCCTAGAGAGCTCTCCTGGGGGCATCCTGGGGCACTGCAGAGCTTAGAGAGCAGAGCCACATTCCCAGCAAGGGAGATTTGGCCAAGAGAGCAGGAGAGGCAGCAGTGTTTTTCCAAGAAAGTGGTGAAACTGATTGCATTAGAGGGCGGGTAAGCTTCCTCCATGAAAGCGAATGGGAAAAAGAAAACAAAACATTGTTTTTCTCTTATGTCTACACACCCAATCTGCCACCCCTGAGCAAAGTGACATATCCTGGTCCTGCTGCCGGTCCTCCTAACAAATATTCAGATCTCTTTGAAAATAATACCAAACGGTAAGTTTTCCTTGTCACCTGTGGTTCATACCATTTTAGCATGGTGTGTTGCCTATTCATAACATCTCTGTGTCTATTACCCTTTTTATCATGTGCTCCTTTGGAAAGCAAAAGCCAAGACTTGTCACTGCTTTTACTTACTTGAAGAGGCTGTTTGGAAATTGCTGGGTTTTGGGGGGTTTTGGGGGTTTTTTTTGTTTTTTGCGGTACGCGGGCCTCTCACTGTTGTGGCCTCTCCCGTTGCGGAGCACAGGCTCCGGACGCGCAGGCTAAGCGGCCATGGCTCACGGGCCCAGCCGCTCCGCGGCATGTGGTATCTTCCCGGACCGGGGCACGAATCCGTGTCCCCTGCATCGGCAGGCGGACTCTCAACAACTGCGCCACCAGGGAAGCCCTTGAATCACTTTTGAGAATAGATTCAAATTCAGTCTCATCAGCCCGGAGCTGATTCCTTCTGGCACGTTCTCCTGGCAAAACTGTTGAGTTTTGTTGAAGATCTTTAAAAATCTAGAGGTTAAAAAAAAAAAATCACTGGAGTCACTTTTACAGCAAACCTTCTACTTCCTATCATTTACAATAATGGTCTCAAAATATTATTGTTTGTTAAATATTTGTTGGATTCACTTCTCACTTCTCCCCTAAGGGTTGGTTTGGGGTTTGGTGGATATTCTCCACTCTCTCTTTGTCATCCAAGATGTTATATAGATGAGAGACTCACCATTAACGTTGCTCTCAAGCAAGTTCCAAACTAAAACATTAAAAATATGATGAGTTTGGGCAAAAAGCCCGTCTCCACCTATCTGAATACCGTATCTGGGCATATGAGACACCTGATTTTCAGCCCAAGGAAACACCATCTGAGAAACATACAGTATCACAATCTGGCTATATTTTATGCTCCCTTTCCATCAGTCTGGGATAAATTGTGTGTGTCAAGTTTGGCAAGCATGGGTGAGCTAAATGGAGCTGTTAGCTGTGTTTTCAACATATTTATCTGTTTCATTGCCTGCTCTAGGATGTCTTTGTGATCATTATATAGGGATCACAGATAACAGACCATTTGAAATCTTACTTCAATTAAAACTTAATCCTCAGATGTCAATAATAGTGTTTTATGTAGAAGGTTACAATGAAAGTAGTGTCTTTTGTGCATAACATTAAGAAGACAGCAACAAAAAAGCAAGAATAAGAAATGGCCTGAACATTTCCAAAACAAGATATTTGACACTGTGCCATGAACCTTTGTCACCATGATAAAATGAGGATTATACTTCAATATCCTCTGCAAATCGACACGTTAAGAGTTATAAGAAAAAAATCACATAAAATTTATCATCTTCCCACTTTAAATTCACTATTATTTTTTTTGTTTTGCATGAGAGGATTGACCACAAAAGATGCTTTTATTTTATACAATTAAGAATACAATCCAATATCATAAGGGATTAAGGCTTCTCATTCATATTGTGTGCAAAGACATCCAAAAGATTCCAGAAAATAAATAATAACAGAATGTATTTTTTGGTGGAGGGACTGTTGAATAGGGAGAGAATGGAGTGAAAAAATATTTTTAGCAGACAGAGGAACACTGTCCATCACAGTGTATCAGGTAAACCATTTCTCCAAAATAAATGTTTTGTGAAGGTGATGGTGATGTTGATGAAACTTCTTCTCCTTCTGCCTGTTTTATAGCATCAATCGGATTGAAGAAGTTCTCTATAGATGATTCATCAATATAATATGTTGGCTATTTTTGGCATCCATTTTCCCTTTTTTTAATTAATAGTGCTCCAGTTTTGGTCTGGGTTTCTATTCCTTCTATAGAAGCTGACCCCCATCTCCAGTCCAAGAAGTTACACATGATTAGCTTCTGTCAGTCAATATATCCAATCCCAGAGGTCCCAGCAACTGGGTCAAGATGGGCATGTGATGCAGTTTTCCCAGAGAGATGTCAGTTATTGCTGTAGGCAAGAACTTCCCCAGCCTTCCATCGACACTATCTAAAGAGAATCTCTCTTCCTTTCAGTAGTGCACTATGTTTTTGTAAAGTCAAAAATTATTGCAACACCTTCCAGTCATGAAGAATGAAATCTCCAAAGGGAGAAAGGTAGAAGGAGTGAATTGTAGAAAACTGTGAGTAGAGTCATTATCTTGAATCACATTTTGCCTTTGAAGCAATTATGAACCAGTTACATGAACCTTTAAGTCAACTAAGTCAACATGAGCTGTCTTCTGTTATTTGTAACCACATTCTAACTTGTAATACATAGCACTTATTGTGTGCTTACTATGAGGAAATCACTATATCCAGAGCTTCAGATATATTATTTCATCTTCACAACAATCCTTTGAGTGCCCTTAAAGGGCACTGTTATCACCTCCCCCCCATTCTAAGGAGGCAAAATTGAGTCCAAATTAAGTACCTTGCAAGAAATTTTGAACAGATGGTAAGAGTTGAAACCAGATTCAAGCCTCAACAGTCTGAATCCAGAATCTGTGCCCTTAACCAGTATGACACAATATCTCATCCACCTCCTAATATCAGGCAAGACAATAGCAAAACCTCCTAGACATACTAGTCCTAAAGGTTCCTGTAGAGGGCATATTATATTGATAATCAGCAATATCGTCTCCTTGGTATTGCAAACCCTCCTTGTATATGACTAAGTTATCCACTCAACATTTATTGAACAAACATATGTATTGCCTGCCACCTGTGTGCCAGGCACTGTTCTGAGCACCCAAGGTATAATCCCTACTCTCGTGGCACTTACATCCAATAGTAGGAACAGATAATAAACAAATATAAAATTTAGTGTCAGGTAGTTGTAAATGTTATCAAGAAAATTAAAGCAGGGTAAAGAAACTTCCCAAAGAAGGCTGTAACAATGATGATTACTACAGGAACATGTAACGTACATTCATCAGTATAATTAAGTTAAATTTTCCAAGGACAAAGATGAGAGGTGGGCAGGTGGAGAATCAGTAACATCGCATCACTTGTTATATTTTTCTATCTCTGTCACACCCAGTGTGGATATATCAGGAAAACTGGAATTTCTAGAACGACCTAAGGGAAATTGTAAAAGAGTACAGTTCATCAAGGAGGTAAGAAGCATCCAGATGGTCATGGCAAGAGTCCCTCAAATGATCAGTTACCTTCTCTGCAGGATGGGTTAGGGGTCCAGACACCAGATCCGTAACCTGAGCCAAAGGTCAGCAGACGACCCTTGTCAGGAGCCGTCACACAAACAGGAGATACCTGGGGACAGGAATGGGGGGTGTGTAGCCAAGTATGGATTGTTCAGGGAAAGTCCTAGAAGCAAGGCAGCAGCCAGCACTGAATGCAGTATGATTCTGAGCAAGACAGTACATGGACTTCGGATTCTTTTTATCCTACCAGGATCAGGAACTAGTGTCTGAACTTACAGGAAGCTATTGCCATCAATTGGAGTTTAAGAGAAATACCTCTGGAAAAGGTTTTGATTTTGTTTAGATAAGAATGATGGGTTGAAAGACATGCTCTATGCTGGTTTATATAAAACAACAATATTATCGAACAACAATTAATAAGAGCCAATGAATAAACAGTTAGCAAATAGCTTACCGATCAGTAGAACTTACTATATCTTTGAATCGTGTTCTAATTGAATACACTTTAAAAGAGATTAATAATTGCAGTTGCTAATAGGTTAGTAAGACTATTAAAAATGAAGCATCATCAGTTCTATTCCAGTGAAACATATATTCTATATACTTGACAGTTCAGACCACAAAGCCATAATTAAGGCAGCAAAGCAGCTTCTCCCAGTTGTAAAGTGCCCAAAGGGACATTGAAATTCTGTCAAGATCGGCAAAATTGGCACTCCTAGGAAGTCTGAGTGATCCCGAGGATTTCTTTTACACCAAGGAGGAATGAGGTTCCGTTGCTACCCCAATCTTTGTGTCTCTTTCTTAATCAAAAATTGGCTTGAACTGCAATAAACATGTTGAACCATCCACTTAAATTGGTTGCCTCACCCATCATAAAAGTTAACCATTTTATGCCCGAGGTTACTGACACTGACCTACATAAGTCACGTACTTGAATAATAGGTTTCAGGGCACTTGCAACCCAGCTGTAATCTGCCACTGTGTATTCAGAATGGCCTTGCTTACCAAGTCAGTTTGTGGTTTCCTTTCTTTATTTCTTTTCATTCCCCGGGGTAACCTGAGAGCTGACCTCTGGGTCAGCAATAGGCCCCCAGCTTTGACGCAACCAGACCAAAATGCAGAGAGAAGG
Organism: Lagenorhynchus albirostris; assembly: GCF_949774975.1. Classification (NCBI taxonomy): domain Eukaryota; kingdom Metazoa; phylum Chordata; class Mammalia; order Artiodactyla; family Delphinidae; genus Lagenorhynchus; species Lagenorhynchus albirostris. Next base: position 33,442,564 of record NC_083107.1, on the reverse strand, counting down.
AGGCAGAGATCTCTGGGTATGTGGAGTGGAATCGTGGTGAGTCAGGGAACGGTGCTCCGAGCAGGCGGAGTTGAGGACCACAGACCTCCGGGCTCTCCCAGCCCAGTGGGGAGTGGGGAGGGGAGTGTAGCCAGCAGCAGAGTTGGCTCTGAGAGCAAGTCACACACACACACACACGCACACGTGCGCGCGCGCGCGAGCGCGGCAGGGGAGGGGGCTGGAGAGTAGAATTTTGGTCCATACAAATCGGGTCACCCGGGGTCACTTCTTCCCTTCAAAGGAGGCTGCCGCAGCAGCCACAGGCTCAGGAACCTCCCTCCGCTGACCAGCCGGTGCGCATGAGCCGCTGTTTCCTTCCTCATCCCTGAGCCATTAAGTCAGATGCTATTTCATGACTTCGGGGAATAGCTGCAAAGCCATCAGGGATATGGGCTTAGGATCACATGGGACTAGAGAAAAGGGGCTCTTGGGTTCTGATGTCTGATTGCCCATGTTCAAATCCCAGCACCATCACTTCCAGCTGTAAGACATCTGCAGACCTCACTAGGCCTTTCCTAAAATGGGTGTAATCATTGTGCTACCTTTAATTTGGATTGTAGGGACTAAATGGGATAATAAATTTAAAGTGCTAGGCCAGTAACAACTCAATTCATCTTAACTCTTGTCATTATTATGAAGAAAAAGTGCAGGGCTCTCTGCTGAGAGCACAGCAGTGGTCCCACCTGTGTCTGCCTGCCCTGTACACTCCCCGGCATGGCCCTACTCGTCTCACTGCCTGGACCATGACAATTCCAGCTTCACTTTATTAGTGCAGGATGTACTTATCTAATGCTGCTTGCTCATCGCTTAACTAGGTCCTTCTCCCAATAGAACTGTGAGGTCTTCCTAGACAAAGGTCATGAGTCTTGCCTCTGCCGGACCACGCTCTCCTGGTCCAGCTCCACCCCTGCTCCCATAGCCCTTCCTTCCCTGCCCTGCACAGAACTAGACATGTAACATTTTCCATGCTATGCTGTCCTGGTCTGTTTTCACATCTGAATTTTTTCCCCACTGAATTGCCATCTCTTTGAGAGTAAAGACTTTTATGGACCAGTTGTATCTCCAATGCCTAGCATGACGCCAATAGTATGGTAGATGGTAAATAAATGTTTATTGAGTGAAATGCAAATAAATAAAAATTAAGTGCTATTATTGCATAAGATGTATTTCTTAGAATATTCTTACAGGTGACTTATATGCATCCTGCTGCCTTGATCAGAGGTAGTCTGAAAATCCACAGGAAAGTCAGCTAGAAAATACTATAATTGTAGCCGGTATCTCTCTCTCTCTCTCTCTCTCTCTCTCTCTCTCTCTCTCTCTCTCTCTCTCTCTCTCTCTCTCTCTCTCTCTCTCTCTCTCTCTCTCTCTCACTCACACACACACACACACACACACACACACCTTTCTTTCTTTTGTGTGTGTGTGTGTGTGTTGTCACTTTTCCAGAGACTGGAGAGGTTTTTGTAGAAGGTACAGATGCCTTGGCAGAAGGTACACGTAGCTGGCTTTGGCTTGGAACTCCACACCTGTCTCACCTTAACTATCACGAATGCCTAAGGGCTCTGTTGTATGTACTGACTGTCCAACTGCAGGGAGGTCACCAGCCCTGCAACTTGGCTAGGCTGGGGAATAAGGAGTGTCACTGTCCAAGGCCATTTTCATACCAAAAGGTACATTCTAGGCCAGGCAAGGTGGGAGAGCCCCCAGATCCTCAGGGATAGGGTAACTTTTTTTTGAGTAATTACTGTGTAAAAGGGCTTCGTCCCCTTGTGGCCAACCACATAACCTGACATGCAGTGGTTTTCTTCCCAAAGCAAATGAAACAGCTTCAGTCATTTCTTCCTACTATATAAAAAATGTGCCCAGTCCCACATTTTGAATTGGAATCAGGTCTTCCTGCAAAAAGACGCCAATGTTCTTTCCTCCGGCGTTATCATGAGTTTTCATAAGAATGGTCAAAGGAGATGTTACAAATGAAGGCATTATCCAAGCTACAGTTACTTTTCCCCACTGTCAAAGACACTGGCGTAGTAACACATAAATCAGAATAAGCAAATAGAGCCGTGTCTTCTCCACGCTTGCCATTGACTAGCAGGACTCAAGCTATGCCCGGAATGTTTCTAATAGGTCGCCCCCGGCTTGTATATGCCTGGAGCATCTTTGCTCACTTAGCCCTCTGCTCCCTTTCCCCAGCGCCCATAGAGCCTCCTCTTGACCTGGTGACATTTCTGAGTCTTCTTTGCTTGCTACAGCCGCATCTTTTGAGCCAAATCCTGAGGCGCGCATCTCTCTCTCCCCTGACCTTACCAGCCATGAGTACGTTTTAAAGTGCATGTACCTGACACATATTTACAAATCTATCCAGCAGGGAGACCAAAGGGCCATCTGATCCAGACCTCACATTCACTTGGGACATCAAATCTTTACTTTTGACATTATCTTCAAATGACTCTCTACTGTCGTTTGTCCATATAGTGTCACCGAGATACATAGACAGGATTGAAAAACGTTATACAAACTGAAACCAGATTCCTGTTACTGGGCCACACTGCCTTTAGGGTACCACATATTAATACATATCTTGTTAATAAATCTATAATTATCTTCTGAATTATATTACATTTTTGGTAAAAGTGTTAATTTGTTAAATGTAAACATGTAAAAACTTGCTACAGTTCTTTGTAACCCTGTTTTGACACATCTTCATTACCTATGAAACCTCAGTGAAATAAGAGAAAGAAAGGGAAAGAAATGGCCCCATCTTCTCTGACACTGAAAGGTAGCCGCCTTGTGGTTAAGGCTCCAGGCCCCTCAGGCTGTGACTAGGACTTTTGAGGAGTCCTGTGCTTTGTTTGTGAAGGAGACAGCCTGCCTGCCAACATGGCCACAGATTCTCCTGAGTAAGAGGCATGAGATCTGGTTCTGTTTTTCCTTTCTATTTTGCTCCATTCCTGGGCCTCCATTCAGAACTCACGGAAAGCAGACAGCTAAACATTTTAACTAAGTAACTTGAAGAATTATGTGATGTTGAGCCATTCTACTTTAAAAAAATATATATATATATCTATATATCTATATATATATATATATATAGTTCTGTGGATTCTAAAAGCAAGCAGTGGACTATAATATAGGGAGTTAGGCACTAAATTTCTATTAATTCATAAAAACTAAAAGAGAATCCATTAAGAGTAGTGGGGTGTTGGTGCAAAAGGAGATGTAAATTATCCATGATCATGCTTGAAATGCAAAGCCTGATCGTGCTTGGCATCGGGCCAGCTACCATTAAAGTGATTATTTTTAATCATCAGCACTTGGTGGCATGAATACTCATATTTGTTGATCTACTGAGAAAAGCACTTTATATTGTAAATAAAAAGGATGGAAAATATACATTTGGATTTTAGAACAAATAATAATGATTATTCTTGCTTTTTGAGGGTCTTCCCTTTTACAAAGCCATTTTTTAAAAATGCCTGTTGCCACGTGGCTCAGCCATGGGCCTGGTATAAGTGTCAGTTGGGACAGGTGTGGGCTTATTTTTATGTCCTATTTTCCAATGAGATGGTTGGTTCTATTCTGACATGAGGATTGGGGGAAGAGAGGATTTCTGTTGATACCTTTAATGGTAACCAAAGGGTGTAGAAAATGGCTATTAAAATGTACCCTAAGAATTGCCATAAGTGCCCTCAGAAACCTTGGGACAAATTATTACTTTTCTTCTACATCAGTTTGCCAGCTTTTGCTGGGATTTGAAAGGTGAATCATGCTCACCAGGGGAATGGGGGCCAGAGGGGGCATTCCAGGCAGGGCAGAGACGCTTGCAAAGGAGTCTGGGAGATGGCACTGTGTGGAGAAGAGAGGGGAGTGTCGGAGGGGAAGAGATGAGGCTTCAAAGGGGGCAGGCTGAAGAGCACAGCTGCCCTTTCGCCCTGTTCCAGGGAGTGGATGTCTTCTCCTAAATCCATGGTTTTCATACATAATTGTATTTGAAAAATCATCTCGGCTTGGTTAAAATGCAAATTTCTAGGTCTTACCAGCTCTCTGTCCTCCAAAGACTCAAGATTCTCTGGTCCCAGGGCAGGGCCCAGGAACCTGCATTTACCCAGCACTGTCTTGCACCACCTCCCACCACCCTGCACTGATTTTGAGGCAGGCGGTCTCCCTTTGAACAGCCTTGAAGGATTTTGAACAGGGCAATGATCACTTCGTTGGCAGTCTGGAAAATGGACTGCCAGGGGAAGACCACAGACAGTGAGAGCAGTTATTGTAATAACTGCATTCTTGCCGTGGTGCTGGGGGTGGGACTGAGGGAGCAAAGCTGAGAGACACTGGGTAGGGACACTTGAGAGGATGTGAGAGCTGATCACTTACGGGGTCTGCGGAGAAGCGCCCCTAGTACTTCTGGCCCAGGTGACTGGGGAGGTGATGGGAGGGGTGCTATCATTAAGAGGAGGGCTCTTTTTTTCTTTTGTTTTCTGCGGGTGAGTGGGATTGGGAAGGAAATCTTAGGGGAGTGAGTGTACTTGTTGGACAAATATCACTTATTTAATCTGTGGGACAACTTGATGGGAGGCATGGGGTAGGTCTGAAGGTCTCTCCAAGGGTGAGAAAGAGGCCACCTGGGGGAAATGTGTACAGAGGATGGGGAGGGACATTGTTTCTCATACAGTGAGAGGAGACTGAAAAAAACCCACTATCTCTTCTTGCCTCAGGAAAACCACTGCCCCTCAGTATTTTTGTATCAACTTCACATTTGTGAGCCCCCAAATGAAGCCTAATATTAGCGATTTGCAGCACCAAGGAAAAGAAAATCTGTTCCTTTTGATAGGAATGTAATCGAATAAAGAATCATGCCGGGGCTTCCCTGGTGGTGCAGTGGTTGAGAGTCCGCCTGCCGATGCAGGGGACGTGGGTTCATGCCCCGGTCCGGGAAGATCCCACATGCCGCGGAGCGGCTGGGCCCGTGAGCCATGGCCGCTGAGCCTGCGCGTCCGGAGCCTGTGCTCCGCAATGGGAGAGGCCGCAACGGTGAGAGGCCCACGTACCGCAAAAAAAAAAAAAAAAAAAAAAAAATCATGCCATTAATTTCTTAACCCCTAAAAGTGCCTGGAAATCCCCCTCAAAATCTCCCTATAACTCGACACAAAAACGTTTTCTCCAATTTATTCACTTTTTCGTAACTACCCATATTTAAGATAAATGACTCGGAATTTTTGTTTTTGTTTTGTTTTAATAGAGGTATAATTGACATTCAATACTATTTTTAGTTTCCGGTGTATAACATAGTGATTCAACGTGGGTACACATTGTGAAGTTGTCACTACAATAAGCTTAGTTACCATGTGTCACATTACAAAGGTAATACAATGTTATTGACTATATTCCCCATGCTGTACGTCGTATCCCTGTGACTTACTTATAACTGGAAGTTTGTACTTCTTAATCCCCTTCACCCATTTTGCCTTAACCCCACCTTCCCTCTGGTAAACACCAATCTGTTCTCTGTATCTATGATTTTAGTTTGTTTTAATGTGTTTAATTACTGGGGTTTTTTTCTGTAATCTTTTTGGGCTTTGTTTCTTCTTTTGTGTTGTCATTTTATCTTAAGAATTTCTAGAGCTTTCAGTTGTATTTTTCTTTGACCATTACAACAGTATTATTACAAACTTTTTTTTTCATTTAATTAGGTACAATTGTAGGGTGTAGCCTGGAAACATATCACATGTAGTAAATTCTATGGGGAAACATGTTCCAAAAATATGTTTGGGGAACACAAATACATTGTACTTGGTATCTGCCGGTATTTGGGAGTATCATCACAGACTAATTTTTAAAATAACGTAACGCTATTGTCCACACACTAATAGGGTTTGTGGGGGGTTTTAAAAACAAAATATTCTTTTTGAGGGAAAACAGCTTGATTTCATAGGAATATAATGCCTCATTAGGAAAACATATTTGGACAGAAGTGGCTGAGAAATGCAAGCATATGGTTTAACCAGAGGATGTTAAGATTGGAAAGCAAACTCTACCTGCTTTTCCCATATGTGAAAACAGCATGGCCAAAGTCTGGGAAACAGACCCCAAGGACCAAAGGGGGCCCGTATTCTTATGGCTCCCACTAAATCCTTATGATGCTGCACTCAAATCATTCTATTAAAACTACTGGATTCTTACTCTTTAATCCCCGGCAGAGATCCTGGGCCTGTGTTGAAGAAGAAAGGAGACTTACTTATGCCTAGGAGAGAACATCAAGCTCACTTTTTATCCTTTCATTTTCAAGTTCTCGGGCAAGAAACTAGAACACTAATGTGAGTGTTCAGAAGTGAGGCTTGGGGTTGGGGGTGGGAGATGGGATTGAGCCGGGATGGATTTTACGCAGTAAGACTTGGACTTCCAGAAATCACTTTTCCCAGAATTTAGCCAGCCTCCTTCTGTGAGCTACATTACCCTTATTTGCCTCAAAACCAAGATTTTCCGTGCTGTCTTTGGACTCACACACACTATCTGGCCCAACTATTTTTGCCAGTGGGGCTCCCCATTCTGATTGGAAAATAAATCTAATGCCAAATGAGGATTTCAAATGTAATCCTGTATATTAATTTTACTCACACTGTCTAGATGGCAGAAACCCAAGTCACTCCTTCTGTTTCACTGACCATGACCTGAACTGGGTAATGGCTGTGTCTCTGAAGAGGATGGCGCTGGAAACAGTTAGCCACTGCTGACTCCTTGCCTTTCAGGTTATGGGGGCAGGGAACGGCCTGAATATACCTGTTTGATTCTAAGACAGCTACAGAGATAAACACAAGCCTTCTGGCCTGGAGGCTGTTCAGAATAGGGCTGTCCTAAGTGGAGAGAGGCATCAATGTTTTGTTTTATTCTAAAGTGATATAACTTTTATTTGAAATATATTTACTTATTTTGGGGACGCTCTCAAATTTTATGAGAGATCTTTTCTTCCTCTAATATGTTCTTGACACGTTGCTGGCAACTTTAGGCAGTTAAGCACCATACTTCCCTTATGGTCAACTAGGAATTACATTGCTTTACCAAAGAATCTGAACAAAAAAATCTCCCTTCCTTTTCCATCTTATTCGTTTCTTTTCTTCTCCCCTTCTCTTCCCTTGTGTCTTCTCTTGCTTTCTGTGAGTGTGTGTATGTGTGTGTATTGTGGGGGGTGTGTGTGTGTGTAGAAAAACAAAAACCAATCTGCCAGAAGTTTTCAGCTTATTGAGGTTAACTTGTATGCAGTAAAATGCATTCTTTCTTGATATACAGGTTATTGCATTTTGAGAAGCATATACAGTCCTGTGACAATGGAGATACAGAGTATTTAAATCGCCCCCAAATTTTCCTCACGCTCCTTTGTAGTCAATCCCCTCTCCCCAGCCCCAGCCCCAACTGATCCGTTTTGCAGTTCCATAGTTTTGCCTTTTTGCAACATCGTATAGGCAGAATCATATACTATCCAACCCTTCGAATCTGACTTCTTTCACTCAGCATAATGCTTTCAAGATTCATCCATGTTGCTTCACATACTAATTCCTTTAAATCCATGCCTACAATTCTGTCGTATGGATATACATACACTGATGTATTTGTATCACTCACTTATCCATTTGTGAACACGTGGTTTGCTTCCAGTTTGGGGAATTTATGAATAAAGCTTCTATAAACATTTACGTTCAAATATTGGTGTGCATCTCTTTTTTGAAAAACATTTGATGTATTAGTCTATGAGGGTGTAGGAAAGCAAAGGACTATTAAAAGAGAAAAATCTAATGTGTGCTTAGACACATTAGATTAGCCTGTGTTGGAGACAGGCTGAGACTGGAGGGGGGAAGAAAGAGAGAGAATTTGTGCATGACTGTGGGAAAGTGTGTCTATTTTTACAGCCGTTATTGCATTGTATCCACATCTCCCCACACTGTGAGCATAAATGAAAAGTTATAAATGACTTATTCATGAAGGCTTTGGGTAAAGTTGTTTTTATTTTTTTTTCTTCCAGTTTTATTGAGATATAATTGTCATACAGCAACATCTAAGTTTAAGGTGTACAGCATAATGAAATGATTATCACAGTAAATTTAGTGAACATCCGTCATCTCATATAGATACAGAATTAAAGAATAGAAAAAAAATTTTTCCTTGTGATGGGAACTCTTAGGTTTTACTCTCTTAACAGTTTTCATATACAACATACAACAGGGTTAATTATATTTATCATGTTGTACATTACATCCATAGTTCTTACTTATGACTGGAAGTTTGTACCTTTTGACTGCCTTCATCCAATTCCCCCTTCCCCGACCCTTCGCCCCTGGTAACCACAAATCTGATCGCTTTTTCTGAGCGTAGTTTTAATTTGGGGAGAAAAGTTTTCTCAAAATGGGATTTATGATTCAAGAAGCTTATACTTTTTATATATTTTTTTAAGTCTTTTAACATGTACTAAGGAAGTTTTGGCAATTTATATCACCCCCAGTAGTATGGATATTAATGGATGTTAATTTATCGTTCACTGTTAATTTTGTCAGGTAGGTGGGTGAAAATTGCATCTTGCTATTGTTATCATTTGTGTTTCTTTAATGACTAGGGAAATTAAACTTTTTCTTACGCTGTGAGGAATCTGTATTTCTTTTCTTGTATATTTGTATGTGTATATATATTAATTGCCTGTTCCTATTATCCATTTTTGAGAAACGTAGCCATTTAAAGATGTTAACCTTAATATTATTTTCTAACAAAGAAATTTTAAATGTTTATATAGTTAAACATATTAGTCTTTTCCTGTGCAATTTCTATCTGTGATGTCATTATGGAAGGTACTTTCCCCCCCAAAGCTTATATGGATATTTTCTCATAATATCTTAATGGCATCATATATATATATAATATATAGCATATGTGATATAATATATTGGGTTAGTCAAAAAGTTCATTTGGGTTTTTCCATAACATCTTAAATACTTTTAAAAAATGATTTTTGGTGTAGGTAGAAAGTTCATTTCAATTTTCCCACTGCTTTTACAGTGTATCAGAATTGTTTATTGAATAATTAATCCTTGTCTTAGTGATTTGGAATATCTTGGTTCTCACATTAAAAGCTTTTATAAGTACTTAGATCCATTTCTGGATTTTCCATTTGGTTCAATAGTTTCTTTGGCTATTCTTGCATTACCATACTGTTTTAATTATTATAGCTTTAAATTGTTGTTAATAGTGTTTCCACTATTCTCATTTATTCATTCAGGTGAACTTTAAAATCACCTTTCTCAAATTTTGTAGAACTCCCCTGAGTACTTTGAAAAGAATTGCCTTACATTTATAATTATAGGTATAATTCACTTTTAATAAGGTTGAGGTTTCTCATTAAAGAATTTGGTAATTTGAAGATTTATTGGAGTTTTCTTTATAAAGCAAATGTTTTTATATATAAAGTTTTCTTTATAATTTCACTATGATTTTTAAGGTTGTTCATATATTTCTTATTTAGTTTATTCATAATTTTAAAAATTTTGTTTGCTATTTTGTTTGCTATTTTCCATTATATCTTTTAAAACTAGTTGTTATTGGTGTGTAAGAAAGCTATGATTTTAGTATACATATTTTTGAAGATGGCCAACCTATGTAACTTTTTTACTCATCTTTAGAGGTTTGTCTCCTGAGTTTTCCTGGTAGAATAGAATCTGAAAAGAGTGATAATTTTACTTCTTCCTTTCCATCCCTACGTCATCACAGTTGTTCTGAAATACGTTTGCCTCACATAGACGCAGGGCTTCCTAATCCTTCTCCCCACTCCTGTTACTCCTCACTCCAATCTATCCTACATACTGCTGATGGATCTAATCACCTCTCTATTCAAAAATATCCAGAATGTTCCCTTTTTCATTTACTAGTTTATTTGGAAAATCCTTATGCAACACCCAGCTTGTGCCAGGCAATACCAGTAGTGAATAAACCCGATATGACCTCTGCTCTATGAGCTTTCCATCTACATGGAAGAGTGACAAATGTTAAACACACCATCCAACAAACAAACACACTACTATAAATAGTAGTGCTTTAATGGAAAAGAGCAAGCATTATGAACAGAAAACTCTAGATCAGAGAAGCTCCTCAGAGGATGTGACTTTAGGACTGTGACAGGCAGGATGAATAGGACTTGGTCAGAGGAAGAGTAGGGGAGTCTTCTTGGAAGATGGAAAGCAGGTGCAAAGACCCCAAGGCAGAAAAGAGTGGTGCTTTTGAGGAACTGGAGAAAGGTCAGTGTTCTCACTCAGAGTGTAGTGAATCGAGAGGGAGGTGGTAAGAGGCTGGACTGCTGAATCAAAGATTTTGAGCTTTAGGGACTTTCCTGGTGGCACAGTGGTTAAGAATCCGCCTGCCAATGCAGGGGACATGAATTGGAGCCCTGGTCTGGGAAGATCCCACATGCCGCGGAGCAACTAAGCCCGTGTGCCACAACTACTGAAGCCCGCGCACCTAGAGCCTGTGTTCCACAGCAAGAGAAGCCACCACAGTGAGAAGCATAGCCCTCGCTCTCCGCAACTAGAGAAAGCCTGCCTGCAGCAGTGAAGATACAATGCAGCCAAAAATTAATTAATTAATTAATTTAAAAAGATTTTGTGCTTTATTGTAAGTGCAGTGGGAAGCCATGGAATGTTTTAAGGGTGGAAACAACATGGTGTGATTTGCATTTCAGAAGAGTCTCCCTGCTCCTGAGTTAACGCATCATTTAATCCATTTAATCAGTCATAGACCTGTATTTACAACTTATGCCCAAGTTTAGTGGTCCTCCAGCAAATGTTCTGTGTATCAACAAGGGATTAGTCCTTGTTTATTAAAGACTTAGTGACTTGTAATAAGCTTCAGGAATTCACTGAACATTCATTGAGCACCTAAGCTTTGTCAAGCATTATGATCGCTACTAGGGATATAAATATATAAGATAGGATCCCTCAGGGAGTTCGCACCTCAAGTAGAGAGAAAGAGAGAACTATATATAATTAGAAATAAATGTAATTTGAGATGTACTCTAACAAGTTATACAGAATACACTACAGAATCAGAAGAAGGGACCCTAACTCTGGTGGGCCGGGCTGCAGGGCAGAGGAGAGATCAGGGGTGGAACAGTGCTACAAAGGAAATGATGCTGAAGTTGAATTTTGGCAGTTAAGTTTCTTATATATAAAACCAAGAGATAAAAGGAGAACGGTATGTACATCTCTCAGAGGCATGAAAGAGAGGATAGTTCATTCAAAGCAATGATAAATACATTAGCAAGACAGGCTTAAGAGAGCAAGTGAGAGAATGGAAGAGATGATGCTAAACATGTAGGAAGGGATATAAATGAGAAAGGGGATTGTATCATTGCCTCACTGGGAAGAAGTGTTTCATCCAGGAGGAAATGGGCATCACTGGAGGATTCTAGATAGCGAAGTGACATGATCAGATTTATTTTTATAAAAATGTAATCTGATGTTCATGTAGAGATGCAAGATCTAAGATGGGTGAGAATAGGGACGGCTGGGTTAGGGCTGTGGTGGGAGAAATGTAGAGGGCGTAGAGGTATGAGCAATGTCAGGTCTCGGGACATCTACAATGAGGGAGGTGAGGTAGAGGAAGGAACCAGAGGGGCTCCAGAGTAAATGGTGGGTTTGGGGGAGAAAAGGATGAGTTCATTTGGGAACATGTTGGTTTAAGGCAGGGTTTGGCAAACTTTTTCTAAAAAGGGTCGGATAGTAAGTATTTTAGGATTTGCTGGCCGTGTGCTGTCTGTCATTGCTGTTCAACTCTGCCTCTGTAGGGTCAAGGCAGCCCTAGACAATACGTAAAGGAGCATGGCTGTGTTCCAGTGGAACGGGGTAGGAGTATGGGTTGGGTTTGGCCCACAGGAGTCAACCCCTGGTTTAACATATTCCATGCATGGGGCCTTCCATGCAGGGGACTATTAATACCCAGAACAATCAAACTGAAACTCAGGAGAAGAGCTCAGGTTTAGCAAAGTTTAGGAGAAGTCAGTAGATGGATCATAGCCCACCTACTGGCAAACCAGAATCCAGCTAGTAGAGGTAATTGATTGAGCAAAAACAGTATGGAGATATATATATATTTTTTTAACTTAAATTTGAATGCCTTTAGGCAGGCAAAAACTCTTCATTTACCACAAGCTCTATAACTCCTTATTGTATGCTACCTACCAGACTCATATTCTGTGTTACCTTTTAATTTCCTGTTCTCATTTGAGTTTTCAACCCATCATATTGATAGTGTTTGGTTTTTTGAATAGAAAAGGAGCTCTGACCAAGTACAAAACTTGAAAGACACCAACATTTAAGGGGGAAGAAGTAGAAGAATCTGCAAAGAAAGAGTGAGAAATAGCAATCTTAATCTGAAACGGAAATGGCTTGAAGTGGAAGAATTTTCCATCTAAAATTGGTGAGCAATAAAACCCTTCAAGACCTAGGTCAAACACTACCTCCCTGCAAAGCCTTTGGCAATTACCCCAAGTTTCCATTAATAAGAGCCCTGGCCTTCTCTGATGGACCTTTCCCACAAAACTTAGCATTTGCCCTTGATTACACTGCTTGATTGTATTTCCTTCTTAGAGTCTCCTACTTTATCTAACCCTTGGCTCCTCTAATGAGTTATAAATTCCTTGAGGCCTGGGACTCCTGATTTCTTACCCTTTAGTTTTTCTCACAAATCCTAACATAGTAATAAATGGGTAGCAGACACGCAACAAATAATTGTTGATTGAATACGACTTGCTTCCAAGACAGAAAAAGCTGATGCCTTAAGGAAATATCATGTTTGGTATTATATTTAAGTTCCTGGAGCTTCAATTATTTAGCCAGCTTCTCCTCAACAGCCCGCCCATTCTCCCCCCTCCTACAGCCCTCCCCACAAATCTCTTTTCCTTTGGCAATCCCAGGTAACCCTAGAACCAATCCATCCTACCACACGTGGAGTTCCTGTCAAGAGTTCCACTTTCTTTTCGATGGCTTCTCTTATTTCCTACTTATTTATCCTAATGCATTGTCCTTTTGACCGAAAGAATTATCTAATGGTTTTTACAGACGGTGTGCATAAAAGTAGCCTTCCTCAGGTTAACCATAATAGTACCTAGTATATCTTCAATCCGATTTTCAAGCAATAACTAATTCACTGCTTTTTAAAGAACCCCTGCTAAATAGTTAAGCAACTGAATCTCCACCAGGAAGTTGGAGGCTGAATCCACGGGTTAAGGGTTGACCAACATCCCTGAGGAAGTCACTGCCTCAGACTCTGTGAAGGTTCCAAAGGCCAAGCTCCTCCTGTCAGGCTTACATCACCCCTCAACACCTGCAGTCATTTTGACGAGTCCACATTCAGTACAAGACACAATGCAAGAGGAGTTGGTGCCAAGAGGCTTCTATTAGGAAACTTTCAATGGAGTAATCATTCTTTCCACTTTCAGTGACGAATTTATCCTTTCCAGAGTATAAAGGTGGCCCCTGCCTAATAAGCTCTCTCAGAAGTAGAATTTCACGTCTCACGACGTGAAAATTAATGCACATGTCAAGGAGTTGACTCCCCTTCCTATAATTGTTTAATGATCTTCAGACATCCAGATTTGAGAATAGAAGGCAAAGACTGCTACTTCATAAAGTTAACATGCTAACAAATTACTACTCCAAATTCTCCACCATTCAAGAGCAGAAACTTCCTGCATGATAAGGTACAGCTCACATGAAACACAAAGATACCTTTTTGGAACACAGCGATCCCCTCAAGATTTAGCCAAAATGACGCCTCTCCCTCTGATTAATTTGTAAATCTAAAATATAATAGAAAGAGAGACGTATTAATAAACATAAGACTGACCTTTCAAATAAATTCCATTTTACTATATACCCACAGCAGCTGGTAACCTTCTGACATTCTTATCTCCTAAACTTTTTGTTTTCTATCCATCTGTTAAGTATTAAACGATGTCAGTTCTTCCCTCCCCACTCTAGATCTACCCCCATCAAACTAGACTAAATAGAACTAAATTCAATTACTACATTAAGATATATTCCGCCTTACTGAAAAACAAAATATCTCCTTTTTACCTTAAATCAAAAGGCATGCTTGAGCTATGTTCCTCCTGATAACTGCGGCTTTTGAGATGGAGGAGGGAAGGCAGGAGCTATATGCATTTCTTCTTATGTGCTTCCTGTGAAATTTGCTGTTACACCCCTCCATCTCAGGGGTCATCAGAGTTAACTTAAGAATGCTCCGATTTTGGCCACATTTGTACCACGTGAAATCTAAGGCAGCAAATTTGAGATGTGCTGGGACACAGTTTGCAGGTCCTCAAGTGGATACCTTGGGAGTAAAAGCTTTGTTACAGAAGAATGCTACCCTTCTGGACAATAAAAGTATGAGAGCTGATGCATGTCCCAGGAGAGAAGGGGCGGAGTCCGTAGAGAGCGGATGAGCAGGATGGACATCAGCTCCGGTGGGTACCCATCAGGCGTGAGAAGATAAGACACCGCCTGATACGAGCCAGGGGGAGCTAAGGCAGCGCCCTGCCTCCACAGCCCTCCTGTTATGCCACACAGCCTGTCAGTGAACCATCGGTCACTCTTCTAAGACAAGGCGTTATTACACCTACATACAAGAAATCCTTAACAGGAATACACTACAATTGCTCATTAACAATAGTAGTCCGCCAAATCCAATTCGTACTATTTAGGGGCCACCAAGCTGTCCCACCCATCATGACAGAAGCTATACCTGGACCAGCACGGGTAAGAGGGGTATTCATCTGTGGGCTAACCAGTGGGGCTGGGTGCTTATGAAAATGACATTTTTGAAGGTCATCACTGAAAGGAAGACAAGAAATACTTGCTTTCCATTCAAAGTATAAAATAGTTCCTTTTAAATAATTCTTTCAAAATAAGAAAGAGGATTGTGCATGGCAAAAACATCATGAACGTAGTACATAAATGCCTGAAGTTTGGGGAAACACTGACCTTAAAGAAAATGATGTACTGGAAGATGCGTAGGTTGACCTTTAATTTCCCGCCAAATGCTCCCCCTCACACCTTTCTGTAGGCCCCAGGCATTTGAGCTGGAGGCTGGAGCTCCCACTCAGTTATATGGAAACCCCAGAGACATCCGCCTGCGCCCACCTCATCCTCACGTCTGGCAGCCTCCTGGGTGGAGGCCAGAAGAGAACGGGCTTCCACTGAGCCCTGGACTCTGCTGCTGTGCGCCCGGGGCCCAGTGATAAGGTCCCACAGCTCCTTACATAGGAAGTGCACTACAGCGGGGATCGTCTTCTGCGTGAACACCAGTGGGTAGGAGTGCCCAGCAAGGACTCCCTTGCACGAGGAGGCTGTGCCTCTGGGTCATGGACTGCGTTTTTCAGCTCATTGGGGTCGCCCTCAACTGGGGACCACAGGCAGGGTGTACGGGCATCCGAGCCGGCTGCGGGCGGCACGAGCAGTGGGCACCCCCTGGGCTTCTGAATCACCAGCCTCCTGGCGGTGATCAGAGCACCAAGAAGGGACTAATTTAAAAACCAAACAATGTGGTAATTGCCCCTAGTCCCCCGGTTGCCTGGCTTTCGGAAGGCCGCTGTTTCCGATTAGTGGGGCCTGGATCTGATGAAGAGTAACAAAGTGTAACGAATGATCAAAGCGACAGTTACAACAGTACGAGCGCCCAGTGATTGATCTGGATGACATAATAATGATAACCAATGAGGTGAGGCGGGGGGGGGGTGGTCCCCTCCAGGTAAGGACAGGGCTGGGCCCTGGACAGGTCAGGACTTTTCTCTGTTTAGGGAAAGGAAGGTCATAGGGTGGAAGCAGAGGCACGTGGAAAGGAAAGAATGAAATACTCATGCTCAAAACTTTGGGGCAAATAAAAATAAGCCAGCTATGGCTGAGAATGGGATCCCTGTCCAGAGACGGAGATGAAGATTGGCAGTCCTGGAATATCCCCAGCTCAACTCTTAGGCTCCTGCACAAAAGCATTCATTGTAAAGAAAACTCAGCTTCCTGTAAATAATTTAAATAAAAAGGGGGCCATTTGAAAGTGAATTTTGATAGTCATGTTTTCTGACTGGTAGAGGAATTACCTCTTTAAAAAACAATAAAAGCAGCGTCTCAAAGAGATACTTGCACACCCACGTTCATAGCAGTGCTATTCACAATAGCCAAGAGGCGGAAGCAACCCAGGTGTCCATCGGCAGATAAATGGATAAACAAAATACGGTTTATACACACAATGGAATATTATTCAGCCTTAAAAAGGAAGGATATCCTGTCACATGCTACAACATGGATGAACCTCCCTTGAGGACATTCTGCTAAGTGAAATGCTAGTCACAGAAGACAAATACAGTATGATTCCATTTAAGTGAGGTACCAAGAGTAGCCAAATCATAGAGACAGAAAGTACAGTGGTGGTTACCTGGGGCTGGGGGAGGGGAAAATGAGGAGTTGTTTAAGGGGCGTACGAGTTTCAGTTGTGCAAGATGAAAAAGTTCTGACAATCTGTTGCACGGTAATGTGAGTATACCTAACACTACTGAACTGTATACTTAAAAATTGTTCGGTTGCTCATGGCTGTGAGAGCCGGGCATACAATAAAAGAAGATAATGCCCCAGCGTAGAACAGAGGCCATCTCTTCCTCGGGTCTCTTTTTAGGAGAAGAGAAACCTTTCCCTAAAGCCCCCCAGCAGACATACCCACATATCTCACTGGCCAAATTATGTCACATGTCCACCCCCAAACCAGTCACTGGTTTTGTTTTGTTTTGTTTTTTTAAACATTAAATCTTTTTTTAAAATTTATTTATTTATTTATGGCTGCGTTGGGTCTTCGTTGCTGTGCGTGGGCTTTCTCTAGTTGTGGCGAGTGGGGGCCACTCTTCATTGCGGTGCGTAGGCTTCTCAGTGCAGTGGCTTCTCTTGTTGTGGAGCATGGGCTCTAGGCACGCGGGCTTCAGTAGTTGTGGCGCACGGGCTTAGTTGCTCCGCGGCATGTGGGATCTTCCTGGACCAGGGCTCGAACCCATGTCCCCTGTACTGGCAGGCGGATTCTTAACCACTGTGCCACCAAGGAAGCCCCTTGTTTTTGTTTTTAACATACTTTTTGTACATAGGTGATACTGATTCTTCATGTGAAACTACCTAAGCTCCTCCCCCCCGAGTCCTATTGATCATACAAAATTCAGAGTATTCCATGGGTTTGAGAGCTCTACACCAGGAATCACTTTGATCAAAGGATATTCAAAAGACATCCCATTTCATCAAGTGTACCGTTGACCAGCTTACTGGTGTCCTCCATCAACTTCTTTACATATGAGTTCTTCATCAACTCCTCTTTGCTCTTTGATTGAGGGCTTTTCCTTCAACTTGTAAAGCTTTTGGCCAAAGCACTGGAGGCCCACGTTAACGAAGTGTTCCATGTCACCTGTGAGGAAAAGGGACCACCTCAAACATCTTAGACTCAACTAGCCCTCATGAAAACAATTATTCTTATAACAACCGTCCTTCAATCCAGAAACAAAAGTCATAGGTAACATAATTTATATATATAGCCACACCACCCGGCTTGTAGGATCTCAGTTCCCTGACCAGGGACTGAGCCCGGGCCATGGCAGTGAAAGCCCAGAATCCTAACCACTAGGCCACCAGGGAACTCCCCCTAAATATATATATATTTAAAGGGATTCAAAACGATGATTGTAATGTAAAAGAGATATCAAAAGTACAGTAGTTTATAAAAAAATAAAGAAATAAAAATGGTTTGGATGGTAAATTTTATGTATTTTTCACAATAAAAAAAGAATAGAGTCTGACAGAGTTATTGTCATTTAGATTAAAATAATTTTTCAGTAAAACTAAGCATTTCCTATTTTCTCCGGTAGTAGGTGCCATATCTGATTTGACTGGCTCCTCCTTTGGAAGTTCAAATATTATACAGGGCGGTAGGGTGGTGCTGACTTCAAAGCCTGTTGAGGCGGGTGGTAGTATTTGCCACTAGACAAATGGCCCTGGAATGATGAAGATCCGTGGTTCTCATGCCTGTGTCTTGTGGGTCTTAACGCTGCTTTTGTTGTCTGTCTCTGAGTTCTCACTTCTTTTCTGTGGGCCAATCTCTTACCTCCTCCAAATTTTTCAAGGAAATGAGAAAATGTGTTAGACATTAATTCAAGTTTTACATAAAATGAACATAAAGAGATGCAGAATCGAGAGGCAGGCAAAAGTCCTGCTAATCACCTGAGCTTCAGTACCTGATCTTGGGCACTCCTGCATTTCTCTTCTCGGAAGCCTGCACTGCTTACCATTGCCCAGCTTTCCACAGGGGCTGGCATGGGCAGCACTGCCAGCTCCAGCATCGTGGTTGGCAAAAGCCCAGGTCTATTATCAACCTGACCTCAAAATCATAGGCACGAATAATATCAACTCTAAGGTTCATCTCTCAAAGTTAAGCGATTCTGTGACTAAACGTAAATCCATCTTCTAAGAAAAGACTGACCAGCTTTCTTCAGCATAGAGTCAATGTCATTAATATTTTGAGTCTTTATTGCTACTTTGCTTCGTATTGCATAAGAAAAATACTCATTCTATCCTTGAACGAAAAGCTGGTATTTTTAAAGAAGAGGGTATATTCTCAAGGATTCTTAAGGTCTTAAGTGATGCTCAGCGGAGAAAAGTGAGCTGCCTTCCCAATTTACTGCAGAGATGGATCTGCAGAGATTTTCTGGCTTTGTACTTTAGAAAGTTGATTCTGAAGCCCAGTTGAAACGTGCTGCCTCACCCAGGACGAGCCTTAGGACCCCAGGCATCTCACACCATAGCTTTTGTATTCTGCTTCTGCTCCAGGGCTGAAGCCATGCCCGTCTTGCTCTTTTCCACCTGGAGGCTGCAGACACGTGCAGAGGAGGAAGGGGGAAGGGGAAGGAAGGCAGGAAAAGAAATGGACAGCTGTGGCCTAGCGAGATACAGTCCCACCTCCCCCCACCCCACGTCCCTGAGTTCACTGTGCAGCCCAAGCTCTCGACTGAGGCAGCCCTGCAGGCACACCTGGTGTGAGGACAGGGGCCGAGTACAGTGGGAGGACCAGGTGTGAATCCTCACCCCGCTGCTCACTAACCCTGCGATATTGTATGAGTCCTCCCACTCTCCGAGCCCCCGTGTTCCCACCTTTGAAATGGCAACACCTTCCTGCTTCCCTCCGAGTTTGCCATAAGGATCCACTAAACCGTAGCTGTGAAAACACGCTGCAGAGTGTTAGGTCTCTACACAAATGTGAGGCCTCTTTGCTGATCACCATTTGGCAGATGCAAAGCCTTGTGCTGTTGACACAATTGTCCTCCGCAGCACTTGGCAATTTGGACTTTGCTGACAAGCAAAGGTGGGAACATTTGCCTCCAACTTCAGTTTTAAAATAAAGTTTAAAAGGTTTTTCACAAAACTGGCCAGATGAGGCAGCCTCAGGTTCTGAGTATCTCTTGTCTCCCTCTGGCCCCCTTCCCCCTACCCGAGCTCCTTCTCAGGCTTCCCCCTCCCTGAATTCTTTCTACTCCCGCCTTCTTCCAAAACAAAACGATAGGTAAACCAGCATAATTTCTCTTCCTAATAATCCAAATGCAGGCTTCAGGGGACGGGCACGTCTTGACCAAAAGACATCACTCTGCAGCCTCTTGCTCTGGAATCCCTCTGTCCAGCTTGGCCAGGGGGTGCCGCGCTGGTGTCACACCTTAAACCAGGTGATGCCAGGCTCACCGGCAGTCACCCAGGTCCCCAGGCAGCCTCAGATGTCAGCTCAGGCATTCCCCTGAATGGCCTTTTATGGTCCCACTATTTTCCTGAAGAGTCTCGGAAAATCATTAGCAGTGACAAAATATTTTCCAGAGCTCCAAGGATTTTCTTCCTGGTGACTTTTAAACCTTTCTGAGCCTCTCTGTTCCATCAGCATCTACCCTTTGGGGCTCCAAGCATATTTTTCTTAATTAGTTTTAATACTTTAACTGTTTAAATAGTTAACAGTAGAACTTGGACTTCGAACTACCGCACCCTCCAACCCCCAACTGCCTGTGTGTCTGAGGGTGTCAGATCAAGATGGAAAAATACCTCTAATTGTTTCCAGACAATACACAACGCTCTCACTCTGAGTGAGAATAAGTATAACTTACATTTTCACAAAGGGTCTCGGGGAGGCCCGTGGGAGATTCTTACAAGCCAGGATTCTTTGTGCATTCCAGTCCACTGGAAAATAAAACCCAGTTTCAAAACTAAACCAGGAGCTTTCACTTCCCTTAGATTATTTCTAGATGAGTAGCTGTAGCTGGTTTCCTTTTTTGCCATCAAACATTTCTTTGCAGATCCTGATAGATTTTTATCTCAGCCTCATATGTCAGAAAGTAAACACCTTGGCCCAGAGGAAGTGACAACTCTACATGGGAATACAGCAAACGCGGGTTCTTCTGCACCCCATTCAGACCTAACAAATAATCTGCATGGTGTTCTTTTTCTGTCTATAGAAATATCTCCCTCCTCGAGAATTGCATCTATGGGACTGAAATTCCGTCACTAAGAGATCCGTTCGGTTGCATGTAGAAGATGCGAGAGTTTTCAGAACTTGCACGATTTGAATGCAAATACAGTTGTTGACAGGTAACACCTTAGACTCTGATTAACAACATTTTTAAACTCTGTCAGGATGAGACTCCAGATTAGGACCTAGAGAAGGGAATCCTGGGGGTAGAGGAGAAGAAAGTGAAAAAGGGGGAGTCAAGCCTCATTTACTCACATCCTGTATGTGCCAGGCACTTTCTAAGGCCTACATCATGTAATCTTCATGGCATTCCAGTGAGGTAGGTATTACTGAGTCTGTCTGAAAGATGAGACTGGGATTCAAAAAGCCTGAGGAAATTACAAGAGAACTTACTTTACTTTGGTGAATTTTTTTTTTAACGTCAATACATGCAGATACAGTTTCAAATATTTTTCTTCCAGTCAACCCATGTGTCTTGCATTAGATATTAAGTATCTCTTGGTTTTTTTTCTGCAAACTAAGATATAGTTATTATATATTGAAGAAGTTATATCCTGAATATTATATATATGTTATATTGGATATATAGTATTTACGTGTAATGAAGAAGGTTTATCTGTTTGCCACCTCCTAAGTCTCTTCCATGGGAGACCTGGTGAGTCATGCCATGGCCTGTGCTATTCCAAGTTAAGACTTATTTTTATGTTAAGCATTCAGATACCATGTAAGTAGGCAAGGGATTGATATCACTAAGGCAAAACATCTAAAAGCAGCAATTCCAAATGATCTTTCATTTTCTAAGTTGTGACCTCTAGTTTAAAACCAGTCTCCCAATTCTTGCTAACTGTGGTGGTAACTTCCTCTGTAGTAATCAAAGGTTCAAATGCATCAGATCAATACTTTCTTATGTTCATGTCTTTCTGTACCTTTTGGATCTTAAACCATCATACTATGGATAGGAAGCCACTTAAATATTTGATAAGGGAATAAGCAGTCTCCAGGTAAAGTTAAAATTTCATGCTCCAAACCTTGTGTGTATTCTCAGAGCACTTTATTGACTCAATATAATAACTGATAGCAATAGTACTATTACTCACACCACACATCGGTGGATAGTATTTTGCATTGAGACTATAGCAGGTCTCAGTTGTATTACTCAACTGCAGCTAGTTTAAAATAGACACAAAAACTGGGAAAGGAGGGAAAAGGTCAGAGGATATAAACTTGTTCGGGGAATTCCACAAGTACAAAAAAATAAAATCACAAAGACAAAATTCAATCTTCAGCCATTAAATATTTTTGGTATATGGTCATCTGTTAGGAAAATGCTAGGAAAATGTTATAAGGATAATGATCTCAATAAACTGACTTCTTGGAACTCAGAGCAATGGCCCTTGCATTTTGACAAATTTAGATCATATTCAAAGGAAAGGGAAGGGAAGGGTAGGAGGGGGGGGGAGGGATGTGAGGAAGGGAGGGAAAAAAAGAAAAGAAAAGGCCCCATGGCTCATCACAAGCATCATAAACAGAAACACTCTTAATTCCCTCTTCTGAGCCCTGGCACACCTCTCAGCCATGAAGTTAGCCAAGAAGCAGCTGCTTGGAGGGGAGGTCGAGCACTTGAACCAGTGAACTAAGATGCAGTAGGACAGAGGCAGGGCAGAAAGAAAAGGGGAGAGGTGTGGGAAGGGGTCCAGGAAGTCCAAGGAATCCAAAAATTCTCAGTTTAAACTAGGTCTCTCTAGTCTTTATGAAAGCAGATAGATGGAACATTTTACTTACCAGTTTTTATGACTTTTAAACGTTTAGATATGTGGGGTATGGGCCTCTAGCAGTTCTCTTGCCTCAGACTCCATTCTATTTAGGGGCAGGTCTTAACTTGATTTAGCATTTAACAACTTCTGAAGCCCTTTCATACATGATGTCATCAAATCCTCCCAATCACCTCAACTCGCAGAAACAGACAGACAAACACTGAGTCCCTGGCGGTTCGAGGAAATATCCTAAATCACATGGACAATAGGTAGTGTTGGTTTACCTCTTCTAGGCAGGGGGAACTCTGATTACGGGTTAAGTAAATCAAGATCACAACGAGGTTATCATGGTAGGGGATGGAGCTTTGGTTTCTCACGCAACTGGTGCAGTATAAAAGTCTGGGAGGAGTCCCCTGCTCTCGAGATGCTCCGGTTGTGAGCAGAGAAGAATGAGGGAGTGTGTAGAGGGAACCATGGAGGGCTGGACAGGCAAAGGCCCAGGAACCCTGAAGGAAGTCAAACTCTGAATATCAAATCCATCACTTAGCATTTAGTACATCCTTGATTTACTAATCTGCTGTCACTTAAGCAAGTGATATAACAATTTCCTCGTTGTCTGTATTCAATATTTATACAGTAGCTTTAACATCATTCCAGAGGCCAGATACTAGGCTGAGTTTCAAGGTAGCCTCTTATCTTCTCTCTTACCTGGAAAAGTACAAAAGGTACAGGTTACTCTACAGGGCTCCAAGCAAGTGTCCAGTCGCTCCTTGGGGCAATGCCACCTTACTTCTTAACAAGACTGTGGGAGCACCTGAAGGATTTAGGCCATCAAAAGGAATTACAGAAGAGAGATTGATGCTCTTTCTTATGAGTCCAGTGAGTTTGGAGACCTTCAGGAACTAAATTTAAAACCAAGATGGCTTACAGGGTACAAGAAGAAATGATATTGCTATTTAAAATAAATCAGTCAAACCTTTAGAGAGAAGAGTTTTTCTTTGGAGACATTGGAACAAAAATTGACCTTGCTGAGCCACAAAATGTCATAGACCTTAAAAGATTTTCCTAGATCAATGATACATTTTTTAATCACTTTCCTTAAGCAAATCAGTCTTGTCTTACAATATGGCAGAAGAAAACCTATGGAAGTCATTCCAAAAAGTGCCACTGTGGGTCAAGGATGAGATCACAGTGGAGAATCAAGGAAACTTTCATTTTCATCAAATTAAAGTCTGAATGTCCAGAGGGCAAGGGTCTAAACTGGATGCCTGTGATGTTATTTCCAAGTCCCACAATGTTTTACCTATGTGCTCTTATTTAGCGTTAAATTCTACTGCTAAGCATCACGCCCTCGAGACAAGATGCTTTCAAGATGCTTGTTGTGCTTTGCGGTCGATTGCAGTTGTGTAATCTTAGAGACCAGAGCACATTTTCTTCTCAGTCTGTGTGCAGCCTTCTTCACTACCTTAAAAAGCCACCTTAGTTTCTTATGTTTCTTTCCCCGTCGCCTCTCTCCTGTTACTCCTCTGCTTTCCGTTTCATCTTCTCCACTTTGTCCTCTTTCTCCAGGGCTCTGTGCCCTTTCTCTGATGGACATTCCTAGCCCCTGTGAAATTACCAAATTCTTCCCACCCCCAGCCCCTGTTGTTCCCCATCTGGAGCTCAGTCCAAAAATCTGCCCGGCAGCTCAAGTTTGAAGATTTCTCTAGTCAGTATGAGCCATTCCCAGGCATCTCCATTTTATGGTTGGAAAATTACAGCCAGGAATGACTCTTCAGAGGCCATGGCTGATGAAGTTCAAAGCCTAGATTGTTACATTGGGCCCACCTTCCACAGAGTTGAAAGCTCTTTCTCTGTGCCACAGAGCATTTATCATTGGCGTCATTCTTGTGAAAATGGCTTCCATTGTTAGTTTTAATAAGGATCTCAGGTGTGCTTGGACTTCAAAGGTGTCAGGCAGATTTCTGGCTCCCTAGCTGTGTGAAAGACCCCAGACCCCGGGCTATTTGGAAGAACTGATGCTGAGTACTTCAAGTATTTTACTAGATGCCAGGATTGAGTCTCAAACTAACACAGGGATTTGAAAAACTATGGCAAAACCTTGGTTTGAAAGGAAATGATCCCAGAAGCAAGAAAGCAGCTTTCCCAATTGCAGGGTTGAATTGAAGATTGTGTGTCCCATCCCGGGACACAAAGAGAGAGTCGGGGAGGAAAACCAGGTGAGAGAGGACCACTGGCCCAGCCTTTGGGGGAAATACGAGAAAGAAAGGTAAATGCAGCACACATTTCACATCCCCAAACTGCCATCATTAGATAATAATAGCAAACACTTCCTGGTGGACTGCTCTGTGCTATGCTAAATTTAAGTCACCTCATTTAGTCCTCAAAATGAGGTGGGTACTAGTTTATTAGCCCCACTTCTCCACACATGGAAATTGAGCCTTAATTGTTGATTAGGACAGAGTCATAGTTAGGAGGTGGTGGAAGTCGAATTTGAACCCGTGCATTCTGACTCCACAGTCAAAGCTAGTAATCACTACCACCACCATCTAAGGATGGGTGAAATAGGTGCTCCATGTTGAACCTTCTACTTGGGGCAGGGGAGAAATGGCAGCTCTCCGTGGAACAGCTGGAGCCCAGGCAGGGTGGATTCCTCAGCCCCAGCTTCCTCAAAGGTCGGCTGTTCCAGATCAGGGCAGCTGGGGAGACAGATTAGAGACCGCAGCAATGGTGGTGTGGGTTGTCTGGGGGAGGGCTACCGGGGATGGTGTTCCCAGAAGCAGCTGAGTCACGCAGGGAAAGAGAGGCTGCACTTGGCCCCATGCAAGAGGGGCGTGGGAACTAGCTGCCTGGGGGTGACCAGTGGAGTGTTTGCGAGCCTTAATAACCAGACTCATCGGGGACAGGACATATTTTTTTATTCCTCGTCTTGGAGTGTCGACAGCGTATGTACCTTGTCCTCCCAGCTTCATTGTACACTCAGGGAGGGCAGGAGCAAGCTTTCCACATCCTTGGCTCTCCACAGCGAAGACACCTAATGCCAGGTTATTTACTTAGAGGTTACACATTCACCCGTATTTTGGAAAGAACTCAACTCTGTGCGCTCATTATTCCTGCCTGCTAGGAACTGGTGATTTAGAACAAAAGTAATCGATCCTTTGAAAAAACTCCCTTGGGGGCTTCCCTGGTGGCGCAGTGGTTGAGAGTCCGCCTGACGATGCAGGGGACACGGGTTCGTGCCCCGGTCCGGGAAGATCCCACATGACGCAGAGCGGCTGGGCCCGTGAGCCATGGCCGCTGAGCCTGTGCGTCCGGAGCCTGTGCTCCGCAACGGGATAGGCCACAACAGTGAGAGGCCCGCGTACCGCAAAAAAGAAAAAAAAAAAAAAAAAAAAAAACTCCCTTGAAGTATTATTCCAGGTGTGTGCCTATGTGCATCTGAGGAAGGAGAGAAACATGACATTTATTATGCATCTCCTGTAAGCCGGGCACCATGCCAGACCCGCTATAAGTGTTATCTCATTTAATCCTCAAATGGCTGCTTAAAGTAGGAACAATTATTCATATGCATTTTGTACCAGTGCAAAAACTTAGAGGCTTGAACTCACAAAGTTAATGCAGAATGTAAGCCCAAATAATTCTGGCTCCAAAACCCATCTTTTCCCCCATTTCCCTGAAAGACTTAATAAGTAGAGAACAGGTTTTTGTAGGATACATTTTTCCTGCTCCCCTAAGTCCCTGTGGTCACTTGCTTTGGGCCTCCTGAGTGGCTTTGTAAGCGCTGGGATTCCTACCCTGGTGCCGAGGCTGCTGTCAGAGGAGCAAGGAGAAAAAATGTCCTGGGCAACATGAAACTGGTCCAAACACAGAATGGATGAAATCGGCAGCGATGGCTCAGTTCCCCCTTTTCCATGTCAGAATGGGATATGTTTTAACATGTACTATCCCGCCCACAGTTCAGTAGTTCCTTCCCTTTACATAAAGGGAACTTTGACTCTCCGCACAGGTCCCTCCAGGCTGCGTTACTGCCAAGAGGGCTCCAAGCCGTCTTCTGGCCCCATGTCACGCTGCAGGATATCCTCCACATTCACAGAGGAGGAGAATGGAACGTTCTGTCCCTAAAATTACGTCACGTCAATAGAGCTTTCTCTGGAGCCCCTCGGCCTTGACCTCAAGTGCCACAGTAAAAAAAAAGAAAACGTGGGCAATAAATAACCCCCCCCAAAAAAAAGAGAGCTCTATGCCCTGCATTCAGGAGAACTCCAAGGAAACATTAAACCAAGTTCACTCGGCCTCTGTTTCTAACATCTTCACAAAGTACTGGAGTCAGTGAGCCTAACGGAGCTCGGGTTTTACAGCCAGCTGTGTTTGAAGACGGCAATACTCCACTTGGAGAGCCCAAGGTGAGCGAGCGGCTGCCAAATAGCCTTTCTGTGTGTGAAAAGCAAGAGGATGAAGACTTCCCAGTAGGGAAGATACTCAAGAGTTCACCCAAGCCAGCTCTCTGCTTCCAGGCAGCCAAGGCCCGCGCTCCCTCGCTCCATCCTCGACTCCCTGAGCAGCAGGTGCCCCTGACCCCCAGCCAGACCCATTCCAGCTCTGACAGCCTCGCCCACTACTTCTGTGCGAACAGTGGGTAACAAGCATCAGCACCTGAGTGTTCCCTGCCTTTGTGCTGCTCAGGATGACTCTGAGCTTTACTGTTTGCCTCCTTCTGCCCTCTGAGGTCAGCCTGCCTTCTGGGAGGACACTCTTGGGCTTCCGGATAGAGATTTGGGTCAAAATGGGTGAAGAAGAAGAAGAAGTGGGTGAAGCAGAGGCTGGAGGGCCTTGGGAGAGTGTTTGGAAAGCCTTGCAGCCTGGGGCTGGGGTCGGGGGCGGGCAGCATGCAGGGAAGAAGGGAGAGTGGGGCTGCGTTGGGGGCCCTCTTCCCTCCCACACAGGGCATCTGAGAAGTGCAAGTAGAGGACTTGATTTACTTCCAAATTACTTCTGATTGCACGGACTGTGTTCTTTCGGCTGTAACTGCTCCAAGACCAACCCAATGCGTTACCATTTCTTTTTCTTTCCGAAATGGTGAAGAGCTCATGGGAATCTTTGTGGTAGGAAGCAGAGAACAAAGAAGTACCACAAGATATGGAAAGGTGTGCTTAATTATGGCTATTCTAACACAATGTCTATTTCTTTTTACTTGGACTCTCGGATTCTCAAACTGAGAGGGACTTCAGAAATCAGCCAGTCCAGCCCCTGACTTTGCATCCTGTGATCACAGTGCAACAAACAGGCCAGTGGGGCAAGTGACATAGCCCCTGATGCCAGGTGAACAGCAGGATCCAGGACCTGTGGTGACACAGTGACATGCCACTCCTCTCGCACAGGGGCCCGGATGCTGCCATCCCCAGGGAAGCTGTACCCGATACTGATACCAGGGTCTCACGCTCAGAGATGCCGATCTCAACAGTCTGAGGTGCAGCCTGGGCATCAGGACTGTGGAAGCTCCCAGGGGATTCTGAAACCAGCCAGGAGAACACTGACCTAATGCTGGAGCCTGTTCCTGTGTGCTTCCTAGGGGGAATGCTATGTACTGAATGACTGTGCACCCCGTGAATTCAGATGTTGAAACCCTATCCCCCAAAGTGATGGTATTTGGAGGTGGGGCCTTTGGGAGGTGATTAGAATTAAATAAGGTCATGAGGATGAACCCCCATGAATGGAATTAGTGCCCTTACAAGAAGACTGGAGAGAGAGCTTGCTTCTTCTCTCTCTCATTCTGCCCTAGGGGGACACAATGAGAAGTGGACAGTCAGCAACCCAGAAGGGTGCTCTCACCAGAACCAGACCATGCTGGCACTTAATCTCGGACTTCCATCCTCCAGAACTGTGAGAAATAAACTTCTGTTGCTGAAGCTACCTGGTCTATGGTGCCCTGTTATAGGAGCCCAAATGGACCATGACAGGGAACAACTGGTGAGCACCAGCCACCTCATCAATAGCACCCCCATGCTTCAAGGTCCTGACCAGAGAGGCAGTGGGAGGTCACGGGAGAGGCTCTGAGTGAAGCGCCTGCAGACCTCTGCTTTGGCTCAGAGGACTCACCAAGTGACCGGGAAGAAGCGACAACTCCCCAGGGGCCACAGCGCCTCCTGTGCAGAATGAGGACATTGAAATGGGAGAGGACCTCCTCTGTTCCTTCCTGCCCACATGCTCAGCAACTCTGAGTACCTTTCTCAGCTCCAGGCTCCAGTTTCTTAAAACTTGAGATTTGCACGGCTTCATTTTTACCCTTTATCACAATTTCCTCTCTTTTATCAGTTTCTGCTCTGTTTTTTTTTTTCATCTCATTGAGTGAAGCACTCCACGTATGAAAGCCAGCAACCCTGGGCTTGGCCAGGCTGTGGGCAGAAATAAAGCCACGGGAGCAGTGAAACCCAGCTCCAACTGGCCAAAAAAAAAAGAAGCTCCTGATGCTCAAACAGGAAGTCCAGTCCCCGCAGCCACCCTGACAGATTTTGTTTCTGGGACCCTCTCTTCCCCAAGAGGCATCTCGCAAGCATTCGCAAACGTGTCTGCCAGGAGCATCACTGCGGGCATCTGCTCTGCATGCTTCCCACGGCTCAGGCGCCCTTCTTTTTGGGAACTCCACTGGCAAAGCCTCTGGAGGAAGCTTCACAGTTTTCACTGTTGCCAGCGCTAACCTAAAAAAGTCAGGTCTAGGCAGGGTGCTGCCTGCTGTAGCTGCCTAAGCCGTCAGTCCTCAAGGGACCAGCGTGGAGCCAGGTTCCGTGCAGAAGTGTGGAGAAAGGCTGTCTCCTCCGCCCTGCTGCCCCGCTCTCCCAGGCAGTGTTCCTAATGCCCATGATCACTAGGTCTGCCCTAAAGCCAGTTCTTCCATCTTCCAGCCGCACTCCCTCCCCTCTGGAGCTCAAAAGCAATCCGAGGTGAGTAGGGTGGCGAGAAGCAGAGTTTTCTGCCTCTCTCTCCCTGCTCAATAACATGTGTACATAAACATACACACGCTATATACATATATGTCTATATAGTATATATAGATAGTGTATGTATAGTGTGTGTGTGTTTATTTTAGTTATTTGTTTGTTTGTTTAGAGGGAAAGCAGAGGCTCTGGCTCACCGGTTCTGCAAGAAGCCACTTCAACTCCCAGTCTGATTGGCCAGGATTCCCTGCTTCATGCGGGGTAAAGATCTCTCCCTCCACCCTTGCCCCTCATAATTTCAAAGAATAACCAACACCTATTAAGAGTCCTTGAAAAGACTCTTCTTAATCCAATAATTCTATCCTAAGGAAATACAAATGCAAAGATATTCATCATGATGTTAAAAAAAACAAAAGCAAAAACCCTAACTCCGATAAGAATAACCATATAGTGGAATGTTGTGAAGCCCTTTAAAATAACATTTTAAGGCATTAAAAAAATTATACTTAAAGAAGTGGGAAAATGTTTAAAAATAATATATGGTAAAATGCTTGTATAATAGTGTCCCAATTTAATAATTCCAAACAAAACCGTAGAAAAAAGACTGAAAGGAATTATGTCAACATTCAAATAATGGTTATTTCTAAGTGGTCAATTAAAGGGTATTTTGATTTGTTTCTTTGCCTCTCTACAAAATCTAAAATAAACATCCAATCAACAAAGTCTGTATATTTATGTCTTTTTTAATATAATAGTCTAAGAGCTGAAAGTCATGCTGGGAAAGCCAAAAGCATTTCCACCTGGCTCCTCGGTGGAGGGGTCACATGGTGGGCTCTGTCCATCCCCAAAGCAGCCGACATTTGTTGATCACGTATAGATCAGTGCAACCCAGGATAGCAGTCCATGCATTGCTTACATTCACCTATTCCCTCGTCTCCACATGTCTTTGAGGCAGTTACCATTATAATGACTCATCCACAGATGAAGAAACCACTGTTTAGAGAGACAGGATCGTCTTGGTCACCAGCTGCAGAGCCAGGGCCAGAGGCTCATATCCCTGTTCCATGGGCTACACTAGGCTGCTGGCCACCTCAGTGTTTCCCCCAAGAGAAAACTGTTTGCAATTAAAATCGAGGTGCCTCAGAGGTAAAAACCAACACTCACAGGGTAGGCGGAGAGAAAACAGCGACCAGAGAAAGCCCATCTCGCAAGAGAAAAGGAAGGAGCTATTTTTCTCAGTGCTTGCTCCCGTCTCCCCAGCACAGATGTCCCCAGAGTGGGAGCCAGAGCTGCTGACTCTCTTTGCTGAACTTTATGGGACCCTCTGCCTCCTGCTTCTTCTGCCCAAATAAGAAACTCAGGGAGATGGACCATTGCCTCCAGTCCCAAATAAGTGGTAAGAACTAAAATTGGGAGTTCCTCTCTTTGAATCCTAAAATCAAAACTGCAAGCCAAATCGCTCAGTGTAGAAGGAGAACAAAAAGAGTCCCATTGCTGTTGCCAGCTGGAAGGGGCCCCACCAGCCCGGGGAGCACCGTTTCTGCAGCACATTCTCCTCCAATCAAGATGTCCCAGGGTTCCCTGCAGCTTGAACTGACAGAAGCACAATGCTCTTCTTTCCAGACGTCTTGGGTTAATTTCTTTATTTTTTCTGGCCCACATTTTGAAGTCTTTCCAGCCTGATGGACTGAAGTGGAAATTACAGTCCTATCGGGTCTGTCCAAAACAGATGCCACATAATCACAATCATATTAATAAAGCTGGCAAGCGTGGGTATGAAGAATCTGAGGAAGGGGAGGGGGAGAGAAAAAAAAAACTAACAACTTCCAGAATGTCTCGACTGATTGAATGCTCCTGCCTTGAAACAGGTTTCCTCAAGAAATCTGAAGTTGTCTTTTTCCTATCAAAACTCCAAGTAATTCCCTTTCTATTTAATATTTTCTACAGTTTGGATGAAGGGAGTGAAAAGAGGGGATATTTTCTTGAATGTTTTGGACTTCACAGCATTCGAGGTCTTATTTATGCGTGGCTTTCCAGCTGTGCATGACATAAGTCATTGAAAACTGGCGCATCTTCCCATTAGCAAGCACAGCACAACCACAAGCTTGGCGAGAAGTTCATGTTGCCAGATGCCTTCACTGTTTCTTAAACTATGTATTCAAGGCACTGCACTTTTTTTTTCTTGCTGGAAATACTTTCAAAGAAGAACACAATGTTTTGGGTTGCCTGGCCAAAGTTTAGCTGTACTTTTGCATCTTTGCCAAACTTCCTGTTTTTAGCAAAACAATTTATTATCTCGCTGGTTCTTTACCCAAAAGGATTTGCAGGCACAAATAACTACTTGGTTTCCATGTCTTTTCAGAGAAGAAACTCATTTGCTTTCCCACAATTATTCTGTAGATGAAAGAACAGAAACGTATTTAACCTTTGGGAGCGCTACCGAGGTATAGAAAAGGTTTTAATTACTCGAAACCTCTACAATCTGAACTTTAAAGAACTGATGATTATTTTTGGTGTGTGCAAGGAAAATAATTCTTTTCAGGTGGTTTGGCAAGATCACAGATTTGCCCCATGTGGCGTTGTAGAAGCAAGTTTGGAGTGATTTGGGGTTTGGAAGCCAAGGTTAGACTAAAGAGATACGATTCATCAGTAGCAATCAAAGAAAGCATTCGACCAGACACTGTCATGCATATTTCATCTCCGATTACTAAGCTACACAGTCACCTTTTCGACTTCACTGAAGAACAAAACAAAACAAAAACTAAACAGTGAGAGACTTTTCCTTCCCCACCTGCAGCCAACTAGCCTATCAATGAGTAAATAGATTGAGAAGAAACTTAATACTCAAATTGATTAGAGGTGGCCACGTATAGTCTGTTTCCTTCTACAAAAATATCTTAGCTATAACTAGAACGTGTTATTTTTATCCACTCATGCACACGCGCACGCACACGCACACAGATACACTGAGTCATTTAGATAGGCTTCGGTGGTAATGACCTGTATGTACTGTAGCAGAGCAACATTGATAACAGTGTGGTTAATCCTTCAGCAAAGTGCATTTAATTTCTAGGGTAGAATGTATTTCAACTTAGAAGTACCCAACCACAGTTTCTCCACATCTTTCAAAAATTACTTCACACGACCTGCCAAGACCAAGGAACTGATAAGGTCGATTTCCTGTACGTTCGTGCTTCACAGATCTTAGAATTCTTTGATGGTGACTTAGCAACCACATAAAAACAATGGCTCCCTAAAACAGAGTGACTCAAAGAGTAAGACCCTTCAGAGGAAAGGGTTAAGATTAATGAGAGAGTGCAGTGTAGTCTGACAATAGATCAGCATCAGCAGTTTGGGAGGAATGCTTCTAACTCGAGCAAGATAGGCTGAACTTCTGTCTTTCCATTTATGAACTGTTCCTTCAGATGAAAGCAGAGAGAAAGACAGTATCTGATAGATAGATAGATAGATAGATAGATAGATAGATAGATAGGGTATGTATGTGTTGTCTGTTGTATGTATTTTTTCTTATTTTTCTTTTTTTTTCTTTTTTTTTGTAAAGATGGATGCTTTGATTCTCTTCAGCAAAGACTGGTCCAAGAAAAAAAGAAAGTCCAAGTAGCAGTTCAGTGGGCTAGGGAACATATATTGAGGAGAGAGTTAAAAGGGGAGGTTTTCATAACAAATTATCACTCAATTCAAGCCTTCGCAGACGTTGTAGCTTAGTATAGGGCTACAGAAGGTGGCCCAAGATTTCTCGTAAACTCTTCTAAAAGGTGATAATGTGCTTTTATTATTAACTGTAGGGCATGTGGCTTTAAAGAGTTATTTTTAACATTTAAACATAAACAATATCAGCACTAAATATAGGATCAAAGAAATACTGTTTCCGTGTGGAGTTGCCAAAGCACAGAAGCATGGCTGCAAAGTACAAGTTTCCTTTGAAGGGGATGTTGCTATCAGTATTGCTTACTCAGCAGTCTAGCAATATCAAAATACAGTGCACATATAGACATATATTCATTATATCCTGCCTGGCATGAGAAAGGTTCACTCCTTCAGCCTTTAAAACCAAAATCCAACATCCCAAACCAAAACCTTAAGGGCCCCTTCACTAACTGTTTTCAAAATGAACAGATTTAAAGTAATGTTTGAAGCCTGTGGTATCAGAATTTATTTCTACAAAGTTAACTCTATTTAATATCCTTGGCTCTAAGCTTAATTTGCTAAATCGTGCTGTTTTTGAAATTTATTGTAAAATTATTGTTCTCCAGGGAAATAATTACCATTCGTCTTACTTCGATGGTATCGCTTTCCTCTGCATGTGAATTTAAGAGATTTAAAAAGCAACTCTGTGTTTTGAGTAAGTATCAGTCAAGACA
The DNA here is from genome assembly GCF_949774975.1 of Lagenorhynchus albirostris. Classification (NCBI taxonomy): domain Eukaryota; kingdom Metazoa; phylum Chordata; class Mammalia; order Artiodactyla; family Delphinidae; genus Lagenorhynchus; species Lagenorhynchus albirostris. The sequence goes on along the minus strand of NC_083107.1, from coordinate 33,408,904 downwards.
AGGTGACTCTGATATACTTGAATTTCAGTGAACATATTCTGTTCACTTGAATATCCAATTTTCTGAATGAGAACAGTAGAGTATTAAAATTAGAAAAGAATCCTAGGAGATGACTGCATGTGTCTACTTATTTATACACTACCTTGTTGCAAAAAGTCGTCTCAGCAGCTTAGGAGCATATATAAAAAATAGCTACAGAGCATAAATTAGAAGTAAGCATAAAGCAAAAGAGAAAACACAGGATAAAGACATAAATGGAGCCAGGAATGGAACGAATATAAGCTAGTGAACTTCTACAAATGAAGCACAGATTTGACTCTTACACTCTTAAGTTTCAAGGTAAAAACAAAAACCTGCTCAAGATTAAATGACTCATGAAAAGGAGGTTCTCAGAACTTTATCATGGAAGTTTAAAACATTTTATAAATGATTCGTTTGTGAAGTAGACAATGGTTTCTAGTCTCCTCCACTGACTGCTGTGCAATCACTAGGGAGGCAAAAGTTGACCACACTGCATCTGTTACTCAGTGCTTTGCTAACACATCCTGGTTGTTTTCTGGGGAACTGCCTATCCCCTATTTGTGTGAAGGTGCTCTGTCCCTGGCCCTCCTAGTTGCCAGCAACATTGGCTCTTATGCAGATTGGCAATAATAGAAGAGGGAAATGGCTGTGGCTGATTCCTTCCCAGTGGGAGTGTGCTACCAAGGAAGTGACTGGTTCATAGTAATGCCTTGTTCCAATTCTTCTCATAGCCTGGTTCTCCCACTTCCCCATCAGTTCTTTGAGCCATTTAAAGATCCTCCAGTGGGGCTTCCCGGGTGGCACAATGGTTAAGAATCCGCCTGCCAATGCAGGGGATACAGGTTCGAGCCCTGGTCGAGGAAGATCCCACATGCCGCGGAGCAACTAAGCCCATGCGCCACAACTACTGAGGCTGCACTCTAGAGCCCACGAGCCACAACTACTGAGCCTGTGAGCCACAACTACGGAAGCCCACGCGTCTAGAGCCTGTGCTCCGCAACAAGAGAAGCCACTGCAATGAGAAGCCCGCGCACCACAACAAAGAGTAGCCCCCGCTTGCCGCAATGAGAGCCGGCGCGCAGCAGTGAAGACACAATGCAGCCTAAATAAATAAATAAATTTATAAAAATAAAATAAAGATCCTCCAGTAAATTTCTTCCCTGCTTAAATTAGCAACTGTTGCCTACAACTACAGAACACTAAATGAAGTACAGGTAGGACAGGCAACTCAAATGCAGATGGACTGAATAATGTGTCTGGGCCTCATGAGGTAATTTTGGGTAAAGTTAAGTGGAACACTGAGAATCTAATACCAAGTTTACAGCCATTGTGATCCTACTCGGTGCAAACTGGATCCAAAGTAGAAATAGTCACTGGTGAAGAGCATCTCTGTCCACAGCAATAATCTCTACCAAAGAATATAGATCCTCTTTCTTCATTAAAGCTCTTAGTATCTTCTCTTCCCTGTGTAGGACATGGGTGTATTTAGGCAAACTTTTGGAGCACTCTACTACCATATACCCACTTTCAGTGTTAGATGTAACATTGTTCTTAATATTATAACACCTTCTGTTTGTCCTAGTAAATAATGCCCGAATTCAACATTGCTAAAACCCAACACATGAATCATGCTTTATATGTTATAAAGAGTTTTGTGCTGCTGCTGAAAATTGTTTCTCCCCTTAAGAGTTCTGGACTGAAGAGCTAGTAGAACAAGAACTACCAGGTATCCAGAACAGTCCCAAAGTCCCCCGAGGCCATGGGGATGTGCCCAGTGGTGTCCTGGTAAATGTGTCACAACTCACTCTCTAAAAAAGAAAAAGCCCTGATTTGTAGTGCTTACAAATTTCTGTGTATTGAGGCTCCTACCATGAGCAATTTCAAGCTACCAATGGAATGTCACTGCCCGTGGAATTGGGAAGAGAATGCACACAGGGTTCTGGAAGCCGGTGCAAACAGGCTCCAGTGCACCACTAGAAGTGAGATGGGCTGGAACTCGGGACCCTCTACCGGAGTGCTTGGACTTGCTCCGAGACAAATGTCTCCTCACACAACAGAATAAAAAGAAGCTATAAAGGACTAGAAATAACTGTACACATGCACAGTGGGGGCAATTATGAACAATAAGATACAAAAGAGCCAGAAACCAGCTGCCTCTTCTGAGGTGCCAGGAGCAAAAGCAGGGTGCCACGCGTGATCCCTGCACACAGCGCCGCCGAGGGGGTGGCCAGGCCACCAGAGCCACGCCTCCGGCTCCCACCGACCCACCCCATTTGAGGAACCAGGTCGCCCCACCTCAGCGAGTGAGCAAGGGAACCTGTTTCTTGTTTTCACTCCCTCGTGCTATAGTACGAGTCCCATTAAAGCCTTGCTTGAATTCCTTATCTGGCGTCATGAATTTCTATTGATTAAAGAGTCCAAGGACCCTAGTGGGAAACAGAAGGGTCCCTCCTGGGTCCCTCTCCTCCAGCTGGGCCCAAGGAGGGACCTCAGAGAAGGTCCAGCGATCCTTTGCTCTTGTGACTTACGTTCTTCTACTAGAAGGAGCCGTGGAAACCCCCAAAGTGAGGTTGATCTCTGCGAATCAGTCGACTAACTCATGGGTAATAAGAGTCTCTCTGTCCACCTGTGTCAGACTCTTCCTCTGGAACATGAAACCATTCATCATGAATAGACATCCTATATGAAGAACATCTTGAGTTTCTTTTCAAGAGAAAGTTTCCATTTAAAGGCAGAGTGACCTACTTTGTCTGTAAAAAACAAGTTGAAGAAAATCTATGCTACTTTGCAGGAAAAAAAAAAAATCACTGCTCGAAGGCGGCGTACCAAAGTGCCTAAAGTGCTTAAAGTACACAGCTCCCAAATCCAGCGTTCTGGGTTCAATGCTGGCTCTGCTTTTTACCTGTAGTATCTGCCCTTGGGCAAGTAACTTAAGTTTCAAAACCTCAGGTGGTTGTTTCTCCGCAAAATGAAAACGATAAGAGGGTTTCCGTGAGAACTCAGGTGATGCAGGTAAAGGGCTTAGTCTGGGGTCGGACTTGGGGTAAGCTGCCCGTGTCACTTCTCTTTGATGGTCTGGTCTGCCCTTGTCACGGGGCTCCGTGTGTTTGGGTTTCCTTTTCTAAGATGCAGCAGCAGCCGATAGAGTCCATTCACCCCAGAAAGGGGTACAGTAAAAAGACTTTTTAAGAGAAAGCCGGTCCTAGCAGAGTGCTTTCAATGGGCAAAAGGGCACGATGACAGGTGCCTGTGAGGCATTCCTCCCCACCTTGTGGAAAAGAGCAAAAGCCTGGAACAGGTGCAGTCACGGGGGCCCCAGGAGGGGATGGCCAAGAGGATGAAACTTCCATTATCAGGGTTTGGCTGAAAACCATCAGAGCCACATTTCCAGGGGAACTTGTAACTGCTTACTCATCTCAAATAACTTAAAACATGTCATCGCCATTCGCGGCCACAGGAATGAATCCTGCCGCAGACTGGAGATCTGTTTTCTTCCTTAAAGCCCTCAGAGTGTTCTGCTTCAATTCCCTGTATGGGATGTAGATATATTAAATACAAAAAATAATAATAATAACCATAAAGTGAGCATTAAGGTTGAGAAATGAGGTCCAAGGATGCCAAGAAATTCAAAAGTAAGTGTTCCCCCAGCAGCTCTAATTCAGCCATCTTTGCAATAATGCGTCCTTTCCGATTTCTGAATCCTCAGTGGAATGCCCATTTCATATGACTCTAGATCCTTCAGCTAAGCCAAGGGAGGGATGCTTGGGGTCCTTCCTGCCCCTTCTCACTTCCCCAGGTCATGGGAAAATCCTGTCTCAGACCCTTCCACCGAGCCCTTGAATGAGGCCAGGTATGGCCTCTGCCTGAGAGACAGGAGGCGACTCCTGGCTCCACACAGCAAATGTATCCATGCAGATATCCAGGATGCATCAGTGGTTCGACACAACTGACGTGTTCGGGCACCTCTGGGGTACATTAGTTGAAGTTGAAGGCTATAGCAGCTGGTGGCTCTTCTTCAGGCATAATTTATCTATTGCACTTTACTTAATGTGCAAAACTAAATTTATGCTGAATCCATGTGTATTACCTACTGTGCATGAGCAGCATGAAATATACCATAAAGCAAATCAGCACAGAGCCATGCCCTTCATTGCTGACGGCTTTCAACACACTTCTTTGTGGTCTAACGAAACTTGGAGTCCATTCTACATTGAGAATCCTGCTCATGTCAAGGTTGAAAGTGCTTCGCCCCAAGACCTTCTGGAGAACTGAAAGATCAAACCGAAATCCTTTTAAGCCAATCTTTCTAGAGCCTATGTTCTTTAGATCACAGATTCTGCACTTTTCACTAATATTGTGATCAATATGATTTCTACAAGGGACATGATTTTGCTGAAAAATAAGCAAATCAGTGTCAATTTTTTAAAGTGGAATGTAGGAAATAACCCCAAGATTCGGTCCAAGTTCTGTCACAGCCAGGCTGTAGGACCCAATTTGGGTTTCTGGCTCCATATATTAAAGCACAGCATTTGGAATGGCTGATTTCTGCCTCTAACAAGAAAAAAAAAAAAATCTGTGCACTCAAGTATAGTGAACTTAACAAAAACAAATATCTCAAAGGAAGCTTGAAAAAATGTGGTGTAAAATACACGTGCACACCCTCTCGCACATCTAAATTCACACCAAGCAGAAATTAATTCAAGTTTGAAACCTGATTTGAAAAGGAAATTTGGTGGAGGAAACAAAGGGAGAGAATAAATACACGAGTAATGCAGAAACTTAAACACAATTATATCTCTTGCAACAATAATTATTCACATCTTTTATGTTTCTTATCATTTCAAAGTATGCTTTGTACAACTACAGAGACCATTTTCAATGGGGAAAAAAAATTATTTGCTCTGTAGTTTGCCTTTGTGCTAGAAAGTTAGCATATGTAGAAATGTCATGCTCTTCCCTTGAAAATAATTTGTAACCTTCCCTACGTAAAGGACAGAAGAAAAATAAAAACAGTGACTATATTACTTTTCAGATGTCACCTTTACATATTTTTTCAGTAGGTGACTATTAGTATAAACTTTTAGAAAATATATCAGCCTTTCAAAGCACAAAATTTTTATAAAAATAAGAAAGTTCTGTTAGGAAGATACAGAGTGATAATTTTACTTGTTTTTCTGCTCTTATCTTGTTTTCCATAAGAAAATCAGAATATTATTCACCAAGGATTTTAATCTGACATTTTAAATGTTTTATTCAATTCTAGTCCTTCTCGATTTTATGTGGTTTGTGGCTGAAAAACTAAGATGTAGAAATAAATTGTTTGCTTTCATATATAAATATACATACATACGCGTGCGTACATGTACACGCACTCTTTCAGTCACTATCATATTGAATTCAATACACTGAATAAATATGCATGTAGAAATAGGTTTTCCCATTACTTCTGTTTTTGCATATATAAGTTATGTTGTTTTGCTGAAAGGTCTAATAAATATACTTCCAGAAGTGAACTGCATTATTGGTAGCATCTGGATCTTGGTTTTTTTTTTTTTTCTGGAAAAGATGTGTTCAGTCAAATTTGACTCAGTAGTAAACATTAATTGAGCAACTACTAGGTGTAAGACTCAGATATGAAAAAAATAACTTGGCTCCCGCTTGTGGGAGCACACACTTCAGTGACAAACATGGACACACACACAAATAACTCTAGTGCAAAGTGAATAGTAGTAAGTCTTAGGATAGGGTTATACCAGAGTGGGGGGGGCACTCTGGGGCTCTAGGAATGTATGGAGGCCACGGTAGATTGAGAATTGAGTCTAGGAAAATGAGTATAACTTTGGCTGGAAGACTACTGGGGGAAGCAGAGTGAAGAGCACAGCAGGCAGAAGTAACTGCTTGAAGAACAATTTGGATAAATGAAGGGAAGGTCAAAGCACCGAACTGTGATGCCCCAAAGGCACACTCACAGCCTTTAGCGAGGCTGTCTTTGACTGCCTTAGAATGGGGCTTTAAAAAAAAAAAAAAGCAAAGCAGTGATGTTTCCCTTTTCTAGCCACAAAACCTTAATTCAGACCTTCATGGTCACAGGTTTTCTGGGTTTGAAAAGTTTTCTTTCTTACTCCACAAAGGTGATACACTTTTATCCAGTGGTCCTTACCTTCTTTATTTTAGCTAACTTAGCTGCAAAGTGGTTAGAAGAAATGAGGACATTATCAAGCTCATTTAAAAATCCCATCTGTGGTGTTTTACTATTAATAAATATCTTTTGGAATAATACTTTCCCTAGGTTTATTCTATGCTCTCTAAAAACAGAAATTCTTTTCCTCCTTCCCTTTCCCACCTTTCAACATCAAGGGACATGAAGGTGAGACACAAAAGAAGGTTGGAAGATACCTTCTTTTAATTGAGTATTTGCATGATATGGGTCTTAACAATCAAAGAGGCTTATTGTCTTATAGCTTCTATAATATTCTCCCACTTTCCTCTGGACAGAATGCATGTTTACCATGTTGCCACAGGCTTGGTCTTCCCATCTCATTCAACACTAGAAGGCTTTGTCAAAGGAGAGGTCAGTAGCCTCTTAGAGTCTTTTGGAGATAGATAGAGCCCGGTAATCATTGCCCACAATGGGGTTATCTGCTATCTGCCAGGGTTGTTTTCCTGAAAGATATCTGATCAAACTACACTGCAGTCTCTAAAAGTACCCAAGGGAGTCTTCCCAGCTCTGTCTTCTTTCTCTGCTTTCTGTCAGTCAACCCAAGCCAAGATAATGCATGATCCAAATATTTTTTAAGTGTCAACGCAGACCATGGTGATTGGGTCTACATTTAGATAAAATCTCATTTATATTCTCTAATCCAGCTCATTATCGCAGATGGTTCTACTGATTTCTACTGTGTTGTCCCTAATGTCAGGATCCAACAATAACCACAGCAAATTTGCATTCTTTCCTTCCTCTTGTTCACGGATATTCAAGTGATAAGCAAAAGAAACAAACTACCTTGGAATCTCGTTGATTCTCTGGGTCTCTGACCCAGTACAGGGAAACTTCAAACTCTAATCTCCAAAATGCAAAATCTTTGAAAACTGGAAGCAATGAAATTCCACCAATTCTGAAAGAAAAAGATAAAGCGCCCACACGCAGTAAAATTGAAAGAGTGTGCCTGTGAAGAGCATTACACTTTGCATTCAGATTTTCTGATACCATCCTTCTATAAAATTTAGGATTGCATTCTTTTTTCCTTTAGAATCACGGGCATCATTCCATGCCCAAATACCTACATCTAATATTTGAAATTTTCCAGGTCCCACCTGAGTTGACTACAATCAACCTACCAAGTTCCTTTTCCCACTGTTCCTAGACAAGGGTTCCACAGGGACCTAGGGCCCAATCCTAAATCTGACCTGAAATGGACTTTTCCGGGCGTCAGTCATTTTACAGGATGATATGGGATCGCCACCAGCCATGAAGCAAACCTCTGGCTTTCCTACCCATGACCTATCCCGAGATCAGCAAGCACATTCCTGTCTAAACCCTTCACTGCAAATCACCACGGCTCCTTTCATTAAGTTAATTATAGAACCGAGGGGCTGGAAGGGGAGCCTAAGACATCATCTGTTCCATCCCCTCGGCTTTCTGGCAAGGCCACATTTAAATCATCCCAGACAGATGGAAATCTATCCGGTTTTTAAAGACCTCCAGTGCAGGAGATTCCACAAGCCCGTCAGTCACCCACTCTGCTGTTTAACAGCACCTGTCAGGGAACCCCTCTTTATCTCTAGTTTAAATCTCACACACCGCAGTTGAAGCCAATTTCTTCTTGTTCTGTATGTACATCAACCCTTCACATACCTGAAGATCATTATTGTGGCATCTCTCCAGCTTCTCTGAGCTGAGCTGATAAATCCCAGTTCCTTCCACCTCTTCTTGTAAATCCAACTTTCTAATGTTTAATCATCTCTGTGACTTTCCACTAAATTTTGGTTCCTTTCCACTCAAGAATTAACTGGAAATATAGGTAGTTATTTTTGTCTTCAAGGCAGTGCTTCTCAAACTTATACTCTCAGGACCCTTTTTACTCTCTTAAAAATTAAGGACCCCAAAGAGCTTTTGTTTAGGTAGGTTCTATCTACAGGTATTTGCTTTACTAGAAATTAAGACGGAAAAATCTTTAAGACCCCAGAATACACAAGTATACAGCCCATTATCCATCAGAGTGATGATGTCATCATGTGGTCTCTGGAAAACTCCACTGTATGCTCCTGAGAGAATGAGATGAGAAAGCAAGTAACATACTCGTATAATTATAGAAATAGTATAGTCTCTGCAGGCCTCCTGAGAATCTTCAGGCTCCCCATGGTCCCTGGACCACACTCTGAGATCCTCTGCATTATGGGAAGCCTGGCCCTATTCTCAGAGTAGACCTGGATGTATAGGCAGTTGGCAAGGAGTCGAGTCCAGTCTGAAGACAGCCAAATCAAACTGTGCTACATTAGAAGGCAAATTAAAGCCTTTAACTGTTGAAAAGTCCATGCTCTCGACATTAGAAAAATAGGAGAAACCGATTTTGAGAAGAATGAACTGACTTTTGTTGATGTTTTTATGGGAAATCATGGTAGTTTCAGAGCAGACAGACAGAGGGAGTTACTGTGGATTGTGCCTTAATAGCAGAAGCAGATTCTCTAACATGTAATCCTCTTAATCACACACAAAACCATTCTGTTTATTTACTGTTGATCTGGGCACAAATAAGTTGTTTGCTGTGAAACAACAGAGCTCTTCAAATCCCTTGTTACCTCTGTTTTTACAGTTGAAATCAGCCCTGTCTACTAGGTCCTCCCTAGGTCTGGCTATCAATTTTAAAGACCCTGAGGTGACGGTGGGGCTTGGGGAAGGGAGCCAGTCTGCACGGGCCCCTTTTGCGGGTTCAATCCCCAAGCAAAGGCAGATGCTCAAATGACTTCTTTTTCTTTATTCTCCCTTCACTAATTTTATATTGTTTTCTTTCATACCTGAGAAACTGCCTTTTGCCCCAACCATCTCAGGTTTTAAAACTGTTAGCCTAAGTCTCGTTTAACATATTTATCAGGCATTATAGGTTTATCCATCAAGCAACAAGTACTTATTATCTACTTTATATTCACAATTCTACTAGACATAGTAGGTAACTACCACGGAGGCATAAGTCTTATTTTCTATCTCTAGGGACTTACAGTCTAGTTGGAGACAAAATAAAATAGAACTCAGGTGAAACAACCGCTCACTGTGAATGACAGAATAGAATTAGGTTCTAAACTCCACGGTACAGACTAAGTATTACAGGAGTTGTCAGAAAGAGTCTCTCTGTTAGGATGTGAAACACACCCCACAAATTTTTTAAAAATGGAGTATTTCAGTGGTGTTAAGGTGAATTTTCAGTTGGAGCTTGAAATGTATTTCTTCTGAAAGCTTGCAGGGTCACTCATATAAGCAGGCCCAGCCCTGTGTTTGGGGGCCTGAGGCTAGAGTACAAATGCTTCTCATCTCCTACCCCCCACCCCTGCCTGATGCCTGACCCCATCTCTTCCCACCTCTGGCTCCATCCTGGACAGGGAGAGCTTCACATGCAGGAATGGGAAACACCAGCATGTGACACAAACTAAGTCCACAGCTACACTTGCAATGCAGTGACCCCTGGCAAGCTGCAGGTGGGCATTCCACTGACTGCTCAGAATCCTCTCCTTGAAGGAGGGAAGCACATGGACTGGGCCAAAGCACGATCTCCAACATGTAGGACACAAGGCAGGATGCTCATGTCGAAGGAGACGGCTTTAAAGTAAAAGAATTCCAAAATAAAAGTCTCTCAAAAATAAATATTCCTCATATTAAGAGTCTTTCAATATTCCTTCAACTTCTTCAGCCACACAATTTCTTCTTCTTTAAAAGAACTCTGGGGACTTCCCTGGTGCTCCAGTGCTTAAGAATCCGCCTTCCAATGCAGAGGACTCGGGTTCGATCCCTGGTCGGGGAAGAACTAAGATCCCATATGCTGCGGGGCAACTAAACCAGTGCGCCAAAGCTAGAGAAGCCCGCAGATCACAACGAAGAGCCCACCTGCCACAACAAAAGATCCTGCATGCCACAACTAAGACCCGACGCAGCCTAAATAAATAAATAAGAAGGAAATTTTTTAAATACATAAATAAAAGAACTCTGTGCTTTGATTAGCTTTTCAGAGTAAGACTATCATAAATTTCATTTTACTTAGATTACTTTACTTTTTAGTATTGATTCAGTAAAAAATTTTTAAATGCACTTTCCTAGGAATTTTCAGAAATATCTTAATTTAAGAAAACGATGCAGACCTGGAAAAGTAAAATATTAAGTCAATTAATATTTTGAACGCACAGAAAAGTTGAATGCAAGATTCTTTTTATAAGGTCAATTCTCAATCTTTTTTGTTTTGTTTTTTTGCGGTACGCGGGCCTCTCACTGTTGTGGCCTTTCCCATGGCGGAGCACAGGCTCCGGACGTGCAGGCTCAGCGGCCATGGCTCACGGGCCCAGCCGCTCCGCGGCATGTGGGATCTTCCCGGACTGGGGCACGCACCCGTGTCCCCTGCATCGGCGGGTGGACTCTCAACCACTGCGCCACCAGGGAAGCCCTCAATCTATTTTTTAATGGCATTAGTCCCACCCTAAATCGACTATTTATTTATTTAACATCTTTATTGGAGTATAATTGCTTTACAATGGTGTGTTAGTTTCTGCTGTATGACGAAGTGAATCAGCTATACATATACATACATCCCCGTATCTCCTCCCTCTTGCGTCTCCCTCCCACCCTCCCTATCCCACCCCTCTAGGTGGTCACAAAGCACCGAGCTGATCTCCCTGTGCTATGCGGCTGCTTCCCACTAGCTATCTATTTTATATTTGGTAGTGTATATATGTCCATGCCACTCTCTCACTTCGTCCCAGCTTATCCTTCCCCCTCCCCGTGTCCTCAAGTCTATTCTCTATGTCTGCGTCTTTATTCCTGTCCTGCCCCTCGGTTCTTCAGAACCTTTTTTTTTTTCTTCTAGATTCCATATATATGTGTTAGCATACAGTATTTGTTTTTCTCTTTCTGACTTACTTCACTCTGTATGACAGTCTTTAGGTCCATCCACCTCGCTACAAATAACTCAGTTTCATTTCTTTTTATGGCTGAGTAATATTCCATTGTATATATGTGCCACATCTTCTTTATCCATTCATCTGTCGTAAACTGACTATTTAATTTAAGCTTAGTATTTATTCATCAGACTTTCTTGATTTCTTTCTAGTCGCGGCAGACTTCTAATCTCGCGGCATTTCTTTAAAAACATCTTTCGCCTGTAATTTTCCTTGAGGCATCCCGGCTCTACTCTCCCTCTTCCCTTCATCATTCTGAATTAGTGAGATTTTCCTGTCCCTGGTGAAAAACCAAAAAGAAACATTCCAAGCATATAGACTGTAATATGGAACAAAGGAAAGATATATTAGAAGAAAATGACAGGCTGGTTTTTTTCATGCTTGACCCATCACAGCATGGCCAGCATTCACAATAGTTGGAAAGAAATTTAATTTGTTACTACAGCCTCTTGTGTAGGTACCATAGGTTATGTTTGCTCATGACAAAGAGCAAAACTTCTTCAAAACCCCATTCCCTACTAGAAAATGAGCAAATGACTTGAACAGACACTTCACCAAAGACAATATATGGACAGCAAATAATACATGGAGAGTTGTCCAGTGTCATTAACCAATAGAGAAATGCAGGTTAAAGCTACAAGGACATATACCACTACCTACCTATTAAAATGGCTAGAGTAAAAATACTGATAACACCAAATGCTGGTACGGATGCAGGATAACTGGATCTTTCATACATTGCTGGCAGGAACGTAAGATGGCAAAGTTATTCTGGAAAACAGTTTCTTACACAGTTGAACAGGGTTATCATATAACCCAGCAATCATACTTCTGCATATTTCTCTTCAGGAAATGAAAACTTGTATTTATATAAAAACCTGTAGATAAATGTTCACAGCAATTTTATAATTTATAATAGCCCCAAACTAAAAACAACCCAATGGTCTTTTGATGAGTGAACAGATAGACAACAATACATAAGGACAATAGAAAGCTACTCAGCAATATAAAGGAATAAACTACTGATACGTGCAAAAACTTGATGAATATCAAGGACTTTATGCCGAGTGGAAAACCAATCTCAAATGGTTACATACTGTATGATTCCATTTATATAACATTCTCAAAATGACCAAATTATAATAATGGACAAGAATCAGGTTGGAGTTGGATGGAGGATATGATATTAGGGAATAACTTGAGGGAGTTTCTTTATGGTGCTAGAAGAGTTCTATATCCCGATTGTGGTGACTGATAAGGCTATAAAATCTATTGCCCAAAAGATAAGACATTCCAACACTGGCCTGTGCAGAGTCTTTCCCGAAGGGCAGTCATTACTTGATCACTTGCATTTTATTTATCATGCATCTGCTTCTCACAGTGTATTCACTGCACTTGGATGCCTAGTACAGCCCTCTGGGGTTGGAAGGGCAATGTCAGTACTCCTCATTTACGCAGAAGTGACCAATAACCATTGGGTGGTTATTGAAATAGGCAGATGGAGAATTCCTAGGCTCCTAGATTTTTAGTCTATTGCTTTTCTCACCACACCTCTTCTCAACAAGACCCCAGTCACGGAAGTCAGGGAAGAAAGTGAGCCCCACTCAGAAGAACCATCTTTCAGTAGTGAAGAGAGTTATCCTGAGACCCTAGAATTCACTCTTCCAACCGGACCCTCATGTCATCACCAGCGGTTGTCAGACACTTAGAGGAAACTCATGGGTTGGAGTTTTCATCTTCTCAACATTAAATATATTCTTATTGCTTTTGCATTTACAAAACTGTGATTCCTTCCTCAAGGGTAAGGACATAAACTCTTGCCAGGCTGTAAGGCACATTATATTTTATCTTGATAGCTTCAGTGCATGTGGTATTTTTCCTTCATTACTGCCACGACTACCCTAAAGTCCAAATAAAAAGCTATCAACAGATCTGGGTGGCCTCTAATAAGGGGTGCTTTCTTTTTGTGTATTTAAAGTGCCCTGGTTATTTTTTTTTAATTACATTCTATTAATAACAGATGCCTGGTATCCTACTTCTGTAATATACTGTAATTAACAATGCAAATGTGAAATAAAAACCTCATTATTTATCAGATAGACATGAGCAGGTGATTATGTACTCAGAGGTATAAAATGCATAATGAAAATGCACAGTGATAATTGTTCCAAAAGAGCTTCCATTTCTGGGCCAGAGGTAGAGTTTTTAAGGTTAAGTATAAAGACTATCTGCTTACTTCCTTTTCTCCAGTCTAGCCCTGTGCATAATATCATTTTTTCCTCAATCCATCCAAGATCAGTTTGAATAACTTAAATTTTATAGCATCTTGTTTAAACTCAAGGCTAACTCAGAAAAAGTGTTAGAAAGCCTTTGCAAATGATACCTTTCTGTTTTTCTAAAATACTCATATAAGGCAGGAAAATTAGACAGACCAATTTTATTAACCATTTTTTAAGATTTCATTTGAAAGGAACGCACTCCTGGATGGAGAGCTTGTATATCAAATTTCAGACCTAAGTAAACTTTTATAGCTGAGCTGTAAAAATAGTCATTTATAATGCAAACACTGCCAAATTTTTAACTATCATCCTGCCAGTGGGCGACTATAGTAATCCAACAACAATCATCATCATTACGACAGATCACCCGGAAGAGAGGCTGCTGCCCTATCCAAATGGGCAAAACATTCCCCTCCAACGGGGTGTGTTCCAACAGAGAGAACCTAACAGCCAGAGAGCCGGGTACCCTTCCCTTGTCAGCACTGGCACACTTCGGGAATGCGTTAGTCAAGGAGACGACCCCGCCCCCATCCATTATCCTTTTTGCATCCTAGATGACCTAAAAATGCAATTTATCAAAGGTGATTGTGTCACTCCCTAACTGAATTACCTTCCTCTTTGTCCCATAACACCATAAAGCTTTACCCCTGAAATAAGAAGCCCAATTCACTCTTTAATGTTTGCAAATGTTCTGTGTAAAGGAAGGGAATCTCTCAGACCCAGCTCAACTCAAAGCAGAACTGAATCTACTCCTAGCATTGCTGGGTTTCGGGTTAGCCTGAATGGGCTCCCATGCAAGCCAGTCATAAAAGGCCAGCAGCTCAGACTGGCCCTGACAAGCCCACCTGCCTCTTATGCGCCTCAGCCACATGAATAGTTTCATGAAGGAGCAGTTGGAGTGGAAACAGACCTCTCTGGGTGACAAGCAGTCCAGCGACAAAAATCATAAAAGGTCCTTGGGTGGCCACATTTCTCTCCTTGTATCACCAGCCCGGAATGGCTAATGTGATAAAGCATCGCTGATTCAGGCAAATGAGGAGGCCTAGGGACCTTGTTGAATTCATTGCTGTCATAATCATGAATTAAAGACTTTTTAAAAGAAAATGTCTGCTTCTACTTCCAAGAATTGTACAGAACCTTGAACAAGTCTACTGTGGTATAATCATGTAGATGTTCTAAAGGAACTTTTCATAAATAAGAAATAATAATGTTATTGACATAGTCATTGTTTTACATGTTACTAAAGTAAGTTTAAAAGTTAATCTTTGTCCTTCCTTAAACGACTGAAGAATTTTTTGAGCTAGTCAATGTTCTTTAAGGAATTTAATTTTTAACATTTAAAAATTTTTCTGAATTATTAGCATGTGAATTTGTTACATTGTACTTTTTTGGTATCATCATACCTTAAGCTCAATAGGAATAATTGTTTTTTCATATTTAATTGGGGAACACTTATTCCTTACTCCCCATGTCTTCATAGGAAGGCATTTCCACAGGTAGAGTTGCTTTCCTGGTTTCTCTCTATCCTTTTCTCATATTAAGTTGGAGAGAAGGAACTAAGCAGGATGGCCGGCACCTGCTGGGTCTCTCTTGAGGAGTTTTCTCCTTGCCCAGTGTGCCTGGTCCAGAAGACAACCACAGCCTAGGCTCCCTTGGCCATGACCCAGTGAGTATGATGCTAACAGAGGTAAAATGTCAGCCAGCCCAGTTGCCTGAGGACCTAAGCCTCGTTCTCAAAGCTGATACGTTAATTTCCATCTGTCTGGCTTCTGTACCTCTCTTTCAATGGTGCTAAAGTGAAGCAGGAGCAAAAAGGGAGGATCATTTTTTACCTCTTCCAACCATAACATATATCAAGTGCTCTACCATTGTGGGCTGAGGGAAGCCCCCCTCTGTCCTTTTTTTTTTTTTTTTTTTTTTTTTTTTTTTGCGGTATGCAGGCCTCTCACTACCGTGGCCTCTCCCGTTGCGGAGCACAGGCTCCGGATGCGCAGGCCCAGCCGCTCCACGGCATGTGGGATCTTCCCGGACCGGGGCACGAACCCGTGTCCCCTGCATCGGCAGGCGGACTGTCAATGACTGCGCCACCAGGGAAGCCCCAATTCACTTTGATACAGCTTTTTACAAAGCACGTGGAACACTGCTTCCACCTTTTACCAAGTAACGTAACCAACAGGGAAGATGACCTGGCGAGGGAAGGGATTTTCTTTCGGAAATGGAGAGAAAGACTGGAAGAAACATATTTGTTATCCCAGCTAGGGTCCTTGAATTAATTTCCTCATCACATCCCCTGATGTGTGTGTGTGTGTGTTGTGTGTACACAAGACGGATTTCTGACACGAGAAGAGAAACATCTGGATTCCCAAATAAAAGGCCCCCTCCTCAACAATTTGATCAGCCTCCACACTGAATCTTTAGAATGTCCTTCCTAGCTGGCCATATTGAGAGACAAAGGAAGAAGGGAAGAGAGAGAGGACAAACAGGAGAGAAGAAGGAAAAAAGTGTCTGATACGTCTAGGTCAATGTAGTTATAACTAAATACTTACTGAGGACAAACTGGCCGTTTCTGTGACTCTCTGTAACATTCACTATCAAAGCTGCAGAAGCCTCTTCCCTCACGAAGCAGGACTAAAAGTCATATCGGGGCAGCCTGGCTTTGGGGCTTCGCTTTGGATTTGAGGTAGGCCAAGTGCTATTTTGCGAGAATAGGTTAGATCAATCTGAATTTTCAACCTGACCTTCCCTTCACCCCTAATAACTTCCTGGTTCCTCAGTCACAGGGTGATTTATGGGCAAGAACAAAGAATGATGTGTCTATCCCGGCAGCAAGGGAAACTAGAAAACTTATTAAGGGGGCAAAAAAAAAAAAAAAAAAAAAGGCAGAAGGAAAGAAAAGGGAAGAATCCAAAGAGAAAATACTAGTTTCAGGATGAGGTACCTCAGTTTCTAGGCTGCTGTAATTACCTAGTCACTGAAGAAATAAAACGTGGAAATACATTTTATAAAAAGCCAATGTTTTAAACAATGTGAAGTGCTCTCATAATTTTAAATCACTCTACGTTGTCCGTGTGCAGAACCCTGATGACCTTTAAAGAGGAGGGCTCCAATAATTTTAAATTGTTCTTCCCTGAGAAGGCACCACACCTCCATCCTCTTCCAAATGGAAGCAGTCTTGAAATTCTGAAGCACACCAATAATTTTAAACAGCCCCTCCCCGATCCCTTGTGGCTTTATGCCTTCTCTTTGTCTTTTCTCAATTTTTTAGACAATGCCGTTCCCAGCTTTCAATGTTACAATTTCTTAAATTTACAAGTGCAAATTAACCTGCAATAACAGCTGATTCTCTTGTGCCTTTTTCTTGAATAAGTGAACACAACTTTTTCTCAGAGTAATGGTGACCAAAGTGTAGGGTTTTATTTAGGAAACCCTCCCAAGAATGTTTTGATTTAGCACTTGCAAAAAAGAATGTAAAATTAATGAATAAAGATTTTATTATTTCTAATCTACAATTCCATAAGGAATACAATTTTATATTGAATTCCAGTCTCTTACAGAGACCTTCTATAATTAAAATGCCTCAATCTTCTTCAAATTAGAAAAGCAAATTGTTACATATCCTAAGTAGGTGATTTTCTGTTTAATGACAGTCACTCAGATGATTTATGACACACATTATTTTATATCAAAGTACAATGAAATAGGCATTACCAAAGGTAATCTCCGTAATGTCTGGAAAGGGATCAGAAACCTCAGTGCAACAATGAATGCAATATTTAAAATGCAAAATCCAAAGAGATTATTATGGTTTTGATTTCTTGTGGCACAGCTTCGCCTGATCAGTTATATTACCAGTGCAGCACAAAGGGGGTTTGCGTATGGATGCCGCGAAGATAACAGACGGGAAAAATGAAATATAAAGTCAATTTTCATGCAGAAATTGTTATCAAAGGGATGATAAAGTAAAATTGTATAATCACAAGAAGAAACAATTGGTGAAGAACAGTCTAAAGTAGACCGAGTCTGCTATGTCTGCTTTTAGCTTTTAAATTCTGGTCCTATTAAAATCCATAATGAAGTGTTGAGATAATGTATAAATGAAGGCAAATAGAGCACTATGTTGATTATTATTTAGACACTGCCTCCCAAGAGCTCTCTTTGCAAATGGAATCAAGCAACAACTTAAGAGTGCACATCATGGGGCTTCCCTGGTGGCGCAGTGGTTGAGAGTCCACTTGCCGATGCAGGGGACACGGGTTCGTGCCCCGGTCCGGGAAGAACCCACACGCCGTGGAGCAGCTGGGCCCCGTGAGCCATGGCCACTGAGCCTGCGCGTCTGGAGCCTGTGCTCCACAACAGGAGAGGCCACAGCAGTGAGAGGCACATCATGAACTGGGATGAATTTTCATCAAGCTCAGACTTCTAACTTCAATGAAAAAAATAATTGTGAGTTTTAAAACTCCTAGTTGCTTCAAGGTATAATGGAAACATCAGGCACCAAGGGAAGAGGAAACACACACACACACACACACACACACACACACACACAGCTCAAGTGAAAAGTCACAATATTGGAGAGAATGTAACCCCCTAAACTTTGTCTTTCTGGAATAAGGTGTGAATAATGGCCAAGCAGACCCTGCATAGAAGGGTTACCCATTAGAATAAAGGCCCCTCCCCACTAGAATGCTGTTTATCATGCAGTTTGCAAGCAGAAAGGTGGCTCTTTTGAATTCTGTTCAAGGCATTTTGCTTGGGGCCTCAGAAATTAAACAGAGAATAGCACGGAAGAGGTTTACTATTTAATGCTCTTGGTTGTAATTTTTTAATTAGCCATTAGGAGGACGAAGGCAGGTTCAGACAGGGATGAAAAGAAGGACTTGGAAGAAATATGGCTTTCTGCAAAGAGCCCGTGGAGATTACAGGAAAGACCAAGTCTCCAGAGAAGTAGCTTGCAGGCCACTTCCTCATGTCCCTTGGGCAAATCGAAAGCTAGTTATTTGAAAGTGTGGGGTTTAACTGGATTTCCTAAAAGATGTCACATTTCAGGCTTAGGTTCTTAAAACTGAAAATAGGAAGTGACTGGGAAAAAGACAAAAATTCCAAGAACACTGATGCAGCTGACCTTGGGGTCTCAGAGCTTCTGGGTGTGTTTACACATATCTCCATAGTTTCTGGAGGGTTAAAGGGAAGAGAGGACACTGTACTTTGTGTACCACAAATCCCTGAGCTGCTTCCTATTTTCTGAGGACAAGACCGGTAGGACAGTGGACAAAAGCAGAGAGGAAAAACAAAAAAAAGCTTGTGGACACTGGAAGGTGGAGGGTATGCGCCTTTGAAAATAGTGAATCAGGTCACATTAATTCAAAGGCAGACCTGCTGGAAACCCCGATTAAAGACATATTCCTGGAAGATGGAGCAGAGAAACTGTTATCTGCATATAATTCAAGTCTTTAAGTGATTTTAAGGAATAAGAAATATGGCAAGAATATTGAAATGGTGTTAACCGCAGAGACTCAATTGTTTTTAATACTTGGACTACTCGAAACTGTGACTGCTCTAGGTTTCATTGTTCATATCTGCTTCTTCCCTACTGCCCATCTCAGTAATGGCACCATTCATTCAGTCTCTCAAGAGTCACCTTCAACTTCACCTTCTCCCTCTAATCAGAAACTAGGTCCTGTCTAGTAAACTACAACAGACATCTCATACCCATCTTCCTCTCCCCAGCTCCACAGCTGAGATTCAACCCTCCATTACTTTGGCTTTCCAGATGGGGCCCCTGCCTCCTGCCCATCCCCCACTCCCCCCTTAATCCAACATCTGCATCTGATCCTCTTACCCAAAGATCCTAATTCAGTAGATCTGGGCTGAGACCCAGGAAATATGCATTTTATTTTTTCAGCTTCTTGTTATGAAAATATATAAACACACTCAAAAGTGGAAAATACAAGAAATCTATTCCTTTATGCCTAGCCTTGTCCCCCAACTTCAACCAACACTCTTTCCCTATACCCAATCCTATTTTTTTCAAGACCCCCAGTCTCCCCTTTTTTTCTGCAGGAGTATTTCAAGACAAATCCCAGACATTACATCATTTGATCCCTTATACTTAGTAATACACCTCACAAAGGAAAAATTAAAAGCGTTTCATTTTTTTGCAAAATGGCAAATGTAATGATCGTTCCTTAACATAATCAATACTCAGTTCATATTTACATTTCCTTAATGTTATGAAATAAATGTTGTGTGTGTTTGGCTTGGAATAAATCTTCATTTAAAATGTTTTCCAGGTTTTCAGAAGACGAGCCAGATGTAAGTTCCAGTGACTACAAGATTCAGTTGAAGTCCCCCAACAAGGTACCAAGGGCCCTGTGTGGTCCCGAACACACCTCTCCCTCCAGTCTCTTTCCTCATGGCTTATCCACCCAGCTTGCTCCTTGCACTTCGGCCACTCTCATCATCTTTCAATTCCTCAGTGGTTTCAATGCTGTTCCTCACTTCTGAGCCTTTGCTCCGCTGTCCCCTCTGCCTGCAACACCTTTCCCCCTTTCCTCAAAATGTTTTCTTTATAAAGTCTTTTCTGTCCCCTGACCCCAGCAGAGTTGAACATACCTTTCCCTATGGTCCACTCAACTTTGTTCCTCAGATACTCTGGCTCTCCTCACATTGGTTGCTGCCCCCCAAAATGTCACTTTTGAGTAGACTATCCCTGAAAGTAGCTGAAGATCATAAGCGTTCAATATAGAGTGAGTCATTTATAAGCTGGCGATTGTGATTTGATTATGACACAGGAAGCTGGACTTGTAATAGAATAACTTCAGTTAGAGTGACCATATAATTTATTACCCAATGCCATAGTTAAAAGGAAGGGGCACCATTAATAACTAGTCAGAATATAAATGCCTGGGATTGTCCCAGGTAAACAGGATCCTATACTCAGCCTACTCTGTTAGATGTATGTTTTCAAAGGATGAGTGGATTCTTTGTAACTGGGGAACCTCCCCTCTTAAGCTTGGCCACCTTCAACAAGAATCAGGACCACACTCAACTGGTTCCAGAGAGAATGGCCCCAATGCCCATCTCTCCAGGAAAGCTTGGGGCAACAAGGTATGGTGCCAAGTCTACTTCACACCTACTGAAACCCACTACCGAAATATATTCTTCCCTTAGATTGGACAAGAAGTATTCAGGGTCCCGCGGACCTACAGGATGGTAGTAGCATTCCATCCACCCTCTTCTGAAACAATCAGAAACCAAAGCTTAACTCCCTTCTTTGAATAGGGATCTTACTCTTTTTCCCTACTGTATGTCCAGGGGATGTGAGATGGTAATAAATCCTTGTCTGTGGGTTGAGGCCTAAGCGAAAAAATGTCCATCTCTAGAGGTAGAGCATCAGTCTGTAATCACGTTGCTCCTATGATTGGCTTCCCCAGTTGCTTAGCCCCTGTGCCACCATGGCACTCCTTGTACCTCCTCTGCTTCCTCAGCCTCAGCACGAGAAGAGCACAGGGCCAGGTCTGTGATGGCTGGACTAGAGAAAGAGAAAGAAAAAATAAGAAAAAGAGCTGCAGAGGGATAAGGCGAACCACATGACTTTTTCCTCCCTCCGTCATCCCCTCATCTCCACTACATGGTCCCTCACCCTTCAGTATCCATGGACCGTAGTTTTCTTTTTTCCTCCATTGATGAAATGCTCCAGATAGTCTAAGTCCAGGTTTCCTTTGGAAGTGTGACTGAGCCTTTCTTAGGTCCTTTTGGTTATTCAACAATCTATTAGGATTATCTCTGTCTTACTCTCTTGGATCTAAATCAAAGAACACGAAGGTGAGGGAAGTAGTTTAGTTCTTCCATAGATCATAGGTAAGTTTTACAATGTTACTTCAAAATGGGTTCAAAGGGTCTCAGATTTGACTTGAAGCCTGCTACCTGACATGACATCTAACTAAAAGTGAATAAAAATTCTAAAAGTATGTATACATCCATATGTATATATGTGTATGAATATGTATATATATATATATATATATATACACATGAAAGCTCGAAAACAATGTATTTCATTTACTAGCATAATTTTGGTCTTCTGCTTGGGAAATATTTTACTACTAAATAGAAAGGGAGGGACTTCCCTGGTGGCACAGTGGTTTAGAATCCGCCTGCCAATACAGGGGACACAGGTTCAAGCCCTGGTCCGGGAAGATCCCACATGCTGCGGAGCAACTAAGCCTGTGCGCCACAACTACTGAGCCTGCGTTCTAGAGCCTGCGAGCCACAACTACTGAAGACCACATGCCTAGAGCCCATGCTCCGCAACAAAGAGAAGCCACCGCAGTGAGAAGCCACCGCAGGGAGAAGCCCGTGCACCGCAATGAAGAGTAGCCCCCACTCGCAGCAACTAGAGAAACCCCGTGCACAGGAACAAAGACCCAACGCAGCCAAAAATAAATAAATAATTAATTTTAAAAAATAATAGAAAGGGTAGGGCATCCGAAGGCTTGGTCTAAACTGAAGAATTAGATCCTTTCATTTTTGACAAACAAGGTCGTGGCACACCTCCTTCAGTGCTCTGGCCAGGCATTCAGAGGACATGCTACTGTGACAGGCAGCACCAGCTCTCTGGGGTGAGAAGAGAGGAAATAGAAAACATGGAAAGAAAACAACGTGTCTTCCCCCCTTCAAGGCCAGGATGAGAATGTTCGTGCTCACCTATATAAGCTCTGCAAGAGAGCTTGGCTCCGAGCATGCTTACCAGGGAACCCTGGATTCATCATCTTTTAACACAGGGGTCAGCTAACTATGGCCCGAGGGCCACATCTGGTCCTCCACCTGTGTTTGTATGGCCCCCAAGCTAAGAGTGGTTTTTGCATTTTGAAACAGCTGAAAAGAAAATCAAAAGTAGAATACTATTTCATGACATGTGAAAAGTATATGAAATTCACATTTCAGTGTCTATAAATAAAAGTTTATCAAAACACAGCCACACTTATTCATTTACATATTGGGTTGCTTTTGCACCACCAGGGTGAACCATGGTAGTTGCCACCATATATATAGTCCATGAAACTAAAAATATTTAGTTGCTGACGCCTTAAAAAAAAAGTTTTCCGGCTCTTGTTCTAATGCAAGTGGGCAATGAACACTGCCCCGACTGCCAAGGAAGGCAAGGGTGGGGTTGTCCTGAGTGGGAACCATCCCTGGATTGTTCTCCCCTGAGCTCACAAACGTTAAGCCCTTTAGTTCTTCCTCCACTGCACGGTTCTGAAAGTGTAATGATCTGCATTCTTATTCTAACATAACATTAAAGTGTCTTTGTATTCGGAACTGTATATTTTATGGAATTTGAATAGTATTAGTGTCACATACGTACTGGATTTCAACACAACAATATGAAAAGTGCACATGTAATTTTACTTTGTGTCGCGTTAATACTAAGCTACATGATGGCAATATTACACTAATGTGACAAAAGGATGCCAGTGTAAGATGTAAAGCTGCTAATATCACAGGAAGTTATTAATGCCTTGCAACGGACTCCAAAGAACACTGTGATTAAACATGCTCAATCTTTCCCAGCCTCAGTTGGAACTCTAGTGACAAAAGAGGATAAATTACCTTGGCAAAGGTAAATTACCCTGGCAAAGTTCTTGCCAGGCTATAACAAGTTTGGCCTTCTCATTATGGCTCTAGGACTTTTCAGAGAAGCCAGAGGCATTCCAGGAAAAGAAAATCTGTGACTAAATTAGGGGACCTGCCTTTGGTCTTGGTTTGGGCAACGATTAACTGACATTTCTGAGATCTTCAACGCTGAAGATTTCACACTGATAACAAACTCCTGTCCTGTGTGCCACCACTCATCTCATGATTCCCCACTTTTGACCACCCAGAGCTTCCAATTCAAACCTCTGTCTCTTTCCTCCCAAGGTGACCCCTCCCTCCTGAGTCATTTCTGTCCTTTGGAAGCCTAAATTAGCCCACCTTTCCTTTAGCATCACTCCGGATTTCCTTGTCTTCTTGCTTTGCCGTCAAACCTATCCTGCACCTCCTCCTACCTCTGGGGTGTGGACTACTGTTGCAGAAATCAAATCACCACATGGACTGATGTCTCATACACCAATGGTCTTCAGACTCAGCTGGGCTCTTAAATGGCTCTACTGTTCTATAAGTTCCTCTTCGGCCCTTCTCCTGGTCCTTGCGGTGGTTTGTTCTAACATTCCCTTTTCTCTTCAAACTCCTTGCATCATAGTTTTTCCTCTTGTTCTCAGCAAATGTTCTTGCTTCTTACTTTCCTAAGAAAAACAACTGTCTCAAACACGAAGCTCCTTTAACTTGCTGAATCAACACATACAAACTTAAATTTACTGGCCTCCATCTTTTCCTCTTTCCCTCCTGTTTCCATGGAAGCATCGTCCCTCATCCTATCCAAGGCTAATCCATCCACCTTGATCTTGCAGTCTCCTACCTCCTCAGGAGGAACCTTGCTCTGTCAGACCTCTTTTTTCCTCTATCACTAACTTCTCCTTTCTGACTCAGTTCAGCAACACGTCAAGTCTATTCTGTACTAAACAAACAAATAATCCTTATTTAATCCTTTTCACCTTTCTTTCTTTTACAGCTGGAGTATACTTGCTTTCCTCCTTTAGTTTTCCCCCCACTTCATCCCTCAATCCATTGTCATCTTTATTTTCCTCTCACTCCTTTAGCTTTGGTCTCAGAAAACCTCCCACGCTGCTACGTTCAATGGATCATTTTGTGCCCTTAGCTCCCAAGAAACTTTGTCTGCACTTGACATTGCTGATCACTTTCTTCACCTTGAAATGTCCTCCCGTCTTGGTTCCTAAGCCTCCCTCTCCCACTTCATCCTGGGTTTCTTCCATCTCTCCATCTATCCTTCCTTGGACCCTTGCACAGGCCCCTCTGCTCACTCACGTCTTACATATGGGTGTTCCCCAGACTATACATCTCTTCTCATGATCTAAACTTACCTTGAAAGACATAGCCAGACCACTAGTTACAACTATCATTATTATCCTGTGGACTCCTAAATCTATCATCCCAGATTCTTTGCTGAGCTCCATAACCACCTATCCAAATGCAATGGAACATCTTCACTTGGATTTCCCATAGAGGCCTCAAAATCGGCATGTGCAAAGGCGTCTCTCTCAATTTCTATGCCCCAAACTATGTTTCCGAGTTTATCCATCCAAACGCTCAAGTCAGAAATTTTTCCTCAACTCTGAGAGCTTCTCTGTGCCCCACAGTAGGTCGTCAGGCTCTTTATATCGTCCTTATCTGTATTTTCTTTCCATTTCTACCGCTACTCCCTTAGTTCAGCTCCTGACCACTTCTAACCTAGATTATACCCAAAGCCTTTTTTTTTTTTTTTTTTCGGTACGCGGGCCTCTCACTGCTGTGGCCTCTCCCGTTGCGGAGCACAGGCTCCGGACGCGCAGGCTCAGCGGCCATAGCTCACAGGCCCAGCCGCTCTGCGGCACGTGGGATCTTCCCGGACCGGGGCACGAACCCGTGTCCCCTGCATCGGCAGGCGGACTCCCAACCACTGCGCCACCAGGGAAGCCCTACCCAAAGCCTTTTAACTAGCTTCCCCTCTCTAATCTCTTTTCGTCCTTCAAATTTACCTTCTGCACTGTTGCGTGCATGATCTTACAGAGCTGATTTGAGCTGAGACAAATTTGAGCATACATGACACCCATTTCAATCCTTCAGTAACTTCTAGTGGCTTTCAAGAGATAGTTTAAACTCACTTTGGCACACCCAGCTTTTCACAATTGGCCTCTGTCTATATCCCAGTATTGGGCGTCTTCCTTGAAGAACTGTAAGTATTTGGTAGTTTCTTCTAATTGGAAGGACCTGAGACTCATTCCACTTACCTCTAAGAAATGAGGGTCTTGTGAGCATTGCTTACCCATGGAATTGGACTAGACATATAAAGTTTTTAGGAACTGAGGTTTGGGGTGGGGGGGGTGGGGAACAGTGTGCACAAGTGTGTGCACAGGCCCCATCCTCCTCTCCAACCAACTGGCTTCCTCAAAACTTTGTAACTGCAGTTTTCACTTGGGACCATAACTCCTGCCCTGGCCCTTAGTCTTCTCAAGCATCTTTTTCTCAGCCTTTTGGTTAACTAGCCTGGATCTGTGGTTGCCCATTTCATAATTCCTTAATAGTCCAGTTTATCTCTTCAAAAGCAGGTCACACAAGTAATAGGACATTGGCTGCTTGACAGATGCTCCACCTGGGTCAACTGCCCACCACCCCTTTTCTGGTCAGCTATGACCCGGAGACAACATACATGTGGAAGAATTTATGTTCTATTAATATATTAATGAGAATAACTAATATTTATAGAACTCTTACTGCTAGACATTGTCTATAAACCCTTTATATGCATTACTCTCCATTCAAAACAACCCTAAGAAGTAGGTTCTATTGTTTCCATCATCATTTTACTGTTGGAGAAAATAAATCAGAGACAGGTAAGTGAACTGCCTATAGTCTTACAGCTGTTACAAGGCACAGTCAGAGTCAGTCTCAGGCAATCTGACCCCAGACTCTCTGTGCCCTTCCCCACCAGCTTATGGCCAGGGTGCAAATTTTCTTAGAAGTAGGGGTGGGGGAAGAGATGCCCAGACAATAATTGGCACCTCTTTTTCCCCCAAGGAATCATGCTGGTTCCCACCTTTTTACCTTTACATATGGCTGGTCTCTCTGTTTGGAATTCCTTTCTCTCTCTCCAAGTGTATAAACTTGAAAGAGAATGAAACTTGGAATGAATGAACAAATGCCTTAGCTGCATAGCCTTGAGCTCATCACTTCCCCTCTCTGGGTCTCAGGTTCTTCATCTGTAAAATGAAGGGACTGAACTGGATTCTTCAAATTCTACAATTGTGTAACTTTAAGAAAAGAAACAAAGGCAGCTCAGGAATCAAAGGTGACTACAGTATCATTTTGATATTCTGTCGTCTTACAGCCGTCGGATTCTCTTTGTTACACTTAAAGGGGATGTGAACATTTTAGTGAATCTGTAAATGTTTAATGATACAGATTGCTCCTCAAGTACAATACCCTAGCAAGTGACAACTACTTGCTCAAATGATGGTACACTGAGTGGGTGCCGATCCCCTTTCTACAGAAGATTTCAAGTTTGTCTCTCAGCCTGAAGCATCTCCTTTTAACTCTGTAACTTCAGAATTCTGATGAGGCCAAATAGCAACTCTGTTGAATCAAGACGTGTATTTTCTTTGTTGGATCAAATCACTCAAGGCTGCCAATGATCATCTATTGTGGTGTGTGGAAAGCCAACTTTTACATGAAATTAAATGAAAATATACAGGGGCTAAGGACTTAACTGGAAACTCTCTTTTGTGGCTTTTCTTTTAGTGTATTATTTGTCAGGTTTTTATAAGAACATTATTGCTTTAAGAAAAAAAAATTAAACCCTGAGAAATTACTCTCAGTCTAACGAGTTCTTTTCACTGACTTCAGACATCATTAGGGGAGGCTATAGCCTAGGGCTGTGCATGAACTTTTTCTTCTAACTGTACACTTTATGTATAATTTAGCTTTCTTGCCTAAATTATTCAAGCAAATAGTGAGTGAAAATAATGGAGTTCACTGAAACCTTCCAGAGTGTTAAAATAAAACAGTTTCTTCCGTTGGTTTGAAATTTTAAACTTTTTAATCATGGTTTTCAAATGGAATACACATGTCTGGCTTTTCTTCACTTGTCTCCTGCATCTTTTGCAGGAGAGAAGAAAGGAAACTAACTTTAGTAAATAATCCATTAATTAATCACTGGTGCTGATAACAGCTCAAAGGTGAAGTAACAGTATTTGGAAACAGCGTGTCAAGTTGCCAAGTGTATGATTGGCACGTATTTTAAAAGGTAGATACTTCTTTTCCCCATTTCTTATGATCGGAGCAGGGCTGAAATTGGGTGGTATGTTTGAAAAGGGAAGCTAATGTGCTTAGTTTAAATAGGAAACCACGGTAGCAGGATTTGTACTCAAATCACCCCCAATTTATTTCTTTTAAAGAACCAAACACATGTTCTAAATAATAATGTTTCATCTTGGATGTGCATGGTCTGGAAACTTTATTTTTATCCTAGATAACTCTGGAGTAAATTTGGAAATCGTTGGAAGAATGCGCTTTTCTGGCATAGTTAATATAGTTCTCCAAACTGCAAATGTGGCCCAGGACCAGGAATCTGATCAGGATATTCTGGAACTCTCAAATATCGCATTTTGTCAATCAGAGATCAGAAGCAGCATCTAAAAGGAAATAGTTATCACAGTGCATTGTCTTTGGAAACAATAAAGGCAATCATAGCGAGCGGGGTTGTGGAAGGGAGGTCATTGGGGTGCAGCAAAGAGCTTCAGATGTTAGATTCTGAATAGGCGAACGAAAGCTTCAGAGTAATATATGGAAAGGGGCAATGGCTAAAGCTCTTTGTAGGGGAAAAAGAATGACCTAGAATAACAGACCTATACGTTTAATTTATTGACCTGATTAGACACAGGAAAGAATCATCACAAAATCAATTTTTCAACGCATAGACTAGGACCGGGTTATTAGGTAGTAAGCACTCTGATATTATAAAAATTATTAAAGTCTCCTCCTATGATGTTATAAAATACAGTAAACTTAGGGAAATTAGGAAATGCAATCTATATTGGCTTTAATAATATGTTCAATTCTCTCCAACATGACCCTTTAAACAAATATCTGGAAAAACTCTATTTAGAAATCCAGTGATTTTAAACACTGAGCAGAGAGTCATGACACCTAGGTTCAAATCCTAGCTCTACTGTTGAGGAATCATAGGCAAGTTACTTTACCTCTCTGGGGACTGGATTCCTGATCTATAATGAGGAAGCTGGACATCTCTAAGGTCTGAAATTATTTGACTCTTCATCTAGAAATTTCACTTATTGCATGTGTTTGCACAAGGAACAAGTTACCTATCTCTCTAAGACTCAATTTCCTTATCTAAAAAGTGAGATAGATGGTAGCCCTCTCGGGGCCTAGGGTTGTTAACAAGTATTGAATTAGAAAAGCCTGTGAGGCCCAGCGCTCAACACCAACACCTGTGGGTCTTCAGTAGCTATCAACTCCCGCTGCCTAACAGAGGGAGTCAGGACACGTGGGTTCCGATGTCAAGTCTGCCCTGACTAGCCGGCCTTAGACAAATCCTTTAACCTCTCTAAGCCCAGATCCTTCTTCAGGCAAAAGAGTTTGGCCTACGCAGTAACTGTGAATAGCTGAGTGTGACTCCCTTCCCTTCCCTGCATGGCCCTCCCTCACATTACTCACCCTCTAGTCTCTTCCATTCTTTCTTTTGAGGAGGTCTCTCTAATACATTCTTTTATTGTTCTTTTGGTCTCCACTCTATTCCCAAGTCCTTAGCTCACATCCAGATTGGAAAAGTAGGGGGGGCGCTGGGAAGATGGCAGAAGAGTAAGACGCGGAGATCACCTTCCTCCCCACAGATACACCAGACTGGAAAAGTAGCCTGTCCTCTTACCATGAATAAAACACATTTTTTTAAACAAAGCCCCCTCTTCTCCTGGTTTTCCATTCATAGCAAATGCAGCCTCTCTCCACCCACTTGCTAAAGTCAAAAATCTAGGCATCATCTCTCTTTCTCTTTATTACAATTTCTAGTCCATCAGTGGATCCTGTTGAGTCCAAATCCAAAATATACCCTGAATCAGACCACCTTCTCTGCCAGCACCTTACTCCAAGTTCCCCACCTTCTCTCACTTGATTGACTATAATAGCCTCCTAACCAGTCTTCCTGATTCCACTCCTGAACACCTCCACAAGGCAGCCTGCGTGATCGTCTTAAAACATAGCACAAGTAGGGTCTCTCCTCTGCCAGAAAGTCTCCAATACCTTCCCCTTGTACTTAGGGAAAAAGCAAATCTCATACCCTTTGTCATGGACAAGATCTTACAGAATGTGGCCTATGATTACTTCTCCTAATCTTATATACTCTCCCTATCCCTCACTGTACTTCCACTCACCAGCACAGATGCCCACAGTCAAAACTAATCTAATAAAGACCAAGGAGGACAAGTCAGATGGAGCCAAGATCTCCTTGTCCTTTCAGATCTCTGGAAAATTAACTTAAGCCACGTATCCCACGTTCTATGCAAAACGAATGCCCTAACTAAGATTTCTGTGAAATTACAGAGTCTGCAAATTCTCATGTTCACCCACTCTTGGTGCCAACCTTCTGCTTCCACTGAATTCTTGATCTCATTGGGTTTAGCCTCCCTTGAATGTTCTCCAAGTCATCGGCTTAAAATGTAATCACACAGGCTCTAGTGTATGTATTAGACTTTACCGAAGGCTTGAGTCCACAGAGGAGCTTAACATTACAGAAAGCGTATCAATCAGAATCGGATGGTAGACCTTCTTAAGAATTTCTTCTGCCTCTCTGTCCTGGTTCATCCTGTTCCAAGCTCTTTGCTAGGCTCTCTTTCACTGCTCAACCCACCACAGCCACCTACTGATTTCTTAGAGAGCACTGAGCTATGTTCTTTGTCTCCTTCCAACCCATCACCAGGGCCTCACTTTGCATTTCATGTGATTTATCCAGGAAGTTTTCAAGTGTTTGTATTTTTTACTTCTTCATTTTTCATGTCTTCTATTTTGCCTTTAATCGTCATTTCTTGCTATTGCAATGGTGCTCGTCTCCAACCTTCATCCATTACCCTCTAATTTTCTGATTCTAAACTGACATTGGGAAAAATACTTACTAGGTAAATCAGTTCAAATTTTGTCTGTGACAAATAAATAAACCACACAGTGATCTCAGGAATATCACTGCAGCTACTTAGTGATATCTTTAGAGCCCATTGATTTACTGATATATGAGAGATTGTCACAGAATAATAATACTTCTACATAACCTTGGAGAGGCCGAATAGCAGAGAAATGAGAGCATAGATTCTAGCACCAGAGTGGCCAAGTTAAATTCTCAACTCCTCCATTTGCCAGCTGTAGAATCTTGGGCAAACTTTTAACCTAACTGTGTAATCTCATCTATAAAATGAGGCTGTTGATAGTATCTACCTCAGTGGAATTATTGAGAAGATTAAATGAATTAACATATGTAACATGTTAGAACAGTGTCTGGCACTAAGTAAATGCTTTGCAAGTATAAGCTATACTTTTTAAAATTAAGATATAATTGGCATTTAACATTATATTAGCTTTAGGTGTGCAACACAGTGATTCAATATTTGTATACACTGCAAAATGATCACCACTATGAGTCTAGTTACCATATGTCACCATACAAAGTTACAAAATTTTTTTCTCTATAAGAACTTTTAAGATTTACTCTCTTAGCAACTTTCAAATATGCAGTACAGTGTTATTGACTATAGTCACCATGTAGAAACAACCTGTGTCCATCAGTGGATGAATAAATGAAGACTATATATATATATATATATATATATATATATATATATACACACACACACATAAATATCTAAAGGAATTCTACTCAGCCATAAAAAAGAATGAAATCTTGCCATTGACAACAACATGAATGGACTTGAGGGTATTATGCTAAGTGAAATAATTCAAAGACAAATACTGTATGATATCACTTATATGTGAAATCTAAAAACCAAAACAAAT
This sequence comes from Lagenorhynchus albirostris, assembly GCF_949774975.1. Classification (NCBI taxonomy): domain Eukaryota; kingdom Metazoa; phylum Chordata; class Mammalia; order Artiodactyla; family Delphinidae; genus Lagenorhynchus; species Lagenorhynchus albirostris. The sequence goes on along the minus strand of NC_083107.1, from coordinate 33,377,774 downwards.
GAACAAACAAAACTCATAGATACAGAGACCAGGTCAGGGGTTGCCAAAGGGGAGGGGGGTTAGGGGGTGGGCAGCACAAGTAAAGGGGGGTCATGAGATAAGCTGTACTTTTATTATTGTTATTGTTTCAAAGCACAAGCCCAACTTCTTAGAAAAAAGGCATCATGATTGGTCATCCCATTCCATTCCTAATGGAGATGTTACAAGGCCTTATACAACCAAACAAGCTCTCAGGATGTAGATCAAGAGATGTGAGAATTTATTTTAGTTCTTCTTATTTGACCCTCTGCCTACTTCCAGGCTTAGCTTCCAGCTTTGTTTCTTTCATGCTAGTTTCCCCAATTCCTTCCCTTTATCTCCCCCCATCCTCTCTCCATGCCCCCATGCAGTTATTCACCTCCATCTTTACTCTAGATCACCCTGGAATAAGGTCCTTCCTGGGATCCCCATGACAGCTCTCCATCTTCGCTTTCTTCTCTAAGGTTCTTCCCAACTTCCTCACCTTAACCAACCCCTGACTCCACCAGTCCCTGACAAACCTTCCTGGTGGGAAAAGTTGTTTCTCCTCCTTCTTCAGGCCCACAGGAGTTAGGATGCACCTAGCTCCCAACCCTTTGGACTCTCACTGTCCCTCAACAAACCTCCCACAAGAACAGCAGTCCCCAACCTTTTTGACACCAGGAACCGGTTTCATGTAAGAAAATTTTTCCATGGGCTGCGATGGGGGATGGTTTCAGGATGATTCAAGCACATTACATTTACCGTGCACTTTATTTCTATTATTATTACATTGTAATATATAAGGAAATAATTATACAACTCACCATAACACTGACAGGAAGTGGAGTGATGGTGGTAATGCAAGCGATGGGGAGCGGCTATAAATACAGATGAAGCTTCACTCACTTGCCCGCCGCTCACCTCCTGCCATGCAGCCTGATCTGTGGCCTGGGGGTTGCGGACCCTTGCTCTAGAAGGTCCATGTGATCTATTTATAATTTCTCCCCAATTTTATCTATCCTTTTCTACACTTGCAGTTCATTCATTCATTCAGCAGGTATCTATTAAATACCTAATACACGCCAGGTGCTTAGATTTCCACAGCAAGTGCACAGCCTTCCTTCCTAATTCATCTCTCTTCATCCCCATGACTTCAGCATCCAAGTGCAATGTTCTAAAAGTGCCTTCACCTCCTCTGCTCTATCAGCTATTTCTCTATTTTGGGAAATGGGCAGGCCATAATGACAGTCTCATCAACCCTCAGAAATGTTCCAAAGGACTGAAGCTACAACCATCTTTCCTTTCTTTCACAACTGCACCTGCACTTCAACCTCATCTTCACCCTTACGTTATCTTTATCCCCTTTCTTATCCTCTTATCCGTCTTCTTACATTGCTTGGACCAGTGGTCAAAGCTTCTCTTACTGACTTACATATTCGTCTTTACTTTTGCTATGACACCCAGATCAAGGTCTTCCATTTAGTAGGTATTTAGTAAATATTTGTTTAATTGAACTGAATTGAGTGAAGTTGGGGAAAGAAATCCAATAATAGGCACCGTAGTAGAATATGAAGTATAAAACACAGCATCTAACAGCTCTTCTTTATTGTGTTACACAGACTATGCCTGGAGTATTTTCTTTATTCTGCCCATTTTTCAGTTTCTTATATTGAGATGCATTGATCAGTTCTGGGGTGACTGGAGGTCTCCTTTAAGTACTTTGTATCAGCTTCACTTTTCTCTTTCTCTCTCTCTGTCTCGCAAACACACACATCTCTATCTCTATCTCTATCTCTCTTACAAATAAGAATCAGAAACTTCTGTATGCTGCTTTTTTTCTCACTTAACATTACATTACAAGCACTTTACTAAGTCATTAAATATTCTTCAACCATTTGATTTTAATGATCACATAGAGCTCTACCTTAGCAGCATATGCAAAATTACTTTGCCAATTTTCCTCCAAAAAATCATACATATTATTTTCAATTTTTCAATGAACACACTTAGACAAAATGTGGCATGAGGGGGTCTAACCCTTTGATCATTTACATAGAATATCATATACAAATACTGCATGAGAGCGCATAATATTTTTATTGTTATTGATACATGTGGAAAAATACTCTTCAGAACTCCAAGAAGCAACATGTAGGAATGACTGTTTCACCACGTCTTTGTCAACCCTGGTTATTATCTTTCTTTTTTTAATTGATAATTTATTCACCCAAAGGAATATATCTCATGGGGTATTTTTAAAGTAACATATTTGTTGAGGTGAAATTCATACGCAAAATAAACTCAGAGTTGGGGAACTATCACCACTAATTTCAGAACATTTTCATCACCCACCCAAAGTAAATCCTGTACCAAGAGTCACTCCCCATACTCTTTTCTCTCTACCCCCTGGCAACCACTTTCTATTTCTATAGATTTACCTATTTGTGCATTTCACATAAATGGAATCATACAATATTTATTCTTTCATCTGGCTTCTTTTACTTGGCATAATGTTTTCAAGGCTTATCCATGCTGTTGCATGTATAAGTACTTCATTTCTTTTTATGACTGAATGCGATTTCATTGTATGGACATACCACATTTTATTTATTCATTCATCCTTGAATGGACATTTGGGTTGTTTGAATTTTGGGTTATTAGGAATAATGCTACTATGAACATTTTTTCACAAGATTTTGTGTGGGCATATGTTTTCAGTTACCTTGCATATATACTCAGGAGTGGAATTGCTGGGTCATGTATTTAACTTTTTGATGAGCAGCCAAACTGGTTTCCAAAGTGACTGCACCATCTTACATTCTCACCAGCAATGTTCTAATTCATCCAAATCCTCACCAATACTTGTTATTTCCTTGTTATACAATATTATATTTTTTACTCTATAACCATCTGTGGTGTGAAGTTGTATCCCATTGTGGGTTTTTTTTGTTTTTGTTTTTTGCGGTACGCGGGCCTCTCACTGTTGTGGCCTCTCCCGTTGCGGAGCACAGGCTTCGAAAGTGCAGGCCCAGCTGCCATGGCTCACGGGCCCAGCCGCTCCGCGGCATGTGGGATCTTCCCGGACTGGGGCACGAACCCATGTCCCCTGCATCGGCAGGCAGACTCTCAACCACTGCGCCACCAGGGAAGCCCCTCCCATTGTGTTTTGATTTGCATTTTCCTAATGAATAATGTTGAACATCTTTTATGTGTTTATTGGCCATCTGTATATATTCTTTGAGAAAGATTTATTCAAATCCTTTGTCCATTTTTAAATTGGATTATTTGTTTTTACTGTAGAGTAGTACACATCCTTTATATACTGATGTAAGTCTCTGATCAGGTATATGATTTGCAAATATTTTCTCCCATTCTATGGATTGTCTTCTCACTTTATAATTGTGTCTTTTAAAGCACAAAATTTTAAAGTTTTGATTAAATCTAATTTATCTGTATTTTTCTCTTGTGTGCCTGTGCTTTTGGTGTCATATATTTTTTTTTTTAATAATTACTTTTTTTTTGGGGGGGGGGAGGGAATTAAATGTCTTTTTATTTTAAAATATATCATACATACAAATCAGGGTATAAAAACATAAATGCACAGTTTAAAGAATAATAATCAAATGAACACCAGCATTTCCCACCTCTCCATTTTTTTTTTTTTTTTTTATCGCTTTGTCACCGTTTACCCTTCCCCCTCCCCATAGCCTCAAGTCCATTCTCTAGTAAGTCTGTGTCTTTATTCCTGTTTCACCCCTAGGTTTTTCATGACATTTTTTTTTCTTAAATTCCATATATATGTGTTAGCATACGGTATTTGTCTCTCTCTTTCTGACTTACTTCACTCTGTATGACAGACTCTAGGTCTATCCACCTCATTACAAATAGCTCAATTTCGTCTCTTTTTATGGCTGAGTAATATTCCATTGTATATATGTGCCACATCTTCTTTATCCATTCATCCGATGATGGACACTTAGGTTGTTTCCATCTCTGGGCTATTGTAAATAGAGCTGCAATAAACATTTTGGTACATGACTCTTTTTGAATTATGGTTTTCTCAGGGTATATGCCCAGTAGTGGGATTGCTGGGTCATATGGTAGTTCTATTTGTAGCTTTTTAAGGAATCTCCATACTGTTCTCCACAGTGGCTGTATCAATTTACATTCCCACCAACAGTGTAAGAGGGTTCCCTTTTCTCCACACCCTCTCCAGCATTTATTGTTTCTAGATTTTTTGATGATGGCCATTCTGACTGGTGTGAGATGATATCTCATTGTAGTTTTGATTTGCATTTCTCTAATGATTAGTGATGTTGAGCATTCTTTCATGTGTTTGTTGGCAATCTGTATATCTTCTTTGGAGAAATGTCTATTTAGGTCTTCTGCCCATTTTTGGATTGGGTTGTTTGTTTTTTTGTTATTAAGCTGCATGAGCTGCTTATAAATTTTGGAGATTAATCCTTTGTCAGTTGCTTCATTTGCAAATATTTTCTCCCATTCTGAGGGCTGTCTTTTGGTCTTCTTTATGGTTTCCTTTGCTGCGCAAAAGCTTTGAAGTTTCATTAGGTCCCATTTGTTTACTTTTGTTTTTATTTCCATTTCTCTAGGAGGTGGGTCAAAAAGGACCTTGCTGTGATTTATGTCATAGAGTGTTCTGCCTATGTTTTCCTCTAAGAGTTTGATAGTTTCTGGCCTTACATTTAGGTCGTTAATCCATTTTGAGCTTATTTTTGTGTATGGTGTTAGGGAGTGATCTAATCTCATACTTTTACATGTAGCTGTCCAGTTTTCCCAGCACCACTTATTGAATAGGCTGTCCTTTCTCCACTGTACATTTCTGCCTCCTTAGTCAAAGATAAGGTGACCATATGTGCGTGAGTTTATCTCTGGGCTTTCTATCCTTTCCATGGATCTATATTTCTGTTTTTGTGCCAGTACCATACTGACTTGATTACTGTAGCTTTGTAGTATAGTCTGAAGTCAGGAAGCCTGATTCCTCCAGCTCCATTTTTCGTTCTCAAGATTGCTTTGGCTATTCGGGGTCTTTTGTGTTTCCATACAAATTGTGAATTTTTTTGTTCTAGTTCTGTGAAAAATGCCAGTGGTAGTTTCATAGGGATTGCATTGAATCTGTAGATTGCTTTGGGTAGTAGAGTCATTTTCACAATGTTGATTCTTCCAATCCAAGAACATGGTATATCTCTCCATCTATTTGTATCATCTTTAATTTCTTTCATCAGTGTCTTATAATTTTCTGCATACAGGTCTTTTGTCTCCTTAGGTAGGTTTATTCCTAGGTATTTTATTCTTTTTGTTGCAGTGGTAAATGGGAGTGTTTTCTTGATTTCACTTTCAGATTTTTCATCCTTAGTGTATAGGAATGCCAGAGATTTCTGTGCATTAATTTTTTATCCTGGTACTTTACCAAATTCATTGATTAGCTCTAGTAGTTTTCTGGTAGCATCTTTAGGATTCTCTATGTATAGTATCAAGTCATCTGCAAACAGTGACAGCTTTACTTCTTCTTCTCCGATTTGGATTCCTTTTATTTCCTTTTCTTCTCTGATTGCTGTGGCTAAAACTTCCAAAACTATGTTGAATAAGAGTGGTGAGAGTGGGCAACCTTGTCTTGTTCCTGATCTTAGTGGAAATGCTTTCAGTTTTTCACCATTGAGGACGATGTTGGCTGTGGGTTTGTCATATATGGCCTTTATTATGTTGAGGTAAGTTGCCTCTATGCCTACTTTCTGCAGGGTTTTTATCATAAATGGGTGTTGAATTTTGTCAAAGGCTTTTTCTGCATCTATTGAGATGATCATGTGGTTTTTCTCCTTCAATTTGTTAATATGGTGTATCACGTTGATTGATTTGCGTATATTGAAGAATCCTTGCATTCCTGGAATAAACCCCACTTGATTATGGTGTATGATCCGTTTAATGTGCTGTTGGATTCTGTTTGCTAGTATTTTGTTGAGTATCTTTGCATCTATGTTCATCAGTGATATTGGCCTGTAGGTTTCTTTCTTTGTGACATCCTTGTCTGGTTTTGGTATCAGGGTGATGGTGGCCTCGTAGAATGAGTTGGGGAGTGTTCCTCCCTCTGCTATATTTTGGAAGAGTCTGAGAAGGATAGGTGATAGCTCTTCTCTAAATGTTTGATAGAATTCGCCTGTGAAGCCATCTGGTCCTGGGCTTTTGCTTGTTGGAAGATTTTTAATCACAGTTTCAATTTCAGTGCTTGTGATTGGTCTGTTCATATTTTCTATTTCTTCCTGATTCAGTCTTGGTAGGTTGTGCCTTTCTAAGAATTTGTTCATTTCTTCCAGGTTGTCCATTTTATTGGCATAGAGTTGCTTGTAGTAATCTCTCATGATCTTTGGTATTTCTGCAGTGTCAGTTGTTACTTCTCCTTTTTCATTTCTAATTCTATTGATTTGAGTCTTCTCCCTTTTTTTCTTGATGAGTCTGGCTAATGGTTTATCAATTTTGTTTATCCTTTCAAAGAACCAGCTTTTAGTTTTATTGATCTTTGCTATCATTTCCTTCATTTCTTTTTCATTTATTTCTGATCTGATTTTTATGATTTCTTTCCTCCTGCTAACTTTGGGGTTTTTTTGTTCTTCTTTCTCTCATTGCTTTAGGTGCAAGGTTAGGTTGTTTATTCGAGATGTTTCCTGTTTCTTAAGGTAAGATTGTATTGCTATAAACTTCCCTCTTAGAACTGCTTTTGCTGCATCCCATAGATTTTGAGTCGTCGTGTCTCCATTGTCATTTGTTTCTAGGTATTTTTTGATTTCCTCTTTGATTTCTTCAGTGATCACTTCGTTATTAAGTAGTGTATTGTTTAGCCTCCATGTGTTTGTATTTTTTACAGATCTTCTCCTGTAATTGATATCGAGTCTCATAGCGTTGTGGTCGGAAAAGATACTTGATACAATTTCAATTTTCTTAAATTTACCAAGGCTTGATTTGTGACCCAAGATATGATCTATCCTGGAGAATGTTCCATGAGCACTTGAGAAAAATGTGTATTCTGTTGTTTTTGGATGGAATGTCCTATAAATATCAATTAACTCCATCTCGTTTAATGTATCATTTAAAGCTTGTGTTTCCTTATTTATTTTCATTTTGGATGATCTGTCCATTGGTGAAAGTGGGGTGTTAAAGTCCCCTACTATGAATGTGTTACTGTCGATTTCCCCTTTTATGGTTGTCAGTATTTGCCTTATGTATTGAGGTGCACCTAAGTTGGGTGCATAAATATTTACAATTGTTATATCTTCCTCTTGGATCGATCCCTTGATCATAATGTAGTGTCTTTCTTTGTCTCTTCTAATAGTCTTTGCTTTAAAGTCTATTTTGTCTGATATGAGAATTGCTACTCCAGCTTTCTTTTGGTTTCCATTTGCATGAAATACCTTTTTCCATCCCCTTACTTTCAGTCTGTATGTGTCTCTAGGTCTGAAGTGGGTCTCTTGTAGACAGCAAATATATGGGTCTTGTTTTTGTATCCATTCAGCCAATCTGTGTCTTTTGGTGGGAGCATTTAGTCCATTTACATTTAAGGTAATTATCGATATGTGTGTTCCCATTCCCATTTTCTTCATTGTTTTGGGTTTGTTATTGTAGGTCTTTTCCTTCTTTTGTGTTTCTTGCCTAGAGAAGTTCCTTTAGCAGTTGTTGTAGAGCTGGTTTGGTGGTGCTGAACTCTCTCAGCTTTTGCTTGTCTGTAAAGGTTTTAATTTCTCCATCAAATCTGAATGAGATCCTTGCTGGGTAGAGTAATCTTGGTTGCAGGTTTTTCTCCTTCAACACTTTCAATATGTCCTGCCACTCCCTTCTGGCTTGCAGAGTTTCTGCTGAAAGATCAGCTGTTAACCTTATGGGGATTCCCTTGTGTGTTATTTGTTGTTTTTCCCTTGCTGCTTTTAATATGTTTTCTTTGTATTTAATTTTTGACAGTTTGATTAATATGTGTCTTGGCGTATTTCTCCTTGGATTTATCCTGTATGGGACCCTCTGTGCTTCCTGGACTTGATTAACTATTTCCTTTCCCATATTAGGGAAGTTTTCAACTATAATCTCTTCAAATATTTTCTCAGTCCCTTTCTTTTTCTCTTCTTCTTCTGGAACCCCTATAATTCGAATGTTGGTGCGTTTAATGTTGTCCCAGAGGTCTCTGAGACTGTCCTCAGCTCTTTTCATTCTTTTTTCTTTATTCTGCTCTGCAGTAGTTATTTCCACTATTTTATCTTCCAGGTCACTTATCCGTTCTTCTGCCTCAGTTATTCTGCTATTGATCCCATCTAGAGTACTTTTAATTTCATTTATTGTGTTGTTCATCGTTGCTTGTTTCATCTTTAGTTCTTCTAGGTCCTTGTTAACTGATTCTTGCATTTTGTCCATTCTATTGTCCATTCTATCTCCAAGATTTCGGATCAACCTTACTATCATTATTCTGAATTCTTTTTCAGGTAGACTGCCTATTTCCTCTTCATTTGTTGGGTCTGGTGGGTTTTTATCTTGCTCCTTCATCTGCTGTGTGTTTTTCTGTCTTTTCATTTTGCTTATCTTACTGTGTTTGGGGTCTCCTTTTTTGCAGGCTGAAGGTTCGTAGTTCCTGTTGTTTTTTGTGTCTGTCCCCAGTGGCTAAGGTTGGTTCAGTGGGTTGTGTAGGCTTCCTGGTGGAGGGTACTAGTGCCTGTGTTCTGGTGGATGAGGCTGGATCTTGTCTTTCTGGTGGGCAGGTCCACGTCTGGTGGTGTGTTTTGGGGTGTCTGTAGACTTATTATGATTTTGGGCAGCCTCTCTGCTAATGGGTGGGGTTGTGTTCCTGTCTTGCTAGTTGTTTGGCATAGGATGTCCAGCACTGTAGCTTGCTGGTCGTTGAGTGAAGCTGGGTGCTGGCGTTGAGATTGAGATCTCTCGGAGATTTTTGCTGTTTGATATTATGTGCAGCTGGGAGGCCTCTTGTGGACCAGTGTCCTGAAGTTGGCTCTCCCACCTCAGAGGCACAGCACTGACTCCTGGCTGCAGCACCAAGAGCCTTTCATCCACAGGGCTCCTTAATTTGGGATGATTCGTTGTCTATTCAGGTATTCCACAGATGCAGGGTATATCAAGTTGATTGTGGAGGTTTAATCCGCTGCTCCTGAGGCTGCTGGGAGAGATTTCCTTTTCTCTTCTTTGTTCTCACAGTTCCCAGGGGCTCAGCTTTGGATTTGGCCCCGCCTGTGCGTGTAGGTCGCCGGAGGGCGTCTGTTCTTTGCTCAGACAGTACGGGGTTAAAGGAGCCGCTGATTCGGAGGCTCTGGCTCACTCAGGCCGGGGGGCAGGGAGGGGCACGGAGTGTGGGGCGGGCCTGCGGCGGCAGAGACCAACGTGACGTTGCAGCCTGAGGGGCGCCGTGCGTTCTCCCGGGGGAGTTGTCCCTGGATCCCGGGACCCTGGCAGTGGCGGGCTGCACAGGCTCCCCGGAAGGGCGTGTGGCTAGTGACCTGTGTTCGCACACAGGCCTCCTGGTGGCAGCAGCAGCGGCCTTAGCGTCTCATGTCTGTCTCTGGGCTCCGCACTTTTAGCCGCGGCTCGCGCCCGTCCCTGGAGCTCTCTCAAGCAGCGTTCTTAATCCCCTCTCCTCGTGCACCAGGAAACAAAAAGGGACGTAAAAGTCTCTTGCCTCTTCGGCAGGTCCAGACTTTTCCCCGGACTCTCTCCCGGCTAGCCGCGGTGCACTAACGCCCTGCAGGCTGTGTTCACGCCGCCAACCTCAGTCCTCTCCTGGCGCTCCGACAAAAGCCGGAGCCTCAGCTGCCAGTCCCGCCCGCCCCGGCGGGCGAGCAGACAAGCCTCTCGGCTGGTGAGTTCCGGTCGGCCCGATCCTCTGCGCTGGAATCTGTCCGCTTTGCCCTCCGCACCCCTGTTGCTGTGCTCTCCTCCGCGGCTCCCAAGCTCCCCCACTCTGCCTCCCGAAGTCTCCACCCGCGAAGGGGCTTCCTAGTGTGTGGACACTTTTCCTCTCTCCCGCTGGTGCAGGACCCGTCCCTATCCTTTTGTCTCTGTTTAGTTTTTTCTTTTGCCCTAACCAGGTACGTGGGGGCTTCCTTGCCTTTTGGGAGGTCTGAGGTCTTCTGCCAGCGTTCAGTAGGTGCTCCATAGGAGTTGTTCCTCGCGTAGATGTATTTCTGGTGTATCTGTGGGGAGGAAGGTGATCTCCGCGTCTTACTCTTCCGCCATCTTCCCGGAAGTCTCCTGGTGTCATATTTTAGAAACTATTGTCTAATCCAAGGTCATGAAGATATATGTCTATGTTTTCCTCTAAGAATCTTACAGCTTTATGTCTTACATTTATGTCTGTGAATTATTTTTTAGGAAAAAAATGTTTAAGTTTGAATTAAAATATAATACACCTACAGAAAATGCACACGAGTACTCAGGTTGATAAATTTTCACAAATGGAACATTCCAATGTAACTAGCACCCAAATCAAGAAATGTCATGTCACCAGTACCCTGGAATTCTTTCTTCTCACCACCCACCCCCCACACACACACTTTTCAAGGATATCCTGACTTTTAAAAGCATAACTTAGTTTTCCGTATTTTGTACTATATATGTATGTAATCATATTGTATATCCTCATTATTGTCAATTTTCTTTAGCTTGACCTTGTGTTTATGGGATTTATCCATATTATTGTACATAGTCATGAATTATTCATTTTCACTGCAGTATAGTATAAAATCTTGTGATTACACCATAAGTTAATTTATCCATTTTGCTGTAGATGGACATTTGGATAGTTTCCAATTTGGGGCTATTTTGAATAATGACATTCTAGTTCATGTCCTTCAGTGGGTGTATGTATGCATTTCTGCTGAGTATGTATACAGGAGTTGAACTGCTGGGTCGTGGGATATGATTTATTCTGATTGAGCAGATGCGTCTAAACAATTTTCAAGAGGTTGAACCAGCCGATATTTTATAGCGATCAGGGTAAGAGATGGTGGCAGATAAGTTAGAGTTGTAGCAATGCCGACGGAGAGAAAAGAGTCACTGTGGAGGCAGGCAACAGGATTTACTGATGTGGATGTGAGAAAAGAGAGAAATAAAGGATTACTCTTAGATCTTTGATCTGAGAAACTAGGTGACTGGTGGTGCCATTTACTGAAATAGGGGAGTGGATTTGGTAGGATAGGAATTAATAATTCTGTTTTAGACATGTCAAGAGTTACATATCTATTGGATATCAAGTGTGACTGTTTAAGAGGCAAATGTGGGAGGATGAGGCTGCACATATACACTTGAGAACCATCAAGATATAGACTGGTATTCAAAGCAAGGAAATTGGATGAGGTTACTCAGAAAGAGTCTAGAGAAGAAAAAGAACATTTAGTGATCAGGAAGAGAGAAAAAAAAACAGAAATTGAAAAATACCATTCAGTTTACTATGGTGGAAAAAAAGCCAGGTGATGGGGCTTCCCTGGTGGTGCAGTGGTTGAGAGTCTGCCTGCCGATGCAGGGGACGCAGGTTCGTGCCCCGGTCCGGGAGGATCCCACATGCCGCGGGGTGGCTGGGCCCGTGAGCCATGGCCACGGAGCCTGCGCGTCCGGAGCCTGTGCTCCACAACAGGAGAGGCCACAACAGTGAGAGACCTGCGTACCGCAAAAAAAAAAGCCAGGTGAGGGGCAATTTCATAAAGATAAAGTAAATAATTGAGAAGAGCCCAATGTACAGTATAGAATGAACTTGATGAAACTTACTAATAAATCATTAGCTAATATGCTACAAATTCAAATGTACAATTCTAGCTATAGTTTACACCAGATTAGCTCTGTTATTAACTCTCCTTCTCTCCTAATCAGGCTATTAATGAAGCATAGGGATCAGAGGTCCAGGGCTATTTCTCTTCTCCCTCTTCTGCTTTGCCCAATCCTTTTCACTTCAAGGAGGTTTTTCAGTCCAAGTGGCTTCACAGGAAAGGACTCACATCTAAGTATTAGAACTGATATAATACTGGTGCAGAGCTCTGTATCCAAGAGCAACTGCTCCCTATTTGGTCTCTAAAAACAGAGATGACTTCATCATTTTAAGTGTTCCAGCCATCTCCTTCTCTTGGGTTTCTGCACTGAAATAGAATATAAACCTTTTAGGGATAACTTGCCATTTGGATTATGCTATCTCAGTACATTTATACTAGTCAGGAGTTTACTTAAGGTTTATCTATATGTTTTAGTAACTGCCGGGAAATTCCTTTTTGAATACTTTTTCTTTATGCTATGTTTACAGCAATGTTCATTGTCACTGCTGTTTGTTGTTGTTATTGCTGTTTGTTTAGTGACTTTCATGAGTGAATTCTGTGAAGTCTGTATTCTTTGTTATGTGTATCCACTGAAGCCTTGGCTTGGTTAGCTTAGGTCAGTTAATGATTGGGCAAGGATTCTTCAAATGCATTAAAATAATAAGTCCTCCAGCCATTGTCAAGGAGCTTTGTGTGCATATTGAGGCATATCTTCAATACTTGGACTGTTGACAACTCTGCCTTAGCCTTCACTTCCTGCTTGTGCAGGGCTTCCAGGTCAGCCAGAAGTGAAATATTAGGACATTTTCAGGTCTTTCCTGGGTGTGCACACAGCCCTTCTCCTGCAGGTGACAATCTAGATTTCCAGTAATATGCTGGAGGTTTTCAAAGCCCCCAATTGACATCTCATCTTCCAGTTTTCACCTCTAAGTTTTTCATCTTTACCTTAAGTGTTTAAAATTGTTTTCTCTTATTGTTACTGCTGTCCCAGGAAATTATAAGGTTAAACAATTGTTGATTATTTTTGGTAAAGTTCCAGGACAAAGGCTTTTCACACTGAGCTAGTTCTGACTCAGGTTGTTAAGGCTATTGTGGACTTAGGATGGTGTTCTGAAAAAGTTAATTTTGACATTTTGTTTTATATACATAAGCTGTTATATTTTTATAGCCAATACAATCGGTCTTTTCCAGTATGCTTTAATAGACAAAAATTATTTTCTGTCTCAAACTCAGATATTTACCTTTCTCTAGCTATCATGTGATGATATATTTATACTCAATTTTTAATCAAATTGTCATTTATTTTGTGGTATTTTTTTCAAATAATTAATCAACTCTCTGAGAACTCTTTTGTGGAAAAAAAATTTCCTTTCCCTACTGATTTGAAATGCCACCTTTTCTACATACAATTTTTGGACTCTATTTCCTTCCAGACATCTGTTTGTCGATTTTTGCACTGGTATAAAACCATTTTATTATTATAAAAATAAGGTATTTTAATATTGTGCAACACAAATATTCCCCTCCATTACTTTCTGCTTTTCAAATTTTCTTGAGGATTTTTATCCACTGCCATTCCAGATAAACTTTAGATTCATTCTGTCAAATGTTGTCTCCAAAATAAAATGAGAATTATAATCTGGACTCTCTTTTGTAATTACATAAAACTTATCTGTTAATTTAAGGAAATTAAAATTTTATAATATTGAATCAGCAAACACATGGATACACTAATACCACTCCTTCTATTCACATTTCTTTTATGACAGTCAGTGAAGTTTTGTAGGTTTTCTTCTCAAATAGACCCAAATTATCCTGTAAATATACTCCTAGATAGTTTGTATCTTGTTGTTATTATTGTGAATATAATCTTTTTGCTGTATATTTTCTAAGTATTTTTCTATTATAAATGAAATTTTCTTTAATGTATATTTTGAACTTGCTCACTTGTTCTTGGTAGACATTTCTGTAATGCACAGATAAATGATACCTCTTATGCTTCTTTCCTATAAGTGCACTTATTCTTTATCACCAATTGCATTTGTCAGAGATTCTAGAACAATATTAAGTACCAATGGTGATAGCCTCCTCCCTTGTTCTTGAATTAATGAGAATGCCATATTTTTACCCTCAAAAGTGCCATTGTCTTTTCATTTGAGTTAGATTTTTCCATATCAAATTAAGGAAAATTCCCTCTATTCTTAGGAATCTATGATTCCAAAGAATTATTAATGAATATCTAATTTTAGCTTTTCAAAATCTGTAGGGATTGTCATATTTTTTCTTCTTTGACCTATTATACCAGTAGATTTTCTATAGTAAAACATTTTTCATATGTTTAATAAGCTCTATTTGTTCATGGTGAATCATTCTTTCATACATTACTAGATTCAATTTACAAGTATTTTATTTAGAATTATTGCTTCTCATTATTCATGAGTGAGATCGATTTGCAGCTTTTTTTAACACCATTTCTGTCAGGTTTTGGTATCAGGAATATGTTAGCCTTGAAAAATCAATTGCAATGGTTTTCTTCCTTTGCTTCAGAACAGTTTATACATAATGGGAATTTTCATTAAAACTTTGAAAAAAATCCCTTGGAATAATAATCTGAGCTAAAGTCTCTCTCAGAAGCAGTTCTTTGATGGCATTTGAACTTACTCTCTATTTATTGCTCTATTCTAGCCTCCTGTTCTTCTTGAGTCAATTTTGGTCATTTGTATTTTCCAAGGATCAGAGGAATCATGAGATGGTCTCACTCCAGGAATAATAACAACAATTTACCAATAAAATTCGCCTTTCTGATAGACTCCAAAATAACATGAATCAATAGAGCTCATAAAATATAGATTTAATTAGCTTGAATTTGGTGTTGATTAGAATGACAAATTGATGTGAGGCTGTGCGGTTTCCACTGTCTCTGAGTCTGTGTTTCAATGCTCTCCATGGTGGCTTGGTAAAGAATATCTCACAAAAATGATTCTAGAGCACTTTGTAAAAGCACTTAGCTAAACAACTGCTTCGTACTAAATAATGTGTGGGTAACAGAGAGTACAGTGCATTTTCTCAGAAGAAATGATTGACCCGAGAGACCAGCAAATCTAGGTGGGAAATGTGAGGTAAAGAAAGCAAAACATAAGACAGTGAACATAGAGCGTGGATTAGCTCACAGTATCTTTATCACATCCTTGCCTGGGTCCCAACCTTCCTAGAGAATCACTCAAATGAAATAATGAAGGTTCTACTGAATTTCCAACAAGTACAAATTCTCCATACCCAAGGAGGTCTCCAGGTAACAGGGAACAAATAACAACAATAAACTATGTTTTCCCACACAGCCTGGATGGTGTTTTATGGAGGGAAAAAGTCTCTCTCCTGCTTGGGTTTACCAGAAAGTCACTTCAAGATTCAGATACTCATTCACCTGGGCCGTTTGTTTTGCTCCAACCCTTGTCCTTTCTCTCCATACTTTTCACCTTCAGTTTTTAGAAGATCCAGAAACTTTATTCTGTTTCAGTCAAGATGTCAAACTCTCTTGTCTCTCTCTGCTTTTTTTAGTACATGAGGAGGGCAGACGTAGGGTCATAGACAAGTGAGTGAACCAGGAGTTGAAAGACTAAGATTCCAGTCTTGGGTCCACAGTAACCAGCTAGGGCACTTTGCACATGTGGTTTAAACTCTTATGAGCCTCAGTTTCCACATTTGTAAAACTCAAGGGGTTGTACTTCACAAGGCCAACTTTGAAGTCCTTCCCAGGTTTATAATCTTTGATTCAAGAAAGAAAGGGCTGTCTTAGAGTTTCAGTCATGACCAAGTGTAGCGTCTACCATGTGGTGTGCTGGTGGTCTAAGCAACTGGTGGAAGCCACCTTCAAACTGTGATTATTCAACAGCCTTCACTCCCACCCCCCACCTCCTTCTCTTTGGCTTAAATCAACGATCTCTTTGGCTCAAATCAATGATAGAAGTAACCCACCTGAGTTTACCAACGAGCACAAACTTGTCAATTTTGCATTGAAGTATTCACATAAACTGCCTGGAAGCATTTCTTCCTCTTTAAGAGGCTTGTTTGCTCTGAAAAGCTAAAGGGTTAGCAAAAGGTGAGTGAATGTTCAACAGACACAGGCAGGCTCCTGAGGGGACAGGTGGAAGATCTGTCTGAAGAGGGTGGGAGAGAGAACAATGCAGGCTTCTCACTTTCCACCTCCCCACTACCCCCAGTGACCTGGGATGGAATTCATTTGGTGGGGAGAGGAGGCTTTTCTGAATCTCCCCGTCTGCAGTCAATCTGGGAGAAAAAGAAAAGCAGGTGTGCTTTCTCCAGCCTCCAGGGCAGAGAAAGGAGAAGGGCTCTCAGAAGCAGCCGTCTGCCAGAAGTCTCTCCAGAAATACACTATGCCTATAACCCTGAGTTTCTAGATTGTTTTTCCAGTTGCAATCAATTATCTCTTCTAAGGGGAACTCAACAGTTAAAAACTCTCACTTGAACAGGAAGGGAGACTATTTTAATTAGACTTTCCAAAGATGGAGAACATTCATGTATTCATTCATTCAATCAAGTATTTATTGAAGACCTACTGTGTGCCAGGCACTGTTCTAGGTACTTGGAACACAGAGGCAAGCAGGACAGATAATATCCTTGTGATGATAGTACCTATATTACAATAAACAAATAAATAAAAATGACTTCAGATTCTCTTATATGCTACATTGGAAATAAAATCAGGTAATATGGTAGAGAGTAGAGTGAGATCAAAGGAAGATGAATTAAAGGGAGAAGAGAAGGCCTCTTTTAATAACAGTAGCCACCATTTTTGGAACTCTCATTATATGCCAGTCAGGTCACATTTGTTATTTCATTTCATATTTGCACCAGCCTCATGAAGCAAGGACTGTGGTCTCCACTTATAGATTAAAAAACTGAGGTTTGAGATCCACAGCTACTTGCAGCAGAGCCAAGATTCAGACCCAGATGTGTCTACTTCCAGAGCCCTGCATCCCTGGCCACCAGGTTAATCTGTCCTACGGGAGGAAGCTGCCTGTGGCATCAGAGCAGTTGTCCTCAGCCTGTCTGCACATGGGAAGCGCCTGGGGGTGGGGGTGGGGTTTTGAAGATGCCAATGCCTGGGCAAAACCCCCAGCAATTCTAATTTAGTGATTGACCTGGAATACAGTCTGACCATGTTGGTATTTAAAGGCTGTCCAAGGGGGTTAAACAGAACTTAGAGGAAGTTCTTAAAGATAGAGGATCATTCTATACGATGGTCCACACTGAGGCCCCACCAGTCAAGCATTTTACTCCTAAAAAGTACATCAGCTTCTATTTCTGCCTTCCCTCAGGCCTGCCAGGTATGACCCTGAGGTCCCAGGGGCTGGGTGGCCATATTAACCGCCCATGAGGTGCTCAACACTTCCTGTTAGTTAGGCACAGATGCTCATCCCATTGTATAGATGAGAAGACCCAGGAGCAGAGAGGCTAAGTAATTTTCCCGAGGTCATACCGCTCCGCAGCATGCTGTGGGATATAAATCCACACACAACTGGGATATAAATCCAGACCTATCTTCTCACACTCTTGACCACCGGCCTCACCTCCCTCCCTTTAGTTCAGTTCCCTCGTTTAAACTCAGAGGTTTTGAAGATCTACAGAAAAGCCAGTTGGAATATGCCCTGAGTCCCCTGTAATAAGATGCCTGTAAAACAGCCCCTTTGGCACCTCTGTAGCCCTTCTGCTTACCTTTACTCAGAAGAGAATATCAACCTTTGACTTTCCTCCAAAAGTTGCCCCCTCTACTGCATTTATAAGACACAATTTTCTTTAAACTTTGATCTCAAAAACTACTTATTCTTTCAAAACCATATCTGCATGTAAAGAATAACCATTTTGAACCTGTAATTCTCTGTGACTCCCCTTCTTTCAGATGACAGATAAACATTAACGGCACTGAAGATGATGCTCTGAGTTCCCATTGCACATGGCATGACATTTTACAGTTTATGAAGTGTTTTTCACCCATTGTTTCATTTGATGTCTCCAAAACACTAGAGGTAAGCAGAGCTGATGGTTTTACAGAGTTTTACAGAGAAGGAAACAGAGGTTCATAAAGGCCAAGTAATTGATGGAGTCAAGGTTCCAACCCAAGTTCCTATACCAGGACAGCTCCCTTTTCCCTCTGTAAAAAGCACGAGTGTTGTTTTGGCTAAGGTTTTCATTCTGCTAATTAGAAAACAACAACAACAGTAATTTGGTGGCACGTTACAGTTTTCAAAGTACTTTACTTCATCCTCATGGAAACACTGAAAGCCAGACTGAAGGATTGTCTGCATTTTATAATGAGGGTCTTAAGGTTTAGGCTGGTCAACTCATTTGTCAACAGAGCCACCCTCAGGAAGTCACAGAGACAGGATTTGGTCATCTGTCTCCAACTTCCATGCTGTTGCCATGAAACTAAAGATTCACAATGCAGATTTTTTAAGGTAGTACATTATTCCTATGTTCATATACGATTTAACTAAAACAATAAAAGGAGATAAGTTTGAATTCCTTGCCCTGCACGTAAATAGGTGACGGTGGTAGCTTATATTATTGCTCAGCAAATAATTACTCCTCTGCCCCCATCCCCCACTCTGTGACTTGCTTGGGCTTCATGAAGGGTGGAGTTACACCCACTTAACTTTGGGTTTGGCAGTGCTGCTCCCTTGGCCAACAGGATGTTAATAGGTACGACTCTGAGCACAGACACAAAAGATGCTTGCACAGTTGGATTGTTCTTTGTGTGCCTTGGGCAACCACTGAGCCAAGGTAGATTAGAAGCATGTGGAGCAGACCTAGACCCAGTCAGGAGCTTGAAGCCAAACCCGTCATAATCAGATCAATGCAAGCTCATCCACAGACACATAAATGACAGTAAGTGCCAGAAACATGGTAAGTATTAATTGATTTAAATAGCCTTCACCATGATAGAGCTCATGAACCACCTCTGTGTTTCTGTGCCTCAGTCTGTGCAACCTGGAAGAGAGAAGATCCTCCTTCCGCAGGGAGCAGTGTTACACAAGCTTTGGACCTCACCAACCATAGCATCGAGGCCTGATTATTTCTTTAGAGAAACGGGAATCAGGAAAAAACATTCCAACTTCAAATTCACCCCATTCTAAAGGACAAACTAACCTTTGGCTTTAAAGGAAATCGGATGGAATTGCCTGGTACAGGGGAGGTTGTTCAACATGTAACATGGTGTAATACGGTTCTAGGAGTCTTGGCCCACCCTTCTTTTGTGTCACTTACTTTAACAGTATGAAGTAATCTTTCATTACTAGGCTGTCTTGAGTTGAAAAATATTTTCTAGGATTCCAACTCCCACAGACAAAGACCCAAGCAACATGGCCTTTGTCCGCATGGGGAGGAGAGGATCGCTGTGGCTTAGAAGGCAGTTCCCAGTAAGCCCAGTCATAAAGCTTCACCAGGAGGACCACAAGAACTTGGCCTTATGCTTTTTTCCATAGGTAGAAACACCTAGAAAGGTATACAGTGAGAAACACTTTCTACTGTGCAGCCTCAAGCTTGAATTATCCAAGAAGAGAGTTGACCCAATAACACCTTGAAGGCTCTCCCCTCCTGTTTTCCAAAACACTGGAGAGAGGCATGAAGCCAAGTTCTCTCCTGCAAGCCTGAGGCAACGACTTGAGTGAGGAGCTGCACACTCTATGAAAAAAAAAGGGGGGGGGGACAATTTAAATTGAGTTGGCTTATTAAATTAATTACATAAGTATAATTATGTTAAATCCTATAATTAATTGCAGTAAATTGCATAGCACAATGAAAATTTACCAAAGGGTGGAAGCATTTTTAAGTCACTCTTCTCTCAGATGGTGAAATGGAACTCCCAACGTATTAGGAGACAAACTGAAGAGAAATACCAGTGAGAGAGGGACATCTTTTTTCTTGGTTATGCCCCCAAATATCAACAGCTTGGTTAGGACATGACAGCCGTCTTGCCTCCCTTTTGTAATGATAATAACTACTACATACCCAGCCCTGTGTGTCAGGCACTGTGTGTATATATCATTAATTCCCATGACAAGATGGTGATATAGATCATATTACTACCCCATTTTACAGAAGAGAAAACTAAAGTCTACAGAGATTAAGTAATTTCTCTGGGGTCAGGCAGTAGCTAAAACAGCCAGAGTCCAGATCATGCCTTCCATGCTTGGCTTTACCACTACACGCACAGGAAGCCTTGCAGGTGGGAGGGAGGGGTGAGGGGACTCAACAAAGCCGAGGGAAAGCAGACTTGTGGAAGTTGGACTGTGGGACTCCTGTAGGAGTTGAGGACTGTCCTTTGGTGTCCTATTGGACTGACTATACTTCATCCTGGTTCCTGGAGAAAAAAGGGAAAATGACATTTGTCATGTATCCTCTATGGGCTGGGTGTTTTTTATACGCCATCCCATTTTATTCTTATTTCAACCCTGCAAAGTACGTATAATTAACATCATTTTACAGACAAAGGGGCGAAGCCACAAAGATATTAAATGCCTGGTCTTGGGTCACGTGGAGGGAAAGAGCAGGGCTGGGGTTTGAACCCTGTTCTCTCTGAGCCCTTGTCCTTCTCCCACTCACACCACTGTGTTTCCAGCATGTAGCACACTGGGTATATTTGTACACGCTGCTATATTTAAAACACATAACCAACAAGGACCTACCATATAGCGCAGGGAAGGCTGCTCAACATTATATAATAACCTAAATGGGAAAAGAATTGGAAAAAGAAGAGATACATGTATAAGTACAACTGAATCACTTTGCTATACACCTGAAACTAGCACACCATTGTTAGTCAGCTCTACTCCAGTATAAAATAAAAATGTTTTAACAAAGAGGGTAAAAGCTCTAATGAAGGAAAAAAATGTTCATTCTTTCTAATTTTTTTGTTGTTGGAAACCTGCCCTATCCCTTAGCTTGAAACAACACTGTCTAAGTCTCTGTGAAAACTGACGTGCGTTTGTCTGCGTGCGCACCAAGGGGAGCGTGGAGGGCAGTGGGCCCTGCCTTGCAGGAGTCCCTCTCCTCTGGGGGTAGCGGTCGGGGGGAGGGGTAGCAGGCCTGGGGCTCTGTGCTGCGGGACACACAGGAGGGAGTGCCTCTGGCCAACAAGGGCTTCCCCAGCAGGTGAGAGACCTGGCTTTGGAGCTGGACTTGGAAGAACAACTCCAGCTTTAATACACATGCTGCAACAATGATCCACAGGGCACAGAAAGGGGTAGCTGGCCTTCCTGATGGTGGGAAAGATAGCAGGAAGGCGCCCAGAGAGGGGAAGAGGAGTAAATGAACAATCATGATAAGGGGTATGGAACTGCTGGTGGAAAACAGGAGCCCACACTTTTAAACAAGGGAATGACACGACTGGATGCCTCTCTAGAAAGTTCCTCTGGCCGGGTGTCCAACTGGAGGAAGAAAGCCAGGGAGGCGGGGGCAAGCTAAGTGCAGGATGAAGAGGGGCCCGCCTGACCCCAGGCAGGCTCTGTGGAAACAGAAAGAAGAGCCAGTCTTTCCAGCGGTGTTTCTCCCCCTGGCTGCGCGTCCAAATCCCTCAGAGCTTCATCAAAACACAGATGCCTGGCCCTAGATGTACTGAATCACGGTCTCCAGGATGGGGCCCAGCAAGTTTGTTTTAGAAGCAGCAAGGTGATTCTGATGTGTCTCATGACGGTGAAAAAGGAAGAACCAATAGGACATAGTGAGGGAGTAGATGAGAATGCAGGAGAGGCTGGGGCAAAGGAGAGGGCAACGATGACACTGAGGTTTCTATCTGGGCCTCCTGCGTGAAGGACTAGGATGTTTGGTGAGCTAGAATTCACTACAGGAGGAAAAAGAACAAGACAGGCCATGGATGGGAAATTCACCCCTTCCCAGACATCTAGAGACGGGCATGTTCAGTCGGTGAAGGGAGGGTCAGAGCTAGAAACAGAAATATGATTGAAACTACGGACTGGGGGGTGTTGGAAAAGATTGCCCAGTTGGGTGTATAGCCCCACAGCCAGAAGGCAGCCCAAGATTCACCAGGTAACAACGGAGGAAAGAGAGTGGGCAGGCAAGTTGGAGAGGAGACTGAGGCAGAAATCAGCAGGGGAAAAGCCTCCCTCCGGGAGGCTGTGCTCTACAGAGCCTGGAATTTCAAAGAGGTCAAGGGTCACGACCAAGCAGAGGCTTTGGAGTGGTCTGTTCAGAAGCAGCAGTGAAGTAGCTGTGTGTCAAAAGCCAACTGCACCAGATTACAGAAAGCTCGGGAGGTAAAGAGAGAAGGGAGGATTTTACCCTCTTGTCTAAGTCCCAGAGTTGATGTCACCTGTTTCAGGGCTAGTGAAAAACCAGGAAGGATGTGTGTGAATTTAGAAATATTTACTCTTGCACTGGGGGCCTCGGAGGGGGCTTGTGAGCCAATGAGATGCCTTCATGTAAGGTAATGCCTTCCTTCCAGAGCTGATTCAGTCAGAGGACTAAGAAGCAGAGATAAAATGCTTTGGGATTGCAGGAGAGGAAAGGGAAAAAAGGGACAATATGAGATTGTCAGGACAAAAATCTCCAACAGTTTTTATTTTTTTCATATCTGGAGTGCGAAGTGTGAAGTCAATAGGGCTGTTATCTCAAACCCACCACTATCAGCAAATATTAAGATTTACAAGACTGACAACAGTTTTTGCAGGAATCTGTCCTAGATGTCAACCTAGTGTGTGCACCATTGTTTTTATTTTTTTAACATCTTTATTGGAGTATAATTGCTTTACGATGGTGTGTTAGTTTCTGCTTTATAACAAGGTGAATCAGTTATACATATACATATGTCCCCGTATCTCTTCCCTCTCACTTCTCCCTCCCGCCCACCCTCCCTATCCCACCCCTCTAGGTGGTCACAAAGCACTGAGCTGATCTCCCGTGCTATGTGGCTGCTTCCCACTAGCTATGTATTTTACGTTTGGTAGTGTATATATGTCCATGCCACTCTCTCACTTTGTCACAGCTTACCCTTCCCCCTCCCCATATCCTCAAGTCCATTCTCTAGTAGGTCTGTGTCTTTATTCCTGTCTTACCCCTAGGTTCTTCATGACCATTTTTGTTTGTTTGTTTGTTTTTGTTTGTTTTGTTTTTTCTTAGATTCCATATATATGTGTTAGCATACGGTATTTGTTTTTCTCTTTCTGACTTACTTCGCTCTGTATGACAGACTCTAGGTCCACCCACCTCACTACAAATAACTCAATTTCGTTTCTTTTTATGGCTGAGTAATATTCCATTGTATATATGTGCCACATCTTCTTTATCCATTCATCCGATGATGGACACTTAGGTTGCTTCCATCTCCTGGCTATTGTAAATAGAGCTGCAATGAACATTTTGGTACATGACTCTTTTTGAATTATGGTTTTCTCAGGGTATATGCCCAGTGGTGGGATTGCTGGGTCATATGGTAGTTCTATTTGTAGTTTTTTAAGGAACCTCCATAGTGTTCTCCATAGTGGCTGTATCAATTTACATTCCCACCAGCAGTGCAAGAGTGTTCCCCTTGTTTACTGATAAATGTTAAAAGCAGCTTGTGTCTCTCGGGAAAATCAACTGCTCCCGTTGGGACTAATTACAGAGCCCTTGTGTGTGACAAAGAGGTTGCTCCTAGGGGATAGAGAGAGGGGCTTAATGAACCACAAAGGTACATCATTTATCGAATTAAAAGATTATGACATTTCAGAGTAAATTCCATGGAAAATGAATGCACTGTGTTTCAATGAATCAGGCACTGAGAATATTTCCTTAGAAACCAAGTCCATATTTTCATTAAAAAAGAAAGAGAGAGAGTGAGAGAGAGCACGCATTGTGAGAGAGAGAAAGGCTGTGGGATTCAAGTGAATCCAGTGAATTAACATCTTGTGGTAAAAACACTGCTTGAGAAATTAAAATGATATTTGAAACATAAATCCCGCGTGCTAACAACTCTCATTATAAGCACCCGCTAGAGTCAACAGACAGAGTTCGTTTGCTGGGAGGTTGTTTCTGGAGGCCAATTCTTGAGTTCTCAAAAAACATCTGTGCAAATGCAGGGGGAAAAGCCACAGCAATAGAAGCCATCAGTGGTTAGGTGTGTTATAAATACATTATTACTTCACTGTAATGGCACACGGGCCTTGGCGAGACTGTGGAATGACCTCACCAGCTGTCAGCCCTTGAGTTACTCTCCTTGAATGAGCATTCAAGATACAGCAGTGTCTCTGAGGCAGCCCAGTGTAAACACAGAGGTAATCATCAGAGAGGAACCAGGCACAAATTCATCAACATCCCACGAAGAAGCAAGGGGCCTTGGCCAAAACCAGAAAGACTGAGGGATTCTTCTGTCACACAAAACCACCGTTCAAGCCAGCCCTGAAGAACCTTTTTCATGGAACCTCTGAGCCGGCTCTCCCCTGGGCTTTCTCACTCTGTCTCCCCTCTCAGAAAAGAGGCCTCGTGGCCCAAAAGAAGCAAGTCTCCTTCCAAGGAATCTATTCTCGTAGTGGAAACTCGGAAATGCTGGCGGAGGCCGGGTGGCAAGGGTCTGAAAGCAGCTGGGCTCCTGGCAGAGGCTCTCGGCGCACACAGAAAACTAAGAACTTCATTTAGGAGTAGACTTCCCTCTGCAAGGCAAAGGAAAACACTTTGAAGATAAGAAGACTGCCCACAACTAAATGGAAAATGATGGGTGGCCAAGAAGTGTCAGGAGCCATGGAAAAAAGCATGAAAAGAAGAGAAGGAGCATTTGCAGGTGGGCTGTCCTCACTTAGCTCAAGTTTCTGACTGAGCCCTGGGCGTCCTGAGCGGTGACTAAAGCAGTTTAGATTTTAGCCAGAGAGGGTGCACGACGTGTGCACAGGCCTGGGAGCCAGGATGTCTGATGTGGGTTTGGGGTCCTTCCACTAGAGTTTAAGTGTGAACCTCCCCCTCAGTGTCCTTGGCTGTTCCTTGCTGGAAAAGGCAGGGGAGGGGAGACTCATTTCTAATGAACTTGGGCATGCCTTTGGAGTGCTTCCATGGATGAGTACTATTAGCAAAACTCCTAAAATCATGGGGTGGAGGGGGTGGGGAAGGAAGAGTTAAATGTGGGATTTAATTGTCTTAATGTGAAAGACAAAAGAAGATCCATCTTCATCTTCTGACCGACAGACACTGAGAAATTTCATCACGTCTTGTGCCCAAGATTCTGAAGGAAATGACTAGTTGTCAAGCCCAATGCGGGCAGAGAACATGCTAGGGGTTTTGATCATCAACATCCCCCCAGTGCATGTTGGAGACCTCAATACATACAGGGTACTCAAGTAGTATTTGTTGAATGAATGAATGAAATGAGTGACCAAAACAGTCATGAGTGTCCCAAATTTTAGGCCACATACCACA
This sequence comes from Lagenorhynchus albirostris, assembly GCF_949774975.1. Lineage (NCBI taxonomy): Eukaryota > Metazoa > Chordata > Mammalia > Artiodactyla > Delphinidae > Lagenorhynchus > Lagenorhynchus albirostris. Next base: position 33,352,554 of record NC_083107.1, on the reverse strand, counting down.
CCTAGCTTAAGGTGTTACACTCTTCCAGCCAAGCTACCAATGGCAATTTCTGTCAGTGTGCCTTTAAATTTAAAGCCTTGTGGCAAACTAAGGCATGATTTTTCAAAGATGAGTGTCTTTGTATTATAATCACTTGTGGGGAAAAAAGCATTTTATTCAATTAAAACTTTGTACTAATGATTTGGGAAAATAAATGGTAAGAAAAGTTTCAGTTCAATAAGTAAGTCATTTATTCATCCATTCATTCATTCAGGAAATACTGAATAATCATAATTAACAAAATGGCAATAGTAAGTCCATACCTAGCAATAATTGTTTTAAATGTAAATGAGCTAAATTTTCCAATCAAAAGGCATACTCTGGCTGAATGGATAGAAGAACAAGACTTAACTATATGCTGCTTACAAGAGACTCACTTCAGCTTTAAGGAAGCACATATACTGAAAGTGAAGGAATGGGAAAAGATATTCCATGCAAATGGAAACCAAAAGAAAGCAGAGGTACCTATACTTGTATCATACAAAATAGACTTTACACAAAAACTGTAATAAGAGACAAAGAAGATATTATATGGTGATAAAGTATCAATTCATCAAGAGGCTATAACATTAGTAAACACACGCTCATCATCTCAACATAGGAGTACACAAATATATAAAGCAAATATCAACAAACCTGAAGGAAAGAATACACATCAATACAATAATATTAGGGGACCTCAATATCCGTTTTCAACAATGAAAAGATCATCCAGACAGAAAATCAATAAGGAAACATTGGACTTAAACTACTTGTTAGATCAGATGGACAGATCCATACAGAACCTCCGTCCAACAGCAGCAGAATACACATTCTTCTCAAACGCACATGGAGCATTCTCCAGGATATGATAGGTCACAAAACAAATCTTAATAAATTTAAGAAAATTGAAATCATATCAAGCATCTTTTCTGACCATAGTGGGATGAAACTAGAAATCAGTTACAAGAAGAAAGCTAGAAAATACACAAATGTGTGGGGATCAAACAACATGCTCCTGAGCAACCAATGGGGCAAAGAAGAAATCAAAAGAGAAACTTGAATATATCTTGAGGCAAATGAAAATGGAAACACAATATACCGAAAAGTATGGGATGCAGCAAAAGCAGTTCTAAGAGGGGATTTTATAGCAATAAATGTCTACATTAAGAAAAAAGAAAGAGCTCAAGTAAATAACCTAACTTTACACTTCAAAAAAGAGAAAAAGAAGAAAAACTAAGCCCAAAGTTAGTCAAAGGAAGAAATTAACAAAGATCAGAGTGGAAATAAATGAAATAAAGTCTAAAAAGACAATAGAAATGATCAATGAAACTAAAACTGTTTTTTTTTTGAAAAGATAAAAAAATATATACAAACCTTTAGTTAAATTCACCAGGAGAAAAAGAGAGAAAACTCAAGCAAATAAAATTAGAAATGAAAGAGGAGACATTACAACTGACCCCGCACAAGTACAAAGAATCCTAAGGAGTTACTGTGAACAATTATGTGCCAACAATTTGTACACCCCAGAAAAAATGGATAGATCCTTAAAACATACACCCTACCAAGACTGAAGCATAAAGAAATACAAAATCTGAACAAACCAATTACTAGTTAGGAGATTGAATCAGTAATCAAAACCCTCCCAATAAAGAAAAGCCGGGCACCAGATGCCTTCAATGGTGAATTCTACCAAACACTTAAAGAAGAATTAGCACCAATCCTTCTCAAACTCTTCCAAAAAAATAGAAGAGGAGGGAACACTTCCAAAGTCATTTTATGAGGCTACCATTACCCTGATACCAAAGTCAGACAAAGACACTACAGGAAAAGAAAATCACAGGCCAGTATCCCTGATGAACATAGATTTAAAAATTCTCAACAAAATATTAGCAAACTTAATTCAACAATGCATTAAAAGATTCATACACCATGATCAAGTGGGATTTATTCCCAGGATGCAAATGTGATTCAATATCCGTAAATCAATCAATGTGACACACTACATAAACAAAATGTAGGATAAAAGTCATATGATCATCTCAATAGATGCAGGAAAGCATTGGACAAAATTCAATACACTATCATGATCAAAACTCTCAACAAACTGGGTATAGAGGGAACATACTTCAATATAATAAAGGCCGTATATGACAAGCCCACAGCTAACATCATACTCAACAGTGAAAAGCTAAAAGCTTTTCTTTTAACATCAGGAACAAGACAAGAATGTCTACTCTTGTCACTTACATTCATAGTACTGGAAGTCCTAGCCAGACAATTAGGCAAGAAAAAGAAATAAAAGGCATCCAAAGTGGAAAGGAAGAAGTAAAACCGTCTCTATTTGCAGATGACATAATACTATATATAGATAATCCTGAAGACTCCAAAAACTGTTAAAACTAATAAACGAATTCAGTGAAGTTGCAGGATACAAAATCAATACACAGAAGTCAGCTGGATTTCTATACACTAGCTATAAACTATCAGAAAGAGAAATTAAGAAAGTAGTCCCATTTAAATAGCATAAAAAATGAAAAAATACTTAGGAACAAGTGTAACCAATCTGAAAATTCTTTTAGAATTTAAGGCACTGTGTAGAAGCATTACCCTCATGATTATGATTTTGAATTTAAATAAATTAGTCTCTATACATACAAAGATGGTTGTCATTGTTCCCAGCAGTACTAGTCTTGGCAAACATTTAATGCTATGTATTGTAACTATGGCGTCAAAGGTTGATGGCCTTTGATTTGGTGCCTTATGGGCTGAAGATGCTGGTATGCCTGTTGGCCAATACACTTCAACATGGAGAACCCAAAGGCAAACCGTTCACTTGTCCTCACACCAAAACAGCAGGGGAGGTGCGAGGTAAGGGGCAGCGGGCTCTGAGACAGCCATGACTGAGGGAAATGGTGACCCTAAATGTTCTGAGCATCACACAAATGAAGCACAACGGCAAAGGCACACCTCACAAGCCTAGCCTCTCTTGAACAACGTGCTGCCAGTGTCATCTTGGGTTTCAAAGGAGAACTGGAATCCATGCCTATATGGGGATCAGCTATTGAGAGAAAACCCCCTATGCAAAAGAATGGTGACCTTACCACGGTTACTTTAAAAATCTTGGAAATGTTAAAAATCCTCCACAGACCTTTATAGGTAATGCGGGGGGCTTTAGCCTTTAAAATCCGGTCTGATGGGCTTCCCTGGTGGCGCAGTGGTTGAGAGTCCGCCTGCCGATGCAGGGGACACGGGTTCGTGCCCCGGTCCGGGAAGGTACCACATGCCGCGGAGCGGCTGGGCCCATGAGCCATGGCCGCTGAGCCTGCGCGTCCGGAGCCTATGCTCCGCAACGGGAGAGGCCACAGCAGTGAGAGGCCCGTGTACCGCAAAAAAAAAACACCAAAATCCTATCTGATTTAAAACCTATCCTATGAAAGGAATAACAGGGAGCAGAGAATTAAGGAATAGAATGGGTTGCCTTACTTATTAGAACGTTCAGCTACTGTGGACAAGTTTTTAGGTGTTTGCTTAGTCTAATGTTTATAGACACTGTTTCTTAAAATAGTCTTCTTTTATTTAACTTGAACTCTTATAGAAAACTTAACAGAGGTGTTAAGGCAGTTGCTATTCTCTCCATTTTATGGATGAATTAACTGAGCAGGAGGAAGGTTGACAGTAGAGCTAAGACCAGAAACAGAGCGTTTGACTCTTCAGTCAGTGTATTAGGTGTTACCCCTCGGCACTGGGCAAAGCGTGCTTGGGCATACTCGAAGTCACCACCGCCAAAAGTCTAGAGCTGCACATCCAAAACAGGAGCCACGGGCCACACGTGGCTATGAAGCTCCTGAGATGTGGCTAGTCCAAATTCAGACGTGTTATACATGTAAAATACACACCAGACTTCGAGACTTAGTACACAAAAATGTAAAATATCTCATTAATACTTGAATGTTGATTAGATGTTGAAGTGATAATATCTTAGATATGTTGAATTAAACAAAATATTTTGTTAAAATTAATTTCACTTGTTTATTGAGTATGGCTACTAGAAAATTTTAAGTCACAAATATGGCTCACATTCTATTTCTAGTGGACAGTGCTGGTGCAGACCAAGTACCCCTCTTTGGAGGGAGACCAAGTCTCTTCTTTGGAGAAATGAGATATAAACATTCACCTATTGCAGTGAAACTTTCTCCCCAGGATTCTTTTTATTCCTACATGGCTGTAAGCAGTAACATGACGGCACACACTTTCACATGTGCCTGTGACCTTGTCTCTTGAAAGAAATAATAGGCAGGGAGTTATGGCTACATTTTATTTTAAGAAAATAGATGAAAATTATGAAAAAACAAACAGCTCCATATTACTTCTTCTTCCTTTGGTGTCTCTATTTTAAGTAATCCAGGGATTCTCATTTCAGTATATTACTAGACTATCTTTTGGAATGTTCTCCCATTTAATTTATTTTTTCCCCTAAACAAGAGTATGAATCCCTTCTGCCTGCCTTTTGGCCATGCTTGACCCTCCCAAGGCAACATCTTGGAAGACATCCATCACACAGGCACATGGAGTTGAGGACTAGATGTTCAGATGTATGTTCAGACGTTGCAGATGGATTCCAGGCTCTGGCATGTAACGGGCAGTGGTCTAACAGGGTAGTTACAGCTCAAAAAAAAAGAATGAAAGCAGATTGTTTCCAGAAGCTGTGCATCTGCTGCCTGGTAAGACTGCCGGTTTCACGCGCTCAGCAAAGTGCATGAAGAACTCTCAAACGTCACAGTGATTTGGTTAATTGGGTAAAGATAAGGGTTTCTGAATAGCAGAGTCAGTTTGCCATATTGGCCTGGCACCCGGGGACAAGTGATGAAAAAACAGCTCGGCTGTCTGGATGCATCTGAATGCTCAGTTATTTCATAAAGCCTGCACTGTGTGTATGGAATGCACATTTGCTCTTATGAATAACAGTAATTGTTTGGCTTGGCCTGCCTTTGTGTGACCGCCAGCTGGCAATGACTGGAACCGTGACACATGACACTCCAGCTGTGTCCACATGTTTCTGCCTAGCAGTATCCACTTATATAATTTGCTTTTTTGATCAACAGATGAGCCATTTAAGGGAACTCATCATATTACACATGCCAGCTACTTCTCTGCAAATACTTCTACTGCAATTTCAAAGGAAGATTTTCATTATTCCTTGCTTATTATGATGATGTTATGACTTCATTAAACATAGTGCAGTAAAAGATACATTCCTAATTGAACTTGAGGATTTTTCCCTTGAATACACATAATTACAAGACAATAGCTTAGCATTTAATCAAATGAACCATTAAAATAGTAACTAATGATAGTCTTACTATGACTGACACATCTGACCCACTATCTTTAACTTTCCCCCCATTTTATTAAGCTCGCTGAATTCATCACTGTATGTAATTAGGTTTGTATTGGAGAACTGATAACTACGTGGGTTGTGGTGAAGAATCTTATCTGCTTGGGTGCCAAAGTTTCTGTTGTGCTACAATCTATTTTCTTCAGAGAGATTTGGAAGAATCAAGCAGAAATTGAACCTGACCCAAAATATACTTGTATTTTTATTACCTTTTCCTGTGAAACTGAAAACATTCACTTAATCTCTCCTTCCTGATACTGAAGGGTAGGGAACACACGCAGTTCTTTCAGCTCTTGGGGAAAATTCTAAACTATGCAACCTTGGTAGCTTATGGCCCAGCCAGTGAAACTAAGCCACTGTTGCTTAAAACTCCTCTTCGACTTCTCTTCCTAGAGTTTGGGCTTCATCAAATTGCTGAGTTGGTTAAATGTGATGAAATGTCAGAAGAGCTGACCGAAGAACCACATGTTTGTTGATAGTCCTTTTGGCCCAGAGAAATGGGTGCCTTGCAAAAATGATTTGTGCTGGCCTCCAGAGACTTTATACTTGGAGAAGGGAAGAATTCATTTCATCCATTCTTTTAGTAGACTCTCCTGGCTCATGGAAGAAAGCAGAACATTAGCAGTACTGTAGGAGTTCTGTAGAATAGCTGTAAAAAAAAAAAAAAAAGCTCAGTGAGAGGGCATGGAAAAGTCAAAGATCTAGTAAACTAGTCTTCAGGAGACCTGAATTCTACTTCAGGAACTGCCACCAACTAGCTGTGCTTCCTGGGGCAGATAAATATCTTACTTCTCAATATGCATCATGGGCTGATTCCTGAGAGGGAGGGTGGGGGGAAGGGGGGAGTGGGGAAGGGAGAGAAGCTAAAAAGAAAAAGAGAGAGACAGAGATTGCAAAGCCTTGTCCTTCCTAATAATAGGGCCAGTATGAAGATCCAATGGGATAATAATCATGAAAGGGCCTGGAAAGTACAAAATGGTCTATAAAATTCAAGACATTAATGTATAAAGTATAATGGACAAGGAAGCCAAAATCAGGAGATATATATGTCTTATTTAGAAATAGACTTCATCCAAAGCTGGAGAAATGTGAGAAGTGTTAGCTGAGTGGATATTGTTTTCTGATGGGCATTTGAAACAAAACAGCAAGTTGAGCGTTGCTTGAAAAAACTATCCTTGGCCAACTTCATGTCAACAAACTTGGGAGCTGGAAGGCATCGGAAACCTTATGGACAAGCTTTTTCATTTTACCATCTAGGAAACTGAGTCACAGCAAAGGGAATTGAATTGCCCAAGGCCACACAGCCAGATGGTGGCACGGCAAGGAAGCCCAGGTCTCCCAACACACACTGACTCTAGCTTTCACTACTGGACCTTGGGAGAAAGCAATCTGTCAGAAGACATGTAACAAGAATTAAGAGCATTCCTACGGAAGATCTTTGTGTTGCTGTGGGAAAATAAGAAGAGGTAAGTGGATCAAGTGCCAGACGTTGGTGCATGAGATCGCAAGACAATAAAAACCAGGATTAACACCAGGAACGAAAGCTTGTCACATCTCTGGAGGGCTTTGATGAGAGGCATGCTGGGACTTAGCTACTGGCTGCCGGGACCAGGGAAGAAGTGTTAAAAGACAGGACTGGTGTTGGAAGCTTTACTCGATCTGAAGAGTTGGTTTCATGGGGGAGTGACCACCAGCGCAAAGAGGTGTAGCAAACAGTCTCCCACCAGGCACTTGCTAACATCTGGGGGGATTTGGAGCTGGAGGGCATGGCGCAGAGACAGCAGCATCCAAACAGCAGTGATGCCTGAAGCTGATGATGTCATGGTTTGGGTGGTCCATTTGCTTGGAATAAGACCCCAACCAGCAGCTGGAGTTTCCAGAAGCAGGGTCCAGCTCTTAAGGGAAGAAGGTTGTAAGAGCTAGAACTGTCTCTGGCGTATGCTGGGTACAATAATGAAGAATCATGTAAGATATCCCTCTGGGAGTCAAGTGAGCTGGGGTTCAGGGCAGACTCTAGTCTCAACAGAATGGCTGGAGTGCAGACCATGGGAAATGGGCAAGCCCTACTCAGAGAGAAGAAGGCACAGGAGGGCTAAACTTGTCCCCAAGCCCACCTTGGACTCCAGGCTTAGGACTGGAAGCTAGTTCCACTACTGTGGTTTGACTCCCCTGAAATACTACTGTCTTTGGTTACATTGGTTAGCTGAAAGACTGCAGCTTGAAAGTCTACAGTGATTGCTACGGAAACATGAGGAATTCAGAGCCTAATGTAACTGCAGGCATTTTTCTCATTTATGCAAGGACCAAATCTTGGAATATTCTCTTAGGCTGTAAGTACTATGAAGGCAGAGACCATGTCTGTGTGTTTGCCATTATATGCCAGGCACCCCTCATAAGGCCAGATACATAGAAGTCATTCAATAAATAGTTGTGGGGAAAAACTGAATGTATATCCAGAGTGTTCCCTACTTCTGTTGGTCATTCCAACATTATTTCTTCAATATTAAGGCCCAACCTAATGCTGCTAATGGGCACCCTGCCCATTTTATAGAGCTGTCCAGGTCTGTAGCCACAGCAGACTCAAAACCGTGGTTGCCACAGAGAATCTTAAGTGAAATGACCATGTGGCTGGGAGAAGAGGCTGTGTGTCTTTCCTTCACCACCTCTTTGTCCCTTTTCTTAAAGAGTTCACAGAGTTTAAAGGATACAAATGTATAAAAAGGAGAGCAGAACACCAAAAGTTTGAACAAGTGCATATTCTCTCTTGAGTGTGATCAAGAGGGAGGTATCAGGAAAAAAGAAACAGTTCAAACAGCATCCAAAACGTCAGTGCCTTATTTAATGTGGCTGATTTTTTTAAGAAACAAAAATCGTTCATTTATTTATGTATTCACTTATTAATTCCCTATGCTCAATTTCACCATTGAAAAATCAGGATAAAAATAATAACTATCTCCTAGGGTGGTTGTGACGATTAAAAGAGTTTATAGATACGAAAGATTAAGAAAAGTTCTTGGCACATAGCAAGTACTCCATAAAGGTTAGCTACCATCATCATCATCACCGTCATCGTCACCATCATTTCCATCATCAGCAACACCAACGCAGCAGACAAATCACTTGTTCAGGGAAAAACTTAACTGAAGACTGTGTGCTCCCTGAGAGCAGGTGTGGCTCAGTTACCGTTGTATGTCTGTCTATTAGGATATAGCTCAGACAACGTGGGTGCTCAGCAAGTGTTTGCTGATTGGCAAAGAATGTATGCGTGAAGTCCAGCTGAGCCTTGATGGGTAAAAAAAGAAAAGAAAGCCAGTGGTGATATGGAAAGGCACTCTGAATAAATGGAAATCAGAGTTAGAAAAGATGCAGGACGGGCATGTTTAAGGAGGGCAACCTGTATATTCCTGAACATTCCTGCAGCGAACTTGGATACTATAATGTGTGGTTAATGCCTGGGTAAGGAGAGCTTTGAAAGCCAGGTTAGGGACGTCCCTGGCAGTCCAGTGGTTAAGACTCCGCGCTTCCACTGCAGGGGGCACGGGTTCTATTTCTGGTTGGGGAACTAATGTCCCGCATGCCCTGTGGCAAAAAAAAAAAAAAAAAAAAAAAAAAAGCCGGGCTAAGATGCTTGGACTTCATTATAAATCAGAGTGTTCACAATTCTTTCCCACACCAGAGAAACAATATTTATGCTGAACGCAACACAAATGACACTTACACTTATCCAATGACAGCCAACCTATATCTAAGAAATTGTACGAGTTGCAATTAGTGAATTTCAGTCACTGATTTCAGCATGGAGCAAACATTTACTTTTAAAACATTGTTTTTCCATTAAAATTTACCATTTTATTCATTAGAAGAATAGTATGCAAATATTCTAAAAGTTTATAAAATAGCGGCTTCCAGCTATTGCTTAGGATATAGAAAGCTAGAAAGATCGTTGCTTCTGCTATAATAACAGGGAAGAGATGGATAATCTACAAAATCATAACTTTTCTTGAATCTATGAGAGAGTTGAGGTTGCAGGACAAACATCTAAGGAAAGACAGATGCTTCCAAAGAGGAAGGAAGATACTGAAGCATTGATTTGCCTATGCAGAGCACAGCAGGAAGACGGGACAGTCACACAGTGGGTAAAAAGATTTCAGCCAGTATTTTTGATGAATTGGTAAAGGCTGAGTGTGGGCTTCTATGAGAACATAGAATCACCTTAAGACATAGAATACAAGGGTAATTCACACCCAGTCGCAGGCTCCTCTCTATCAGTTTTGGTCAGGAATTTACCCAGGTGCTCATGAGAAAGAATGAAGACAGGCAGGAGACCGAAGAGAGCCTCCATTCTGGGGCAGGCCTGGTAGAGGAGAGCAGAATTCACTAGGAGACAGGCACCAGGCCCTGCCCAGACCTCTCTCCCCTATGGAAAAATCCCTTCGATTTTCCTGTAATGTGAAAAAGAAACTTGAATCTTCAAAAAGAATGAGAGAGTGATGGAAGTGGTTAAAATGAAAGTAATCATAAAATTCATTTTTTCTAATCTTTAAATGCTCTAAAATTAATTGACTGTCTAAAGCAAAATTAGAAGAAATGTATAAAAGTATAAAATAATAGCAATGTAATCAAAACAGAGTTGTATTGGTGAAAGCCTAGACACATAGATTAATAGAATAGAATCAAGAATCCAGAAATATATCCACACATCTAAGGCCAATTAATTTTTTTATTTTTGTTTAATTTTTTTATTGAAGTATTGTTGACTTTCAATATTATATTAGTTTCAGGTATACAACATAGTAATTTGATATTTTTGTAGATTATACTCGATTCAAAGTTATTATAAAACATGGCATATATTCCCAGTGAAGTACTTTACATCCTTCTCACTTTTTTATTTTATACCTAGTAGTTTGTACCTCTTAATCCCCGTCACCTATTTTGCCCCTACCCCTACCCCTCTCCCCTCTGGCAACCACTAGTTTGTTCTCTGCATCTGTGAGTCTGTTTCTGTTCTGTTTTATTTATTTTTTAATAGTTTGTTTTTTTAGATTCCACATGTAAGTGAAAACATACAGTAGTTGTCTCTCTCTGACTTATTTCACTAAGCATAATAGGTCCATCCATGTTGTTGCAAATGGCAAAATTTCATTCTTTTTTATGGCTGAGTAACATTCCTCTGTGTGTGTGTGTGTGTGTGTGTGTGTGTGTGTGTGTGTGTGTGTGTGTGTGTGTGTGTGTATCTTGGCTATTGTAAATAATTCTGTCATGAACACTGGGATGCATATACCTTTTTGAATTAGTGTTTTCATTTTCTTTGGATAAATACCCAGGAGTGGAATTGCTGGGTCATATGGTAGTTCTATTTTTAAAATTTTGAAGAACCTCCATACTGTTTTCCATAGTGGCTGTACCTATTTGCATGCCTACCAAAAATGTATAGGGGTTCCCTTTTCTCCACATCCTTGCCAACATTTGTTATTTGTAGTCTTCTTGATGAGAGCCATTCTGACAAGTGTGAGGTAGTATCTTATTGTGGTTTTGATTTGCATTTCCCTGATGATTAGTGATATTGATCATCTTTTCTTATTGGCCATCTGTATGTCTTCTTTGTAAAAACGGCTATTCAGATCTTCTACTCATTTTTTAATTGTTTGGGCAGATTGTTTTTTGATATTGAGTTGTACGAGTTTTTTAAATATTTTGGATATTAACTCCTTATTGGACATATCATTTGCAAATATCTTCTCCCATTCAATAGGTTGCCTTTTGTTTTGCTGACAGTTTCCTTTGCTGTGCAAAGCTTTTAACTTTGGTTAGGTCCCATTTGTTTATTTTTGTTTTTGTTTCCCTTGCCTGAGGAGACATCCAAAAACATATTGCTAAGACCGATGTCGAAGAGGTCACTGCCTCTGTTTTCTTCTAGTTTTAAGGTTTCAGGTCTTACATTTAGGTCTTTAATCTGTTTTGAGTTTATTCTTGTATGTGATGTGAGAAAGTAGTCCAGTTTCACTCTTTTGCATGTAGCTGTCCAGTTTTCCCAACACTGCTTATCAAAGAGGCTGTCTTTTCTCTATTGTACATTCTTGCCTCCTTTGTCATAGATTAATTGACCACACTTGTGTGGGTTTATTTCTGGGCTCTTTATTCAGTTCCATTGATCTATGTGTCTGTTTTTGTGTGTGGCCAATTAATTTTTGAACAAGCTACCATGTCAATTCAATGGTAATGCAAGCCCACCACAAATCCTCACCTAAGATTATTATAATAGCACCATACCTAGGCTTATCTTAGTAGAACTGCTGAAAATCAAAATCAAAGAGAAAAATCTGGAAAGCAGATGTAGTGGAGGGAAAAAATGACATATCTTCAAAGGGGCAACAATAAGACATAAGACTGACTTTGAAACAGAAAATATGGGAAAAGAGATGATAATGGAATGACATCTTCAAAGTGCTCAAAGAAAATAACTGAAAATCTAGAACTCTATATCCATATAAAATATTTCCCCAAAATAAATGCAAATACTTTTTATTTTGGTTAGGAGTCAGAAGGACACAAAAGGTTGTTGTTCCCATAGTAATAATAAGAACAATCCAGATAAAATTAAAATCATGTTTTTATTATTTTAACTGGCTAGCAAAGAATACTACAAACAAGGAATCCTTGATAAACTAAGTTCTAAAGGGAAATTATTCCTTCATAAGTGAGCAGAAAGCCACGGAAGCTTGCATATCTAAAGTGTGACCACTCTGGGGACAATTGAATGGAAGGGCTGGTTTCTCATAATCAAAGAAACTTTGCATGGATGAGGAGAAATCAGACAAACCTTAGAATACTGTGTAAGTTGACAGGACATATTGGAATCTGGGTAAACCCCCAAATACAGAAGCAGAATTGGTTGACCTGACAAGTATTTTCCCTTACCATATCCCTAAATTTTTGCCACGAAATCACCAATGGAGGGGGTTTGAAACTCTAATGTTGCTCATTTTCACAGTAATTGGGTTCTTGGGCCCTGTTGAATTCAAAGGTAAAACAAATTTATCTTGAAATGCAACAAAAACCACTCTCAGTTCCAATACTGAAAAGATAATAGAAAGATATTTACAAAGGAAACTAGGGGTTGAGCTCTTCACAGGCGAACTAAATATACTTAGAGCTGCCATTCATTTTGGTTCTAGGAGGAATCTAAATGATCAACCCTTAATCCTAACAGCCAAACAATGGAAAGGGATTTCCCTTTCTGGTGAATAAACAAAATAAAACAACATTATACTTTTGCCTCCACTATTTTTTGCTCACAATGTCTGGAATAAAAATTTTTTTAAGTGTAAAGCTTAAAAGCAGGAAAGTGTAACCATAATTAAAAGAAAACATAGTCAATAAAAGTAGAAACAAAGATGACAAAATTATTGAAATTAGTAGACAAGAATTTTTAAAACACATATATGTTAAAGAATTTACAGAAAAATATAGATATAATGAGTAAAGAGATGAAGCATTTCAGGAAAGCAATTGAAAATGTAAAAAAGAAACAAATGTAAATTTTCAACTGAAAAATACAATTTCTAGAATAAAATATCCATTGAATGAGCTCATAAAAGAGTGGACACTGTAGAATATAGGTAAAAGAAGTGTAAAAGCAGGTCTTTAGAAATTATCCGAAGTAAAGATGAGCAGGATAAGGTATTAAGAAAAGAAAGGAGGGATAGAGCATCAGTAATGTTTGAGATAATATCAAGCAGTCTAATATACATGTATTAGAAGACCCAGAAGAAGAATAAGGAAGAAAAATATATTTCAAGAAATAACTGCCAAAATTTTTCCAAGTTTAATAAGGAAAAAATAGCTTCCAAATCCCAGAATCCCAATTAACCCCAAGCAGGATGAATAAACAAATAAAACTCATGCCTAGGCACATCATTTCAAATTTCTGAAAACCAAAGATGAAAAGTTGCAAAATCAGCCATAGAAAAAGAGTATGCATTACGTATTGGAAAATAACAGTAAGAAAAATGGTCAACTTCTCACCAGAAATAGGGCAGATCAGAACATATCTCCAAAGTACTAAAAACAAAAACTCATCAAACTAGAATTATACTTCTAATGAAAATATTTTTCACAACAGAAGTGGAATAAAGTCATTGTCAAATAAACAAAAGCTGAGAGACTTTGTCATAAGAAAACCCATACTACCAAAACCAAACAATGTTAAAGAAAGTACTTAGGCTGAATGAGTTACTAAGTGGAGACTCAAGTCTATACAGGACAGGATGAAGAAAAGAGATGGTAAAATGGTGGGTAAATAAAAACATATTGTCTCCTGTTAAATTCTTTAAATGTCAATTGTTTAAAGCATAAATAACACCAATAGTAATATTTTATTGGATTTATGATATGCGTGAAAGAAAATATCAGTATCATATAATAGCCTAAAAAATGGGATGGTGGAGATAGACTCATCCTTCTGCAGGTAGCAGAAGCAAGAAGAACTACAATCCTGCAGCCTGTGGAACAAAAACCATATTCACAGAAAGATAGACAAGATGAAGAGGCAGAGGGCTATGTACCAGTTGAAGGAACAAGATAAAACCCCAGAAAAACAACTAAATGAAGGGGAGATAGGCAACCTTCCAGAAAAGAATTCAGTATAATGATAGTGAAGATGATCCTGGTCCTGATCCAGGATGAGGAAGAAGAATGGAGGCAAAGATCGAGAAGATGTAAGAAATGTTTAACAAAGATCTAGAAGAATTAAAGAAAAAACACCTAGAAGAATTAAAGAACAAACAAACAGAGATGAACAATACAATAACTGAAATGAAAAATACACTAGAAGAAATCAATAGCAGAATAACTGGGGCAGAAAAACAGATAAGTGACCTGGAAGACAGAATGGTGGAATTCAATGCCAAGGAACAGAATAAAGAAGAAAGAATGAAAAGAAATGAAGACAGGCTAAGAGACCTCTGGGACAACATTAAACACAACAACATTCACATTATAGGGGTCCCAGAAGGAGAAAAGAGAGAAAGGACCTGAGAAAATATTTGAAGAGATTATAGTCAAAAACTTCCCTAACGTGGGAAAGGAAATAGCCACCCAAGTCCAGGAAGCACAGAGAATCCCACGCAGGACAAACCCAAGGAGAAAAATGCCGAGACACGTAGTAATCAAACTGACTAAAATTAAAGACAAAGAAAAATTATTGAAAGCACCAAGAGAAAAATGACAAATAACATACAAGGGAACTCCCATAAGGTTAACAGCTGATTTCTCAGCAGAAACTCTACAAGTCAGAAGGGAATGGCATGATATACTTAAAGTGATGAAAGGGAAGAACCTACAACCAAGATTACTCTACCCAGTAAGGATCTCATTCAGACTCAATGGAGAAATCAAAAGCTTTACAGACAAGCAACAGCTAAGAGAATTCAGCACCACCAAACCAGCTCTACAGCAAATGCTAAGGGAATTTCTCTAAATGGGAAACACAAGAGAAGAAAAAGACCTACAAAAACAAACCCAAAACAATTAAGAAAATGGTAATAGGAACATACATATCGAAAATTACCTTAAATGTAAATGGATTAAATGCTCCACCAAAAAACACAGGTTCGCTGAATGGGTACAAAAACAAAACCCATATATATGCTGTTTACAAGAGACCCACTTCAGACCTAGGGACACATACAGACTGAAAGTGAGGGGATGGAAAAAGATATTCCATGCAAATGGAAATCAAAAGAAAGCTGGAGTAGCAATACTCATAGCAGATAAAATAGACTTTAAAGAATGTTATAAGAGATAAGTCCCGAACTTCAGACTATACTACAAAGCTGCAGAAATCAAAACAGTATGGTACTGGCATAAAAACAGAAATATAGAGCAATGGAACAGGACAGAAAGCCCAGAGATAAACCCATGCTCATATGGTCAACTTATTTTTGAAAAAGGAGGCAGGAATACACAGTGGAGAAAAGACAGCCTCTTTACTAGTGGTGGCAGGAAAACTGGACAGCTACATGTAAAAGAATGAAATTAGAACACTCCCTAATACCATACACAAAAATAAACTCAAAATGGATTAAACACCTAAATGTAAGGTCAGACACTATAAAACTCTTAGAGGAAAACATAGGCAGAAAACTCTATGACATAAGTTACAGCAAGATCCTTTTTGACCCACCTCCTAGAGTAAGGGAAATAAAAACAAAAATAAACAAACGGGACCTAATGAAACTTCAAAGCTTTTGCACAGCAAAGGAAACTATAAACAAGACAAAAAGACAACCCTCAGAATGGGAGAAAATATTTGCAAACCAATCAACGGACAAAGGATTAATCTCCAAAATATATAAACAATTCATGCAGCTCAATATTAAAAAAACAAACAACCCAATCAAAAAATGGGCAGAAGACCTAAAGACACATCTCTCCAAAGAAGATGTACGGATGGCCAAGAGGCACATGAAAAGCTGCTCAACATCACTAATTATTAGAGAAATACAAATCAAAACTACAATGAGATATCACCTCACGCCAGTTAGAATGGGCATCATCAGAAAATCCACAAACAACAAATGCTGGAGAGGGTATGGAGAAAAGGCAACCCTCTTGCACTTTTGGTGGGAATGTAAATTGTTCAGCCACTATGGAGAACAGTATGGAGTTTCCTTCAAAAACTACAAATAGAATTACCATATGACCCAGCAATCCCACTACTGGGAATATACCCAGAGAAAACCATAATTCAAAAAGACACATGCACCCCAATGTTCATTGCAGCACTATTTACAATAGCCAGGTCATGGAAGCAACTTAAATGCCCATCAGCAGATGAAGGGATAAAGAAGATGTGGTACATATGTACAATGGAGTATTACTTAGCCATAAAAATGAATGAAATTGGGTCATTTGTAGAGACGTGGATGGACCTAGAGACTGCCATACAGAGTGAAGTAAGTCAGAAAGAGAAAAACAGATATAGCATATTAATGCCTATATGTGCAATCTAGAAACATGGTAGAGATGAACTGCTTTGCAAGGCAGAAATAGAGACACAGATATAGAGGACAAACGTATGGACACAAAGGGGGGAAGGGGAGGGTGGTGGTGGGATGAACTGGGAGATTGGGATTGACATATATACATTAATATGTATAAAATAGGTAACTAATAAGAACCTTTTAATAAAATTTAAAAAAATAAAATAATTTTTTTAAAAATGGGAGGGGGGTAAATAAATGTATACTGATACAAAGTTATTATATTATACTTGAAGCAGTATAATATTAATCCAAGGTAGACTGATAACTTAAGAATACACATTTAATTTCTGGAGGAATCATTTAAAAAACTGAAACAAAGATGTATAGCCGGAAGAAGACGGAAAAGGAGGAACAAAGGAATAAGGAACAGATAGAAGTAATAGGTAAAAACAGCAAGATGATAAACTCAGACATATGAACAATTATAATACATGTAGATAAAATATACATTGCCATTAATAAGTACATTTGGCCCTTGAACAACATGGGTTTGAGCTGCGTGTGTCCGCTTATAAGTGGATTTGTTTTCAATAAATATATTGGAAAATATTTTGGAGATTTGTGACAGTTTGAAAACATCTTGCAAACTGAGTAGCCTAGAAATATCAACAACCAAAAAAAAAAAAAGAAGAAAAAGGTATGTCATGAATTTGTAAAATATACATAGATACTAGTGTAGTTTATCATTTACTACCATCAAATATACGCAAGTCTATTATAAAATGTTAAAATTTATCAAAACTTATGCACACACTTACAGACCATACATGGTGCTATTCATAGTTGAGAGAAACGTAAAGAAACATAAAGAAGTGGCATTAAATAATAACTGCATAAAATTAACTATAGTATATATGGTACTACTGCAATAATTCCATAGCCACCTCCTGGTGCTATTGTGGTGACCTCAAGTATTTTGAGAATCTTAATACTTAAAACATGTGTGATGCTAATCATCTCTGAGAGAGCATTTTGTCTCTCCGGTAAATTGCCTTTCACAGTAAAAGGTGATCTCTCACAGTTCTCATGTATTTTTTTTCATGTTTAGTGCAATACCATAAACCTTGAAATAATACCATGGGACCCATACTAGGTGCTACTAGTGATGCTAGAAGTTCTCCCAAAAAGCAGAGAAAAGTCATGATATTACATGAAAAAGTTACATTGTTTGATATGCACCGTATAGATTGAGGTCTGTGGCTGCAGTTTCCCACCATTTCAAGATAAATGAATCCAGCCTAAGGATCACTATGAAAAAAGCAAAGGAAATGCGTGAAGCTGTTGCTGCAGCTATGCTAGCAGGCTCAAACACCTTACACTTTTTGCAAAATACCTTTTTATCTCATAATGAAAATGCAGCTTTTATGTGGGTGCAGAATTGCCATAAAAAAGGCATACCTGTAGACTCGAATATGATTCAAGAAAAAGTGAAGTCATTATATGACAACTTAAAGCAAAAGGTGAAGGATCTAAAGCTGGAGAATTTAATGCCAGCAAAGGATGGTTTGATAATTTTAGAAAGAGGCTTGACTTAAAACGTGTCAAGATAACAAGAGAAGTAGCTTCTGCTCACCAAGAGACAGCAGACAAATTCCCAGACACGATTAAGAGAATCATTGAGGAGAAAGGATATTTACCTGAATGGGTTTTTAATGCAGACAAGTGTGCCATACTCTGGGGAATTCCCTGGTGGACCAGCGGTAGGACATTGTGCTTTCACTGGGCCTGGGTTCGATCCCTGTCTGGGAACTAAGATCCCAGAAGCCGCATAGCGTGGCCAAGAAAAAAAAAATTACCGACTCGAAAAAAACATGCCACAAAGGACATTTATTAGTAAGGAAGATAAGGGAGCACCAGCATTTAAGACAATAAGGGATAGGTTAACTATGGTTTTGTGCAAATGCAGTTGGGTTTATGATCAGGACTGCCCTTATCTATAAAGCTGCTAACTCCTGAGCCTTGAAGGGAAAAGATAAACACCAACTGCCAGTCCTTTGGTTGTACAACAAGAAGGCCTGGACAGGGCTTCCCTGGTGGCGCAGTGGTTGAGAGTCTGCCTGCCGATGCAGGGGACGCGGGTTCGTGCCCCGGTCCGGGAAGATCCCACGTGTCGCAGAGCGGCTGGGCCCGTGAGCCGTGGCCACTGAGCCTGCGCGTCCGGAGCCTGTGCTCTGCAACGGGAGAGGCCACAACAGTGAAAGGCCCACGTACCGCAAAAAAAAAGAAGGCCTGGACAACAAGAAAACCCTTTTTTTTTGATTGGTTCCATTGATGCTTTGTCCCTGAAGTCAGGAAGTACCTTTCCAGTAAGTGATTGCCTTTTAAATTTCTTTTGATATTGAACAATACCTCTGGCCACCCAGAGCCCCATGAGTTCAACACCAAAGTCATCAAAGTGGTCTACTTGCTCCCCCAAAATAGTCTTTAATTCAGCCTCTAGATCACTGGGTCATAAGGACCTTTAAAGCTCATTACACACAGCACTCTGTGGAAAGGATTGTCAATCTATGGAAGAGAACCCCGACAACGAGAATGTCACGAAAGTCTGGAAGGATTACACTATTGGTGATACCATTGTTGGTTGGTATATAAAAAGCCATGTAAGCCATCAAGCCTCAAACAATAAATTTTTGCTGGAGAAAACCATGGCCAGATGTTGTGCATGACTTTACAGGATTTCAGACAGAGCCAAACAAGGAAATCATGAGACTGTGGATATGGCAAAAAAGGTTTGGGGGCAGGGGGTGAAGGGTTTCAAGATATGGACCTTGGAGAAATCTAAGAGCTAACAGACACCACACCAGAGGAATTAACAGAACATGACTTGGTGGAGAAGAGTGCTTCCAAACCAGGGCCAGATGATGAGGAAGGAGACGTAGAAGCAGTGCCAGAAAACAAGTTGACATTAGATAATCCGGCAGAACAAGTCTCATTCGAGATTGCTTTTGACTGATCTTACGACATGGACACTTCTATGATACGGGCAGTGAAACTAAAGCAAGTGGTGGAAGAAGGATTGGTATCATATAGACACATTTTTAGAGAACTGAAAAAGCACAAGGGTCAGACAGAAATTACAATGTATCTCCATAAATTAACATTGAGTGTGCCTGCCTCTCTTGCCTCCCCTTCCATCTCCACCACCTCCCCCGCCTCTGGCACCCCTGAGACAGCAAGACCAACCCCTCCTCTTCCGTCTCTTCCCCAGCCTGCTCAACGGGACGACGAGGATGAAGACCTTTATGATGATCCCCTGCCTCTTAATGAGTAATAAATAATCATTGTGACATACAAGTAACAAACTTATCTGTTGTGTGTGTGAGTGTCTTCATGTGAAATGTAATAACTATTTGGCAAGAACTACATGAGGTGCTTTTGTGTCATCATCACCACCTAAGTACTCATTGTTAGAACATCATGTGCAAGACTTGTATTGAAATGGATAGCCTATCTTTACCTAGGTATAAGGTGAGTGATATTAAATATAAAGTTGATGATGTGTTACTTTTCTTACTGTTTTATAACTTTGTTTTCAAAGAATTACATTACCGTACAGTATGCCTCTCTCTCTCGTAATTGGAGAAACTGCATATCAGCCTATCATCACAGGCAAATGGTTTTAAAAAATATAACAATATTTCTGATACTTTATTATGAATATGACTGTAATACTACATACCATAAAAATGTTATAACAATTCACTCATTAGTGTTAGCCTAGGCTACCATGAGGCAATCATATTGCTTACACTAGGCTACCATAAAGCAATCATATTGTTGCTTCTTCGTTATCCATGCATGAATTGTTATACCTGTAAAAAGATATGAATTTCTTTTTCACAGTTTCTTATTTTTCATGTCTAGTGTTAATAATACATATAACATCTACAGTGTTTCGTATCCTGTAAGACAGTATTGATATAGATACTGAAGATAATTCATCTTGTAAACAGATGATGTAAACTTACATTATTGATAAATACAGTACAGTACTGTAAATGTTTTTTCTCTTCTTTATGATTGCTGAATATTTTCTTTTCTCTAACTTACTTTATTGTAAGATTGCAGTATGTAATACTTACAGAAAATATGTGCTAATAGATGGTTTATGTTATCAGTAAGACTTCCGGTTAACAGTGGGCTGAGTTCAGGGACTTCCCAGGTGGTCCAGTGGTTAAGACTCCATGCTTCCACTGCAGGGGGAATGGGTTCGACCCCTGGTCAGGGAAAAAGATCCCGCATGCCACGTGGCCAAAAACAAACAAACAAGTAAACGAACGAACAGTAGGCTGAGTTTTGGTGGGTGAAAAGTGATACACAGATTTTTGATTGCATGGGGAGTTGGCGCCCCTAACCCCTGCATTGTTCAAGAGTCAACTGTATAAATTTTTAAGCTGGATAAAAATGCAGACCTCAACCTTATGCTGTCTGAAAGAAATGCACTTCAAATACAACAATACAAAAAGTTTTAAGTAAAAGGATAAGAATTATCTATCATGCAAATACTAATCACAAAAAAGCTGGGGTGACTATATCAATATCAGACAAAGTAGATTTCAGAAAAAGAAATACTATCAAATACAAAAAGGTATATTTAATAACGATAAATGGGTTAATTCATCAGGAAGCCATAGACAAGCATGCCCCTTTTAATAAAGCTTCAAACTGTGAAAGTCAGAAATTGACAGACCTTAAGCAACAAATAGATAAATCCACAATTGTAGTTGGGGAGTTTAACACTCCTCTATCAATATTTGATAGAATAGGTAGAAAAATCATCTTTAAGGGTATAGAAGACCTGTACAACACTATGAACCTATTTGACCTAATTGATATTGATAGAACACTACCACCAATAATTGCAGAATCCACATTCTTCCCAAGTGTAAATGGAGCCATCAACAGAACAGATCACATGCTGGGCTAAAAAATGTCTCAATAAATTTCAAAGAATTAACACCACAAGAAGTACATTCTCTGACTACAATGTAATTAAATTAGATGTAGATAAAAATAAGATATCTGAAATACTCCCACATATTTGAAAATTAATAAACTTACTTCTAGATAAACCATAGACCAAAAAGGAAGCCATAGGAAAAATTATAACATATTTTAATCTGAATAATAACGATTGAACACATTAATGTCTGGAGGAATACTGAGGGAAAGTTATAGCTTTAAATGCTTATATGAGAAAAGAAAAATAACTTTCATATCAATGACCTAAGCTTCTCATGTAAAAAGAAGAGCATATTAAACCAGAAAGTATTTTAAAAGAGATATTAAATAGATAAAAGGAGAAATTAATGACATAGAAAGCAGACAAATAATGGCAAAAATCAACAAAGTCAAAATTTAGATTCTTAAAGGATCAACAAAGTTGATATATAACTAGTCAAAAGTAAAATAAGGTAAGTAGAATAAAATAAAAAATAGAGAAAACAAATTACTGATTTCAAGAATGACAAAAGGAACATTGCCACAGATCTTACAGACATTAAAGAAATAATTAGGAAATATTAAGAAAAATGTTTGCCAATGAATAGAGCCAACTTAGATGACATGGTCAAATTTCTTAAAAATACAGTTTATGAAAACTGGCTCAAATTTGATTTGTCCCATTTCCATTAAAGAAATTGCATTTGAAATTAAAAACCTTTCTACAGAGAAAACACCGGGCCAAGATGGCTTAATTACTAAGTACAATCAAACATGTAAATAAGAAATAATACCAAACTCCCTAAACTTTTCAAAAAATGAAGGGGGGAGAACAATTCCAAATTTATTTTATGAACCCAGCATAAACCTGATACCAAAGGATGATAAGAACATTACAAAAAAAAAAAAAATGCAGGATAATATTTCTCAGGAACAGAGATGAAAAAATATTTTTGAACTACTAGCAAAATATATTCCATAATATATAAAAAGGATAATATATCCTGACCAAATGGGATTTATACCAGGAACGCAAGGTTGGCTTAACCTTCAAAAATTAGTCAGTGTAATTTACCATATTAATAGTGTAAAGTAGAAAAACATATGTTAATCTCAATAGATGTAGAGAAAGTTTTTGACAAGATTCAATGCCCATTCATTATAATAACTCTTGAAAATAAGGACTAGAAGGAAACTTCCTCAGTATGATAAAGACTCTGTGTGGGGCGTGTGGGTGTGTGTGTGTGGGGGGGGTGTGCACAGATACATACACATATTTAAAAACCAACCTACAGCTAGCATCATAATTATTGGTAAAACATTAAATACGTTTTCCATAAGAGAGAGAAAAAGAAGGTCTGTTCTCACCACGGCAAATAAATAAATAAATAAATATAAAAGACATTTACATTAAGCAAAAAGTAAAACTATCTTTTTCATAGATTACAAAATTATTTTTATGAAAGAAAATCAAAAGGAACTTCAAAAATCTTATAAAACTAAGAGAATTCAGCAATGGCACAAGATAAAAGGTCAATATGTGAAAATCAATTGTATTTGATTTATTGGCAGCAACTATTTAGAAAATGAAAGCACAATGCCATAGCCAACTGAGTTTTACAAAACATATGGGATTATTCAGGAATAAATTTAACAAATGGTGTGTGTAAGCTATTTACTTTGAAAGCTATAAACATTGCTGAAAACAATCAAAGTAGACCTCAGTGTCTTAAAATGAAAAAAAAAAACAAGTTATGGTATATATATATAACAGAATACTAAACAGTCGTAAAAAAGAATACATTTCTGCCACATGTCACAGCAGTACACACAAGTTTAAAGAAGCCAGACACTAAAGCATCATGTGCATATATCCTTTTAATACAAAATTCAAAAAAGGCAAAGTTAAATTACGGTGTTAGACATCATTAGAGGGGCTACCTTTGGGGGTTATGACTGGAATTAAGGCACAAGGGGGGCTTCTGTGTTTGCTGTTAATGTTCTGTATCTTGATCTTGAACACGATACACAGTGATATATCTAGTTACATCACTGTGTTCACTTTGTTAAAACCTCACGCGTATGTACACTTGAGATTTTTCTACCTGAAAGTATGTGTGTTATACCAAAACTAAAGAATTTGAAAGAAAATGCCCAGATAGCTAGTGGGAAGTAGCCACACAGCACAGGGAGATCAGCTAGGTGGTTTGTGACCACCTAGAGGGGTGGGATAGGGAGGGTGGGAGGGAGGGAGACACAAGAGGGAAGAGATATGGGAACATATGTATATGTATAACTGAGTCACTTTGTTATAAAGCAGAAACTAACGTGCCATTGTAAAGCAATTATACTCCAATAAAGATGTTAAAAAAAAAAAAGCCCTCTCCACAGCAGTATAATAAGAATACATCTACTTTTTATCCAGATATTTCATTGCAGTTATTAATGATCATATATAGCAACAGCAAAATCGGACCCTCTTGCTTTTGGTTCACATGATCTTTGTTCATTTATGCGTTAATTGCTTTATTCAACAGGTATTTATTGATTGTCTCCTCTGGACCAGGCTCTGTTCTCATTGCCAAGATACATAAATGAATTAATCAGATGAACATCCTGGCCCTTGTGGAGCTTACATTCTAGTGGAGAAAGACAGGCGACAAGCACTAAACATACTAGGTAAGCAATTGTTAGGCGTATTGGAAATAACAAAGAAAAGAGAATAGAGTCAAGTGAGGAGATGAGAGTGCGGGATGTGTGTGCACTGCTTGGAGGAGTGGTTGGCTTCAGTGACAAGGTGACACTGGAGCAAACACTTGAAGATGCTGAGGGAGAGTTAGTTAGGAGGTAAGTATGCCTGGAGGAGAATGAGTGAGAGAAAAGAAGCTAGAGAGGAAGTAAGAAGGTAGGTAATTCAGGGCCAAATCACATAAATTAATGGAAGGACTTTGACTTTTACTAGTTTTGAGCAGAAGTGACATGATCTGATTTAATATTTCAAGAAGACCATACTGGCTGCTGTGTCAGAAGCAGACTAGGGAGACCCATGTAGGAGCAGGCAAAGTGGCTGGGTGTGTATTATTCCAAGCGAGAAATGGTGACATAGAACAAGATAAGGAGGAGGGGTCAGATTCTGGATACACATGGAAGGATTTGCTCACAGATTTCATGTTGGCTTGGAGAGAAGAGATGTAAACAATGACTTCAAGGTTTTGTGACCTGGGAAACTGAAAGATCAATGGAGATGGGGAAGGCTACAAGTGGTGCATGTTTTAGGGTAAGATCAGTTCAGTTTTGGACAGAGACATCTATTGGACATCTCAGAGGAAACGATGAGTAGGGAGCTGGGTATACATGTCTGGAGTTTAAGAGAGAGGTCTGGAATGAAGTTATAATTTGGGGGGAGTCACCAGCACAGACATAGTGTTTAAAACCTTGAAACTAGGAGAAATCCCTAAGGAAGTGAGTATAGGGAGAAACGAGGAGCACGGATTAAACCCTGGGGTGCTCCACCGGTAAGAGGTCGGGGGTAACAGGAGAAACTAACAACAGAAATTGAGAAAGGTAGAGGGAAAACCTAGAAAGTGTTGTATTGGAAACCAAGCAAAGGAAGGTTCAAGGAAGAGGGAGTGACATCTGCATCAACTGAGTTCCTGAATGAGACCCAACGGCATCATTTTATCTGTCTATTTAACTCGGCCTCCATCTCCTTTCTTTAGCTGTTCTTTAGCTGTTCTCCTTTCTTCTCCCCTATCCAGGTACGAAGCACGGAGGTGAGCGGAACCATCTCAGCAGGGTGCTTCTAAAGGTGAGACACCAGCCAACCCAAGAAAATTTGGCCATCACAGGTAGCATCCCAGCCTTTAGCATTTATTGCAAAAATTTGGGTTCGTTTTTATGGAAAGCAAAAAACAAATAATTGATATATGTGAAGAGGTCATGCTACTGCCTTTTTAAGGCTACCCTGTGTGTGGTGTGAAAAAGAACAGAGAGCCTGCAAGGTCTTTCTTGGAGGAACCGAGATAGTGAGACTAAGTGGAAACATGCTCGCATACCCAGCGGACATTCTTGCTGAGCAGAGATTCCACTGGGGCTTGTTTACTACAGGCATCTGTCTCCTGCACTATCAGGAAATAGCATAAAACAAAACACCCTCTACTGTGTTCAAAGACATTTTCTACACAGCTTTGGATATGACTTGAGAAGGATCTTTATGCCCCAGGTATGAACTTCATCTCACGAGGCAAAAAAACCCTGAAGCTGGGACCAAAAGGCATACTCTTACAGGGAACCATGAATTACAGGTGACCGTGGTCACGTTGTTGAGCTTTGGTGAATTCATGAGAGCAGAGTGGGCAGGATAGAGCAGGAGTGGTGCTGATTTGGAATTCCTTCCCAACCAGTGGGTTGTACTGGTATCTCAGAGCAGTGTGCTCAGTCCTGGGCACCACATAAAATGAGGGGCATTGACAAACTAGGACAGCTCCAGAGTACCATGACTGTGACAGCAATGAGTGAATGGAAACTCACATTGCTGGAGAACGATTGGAGGAGTAGTCATGAGTTCTTAAACTGGAATACACTAACCTGAACTAAGATGTATATTTTATAGCTAGATGCATGTGTGCATTTTCCTGATTCCCCACCCAAAAACTGTACCCCAAACAAAAGGGTACTCTATCTAACATGACATAGAGATGTTGACAGGATTTCCTAAATCATCTTCAGATATTAGGAAGCAGCACTGTACAAAAGGACTAGCCTTCCCTTGGGCAATGTGTTCTGGTACAGCAAGACAGACTTGGGTTCAAATGCTAGTTTCACCACTAATTACACGTCTTTTCACGCTGAATTTAATCTCTCTGGTCATCTGTTTCTTAGCCAAGACATGGTAATGTGCAACCTAAATGTGCATCAGCAGATGAATGGTAAAGATGTGGTACATGTATACAATGCAATACTACTCAGTCATAAAAAAGAATAAAATAATGCCATTTGCAGCAACATGGATGGACCTAGACATTATCATACTAAGTGAAGTAAGTCAGACAGAGAAAGACAAATATCATATGATATCACTTATATGTTGAATCTAAAATATGATACAAATGTACTTATTTACCCAACAGAAGCAGACTCACAGACAGAAAACAAACTTATGATTACTAAAGAGGAAAGGGGGAGTGAAGGAGGGATAAATTAGGAGTATGGGATTAGCAGGTACAAACTATTACATATAAAATAGATAAACAACAAGGTCCTACTGTATAGCGCAGGGAACTATATTCAATATCCTGTAATAAACCATGATGGAAAAGAATATGAAAAAAGTATAGATATAGATATAATACTTTGCTGTACAGCAGAAACTAACACGGCATTGTAAATCAACTATACTTCAATAAAAAAGGGGAAAAAATGGAAATTAATACTCATCTTGAGAGGGTTCATAGGGAGTGAAGTGCTGTATTAGATACTTGGCCCTTTCTACATGGTAGCTAGTATTCCTAACCTGCATGACACCTGATACCCTAGTCAGGACGAGTGAGTAAAAGCCACAAAGAGAAAGATTTGAGCTCAAATTTTTTTCCAGCCTAATAACTTGAACTACTTTTTTGAACGGAATGAACCGCTCTGTGGAATTCCGAGCAACCGTCTCCAAGGCGCTCGTGTACAGACTAGATAGCCAAAGTTCTCAGAGACATTGTAAAACAATTACTGGTGCTGATGGGATTGAGGGTTGTTTAACTAAACAATCTCTGAGGCCTTTTCTCTAAAAGTGAAAATCTTGTAATTCTAGGCTTCAGCCTCTGCTGTGTGCCTCTTGTATCTCTGAAAAATGTTTCTGGCACTCCTCTGTGCCACTGATGACCCTAGAAATATTCTCAGGCTATCCTGAGGACTGAAGAGACCACGTGGAAGTGTTTTCTAAACCATAAAGCATCATCTACGTACGAGGGATTGTTTTCTGAATTTAGACTCAGCAGTCCATATAATCCCTTACAGTAGACCTTCGTTTTCCTCCTGCAAATCCATATCTCTTTTTTCAGTTAGAGAGAAAATTAGGAGCCTTCCAAGCACAGATAATCTCAATAGGGCTTGTTTTGCATATTCAAAGGGTTCAACTACATAAACTGAGGAGGTGGAAATCATGGCTGCCTGCTGTGTCTGATTCATCCAGAGGCTTTTTTTTTTTTTTTTTTTTTTTACTTTCTGCATCATTTAAATGGAAAATCTTTATAGTCCAATTGTATCAGGTGAGTGCCATGTTATTCTTCGATGCCTCAGATCCCTGTTCCACTCATGAGCTGGGACTGAATGCATAATTTAGATTCTATCGTAAAGAGGAACAAATAGCCCTGGTGAAAATAACCAGAAGAGAATTAAATTAGGGGAGTATTAGAGATGCAAGCCTGGGTGAATAGCTACTGATTCTTGTTGGATAATTTAGCAGACCAGCCACCTAGGAAAACACTTTGATTCTAACTATTTGTGTAACCGCTATATAAGCCAATAGCCAGGACCATGGCTGAGTGGTGTCCGTAATCTCAGCAGCCCAGGCCTGGAGTCACTCAGCTCCAACAGAGCCAAGCGACTGTGTGGTCTAGGCTTCGTTCCTGCAACTTCTGTGCGCTTCGATGTCTTTAGCTATAAAATGAAGATTGGAAGACATGAATTCAAGGCACTTCCAATCGTCAACATATTTTGCCTCCTGATAATAATACACATGGCTATTTCTATTCAGATTTATGGATTTGACCTGAGCTATCAAAACTTGTTAATCTAACCCCAATCATGGAATATGGGTAGTTGCCTCAGGTGCCAAGCGTTGGGGACCTTATATAAGTCGGTGGCTCAGAAAAATAGTCCTTAGCAAAAAGGAGAGCTATCTATACGCGGACAGGTGAAGCTCCTATACTTTCAGTCTGAAATCACTGATCTCCACTTGTTCTGGTCCCCAAGAAAAGTAGATGGATCAGTTGCACTCTTATAATCATATGTGCTCAGCCTGTATGATCATTATATGCTACAGTTTTGCTCTCAAGTCTCTCTTTGATTTATCAAAATGTCTGCTGGGTGGAAGATGTGGAAATAGGGGGACATATAATACGATCTGCTCTGAGCTCTACATGCCCCAGAGATGGCTCCAAATACCCAACTCTTAGGGGCAGTCAATCTTAGAAACAGTTCTCTCTTTCTGCATTTCACTTACTACTTCTTGACATTACATTATACATTTGTTTGTTTATGTACCTCTCACTAAGATGTTAACCGAAACTCCTTAAAGTTACGGATTTTATCTCTCTTATCCACCAATATATCCCCAGGACCTAGAAATTATACATAAAATGGTTGCAGTTTAGAGGATTATGGCATCCAGAGCCCTCTATCTCCTCCCTTCCTTTCCTCCATCCCCCAGGGACTCCATGGAATGCTAAAACTGCTCACAGGTGGTATCTTTTCCTTTCATAGAAGAGAAAACTGAAAGCCAGAAATGTTCAGTGTTTGTTTAAGGCCACAAAGCCAGTTAGTGGCAGGGATGCCATGACTCTGTTCCTAATGTACTTTCCAGCCTGCCAAACCACCAAGAAGCCTTCGTAAGCAGATAACCCCATTCCTCAGGGACTCTTCCCATTTGCTTATGCGTTAAACAGGAAACTCATTTCTTTTTAACATTTTTGTCCATCGTTTCCAGTCTCTTAAAAAGATCTGGGTGCAGATGCCTTTCCTGGGTCTCCACCCAGGACCATTTACTCTCCAAAGGAGCTGGAGACCAACTCTTCCATTCCCGCTCCCAACCTGGGACAGAAACTCTGCCCTCCCTCCATGATGGCTGGCTCTCTCTGGGCCATCAGGGGAGAAGGGGATGACAGGGCAGAGCCTGTGGCACTCCTGCTGATGAAGAAATCTCCCAGATCGTAAGTCCGGCTGTTAACTCAAATGACAGTGACCAAGGAGGAATAGCAGAAACAGACACCTCAAGCTCCCAGTTACGGTGACTGTGATGGGGTTCAGTGTCAGGGCCCATGAGTCACCCTTTGCTTGGCTAAGGAAGCCTGCAGCCTGAAGATTTAATGGAGATTGACAAGAGTGGAGATCTTCCCATCAGAAAAGTGTCAAAGACTCCAAAAGACCCCTGAGAAGTGACATCCTTCAACTGGGAGGAAGGGACAGGGATGAAAGAAAAAGAATGGCTGGGTTCTTACCAGGCAAGCTTGTTCCTATTTAAAATATGAAAGATGAGAAACAAGGGCATAACAACAAGGACTGTTGTGACTGTTTTAACTAGAGAAGAATCAATACTATGTGTTATGGATGAAAGATGGTTTGGCTGTGTTTACTTCCACCGACTGTTGCTTGTAAACATGCATGCCCAGCCCTGTCAGTTCATCTTTTACAGCCTACACGTTGTTTATCGAAGGGCCAACCAGGGCCAGGGAGCTTGGGGACAGACTACTACAAGGGTGGGAAGGAATTTCTGAAGCACCCTGGAGTACAGCAAAGGCGGGGAGAAGCTCAATGCCTTCCCTGCCAGCCTCTGGGAACCCTCCTTTCAGCCTCTGCGTTAAGGAGGTACTATAAAGAGAACAACTGGGACTGAAGGGTAAGAAAGGCAGAAGGAAAAGGAAAAATTGAGAACAGAAAAGAAGAAACAAAATAGCACAGACTCCCAGGCATAACCATGAGACTGCTGCACACAGATCTTATCTACAGCTTAGACATTCTGGAGCTCAATGCAAACCCATCTTGGTCAAAAGAGATAATTTGGGTTATTTATGAATGGTGACATTATGGTTGCATTTTATTTCCATCTTTATACTTTTCTCCATTTTCCATTTTTTTCTACGATGAGCATATATTACTTATATTAGTCCCCAAAGATGGCTTTACCACTTATAAGCTGTGCTTTCTTGGACAACTGTCCTAACCTCTGAACCTTAGTTGCCTCATCTGTAGAATGGGGGTTAATATATCAACATAGTTTTTATAGTAGTTTTCAGGAACCAGGCACAGTTTTAAGCATATAGTAAATACTTAGCAAATAGCCATTGTTATGTTATCATAAAAATGACATGTTATTTTTCAAAAAGCTAGGGAGAAAAAAATAAGTTCACCAAAAGTCCAAGCATACCTTCAGAAAGGCCTTTCCCATCACTTTGACCTCTCTTCCAACCTTTGCCACTTTATCAAATTTCACTTACTAGGTGGTTTTTCTAAAAAGAATCAAAAGAAGCACCAGCCACCAGACCTCACTCAGCATCACCGAGTTTGGAATTGGGTCCAAATCCTCCAGTGTACTGGCCCTTTGGGCCATCTCTTGCAGTGGGGCATCTCTTCTTCGTTTGCCAAGCTAACCTCTGCTAAGGTTTCAATCAGTCATTTCACTGCAGGGATTTGAACTACCTATAGGGATTTGAATTCTTGGGTGTTCCCTCTGAACTGACTTTCTCTTTGATCTGTCTCTCATTGAAACATTGTATGTTCACCAACTAACACAGTTATGGAGGGCACAGAATACTCCAGTTTTCTGGTCCCCATTTTCTTGGGTGAAACCAGGGATTGGATGTAAGGTTACTTCTGCTTAGAGTATTCTGTGTGGTCAAAGTTATTCTGTTTTTCCCTCCAACCAATATGCTACTTCTCTCAGGCAGTGTTTTAAGCCTTTATTTAAAGCTGATTTTTCACTATTTTTACCCTTTATGAGTAATTTCAGTCATCATCAACGTATGAGAGATAAATCGTTGCCCCCAGTGCCTTTCTAGGTGGAGGAGTATGAAATGCTGGAGACACAAATGACCTGACAGAAACAAAGACCAGACCCCCTTCAGGTCTGTCCATGCAAAGTCAGGTGGAGACCCAGAACACGGAGGCGCACGCATGTCACATATTTACAGGACTTGGTGTGATATATAGCCAGGAACCTTTTAATAAGCTCAGCTTAGAAACTGTCTGACAGAGGGGAGAGAAGAAGGTAATATTATAGTAGAAATATTACAACATAGTAGTTCAGTCTCCAAACAGCCATCAGTATATTTTCAGGTTCCCAGTGACCAACACCAGTGATATGTCTTTGAAGACATTCAGGGAAGCATTTCAAGAGTAATGTTAGAAAAAAGGGCACACATTTATCAAGTAACAGAAAGTCAACCGCTCTTGAAGTCACTTCTTGGCAAGTAACACTTTAGAATGATGAGAACACAGAAAGAATCTCTAATGAAGAACTACTGGTTGGTTGTAAGGTTTTAAAGGGTCAAGGATATTTTTTAATGATATGCTAAAGATAATGTGTTTGGAGATGTATTTGAGTTTCAGGTCTAAAACTGAAAGGGAAGAGAAGCAGAGAAGGAGTGAAAGATCTGGGCCTGAATTATAGGCTCATTATGATACACTCAACAAGAAGGTTAATAGAAAGTTGGAGGACTCACACTTCTGAATTTCAAAACTTATTACAAAGCTACAGTGATCAAAAAAATATGGTACTGGCATAAGGATAGACATATAGACCAATAGAATAGAATTGAGACTCTGTACATCTATGGCCAGTTGCTTTTCAACAAGAGTGCTAAAACCATTCAATAGGGAAACAATAGAATTTTCTACAAAGTGTGCTGGGACAGCTAGATATCCACATGCAATAGAAGGAAGGTGGACCCCCACCTCACACCATATACAGAACTTAATTCAAAATGGATCAAAGATCTAAATAGAAGAGGTAAAATGATCAAACTCTTAGAATAAACCATAGGGATACATTTTCAAAATCTTGAATATGGCAATGTATTCTTAGGTATGACACCTCCAAAGCAGGAATAAAAATAATTAAGTTGGACTTACTGAAAATTAATAATTTTATGTATCAAAGAACATTATCAAGAAAATGAAAAGACAACCTGCAATATGGAAGAAAATATGTACAAATCATGTATCTGATAAGAGTCCCAGTGTCCAGAAAATATAAGTAACTCTCATAACTCAACAACAGAAAGACAAACGATTCGTAAATGGGCAAAGCACTGGAATAGACATTTCTCCAAAGAAAATATACAAGTGGCCAACAGGCACATGAAAAGATGCTCACCATCATTAGTCATTAGGAAAATGTAAATCAAAACCACAGCAAGATACCACTTCATGTCCTCTAGGAAACTGTGCATTGCTGGTGGGAATATAAAATGGCTCAGCCATTGTAGAAAACAGTTTAGCAGTTCCTCACAAATTGAGACACAGAATTACCATATGACCTAGCAATTCTACTCCTAGGTATCTACCCCAAAG
This sequence comes from Lagenorhynchus albirostris, assembly GCF_949774975.1. Classification (NCBI taxonomy): domain Eukaryota; kingdom Metazoa; phylum Chordata; class Mammalia; order Artiodactyla; family Delphinidae; genus Lagenorhynchus; species Lagenorhynchus albirostris. The sequence goes on along the minus strand of NC_083107.1, from coordinate 33,319,872 downwards.
AACTGAAAACACCTATTTTTCAATTTGTTCTCAAATATATGTACATGAAAGTTCATAGCAACACTATGCACAGTAGCCAGTCCAAATGTTCATTAATGTATGAAGGGATAAGCAAATTATTGTATATACATAAGATGGAATATTAATTCAGCTATAAAAAAGATGAAGCTTATATAACTTATGAAAGCTACAATGTGAATGAACCTCAAAAATATCACACTAAGTGAAAGAAGCTGGACACAAAGAGTTACATGTTGTACGATTCTATTCATAGAAAGTATCCAGAACAGGTAAATTCATAGCAATAGAAAGTGACTTGGTGGTTGCCGGGGGCTGAGAGATGGGGGAAATGGGGATTAACTGCATAATGAATACAAAGTATTTGGGCGGGGGGTGATGAAAATGTTTTGGAACTAGATAGAGGTGGCTGTTACCCAACATTGTGAATTGTACTAAATGTCATTAAGTTGTTCACTCTAAAATATTAATTTTATATTATTCAAATTTCACCTTAATTTTTAAAATAATTAAATAAATACAAATCAATTTAAAGGCAATTAATAACAACAACAACAAAACCAAAGAGGTCTGGTAAAATATGGCCGAGACGAGGCGCATGTGTCAGTGCACATGGGTGGAGCTGCTCCTCTCTGTCTTTCATCTGAGACACCCTCCATGCTCCTGGCAGTTCCCGCGTGGCCTCCTCTCCCAGCCAACCTCCCAGGCAGCAACTTTAAAGTTGCTGGTCCCCCTAACCCCCACCTCCCACCCTGCCTTTTGGCTGTAAAAGCAAATATGCAATTTTGAGGAGGGAAGGGGTGAGGGAGATCATTTTCTCATAATAGACCAAACCACCCAGGCCAGTGATACTGGGGTAAAAAAAAATACTAAAGTTATAGGTTAGGGAACTGAGTGCTAGAGACTTTTGTAATTGTGATGATTACAGGACTTACAGGGACTGGCATTGTAAAACAGCTATTACTTTTTTTTTTTTTTTTTTAGAAGCAAACCCACATACCTAGCACTCGTGTTCAACTGTGTATGGAACCTTCCATCTCTCACCCTGGTTGCTTCTCATTCCGTCCTATGGAAATAACTCTGCTTGACAGCATATGCAGAAGTAATGGATGGGTATCTCTGGATCAGGATCTTGAAATGCACAAATGTTTCCATGGTCCAGTCTTATTCTCAGTTTGTTAATAATTTCGTCTAGTCAGGCCTTCCTACTGTTCAGAAAATCTCACTCCTGTGGCTTCTTGGCTAGTTTTGAGGAGTCACTATATGAGGTGAGTGAACTTGGCAGTGTGCTGGTATTTAAACTGTGGTCAGACAGTGGAAAAAAAATAAAAGAGCGGGGTTAGTTAGTTCATAAAAGACCTTCATTAATGATACTCTTTTCCCTGTCTTCCCGGGGAGGGTATAAAACATATGTGTTCACATCCAAAATAAAAATGGAGGTGCTGGGGATTATTATTTTTACGTGTCTCATTTTAGGAAGAAATAAAAAGATACGTGAAATGAAAAGATGCTTAATACAATGTGGTGACTTTGTTCCAGAGAAACATTTGGGCCCTTTCCCTGGGAAAGCGGGTTAAAAGGTTGTCAATGCTTTCTCCAGGGGCTTCGTCTGACGGTGAACATGTGTTTCCTCCCTTTAATCGACTCGCCAGTAGCCAGAAAGCTGCTTGTTTTCTGCAGAGGTTGTCAAAAATGATTTCAGTCTGGAGACGATGAATGATAAAAGAGGTTTTCAAACACGGTTTTGTACTGTAGCATTCGCAGCCCCAAAGAGGAAAGATTGTATTACAATCGCAGTGCAAAGGGCCATGCTCCCCTGGCAAGCAAACAGCCTCCTTCAACCTGTTTGATGCATCCTGGTATCTCAGGGAGCAGGAAAATGCAGGGCAGGACTCCATGAAGAGGATGGTCTAGAAAAGCGGGGCTGCGGAGCTGCACCCCGTGGAAGAGGAAAGTGCCAGAACCTCTCCCGGAGTTCTTCTTTTCCACTGTCCACATGTGTCTGGTTCTGTCGGAGAGCTGCTGGCAGGGTCAAGTGCGGGACAGACTTCCAAGATGGGAACAGCATCAGGCACACAGCAGCAGCCGCGGCTTCTCAGCGATGCCCCCGCTCTGCTGTGGAAGCAGGCAGGGTGCCCAGGTACCATCCATATGTCCTCCCCTGGATTTATGGGCATCATAAGCTGGTATTGTTGGGGTTTGTGATTAGAAAACTCAAGAGGTTAGTTATGCCTTTCCAAAACACGTGACGCAACCCTAAGCATGTGAAGAAAAATGAGGCTCATATCCTCCCACATTTCCACTTTCTCAAGAAAGGGGGGAAAAGCCATGGTCATTTCAGTTCAACAGTTCCACCTGTGGAAAGCCCAGTAAGGTAAACTTGGAACATAGCAGACAGATAATAAACTCAGCAGTTATTATTTGCATTTTCAAGCATAAGATTATATCCTTCACTTTACACACAAGTAAGGATTCAGGGCTGAGTTACTTGGGCCCAAAGAACCTCCCTGGGGCACGTAGGAGATTCAAAAACAAAAACAAAATTTGATTTTTCTGTAGCTTTTCAGAAACACAACAGTGATATAAATCAAGGTGTTGGGTACAACCACTCTTAACAACTTCCTGGTAAACTCCCGAACTGAAAAAAGAAAAACCTAGATAAAAGTTTCAACCCAAGGCTGAAAGCCTGTTTCACACAGAAGGTTTTTATTATTATCTTCTTAATGACATACATGGACTTGATTTAAATCTTTTTCCTCTGCTTACATAGCCAGATTCCATAACATCTCCTGAGCAGTAACTTGTCTTCCTTTCTTGATTATTTCTGACAATATTTTAAAATATTTTTAGCTCACCAGTGGCAAATATTTCTGCCCCTGCAGAAAGATCGGTCTCATACGCAGCAACTGCATCCAGTAGCCCAGAAAACCAGAGAGAGGAGACTGGGGCAAGCTGAGCACTGAACTGGCATTTCCGTCTGACTCTCATTTCTTTGCTAGCTCCACAATTTTATCACCACACAACTCATGCTCTGAATATAATCAGGAAAGGAGTGTGGATGGGGAGGGTAAGAGGCACCACACAACAGGTGCACGGACAGAGTTGGGTTTTACCTCTCAAATAGTTCTTCCAGATTCCAATCATAAATATAATGTAGGTTCCAGCTTTCACCATCTGAGCTAACGGCATATGCCACGAGCTGACTTATGTGACAGTCTCAGGGAAGAACAAACTTTCAACCAGTAGCATCCTCAGCAAAGTCTGAGCTGATGCTGTTCACGGTGCCAACGTATTTGGCCAATGTCAGAGCGATTTGGCTAAGTGGGCTCAATCAACTGCTTTCGGTCTATTGTGGTTCATAATCCCTATTCAGGATGGAGTGTGCTGCAGCCTAATGAACGCAGTAATGGAATCCTTGTGTATGTTTTTCCACAGCAGGGCACAGATTAGCATAAGTGTCATATTCTGTAGGTTTGCCCACGCTTATTTCTCGGGCGTTGCATACAGTGGGAATTTTTCAACTGGATAATAATAAGATGAATATGGCCTACATATGCAGAGCGAGCACACCATTTTTAGAAAGTGATCTGTAATAAATCTCTCCTGGAGGTGCACTATGATAGATTGACTCTGCACTTTTGCTAAAAAATGTAATTTTTTACACCGAGGATCCTGTAATCTGAGAAAGGAAGAATTAGATTGAATTTCATGTGGAGTTTTAAAGAATGCTGTCACTTTCGACCATGGGGTTGAGGGGTACCTTATAGCTCTCCCGGTCCCCCATACTCATAGTGAGTTCAAAGTTCTGTTTGCACGTCATGATTACTCAGAGCTGAGGTTTTGTTCTCAGAGAAGCCAAATGGGAGGAAAAGATACTCTTGATGGGAACATTTCTTGGAGAGAAACAGGAGAGGGGGTGGAGTGATTGAAAAAGCCAACTCACTCACTTGTTTTACTTTGAGGATTAGACGCTAACTGGAAAGGCATTTTCTTCCTAGAGTCCTTAGGAAAGCATTCCTCAGTAAATACAAGTGGGATTATTCAGAGGTTCCCTTAAGGTGGGAATTAGACCTCAGAGCACTCATACCATTTTGTATTTCTAGAAAACCATCATCACGCTTTCTGACTCTAAGCAATAAGGAATGGTCCCCGTGTCTGTGATGTCAGCAAAACTTAAGTTAAACTTATGATAAATGTCGAAGCCCCGCCACCCTTCACGTCCCTTTCTGCTATCATTGCAAAGGTGGCTTATTTAGTCTGAATCATTGGCCTCGTCAGGTCCTACGGATGAAATTCCATAGATTTTTTTTTTTATTCCAATTGGTCTATGATTTGGCCCATATAGCCAATGGGCTAGGGAGAGAATGGCAGGTTAAAGGTGAGAGAACTCTCAGTGAACTTACCCCTCCTACCTCCTTAAAGAAAAGGATGCTGCTTCTGAGAGTCCCCAGGTTTATGACTTTATTAAGGAGAGTGTATGTTTGTCGCATGCACACCACCTAAGTGGCAGTTTAGTATGACTAATCAAAGAGGTTTTCCCGGCACCTAGTAAGTATCAATATATATGGGCCGGGATAGCAAAGCATGTCTGGATGCTTTAAAGCATGGCGGCAGGGGACCAGCCAAAGCCTATTAATCAGTCTAAAGCAAGTGCTGCCTCTCTCTCATATTTTAATCTCCTCCTTTCTGCTGTGTTAAAGAAATTATATCTGTGGCTGAAATAACATTTAGAAGCGAAATTGTTTGCCAAGTGCATGAGACAATCAAACCAGTCGTTTAGAGTTATGGAATTAAATATGAATCTCATTTACCTTTATTATCCATGCATTTCTCACTAATCTTCATAACTCAGACTATTTAAACTTCATTGAAAATGTAGCCAGTAATGGTGTGTCATTAATATATGTTTGTGAAGATTCCAGGCTGAGCTGAGCAAATTGTAAGAAAGTCAGCCCATCTCCTTTTGTGTTTGGGAGGTGGAGAGAGACCAGACTGGAGGATCTAGGCTGCCCTGCTTCGATGTCTTCCAGGACAACCAAATTCCAGTTGCCAGCTTTCTTCCCAAGCATCTCTTCCTTGCAGAAAGGTATCAGCAGAAGGAGGCTTTCCAAAAGAAAAATGCTCCAGCACCGGCCTCCATGTTGACATATCTTTAAGTCAGCTTTCCAGCAACAAATGCCACCAAGCTAGTTAACTGAGACCACCGACGGCAGAAGGAATTCACGTTGGAAATTTCACGGAGGCAGAATCCTCCCGGCCCCGCCTCAAGCCCCTTTTAATCTCATCATCCAGCCCCTCGAATATGGTAGGAAAAGACTGGGTGGCAAGTGTATTTAAGACTCTGATGAAAAGGGCTGTTAAGTCAACCTTGGTAACTTAACTGAAACAGTATATGTGTAAATCCATCGAAAATCCCTGGCCTTTTACAACTCCTATCCCAATGGAAATCAGATCATAGGACAGTTTACAAGAGACCACGATTCATTTGGATAAAGACCCATGACAGCACAGCCCCGGATTATTTGAAATTTTAGTAACCTAAGCTTTAAAAATATTCTAAAAGCAAAATAACAAGGGGCAGATAATTGCCATGAGCTAATTACTTATGATATTTCATATATATAATCGGCGAACAATCTCCGTAAATGTCAGCTTGTGGCACTTCAGCAATCACTTGTAATTTTTATTGTTTAAAGAAATGTCAACATTTCCATTTTCTCCGACTTCAGTTAACCTGGGCCCTGCACATGGCTAAAAGGGCCACCAGAAGGGCACGTTACACTGTCCTTTTATAGTGTTTCATAGTTTCCTAGCTAGGCCAGTCCCTGGTTGAGCCACAATTTTACTACTTAAGAAAAAAAGCATAAGGTACGTGTAAGGCAATTTAAATATTAAAATCAAAGATGATAGATGCAGTCCTGATTTTCCGAACAAGTAGATTTCATTTGTATTTCAATTTATCTTTTCATAAGCTTGGGGGAAAAATTCAGGAGATCGGGAAATTTGTTTGCTAGTTTATTCCTTTTACTTCTCCTCCCCAGCCACTTGGAAATAATTCCTGTGAACAAAGGAACTTGACTAGAAGTGTAGATGAAGTATAGTGTAGAGAAGAAAGAAGGTCAGAAGGTGATGGTCAGTGGAAACAAGACCAGAGCCAGGCGGATCCAAAGCCACCATGACCCCGTAACCTCAGGACCACGACCCCATAACCTCAAGACCATGACCCAGACCTCAGGCTGCTCTCTGCCTCCTGCCACAGCTACACACGGTCTCCTGAGGAGTCTCAGAATCCCATTTGCACTTCAGTGTGAATCAGATGGCTTCCCTCATCCATCCCCGAGCATGGTTTCACCAGAGACAGTGGTACCTAAGTAAGGCGTGTTCCCAGCACTAGGAAGAGGCTTAGGAAGGTTGACACAGAGAGGCAGGGGCTGCACTTCCCAACTCTGAACTGGGGGTTAAGAAAGGTTGTGGCCAGGGTGGCATCTGAGAAGCGAGGGGCCTGGGGGTGGGAATCTGGACGCTCAGGGATAACAAGGGGAGACAATGGGAAGACAGATGCAAAGGAGTCTGGAAAGAACATGGGCTGCAGTAGCAGCCTCTCTTAGCAGGGAAAAGGCAGGGCAACCTCGGTCCCCACAGAGGGGCAAGAGCAGAGCTCTGGGGAAACGGGCAGCAGGACTGCTCCCTGGGCAGGGTTGTCTCTTTGCAGAGCCAGGATGGAGATCAAAATCCATGCTTTCCAGAGCCCATTCACGCAGTCCAGTTGACTCCACCCTCTTTTCCTCGACCTTGCCAATTTGGGGAACCTTATCATTGGTGTCTTCTCCATTAGTGCGTATAAAAAGTCCTGTAATCAGTCCAAATCTCATCCTTGGAATCAACAACTTTTTGGTTTGGAGCTTCAACAGATGAAGTGGGTGGCAGATGGGGCCGGTGTGAAAAGAGGAAAGATAAGAGAATGCAAAAGGTCTGTCAGTGAATGGAAGTGAAAAAAAGAAATTTACGTTTGTATGGGCAAATTCTCACCTACTGGCAATTCAACGGGGGGGGGGGGGGGGGGGGGGGGAGAAAAGAAAAAGATTATCTGAGTGAAGGACAACATCAACACTTACTTGACTAAATCCAACCAAAAATAGAAATCTTACTGAGAGTTAAAGGGGAATAAGTTGAAACGTGTGGACTCTAAGATTAATTTGGTACTATGTTTAGACTTGTTTTAGCATTCTAGATTTAAAGTATACTCTATAAAAACTTTACACTTAAAAAATCAAGTTTAGCTTCTAAAGAGAATTCTGCATTTCTTTGGAAAGTTGAAAATAAATTCCTTAGCATTATTTTGCCTTTGCAACGTGGGGTATTTTTCCCCCTTTTGGAGCTCTGCATTGTATTTAGTGAAGCGCAGATTTGAGCAATTTTATTCAGGTTTGAAAGAATAGAGGCACCGCGAAAAAACAAAATCCTCATGTCCCAGTTTGGTATGAATGCCAGAAGATGAAAATTCTTGAGAGGGCCGTCATTAAACCCCTAGTGAATGCTAACATTACATCCTTCTTCCAAAGCCTGCGATGATAGCATGAGTCAGGGAAGGAAAGGCATTTAAATAAGTGATAGAAGGAATCAAAATTACCGATTAAGAAAGGCTCAGTAACTGAGGGGCAAGTGAGTTCTCAGAAATATATAGCCAGGAACCAGTGGTCAATGGGTCGTTTCTTATATTCCTGTTTATTTGGGCAAAGTCTGACACTTGGATCCTGGATTTGGCTAGTGCAAAGTTTTAAAAGCAAACATATTTTCCATTTTAGACTTACATTCATCTTAAAACTTTGTTTTCTTTAGTAATACACTGTATGCCTCTATTCTATTCTGGTAATATGTTTTAGTCTTTTTATATCCGCATCTTTAGGCTTAAACTACTGTGCACCTTTTCGGGCTGCAATTGAAACATGATTACTAATTTACAGAATCCTTGAAAGAAAATGTTAGTGAAGTTCAAGAACTGGGAACGAAGTATTTTAGCACACTAGAAGTGTTTTCAGGTCAATTTATAATTTTTGGAAAATTTTTTCCAGATTTGTAGTTCATCAAGCATTGAACATAAATGGCGGCTCATTAAATGTATGTGTTGATTGAAAAACATTTTTTATAAAGCCATGATATCTTTGGTGTTTTTTCAACTCTTTTCAACACTGTGATGATATATCTATCTCTTTCCATCTCTCTTATCCTAGAATGTTATCCTGGTTTCATTATTATGTTGTTACTGCTGTGACAAGGAAGTGATACCAACCCTAGATTGTGTTCTCTGATTGCTCTACATGTGGTTTCGGTCAGGACAGGGCACCTTAAACTACAATAACAAATGACCCCCAATCTCAGTAGTTTGACACAACAGGTTTCTTTCTTGCTCATTCTGCATTTCCAGTATAGGTCAGTAGGGATGCGTAGCTCATTGTAATCACCCAGCAACCCAGACTAACAAAGACTCCATCTCAACACCTGCTTTGGGTCAAATTATGCACTGGTGCTTAAAGCTTTTCCCAGGAATTAACATATATCACTAGCATGCGTGTTTCTTGAGCCAAAGCGAGTCATATGAACACCTAACTTCAAAAGGGCAGGAAAAGGAAATCCTTCCATTTACCTAAAAGGAAAACAAGATCATTTGTCTACAGTCTTAATATCTATCCCTCTTATCTCCCCAACTAGATGAGACTTTCCTGAAGGTCAGAGATCAAGTCATATTTCACTTGAAATTTGTGTAGCCCAGTGCTTCACAGGATACATATTGTTCATTAATTATTGAAATTTGAATAAAACGCATGTTAATTTTGAAGTTCAAAGCACTACAGTCTCCATATCAATCATTATCTGTTTCTAAAGTGCCTACTATGCACAATAAGAGCTATAATTTACCAAGCCCCTAACATGTAGCGGTTACTAGTTGCTTTACACATATTTTCTCTAATCTAGAACACAACTATAGAATGGAATTTTTCTTCCTCCAGTTTAAGACACTGCATTACTGAGAGATTAACTCACTTGCCCAAACACACTCAAGAGGGTGTAAAGGCAGAGTAAGAACCCATGTGTGTCAAATGTCTACTGCCCTGGGTTTCCCTGGTGGTGCAGTGGTTAAGAATCCACCTGCCAGTGCAGGGGACACGGGTTTGAACCCTGGTCTAGGAAGATCCCACATGCCGCGGAGCAACTAAGCCCATGCGCCACAGCTACTGAGCCTGCGCTCTGGAGCCCGTGAGCCACAACTACTGAAGCCCGTGTGTCTAGAGCCCGAGAAAAGCCACCGCAATGAGAAGCCCACACACTGCAATGAGAAACCCACGCACCGCGACAAAGATTGACCCCCGCTTGCTGCAACTAGAGAAAGCCTGCGCGCAGCAACGAAAACCCAAGCAGACAAAAATTAATTAATTAAATAAATAAATTTATTTTTTTAAAAAAAACAACATCTACAGCCCTGCTGGAGAAACAAATAACAATATATTACCAATAAGACATTTGTCATCTGAGTGATTTAGACAATAAGTGGTGTGTAATTCAGAGAAGAAGACTCTTGTAGTGTGGTGGGGTGATGGGGGTTGCTCCTCGAAAGATGGGCAGAGACCAGAGAAGCAGATACCACAGAGGCATCAGGCTCGGGGGTAGACACAGAAAGTCACTGTTTCAGAACCCAGGTCTTATATCCAGCTCACTGAGTGCACCTAGCAGGCTCTCAGAGGAAAGGAGAACGCCAGCTTTTTTCTGTGCCTGGTCAGATATCTCCAATCTGGATGCCGTGTGTCCCACCTTCTCTGCCCTGGAGCCAGAGCCACGGGCAGCACCGGGGAAACCCTGTTTGGATGTTGAGATTTGTGGAGACTTCATCTGCCTGTGAAATAAACACTGCCTGTGAACTAAACACAGGGGAGCTCAGGGGAAAACACGCTGGTTGCCAACACCATTTCTGACCTCCGGCCGTTGCAGAGAAAGGCAGAGGACATAGGACACCACAACCAAGAAGACAAAGCAAATTCTCTCCCTTGTAATGGCTTCCCTTCAAATGAGCAGCGCCTCGTGGTTCACGATGGATGAGGCAGGAAGGGCTGCAGCAGTAAGCTGGAGCTGTGGGTGGGAGAGACCCGTTTTTGCCCTGCAAAGTCATTACCAGGAGTTGGCCTCAGTACAACACCCCGTTTACACAGACCCATCCAAGGTTCCGGAGTCAATGTCCTTGTATTTAATTTGCACGACAATGGAAAGTTATTGACAAAGGGTCATCATCAAGTTTTCCCTTGAGAATGTCTTAGTTTGCGGCCAATTAAAACTAGATGCTCAGATTTGGCACCTGCCTGGATCCTCCAAATAGCTTTGTGCTTCTAGGCTGCATTCTCACCCGGGGAGAAAACCGCTGGCGGGAAAAGCGAAGGGTATCGTGAGTCCAGGGCAGTCCAGAGGCTGCCCTTTGAAGCCAGTTCCCACCACCACCTCCCTAGATGTGCCTTCTGCCCCACTGGTCTCCTTTCATCTTGGTTCAAGTCTCAAAGAAAAGGAAGTGTGACTTTCAAATATAGTTATGAAGAAAATGCAAGCTCATTAAGAAAAAGGAGAGGGTGGGGAAACGGGTGACACTTACAGTCACCTGATCGCTCTCAGTTACTCAGGTTTAATTGTTTGGAGGGAAAGAAAGCAATTTAGAGAAAAAAAGAAAAAGAAAAAGGACAAAGCAAGCACTTGGCCATTCTTTGTTTTAGCAAGAAACTCCTTTATTTTTTATTTATTTATTTTTTTGATGCAGCTCCTGGTTTTTTTGAATTTTATATATTTTTTATACAGCATGTTCTTATTAGTTATCTATTTTATACATATTAGTGTATATATTTCAATCCCAATCTCCCAATTCATCCCACCACCACCACCCCCCATGCTTTCCCCCCTTGGTGTCCATACATTTGTTCTCTACATCTGTGTCTCTATTTCTGGCCTGCAAACCAGTTCATCTGTACCATTTTTCTAGATTCCACATATATGTGTTAATATACGATATTTGTTTTTCTCTTTCTGACTTACTTCACTGTATGACAGTCTCTAGGTTCATCTGCATCTCTACAAATGACCCCATTTTGTTCCTTTTTATGGCTGATTAATATTCCATTGTATATATGTACCACATCTTTTTTATCCATTCGTCTGTCAATGGGCATTTAGTTTGCTTCCATGACCTGGCGATTGTAAACAGTGCTGCAATGAACATTGGGATGGAGATTCCTTTATTTTGATGCAAACCAATTGCACTTGGATTGTACTTTTCAAAATTACGGGTGCTTTAAGCTCTCTGACGATGATTTTCAACCTGTCTGACATTCTGTTTACAACACATCCAAGGGAGCTTTGTCATAACTGACCTGAAAACCCCAACTTTGCTAGAACATGTGCGCTTCCAACAGGGTTTTGTTACTCTAGGCACCAGAAAGTGTCACTTTTCACACCTCCTCTATGAAGCCGGCTTCAGAGGCAGAACAGCAGGAGTACCTCCCCTCCCCCACCCGCAGTTCTTTCACATTCATCTCTTTCTCCCCTACATAAGGCTCCTTGAGGACAAAGACAGCACAGTTGTGTCCATGGTGGGCTCATCATCAGCCAGGATTAAGACCTTCTGTCAGGGCTGTTTTATAGATCTAAGGGGCGATGGTACACCATGGCTCTGAGAGAGGTTTTATTAAGCCCATCCACCCACCACTCTTGCTGGACCAATCCTTGCAAAAGATTCCATTTGAACGGGAACCAATGAATGTCAAGCCCATCAATCACATCAAGGTTTCAAAACATATCCCACCAAACTCAATACAGACTGCTGACAGTTATATGCATAAACAGCTCAGTAGTGAAATTCCCTCCACCTCTTCACCATCAAGCACTAGAATTGACTTCCAGAAATTCCTAAAGAAACATTTTCCCTTAGCAGTTCACCCTCATTAACCTCACCTCCTCTCCCTTCCCTTTTGTCTCTAAGCCCCAAGTTACTTTGCATATTTTGGCATTATTCTCTGTTATTGTTCTCTAGTCATTTCGTGGCATTAAGTGAGATGATCCATGTTAAATGCTGTGTAAACCACAGTGCACTCTCTGAAGGCAGGTGACTTTTATTATTGAGCCTTGAATTAAAAGAGTATGCCATCTATTTCTTCATTATCTGTTAGCATTAAACAGTGCCCTAACAGAACAGGATTACAGGAAAACACTCCTGTTCTAATTAGCCAGCCATGGAATCGAGGGCAAGCTAGCATATAAATGACCTGAGGGCTCCAGCAGCCCGACCTGGGGGCAACTTCGTTGATGTGGTTTGGAGAGAAGTCTCTGGAGTCTGCCAACCTGGGTACAAATTCTGGAGCTACCCCTTCCTGCTTATAAACTTAGACAAGCTAATTAATATTTGTAAACCTCAGTTTGCTCCTCTGTAAAACAGGAACAATAACAATATGTACCTCATGGAATACTGTGAGGATTTAATGAACCAGTAACTACTACCTAGGAATTTTATGAGGAACAAATGCACTAACCTCTCTCTGTAAAGCACTCAGTAAAGGACCCGGTAAACAGTAGGTGCTCAGAAATGAAATCACAACTCTTCCCATTAACATGAGAGAACAATGTCACGTGCTGCAGGTGTCCCAGTGGGTACTCTGGAAATTTTTATATCCCCAGTCACCTCGGCTGGAAGCTAAGGAAAATTACAAATATGCCTTTGAACCCCTGAGGCAAGCAGGAAATAAACCCCCATCTGCACACCTAAGGCAAGGTAAGTCTTTCATACTGCTCTCCAAACCAGGTATTAAGAGCTCTGCCCTCACATGGCAAAATAGGTACAGAATAAAGACCAGAACACTATCTGTTAAAATATTCATGAGGGGGTATCTCTGAGTAAAGGAATTATAGGAGTACTTGTCCAGGTTCTAAACTGCAAGCAACAGAAACCTTCCCTGCCTCACTTAAGCAGAAAAAGAATTTACTGCACGGATATTGGGGCACCCGTGGGAGCATTGGAGAATCTAGAGGACAGGCCTGGGAAACAGGCAGACACAAGGGAAGGAAGCCCTCTGCAGCCAGGACCACAACCAAGTCACCCCACAGGGTCCACAGGGTGAGAACCCTGCCACTTCTGCCATCTTACCCTAGAGGTCCCAGCGGGCACCGTGGCCACTGCTAACACTGGACAGATTGCGCACCCCATCACTGAGGGCTCTGGAGAACAGACGTGATGCTCTTGCCACCGGCATGAACTCCCTACTCTGCTTCTGTGCCAGTCCGTCCAGATTCAAACTAAAAGGGCACATGCCACACCCTCGCTTGACTCCTGAAAAGACATACTTTGGGGAATCTTCCCAGAGCAGGGGCTTCAAAAGCTGGGCAGACAAAAGAATGGCAAATGTTTTCTACGGTACAAGTGATTCTTAGGGTTCTTTTCCTCTCTATTTTCTACAATGTATATCTACCTATATGCATTACTTCTGTACTCACAATAATAAATATACTTTGTTTTTCAAGTTACAGCTTCTATTTTTAAGATATTTTAAAGTCTTTCCACACATCATGCAAAATCCATGGAGTTCTTAAAGGATAAAGGAGAAAGAGTCAAAGGAACAGCTGAGAGCCCAGTGCGGGGGGCACCGGGGGCATATGTATATTTGGATTTTAAGATGTAGCGAGAACCAAATGATCAAGAGACCAAATTGAAAAACTATGTTTGACACCTTTTTTCCTTCCCCTGCTCTGAGAGCAAGGGGATATCTAATTGCTTCTGTTTCCTCCAATAATAATCCCATAAATAACAAAAAGGCCTAGTGTGGCTCGATTCCCTCAGTATCAGATAACTATCTCGACTGTTTATGCAGTCGATGCATTAATTTTAGCTTGGGTTGGCTCTTTATTTCTTTGAAAGGGGCCTCGGACAAATCCTCTTTGAGCTTTGCATTGAGCTCGGCTTTGCAGCCAAAATAAATTAGTAAAGTCTAGAACTTTGTTTTCAGAGTTTGTCAAGTTCTTTCCAGTGAAATCTTTCCTCCTGTTCCAGATGTGGCGGTTTTCTTCACTTCATCTTCTATTTTCCTGGCAAGTGAAAATGCCAGCATCTCCTTTGGGAGGCTTTGTGGGGAGCCAGAGGAAGGTGGACACATCTCGTCTGCTCAGACGCGATTCTGATGCGTGATTTAATACAGGTACTGCTTTGGCACCTCGGGTTGAATCATAATATAGATACATTAACGTCTCAGCATCCTTTCCTCTGATAACAGCCCTTCCGTAAACTTGGTTTATTTTATGTTCTGCATGGGCAGAGTGAGGCGAAGAATTGGGGCAAATTGGGAATTATTCTATTACAATCAAAATATCCAAATTATTGGACAAATGTTCATTTGAGGCTTGAGCTATTCAAGGAATGGTCTCAGTTTTCCACTTCTCTGTGTGTAACACAGACAAAAGCATAGGCACAGCCAACGAGACCAGAACCAACTGTGCCAACCCCAAGTGATATGTTTTAGCTACAAAATTGGTTTGCGGTATGTAACAAGAGACAATCTTACTGCATCAAAATATGGCCACTATGTTCTTACATTAGTATGATCAGTTAAACAAGAATGTATAAATAAATTTGGATTTCTTTACACTCCCGTTAAAATTGCACAGGCAATATTATCTTCCACTGGGACATACACAAAGTGTAACTTGAGAAGAAGTAAATTACTGAGCAAATGTCTTTGAAGTCTGGCTTTTTCCTGTTTAATATTCCATAGCTTTTAAATGTGGTTTATTGTACATGTATTTTATAAGTTTATATAAATATGTATATATAAATCGATACATATGTCTGTCTTTGACTTTCATAGATTTTTTTTTTGATGAACTGTCCGTGCTTTGATATCCTGAATATACATTATTTTTATCATTGAGCTAGAATATTAATTTTTATCCTCTTCGAGGTTTGAGGATTGTGTTTTGGGGAACACCACCTGCAAGCCTTTTAGGAGGTGCCTTGGGTACCTTTTCTGACATTTTAATAAATAGGAAAATCAATGCTGCCCACCAAATTGTCTGAAGTCAACACTTACATCATCCAAAATGAGTGAGTTGGGCTTTAGTCTTTGAAACCATAACTCGGCTGCCTTCTTTGTACCTCAGTTTCCGTATCTGTACTCTGAGGAGGGTAGACTCAATGATTGCAAAATTGTCTTTCAGTTACACGCTTCTACCTTTGGAATTTCTCCGAGTTTTAGTTTCTCCTTCTGTGAAAGAAGCAAGATAATTCCACATATAAGTGATACCGTACAGTATTTGTCTTTCTCTGGCTTATTTCACTTGGGATAATGCCCTCCAGCTTCATCCATGTTACTGCAAATGATAGGGTTTCCTTCTTTCTCAGGGCTGAATAATATTCCACTGCATATTTATACCACGTCGTCTTTATTCATTCATTCATTGATGGATAAATGATGCACAGTATCACTTACAGGTATAATCTTGCTTTGACAGTACATAAAAGCACACCTCCTTTTTATCAGCTGTATAGTGTTCCATTTAATGGTTGCATAATTTATTTAACACATCTTCTATTGAAAATATTTAAGTTGTTGTTCTGGTACAAATATCTGTGTCCTTCCCAAATTCGTATGTTGAAAACCTAATGCCCAAGGTGATGGTATTGGGAACTGGGGTCTTTTGGAGGTGATTAGGTCATAAGGGAGCCCTCATGAATGAGATTAATGCTCTTTTACCAAAAAAAAAAAAAAAAAAAAAAAGGCCTCAGAGAGCTAGCTAGCCCCTTCTGCCATGTGAGGATACAATGAGAATCTGTGACCCAGAAGGGGACCCTCACTTGACCAGATTGGGACTTTCAGATCTTGGACTTCCAGATTCTAGAACTATGAGTTTATAAGCCACCCAGTCTGTGGTATTTGTTATAGCAGCCTGAACGGACTAAAAGAATAGTTTATCTATTTTTTCCCTGAAATAGATGATTTTTAATTTTTTTAATTTATGCTTTTATTTATTTTTAAATTAATTTTATTGGCATATAGTTGATTTACAATGTTGTATTAGTTTCTCCTGTACAGCAAAGTGAATCAGTTATACATATACATATATCCACTCTTTTTTAGATTCTATTCCCATATAAGTCATTACAGAGAATTGAGTAAAGTTCCCTGTGCTATACAGTAGGTTCTTATCAGTTATCTATTTTATATATACTAGTGTGTATATGTCAATTCCAATCTCCCAGTTTATCCCTCCCCCCCATACCCTTTTCCCTCTTGGTATCCATAGGTGTGCTTTCTACTTGAAATAGATGATTTCTAAGATTGCTTTCAGTGTTAAGATTCTATAGTCACACACCTATTGATAGGTTTCCTGCATTTCCTACATTCACTCAACAAATATTTATGCGGACATATCATGTGGCAGGAACTACTTTTCACAACTCCAAATGAATGAATTATGAACAAGTGATTTGAACATGCTGTGTTCAGTGCATTTCCCATATGCAAGCAGCCTCAAGTTTCAATGGTTGCCTTCTTAGCATAGCCAGAACAGGAAACAGTGGATAAGAAGGGGTACCCAGAAATCACAACTACCCTTGGTCTACGCTGGATGGGTGGGCAAGTATTATTTTCTTGAAGAAATTTGCAGAGGATCTTCTGTAATCTTCCATCTAATGTCTAAACATCTAAATTTGCTCCACCAAAATAGTCCAAAACCTTAATTTTTGCCACTGGGCCTACTTGCTGAAAAGTAAATTCTACAAGGTAGTGTTATTTGTTTTCAAAGAGCTTGTCTTTTAGATTATTTATTTTATTCTTCTCAACACATCAGTAGTAGGTGATATTGCCATTGGGATATTATCATTAATAAGAATAAGATATTCTTAATTCTTAACTCAAATTATTAAGAAGAGTGAGACATATCTATTACAGATTTGTTGCTTCCTATGTAGCAGTACCAAGTGCTTTACAAGCATTTTCTCTAGTCCTTAGAACTCTCCTGTAAGATCGATAACAATGTTCCCATTGAACAGAGTAGAAGTAGGGAAGCCAGTATTCCTCCACAGACCATTTCCCCCTCCCTAAGTTGCACCAGTGTCACTTGGAGTATGCCAGACACAAGCTTTCTGTAAAACCCTAGCTAGAGATTTAAAAAAGGAAGCCAGAGGGCTTTAGATAAGGGAGAGACCTCAGAAAAGATCCCTGGTTAGAGTAATATTTAATATACTTTGAAAACGATTAAACCATCAACAACTACCCCCATCCAACCTCAAGCCTCTGTAACACCCTTGGGTTGAGATATTCTCATCGTTGCTTCAGTTTGTGATTTGAAATCTTGGGTCTTCAGGTGGCTGGTTTTCCATGTAGTTTTGTTTTACATTCACTTAGCAACTCTGCTACAGGAAGTGAAGATTTTCCCTCTACCAACCCAGTTATACAACAGCATCACACACTCTGCTGCAAATGCATCTCCCTACGTGCCAATCAACACTTAATTATCCGCACGAGGATTATCTGTGTCAGAATTGTCTCCTGCTAATTTTTAATCCCCAAATGAATTTCTCTTGCTGCCCAGGGTGGCCTTTCCTGCCAGCCATGAGTGTCTGTCCAGAAAGTGACGCTGATATTGACAGTAACTTGCATAGGATCTAATTAAAGAATGTGAATCTGCTGCCAAAAAATTTGAAAAATTAAAAACATGATCCCTCCTGAGGCCAAACAACAGATGATTTGGGGATTATCTGTTGCGTTGGATTTTCTGCACTACCACGCCCTCGCTCTGCCATGTAGAATTGAACACTGGCTGCCCAACATGCTTTCAATGACTGTTTTTAGAGTGAAGCTATCGATGAGCAAGACTGTTGTCATAGCACATGTCAAACTTGGTAATTATCATCTTTTCTTACAAGTTCTACAGCCGCTCTTCTACGGTTCATTTGTCTCTAGAACTTGGGAAATAATTGCTTTCAGTCAGGAGTTTACAAGAGCAAAAGCAACTATTTGGGTCCAAATAATTAGATACTCTGCATTTTCTAGGTAATCAAATCATGACTCAAAGGGAATTTTAGGTCTTCTAAAGCCATACCCAGCTACTCATTATGAGCTCATTATGTAATGACTAGAACCAGATCCTTCAATGCTAAATTGCTCCAACCCCCTCCATAAGAGAATGTTCTGGTAAAGACAAAAATCATCTGCGCAATGTCAGCCCAAATTCTCCAGATTGGGGCCCTTGCTTTTTCTAAAGGCAAAAAAAAACCATAAATTGTTCTAGCTCAAGAAGAAATTCTCAGGTACTCGACAGTGCTAAATACCTCATAGATCCACATGTGCTCCTAGAATCCCATTTCTAAGTAATACCTGAATGTCTCCCTTGAACTTTGAGCATGACGCATCTCCATCCTGGCTCTTCTACTCAAGTCAGCGCCTTCTCCTGACTTGCACTTTCTCTAAGTAACTATTCCATCACCTACCCAGGACAAAGAAAACCAAGGTCTTGTCGCATCCAGTTTTTGACACCAGCAGTCAGCATTCTGCCTGACACATGCTAGGTACTCGATAAATATTTGTTAACTAAACGAACGCATATATTTATATGCGCACACACATACACAGTAGTTGATGAGAAAATCTTAAAGATGTAATAGGAGAAGGAATTAAAGATACTTGGAAGTTTTAACAACCAATCCATCATTTTAATTGAATGCCTAACACTCAATATTAAGCATCTCCTATGCATCTAGGAGATGCTCAGATCTACAGGAACTAAAGGAGCAGGGTAAGATGTGATCTCTGCATCTAAGAATCTAGTTGGGGAGAGAAAACTATACACTTGAAGCAACCCTGATCCATCCAAACCATCATGTGCCAAAGGGCTAAGTCTTGTGGTACAGAAACCCCATATGGGAACGATAAGTGTTCATAAACTATAGAAGAAGATTTCACATCATGGGTGATGTGAGAATTTGGAGAATGGACGGGTTAAGACTGAGAAGAATGAAGTAGGAAGGTTTTCCAAAAAAGGCACTATGGAGAAAAGCAGGATTCAAAACGCACACAGGCATGGGTGACATGTGAGGAGAGGTTTCCAGAAGTGAAGAAACCAGCTAAATAAGTCCATCTCAGCTCTAAGTCACTCTGTTGGCAGTATTATAGATAAACCTCCTTGAACAAGATAACCAGCCTGTTTGGAGGACATTTGGGGAAATCTGATCATCTCCATAACAAGCAAATATATAATGGTTTCTTTATTAAAAAAAAAAAAAAGTGTGCCTAGCTAAACCCTCATCATAGCCCTTCCCTATAAAACTCTGTAAAATCCTTCTATAAAGAAGAAATGTAGACTGTAGACATCTTGGTTCCTGCAGCTAATACCAGGCATTTTAGGCATTTTGGGGTGTGCATGATGTTTTGGGATAACCTGAAAATATTGCCTCAATGTGTCAAGTGGCATCATGGGGACTTGAATGTTAGAGCATCAAAAAGGGGTGATTTTACTCTAAAAATTAATTTTATACCGTTTGCAAAAATGCAAAAGAAAGCAAAAAGCGTTTCTGTTGTTTCTATTGTCCCTAACATCAAAAATAATAAAGTAAACCAAACTGCTGATATTCTTAATAAACTTGCAAGGATTTATTTTCTCTTGGAAGTATAAAAAATGGAATGTAAGTTCCATGGATCAGTGGAAAGAGATTATGATGTGATTGGTTCAATTGCGTGTTTCCCTTGTGTGTATTTTTCCACATCACATTTAATTGAGGGAGAACGTTGACATTAAAAACAATTATTCTTCCAATTTCCCCATTTGTTATTTTGAAATATTTTACGTTTTCCCCAGCCACTCCCTCGTTGTCTTAGCCATCAGGGCTTCCATTCAATTGGTTCAGTCTCTGAACGAAGCCCAGCCCATCTGGGCTGGATTAGTTACAACGCATGTTTGGGTGCTGAACTAGACCTAGTGGCTTAGACGAGAGAAGTTTGTCTCATTTCGTGGTTGACTTGGCATCATCACAGTGTTGAAAACTCAGGGACCCTCCCTCTTGCAGTTCTGCCATCCCCAGGTGTCAACATTGACGCAGTGCCATCATCCTTTCACTAGGACATGGAGTGACTTACTGTCATTAGGTGCTCTAGATGCTCACAGAAGCAATGGAGTTCTAGCCTGGGCTCACGCGATGTGGCGAGGTGGCTTGTTAGATGGTGGAAAGAGGTGTGAGGAGAGAAGCCATGCCCCTTCCTTATAATATGATTAAGAAATGACACACATCATGTCTGCGCATATCCAGTTGGTCATGATGTCACACTTAGCTGCAAGGGAGGCTGGGAAATATAGGGTTTAGCTGGATGGCCATGTTTCCCCTAAAAATCTTACCATCATGGAATTTGATGATCAGGGGAAATGACTTTCTTAGAAGACATGGAGAGATTATTTTCCTAAATATCTAATTACATACTTCTCTGTTTAAGGTGGACAAATATATATTATCACAATATAAAATAAAATAAAGCTGAAAAGGAAAACAATGAGTCAAAAACAAAATGTGGTTTCAAAACGTCATTAATATACTGCAAAGATTTAGCAAACCATGCTCTTTCCTAGGGAGAAAGCTTGAGCCTGGCATTCAGGGAGCCCCAGGGAAGTGAGGGCTTGAAAGAGATGGTTGTTTTCTGGGGTGTAGAGTTGAGGGCAAGGAGAAAAATGACTAATGGAAGAGGGGCCTTCTGTGAAAAAGGCATGGCTGATGGACTCAGGGGTCTGATACCCAGGATATTCAGGAGTCTGGTATCCAGGTTAAGTTTTCCTTTCTTGTTTTGTAATTCCTTTGAGGCATCTTCAGTACATGAGGAATGAAAGGTGGGAGATGTTTATGTTTTTGAGGCAATAAATGGAAATGATTATTAGTGGGGCAGTTATCACCGGGGACAAGGCTGGAGCAGTGGCTCTGATGGAATGATGGCATGCAATAGCCGGGAGAATGTAACACTCTTTGGAAAAGCCTAGAGTTATTTGGGAGAGAACTTTTTTCAAGTTATGCAGGATGGAAGACTGGGATTTTGTTACTTATATATAAAGTAACAGAAGATGGAGTTGGGGGAAGTCATACTACATAAAACACAGTGACCACTATTATACACTTATGTACACTTACTAGACATGGACCACATATTTGGCATCACCCCTGGGCAGTGCTGCCCGTCTTTTTCTCTCTCTCGCATCACCCTGTGCTCTGACTCCTTTATGCTCTGGTGAGAGCTGAGACTGTCTAAAGCAACAGAAGCCTTCTCTTCTGAAATCCGTATACAGTGGATGCTGCAGCGTCCCATCTAGGTATCCTTCACCAGGAGGTACATGCATCCCCCAGCTTCCCTCTTCTGTGGAGAATTGTGGATGAATTGGAGCCATCTCCCCTGGGAGGTATTCCTTCTCCACGCCAGCCACCAGTACATGACTGGCATAGCAGTGCCAAATACCAGGCCTCTTGCCTCAAGATAGAACCTATTATGTGGGGCAGTTCATCCTCCAGAGCTGCCCATGGGATCACCCTGAAGATAGTCTCCAGCTGAGACCCTATCCTTGCTTAGCTCTCTTCTTCCGGTCTTTCTTGATTCACACTCCTTTTCCTAAGAGGATTTTCCCACTAAAATCACTTGCCCAAGAATCCCCACCATACATTCTGCTTCTGGGGAACCCATGTTAAGACACGTAGAACATGGGACATAGCAGGAAGAGAATGGATTCTGGGCAGTGTCTGGAGGGGTGATGCAGGAGAAACCATGAAGCTTGTAAGTGGCAGGTGATAAGGGAAAGTCAGGGCCCAGATAGGGAGGAGGAGGGCTGGCACTAGGGCTGCAAGACAGTGGGTGCAGTGAGCGGAGAAGGAAGGCACATAAGAAGCTGGCAGCGAGAGGCACCATGTCAACAAAGCTATTTCCTCTGCCACCAGGACCTCCTCTGGGGACACACCCTGCCCAGAGCCTGGTAGGTGTTGTGTTCTTAGCTCCCAGAAGAACCAGACATTTCAGGGACTATTCCTGCTTGAACTTGCCCATTCTGTCATGGTAAGAGGAGGCCTCCAGCTGATCCATTGGTTCATAATCCCCTGGATTAAGCTCACATAAAGAGTGAAAACACCACTAGGGGAGAATTCCTACAGCTTCCTGCTGGCAAACAAAATTTGCCTGCAGCTAATGGGCATGCCCAGCTCTGACAGCTACTATAAACCCTGGGTAGGGTTTGAAAGAAAAGGTGAGGGGAGCAAAAAGAGAAGGGAGAAAGATGGTGAGAAGGGAGGGGAAGACAGGGGATATGGCGGCAGGAGAGGGGTCTCTCCCTTCTACAGCAGGTTCTGGATTGCATTTTCTGCACCGAAGATGGAAGGAGACTGTTTTTTGGTCTTGATCTTTTAGCACCACTGGCAGAGGATACAGAGGAAATTCTAAGCCCTCTTGGTACTATTTTGAGCAGAAGTGGTTTAAGGAAGAAGGGGGTGTCTTCTTGCCATCTCTTTACTTCTTGGGTAATTATTCTCCATGCCCTTGAGATATAAAGAAAAAAATGGGGAAAAATAATCACTTTTCTTAAGTTAAAACTCTAGTCAGGAGTCATCCATGGTTTTGGTATACATTAATGTGTGTCTCCATGAGCTTTTGAAAATGATCTCAAACTCAGGACGGAAATGCTGAAGGAGGTTACATCAAGTGCCTTACTGTCTGAAGGTGAGAGAAAGTTAGTGACTTTTGGAAACTGCTGGAGCTTTAGTGCTTTTTTGAAAGCTCAAACCATGTGAAATGAATTAGGTGGTTAGGATTCATTTAACAACTATTTATTGAGCATCTCCTATGAATCAGGTATTGTGCTGGGTGCTAGCAGCATGGAAGCATGTGACCCCATCCCCAATAGTTAGAAGCCAGAGATCTAGACCAAACTTTTCATTTTCTAGACAAAGAAAGGTTATCCAAATAATTGTGACTTTGGGAAAGACTTTGTCAAATTGAGACTTTAATCAAGGACATCTACATCTTTCTAAGTTATATTCAGACCAATCTCACTTACTGGTCTTTTCTTCCCTGCTTATGTGATGGGCACTGGGTGAATATGGACTCTCAGGTCAGCCTGGCTCTAATACTGTTTGCTTGAGCTTGCACAATGTATTTGTTTCTCTAAGCCTGGGTTACCAAATCTTTTTTAAAAAATTAATTTCCATTTTCTTTTATTTATTGAAGTATAGTTGATTTACAATATTATATTAGTTTTGGGTGTACGGCATAGTGATTTGGTATTTTTGTAAATTACCCTCTATTATAGCTTGTTACAAGATAATGTCTACAATACCCTTTGCTGTATCCTTGTTGCTTATCTATTTTACATATAGTAGTTTGTATGTGTTAATCCCATACACCTAGTTGGTCCCTCCCTACATCCCTCTCCCCTTTGGTAACCACAAGTTTGTTTCTGTATCTGTGAGTCTGTTTCTATTTTGCCTATACATTCATTTGTATTATTTTTTAGACTCCACATATAAGTGATATAATATAGTATTTGTCTTTGTCTGATTTACTTCGCTAAGCATAATATTCTCTAGGTCCATCCATCTTGCTGCAAATGGCAGAATTTCATTCTTTTTATGGCTGAGTAATATTCCATTATATATATCACACCTTCTTAATCCATTCATCTGTCGATGGGCACATATCTTGGCTATTGTAAATAGTGCGTGTATCTTTTCGAATTAATGTTTTTGTTTTTTCCAGATATATATACCCAGGAATGGAATTGCTGGATCATGTGGTAGTTCTATTTTCAGTTTTTTGAGGAACCTCCATACTGTTTTCCATAGTGGTTGCACCAATCTACATTCCCACTAACAGTGTAAAGGGTTTCCTTTTCTCCACACCCTCTCCACACGTTTGTCACTTGTGGTCTTTTTGATGATAGCCATTCTGACCAGTGTGAGGTGGTATCTCATTTTTGTTATGATTTGCATTTCTCTAATAATTAGCAATGTTGAGCATATTTCATGTGCCTGTTAGCCATCTGTATGTCTACATTGGAAAAATGTCTATTCAGGCCTTCTGCCCATTTTAAAAACGAAATTTAAAAATAACATGTCTGTATCCATTGGAGTACTTTTTTTTCGAGTAATATAAACTCGCTATGGTTGATTTAGGCAGGAAGGAATTTATTGCAAGAATAAGCGAGAGCTCAAGGGGAAGGCTTCTCTGTTGCTCAACTCCAGGAACAGCATCCATATTGTATTTTATGTTTCTAAAAACATCAGGGACTGGAGAACCAGACTCAGAATTGGCAGAAAGAAGGAGGTCTAGACAATAGCCAGACCACAGCCAAAATGATCCTCCAAAGCTAGTTGGTGGGGACTTTCATCACTGGAGCTGCTGACATGGAATAGTGGAGTTTATCCACCACTACTACTAGCCTTGGACATTGGCTGCCACAGTAAACACTGCAGCCCCTGCAGCCCCTGAGATCTGAATGCTGAAGCCACCTATGCCGTCATTATCTGAGAAACAAATTCTCTACTTTCCTGCCTTTTGTATCCCTAGCTACGAATTTGAAGTCTGAGGCAGGTACCTATCTTGGGCTGAGGGTGTGCCCACACCCCAGCTACAAGGATGTCTGGAACAACAAGTATCTGAACTTTTTTTGGCTTCTGTACCAGGAAATTCCATCGAAATTCATATTATTGAGAATTTCTCAAACACTGAAAATGAGTTCAAAGCCTGAACTACTCTCCAAGTAAAACTCACACGGAACCACTACCGTATAGAGCTGGTGTAAGGATTAAATAAGATAATATAGAGAGAGTGTCTAGCTCAATAAGGGCTCAATTATGTTCATTTTCATCATCACCTTCATCACTATATAATTGTAAGAGTCAGGTCATCTGCTCTTCATATCATACCAGTTGTTCATAATGCCCGTAGCTGAGAAGGGTGAAATAAGGACTTAAAATGATTTTATTTCAAAGGATGGAAAAAATATAGGGAAAATTAAGGAAATGAGGAGTGATGCCAGAAGGGATAAAGGTGAAAAGACTGATAGACAGGAATAAGGAAAAGAAATGGGCACTAATTACAGAATTACTGATTCCTGGAAACAAACGAATTATCCAGGAAAAAAAGCATAAACAGGACTTGACATGGAGACCAAGCAATAAGGGAGAGTCATGTTATTCAGAGCTCTGGACCTTAGGTACGACCTTCGTCAGCCAAGGGGCCCAGGCTGAAAGAACACAGCTCAAGACAAACGAAAAGGCTCAGAAAGAAATGTTCTTGGTCTTTTTATAAATAAACGCTTATAGCTTGCATCCATTTGGTGGTGGTGGTGATGGGGATGCGTGTGTATGTGAGTTAATTTTTTTGTGTTTTAAATTTATAGAGAAGAATTGAGATTTGGATTTTAAGGGAAATTTTGATTTTTCTTTTGGCAGCTCCCCTTTCTTCTTCTCCCACTGAAACATACAGAGACACACACATCACAGTTGGAATTGACTGCAAACAGTGCCTCCCAGGGTATTCCCATTGGTCGCATCAGGGCTTAGCTGGCTTCTGATACCTGGTAGAGGATCTAGTTAAAACATCAATTAATAATGATAATTATTCTAGGACAATAATTCCCAATCCTTGTAAATATAAGAACCCCTCTCGCGGTGGGTAAGCATTGCTTGTGTGTTCATCAGCTCCTTTTCTGTTTGGAAATTGGCCCCTGGCTCTCTCCATGGGACTCTGGTAGGGCTATAATCAAGGGACTCCACCTCTCCTCCCCTTACAGGGGTCAGCATTATAATTTATGCTGGCCAATCAGATTACCATCTCCACCTTAACTCTTGTGGTCAGTCTAGAGAGAGATTCATGAAGTAGAGCTGGACAATCACAATTCTGTCTTGGAGTTTGACGTGGATATTGGGATAAAGTCTCCCTTGAGTTCACAAGCCTTCAGGACTATGTAATCATGTGGAAAGGACCCTTTCATCACCCTATGGACAAAGCATACCTGAGAATGAAGCCAAGCAGAGGCAAACAGAGCTCAGCATATCCCTGAGTTACCCGAACCAGTAACTTTTCTCTTTGGCTTTAGCTAGTTTGAGTTGGCATTTTATTACTGGCAACTGGTAGAGTTCCATATCAACCCCCCTCCAAAATCATTTTAGGCTCCTATGTGATACGAATTGAACTTTTAGCATGGTTTGAGAAAACATATAATGATAAAATGACTATGATCTCAATAAAGCTTTTAAAATAGTTTTGATGCTATTAATCATAAAAGCATCTACAGATATTCCTTTTGAAATAACAAGCTATGTGTGAGACATGTTATTAATTCAGACTCTAGGGACTGCTTACACAACAAGTGGATTAATGGATCCCTAGCAATAGTAATTTTGGCTCCCCCATCCAAGGCTGAGAATCACTGTTTTCAAGCTCTTAGACTTTCAATACAATACTACAGAAAAAGCACTTCTAAGTTTCACCATATTTGAAAGAGTTCTAAACCCTTTGTCCACTTTTGAAGAAAATACCATCAAAGAACCCTTTGATAAGCTTTCGTACCCAAAGAAAGAGTTTGGTCTCAAGGTTCCAAAAACACAAGGCCACCGTCTGTGAGGACACAAGATCCACCTGTGAGCCGTGAGAAATCAGGAACTTGCCTGGGAACCACACTAGGGCCACCACTCACCATTGGAAGTGATATTCGCCATGAGAAGGATTCTCAGTAGTGCAATGGCATGCAGGTCATACTCCCAAGGCAAAAAGTGTGCTTTACGTTTGAATGTAGTGCCAGGAGCCATTAGTGATAAATGTGACATTCTATCAGAAAATTCCACCAAAGCTCCCTTTTCTGTTAAAAGCGACTCAGAAAGAAGAATGGTGGAAACCCCAACAATAAAAGCAACCATTTACTAGAAAGAGCAATGCAGCCCTTCAAAAAGCTGACTGGATGGTATGAAACTCACTAGCTGTTCAATTTCCTTTTTGACCTGTATTAAAAGTTACAACAATTTTCAAAGCTATTTATATAGCTGAGGATCTCTATAAGAATTTCTACACATTTTCAATTTAACAAAGAACAGACTGCTAGACCATGCTGGGGTCAAGAGGAACTGGGAATGTGGTGAGGGAAACCCATTATATCCTACTTCAATTTAGCTATCAGAAACGGGAGTTCCACTGCACTGGGAAAACATCGATCCCTCAAGCAAAAACCTTAGCAGAAAAGTAAGGGGCAATAGAGGTAGGTCTGAGCCCTGTAGCAACTGGATCAAGTGCTACCTGGGCCTTTGGCATCTGAGTGACCCAGCAGAACTAAGATGATTGGAAATGGTTCATTTCAGGCAATTGTAGCATCGCTCAAGTCTGGCCCCTTTTCTACCTCCTGGTAGTGCCTTGTGACAATCTCTGACTTGAGGCACCATTCCTGCCGTGGGATCAAGTGTTCGGATTTTAAAAACTAAAGTTTGATGTGGATGAACAACTGCCTATAAAACGCATTAAGCTCTTTCCCTGTAATGTATTTAGTTTCACACTGACTGCCAGCATTACCTCTGAATGGATTACGGCAGGGGGTTGCCATTGTCCCACTAAACCACACGGGTTAAATAATACCTTGGTGTCTAGAGCTGCTTCAGGACCATTTCATACGGGCTAATACATGAAATGAATACCCAGCTTTTCTGCAAGTGATTTGGTTGGGTTAAAAAGAAGGACACGTTGAATTGGTTTACAGCGCGAGATCATTTACGGCACTATTTAGATTGTACCTTTGCCTACAGTAACATTTGCACCTGCATTTTGCCATTCTCAGCAGCGGGGCATAATCACACACTTACTGCTGGAAGGCATTTGGTGCTTGGAGTCTATTTACTTAACAACCTTGGGAATACGACTCCACTCCCGGGTCAGCCACTTAAATTTGGCTTCGTGTTTAGATAATGACATTGTGCTCTTGTCCAAGCCTGGGGAAATGCTACAGATAAGCTCCAACATTGCCTGCCCTGCTCCAAGTTGACTTGATTCTTTTTCAAGAGCACTTGCACCCTTTAAAAGCACATTTCCAAAGTTATCCCCTCACGTAGGCAGGATAATCACCTCGTTTCATGAAGCACTTCTCAGGCCATAGACACTGGAATTGTTTGAGTCTGAGCCAGATGGGGCCAGGAGGAGGTTTTACAATGAAGCCGTTTCTCTTTGCCCCTTCGGTTGCACCTGTAACATAAACAGCCACGGAGAGGCAAGCACTTTTAAAGCCACTTAGCTGGGGGTCTGCTACCCTGGGTTTTGCTTCCATGTCTGCGTTGGTCTGGGACCTGCCCTAGCAAGAGAGGCATCTGGCACATGCTCGAGACCCTGGGCAGACTCACCTTGGGGCTAATTATACAACTGTGGATGCTTATTTTTAAAAGAGGTTTTGAGTGCAAGAGAGTGCAGAGTGTTCTTTTATTTCCTCTGTATTGTTGTTGCAATAAAAAAAAAAAGTTAGGACAGTATTAAAGCTTTGCTCATCTTTTTTTTTTTTTTCCTTCCCTTTGCTTTTGAGTCTGAAAAGAATGCTGGAAGTCTTCGGAGGCCTGGTTGGAACAGAGAGTGTTAATTCTTCCATATCTAAGCCTCTTTGTCAAAATTCCCTTTGTCTCCTGCCCCAAGTCATTAAACACTAATCCCATCACTCTCCCTAATCCGCCGCACTGGAGCTGGAGTTCAGTTTCCGAAACTGTCTTTGTGGCTCTCCTAATAGACAGCTCCTCTGGATTGCCGTCGGTTCAGGCGCATTTAGAGCGGCCCATTCCAGCTCCTTAATGAAGTGCCCTTAATGAATCTTTTCCTCCTTCATGCAGTGAGCACGGGCTTCAATTGGTTTAGTGTTAAGTAGGGGAAGATGCCGAGTCATCTCAGGGGCCTTTGCAAAATATGACTGTCAAAGGCAAAAGCCTAGGAAACAGGCCATTGAGAGTGACAGCCACTGAAGTGCTCATTTAATTACTAAGGATTTACAAAAGAAAATCTGTCCTTTGTAGCTAACAAAGGACAAGGAACTAAGAAGAGATAGTAAAGGGTTTTTCCAACAAATGATAAAAGAGGAAACATGGTTGAGTAAAGCCATAGGGCATGTAGAGGGACTCTTTCACGTTTGCTACACAAGCTTACCTTTCTCAACATTAGGTATGCCTGGAGATACTGAAATGGGCTTTTCTATGCTGCCAAGTGATGGAGGCCAGCGAGTGAATCTGATAAATTCTTCACGGACAAAAAGCCACTACAATGACAATCCACTCCACTAAATTTAAGACAAAGTATTTTTCAGGAAGCGTTGGTAACCCTGGGGTAACCTGGAAAACAACGATGGGGGGAAGAAAACAATGGAAAAAAAAATGTTTCCAAGGAGTTTTGTTTGCCTTTTTTTTCTACTTGAGTAATTGTTTACAGTCTTAACAGTTAAAGTTAGCTTGGCTCTCATATCCCTCCAACACAGCAGATTTAAATGAAAACTCTGAATGGCCCTTGATCACCTCATATTTTCAAAATATGTTGACCCGTTTCGTGGATAGCTCAGCACTTGTTTCTCCCTTAGTAAGAATATTTATTACGTGATAAACCCTATATTATATATCTATATGATATAATTTATTTATTATATGATGAAATTATTCATATGACAAAATTTGTCAAATTAACAGGTGGTTTTGGTCTTAAAAATACATATGTTTAAAATTCTGTAATATCTTGAACTATTGCGTTAGGTTAAGGAATAAAAAGAAAAACAAGTTAATGGAGAGAGAAATTCATCCTATTGGCCATCATTTATTTGGTACTAAAGGCATATGAATCCAGCTGACCACAATTAATATAACTGTGGCTGAATTCTATGGTCATCATGTCTGCAAGCTAGCAAGGTCACGGCATCACATGACCCACAAAGCACCCACAGGTAGTAGACACTCAGGAAAGACTTCCGAGCAGATTGATGAGTTAACTGATTAATTGGACCAAGCCATCTAGTCCTGCAGAGTAGACTGAGAGAAACTTCAATTTTTTAGTAAATTATAAATGTCACCTAGACGCCATCATGAAATCATTTAGTAGATTTAACAGAATTGAGACCACAGGGCACAAAAGGCTTAGTTTTCTGATTTGGCAGTGCAGGACGGCCTAAAGATGCTGTCAGATACTGACAGCAAAAGTCTGGGCTTCTGAAATCCCAAGTTTCCCTCTTAATGCCAAGACTCCAAACCCCCTTCATTGTACAAGGCAGGTGACATCTTGGCCTCATCTTTATTGAGCATTTTGATAAAATTTCATTTCCTCCTATTATTACCAAACCCAATTGTTTTCTTCACTGGAACAAAAACAAAAATCCCCAAATAAACTTTGAACTCCCTAATGAAAACAAATCAGATACATTTACTAACTGGATAAATCAGATCAAAGTGACTCATCTCAGAATGAAACCACAAACATTCTCCTCACAGATAAAAACAACTGCATTTAGCATTTGGGCTGCATTTCAAATTCCAGTGCATGTCTACTGTTGGCAATAAAAGTTACACTTGGACATTGTTAAAATGTGCTCATGTGTTCAGTGCTTCTACTTTCCTCTTAACTGACTCGCCAAATCTTTTTCTTTGGGGAATCAAACAGCTCTTACACGCATTGAGGAAAAATTTCCTGTGCCGCATGTTAAAAAAAAAAAATAAAGCCTACATAGTGTCAGTTGAGTTTATGGGAGACACAGAGGCAATATGAGGCCAGCACCATGACCAGCTGAGTGCCAACTGTCCCCGAGAGTGCCAGCCCTTGAAAGTCAGTATTCCCTGAAACTGGGCTGCCCAGGGTGCATTAGATAATGGTGGCTACATCCTAGCAGAACTTTTTATTTAATCCTTCTCTCCCTTTCCAGACAATAACTCTTTTTTTTCACAGGCAAGCTGCATGAATCTAGTTTCAAATGAAAACAACATTAAAAAATGGAACCAGGGTGGTGTATTGGGAAGATGTCCAGATGGCTCTACACTGAGGATTTTTCACATCCCTCTAAACCTCATTCCCTCAAGTTTTGAGAGAGGAGTGGTGGTGGATTCGATTATAGCTCTTTTTTTCTAAGGAGGGTATATACTGGCAAAACATTTTTGTACTTAAGGTTTTCTTTTTAAGAAAAGATGCCTCACTGAGCTTTGGAATTGACAAGCATTGGAAACATAATGTTTTCCCTTTTGTTAGTGGCATTCATTGACTTACACCAGCAATCTGTAGTTCAGATTTACCAGGGACACTGCAAATTCAATTGAGAAAAGGAAAGATGGAAGAGGAATCTTATGATTTATCAAGGTATAAGTAGCTCACACCTTGATGTCTCCTCCTCCAGAAAGTAAAACCAGAAAACACTGATCTATTTCTTCCATGATTTTACAGATACCAAGAAGCCAGTTGCCAAGTAACTTTTACATCCCTCTATATCTCTTGCACATGTGACAGTGCCCTACACATATTTCTGGGATGAATAAATGAATCTCTCAGGTTGTAGACAGCCTGTGACATTATCTAAACAGAAGTTTAAGTTGGACACCAAAAACAGTTAGGATATATCTTTATTTCCTACAGGATTTCCCATATGGATTCTGCTGTTTTGCCTTAGAATCACAGGTCATTCACAGAAGGGGAATTTGAATGGCTAAGACATTACTTAAGAGGTGCGTCCACTTGTTATTAATCAGACATATGTGAATTATGTGAATTGAAATGAAGATGAAATTTTATTCTGCACTTATCAGAATAGAAAAATGTAGGGAAGGAGAATAATGGCAATTGGGGATGATGACGTAAAGCCATGAGAACTCTCATGCACTGAGATTGTAAATTGATGAGCCATTCTGGAAAGCAACCTCACAGTTCTATGTCTCATGACCCAGCAATCCCATGTATCTGCCGGAGAAATTCTCACACAGAGGCTTACAGGGGCACATGCCATTCACCTGTGAATCATTTGTAGTGGTGGTGAGTGGAAGGCAAACTAGAAGCCCATCTCTAGGAGGAGATGGGGTGGTATTCTATGCAACAGGTAGAATTAATAAGTTAGAGATAAATACACAATATGGATAAATTATGAAAACAGTTTTTTGTGCGTGTGAAAATGGGACGAAATGAGATCTATGCCACAATTTCATACGAGTAAATTAAAAACACAGACACACAACAAACCAATGCAATAAGAATATATACAAATCCATGTGCATATATCAAACACCTTAGAATATATATCTACAAGAGGAGAAGAAATGGGAGTATCAGGAATGAAGGAAAAATATAATTATAACAAATGAGGGATCCCTCAGAGACCAATTCTGGTAGTGTGCAAAAAACTAATGAGAATGATTAACTTACTTTTCTGCTCCTGAAGTGCAAAAGAAAGGAATACATTTCTTGAAAAAAAGTAGAGATAGACTAGACTGTTATTTTCTTCCTCCCAAAGAAAATAGCTTCTCTCAGAGCAAATGTTAGACTTATACAACATTGATTTAAGGGCGCGTCAGGGCAAGGGCATCAGATTTCCTTGACAAATGGGAAAGAATCCAGCAGAGATGCCAATGGTCTTCAAAATATATAAAGAAAAATCTTTGTATTGATTAAGATGTTAGCTGCTGTAAAAAACTAACTTCAAAATTTCAATGGCCCAACACAACATACATTTATTCCTTGCTCATGTAACAGTCCGACGTTCTGTGCCGTGATTTCAGCAAGGGACCTCCGCTGGAAGCTGTCGTGCCTTCTTCAAGACATGGTTTCCATGGTGTCCCCAGAGCTTCTCCCTATTGCATCATTTAGAAGGAAGAAAGAGATGGAGTAGTGTATACAGGATGTTTCTATGGGCCACGTCAACTCACATTCCATTGGCTGTAATTCAGTTAAATGGCCACACCCTCTTGTAAGGAAGCCTAGAAAATGTAGTGTAGCTGTGTGCCCAGGAAAAAGAGAAAAATACAAAATTTAATCAGTCTCTAGCAGTCCCTACCATTATCCCATTTCAATGACATTTATCAGTCAGACACAGAGAAAAACCAGGGCTACTGACATGTACATTTGAGCCAAGGAACACCACTTAGCTGGTTTTTTAAATCCAAGAGAGGTAAAAGAGGACTTGGAGGTGAAGGGGAGAAAGCTCTACCTATAGTCTTAAAGTCTTTTTCTTTAAAAAAAAAATTCAACTGTTTGCATAAACAATGAGAATTCAAAATTAAGTCAATCCTGCACCCCCTTTTTTCTTTTTCATTTTTTAAAATTAAAAAAAATTTTCCACACCTTTATTGGAGTATAAATGCTTTACAATGTTGTGTTAGTTTCTGCTGTATAACAAAGTGAATCAGCTATACATATACATATATCCCCATATCACCCTCCCTATTCCACCCCTCTAGGTCATCAACAAGCACGGAGCTGATCTCCCTGTGCTATGAAGCAGCTTCCCACTAGGCACCCATTTTACATTTGCTAGTGCATATATGTCAATGTTACTCTCTTACTTCATCCCACTTTCCCTTTCCCCCACCCTGTGCCCTCAAGTCCATTTTCTACGTCTGCGTCTTTATTCCTGCCTTGACACTAGGTTCACCAGTACTGCTGTTTTAAATTCCATATATATGCGTTAGCATACGTTATTTGTTTTTCTCTTTCTGACTTACTTCACTCTGTATGACAGACTCTAGGTCCATCCACCTCACTACAGATAACTCAGTTTTGTTCCTTTTTATGGCTGAGTGATATTCCATTGTATATATGTGCCACATCTTCTTTATCCATTCATCTGTTGATGGACATTTAGGTTGCTTCCATGTCTTGGCTATTGTAAATAGTGCTGCAATGAACATTGTGGTACATGTATATCTTTTTGAATTATGGTTTTCTCAGGGTATATACCCAGTAGTGGGATTGCTGGGTCATATGGTAGTTCTATTTTTAGTTTTCTAAGAAACCTCCATACTGTTCTCCATAGTGGCTGTATCAATTTACATTCCCACCAACAGTGCAAGAGGGTTCCCTTTTCTCCACACCCTCTGCAGCATTTATTGTTTCTAGATTTTTTTGATGATGGCCATTCTGACTGGTGTGAGGTGATATCTCATTGAGGTTTTGATTTGCATTTCTCTAATGATTAGTGATGTTGAGCACCTTTTCATGTATTTGTAGGCCATCTGTATGTTTTCTTTGGAGACATGCCTATTTAGGTCTTCTGTCCATTTTTCTATTGGGTTGTTTGTTTTTGTGATATTGAACTGCATGAGCTGCTTGTATATTTTGGAGATTAATCTTTTGTCAGTTGCTTCGTCTGCAAATATTTTCTCCCATTCTGAGGGTTGTTTTCTCATCTTGTTTATATTTTCCTTTGCTGTGCAAAAGCTTTTAAGGTTCATTAGGTCCCATTTGTTTATTTTTCTTTTTATTTCCATTTCTCTAGGAGGTGGATCAAAAAGAATCTTGCTGTGATCTATGTCATAGAGTGTTCTGCCTATGTTTTCTTCTAAGAGTTTTACAGTGTCTGACGTTACATTTAGGTGTTTAATCCATTTTGAGTTTATTTTTGTGTATGGTGTTAGGGAGTGTTCTAATTTCATTCTTTTACATGTAGCTGTCCTGTTTTCCCAGCACCACTTATTGAAGAGGCTGTCTTTTCTCCATTGTGTATTCTTGCCTCCTTTGTCAAAGATAAGGTGATCATATTTGCGTGGGTTTATCTCTGGGCTTTCTATCCTGTTCCATTGAGCTATATTTCTGTTTTTGTGCCAGTACTGTACTGTCTTGATTACTGTAGCTTTGTAGTATAGTCTGAAGTCAGGGAGCCTGATTCCTCCAACTCTGTTTTTCTTTCTTAAGATTGCTTTGCCTATTCGGGGTCTTTTGTGTTTCCATACAAATTGTGAGATTTATTTTTCCAGTTCTGTGAAAAATGCCACTGGTATTTTGATAGGGATTGCAATGAACCTGTAGATTGCTTTGGGTAGTATAGTCATTTTCACAATATTGATTCTTCCAATCCAGGATCATGGTATATCTCTCCATCTATTTATGTTATCTTTGATTTCTTTCATCAGTGTTTTATAGTTTTTTGAGTACAGGTCTTTTGTCTCCTTAGGTAGGTTAATTCCTAGGTATTTTATTATTTTTGTTGCAATGGTAAATGGGATTGTTTCCTTAATTTCTGTTTCTGATCTTTTGTTTTTAGTGTATAGGAATGCAAGAGATTTCTGTGCATTAATTTTGTATCCTGCCACTTTACCAAATTCATTGACTAGTTCTAGTAGTTTTCTGGTGGCATCTTTAGGATTTTCTATGTATAGTATTATGTCATTGGCAAACATTGACTGTTTTACTTCTTCTTTTCCATTTTGTATTCCTTTTATTTCTTTTTC
The DNA here is from genome assembly GCF_949774975.1 of Lagenorhynchus albirostris. Taxonomy (NCBI): domain Eukaryota; kingdom Metazoa; phylum Chordata; class Mammalia; order Artiodactyla; family Delphinidae; genus Lagenorhynchus; species Lagenorhynchus albirostris. The sequence continues at coordinate 33,284,414 of NC_083107.1, read as the reverse complement.
TTCTCTAATTGCTGTGGCTAGGACTTCCAAAACTATGTTGAATAATAGTGGTGATAGTGGACATCTTTGTCTTGTTCCTGATCTTAGAGGAAATAGTTTCACCATTGAGAATGATGTTTGCTGTGGGTTTGTTGTATATGGCTTTTATTATGTTGAGGTATGTTCCCTCTATGCCCACTTCCTGGAGAGTTTTTATCATAAATCAGTGTTGAATTTTGTCAAAAGCTTTTTCTTCATCTATTGAGATGATCACATGCTTTTTACTCTTTAATTTGTTAATATGGTGTATCACATTGATTGTTTTGCATATATTGAAGAACACTTGCATCCCTGGGATAAATCCCACTTGATCGTGGTGTATGATCTTTTTAATGGGTTGGTGGATTCTGTTTGCTAGTATTTTGTTGAGGACTTTTGCATCTATGTTCACAAGTGATATTGGTCTATAATTTTCTTTTTTTGTGATATCTTTGTCTTGTTTTGGTATCAGGGTGATGGTGGCCTCATAGAACGAGTTTGGGAGTGTTCCTCCCTCCACAATTTTTTGGAAGAGTTTGAAAAGGATAAGTGTTAACTCTTCTCTAAGTGTTTGATAGATTTCACCTGTGATGCCATCTGGTTCTGGACTTCTGTTTGTTGGAAGATTTTTAATTACAGTTTCAATTTCACTGCCTGTGATGGTTCTGTTTATATTTTCTAATTCTTCCTGGTTCAATCTTGGAAAGTTGTACCTTTCCAAGAATTTGTCCATTTCTTCCAGGTTGTCCATTTAATTGGCATAGAGTTGCTTGTTGTAATCTCTTATGATATTTTGTATTTCTGCGGTGTCAGTTGTAATCTCTCCTTTTTCATTTCTAATTTTATTGATTTGAGTCCTCTCCTTTTTTTTCTTGATGAGTCTGGCTAAAAGTTTATAAATTTTGTTTAACTTCCAAAGAACCAACTTTTAGTTTTATTGATCTTTGCTATTGTTTTCTTTGTTTCTATTTCATTTATTTCTGCTCTGATCTTTATGATTTCTTTCCTTCTCCTAACATTAATTTCTTTCTCCTAACTTTTAGTGGGTTTTCTTTGTTCTTCTTTTTCTAGTTGCTTTAGGTGTAAGGTTAGGTTCTTTATTTGAGATTTTTCTTGTTTCTTGAAGTGAGCTTGAATTGCTATGAACTTCCTTATAAGAACTGCTTTTGCTGCATCCCATAGGTTTGGGATCATCATGTTTTCATTGTCATTTGTTTCTAGGTATATTTTAACTTCTTCCTTGATTTCTTCAGTGTTTTCTTGGTTATTTAGCAGCACACTGTTTATCTTCCATGTATTTGTGTTTTTTACAGTTTTTTTTTCCTGTAATTGTTTTCTAATCTCATAGCATTGTTGTCAGAATAGATGCTTGATACGATTTCAATTTTCTTAAATTTTCCAAGGCTTGTTTTGTGACCCAAGATGTGATCTATTCTGGAGAATGTTCCGTGTGTACTTGAGAAGAAAGTGTATTCTGTTGTTTCTGGATGGAATGTCCTACAAATATCAATTAAGTCTATGTGGTCTATTGTGCCATTTAAAGCTTATGTTTCCTTATTTATTTTCTGTCTGAATGATATGTCTATTGGTGTAAGTGGTGTGTTAAGTCCCCCACTATTATTGTGTTACTGTCAATTTCTCCTTTTATGGCTGTTAGCATTTGCCTTATGTACTGAGGTGCTCCTATGTTGGGTGCATAAATATTTATAATTGTTATGTTTTCTTCTTGGATTGATCCCTTGATCATTATCTAGTGTCCTTCCTTATCTCTTATAACAGTTTTTATTTTAAAGTCTATTTTATCTGATATGAGTATTGCTACTTCAGCTTTCTTTTGATTTCCATTTGGAATATCCTTTTTCCATCCCCTCACTTTCAGCCTGTATGTGTCGCTAGGTCTGAAGTGAGTTTCTTGTAGACAGCATATATAAGAGTCTTGTTTATGTATCCATTCAGCCAGTCAATATGTATGTTCCTATTACCATTTTCTTAATTGATTTGGGTTTGTTTTGGTGGGTCTTTTTCCTCTCTGTGTTTCCTGCTTAGAGAAGTTCCTTTAGCATTTGTTGTAAAGCTGGTTTGGTGGTGCTGAATTTTTGTAGCTTTTACTTGTCTGTAAAGATTTTGATTTCTCTGCTGAATCTGAATGAGATCCTTGCTGGGTAGGGCAATCTTGGTTTTAGGTTTTTCCCTTTCATCACTTTAAATATGTCCTGCCACTCCCTTCTGGCTTGCAGAGTTTCTGCTGAAAGATCAGCTGTTAACCTTATGGGGATTCCCTTGTATGTTATTTGTTGCTTTTCCCTTCCTGCTTTTAATATTTTTTCTTTGTATTTAATTTTTGATAGTTTGATTAATGTGTCTTGGTGTGTTTCTCTTTGAGTTTATCCTGTGTGGGACTCTCTGCACTTCCTGAACCTGATTGACTATTTCCTTTCTCATGTTAGGGAAGTTTTCGACTATAATCTCTGCAAATATTTTCTCAGACCCTTTCTTTTCCTCTTCTTCTTCTGGGACCCTTATAATTCAAATGTTCATGAGTTTATGTTGTCCCAGAGGTCTCTGAGACTGTCCTCAATTCTTTTCATTCTTTTTTCTTTATTCTGCTCCCCGGCAGTTAATTCCACCATTCTATCTTCCAGCTCATGTATCCGTTTTTCTGCCTTAGTTATTCTGCTATTGATTCCTTCTAGAGAATTTTTAATTTCATTTATTGTGCTGTTCATCACTGTTTGTTTGCTCTTTTGTTCTTCTAGGTCCTTGTTAAACATTTCTTGTATTTTCTCCATTCTGTTTCCAAGATTTTGGATCATCTTTACTCTCTTTACTCTGAATTCTTTTTCAGGTAGTTTGCCTATTTCATCTTCATTTATTTGGTCTTGTAGGTTTTTACTTTGTTCCTTCGTCTGTAACATAATTTTTTGTCTTTTCATTTTTTTCATTGTTTTGATGGGTGGGGCTGTATTCCTGTCTTACTGGTTGTTTGGCCTGAGATGTCCAGCACTGGAGCTTGCAGGCAGTTGGGTAGAGCCAGGTCTTGGTGCCAAGATGAGGCCCTCTGGTAAGTCTCACTCTGATTAATATTCCCTGGTGCCTGGGGTTCTCTGTTAGTCCTGCAGCTTGGACTCGGCACTCCCACCACAGGAGCTCGGGCCCGACCTCCAGCCTGGGAACCAAGATCCTGCAAGTGGGCTGGTAGGGGTAGATGTAGCTCAGGGAACAGCTGTTCCTGGGGTCCCTGTTTGAGGCCCCTTTTTTCTTTTTAAATCAGTAGCATGGCAAGATGTGTGCTGCAACCTTTCTGTAAGGCAATATGATGATGCGTTTTCAAAATCTCTGAGGTCCGTAGCAATTCCACTTCCAGGACACATACGCAGGGGAGCTTGGTGTCTTGAGCATAAGCTTTGGCGACTACTAGATACAAGTTTAGGTCTATGTACTTACCTCTCAGCCTACAAGTTTTATCTATAAAATGAGGGTAGTAAAAATATATACCTCATCAGTAGGAGATCAAATGAGACATTGAATGTAAAGCCTTATTGACTACAGTGCCTGGCATGTAAGAAAGACTCTGTAATACTACTGAGGAAATAATCATGAATGGGTGCAGCTTGGGCTCAGAAATGCTCATCAGAGATTTGCTACTAATTATTACGTATTGAGGGAAATCTCACAACGGCCTAAAATAGGAGATTGGTTAAATAAGTAATGGCAAATCAATTTGCATCCCTGAAAAGATACAGGAAATAATTCAATAATAAGAAAAAAATGTTTCCTGTATGTTAAGTTAAAGTGATTATAAAATGGACTGTAAAGTGTGATCCACATGTACAGATAAGTGTATGTAAATTTATACACAGAACACTGACTAGAAGGGTATAGCCCCAAAATGTTGACAATAGTTTTCTGTGAATGGGGCTGGGAGCAGGTTATTACCTTGTTTTCCCTTTGTAGACCAACGCTTTCTAGATTTTCATCAATGAATATGTATTGCTTTAGAAAAATGGATCTTTTGAATTCCAGGACATACTTAATGTGTTAACGTGATTTCTCCTCCCTTTTTATAAAAAGCCTTCAAATATAAAGAAAAGTAGTGAAAACAGTACAAGGACTCCCTTTTTCCCATCCCCTAGATTTAACAATTATTTACATTTTGCATTTTGCTTCATCTTTTTCTTGAAGTATTTTAAAATAAATTATAATCATGAAATGTCATACCTATAAGCTTCCACATGAATCTCTAAAAAGAAAAATTCTTACTAAAGCAGAACTAATAATATTTTACGTTTTAGAAAAATGACTATTGGTAAATATGGTTAGATGCTTCTATTCTTTGGTATACTTTTAAAAGTTAACACTATGATTCTATATTTAGAGATATTATGAGACAGGGCATCAAAAAGTCTAGCTATTAGACCAGGCTACGCAGAGACTTACTACATAGTCCTTGAATCACTGGAGTTAGCTTTTCTCATTTGTGAAATAACGTGTCATGCTAAATGACACTTTCCACTTTTAAAAATCATATTTTCTTTGGGGGCAAAGAGAAGAACAAGTGAATTAAAATCAATTAAAAAAATTTGAGAGTGGGAGCCATACCAAGGAGCTAGCATGCATCACTGGAGTGAGGAAAATATGAAATGAGGGGTTTGGAGACAAGAGATATTAAGAGATTTTTCTAATTTGTACAATAAATAAACACACCTGTGACCTTTTGTTTAACTAAACTCTTGAAAACCCCTCCATCTCCCAGGCATGAGTTTCTGTATTTTAACTTTTCCAAGTCTTTGCATAGCCACTTTGACTATTTCATTCTTGTCATTGTTTTTTCCTGTAGCAGGGCAGGCTGGGTAGACCTTTGCCCAGAACATATCCAAGGAGCCCTCTGACATTCGGTGCAATAAAAAGAAATGCTGGGCCAGGGCCCCTCTCTCTACATTTACATCACAAAGCCCAGTGTTCTTTGCACAGCTCTTCTCAGTAAGATACTCCCTCGGAAAAAGTCGAATTCAGATCCAGCTGGGGGCCTGGTTCTTGCACACCCTCTGGCAGAGCACTAGTCTCCATTCTTCAGTTTCCTGCCCCTAAAATAGAGCTCACCCCTCCCTGCAGGGAGCATAACAAGAATTCATTGTTTCAGGATTTATTCAGATGCTTGATTCATTGTGTAACGAAGGGCAATTGCAACTCCAGCCTGAGTACTAATGAGGATAAACTTGGACAGGACGTGTTACCTCTGTACACAGGTGCAACCTCCATCATCTCTGCACAGAATCTGCTTCCAGGCTCGCTATTTATGGAAGAACACAAATGAAAAGTCTGGAAACCAAGATTCTAATTTTCTCTGCTCTGAACTGCTGGGTGGGAAACCCCCGAACTTCCCAGGAAAGTTCCCAGGAACTTTCCTCATTTATAAACTGGAGCAGCTGGACCTGATTCCTAGTTCTAAGATGACTTTAAAGATACACAGTTTAATGCTCCTAAGTGCATTTTTTTCCTTTTCTGGGAAAAACAATATTCTACTTGGTTTTTAAAAGTCATTTAAAAAAATATGTGGAGAACACCCATTCACCACATTCCCTGTCCTAAGGCAACTTCTTCACTAGCTCTTTGTATTTCCAAAAATCAAAACACTATTGAATTAAAAATACACATATGCCCAAATCTCCAATTCGACTTCTAAGAATTTATCCTGCTGATAGACTCGAACATGTGTGTGAAGATACACATCATGTTGCTTGTTGTAGTATGGTCCGTACTAGTGCACTGGAATCACCTGAATGTTCATTAAGTAGATTGTGAGGTACTCATACTAAGGCCATTAAAAAGAATGAGGTAGATTTATAAGTACCTGAATCAGTTAATAGTCTTTATGTTGCAAGTAACAGAAAATCCACTGCAAACTGATTTTAATAATAAAGGAGATTTATTGGGTCACATAAATGAGAAATCCTCAAGGACTCGGTTTCTTCCCATCTCTCTGCTTTTCTGTCAAGGATGATAGCTTCAAGTCAAGCCTGGTTCTTACATGGTGGTGGGAGACTTATCAACCATAATTAGCGTTTCTTGCACCATTCCAAGGGCGAAGAGAGTGCCTCTGCCCCAGGATTCCAAGCAAGAGTCCTGAAGTTTATCTGGATTGTACAAGCTTATATGTGTCAAGAGAATGGAAAGTATTGAAGAGTTTTGGCCAGTCAGCCCACGGTGCCGTGCTTCCTGGAAGCTTTGTGGGGAGAACGAACAAGTAAATGAAAATCTGAGTACTTCAGGAAAGGAGAGAATGGGCACCCAGTAGGCAGCCATCAAATGTCCATGATAGTATTGGAGTATGAAATAGCTTCCAAGATACTTTGTTAAATGCAAAAAACAAAGTACAGAGGTGTGAGTACAATATGCTACCTTTTGCAGTAGAAAATCATACATGCATATATACTTTTTACCTTTTTTACTGAAGTGTAATTAACTTACAATGTTGTGTTAGTTTCAGGTATACAACAAAGTGATTCAGTCATATACACACACACACACACACATATATATATATTTCTTTTTCAGATTCTTTTCCATTATAGGTTATTACAAGATATTGAATATAATTCCCTGTCCTATGCAGTGGGTCCTTGTTGTTTACCTGTTTTACATATAGTAGTGTGTATGTTAATTCCAAACTCCTAATTTATCTCCCCCTCCTCTCCCCACTGTCTCCTTTGGTAACTATAGTTTGTTTTCTATGTGAGTCTATTTCTGTTTTGTAAATAAGTTCATTTATATCATTTTTTAAGTTTCCACATATAAGTGATATCATATGGTATTTGTCTTTGTCTGACTTACTTCACTTAATTTGATAATCTCTTGGTCCATCCATGTTGCTGCAAATGGCATTATTTCATACTTTTTTATGGCTGAGTAGTATTCCATTGTGTATATGTATCATATCTTCTTTATCCATTCATCTGTCAGTGGACACCTAGGTTGCTTCTGTGTCTTGGCTGTTGTAAATAGTGCTGCTATGAACGTTGGGGTGCATGTATCTTTTCGAATTAGAGTTTTCTCCGGACATATGCTCAGGAGTGGGATTGCAGGATCATATGGTCATAGACTATTTCTAACAATAATTTTAACCTCAGGGACATTCATTCATATACATATGCATTCAAGTACCCACAAGGAGAAAAATAATAAAAAGAAAATAAATTTCTAAGAATCGATCATATGTTGAATATTTTCAGATAGTAGCTTGGAACAAAGGATCCTAGAACAACAATAGCAATGCATCAGTGGGCCCTCCACTGGTTTTTTCTTCCAACTATGAATGATACTCTCAGGAAATGAAGAGTCTTCAGCAGAAGAAAATCTAACTCATCACACAAATGACAAAATATATATGTGTTTGAACAAATCAATTTACAAATGTCACTTATCCTGAGAGAGTTTTTAAACAATGCCCAAGAGCTGATCACTGGGAACTCCACTAGGTGACATAAATCCACAGATATTTCTTTTCAAACTGAGTCTCAGAAATATCTAGGGCTGCTCAATCCGTCACTCACTCAAAACTGCAAGGAATCCTGAGTTTCTGATAGTCTCCTGAATGCCTGCTACTCAGTGGGTATTATATATTCATGGAGTTAGATCATGGGTATAAATTGAGTTTTAGTAAACCAAAGAAAAATTGGAAAAACATCTGTGCTGTAGGGGTGCCTCCCTCCGGGGAAAGGATGAGAGAACTTTGCATTGTCAGCCTATAGCGCTAGGGAGCACAAAGCCAGGAATGACTTCAAAACATATGTATATGTATAACTGATTCACTTTGTTATAAAGCAGAAACTAACACACCATTGTAAAGCAATTATACTCCAATAAAGATGTTAAAAAAAAAAATTGCAAACTGCCAGCACTACTTTTGCAAAAAATAAAATTAAGAAGTGTGTGTGTGTGTGTGTGTGTGTGTGTGTGTGTGTGTGTGTGTGTAAAGTGCTAGACGCAAGAACTGGTTTTTACAATGGATTAGAGGATTTCAAATGTTTCCATAAGTGGAAAATTTCAAAGAGGAGAACTGGAGTTAAAAATGCAGAGGTCACGGCTTCCCTGGTGGCGCAGTGGTTGAGAGTCCACTTGCTGATGCAGGGGATAACGGGTTCGTACCCCGGTCCGGGAAGATCCCACATGCTGCGGAGCGGCTGGGCCCGTGAGTCACGGCCGCTGAGCCTGTGCGTCCAGGGCCTGTGCTCCGCAACGGGAGAGGCCACAGCAGTAAGAGGCCCGCATACAGCAAAAAAAAAAAAACAGAGGTCAAAACAAATGGTTCCCATTGACACATAAGAGAGAGTGCTTTGCTTGGAAATGACTAGATATTCACTTATTCATTCAATGAACTTCTAATTTAATGCCTGCTATGGAAAAGGTACTGTGCTGAGAGCTGTGACAAAACAGGGACATGAACCACGAGGATACCAGTAGAAAAACTCTATTTGGAAAGTAGGTAATTATGAAATGTGGGCAAAACAAGAGCGAAAAGTTATAAACATTGATGACTGCCAAGTACTTGTAGGAGGAAAACGATTACAGAGGGGTTACTGTTGCTCATTGGACATTAAGTCATCAGGAAATAAATGTGGATGAGGTAAAATGGCACAAAAATTAAACACATGAACTCTGAGGTCAAAGAGCCCAGATGCAATGTCTGGTGCGCCACTGACCAGCTGCATGAACTGGTAACATTATTTAACTCTGCTCCCTGGTCTATGTAAGATAATGGAAGTACAGTTCTTAGCATGGTTGCTAGCATTTAATTAGTGCTCCGGATGAGTTAGCTATTATTATTATTATTATTATTATTATTATTATTATTATTATTAGAGTTGAGTTGAATCACTGTTTAGTATTATCTATTTCTCTGCTTTATTTTATTATACATACAACAGGATAGACTATTAACAGGTTTACAGATAGTTTTAAGGGGTGGGGAAGAAGGAGGATTGAAGAGAAATTACCTATTTACATTAAAGTTGTGTTTACCTATACTTATTCAGTAGCAGCCCAGCAATTTTACCTTTCTGACATCGCCCTGACCTCTTAATATTGATTCTCTGGCAATTTAATGTGCTATTTGTTTGGCAAAATTGTTACTTACAATTTAACAGCTCATTTGGCTTGTCCGATTTTAATTTTGCTTCTAACATGTTAGGTGATTTTAATCTGATATTCCTCTGAGCTTCATGTACAGCTCTAACCCATCTTTACAGCATCACTTTTAAAGCACTGCAAAGTTATTTGGGTGGGCTTCTGTGGTAGAGGGGCAATGGGATAGGAGGAGAAAGAAGCAACTTGGAAACAACCATAGATTAGCTGCAAATCAAAGTGTTTATTTTCTGGAAGGCTGATTTTTTTCTATGCATTGCCTTCTTTTTTTAAAACTTGTAATAATAATGACCTCAAATCTCCCTAAACAGTTCTTTGCAATAGGATACAATTCAGTTTGAAAGCTAAAGAATACACGGTCATTTGGATGAGGTATTGTCATTTATAAAGTACTGATCTCCAAGAAAGATGATACAAAACTTCAAAGTAAGTCATCAGTGTGAGTAACTGAAGGGCTGAGGAGGAGAACCGAGAAGAAACTGTTAAATGTGGGAAATAGAATGATTTATGCCTCATTCCAGCTGCCCTGTGACTGATGCTAAACCTCATAGAAATGGGCCTGGATTAGGAGGACCACTTTTCTCTGTCAGCTTGAGATTCCACGTTAGAACAAGGTGAGGCGACCCATGACCATGTGTAACATTGATTAACCCTCCAGTGTGACATGTACATATAGGGAAGTATGACTTTCAGTGCCCTGGAACGTATCATTTAAGAAAATGGTGGGAAATACTATACAGAAAGGAAGGAGCAGGATAGAGTGGGAATGAGAAAAATCCTCCACCACACACACAAACACAGACAAAGTATTAGCACTGTGTTTATTCCTTAACACTCTTCTTTTCTGCTGTTTTTGCATCTTAACTTTCCTGGTACGTCGCCCAACACACACACCCACACACACACACACACGAGAGAGGAGAGAGAGAGAGAGAGAGAGAGAGAGAGAGAGAGAGAGAGAGAGAGCGTGCGCTAGATCATCTGGATCCATTTAGGGACTGAATTTCCTAAGTGCCAGTGAGATAAACAGACCCTATAATATAGTTGTCACCTGAACAAACCAATGTTTGATCAATGGTCCATTTGCTTGGTGGAGTGTGAACCTTGCCTGAGAGCTGAAATGACAAATATTAGTAAATTATTGTCATCACCTATCATCAGACAGTTGGTTCATTGTCCTGCGTGGAGTGAATTACGAATTAGGAATCTATATGTAACTATAAATGGCACCATAGCATGACCAGATCATTGAACAATTGATTCAGCTGCTCCATGCCTTCTGAATAGATCAAATCCCTCTTCCGGAACCCTTGAACCCACGGTGGCGTCTCTCCTCCAGAAGCTCTTAACACCGAAGCTGGTACTGGTGGCCTTCAATCATTTTTAATGACTCAAAACAGTTGAGAAAATAAGCATGCACCATCACTAAAGCTATGCTTGTTAATTTGTAAATTAAGAATCACACATTATAAAACATTAAATAGAAATTAGAAAAGGATGATCTTTTTATGACATATACATTTAAAGTCATTTTTATTTTCTTTATTAACAATGCAAAACACCTTTCTGCTCTCACCTAAAATATTAGTATGTACAGTTTGTTATTGAAGATTTCTTATTATCATTCAAAATCTCAGTTTTGTTTTAAAATACTTGATTTCATTGTCTGTAAAAAACTAAAACTGTTACTTTGCAAAGACGTATCGATCTGAGTAGAAGAATCACATCACTAGTTACACTTACCAAAGCTTTGTGTCTATGCTTGGCTTTCAACCACACCCTCCAATTATCAAAGAGTTTTTGTTGAAATTCCAAAAGTGAATTTCTGTCGACCCTGTTCAAAATGAATCAGGGGGTGTGGCATGTTAATATTGTTAACACACTCGTTCAAAGGTCACTGAAACTCTTTAGAGGATTTTAAAACAGATTAGATAATTTTAGTTTCCAAGTTTTTAAACTGCAGAGGTACAAGGAATTTTGTGGGAGTTGTACATGATTTTTTCAAGAATAAAAATCACATGAAGTTGGAACTATTTCTAAGCATCCATTTTCCACATGTTTCCTTCACTGTACCAAGCTTCCTTCAAAAGGCAGTGTCTTCTCCCTGGTGTTAAAAGCGTCATTAGCTTAAAGGAAGGTTCAGAGTGGATGTAAATACTAATTTCAAGTAGTCTTCCTGATGATTTTCATTCCTTTTTTTTTCTAACTTCTGATCAGATCTGACTGCCTGCATCATTACTTTTTCCTGATAGTTAGACTAATGAGGAGTTTGAGGAGCAAAAGAGAAGACCAATTCTGCCATATGCTTGCTGTGCATTTGTGCTTGCTTTATTTGTACAGTATTATCTCTAGTCGATGATTTTCTTGCTGGAATCCTTTTAAGCTACTTGTCCATTTAGTAAGAATTAATTTAAACTGATATTATCAGCTGTAATTGCCAGTTAGGATGGCATAGGTATAAACTACAACATGTCTCTACAATGCTGAGTGAGAAAGTAAGGAGGCTTTGGGAATTTCCATTCTTTCTCAGAATTCTCACCACATGAAACTGTGGTTATGGATGAATGAGGCCACATAAGTCAGCCCATATATTAAATATTATTTTTTAAAGCTTTTTTAAAATTTTATTTTATTTATTTTTGGCTGTGTTGGGTCTTTGTTGCTGTGCGTGGGCTTTCTCTAGTTGTGGCAATTGGGGGCTGCTCTTCGTTGCGGTGCACAGGTTTCTCATTGCAGTGGCTTTTCTTGTTGCAGAGCACGGGCTCTAGAGAGCGGGCTTCAGTAGTTGTGGCGCACGGGCTTAGTCACTCGGCAGCATGTGGGATCTTCCCAGACCAAGGCTCGAACCCGTGTCCCCTACATTGGCAGACGGATTCTTAACCACTGCACCACCAGGGAAGCCCTTAAATATTATTAAAGCTTAACATTTCTTATTTTTATTGCACTCCCTAGCCTAGTGCTTCACAAATATTCAGCATCCAATGAGTATTTGTAGAATAACTGAATGAATGCTTGATAGACTATGAATCTGGAACTTATTCATATATAAGGCATCTTAGATCCTCTTGTTTTATCCCTTGTTTTATTAATAGGAAAACTTTAATGTGAGAGGGATATATGTTGGTGAAAATGTGGAGAAAAACAAACACTTGTACACTGTTGGTGGGAATATAAATGGGTACAGCCATTATGGAAAACAGTACGATGGTTCCTCAAAAAATTAAAAATAAAATTATCATATGATCCACCAATTTTACTTCTGGATATATATCCAAAGGAAATAAAATCAAAATCTCAAAGAGATAGCCACATTCCCATGTTTATTGCAGAATTATTCATAATAGCTAAGATGTGGGAATAACCTAAGTGTCGACGGATGACTAGATAAAGATGTGGGATTATATGCAATGGAATATCACTCAGCCAAAAAGAAGAAGGCAGTTTGTGCCTGCCGTATGTGACAGCATGGATGAACCTGGAGGGCATTATGCTAAGTGAAATAAGCCAGACACAGAAAGACAAATACTGTGTGGCATCACTTTTATGTAGAATCTAAAAAAAAAAATTAGACTCAGAGAAACAGAATGTAGAGTGATGGTTACCGGGGGTTGGAGGATGTTGGAAATGGGCAGATGTTGGTCAAAAGGTACAAACTTGCAGTTATAAGATGAATCAGTTCTGAGGATCTAATGTATGAATGGTGACTATCGTTAATAATATTGTATTATATTCTTGAAATTTGCTAAGACTGTAGATTGTAAGCATTCTCACCCCACCCCCCCAAAAAAGAACTAAGTATGTGAGGTGAAGGATGTTCTAATTAACTTGATTGTGGTAAATATTTCACAATGCATACATACATCAAGTCATCACATTGTACACTTTAAATACACATAATTTTATTTGTCAATTATACTTCAATAAAACTAGAGGAAAAGAAGAGGCTTATGTGGCATGCCCCAGGTCACATCATTAGTTGATAACAGTAGGATAAGGAAAACCTTAGGCTCTTGGTCCCTAGGGCCAGTGATTTTTTCTACGCATCCCAGAAGATGCTAAAGAAAAGCCAGCCTTGGAAACTGTCTTCTTACCCAGATAATTAGACTCCCCGAGACCAGCAGTTGCCTTGAAGGGGTATATAAAATACATTTACAGAAATAAAGTTTTAAAAACAATAAGACTGGGCTTCCCTGGTGGCGCAGTGGTTGGGAATCCGCCTGCCAATGCAGGGGACACGGGTTCCGGCCCTGGTCCTGGAGGATCCCACATGCTGCAGAGCAACTGAGTCCATGCACCACGACTGCTAAGCCCTCTTGCTGCCACTGCTGGGGCCCCGCGCACCTAGAGCCCGTGCTCCGCAACAAGAGAAGCCACCGCAATGAGAAGCCTGCGCACTGCGGCTAAGAGTGGCCCCCGCTCGCCGCAACTAGAGAAAGCCCGCATGCAGCAGAGAAGACCCAACACAGCCAAAAATAAATAAATAAAATAAATCAATTTATTTTAAAAACCCAAAAAACAATAAGACAAAGAACCTTGTAGAAAATCTTTATAAAATAGAACATGAATTGGCAATTCATGGAAGGAGAAACATAAATTACCAGTTAACATGTGTAATTATATGTAATCTAAGAGAAGTATAATGTAAATTAAAAATATGCTTTTTCACCATCAGAGTGCTAACATTTAGAAAAAGTGGTCATACCTTCTGTTGTCAAGAATGGGAGAAAATGGGTCCTCTCAAATTCTTTGTGAGAGCATAAACTGGTGCAATCTTTTTGAGTCAGTTAACAATATTTATTGATATTTTAAATGTCCATGCCCTATAACCAAGCACTCGGAACTAGACATACCGAAGCCTGAACAGGTGAGCAAAAGTATATTCCAAGATGTTCATTGCAGCATTGTTCATTATAGTGAAGACTGGATTCAATCTAAATATCCACCAATAGGAAAGTCATTAAATAAATCGCCATTCAATCAAACTATGGAAAATTACACGACCTTTTAAAGAATGCAGTAGATCTGCATTTATTGATATAGAAAGCTAAGTTGTATTGCTAAATTTTTAAAACTGTGTCATATGATGCCATGTGTGTTTTACTTGGTTGTAAATAAACACTAAACTTTTTAATTTTATTTTTATTTTTGGCTGTGTTGGGTCTTCGTTTCTGTGCGAGGGCTTTCTCTAGTTGCAGCAAGCGGGGGCCACTCTTCATCGCTGTGCGCGGGCCTCTCACTATTGCGGCCTCTCTCGTTGCGGAGCACAGGCTCCAGACGCGCAGGCTCAGTAGTTGTGGCTCATGGGCCTAGTTGCTCCGTGGCATGTGGGATCTTCCCTGATCAGGGCTCAAACCCGTGTCATTGGCAGGCAGATTCTCAACCACTGTGCCACCAGGGAAGCCCAACACTAAACTTTTAATAATGGTTATCTCTGAGGAGGGAAGTAATATGAGAGGAGATATATAGATACAGATACAGGTATAGGTATAGGTATAGGTATAGGTATAGGTATAGATATAGATGTAGATGTAGATGTAAATATAGATAGATATATAGCACGGACTTGCACTTTCTATTATACAGTACAGTCTTCGGGATTGTTTCCACTTTTTGCAATCACGTACTTCTTCTGTAATTCCGCTTCCTGCCGGATCATTTGTTCCCCTTGTTCAGAGTCTCCAGTGCAGATGAAGAGCTTTGCCATTCCCTGTTCCTGGGACCCATGTAGAACCTTGATGCACAGTGACACCCACACCTATGCTATGGGGAGCTGGGAGACACTGGCTGAGTTTCTGCACTTTTCCATCAAACATCCCACGACAGCCAACTAGACAGAAGGCAGAGGATGTTTCCTGTACAACCCAAAGCTCCTGAAACTTAACACGCTTACCCTCTATGGGGCCTGGACAGAACTGTGCCCACGCACCGCAAACATAGAAGAAGTGTCTCAGAAGATGAGTACGTTTTTTCCCACTGGAAGTTGTGGAGAAGTAGGTGGAGCACCCAATGTGCCCCTTTCCATCCAGAGTGCGCGGCAGATCCAGCCAGGGGGAACATGTGTCGGGGATTCTTAAGCAGCGATGGACAGCTCTAACTATTATTAATACTTTTTATTGACGTATAGTTGATGAACGGGAGGTCCCTGGTGGTCCAGTGTTTAGGATTCCAGGCTTTCACTTGGCTCTGGGTTCAATCCCTGGTCGGAGAACTAAGATCCCCATAAGCTATGTGGCGTGCCCCCCCCCCACTAAAAAGTATAGTTGACCGCCTGCCGATGCAGGGGACACGGGTTCGTACCCCGGTCCGGGAAGATCCCACGTGCCGCGGAGCGGCTGGACCCATGAGCCATGGCCGCTGAGCCTGCGCATCCGGAGCCTGTGCTCCGCAACAGGAGAGGCCACCGCATTGAGAGGCCCGCGTACCACACACAAAAAAAAGTATAATTGATTTACAATGTACAGCAAACTGATTCGGTTTTACATATAGATACATATCTATTCTTTTTATGCTATTTATTGAAGTATAGTTGGTTTACGATGTTTCAGGTGTACATCAAAGAGATTCAGTTATACTTTCAGAGTCTTTTCCACTATAGGTTATTATAAGACATTGAATATAGTTCCCTGTGCTATACGGTAGGTCCTTGTGAGCTCTACCTGCTATTAAATGAATGTGCTAGAGCTCTTCATGGTGTCAGTGCAATAAGTTAAGAACCTTGTTTCCTTAAAATTGTGACCCTTCCTCACCTCTTCTTCCAGCACCCCATACCTACACATAACATCCGTCTGCAATCCCACTCACTCTAAATGTCCCTGATCACCTCAGCCTGACATAACCTCACCTCCTCTAAACCAAGGCTGTGTGTGTTCATCCAGTTAAACTGAGGAGAGACCACGTGACAACAGCTCCTTTCTTGCTTTCATCAGTTATTTGAATCTTGGCTTATTGTTTGGCTTTTTGTTGTCTCATCTTCCAGACCGGGCAGGGATCTTGTATTAAACTGCTTTCTAGGACCCACATAAACCTCGTCATAGCAGACATCTAAGACATACCTGCACATTTGAAAAACTGTAAATGAGAAAGCCAGGAAGGCCAGGATTCTCTTTTTACAGTTTGGTGGCTTCTGTATGCATGCTTCTCACTCCCCTTCCAACGTTCACATGTACTCCTCATGAAAAGGCATTCAACCTTTAAAATCAACACTGAAATTCATAAACATTGAATATTAGTTTATAAGCCCAAGAAAAATGAAAAACGCTACAGTAGTCAACAGTGCGAGTGAACAAAGAGAAAAAAGGAAAAACTGGTTTCCACTAGAGAATGATGTTACTCTTTCACCATCCAGTAAACTATCTCGAACAAATGCAGTGAAAACTTAGAAAGATAACCAGGCTTGTCAAGTAGAAATAGGTGTGGCGCGTGTGTGTTTTAAATTAAGAAATGAAATTCAAGCCTCCTTTGCTTAATGAAACCAGCTCTTTCATCTTTTCAAATGACAGTTAAAGTCAAAACTGGAGTTTGGGGTGGGGGGATGGAGACTTAGGACCTCCCTTCAGACATTAATAAACACTACTCCACATTCTAAAACGATTAGACATAATTTGGCATAATTGCCAATCTTTCCTGAGCAAAGACGTGCAGCTCAGTTGTTTTAACTGTTAAACTCTTTTCACAAAGAGCAATCACCTCAGTCTGGGGCTCAAGGTTCATGCCTTCAGAGAGGCATTGTGAGGAAATAGATTCTTGGCCCTGTGTATTAATAGAGAATTCTTATTTTCTCAAATTCACCTTAGGAGTGGAACAGAAGACAGATTTGAGAAAACCAAAAAGGTATTTTCTGGGATGCTGTATTGAAGAAAATTCATTTGAGGAGAAGGAGGACGTTGGCTTTATTCCTTCTCAGGCAAATTCCACTCTAAGTTTGTTAAAGCTTGAAATCGTAGAGACCTCAACTTTTTTTTCACTCTGAGGACCTATGCTTTCTTATGGTGACTTTCTGTCCAGCTTGTCTCATCTGGCTAATTTAGATCTTAACCCCTCCAGGCAGACACCATGTATTTTCCAGTGTTTTCCTTAGAGCAACATAATGCTGATGAGTTCAGTAAATCTTTAATAGCAATACATTTTCCGTGGTCAGCCCCTCTCATTCCTGTTTGTTATGCTGGCCTCCCAATTTCAATGTGTGTGGTTCACTGTCTTTTCACTAAGTTATTGGAGTGGCTAGGAATTTTTCTAAGTCAAGTTTGGATGATTCATTTGGGATCTATTCCCTAGTATATAACAAGTATATAGCCTAGTATATAGCAAGGGAGGGAGTCATACTGATCAATATTGATTATAGTGAAAGCAAAGGTAGCCCTTCTTTCATAACTGGGCTGTTGAGGACCACCAATGTTTGAAAACAGAGTATCTAACCTTTCCTATCTCTAACATATTTAAAGAGTACTCTTCTACCTCCTCACCCCATTTGCCTAAAAGAAATTAATCAGTAAGTCAAGACACTCCAATGCCAAATGAATATTTTTTCCCCAAACATTTGGTGGCAATATTTTTTTTTGGTGGCAATATTTTTAAAAATTGTTTTACCTAAAAAAAAAAAATTGTTTTACCTTTGTACATATCGAGAAACATCAAAATGAGTCAGAAAAATAAATGTAAAAGAATCTTTCTGGGTTAGTAGAAGTCTCCCCTGGTCATGCCAACTTCTTAACAAATATTTCTTCGGGAGAGCTTGAGAACCTGCACAGTAGAAGATGCGAGTCCTGTGCCGACTCTAGTGCTTACAATGAATCATTGAATAAATTATTACCATCCACAGAGGCTGCCTCTTTGGATAATTAGCAATTTCAATCTAAGAAAGATACTGTAAAGTACACTTCAGCTTCGACATCAGTAGACAAAACGCTGGGGTAAGTAGCTAAATTAGACTGCTTTAAATACTGTCTAGAACTTTTATTTCAATTATATGCCCTTGGAAACTTCTACCTAAAACTATATGATATATAAGCCTTTTGAGCATATAGTAGCAAACTGAGATTTTATAACAGAGAAATGAGATATCACTATAGTTTTAGAAATCTGCCAAATAGAAGACTTTTAAGTAGAATTTATTCTATGTACGTAGAGTGTAGAAATGGTGCCTACCGTCTTCACAGTTTTTTTTTTTCCAGTTTTGTATATGTGCTTATAATAATGGGAACGTTCCTTATGGCCACTAATTTGATTATATCTTCGTCTGTGAATTAAGTTGGGAGGTGTATTTCATTTGGGAAATTCAGTGCTCTATAACTTAAATACAGGTTTTATGACCTCAGTCCTGTTCTCTATCTTGTAACTTAAAAAAAACCTGTAGGAATTTAACAGTAGGCAGAAAATGCTCTGAGACTTGCATTCTTGCTGCATTGTGACTAAGACTTAAGCTTAAACAAGAATATAAGCAAATGTTTTATGTTTATACTTCAAAAGTATTTTTATTATTGCAAACAATACAATCAATTTTATGTAAATTATCTCAGTTGTTATTTCATAACTACAAAAATCAAAAAACGATCCGAAGCATTATTTGGAATCAAAAGGGGGAAAAATTCTTTTTCTCGGACATGATCAAAAATAGACCTAGACAAAATTTAACCCACCAACTTCTCCTGCTTCCCTAGCCTTCCACAAAACACCCAGGAAGTTTTACCAACTACAATGACAAAAGAATGAGAATCATTAAAAATCATTTAATCAGCTCATTACAATGCACTGTCTCTGAGGTGATTTTCACAAATACATAGATGTTTAGAAAAGAGATTATTATAAAATGTAAAGCAGAAGTAATTTATAGATGTATGTAATTAAAGCAATCCTACTTTACTAACATGACATTCTCCAAAAAGCTCAAAGCACATTTTTAAAAATTGGAATCTCAGAATTATCATTTTGGAAAGGTCTATATCCTCTACTTGACCACTGGACTTTAAAAAAAAAGGTAGTGTTTTTTTTAATGGCTTTGCCTTGCACTCTGAGAAATGTATTTTAAAATTAAGTGACCAGAGATATTACCACTGGCAAAGCATTAGCAGGGAAGAAACCTTGATAAAATTAGCAGTGAGACACTGAATCATTTCTTCTGTTAGTGAAAGTCATAGACAAAAGTTCTAAAATTATACAATTACAAAAATAAATCAAGTCAGTGTGTCATTTATGCTTTTCTACATTAATAAATTAGCCATGTAACATTGTTCAAAATTATGTCAGTTACGCATATAATAATCTTTTAAATTAATGAAGTGATGAAGCGGTTTGATGACACCATGATTTACAGGGCTGCTTTTAGCTAATGTTAAAAGCCTTTCATTTAATAAATTACCCCCTTGAGAAATTACCAAAAATGAATATTTTCTATGCTAAATGTTTCAAGGTTTACACTTTTTCAATATATTAACAAATGACAAGGGAGACGCATTTTTCAAAATCTATCTTCTTTTACATATATTTAATTGAAATTAATTAGTATATTACTTTAGAAGGAAACGATTATACAAGATCATTTATGAGAATTTTTGTGAAGCAATAAAACCGAAAACAATGAAATTAATCATATGCTTACAAAATTTGGATGATAAATTGGGAATCATTTCCTTTTTGATGGAAAAGGAACAATTCTATAGAATCCATGTTCTCAAAATATGGCTTAGCGCTCTAGGCTCTTAGCTTAATCATTGTCTTCACTGTTTGTTTGCAGTTTTTATTAAGATTGAATGGTATTACTAGTAAGCCTTTGTAACTATTATCATTATTTTTGTCTTGTTCACTTTTATCTAAACATTGCTTCATGAATTGTTATATGTGATTTCAGCTCCAGTATATTTCTTAGTTCAATCATGAATAACAATAGACCTTCCAATCAAAGTATATCATTTACATTGTCTTGTAGTTTTATGTGGCCTCAGAGACGTGTCTGAATACAAGATAAATCATATCTTATGGAGAACTGTTCTATAAGTTCGTTAGGAGAGCAAAATAGATTTCAGTCAAGCCAGGATAATCTTGCATGTGATAACAGCAAAAAAGAAAAGGAGCTAAATATAACTAGGAAAGAAAAGCCTGAAATTGACGTTCCCTGTGCTTATGGGTTTGTTTTCATAATGTGGACACTAGTTTTTATTCCACTTCTGAATTAGTGATGTGCCTAGTACATTGGGCCAGTTTCTTTTCAAAGCATTTGCAGCTCCAGCCCTGAAAACAAGAATAATTAATTTGTGCTTCTTGAGTCCAATGGATGCAATTTTAGGCAGGCAGATGTCAAGGAAATAATTTTTAGAATTCTTGTAATCGATGGCAATGAAATGGAGACTTGCCTGTTGGCCTTTCAAATGATTTTAAGGAATTTCAAACTTTCATCAATGAATTTTTAATGTGTACTAATAACGGATGCTCAGGGGTTTGTAGTCTATGCACAGTGAAACAAAACTTGAAGCATATTATTTTCCTTTAAAAATGGCTTGAAGAAACTAATAAAAGGGGTGAAAATTCAAGGCTTTTAGTTCTTTTATAACAGGTAACAGCATCAATCTCGTCATGAATACAATTACTGGAGTGAGCTACATTTTCAAGAGTTAATAAGCAAGTTGAAAAGAATCAATGGTCTTTGCAATATACATACGCTGTGTCTGACCATTGGCAGGAGGATGCTATTTACTACTAGAGCTACATGTTGGTTCCTATCACCTCCCCCGATGAGCCTGTGCAGGCATCCCCAAGCACTTCGGAGAAATATCACAGGAGCTTTAGGACGGCAAATTGCAAAATATTACATATCTCAACGTTTGAAATATCTGATATTGTTAGCGCTGACACTGAACTCTGTTATTGTTGGGGTTATTTCTAGGATGTGCCTTCAGTGAGTACAAAATTCTATGGGTATGGAAACTGATTGAAATCCCTGCCTGGACAAACTAAAACCTATTGAAATTATAAGAACAGGAGGGTTGGAAGGAATATCAAGAGGCTCTCTGAGAACGCTATGGAGGGAAGGATAATTTTGAAATAAAAGCTTCACTTCTGATAAATCAAACCTCATGTTCTAATCCACACTAACTATGGGAAATAAAATGTTATATCTCTGGACCTTAGTTTTATCTGTTCTTAAAACGGAATCATGGTATCTATTTTTAGCAAGAATTATAGCATCCTTTTTTCCTACCTCTGTGGAACTCTGTAGAAACACAATGAAATAACATATGAAAGCATTTTTAACTCTTTGAAAGAACCGTGCTGTATAGACCTGAGATTCAAGTAACTTTGGAATTTTCCAAGCCCTTTGAAAGTAGATAATGGCGTAAAAGCTTACAGATTAAAAATATATTTATAGTATATGCCTAGGTATGTACAGATTAGAAATTCTCTTGTGACTGGATGGCAGATTTCCTTTTCTTAGGAGGAGGACAAGAAACTTCCCCTGAAGTAGAAGAAAGGCCTTATTTCCCCTCCCCCCTCGCCCCCTGTCACGTTCTAAATGGAAACTTCAGTAGAAACTTTACATCTTAAGTTTACTCCTGATAGAAACAGATGCACAATGGCTGAGTAGCGTAAAGCTGTATCTGCATCCTCTCTCTTTTCAAAGCTCCGTTTGGAAGTCGGGCAAATCTTTCACTTTTTACAACAAAGAGAACAGCAAATCTGCCCCTGTTTTTCCAAAACAGAGCGCAGTATGCCTCACAGACACAGATCCCATAAAATGCTCTATTTATTGGCTAAGCAGTAACGGCGTCTCTTATTTTACTCCTGTGACCCTCTTTGGCAGTTAGTCACACGTTCCAGTTGAGCAGACTCCACAAAAATATCCCTTATGTATAAGGAAAGGGAAGAGCCTAATTGGCCATCGACCTCTGCCTTCCAGCTCCCCTGGTGTCACAACCAGCAGTTCCCAATTCGGCACCCCTTGAGCCAGGCAATCTGGGCCGAGAAAAACAAGGTGGGCAAGGCTAAGCCTGAGGTTCAGGGCCAGTTCCCTGCCCCACCCGCAATCCCCACTGTGGTGATCAAAGCCTCAGCAAGTACCATCATCATCACCTGAGTCAGTGCTCCTCAAAATGCAGTGCACAGAAAACTGGGTGTTACCAGAGCAACTGGTATTACTTGGAAAAACTATTTTATTTAGTTTTACTATTACTTTCTATTCATAGCAGTGGTATTGCGAATCCCACTTACGATAATGACACCAAATTCCCCTTTAAAATGCACGTATTTATACTTTAAAGAAGATTTCAAGAAATTTATGCAAATAATGGCATGGGGAGCAAAGATACAGCAATAATTGGGAAAGTGATTTGCGACTAGCTGAAGATTAGCAAACACTGAGCCAAAGAACGCTAAAGCAATTATGGGGAAAGAATAACTGCTCTCCCCCTTCAGCTAGCTTTTTATAGTAATGATTAGAATTCAGTGGTAAAGTGCCTTCCCATGTATTTTTATTCGATCTCTTGACGACACTAGCAAAGTAGGTAAGATATGTTACTATCACCATTTTACAGATGGAGAAACTGAGGATGGAAAGGCTCAAGTAATTCACCAGAAGTCACACAGCTAATTAAGTGCTGAGAGAGAAATAGTAAGCCTTCAAAATAAATAAGACTATCTGCTCCAAATAAAACACTTTCAGTTTAGCGTACTATTCAATTTAAAAGGTCACATGGAGACTACAGAGGTTAGTACTGCCTTTGTATTAAATTTGTGTATTCACTCACTGAGCAATATTTCTGTACTTTCTCCAACTGTACAACAGGCATACATAATAGGAAAACTAGGATATGAACCCAACTGAACTAATTAGTTCACAATGGTGTTAGGAGGTTAACTACATGAAGATGAAAAATGCCATATTATATTCCCCAAATTACCATTAGTTATATCACTGTTCAGTATTTATGTTCAACAAAGTTACAGGTAAAGAAAAAATATGAATGTCATGCAGTTATTACGTTTCTGATCAGTGCTTGGAGAGATAATATTTAATCCTGTCTGTCACACTTGTGGGGCTATCAGCGTTTGTCAGGGAGGGCTGAGAGACATTTACAGACAGGCAAACACATATATTCAGGAGATGCTGCCACTTTGTCGTTTTATAGGAAAGAAGAAGTTTTAAAGTAAACCTTGGTTTCCCACTGAGTTTGTTTTTTAAAAAAAGAAAAACAGAAGTTGTAATTTCTGAAAGCAAAATTTGTAACTTCAATTGCAAATCTAGTCATCTGAGTCTGTACGGTGAGACCACAAACTGTACGACATCCTTAAATTAAACTGGCTCCTCAGATACGTAAATATTTCCACATGAAAAGGTACATGCCAAGTCAAAGTTACACGAACGTGCACAATGCCAATAAAGTTTCCAGTATTGCCAGCCAATATTGCCAGTATTGCCAATCAAATGCGTTCAAGATTTCAGCATGGAAAGCTGTCATTTCTGGAAGGCAAAAAGCAGATAAACAAAAATATATTCTATCCCTGTGATTTTCCAATAAAATAGCCAATCTGAAGGTTCTCGACTAGGAAATTTGACTTGGTTTTTCATAAGAAGACTGCTTTACAGTGTGATTCATATTTTTTCAAAGGAACAAAACCCCTACTTGTTTGAATGAGCTGCCTTTGCATTTTCTAAGAGGATATTTCCTCCGGTGATAGGGACGATAACAATTTGATAAACGGTAGGCCGTGTGATCTGAAATAAAGTTCTGAAGTATAAAGAAATGTAACCTAAACTCAAAGCGAAAAGCTAGAGACCACTTACACAAGCATAATTATTTGAACCCCCGACCTTTCATGCTGAAATTAGTAAGCATTCTCATTTTCCATATGCAATCACTTACTGTCCTTACCCTGCTATTACTGTTTCAAGAAACAAGGACATTTAAAAGAAAAAAAAAAAGCCCTCTGCTAATTCGAAGCTGAGAATCCAATCCACTAAAATTGACGAAAGTGTCCTCTTGCTAACTGCCATTTTCCAATAATACAGCTTCACAGGAAGGAGACTCACTGAGGGACGAGTCAGTTAACGTGACTCTATTCTGTGTCTCCATATTGGTGGAGAGTAACAACTTTCATTGCAAAGAGTTATTTTTCAGGCCTTTTGAACAAGGGCCCTCTTGTAGATAAAACCACGGAGAACGCTCATTCGTGAATGATCCGATCTGAACGCTGACTTCAGTGGTATTTTGGCACCTTCTGCGTCCTTTAAAAAACTCAGATGATGAATTGTTACATGACCTGCAAAAGCTCGAAACCCACTAGCTTTGAGAAGCTCACGACAAGCAACTCGCTGGTCTCCAAGTGTCCCAGTTCTGATTAGACAAGGAGACAACAAAAGGATTAAGGCTTGCCCAGGCCAAGTATGTATGTTTCGCTCATCAAAGATGTTACTACAGCGGGGAGTGTGGCCCCGTCATCAGTCCACAGTTTTTACCCTCTTAGCGGGGACAGTGACCAGAAGCCAGACTCCTCATAACTGTAGCAGGAAGCATTTCCTCCCCTTCTCAAAACAGTTGGCAAACTCCTCAAAAGGATCACCTCTCACAAAGTAACAGTTAGATGGCTGTTAGCTGTGAAAGTGTCCCACCTATCGGTATATAGTGAGAGTGGTTAGCTCTGTTGAAGTAAGATATGACAGTGGGCTGATGGGCTGGACATCGGAGTGAAGCAAAGACATGACACTGCCTCATGGGAGTGCCCCAGAAGGTAGCGGCAAGGGAGTGTCCCAGCAAGAGAGAAGGAAGGAACGGAACCGCTTCCGGGTATATTTTACCTCCATCTCTTGACACCCTAGTGAACCTGATGACACCAGGCTTGCGTTAGCGCGGGGCAGACCTGAGCACACTTGTAATACTGGGGTTGATGGAGCTCTCCTAAAGCTCACGTGCATGCAACTCTTCACCACCTCTCCTCCGTCTCACCTCCCTCCCAAGACCGCCAGCCCCCTCTTCCCACTTTGCTGCAGTGCCCCCAAACCCTCTGATAGTGGAACTTGGAAGAGCCTACTGAATCCTGTTGAGGGTAAAGGAAAAACTCAAAGGGGAAAGGGGCGGCAACGTCTTTTCGCAATGCCGATTCCTCTCCTCACTAGAACCGAATCCTGGCAGTTTAATTCAGAATATTTACTGAGCAGCTCCCACACTCAGACGCTGAAACTAAAGAGCAGACAGCAAAAACCATCAAGAAATGAGGATGGGAGAACAAAGCCGTGGGGACTTTCTAGTCCCGCCCGAATAATCTTACATAGAACTGGGGGGAGGGGCAGCCAAGCCCAGAATCAAGTGGTTTGCATAAAATTCATCCTGAAGGAAGGGAGAGAAACCAAAACTTCATTCAACATTCACCAAACTTTAAACTGTCTCAGTCAGGATTGAATAGGACACATGCACCCAGAAATCATCCTGAAACTTCTGGATCAGATGCTCAGGCTGGGAACTAGACATGTAACTTTCAACATTTTTCTGAGCTGATTTTGACCTGTGTCTCTGGGGAAGAATAGCTATAAACCAGTAGTTCTCAAACCTGGCTGATTAATCCTAAGAATCACCCGAGGACTTAAAATTAGGGATTCCCAGTTTCTACCCCACCCTGAGTTGTTCAGAATCTTTGGACATGGGACGCTAGAATATATGTTGTTGAAAGCCCCCCATGTGATTCTACTGTCAGCCTGATTTTGGAATGGTGGCTTTAGAGCACATCCCAAACAAATCTCAATGCCGGCCCTAGAGCCTCACTGAATTCAAAACGGGAATCTGCATTTGAACAAGCACCCGAGGCTGTTCTGGTCTGAATATTGTGAACTGTGAGCTGTGAACACTAGGAAGAGATGGATCTCGGGTTTCAAACTTGAAGTCTGTGTCCTTCTTGTCCAATCATTTATTTACACAGTCCCAATAAATAAATAAAGGTACTAAGCATCACCCACGTGCCACGCACTGTTTTAGAACTTACAGAGTTCATCATTTAGTGATGGAGATAAAAACACAAAGAATTATAATGTTCTGTGGCAAGTGTAGAAATAAAGATATGTTTTTTAAAAAAGTGATATATGAACACCAAGGAGGGAAGTAACGAACTCGGCCTGGAGGAAATCATGAAGGTTTCCCAGAGGGTTAGGTTGAATTGAAAAGTAAGACAGGAATTCCAGTAAGAAAAAATATTATGTAAAATCGTTGCAGTGTTTCTGAAAGTGTGTTCCTCAGACCACCGCTCTCAGAATCCTCAGGGATGCATTCCTGAGTGCACCCCAGAACTCCACAATCAGAATTTCTGGGAGTGGGACACAGGAATATACCTTTCTACTGAGCTCCCTGGGTGATTCTGCAAAGGACTAGCTGTGAAAACTATTGGCGGAGACACTTGAAAGAGCCAGGTTTATTTGGGGAAATATAAGCGCCTGATGTTAAAGTAGAGACTGTTTTTTTTAAGGCCTTAAAAACCAAGTGAGACTTCTGTTTCTGGCTAAGATGGTGATAACAAATGTATCCTCCTACTTGAAGAAACTGAAAAACAGAACAAAAAAGAAAGAAGGGTAGAAGGAAAGAAAGAAAGGCAGAAAGAAAGAAAAAACAAACAAACAAACAACAGTTTTCAAGGCACTGTGTATCAAGGAATAAAGGACTGTGATGCTCAAGTGAGAGGAAGAAATGAGGTGAGCCCTGTGCTTGTGTTGAAGGTTTCCAAGCTGTGGTGCAGGAAGGAGAAACCCAGACAGAGCAGGACAGACTCTTCTAGTTGAGGGAATAGAGCTGAGAATCCAGGGCTAGCAAGCAGCTAGAATTGGCAAGACAGAGTCCTGGAAGGGAAAGAATGAGAAGAATGCTACTCTACGTGGGAATAAGGGACTATTTTGAACATCTTTATGCCACCAATTTCAACAACTTGATTAAATGAACAAATTTCTTCTAAGGTACAATTACCTAAGCTTACTCAAAAAGACACAGAGAAGCTGAATATCCCTATCTATTGAAGAAGTTGAAACAGTAGTTAAAACCTTCCCAACGAAAAACAAACAAGCAAATTAACAAATAACCACAGGCCCAAATAGTTTCACTTGTGAATCCTACCAAGCATTTAAGGAGAAATAACACCAGCTCTACCCAAACTATTCCAGAGAATTGAAAATGAGGGAGTACTTCCCAATTTGTTCTGTGAGGGCTGAATTACCATGATACCAACACAGTACCACAAGTATTTTTCCATGATGCATGAAAAAAATTGTTAAATTGGACTTTATTAAAATTAAAGATTTCTGCTGGGCAAAAGACACTGTTAAGAGAATAAAAAGACAAACCATAGACTGGGAAAAATAGGTATCTGATAAAGGTCATATTCAAAATATACAAAGAACTCTTAAAACTCAACAGTAAGAAAAAACTCCCCAATTAAAAAGTGGGAGAAAGACTGATAAACACTGTACCAGCAAAGATATACAGATGGCAAATAAGCATATGAAAAGATGTTCAACATCATTTGCCACTAGGGAACTGCAAATTAAAGCAACAATGTGATAACTACTACACATCTATTAGAATGGCTAAAATCCAAAAATCTGACAACACCAAATGCTGACAAAGATGCAGAGAGCAACAGGAGCCCCCATTCATTGCCGATGGGAATGCAAAATGGTACAGCCACTTTGGAAGATAGTTTGGTATCTTCTTATAAAGTTAAACATACACTTACCATATGATCCAACAATTATGCTCCTAGGTGTTTATGTAAGTATTTGAAAACATATGTCCACACAAAACTTGACCTAGTTATAGCATGTTTATTCATAATTATCCAAAACTGGAAGCAACTAAAATGTCTTTCAATTTGTGAATGGATAAACAAACTTTGATACATCCACACAATGGAACTTTATTTAGTAATTTTTAAAAATGAGTTATCAAGCCACAAAAAGACATGGAGGAGCTTTAAATGCATATTGCTAAGTGAAATAAGTCATTCTGAAGAGGCTACATACTCAACAACTTCTACTATATGATATCCTAAGATAAAATTATGCAGAAGGTAAATAGATCAATGGTTTCCAAGGAGAGAGGTTCAATAGATGAAGCACAGGGGTTTTTTCAGAGTGGTGAGACTGTTTTGTATGATGCTGTAAGGATGGATACATGATACTACTATGCATTTGTGAGAACTCAGAGATATTTAAAAATAGTGAAACTTAATGTATTAAAATTGAAAAAAGAATCATTTGAGAGGTCATGCATCTTAGGATGGGATGCAGACTATGATAAGAGAATTCAACTATGCTACAAATGTAGCATACAAATGAAAAAAGCTCCCGAAGGAGATGGGGGCAAGTACTAACCCAGGTAACTTTAGAAAGGAATGCAGTGCGTAAAACTAAAGAAAAGAAACTGCACATAAGCACTGTACTCTAGTTGATAAAGGTCTTTCCAACAGAGGTACAGGTTAAAAATTCTGATACTGCTATCTATCCAAGTGTATTGGAATTGAACAATTTAGTAGATGGGAAACTTGAATCTCACCACTGTTGGTGTGGGAGTTTACAGATGAGCAAGGGAGGAGGCCAGAGTTGTCCATGTGGTAGTGGATTAGAGCTGGAAATATCAATATGACATATGTTTAGCTCATGTAGATACGTATGGTAACATATATACCTATATTAGTTATATACAAATATTTTACATATGTCTATTTTTTAAAGACAAAAAATATGAAATACTCAGGGATAAATCAAACAAAAGATATAGAAGAGGTATCACTGAAAACTATAAAATATTGCTGAAAGAAATTAAAGAAGACCTAAATATATTGAGATACACTG
Source organism: Lagenorhynchus albirostris (assembly GCF_949774975.1). NCBI lineage: Eukaryota > Metazoa > Chordata > Mammalia > Artiodactyla > Delphinidae > Lagenorhynchus > Lagenorhynchus albirostris. The sequence goes on along the minus strand of NC_083107.1, from coordinate 33,255,445 downwards.
TATTCGTGGTTCAGAAAACCCATTACTGTTAAGATAACAACTCTTTCCAAATTGATCTACAGATTCAACACAATTCCTGTCAAAATCTCAGCAGGCTTTTTTGTAAAAACTGATAATCTGATTCTAAAATTCCTATAGAAATGTAAAATACCTAGAATAGCCAAAACAATTTTTAAAAAGAGCAGAGGATACTTGATTTCAAGATTTCTTGTAAATCTACTGAAATCAAAACAATATGGCAGTCATGTAAAGGGAGACAAATGGATCAGTTAAACAGAATAGAGAGTTCAGAAATAGACCCACACGTACATGCACAACTGATTTTTGACAAGGTACAAAGGCAATTCAGCGGAGAAAATAATTTTGTCAACAGATGTTGCTGAAACAATTGGTTACTCATATGCAAAAAAGAACTTTAATCCATACTTCATACCATATACAAAAATTAACTCAAAATGGATCATAAATCTAAATTAAAAGCTGAAACTATAAAACTCTTAGAAGAAACATCTTTATGACCTTGGATTAGGCAATGGTTTTTTAGATGTGACACCAAAAGCACAAACCAAAGAAAAAGCAGATAAGTTGGACTTCATCAAAATTTGAAAAAAGGTTGTGCAAGAAGGTGAAAAGGTAATCATAGCATGGGAAAAAATATTTGCAAATCATATATCTGATAAGGAATTTATACCTAGAATGCATAAAGAAATCTTAAACACTCAACAATAAAAAACAAATAAGCCAATTTAAAAATTGACAAAGAGTTTGAATCGACATTTCTCCAATAAAGATATACAAATAGCCAATAAGCACATGAAAAGATGCACAGTATCTTTAGTCATTAAGGAAATGCAAAATAAAACACAGTGAGATACCACTGTACACCTAGTAGAATAACTAAAATTAACAAGATTGACAATACCAAGTGTTGGCTAGGATGTAGAGAAGCCTGAGCATTCATACTCCTGGTGGAAATGTAAAATGGAACAACCTCTTGGGAAAATAGTTTGGCTGTTTCTTAAAAACTTTAATACACACATACCATATGATTCAGCCATTCCTCTCCTGGGTATTTACCCAAGAGAAATGCAAGCATTTGCCTATACAAAGACTTACACAAATGCTTATAGCAGCTTTATTTATAATAACCCTAAACTGGAAATAACCCAATGTCCATCAACAGGTAAAAGGATAAACACAATGTTGTATAGAAATACTACTCATACATAAAGAGGAATAAAGATACACACAACAATGTGGATGAGACTCAAAATAATTATACCAATAAGCCAGACAGAGAAGGAGTATATAATGTATGATTCCATTTATATAAAGTTTTAGAAATTGCAAACTAATATATGGCAACAGAAGGTAGATCATTTGTTCCCTGGGCTCAGGGAGGGATTACAAAGAGGTATGAGAAAACTTCTGAGGGTGATGAAGGTATCTATTCTCTTGACCGTGACAGTGGTTTCACGGATTTATACATATTTCAAAAATTATCAGATTGTACACTTGAAATACATGCTCCTTATTGTATGTTCATTCTATCTTAATAAAGCTGTCTTTTTAAAAGTGTGACTTTCAAGGAAGAATAGATGTATGTAGATGAATCAGGCATTTGAGGAAGCCACCTTTCTCTCACCTTTCTTCTTCTGCAAACAGCTGACCATATTATAACATAACCTTGGGAAAGGCTCTTCTATCATATGCTCCTGTTTTCAAGGTCTTTTGTTCCAACTGGGTACTCAAGGCCAAAAATCAGTGAAATATATCATAGGATAATAGTCATCTTACCTCCATTTTTAGAAATTGTCATATACTTGGTAACGCAGGTTCACATATATTATCTAAATTTTGACCTCATAGGTGTGATGTACAAAGGGTGGGCATTCGTTGATATGCATATTTGTCACATGAAGGCAAATGGAGAGGAACAAGGAAGTCCAAGATCAGAGCTATATGGCCGTGTAAGTCAGTCCACCTCCTGACTCACCAGTCAGTTTTGAATGATAATAAATGAAGCAGAATTCAGAGAAGGAAGGCTGAGCAAACGGTCTCACTGCTTCTGCTACAAGGAGCCCACTAACACCTTTTAGATGTCATTTCACACACTCATTGTGTTCTCTTAACACAATTACAAGAGAGTACATGAATCAGTTATTTTTGTTTGTTGTGGGCTCCTGGAATTGAAGTAAACTGAGTGATAATTAATGACAGTTAACATTTATCAGGTTATTTATAGAGTTAGTATTTACTGCATTATTGTGTGCTTACAAGCCTATGTGGTGGCTTCAACCATGATCCTCTCCATTTGACAGGTGAGGAGATTGAGACACAGAGTTTCAGTAGCTTGAGCAAAGTCAAAGGGTTGATGAGTGAAGAACAACTCAGAGTGTATAATTTCACAGCTTCATCCTATGCCCCAGTAAGGCATTTTACGTAATATATGTAAATTAAGACATCCCCAGATTGTGCTTTTTTTTTTTTTTTTTTTTTTTTTTGCGGTACGCGGGCCTCTCACTGTTGTGGCCTCTCCCGCTGCGGAGCACAGGCTCCGGACGCGCAGGCTCAGCGGCCATGGCTCACGGGCCCAGCCGCTCCGCGGCATGTGGGATCTTCCCGGACCGGGGCACAAACCCGTGTCCCCCGCATCGGCAGGCGGACTCTCAACCACTGCGCCACCAGGGAAGCCCCAGATTGTGCTTTTAATAGATCGGGAAGCCATAAATTCAACTGGAAACTGCCTGCTTATACAATGTTAGGCCTGCTCCCCTCCGAAGCACCCCCCTTCCCACTGTTGGAGTGAGGCAGTGGAAAGGTTGATAATTGCAAAATAGTAGACACAAAATAAAGAGACTGATAGAAAAGAAGAAAGGAGAACCGACCTTCCCAATCACCCTTACCCTTCTCCTAGGCTTTTGTTTTGCTATATATTCTACTTCTATCTTACTGGTGCCATGGCCTAGTTTAAATAAAAAGAGACAAAACACTTGAGTTCCTTCTGGATTCTATTTCTCCATCCTCCTTAATTGTTTAGCAAAGGACTCCACTTTTTTCAGCCCATTTTTCTTGTTTATCCCAAAGAGGAGAGACAACTTAAAAAAAAAAAAATCAGTACTTCTGGTTTAGCTACTATCCAAATAAGTGGGCCTTTGGGCAAGTCAGGTTTTGGAAGGCTCAGTTTCCTTAACCATAAGTAAGAGTGTTCACCTGCACTAGACAGCCTCTAAGAGGCTATTCTAGCTTTCAAATTCTATGACTTCATGTTTCTCTGTTTCTTTCCTAGCTGGTTTGCATACCAGAATTTGAAATTTTCAAGATTTCTTTTGCTCCTTGTAGTGGGAAGGAGTCTTCTTCCTCTCTTCCTGTGCTTTCTTTTGCTATTCTTCTAAATCCTGTGTTCTGAACAAAAGATTCCAGTAGCTCCTGGCTACCCCGGGTCAGAGGGAACCCAGGTTGAATTACAGCTCACAGATATGCAAAGTAGTGCTTTGCTGAAGGGCGGCTGTGGAGAGCAAACCGAATCACTCACTTCCAGGAAAACCTCAAATCAACAGGAGGAATTTGGTAGACTGCTGTTCCGTCACTACAGAATTGTTCCAGCCCACAGATACTTATATTCCTCCAAAATCTTTCTATTTGAATAAAACTTTTACTCTAAAGAAATAAATACTGAATGAGTAAAAAGAAATCCAAAAGTTGGTTTTTAGATGGGCTTAAATATAATATGCTTTTTCCCTTTTAAAGTGATTTTAATTCCTTTTTTGAAAATTTAGGAAATTTACATTTGGTTTTACTGACATTGTGTGTTGAAAACTTCAACCCTAAAACTACATCACATAGACTTTAAATGTTTGTTAAATGAATCCATGAACTTTATTATTTCTGTGGAAGTTAAAAAAAATCTTAAAATCGGAATGAAGATATTCAGCTCTTTTAATCATATTTGTCGTTGGTTTAGGGAGTGATTAATTCCCCATTTTTTCTGTATAAAAAAGAGACTGATATATTTTGGAATACGATTCTTAAAATAAAAAAATGTTGTGAACAAAGTAGTTATATATATTCTACATAAACAAGGAACATGCAGTATAAACCAGAAGACACCAACTGAGAAATAACAGGGCAAGTTATCATCCAAAAATACAATTAGAAGGTAAAATTAGAGTAAATGTTACCCATCCTTACCAAAAATTAAATAAGGAAAAGATTAGTAGCATTTTAAATTTTAGAGACATATTTTTTTTTTCCGGTACGCGGGCCTCTCACTGTTGTGGCCTCTCCCGTTGCGGAGCACAGGCTCCGGACGCGCAGGCTCAGCGGCCATGGCTCACGGGCCCAGCCGCTCCGCGGCATGTGGGATCTTCCCGGACCGGGGCACGAACCCGTGTCCCCTGCATCGGTAGGCGGACTCTCAACCACTGCGCCACCAGGGACGTGCTAGAGGCATAATATTTTATATGTATGGATGTTAATCCATTTAAAATATTTTCTTATAAAAGAAATAATTTTATTTTTTAAGGGAGAAATCAAAAAGTACAGAACTATATGAAAGTAGCTTTCTAGACATTTTCTGTAAACACTCATACAGTTTTGCTTAAATGATATCATATGGTACTGGTGCAACTTGCTTTTTTCACTCGAGAATATGTAATGCTCCTCTCTCCTTTCACCACATCTAGATTTGGTTAATTCATTCTATGGTTGATAACATTCTACTTTATGGATATACTGTAATTTATTTAAGGAATCATCTCTTAATATACTTTCCTATTTTTATAGTTTTTCTTTATGACAAAGAAGGCTAAAATGAAATTCCTTCATGTGTATCTTTGCTCACTTGTGCAAATATATCTGCAGTTAATCTCCTTGAAATCCTGAGTTCAAGAATTTGAACATTTAAACTTTGATAGATAGTGCTAGATTGGCCTTAAAATGTTCTCCCAATTCATACTCTTATTGAGAATATATGAAAATTTCTGTTTCCTCTGCCTCTCACCAACAGCTGGGTGGTAGTAATTTTTTTCATCCTTGTCCGGCTAATAATATGTGAGACATATTATTATGTGAGACATATTATGTGGTCGTTTTAATTTGTGTTTCTTTAATTGTGGGTGAAATTGAACATTTCTCTTATGATTATTTATTACGTGAAATTTTTCTCTTAAACTACTTATTCCTCCCTCTGTCTACTTTTCTTTTAGGTTATAGGTAATCTCTCTAAGTTGCAAGATAAATTGCATATTAATAAAATCAGCTTTTTTTCTGTGTTGTAAAACGTCACTCCCTGATTTGCTGTCTTTTCATTTTGGTTATATTGCTTTGTAGAGTGCAGGATATTTGACTCTCATCCAGATGTCACTGATCCATTTATTTAACAAATATTTATTGCATATTTACTATGTGCTAAGGACACAATGGTGACCAAAACAGATGTTGAACCTGCATCGACCTTAATAATCCAGTGGAGAAGCAAACATTGATCAACTAATAAAAAAGCATATAATTTCAAATAAAGGGACGGTAGCAAGAGCAAGCTTTTCCTTTCTAGCTTCTGGACTGTACAAGCTGTATACTTTATACACTATAATTACGGTTTGGGGATTTTTGTTTTGTTTTGCTAGTATATTTAAACAAATGTGGAATTTATTTCAAGAGAGAAAGTAATATAGAAATCCCACTTTTCTTTCTTTCTCTTTTTTAAAAACATGGTTAGGCAGTGTGCCGTTTATTAACTGGATTATATCTTCCCCAGTGATTAAGTATGTCACATTTATCATATCCCAGTTATTACTTGAGTGTATTACATTTTTGTAAATTAGTTACCCATTTAAATTTTCTTTTATAACTCATCTTGGGTATTCACACTTACTTACGTAATTTAGTGACAATAAACATCTTGAGTCTTCCTATCCCTAAAACAGATAATGCCTTCCCATTTATTTAAGTCTTCTTTTTTTAATTTCTTTCCAGTAGAATTTCAAGGGTTTTATATATATATATATATATATATATATATATATATAGGTCTTCATTTATTTTATTTACTCTTCAATTTTCTTTTCTAACTCATAATACTATTTATACACTTTGATGGCTTGTTTCAAAGATTTAATATTCCCTTTACTTTCTTGGACAGTTCATAGCACTTGCAAACAAAAATAGTTCTCTATTTCTTGGGGTGTATCTTTCTCCAGACTTGATTTTTATATCATTAACCTATCATGTTTCTTTCCTTCTTCCTTTCTTTCTTACAGTATTTTTAATCAATGCCAACATTTTTTTCCCCAGATTACTGTCATTTGAGGAGTATGGCTCTATATAGACTTTCTTTTGGTCAGAATATGGCGTACATGGATTCTCAGTGACTGCCCACACCTCCTCATCTGGGCCCTTTTTGCAGATTCTCTTTGGTTTGAAGTCTGTATGCTAAGGGTTTCTGTTCTAGACTCTGAATTTCTATCATCGAAGGGAGACAGACCAGAGGCTGAATCAACTATGATTAGTGGATTAGTTCTGTTTTCTTCTTCTGTAATAATCTTTTAAATCTCCTCACTTGGATTCACTTTCCTAGTTAGAAGTTTATCCTCTTCCTTTGGGGCGTGGTCATGAATTTTAGATTTGTTTTCCCCCAATTCAAGGAATAGAAGACATCTACTTCCTCGGAAAGAAACAACACTAAAATTTCTTTCCCAGCCTCAACCGTCCCCACCAAAAGAGCAGCTCCCATCCCCTTCCCATCCCTGGAGGCTGGAGCATGAAGGAATACTGGAGAAAGGATGTTTAAATTGGCAAAACCTTAGGGCGTTGGCGCTGGCAATATTACTCCACAGTAGATGTCCACAGGAGATCCTAAGCAACCTGAAAAGGCTTTGACTCTGTTCTTCTCTGGGCCAATAATACCCTGAGAGGTCTTAATCATATTTCTCTTCTCTTTTACTACCTCCGAATAATCCTACTTTGAGCTGATTTCCCATCTTCCTGCCAAACAGAGAAAAGCACAATTGCCCATCCTGGTGGTTCTTCCAATTTTAGTTACACTCTAGAAAGGCCTCTTAGGGTTTTCTCCCCTTGGTGGACCACACACTGTCCCAGACACCTTCCCTGCAAATGAAGGATGCAAAATGAGTTATTCAGAAAAGTGCCCTTTCATGTGTTCCCTCGAGTACTGAACCCAGAAGAGTGAGATAAGATCTGTATCTCAAGATTGCCACTACCTCTGTCTTCACACACTTTATCAAGTTTATTCAAGGAGTGTTACAGAGATTTCTTTGCTGTTGTTTGTTTTCAAGTTCTGGGAGAAGGAAAGAATTATCATCTTGGAAATACCCTGCCAACTTCTCCCAGACATCCTAAGGATGACAGTTTACACACGTCCAAAGAGGGCTACCACTCATGCCTCAAATCCACATAATATTTACTTTTCAATCATTATTTCACTGAATTTATTTGTGAGGAGGGAATGCTTATTCCTATTCATTTCCGTAGAAGGGGGAACTTCCCTGCTTATTAAGTCAAAGTATGGAAGAAAGTCTTCCAAAGACTTCCTTGCTTCCCACTTTCACATTTCTCTGAAAGAAGATCAGTTTTCCTAATCAGTGAATCTGGAGGGGAAAAAAGAACCAAGCTTGGAGGCTCAGCCTCTGCTGAGTGCTGAGTTTTCTTTAAATTTCAGGCAGCCTATGCTCAGGACTCACATACCTATGCAGCTGTGGTTTGGGAAGACTTTGTTGGGTAAGTTTGTTTAATTAAATAGACAAGATGGGTGTTAGCAGCCTAGACCTAAGCCTTGTTTTCTAATCAGCTTGGTTTTTTTCCCCAGAGTTGATGTTTCTCCATCACGCTCCTATGTGAATCTTTCCATTGGTCCCTAACCCAGGGGTTTGGGAATGAGAAAGAGTGTTAATCATCATTCCCCTAAACCTCAACATGCCCTGCCTTACTCAGGCTTGTAGGATTTGTAAACCCAAAGAACAGAAAGTGCCCTTTCCCTTTGCCCAATCCAAGAATGTCATCTCAAAGATAAAGACAAAACCCGAATTTTTAAAATATACTCTCGTGGAGAACTAGCGACTAAAATGTAGAGGAACGAATGCTTACACTATTGAGAAATAATGAATTTTTATTTCTGTGAAAGTCTGTGCGCCATTTCTTGTCCACGCTGGAGATTTGGAAGAATTTCTGAAATATATGTCCCTGCAACATTGGTCTTTACTGAGAGATTGGTCTTTACTGAGACTTTTTCTAGTTCATCAGCCAAGAAGCAGTTTTAACTTCTCTCCACCATTTACCTGCAGTCATAGTACAGCACCGTCAGGTGAGGCTTCGTACCTGCTGAGACTGGAGGGGTCAGGATGAACAGGCTTCCACTGTTACTCTAACTAACCAAGAGAGAGATTCGAAAACTTGTCTACTTGTTATTCTTTTGCAAACAATAGATTTTATTTATTGAAATTGACCAAATATGGAAATTTGACACTTATACAAAAAAGATATTTTAAATTAAGGGCAAACTTTTAAAACGTGGACATCCAGTTATAATTTGTGTACCCGTTTCACCCATGATAATTTGTCACTGAGAAAATTCAGGCAGAAGATGACACAAAAACCTTACTCTGCAAAGTCTCAAAATAGCCTGGAAAGTGACACCAGCAGCAGCTAAGAATCATTTATTCCACACGGTTTGGCCACAGGAAAACGCACTTTGAATATCTCTTACCCACTCAGAGGAATCAATCTGGCTTCCTCTTCCCAATCATCTTTTCAGAAATTTTGGGTTTCACAAAGGAAAGAATCTTCCAGAAACTACCTTTTCACTTGCATATAGCTTCCAAACTCGCATATTCCCATCAGCTTCAATGAAACTCAGGTCTTAAAAATGTCCAAATTAGGGAATTCCCTGGCGGTCCAGTGGTTAGGACTCTGTGTTCTCACTGCCAAGGGCCAGGGTTTGATCCCTGGTCAGGGAACTAAAATCCCACAAGCCGCGTGGTCTGGCCAAAAAAAAAAAAAAAATGTCCAAGTTAAAAAAAAATTAGTTGAGAGAAAAGAAAGGCATATCTATAAATAACTGCTTTTTCTGATTTAAAAGAAAATAGTGCACATTCACTATAGAAACCTTGAAAATTAGAAAAGTAAAAAAAGAAAGTAAACATTATTCACCATCTTATAACGACAATTACAGTAGTACATTTATGAATTTCTACTGATTTTTTTCCTTTAAGCACTTTCAAACACATGCATAATTATAGCAAATCTGCTTTAGTTTTGTATTTTTATGAGCATTTTAAATTTTATTAATATTTATTCAGAAACATCATACATGTTGACTTCATACATTCCTTCATATAAGAAAGAGGATCCTAAATTTTCAAAGCTACAATATCCCAAACAGAGAAATTCACAGAGAAAGTGAATAGTTCAAAAAGGAAGGACAAGAACTACTAAACAGTGACATGTACAAATTTGCAGGTAATAAAAAATGCAATTTTAAAAATAAGGGTTTATTTTTACCTAGAAATTTTGGTAAGGGGACTATTTAAATCATTGTATCCAATGTTGACAGATAATTCAGCAAAAGAAAATAATCTTTAAAGCCATAAAATTTTTAATATATTTTAAGGACCTAGAATTCTAACTTCTAGATATCTATCTAAAAGAAATGTAGTGAAGTCCACATGCCCACACACACACACCCTGTAGCTTAATTTACAATAGTGAAAAAAAAAATTTGAGACAAAATAAATATACAAAAGTAGGTGGTATTTAACTGTAGGATGGTACACCTAGGCTTTGTAATATTAGGTAGACATTACAAATAGATATAAAGTTTATGTAATAATTTGAAAAAGAGATAAAACAATGGAAAGCAGAAGCACACAATCATATAAAAACATACCTCTGAAGAAAGAAATTGCTTTTAGCTAAGTTTGGATGGTGGGATTATGCATGTTTTTTCCTTTTTCTTTAGTATTTCTTTTTCAGTACCATTTTGATAATTTTAACTTCCTGGTGTGTTTATGCAATCTTTAATAGTAACTGCAATTTTGACATAATCAGAGGAGTTGGGGAAAAGAAGAAAAGGAGATAATTATTTCTCAAATACCTAAGCAGCTGCATACACTAAAAATGATGGAATGCTCTCATTTCACTTGCCATACAAACTTCAAAACTTTGTGGCCAAAACAAGAGCCATTTTTTCTCATTTTTTAACGTTAATTATCATAAATGCCTCTTTTATTCTTGAATGTAATAAAAGTTCACGGAATGCCTGATGAATTGACCCCAGCTGTGGATTGAGGCGGGGGTGGAGAGGAGTCATTTTCATTCTATGTGACAGTACAACTCTCTAGAACAACTTCCAAAATAAAACCAGCAGCTAAAACAATATGTGAACTGGCCGTGAAGGTAACTAGACTGATCACACACTTCCTCAGGATCCCCACCCTCCTACTTCTTTGTCTTCCTTAATCCAGATCCTGGAACAGAGGTAATCAATAAATAATTTATTGGATGAATGCATTAATTAATGAATGAAGAGCAGTGTCTAGGCTGGTCCATTTAAAACATGGCAGGTAACTTCTAGTGTCTGCTAGGAAATACTGAGTATAAATTCCATGTTTGGCAATTGCTTTTGAAGGGCTGGCTGCATTTAATAAAGCAAACACCACCAAATGATCATAGACCCCAGTCTCTAGAAACTCTGGCAAATCTCATAGGCCAGCTTGACTCCTAGCTTCAAACTCAAAGTCTCCTATGATCCCATTCAAATTAATGACATGCTGTGTCCAGTTATTAATTATACAGCTGTTCCAAGAATGGCTAATGGCATTGCATAAATTGCATCCTCAAGGAGATTTAGGTCCTTCTGACCCACCCTTAGTACAGCACTGACCAGATTGTTCTTCACTGTAATGTTCCATCAAAGTCAATGTTGCAAATATTAAGCATTCTAAGCCTTCGGATGGGACTTTTGCTCATGATTAGGGAACATGAGAAAGCCTAAGTACAAAGTAATTTGCAAGGTAATAACAATGTTTCCGACCCAAGGTGATAGCTCAGAGGAAACTTAATTGGATAAAATTACCCCATTCCAAGAGTAATACTTTGTACTTTATGTCACAATTATCATGTGAAGAACTTGAAGAGAGTTATGAACATTTAAACATCAGAACTCCATTTTGAAGGAGGTGGAATTAACATTACTTTACTGAGCCCAGAGAGGGATGGTTTCCTTCTCCAAAGCACACAGCAAACAGTCAAGAAGTAACCCCCAATCTGCAGTGGCTTAATATTAGGACTATTGTTCCACCCTTTTGGAAGCTTTTCACTTCCATAACATATTACAACTTAAATGGTAAAAGCCCCCCCCCAAAAAAAGGGGTGTTTTTCAGTGTATCTTATAACTGCCACACAGGAATGCATTTCCGATTGTCAGAGTCAGAAAATACTTAAATCATTTCTCTTGAGCCCTTGAGATTTTAACTGGGAAAGTTCTGTTTATAATTAGTTTGCCTTCCCCCTTTCAGCTGTAAACATTTGGCATCAGCAGAATCAGATACAAAATTCACAAATCACTGGGGCTGGGAGGAATATCAAAAATAGAACCAAGTCATCCTGATTTCCAGATGAGGAGCCTCAGGCCCGGGGGTGGGAAGGATGGATAGAGGTCTCTGTTCAAATAATGAAGAGGCTCTTCCATTGCAGAAATGTCTCTAGTTGCAGGGAATGCCCCCACGTAGCTCCCAAGGCCCTTACTACATCCTTAGTTTGCTGGGCAATTGAGCATCTGAGGTTGAAGGGATGTAAATGATTTTGTGGCCAGGCATAAAAGTGAAACTGATAGCAGAAAATCCAACTTTTTAGCTCAGTGTAATTCAATGTAAAAGATATATCAAATCAGAGCTCAAGTTCGGATTTGACCGTTATAACAACCGTCAATAGCTTTGAATGTTACCAAAATGAAAGAATGTGTACAAAAGCATCTAACCCAGTGCCTAACTTAGAAGAAGCCCTCAATAAATGTTCCCCCTCGTGCTCATCCAGCCATCCAACTCCTTCGACCCCCTCCTGGAGCCTGAGATCTAAAACTGCTTGATCCACATATCTATATGTACTTAAATACTGCAGAGCAGATTTTGTTTGTATTTGCAGAAGCTTCAAGTACTCTATCAGATGTTTCTTTAAAAGCTTATAAATTATTCTTTAAGCTTTCTTTTAAAACAAATAAACACTGAAATGAATATGTGTGCACTAAAGTTCACAATCAATAAAGTATGATCAAGGAGTGGAGTTAGAGAAAGTGTAGACCCACAAATGAGTTGGACTAACAGCCGTCACGGGAGCCTGTGTTTGGGAGGAAGGCCTGTAGATCCCCTCAAGATGGAGACCCTCAATTTATAAGTGCCCCCCGCCCCGACCCCAGTGAAATTCCTGCTCTGGGGAGATGAGTGAGACTCTATTTACACAGCAAGTGAATTCCTGTTTCTATGCGCTCAATAAGCCCAAGGGGAATCAGAATACAGGAACTGAAGTCATATTTGTTGTTGTTATTGTTGCTTTTGTTTCGAGCCTACCTCTGCAATCCAGACGACCAATGAATCCCATCAAAATAGGTTCTGATGACCGAGTGATATTTCCTTTATTACACTATGTTTTAAATATCTGTCCATCAATTACAACATTTGAAATTCTGTAGAGTTATAAAAATATGATGACAATGATGGTGATGATGAGTGGGTAATGTGACATCTGCTTAACCGCATTTGAAAAATAGAAACCATGACAAGGCTGATCAGCCTTGCTATTCTCTTTTGGAAGATACAAAATGTCTAATATTTAAACCTTGGTCGCTCCCTCCCCCCAACATGACAGACTATTCAACCCATAATCAAAAGATTTCACTATATTGTAGGAAAAACTATTTTGGAAGTGAAACTATGTCTTTAATATTTCCAAGTAAAAGAATTCATATCTGATAAAAGCAACACTTTTAGATATGCCATATGCAAAAAGCGTACCATATAATTAGAAGTGAATTTAGACAGAAAGACAGAAAGATGAGATGTAAAAGCAGATAATTAGTGCACTGTTATAATTAGCAAATACTTCTCAATCCCATGGTAACTGTGCTCTGAAAAGGACTCCTGCCGATTAACTAATATTTCCTGAAAGAAGTTTTGTTCTCTCTCTTTAAATGGAAAATTTGAATTGCTATCTCCTTGAAAACCATGCCATAATATCTCATACATTGATTTATGTCTATGTTATAGTTTTTTTAAATGCAAAAAAAGGTATACTAACTGTAAGCACAAAACAAATATTATATGTGTAGAATGAAAGATTATAATAAATCTATATAATAATCTTGTGTTCTATAGCTAATTTCAAGCATGATCTTTCAAAAATAGATATTATTTGTGCAACAAAAAGTAACTTTGAAATCAGAGGAGCAAACATTTCACACTGAGCATGGTTAATCAGTTCAAAATGTCTGGACGCTAGAAATAGTAAAACTTTCTGGAGATAGGTTCCAGAAGTTCAAATATTTCTAATTTTATAGTAGATGATAGGAGAGAAAGAGAAAATAACTAAAAAATTCAACCAAGAGGACATGTTTTCTCATTTTTTTCTCATGCCCTCCCTCCCAAATATTTAGCATAATGAAAGGATGCAGTTACAGAGATGTTCTTCCACTGATGCCACAACTCAGTACACAGCCTTTGATCCTAAACAGTTGTGTGACTTTAAAGTATATCTGTGAGATGGAGATGATAATAACATGTCCTCACAGGGTTTTGGGGAGTAAAGGAAGATTTTAGGCATGGGGGTGGTGCCTGCTTTGTAAATTGTGAAATATTTTCTTAAACTAGGGGCAAAAATTAAATTCTCAATTTTATCCCCGAACATCAAAGACTTGATTAGGACATACAATTAATGTCACACAAATAACACTGTTCTAAACAGAACAGTGTAAAACCCAAAAGTCGGCCAAGTCTTACCAATTACAGGCAATAGGACCCAAAAGTTATTCAAACACTTTTCAGTCAATCTCAGATTGTCTGGGACAAGCAGTGACATATGGTGACATTAGTGAGAAGGGCAACCTGACAGCAGAGAGAAAAGACCCATTTATGAAATTGGCAACAGACTTGTCTTTTTATCACTATCCCCAAAAATGTCAGCGACAATGAGAAAAGCATGTAAACTATGAAACTGTTTTTGGATCTCATGTCTTATTAAAAGTCTCCAAGAGAACAGGGGTAGGATAGTGAGGGTGGCCTTGGTATCTGGGTTAACTGAGTGTCTAAAGTAACTCAGTTAAAAAACAAACAAAAATAAAGTAACTCAGTTGACTGAGTGTATAAGATAAGCCTGAGCAGCTTCTCAGCTTACCTACAACAATTATTCAGATTTTTCAAGAAAGTATTCCTCCAGAGGGGAATCTGTTGTGCAATTGAATGGCCCCCTAAACACAGGGATGAGAACAAACGTGATTATTGCTCACGTGTTCTGGTACACACAAGGTGAGATAGAATCTCTAAGACCACTTACTGTTCTCCGGAATCATTCTCAAGTAGTAAGTACATTAGAGATTATGCGGTGAGAACTACCCCATCCTAAAAAGAACAGGGTTTGTAGCTTTTTAACGGTGCCCATTTCGAATTATTGGGGTGGAAAGATTTTGATAAACAAAGCCAAAGAAAGCGATAGGCCAAAAAAAAAAAAAAGTGCTGATTCATACCAGCAATAGGAATAGACATTTTTAGAAAGTGTTTTTTAATCAGCTCCCCGGTATGGGGTTAACCAACTGTGTCAGCAGAACTAAATTACAGACTCATAGGAAAGGAAAAAGCAAATAAGAAGAAGAGAATTTTGAAACAAATTCAAACTATTCTTTCTTGGGGTAAAAAGCTTCAGGCACTGAGGAAGGCTCATTGGTTGCATCTCAAACAAATAAGCCCTAAGCATTGAACGGGTTAGAGTATCCGAACATATGTAATACTTTTCAGTGTAAATTAGCTTAGGATAAAAAGGGGTGCTGGCCAACTACCACAGAAATGCAAAAATATAAAACTAAAGTGAGTTAAATGCTCAAAGAAAAGGCAAAAAATGGTAATTGCCAAGTACAGAATCACAAGTCAGAGAACTAACTGGCTGTGAGCATTTTGTTCTTACCGGGTCAGGGGCGTGGTTGGTCCCATGTCACCAAGGATCGCCGGTAGCACAGTATAGCTGGGAACTTAAACATGGCTGTTTGACCTTCAAAGCAGTGGTTTCCAGAGCATTTTGAAGCTCAACCACACTCCTCATCGTCCTGGGATACTGATTTAGAATCACGGTAAAATGACAGTTATTAAAAGAGCCATAACTATCCACTTCCAACTTTGTGGTTTTTAAGTTCTTAAGTATTCTGGTTGTGCTAAGCAGTGCTTTTTGGTTTTGATTTTCCTTGGTTTTGACGATGGTCAGGTGTTTATGTTGTTTCAATAAATTATTATTTCAACTTAATTCCATATTTAGGAAAAAACAAAGCAGAATAAAGGCTTCCAGTGAATGGCATTTGGTTTGCTGAAATATGTAACTACTATTAGGCATAAAGAAATGAAATCTAGGTATAAATTATATCTCGCTCTACAAATTCAGTGGGCAGTGCTACACAGAAAATGTGAAATCAGGGAACTAGAGAAAAGTGTCTCCAGAAGTTGCCTGGCCAGTGGAGAAAGAATTAAGTGTTTTAACCTCTAAACCACGCTAAAGAATATTCAGATAAAATCAAGCGGTAACAAAAATTAATCCTATGCTTTAGACATCTTTCCGTTTACTTTAGTTCTTTCAGGTGTACCTTTCAACAAAGACCTAAGTTGTCATTTTCAAACTTTGAGAGTAATATCTGGAGGTTGCAGTGCCTGAAGGTATTAAGGAATTCTTCTGACACTTGATTTCCCTGTAGGAAGAATCTCAAAAGAGCGGGGAGTAGAGAGTGAATAAATTGAAAAAAAAAAAGTCCAAAGTAGAAGGATTTATCTTTTCCTTCCCTGGAATATAAAGCACAGGAGTTTCGGATTTCAGTATTTTGAAGGTTTTTGTGAGAAATTATTGTCATTTTTACAGAATCTAGTATAGTTTTCAAAAATTGCATATTATTATCTAAAATTTGGGCCTTACAAATATCTAAAATTGTAGTGATTGTATTTCAGAATGCAGTCATGTAAAATGGAGGCGTCATATAGTTCACCAGTATCAGCAAGTTTGCAGTTACAGGTTTACAAGATGCAATCCCACTTGAAATACCGAAGCTGGATTATAAAACACTAATGATTTCTTCCTAAAATGAGTGTTTATTTTTTTCCAGGTCATTAGTGTTCACTTCTTCCTCTGCCAAATGCCTCTTCTTTGTGTTCAGCGTGTGATATTTGTTGAACAGTACTTGGTCATGCTGAACGTGGCATATTGAACAGATTTAAAATGACCTTTGGTCACTGCTTCCCAAAGTGGGATAAAGATGATTTAGGAGCATGTATCCAAGCAAATTGTTTTAAATGTATTATCGTATGTATTGTATGCTGCATTAGAAAAGATACAAGAGAAATCCTATGGTATAAAGTTTCATTTTAAAATACATGTATGTGTTTTATTTTAGCTGAAACTATTTTTTTAAAAGAACAAGTAAATAGTAATTCAGAGGGTATTAAACAGGGCAAAACCCCTATGGCTGTATGTAAATGGCTGAATCAAGGCAGGGAAACATTGCTTTAGGATAACCTTCTACCATCCAACTCCAAAATATCAACCTTTTAAAAATTTACTGTGAAAATAGGTAATATTGCAATGTCTTAACGCTAAACTTTTTTGATCATTATGAAGCTACACATTTTCTCTGTGTCTAATTTTATATACAGAATCATCACTAAATACAAGAATCAAAAGTAGACTTACGGAACAAAATAACATAACCAATTCATTTTGCAGGTGATTGACTTCTTCAAATGCAAGCAGCCCGTTAGTGACTGAGTTATAATTTGCACCCAAGTGTACTCAGTCTCAGCTCTGAGCTGAGCCTCACAGCCACTGCCCAGAATCCTGGCTGGGAATATTGGTAAGTACAAAGAGCTTTTTCTAATAGAACCGATTTCCAAAATTGTTCTCTGTTCCAGCCTACAATCACTAACTAGTTGAGAATAAAATACCTTATAGTGCAGTATATCACAAAAGTCTGGGCTCAAATCCTCAAAAGATTTTTAACTAAAAGATATGTAAGCCAACAAGCCCCGTGCAATGGGCTTTTCACGAAAGCTAGGCTAGGACAGAACTAAGGTTTAAACCTGAAAGGGTGTTAGGCTATTTTTTGTTAATAGTCAATGAGTTAAAACAACAACAGCAAAAAAAACCACAAAACAACAGTAAATTTCACAGAGTTTTGACTAAATAAATGCAGATGGCTGCAGATAATAAGCCTGCAAGCAGCTTTTCTGTACCGAACACCCAAATCAAGGCAAATTTCAAGGTAACAAAAAATTTTAAATGAAAGACTAAATAATAATCAGGGAATGGGGAAAAGCAGGTCATAAATAACTGATTTGTTTTAGGAGTCCAACTTGAAGCTAAAAATAAAAATATTTCAAAATTAGAAGTGACCACTCAAAAATATATTTTGCCCATAAATGATACAGGATGCCTTTGCAAAGGGTTTGGCAGCCTGGGTCTTAGTTGTAGTGGGGTTCAGGAAAGCAGGGCTAAAGTGCTGTTTTTGTAAATTTGAAACCTAAACATCTCCATGAGTTACGATGTCTGTTTATACTCTAAGAAGCTCCTTCTCACATCCTTAAAAGGCAAGCTGCTGAGGAGAGACAAAGTTAGAGGGGATGTTGTTTTTAATCCTGGGGTAAATAAGGCCTTGAACGTCCCGGCTCCTGCCCTGGGTGACCTGGACCAATTTTCTGCTTAGGGTCACTCAGTCACAGGAAGTCGAAGCAAAAGGTCTGAGTTGTTTGTTTGTTTGTTTGTTTGTTTGAGGGTTGAGGGTTGGTTGGAGAAAAGCTCAGCCTATGAGACCCCAGCAGCATCACCACCAAATACAGGCTCTCCTTTGCTTCTTTCTCCATGCTCTGTGGAAGGGTCTTCACAGAGCAACAAGTTCCCAGCCTACTGCTCTCAGAAAGGGGCTGGTGATGGACTCGGGGTTGAGGCAGGGGAGGAGGGAAGAGTCACCCCGCAGCCCTTAAACTCACTCACACACAACCATCAACTTTACACAGCAGCTGCTTTTGACAGAAGATACAGAGGCACTGACCTCCAGTGATCTTAGGAAATGAAAGTTGGAAAGGCTTCTTCTGTAGCTGTGACTTTTTTTTTAAGTGTTGGGGAATATATATAAAAAGAGAATTTTGAGACACCCAGAAAAGAGAGAGAAGAAATTGGATAGGTCACTTAACCTCTTTTGGTCTCAGCTTGCTCATCTGTGAAATGGGCAAATGGAACTAAATGCCTTGACTTAGCCCAAACAGTCTCTGGTTCTTTATGGTGGGGAAGGGGCTGTGAAAAATGGGCCGATCATGAAAATGCAGACCGATCATTTCACCCTATTTGGGATGGTGACTCGCACTTCCCAGGAGAGGATGGTCATTTCTGCGATGGCCTAGGGGACATTTTGCAAGAGGGTCGTACTGTTTGCCTCTGGCCTTAGTTCTCACCCCCCCACACACACACACATTTTCTTTTACTTTTCCCCAAAGGAATTGCTTGCGATTGAACAAGTGGAAACATAAATAGCTGCGGAACTATTTAGGAAAGTCAATATGCAATTATGCAAAAGTCTATGATAAGGCTCCCTCGGAAGCAGAAAGCATCCGGGAATAAAGAGCGCATTTCTCCTTCCCTGGCGAGGCCGTTGTGGAATGGCTGTTTCTCTGTGTCCTGGGGACGGACAGGACTGGATCTGATTCCATCTCTGTCGCTTTCCTTGGCTCTGTCTTTCCGTTACTGCCGCCTGCTCTCTCCCTCCTTGCGTTTCGGTCGCCGTCGCTCTGCGCCTCTCCCCTTTCCTTCCCCCTCCCTCCCCCGCCCCGGCTCCCCGCCCTCCAGGCCCAGGGCGCGGGGTCCGCCGCCTCCCTGGGTGGTGTGAGCGCAGCGCGCGCCGAGCGGGCGGTGCGGCCGGGAGAGGCCGCCGGCGGTGCCTCCCCTTCCACCCGGCGGCGGAAGAAACCGGGAGAAGGAACCGCATCCATCCCCACACAGTTCTCCCGCGGCCGCTAATCCCATTAGCGCACCTGAAATAATAACCTCGGCCACAGACGCGCGCTTGTTCCAGCCCCTCCAAGGGGTCGCCGCGGGCGCAGGGGGCACTGGGGGGGCCTGGGTCCCCGAAGGCTCCCGCGTCCCAAACAGACTCGCAGAGCACACTCGGCCTCGGAGGCGGAAGCGGGAGACGGGCGGCATCCCAGGGCTCACGGCGCCCCGGGAAGAGCCGTCCAGGAACGGAGGCGAGAAGCTTCCAGAATTAGGCTAATTGGCAAGGGGTTGCGGGGTGAGCCCGTGTCCCCGAATCCTGATGGGGAGAGAGGCGCCCTCGGGTGCTCAGCCCCAAGCACCGGCAGACAGAGCCCGATACCCCGAGTCGCCGCGTCGGGGTCCGCGGGTCCTTCGAACTCCGGCTCCCGGGTCGCCACCCCTGCGGCGCAGGTCTGACCCGCCACTCCCTCCCTCCGGCAGAGGCTGGGGCGAACCCCAAAGGAGACAGGATCGCGGTCTAGAATGGTGGGGGGTCGGTGCACTGGCAGGAGAGAAAACCTTTGGCTCCTTCCCGACGGTTCGGGGTCCCCAGGGAACACGTTTCCCCAAACCTACCCTCACCCCCCCCCAAACCGCGGCCCCCGCGCCCAGCCGGGTGTGAGCAGATTGGGGGGGGCCCGCCCCGGGCAGCGTATCCTGCCGGGCCCTCCACTCGCCCTGAGGAGTGTGCGCCCCCGGGGGTGCAGGCAGGCCCGGGGCTCTGGGTGGCTCGGCGCCGCGGGACCTGGCACCCCGCCACGCACAGGCGACAGGACAGCCCCGCAGAGCGCTCAGCGGAGGAAGGACCCAGTCGGCAGAGAGGCCCGGAAGTGGCCGCAGATCTGCCACTAAATGAAGTTATCCTAGATGAGCCCCTAAGAGGGGAGCCTCTTAGGGCTGTGGGCTCGGCTGTGAACCGATTTCTTTACGGCTTGTACGTCGATTTCTTTCATTAGTTGTAAGTTTTCAAATTGGCTCTTTCTCGCATAAGTCGCCTGGAAACAAATTATGATATTTAGCAAGCGTAACCAGAGTTTGACGTTAATCTTTTTTAAAAGGACAAGGAAAGATGATATTTATTTTTCATTTTCAAAATAAGGGCACGTAAAGATACCTTTTCAGATATTCACAAGTGAATAACTACTCAGCGGGCGTCCTTCAGTTTCTTCTAGTTCTTTCCTTCTCTGTTTTTCACGATACTAGAATTCTTTCTGAGCTGCAGAAAGCCTTCGATATTTTTCTTATTCATTGGATAACTCAATGAAATGTTAAAATATTTATTTTTGAATAATCAGTACGATTTTTGCCTGAAGGTTTTCACAAAATATGCCCCTTTATACAGTCCAGCGTGGACGCTAATCATGACCAGTCTGGCTCATCCTGTTGCTTCAAAGGTAAACGTTTGCATTTGGCGACTGGAGACGTTCCCCAGCGCTCAGTACTTCCACTACTAGTTTAGAATTTATCAAACGCGGGAATACTTATGATTGGTTCCTGTAAGACTCGTCTACGTGTTCCCGCTATTGTTAGTAGGGTCCTTGTTGTTGTTTTAATCTGGCCCATTGGAACCATATGGCATCTTATAAAATAAACTCTCACAATTCAGTTGATTATGCTGAAGTTGAAAAGACACCCACCACAGCCATCACCACCGGCATCCCCCATCCCCAATCATCGCCATCTCTGCAGACCAACTGAAACCATCCTGTTCTTTTACACTGCAATGCGAGCAATCTCACTGCTTTAAGTAGTCAGTGTCAGCCCAAGTTCTCTGACATATCTATATTTAACACAATATTTTAAAGTCATTCTGACATAGTGCCACATCAAAATGTATATTTGAAGTAGATCATTGAAATATATCTATGCATCAATAAAGTGTCCTAAAGCTGTCTCCTTTTCACTACTGGGTTTTTATTAAAGAGTACCCTAATAACTAGTCATGTATTAATAGGTGTTTTTCTTTTTTAATGCAATAAGCAATTTAACTTCAGGAAAGCAAACAGTTTTAAGAGGCTGGTACCCAAGTCTATGTCTCTTCCACCAAAATCAGCTTGACTTCTCCATATTTTAGTGGTGTGGGCTTTATCAGTTCTCTAGAATAATTGTGATTATTCAGGAACTATGTCAATATCAAACAGAGGTCAGAGTTAGCTTCATGAATTTTTTTTTGTACAAAGCTTCCATAATGCTAGAGCTCCATAAATATTTTTTTAAATCATAACAAAAAATGTATACAATATTTTTAAATGTTTAAGAGAACATCAAACAGTCTCTGTTACACAAAGGCATCTGACTGAATTTCAGCCACACTTTCTCCCACATGTGGTCCCCAAGTGAAAACACTGAAGTTTCATATTTTCATCCAATAATGCCAAAAGAGGAACTGCACTAAAAATTTTCTAATTACCAATTTCATTCTGTCCCTCCTACAGGTACTTTTCTTGATTACTGAACAATATTACGTTCTGAATTTCAAAAATTAATTTGTACATCCTGGATTACCTAGGCAGTAGACACATTTAACTTCACTGTCAAGCAATTCACGCTCCGAGCCAAGTAACTGCATGCACATGCATGTGCACACACACACACATACACATATATTTTTTTCAGAGATGCCAGGCTTGTCCCACCATCTTTTCCTTTTCTTCCCAAGCTGACTTTGTGTACCCCCACACATGCACAACTGTATTAAATGTAGGTTTTAGCCTTGTGCTTTAGTCCAGTGGTTGAAGTGTGCCTATACTTAGTATAATGTCCTAAACTTGGATTTGAACACACGAGTAGGCCACAAGACCTGTCCTGTGAGTCTAAGTTGGGTCCTGTGGTCCTCTCCTATTACTTACCAGCCCCAAATCACCCCCCCTCCCCCAAATGCTGGACAAGAAAAAAGTTTCTTAAATCATAGAGACTGTAGTTTTTCCATTGTCCAGTAGACGGCACAAAAGATCAAGTCTTCAAACGTTGAACAATCCACCAAAGCTATTTGGTTTAGTTTGGAGTGTGTCTGAGTGTACTGTTCATCTCAAACAGTCAGCCAGCCTGTGTTGTATCTGTGAAACAGAGAAGCATCTCCAAACTTAAGAAAGCTCCACAAAGTTGTGAAATGTAGCGATATGAAAAAGATTTGTGTATCGCTCACCAAAATGCTGCTTCAGATAACGCAGCAACTGTTATAAATGAGGAGTTTGGAGGGAAATGTTACTGAGAAGTTTATTATTTAAGTTACCTTTTAAGAAATTAAACTGAGAAAAAGTACAAGGCATTTCATTTTTAATTATCTTCTAACAGATGAAGAAAATATTTGCAACCTGAACCTTCAAAATTCTATATTGGAATTTTGCATGATGTATCTATGCTTTTTATTAAACTTGACACACAACTCAGACCAGAAAATTAAGTACTGTATTTCAAATGGGCTAATGTATACATGCGTATATAATACCTAGTAGAAAGGGGGAAGAAATTTTCTAGAAATTTTGTGAATAGCTTTTGGGGTATATCAGATGATGAAGCCATAAGAAATAACTTAGTTGAAACTTTGCCTCTCCTAAAGCAATGTGTGACTTTGGCTAATATTTATATTTTACTAAAAGGCTTCTATTTCCCTTTTCACCCTGCAGACGCTCCTTATGTAGAAGTGGGGGGAGAGGGTAAAGTGTGGGCTAATAACTCATTTCCCAGTTAATTTTATTAAGAATTTATAGCACTGTTTAGAAAGTTTTAAGACAACCGTAAATTTTATTAGGAATATTTTATTAAGCCCTCCATTTAATTAATAAAAGACCTCTATAACTTCTGAAAATGTCAGAGCTAGTAATTATGTTAACCAGCGTAATTTTTCCCCCTCTAGAGACCAAAGCATTTTAATGATTTGAA
This sequence comes from Lagenorhynchus albirostris, assembly GCF_949774975.1. NCBI lineage: Eukaryota > Metazoa > Chordata > Mammalia > Artiodactyla > Delphinidae > Lagenorhynchus > Lagenorhynchus albirostris. Next base: position 33,232,291 of record NC_083107.1, on the reverse strand, counting down.
ATAGAAAGGAAAGTAAGGAAAACACACACACCCCCCAATTTTTTTTTCTTCACTTTTGCATTATCCAGCCCGAATATAGTGACGGGTATTTTCCCTGTGATGATTGGAGAGCCTCAGCTGACCTCTCATTGACTTCTGAACTGGACCCAGACATTCTTTGTTTTCTGAAGCAAAATGCAGTAAACAAATCTCCAGGTTCTTATAGCCCAGATTGCTTCGGGGCACTTGATTAACGTCTTCCCTAATCCTGTCGGTTAACCCCCTTTCATATCACCTAACCAGGTTTCTCCCTTTTATAGACCTCTAAATAGTTTATTTCACTTTTCTCACAGCCATTCATTAGCTTTGGCTTTTTGGTACCTTTCTCATATGGCATCCAGGCTCTTATCTCCAACATTCCTCTATTATCTCTAGTAGATTTTAAATCTATTTTCTTTGAACTGTCTTTCCCTTCTCTTATTTCTGTTTTTTGAAATGCAAACGCTAATGTGGGATGAGATTCAGAGGATGAATGTTCTTGAAGAACAAACCCTAAGCCTCCAGCCCACAGGACAACCTGAAGAGTAATCACAGCATTTTAACAGGCATCTTAAAGTTAGGTGGCAGATGATAAACCCTTATCATTCTGTGAACACAGCTGCCAAACTCGATTGATTAACAGGCTTTTGTTTATTCTGGGCTGGCAAATACACACACATTTTACCTTAAGAGGTGCCTTTTTAATTTCTGAGGGTTTTGGAGCTGACTCATCAGTGTGAACTTCGGGGACAAAAGCCTAATTCCGGATATAGGTCTTTCCAAAGACACGATTCCTTATAGGAAAACAGAACACTAGAGGGAAGTTCTCCCGGAGGACTGTACCAACAGCCTAAAGGGGCACTATTTGTTTCAAATGCCTCCTTGCCTGAGGGTGTAAACAATAGGGACCTAGGCCCCAGGCTGCCTCTTTAAAGTCCTCATTCTCTATCTTTCGGAAGATGCTCTGGGATGGGAAGGGTAAGCTGAGTATGGAAGGCCCATTTCGAAAGAGCTAGGGGCAAGTGCCAGAACCCTTCACCAGGCCAAGTTTTTGCAAAATAAAAGTACTTTTGCCTTAAAAAGCAAGTATCTGAGATAAGCTAGAAAAAGGCACTGCCATAGAACAGCTATAAATATCAGTACTAGTTTTCTAAGATACCTGGAACTATCCCTTTACCTTTTTCTTTTAATAGATGATTAATTGCTGCCCTGCTAAAGGAGGTTTTTTTTCTTCTTCTTTTTTATGGCTACTATATTGCAACTCCAGAGGTCCTCTGTGCAATTTCTCTCAGCAAGCCCCAACTGTAATAACTGTTTGCTAATTGTAAAATCCTTATCCAGAATGAGGTTTGGGCAAACAATTTGTACTACTGTAATTACATTGTAAAAGTGTTTTAGTCTCTCGGTTGTTCAGAATTAATCTTATAAAGGCCTAGGACCATCGGGTTCACAGCTATACTTGGAAAGAAGGGGAGGGAAGGAAGAAGACACTTTTCAAAGCTAATGAGGTTAGTTTAAGCCCACAAACTCAAACTATCTCATTCTTTAAGGAAACTCTGTTTGTCGGTAATTTAAAGTTGAAGATCATGGTTGAAGAGCGTAATAGTCTTCTACTGCTTGAAGTTTGGGGTTGTGTTGGAAAAGGAGAGATTTACCTGAACCTTCTTTTTCCATCTCTGCTAGAAAACAAAAGAGAAAACTTACCGGAACGCATCAATACAAAATGCATTCCATTGTCAAAGAACTATATATACCAGAACTGGCCTTTTCCACATTTGAAAACGTGACCGCAGACTTGAGGTAACTCCAAACCGGTCGGCCACCTAAGTCTTTGCCCGAGAACCCGTAGGGCTGTTAAAGACCATGGACATAGAAATGTATTTCGCAGTAAATTTCTCTTGGTTAAATTATACTTACACAATCTCCTTCGCAGTTCATTTTAGGATCATAAACGTAGCTGTGCCCATGTCGGTGTTTGGCTTGACGCTCCCCTCCCCCCCCCCACTTCGTGCCCCACTACCGCCAGCCGCGCTGATACCGGGAGGGCCTGCTGGAGAGAAAGAGCTCACACCCCAGCGAGCAGCCGTCGGAAGGCGCTCAGGTGTTGGCCGCTGCCGGCTGGGGTTCCAGGAAGAGCTTGCAGGCGGCCGGCCCAGTTTGGTCTTCTCTGTAATCGGAAAAGGATTGCGTTGGCTGGCCCAGCCAGCGCAGCTTCCCAGGAATTAAACAGAGAAATGGCCTTCCTGACACCGGGAGGTCCCATCCTGGCCTGAGTTCTGTTTCCAAGTTCACGTTGGGGAACGGCCGGCGGGGTGGGGGTTCGGGGTTGCCAGGCAGTGGCACAAAGGCGCTGGTAATTCACCTGGATCCTCTGGGCTCTGACACACGGGCCTGCCTTAAGTTCCCGCGTGATGTGTCGAGGCGTTTGTACCAGAAAACTCTACATTTTGCGATGGTGAAAAGTAAAAGATCTTAAAACTTGGGGTGTGGGGGGAGAAAGGAAGAGAGGAGACAGAGATGCAAATGATGGGGGATCCTAGGATGAGTTTTTTTTAACAGTCGGAGCTCTTTCAAGGCAAAACGCATCTGAAGGCGTTGGGTGAACGTGTCAGCCCTACGGGAACACATGGGGCGAGTACGGCGTCGGGGCGGGGGTGATGTGCGGGAGTCTGGGAAGGCTCTGATGCTCGGCTTTATGAAAACTCCACTATTGGGGGGAACTGGGCGTTGACTCGTGAGAAGTATTAAAAGAAGCAATAGATGACGCTTAGGGAGGTACGTGCGCTTGGTGGAATCTGATTCCAGATCTACGTTCTGATCCTCGCCCTGTGTCCCCTGCTCCTCGAAAGCCCACTCAAACAGAAACTTCAGTCCTGCCTCTCGGACCGATGCGAATTCTCTTTTAGTTTGCGTATTAAGAGTTGGCTTCAATACATTTGAGAGCTCCTAATCTTTTCCAAACAGTCTATGCAGATACGAGCCCCTAATCTTTCTCAAAACTCTTCCCCCTTCCTTCACCTCCCCCGCTTTGGGTTGGTCCGCAGCTGGCGGGGTGGGATGAGGGTAGGGGCGATGGGAGCTAGGGGCCGGCTGCTTTGGGGGAGTCAGCCTTTTGGCCACAATCAGGGCGGGAATCCGGAGTGGCAGTTTGCCTTCCCGGCAGATCGAAGCTCCCTGCTGATCGATTATTTGATAATTGATTTTCCCCGCAGCCAATAAGCTGCTGCCTTGGCGGGAGCGTCTCCTGATTGGCCGAGCCCTCCTCCCCGGCTGCCTACCGAGATTTGGGTGAGCTCATTTTCCACTCGACCGCAGGGGGAGTTTTCTGCGAGGTTTCAACTGGAGGGAGGAAAAAAAAATCGTGCTCCGAGCCGAGCGAGCTGCGAGCCCTGCTCCGGGATGTGAGGTTTCCAGCCCGCTGGTCGAGCTGTTGCGGCTGAGCCATCTCGACAGATCAGAGCCGGGCGGGCAGAAAAATAAAAACGAAAATAATAAATATAATAATATACTAATAAAGGGCAGGTTGAGAGCGGGAGAGTGAAGAAAGGAATTTTTTGTTTGCTTAAACCGGAGAATAGGTATTGAAAGGGAGAAAGTTCAAATTAGTGGCTGGTTGGGGCCTCCGAGTTGTGGGTAGGGGCAGCTTTTTGTCTGAAATCTCAGCCCCCGAAGTGAATTTCTTTTTCTTTGGCACTGGGAGTTTTCCCTGAGCCAGACTGGGGATCGGAAAGAGGAGTGGGGGGAAGAAGGGCATGGGGAGGAGAGCGCGGGGCGTCGCCGGGGAAAGAGCGTGGCCGAGGCCGGAGACCCTCGGCGCCTCGAAGACAAAGGCAGCGCGGCTGCAGCCCCAGACGAGCGCGCCGACCCCGCCGCGCAGCGCCCTGGGCGCACGGCCGCCTCGCCCGGAGCGGGTCGGAGAAAGAGCCTCCCTCCCCGCGGCTCCCTGGCCCGGGCTCCACCCGCGAGGTCGGGCTGCCCAGAGCCCGCGTCGGGTTTCGCTTTCCGGCGATCATAAATAGCTTCGTGTTTGTAAACAGGCGCTGGGGGCACATTCCCGGCTCTGGGCTCATTGTTCCCTCCCTTCCTCTCTCACTTTGCGCAGGACGCCGGGGCTGGGGCTGGAGGCCTCCGGGACTAGGAGGTGGGGGCGTCCAGATCCCCAAAGTGAGAAAACGCAAGCATTTCCTTTCCTTGGGCCGGGTGTCCACCTCTGACAGCAAAAAAAAAACCCTCTAAGGTGGATCTGCAGAAAGCCCCAGCCATCTCCACCCCACGTTCTCGGGACTTCTTAGCACAGCCTTTCCCAGCCCTGTTCCTGCGCCTCCTCTCTTCGCTCCTGGTTTGACTTTTCTACGTGGTGTGTTTGGTTCTAAGAATCCACTACTTTCTGCACCAGCCCCCCTCCGCCCCGAAAAATACTGGCAGACCCCAATAATTTCGAGGAAAGTCAGGAAGTCAATCCACGGAGCCCTGTGCAAAATAACTCCCGCTGCTGCCTGCCCCGCTTTTATTCCCAATCTATTTCAAGAGAGCTTTGGAGAGAGAGTCTGGAGGGGGAGGGAGAGAAAAGTATACGGAAAATAAAGCCGGCGGCCGGGGGCTACTACCCGCGCTTGTGCGCGTGTGCCCCGGGTGTGTGGGTGTTTGTGCCTGGGCGTGCGATTTAATGGAGCGCCTCTCTGCCTCTCCAGTGCGGCCAGAGCTCGCTTCGCGCACCCACCCCTGCCGAGGAGCCTACTTGCTGCAGCCCAATGCATTGTGTAAGACGCGACCTGTTATGGCCACCACTACTTCCGGGTTCTAGCATTCTGGTCGGAATCCACCTCTCCGCCTGTGCAACACACACTTTACACACGCACGGGGACTGCAAGCGGGCAGCATCGATCGTGGCTCCTTTAAGACAAACTCAGACAGACATTTTTTTTTAACCCTCCTCTAATCTCCCTCCAGTGCAGCAGTTGCAAAGAGGGAGAGAGAGAGAGAGAGAGAGAAAGAGAGCGAGCGAGAGAAGAGAGAAACTGATTAGGAATTAGGACTGATTCAAGGGAAGCGAGCGCTAGGGCTTTGTGCATTTGAATATTAACATTTGAGGTGTTCTGACCAGAAGAAGACTGAGCGGATGATCATTCATTCACCACGTTGACAACCTCGCCTGTGATTGACAGCCGGAGTGGCAGAAAGCCATGAGATTTGGTAGTTGGGTCTGAGGGGCGCTTTTTTTTTTTTTAACTGATTTTTTGGGGAGAGAAGATCTGCTTTTTTTTGCCCCCGCTGCTGTCTTGGAAACGGAGCGCTTTTATGCTCAGTGACTCGGGAGCTTTGCTTCAGGTCCCATAGACCGAAGATCTGGGACCAGTAGCTCACGTTGCTGGAGACGTTAAGGGATTTTTCGTCGTGCTTTTTATTTTTTTTTTCTGGGGGAGTTTACGTATTTGTTTCTTTTCACACTGGCCTTAAAGAGGATATATTAGAAGTTGAAGTAGGAAGGGAGCCAGGGAGGCCGATGGCGCAAAGGGTACGTATTAAAAAACAATTGTGGAACTCAAATGTGAGGTTAAATTGAAACGTGGCTGAAAGACACTGCTAAAAAGTTTCCTTTTTTCTCTGTCTTTTTGAATGAGGCTCCTAAAGCCGTGGCCTAAAGCGAGAGGATTTATTCAATGCATTTGTAGACTTATGTATATTAACATGTAATTGTTAATTCAAGTAATCAAGTTTTCTATAGATTCCTAACCAGCAGCTATATAAATAAAAATACAAGCTCGGGCAATCATCTGTTTAAAAAACAAAAACAAACAGCGCTAGATACCTAATGTTATATAGCGTGAGCATTCAAGGAGCAGAAGTTTAAGGCTAGTTTTAAATTAAAATAAGCAGCTAGAAACTTCTGATACGTTATTGATTATGCTCATCTTTAATATCACTGAAAGTATTTAGCATTTTTAAGCAAATAACTTTGTCATAGTACAACGGTTTTGGGGGTCGGAAAGCATTCATCTTTTTAAAGTAATTTTAATGTACATGGTTTTTTATGCAAGGTAATACTTTGTAAGTTTTTCTTAGAAGAGCCCTGCACTAATTGGATACTAAGCACACAACTACTCACTTTAAAAATGCAATACTAATTTCCCCAATATTCCTATTTGAATGGAAATGTAGTGAGAGTAAAGTGAGACAATGACAACCCAACAGAGGTAGTTTCTTAAAAGAAAGGGGGTCTACAAAAAGCCTTCCTTGCATAATTTGTGCCCTGGCCCTCAAAGCCCTGTTTGCAAAAGAAAGTTACTAGGCTGACACATTTTTTCTTTACTCCTTTGGTTCAGGCAAATGTCAGCGTTCTTCCAAACTCTTTTCACACCTCTGGCTTGAAGGAGATGAAAGTGGCAATTCCTCTTTTCTTTGAAAATCATTTCACTCTCAGCGCCTCCACATCTTGGGAAAAGAACATGCCTGAAATGAAGCAAAGAGGAAAACCTAAATAGCTAAATTTTGCACACAAAAATAATGAAAATATGAAAGTAGTTTTTCTGGAGAAGGAAGATGGGGGGGTTGAATGTGCATTTACTTTTAAATTTGCTTTAAACCTGATGACTAACATTTAGCTCACAGACATCTAGTCTAGGGGGAAAGTTCATAAGAATAGAAAAAATAGAATAATTGCTCCAACTATACATTTTCTTTAACTTGAGGGGAATATTGCCCAATTCTAAATTCAGCCCCGATGTTGAAGAGAAGCTACCCTTCTCTGAGTTTCACTTATAAGAGAGCCGGTTAGTTTTGTATGATTTAGCAGAGTTTGTCTTGGAGAGCAAAGGAAATGCAGTGTCTTGCAGGACTGACTAACCCCACGCTGGCAGGGAAATAAAATGAGAAGCCTGTCTGAATTCACGTGCTTGGCTTAGCTGTTCCCATCGTAACTTTTTTTTTTTTAAATTCCCCCTGATGGGAAGGGTCTGTGAAACCAGGCAGGTTTGCTGTACTGTCCTGGCATGTTTTATTATTGTGATTTTGAATTTCCTCCTCTAGAGACGTGCACGTTTTACCTTCTGCCCTCCGGGAGAATGCCTCCCTTTCTTCCTTCTTTCTTCCTTCCTTTTTTGCCAAAGGATCCTGAATTTCTGGCTAGCTGATAGGGACACAAGTTAGGGCAAGACCATTCAATCTAGCCGAGTCTTACCGAGAATCCTAGAAATTTTACTTCTAAAAATATTTTTTTTAATGAGAAATCTCAACTTCAGAGATGCAAGGCCACCGAATTCGGGGTTGAAGGATCCAGCTGGACTGACATTATATAAGCTCCGTGCCCTGCCGTTCCCGCATTTGCCCGCCTGGCCTTCTGAACCTGTTTCTCTCCTGTTTCTCATGCAGTACGACGATCTACCCCATTATGGGGGCATGGATGGAGTAGGCATCCCCTCCACGATGTATGGGGACCCGCACGCGGCCAGGTCCATGCAGCCCGTCCACCACCTGAACCACGGGCCTCCTCTGCACTCGCATCAGTATCCGCACACAGCTCACACCAACGCCATGGCTCCCAGCATGGGTTCCTCCGTCAATGACGCTTTAAAGAGAGATAAAGATGCCATTTATGGGTAGGTACGACGGGCAGCAGGCTAAGCAGTGGAGAGGCGATGCTTTCTCTATTTCCCTTTGCCCTCAGTAAGAGGAAAGCCAGAGCTCTCTGGATTGGAGGTACATTATTTGGTGACTTTTCATTCGCTTTGCATGAAGATTTGGGGGAGGCGGCCTGCCATCCCAGACGCCCCCCCGCCCCCATCTCCGCACACGCTCCGCGCCAGTCCAGCGCCCCGCTCCGCCGAGGCCATGCCCGCGGAGGGGTCGCCGTGCAGAAGTTGCCAAATGTCCCTCGTCCCCCCAGACCCCGGCTCGGTAGCTCAGCGGGTTGGAGTCCTCACTCGCTTGACTTCGCAGGGAGAGTGTTGGGGGTTTCTAAACGTAGGCGCCTTTGTGTTGGAACGAAACTTTTAGTTTAAAGGAAAATCTTTTAAGCCACTGATTGTTCTGACTTGCTAAGTTTACTCAGCCACCGTATGCTGGCTCTGCCACCGCACAATAAAATCAAGGCAGGCCAGTTGCAGGTCAGGCAAGGGGGAACATGCTTTGCATTTAGGGAGTTTGACCACTGTAGTCAAGGAGAGGAGCTCGCTCTGAATTGTCACAGACCTTAAGAAACTTCTAGTCATTTTAGGACTTTGTGTTCAAAGGCGAAACCTGCAGGATTTAGAAGTAGATGCGGGGTGCTCTCGGGTCGGTGTCGTCTTCTGCTTCAGTTCACACCGTGTTCTCCTGGGCCCTTGGGTTAGACCCTGGACTAGTAAAACCCTCTGAAAGTCACTTGTGCCTACTGTGTGCTGATGTATTGGGGGACCTCTTTTTACTTTGCAGCCACTTTTATTTTTATTTATTTCTTCTTTTGAAAAAAAAAATCAGGCAACACTGACCCTCCCTGGCTGAAAACCCTTTCTGCTTGATCTTCTGGTCCCTCGTGCGATGGGCTTGTTTAAATCTCAGCGTCCTTTCCGCAGTGTTGTTAACTGCAAATCGTTTAGGCTCCGGGACAGAACATTTGGGGAAGCTTTTTGAAAAGGACCCCAAACTGTTAAATTCCCAGCTGGGTTGTGAGAGCTAATAAAAGACTTGAGACACCTCTTTGGGCATTAGAGGAGGCTTTTTTTTTTCTTTTTTTTTTTTGATGGGCTGGGATAAGCGACATCTAGGCCCCTCGCGATACTAGCTGCTTTGGCATTACGCAGGAACAAAAATGAAAGGCTTGACCGCAGGAACATTTGAAGGAACTTTCTTTGGGGGGCGGTGGGGACCATCGGCGAAGGGAGGGAGGTGTGCAGGGAGCCGAGGAGGAGCCCTCTTGCTCTCCGAGAGCCGTGAGGTCGGGATCGGGAGATGCAGTCCTCTGACAGTCGGTCCCACAACCAGAGAGGTCCTTTCCCCAAGTTAGCTGAGCGCCTGCCACCAAGATCCCCAGAGCCTTGGGCTTCGCGAGATGGCCTTGGAGGAACCCACTTGAAAGAGCTTTCCCAACCCCTGCGCCCCGCGCCTTTCCCCCCCTGCAGGTCCTGGATGTGCAGAGGAGGGACGAGGGCCGGTCGGGGTGGGAAACTTAATTCAAAATGGCTGCTGGAACCGCTTGGGTTTTATTCTTAGCAAATGTTACCAATTTCTCCGGCCAGATATGGTGAACCGATCCTCAGATACGGTCCATGGCTTAGGGCCTCCGACTTCGGGGGCCCAAGGAGGAAGGGGAGGTGAGCAGTCACCTGGGGGCGCGGGGGAAGGGGAACAAGTAGATGACAAAATCAGGGAGGGGGTCCCCGCCTTGAGCTCGTCCTGCTGTTTTTCTTGGGCGCCTTTTTTCACTGCCGCGGGACTAACCATTGTGTTGTTTGTGACTGTTGTATTTTCTTGCAGACACCCCCTCTTCCCTCTCTTAGCACTGATTTTTGAGAAATGTGAATTAGCTACTTGTACCCCCCGCGAGCCGGGGGTGGCGGGCGGGGACGTCTGCTCGTCAGAGTCATTCAATGAAGATATAGCCGTGTTCGCCAAACAGGTCAGCAAAATCAATGTTTCAAAAGTAAAAGAAAAAAAAAGAAAAAGAAAGAAAGAAAAGAAAAGAACCTCCCTCCCTCCCACCCAGCACATTTGCAAAAGTAACCAGCGAACAGTCCGCCCTAAGCCAGGCCTGTTACCTCTTCCGAGCTTTTCCTCCTAAATGAGTGTCTTTGCGGACGCCTGAAAATCACCCCAGTGCTTACCCACTCCCGCTACCTAACCCGACGCAGAAAGCTCTGTAAAATGCAACCCCAAAGCCCACGCGCAGGAGCTGCCTTGGACTTGGCGAGCTGGGCAGCGGTCTCTCAGAAGCACAGTTGCTGGGAGAAGTAACCCTGTGCTCTGGGCTTGTTTTCGGATTCTTTGACTCACATTGAAGGGTTTCTGCACGGGACGAACTCGGTGTCACAGAGCCTCTCCCGGAGGTTACATCCTGCCCCCGACAGTGTAATGAGGCAAGAAACTAGGAAGGCGACCAGATTTCAAATGTTTCTTTCTCCCCACCCCCCTTCTCACTTGTATTTAGATTCGCGCAGAAAAACCTCTATTTTCTTCTAATCCAGAACTGGATAACTTGGTAAGAGCGGACCCCTTACTCCCCTCCTCCCACCTTCCCCCCCCCAAAATCCCCCCTCCTCCCAAGCTTTACTTTGAGAGCCCTGAGGTTTCTAGACCGGTCTTCCCCTATCTGCAAGTGGGCTGCAAAGGTTTCCATCCACCCGCAAGTGGTCCGGGACAAGGTCCCGGGGAAATAAATTCACCTCGAGAGGGGCCGGGCAAGCCGGCGCGGGGAAACGCGAGCTTTGTTTTTTATGACAGCCGGGCAGCGCGGCTCTAATCAGCCCGGGGATTTATCTCCGGGCCTGTCAGCGTGTGTGCTTAAACTTTGCGGACTTCCCAGCCCTCAAAGTCGCGTCATGAGGACAGCGACCGGGCCAGAGGCCCCAAACCACCAGTTTATCTGAAAGGTGTGCAGAAGGTGGCAGAAAGTTTGCAGTGTGAAAAGCCACAGTCTGGGGACTGTTGGGAATATTTTCCGCGCACTCCTTGCAAGGAAACACCTAGTCGAGGGATGCGGCCCTTTGGGGGTGGGGTAGGGGCAGTGGCGCTGGGAAAGGGTGGGGGAGCCATGGGAGAGGAGAAGGTTTATGATCCCCCCTTAGATGCTTGGTTGTTGTTTTAGCTATTTTTTTCTCCTTAAGAAATATAAACCTCTAGATGGTACCCACTCGCTGCTGTTAAGTTTTAGTGTTATTGCCATAAATCAAAATAACTCTATTTGGGGGGTGGGGGGAGGCTGGCGATGTTAGAGCTGCAACAGCCAATTTTCTGCAAACTAGGAATGGGGCGCTCATTCTTTTTGTATCTTTGCAGATGATTCAAGCCATACAAGTATTAAGGTTTCATCTGTTGGAATTAGAGAAGGTAATTTCTCTAGCTTTTTCTCCTTTTGCTTCTCCCTCATGCCCAAACACACAGAGGGGGAGGGTTCAGAATGGCTGAAGTTCAGGCTTCTGAGACATTTGCATAAATGACTTTCTTTCTGGTAATTAGTGTCAAGGCCAATCTTAGCGTCCATTTCTCTTTGCAGTTTAATTACAATTTTAGCCACTAAAACCGGGATCACAAACGCCCTAGCCTTGTATTCATTCTTAATACCTTGCTGGCTTTGTATAAACAGTTGCAATTCTAGGCATCCCCTCTGATGTTTAGAATGCTGTTGTGAGTTTGCTTGCAGGTTATACACCTCTGTGGTCTCTTCTCTTCTTCCTCCTCCTCTTCTTTGCTGCCTCTGAGGGGGAAAAGTTTTGTTTAGTTTTAGTGAGTTTCTGGAAGACAGTCTGAGAGCAGCGGCAGGTCAGACACAGGGGAGAGGCAGAGGGGGAGGAGGAGAACGAGGCAGGGAGTCTGGAGGAGTGGTGGGGGAGGCACTTTAACCGTTTTGCAGAGACAAAGCAGAGTTGATAGTTGTGTCAATTTCTTGAATCTGAGAATGCTGCACACACCCCACCTTCACACTCAAGAAAGGGTGTGGGATAACGTGATTTTGCTAGCTGTTCCATAAATCTCAGCAATAAAAACTTAATGCATTGGAATTCAAACTAACATTAAATTGCAAGCACACTGGGGTTTCTTGTGAATTTTTGCATGTCAGTGATGCCTGGGTCCTGTAAGAGACCACTCCACTTATGCCTAAATATTTTGAAGCATCTTTTTTCCTTTTTTTTAAAAATCAATTCGATAACTTTTGGTGGCTGTAGGGTTTCCCCCCATATCACGAGTCTTTTTTTTTTTCAAGGAAGCATCATAAAATATACTTCTTATAGATAGAAACCCTAATGACAAATGTTACAGGGACTTGGGTTTTCAGGCATATATCCTATACCAACACAGTATTGGTCCTTTGGAGATATATATATATATATATATATATATATATATATATATAAATTTTTTCTTAGACATTTTGGAAAAGGATTTCTGATAAAGTAACTGGACGAAATTAAATAGTTTACCTTAAATGTCACCCACGCAGGTCACCTCTCTAATGGCCACAGCCCCGGGAGCTGATGAATTTAACACGGGTGTTGAATATGTTGTAGCCTGTGAATCATCTTGTCACTGTCAATTTTCTGCGATATCTCTATTTTGCAAGAAAAGAAAGTTATTCCTAATTCTGGATGCGTCTGAGGGTCTCTGGAGGACAATTGCCCTGTGTTTCCCCTATTTAGAAGTTTGGATCTCACAAGGGGGGTGGATTGCACTGTCAATGTCATTTATGAACTTCTGATTATATTTCCATTTTTTTTATTTCTGTCATAATGTAGGTACACGAATTATGTGACAATTTCTGCCACCGGTATATTAGCTGTTTGAAAGGGAAAATGCCTATCGATTTGGTGATAGACGATAGAGAAGGAGGATCAAAATCAGACAGTGAAGATATAACGAGATCAGCAAATCTAACTGACCAGGTACGCGCTTTTCAATTTCAACATCCCTGGGAGAAAAAAAAAAAATCTGTATGCATATTGCTTGCTGGGTCACTACCACCTCCTTTTATTATTTGCATATGATTAAGTCCCTTTTAGATACATTTCCATCGAAATGAAAATTTTTGAATAATGCGGCTATTATTGCTTCATTAAGGCTGGCTCTGGGATTCGACCTGGAGAGATGAGCTTGTAAAAGCTTTGCCTGCAAACTTGACCTGTTTCTTGTCGCTTTTAATTTTTGTCTTTATTTTATTTACCCTCTATAATAATGGGAGTGTTAACCGCCAGTGACCGCCTCTGATTGTAGGGCTTTGTTCTGGAGCATTTTTTCCCCCTTGCTATCTCGAAGAAAAGTGTAGGGTCTGCTTATTTCTTATTTTATTAGGAATAAACCCAAGATAGGTGGTCTAAGAGAGACAGGGAGGGTTTGAAATCTAGCAAATGCTGGCTATTTTCTCCCTGTCTATACGGTTCATTAGCCTGTCTTGTCAGTTTTCCTCGGCCGAACGCTTCTAGACCTCACTGAACATTGCTTTGTGCAGTGCTCGCTGCAAGCTCGCCCATTTTATTGTACTTAATAGAAAAAATAAGACCAGGCCGAGGTTATAAAAACAGATAAATATGGACGTTTCTCCTCCTCCTTTCCACTCATCCTCCAGCTGGTACGTGCTCTGGGCCCTCTGGGTTGGCAGCTTTTGGAAGTGTCAGCGACAGGGGCGCCCGGGGACTCCCTCGGTGTGGCGGGTGGAGGACCTCGCGCCGCCCTGCTCTGAACTGCCGGCCTCTGCTTGCTTCACCCCCTCCTCTCTCATCCTCCCTCCAGGCCCTTCTTCCGCTGCTTTGCTAAGTGGGGACGACTTTTATTTGGAGTTGCTGGGGGGCATTTCTCTCTCACCCCAACACCGATGTTTGCTCCCAGTCTCTCTCTCCTCTCTCTCCCCCCCCCCCGCCCCCGCTCCTGTCGCTGTATCTCTGGATTGGTCCAGAGGAGTTGCAAAAATGCACTGAAAGTGAAAACGTGAGGAGTGGGTGAGATGAAACAGGGCTCAGGACAGCTCTCGGTTGCGAATTGTGGCACCGCGTCTAAAGATTTGGGTGGCGGGCCTCCTGTGCTTCTCCACCTATAAGTGAAGGCCCAGAGTTGTTTCTCTTTCTGACTTGGCACGTGAGCCCCGTCTTGGGGGAGAGAGCAGCCTGCCTTTGTTAGGCCAAAGGACAACCAGTCATGCAGAGTTTTCTTTGCAAGCTCTACCATGATCACGGTTGGCCAGCGGCTGCCTTGCAGACTCCTTGCCGGAATGCCCGACTCCTCGGTCTCGGTGTCATCTTAAAGTTTGCTTCTCTCCATATCACCCCCTTAAAAAAAATTCCCAGCTTGGATTTCTCTGGGTAACCCCGCGGCAGAGGCTGAATTCCTCCTTTTCCCACGACGAGTGGAAGGCAGGCAAAGCTGAGATTTAAAAGCGCCAACGCGCCGGGTCCTTCCTACTATTTGGCGAGTTGCAAACTTTTGGCAGTGTAGACAACACTCGGAACAGGCAGCCTGCGCAATCCTGGAGCGTCCCCACCGAGGTGGGAAACCTGCAGGCGGCTCCGGGTCCCGGCCCCGCCAGCTGCTCGGCCTCCCGCCTGGTTCAGGCCGCCAGGCCTCACCCGGAGCTGTTAAATGCAGATTCCGCTGAGGAACCCTCGGGTAACTGCTGTTGAATAAAAATTGTAATCCAACAAGCCTAACTAGAAAATGGGATTCTAAAAGCTCCGGAGTGCTGGGTACATAAAGCTATCTGAGCAAATTACAAGAATCGCTTAGGGGCATGAATGAAATCAACACTTTAATTGCCTCCAAAATGAAGATTTATACCCCATTTTCTCATCGAATCATTATTTTATTAAAGTCAAAGATAAAGGACCAGAGTTCGGGGTGTTACTCAGTTACCTTTATTTGAGATACGCAGATTGGAAGGCAGTGGTCTTGGATAAAAATTCGCACTTTATTCACCTCCCCACCTATAAAATGAGCAGTGTGCGTCCCTCTCCCGCCGCCTACAAGTGGGCTTCGCAGCTCTGGCTGAGCTCGTGGCGCCGTTGGCCTGTGCGCGTGGGCGCACTCGCGTGACCCCTCGGGCTCACCGAAGTCTCCGTTGGTCGTAGGGCAGCAAACCCCAAGCTTGTGCTTTGGAATTATCCGCTTCCCTGGAGCCAGGAGCGGGAGTGCCTGGGCTCCCTTTGGGGAGGGGCGCGCAGAGCGCGGGGCGCACGCGGGACTGTGCCTCGGCCGCGGAGTGGAGTCCCCTGTCCTGGGAGTTGGGAACGGAGGGACGAGGCACTAGGGCCGCCAGGTGGGCGCCAGTGCTCCCAACTGGAGCCGGCTCACGGGTCCCCGGGGGCCGGGCCCGGAAAGGACGGCCTCGCCACCTGTCTGCGAATGCGGCCCAGCCAGTCTGAGCTCCGGTGGAGTGTGCGCTGCGGGACTGGATGCTTCAGGTGTGGTGCGAGCGCGGGGCCTCGTTAGGTCATTAACCCCTCTGTCTCTAGGGCCTGATGGCCGCGCAGTTTATTTTACTTTACTTTTCTCCTCGGAGGGCGCGAAGGCTGCCACCCGCGCGGGGACTTGGGATCCACGACTTTGATACCAGCCGGCTTCCCGGAGGGCTAAGTCGGCGGAAATCCGCTTGGCCTTGTAGTGTCGTTAGTTTGGTGGTATTTTTTGTTTTTGTTTTTTTCTTATCAGATTAAGACGCCAGTCGAAGTCGTAATCCCGCTCCCACCCCACTTTCAACTCCCTGCCCCCCACTCCCGCTCCCAGACCCCGAAGTCCCAGGCCCGAGAGTCACCTCCCGCGGGCGCAGGCCTCCCGGGCGCCCTCTCCCGACTGCTACGCTCCCCGCTTGGTACGGACGCCCCCGACGCCCAGGGCCTGGGAGCAGCGAGGGGCACCGGGGGCTTCCGAGCCTCGGCAGGGGTGAGGGCCGTGCTGAGACCCCGGGAGCGGGCGCAGAGGGGGCCACCGTGCGAGGCGTCGAGGCCAGGGTTGAGCCTGGTTTGCGATGGAGAAGGACGCAGGGCGAGGGGAGGCGGGGCGCGAGTTTGGGGGACCCAGGGTGGAATTGGGGAGGCCAAGAGGGGTTACGCGGGGAAGAATCTGGCTGCCCAGTCGCTAGACTTTAGGCCGCACTCCAGGAGGGAGCCATCGAATTAAACCTTCCTTCCCAGGGCTGTTTGTTGCTCGCCACTCCTTGAATCTAAGCATTTTCCATTTTCAGGAGGGGTCGAGAGAGGGAATGGAGAGCAGAGCAAGAGTCCTCGGGCCCTGAAGGCCACCAGCCGAGGTGGCCAGGCCTGCTGGTAGCGAGCGGGAGTAGCTTGGCCTGTG
This sequence comes from Lagenorhynchus albirostris, assembly GCF_949774975.1. Taxonomy (NCBI): domain Eukaryota; kingdom Metazoa; phylum Chordata; class Mammalia; order Artiodactyla; family Delphinidae; genus Lagenorhynchus; species Lagenorhynchus albirostris. The sequence continues at coordinate 33,216,310 of NC_083107.1, read as the reverse complement.
CTCGGGCGCCAACCCGGGTTCTCCTACAAGCAGTGGGAGGCAAAGAAAAGGTCCCTTTGGATTACAATTTTTATTCAATAGCAGCTCTCCGGGGGGTCCTCGGCTGAATCTGCATTTAACAGCTCCTGTGCAAGGGCTGGCGGGCTGCGCAGGGCGCCCTGTTGCCTGTTAATCCAGATTTGTCTCTAATATCTGGGGAGAAGTAATGTGGCTCGCGGAGATGGAACCAGAAAGCCAAGCTCGCCAGGCAGGTTAAATGCCAAGTGCTGCTGAGCTCCTCGGGGACGGGGGACAGCCGCCGGGGCTGCGTAGCCCAGGCTGGAAAGCGCCAGGCTTCTGGGCCTTGGGGATCAGGGGCAGCCCTGAGCCAGTGCGATTTGGTTCCCCAGTGGGCCAGGGAACCCAGGTGGCGATTGTTTTATTTGAAGAGTCCGGAATGTTGTTTCTGAAGCATAGTTTGAGATAAAATTCTTAAAACTGAACTTGATCGAAAGCACCCCTCCCTGCAAAGTGTGATGGGGATGCCTCCAAGGGAGATTTAAGCCTTCTCTTTTGGGGAGGTGTTACTAAGGGATGGGTATGGGGAGGCCTAATATTCTTGATGTATTAGATGTGCTGCTTCAGGGGAAGAAAAAAATAGATGAGACTATGGGATATTTACTAATACTAGGAATGCAAGCAATTTATTTTCATCCACTAAGAAAACTGGACACAAACATGGAGGGATAGGAAAATGGTCCCTTTGTCAGTTTGTTTCTGAATGCTTACACACGGACACATCTTATTTAAGTTGTAAGTACTTTTAGGGTCTCAGTTAATGCCTTAATCCTGGAACCTCTGTGTCCACAGGCCTTGCAAGTGATGGGGTCTTGACATCATCTAACTTTATTTTGATTGTTGTTGTGAGTCATGGAGGGTACTCTTAATTCCCTTTGGAACTATGTCAAAGGGAAATTATGGCAAGATTCCCTTTAATGATTAAATAATAAGGTGTTGACTGCTTGTCACTACAGTGGCTAATTGGGATGTTCATTCTAGGCTCTTTGTTGCTTAGTATCCTTTGATTTCAAAGATAGTTGTTTACCAGGTGTGTTTTTATTGTTGTGTTCTGATTGGCTCTCTGTGTGTATTTATGTGTGAATGTCAGAGTAGGGATGTATTGATTCTTATTAGGGGCATGTCAAAAACATTTGAGAGGGAAAAAAAGAAGTACAGAGTATATGCAGGTAGGTTGAGATCAATTACATTGTTAAATGTCTCAAACTCTAAATGCTAATACTACAGAAGTTGTTCCCCTTTCCTAGTTTCTCTCTCTCTCTCTCTCTCTCTGTGGAAGTCTCCAGTGCAAGTTCTATGGTTAATAGAAAGCAATGATACTAATGCTACTTTGTACAAGGTAAAGCCCCATAACACTAACTATTGTTCAGTGATTTAACTAGCTCTGTGGCAATAGGTCACTCAAATAGCAATCCCTTTCCCACCAGAATGACTCCATTGCTCATGATTTGGAAATATATAGAGTGGTTGTGTGGACTCTTGCTATTGGTCCTAACATAGAGATTTTTATTAGAAAACATGGAGAAGCTTAAATAGTAGAAGAAGAGGAGAAGGAGGAGGAAGAAGAAAAGGCATTAAAATACGGGCCCTGCTTTCAAAAAAGTAACTGAAATATCATGCTGTAATTGCCCAACTTTGAAAATAAACAAATTTTAAATCATTATGTTTTCAAACACTCGTATGTTTAAATGTTAAAATGTTTGTCATAGTCCGAAAGATTTAAAACACAGCTGTTGCCGGGTGATGGATGGAAAATTATGGAATAAAACTCCATATTCTTAAAAACAAAGACTATTTGTGGTCCCATAGTAGAAACGTAGGTTTTTTTAAGGCCAAGCGGATAGACTAAAGTATTACGGAGGGGCCTACTGTTATAAAACTAGCTTACCTTCCCTCGCAGGTGGAATTGGAGAAACTGAAGAAAGCACAACAAGTTGTATTAAGACACTTATAAATGAAAATGCTGTCAAATGGATTCAAGTGAAGGATTTTCACATTGGTAATGCTATGCTTGCCATTGCAATAGCAATATTTTCTCATGAAACGTAAATATGTCAAACCAATGTGAAATGCTTAAGTTTTAATAAATGATCATTTAATCAACAAACACAACCCGAGTATGTATACAGAAACTTTTAAAGAAAAGTCGGCAGACAGCCAAATTCCTATAGGGACTAGCAAGGGAATGATCAAAAAACGAACACAAAATAAGACTTCCTGTAAGAAGGTCTATAATTCAACATTATTTGACTCCACTGTCAGGGAAATAGTTGAAGGATAGTAAACTGATACCATTCTCAGTCATTTTTGTTACACAGTCTTAAATGTTTGCAACTATAGCATTTTCCATGGCCTTTTTTGGATTATGATATCTGTTATATTTGTATCAAAGTAGCACTTGAGTTTATGTTATAATTGAAACAGATGTTTTTGCCATTTCTCCTGAGTGCAAAAAATTAAGTTAATATTTAAAGATGACATCAAAACTATGGGAAAGTATTCTTTTACAAATAAAGAAATAAAAATAGAATACATGTGACACAGTGTATCTGACAGTTGTGCAGATGTTAGGCCTGAAAGTTTTCAAAATCCCAAGTAAAACAACGCCGCTGTAAATCACATAGGGCAGGAAACATCAGGATATTGGTACCTGTTAAAAAGTTAGGGTCTAAAACATGAAACACAGACTCACGATTTCAATTTAAATAATCATTCCAAAATTTGACGTTGGGGATCCAGCAAAAGTTTGGATATTTTACTATCTTACGTATTTGTGAAGAAACCTCACGTGTATAAAATCAGTTTTGAAAAATTCAAGCAGATGAGTAGTGTAAAAGGTAAAAAGACTCCCTCACTGTATCCTTAATTTAATATGCCATGATTTCAGGATTATGGGAATTTGGGAAAGCTTATTGGAGTCTTAAACAGCCTCTCCAGAAAGCAGACCTATATCGGGCAATTGCTGGATTTCCCACACTTCTGAATTTGACATTTTAATAAATGGTATAAAAGCTACCATGTGAAATAAGCGAGTATATACTCATTTAAATATTTGAAACTAGAATCCAATTTCAGTCAATTTAATGCATTCATGTGTGCAGAATTAAAGCAATTGGCAACACTTTGCTACACTCTCTCTGAACACTCTTTTTCCAAATAGCATTTCTTAATCTAGGAAATATGTTCTCGTTAAAGGAAAATACAAGAGTGCAAATCTTTTGAAATTATTTTATATTTCTGGACTTCTTGGTTCAGAATTCCTAAAACTGACTAAAACATATCAAAAAGAGTTTATTCTCTGTTGAAAAGACACTTTTTTTTACATTTATTGAAATATACACCTGTTGTTTATTTGTATCATGAGTACATACAGTTAAATACAAATTATAACCAGAACTAAGTCATTAACTCTCTTTAAGTCATGCAATAACCATGCTCTGGCTTTTCCATGCACCACTGTATATGGCATAAACTAATGCAGGATAGCTAAGTTGTGAAAATAAATTTTATATTATTTGCAATCCTCAAAAATACATTTCCCCATTGATTTCTTCCCTTGATAGCCTCATGACTCCATTTACGAGTAATAGGATTTATAATCATGAGGTAAAGAACCGTGAATGTGAAATGTTATGGTTTTTTAAAAAAAGCTTAAATGAAATTGTATTTTTCCACAGAAAGGAAATGCTGTTACTGTTAATAAGTTTACTAAATAATACTTTTAAAATCGCTGCAACTTTTTATGAGTTTAACAAGTTTAAGCAACATTTTATAGTCCTTTTTTCCTTCATTTTGACACAATATCAAGTCTTAAATTTTACAATGGATTTAAACATACATGATTCTGACTCATTTAGAAGATAGTAGTAAGTAAATAATTAACATTTTGAGCGATATTAGAATGATTCCTTGACAACATATGCTAACTTAGAATTAATTGTTATCATGAATTTCCATTTCTATAGATTTTTCCTCACATTTTACAACACAACATGATCGCCTGCTCATTATTCATTAGCTGTAAATGTCTGGGTTGTTGGTTGTTATTTAGCAAGACAGAGCTATAGCTGTTTCTTTTTCATATCACTTTTTCCCCACTGACTGGCAAGCCTCCTATGCCTGAGATTTGAACTTGAACTAGTTTGCTAGGTCTCCTTTCCCTATTTGAGTACCTTGTGGGTTATTACCCACATGTGGGTTTATTTTCCTGAGAAGATGAAAAATGGTCCTCACTTTAGAACGGGAATGAATAGAAACCAAAGTCATCAAATATTCCCAAACTGTGCTTTACAATTAGGTGAAAAACTGAAAACTGTTATTCTTGCTTGCTTTCCCCAGGGCTGTGAATACTTGATGTAAAGATTCATATCAGCTTCTTCGTGCTCTTCCTCTTAAGGCCTAAATGTTTGTTTTCAGTGACTGGATTCTTAACTGATAGTCCATATTTGGTCCCAGACCTCCATGATTTGCATTTTATTCTGCATTTGCATTCACATTATGTCCCATAGAAACTCTTTAAAGTCAAGTGTGTTTATGACTATTATGAAACTCTGGAAAATGAAGTTTATAATGAAACTGACATAGTCATCAAAAGGACAATGAAGGGAGCAATTTGATGTAAACCCAGAGTTTTCTTACTCGGTCCTAGCTTGTAAAAAGGCTTATCTCTGTTCTTTTAAAAACATTAGAAGCTGAATGAATAAGAATTTCTTTGACAATAAAACTCCTCTTAATAGCTCCATAACTATTTGGATGTGTTCTCGAATGTTAACTTAATTTGACAGACAAGCTATAATTAACTGTGACCTATAGTGTTTTCTGTAATTCAGAGACTATTCCTTAGCGATCTGAAAACTTAATTTCATACTAAATGGTGTACAATGTCTGCGGGTCTAAAGGCCTACTTCCACTATTTTTAAGAAGTGGAAATAGTTTGTGTGTCTTCTGGGCTTTAAAAAGGGAGATACTTCGGGGGTGGGGAACTAACAATTTTTACTGCATGAAGTCCCAGCAAACTACCTAGTGCACATGGGTTGTTTTTGAATTTTTTTTTTTTCCGTAGCCTTCCTTTCTATTCAGTGCAATGTTAAAATTGTTCACACAAAGGAAAAAAAAATCCACTGTGTGTTTCATGGGACAAAAACTCGTACATGACATTTTAAGTCTAGGTGTTTCATTGATCATAAAAAGCAGTAGTGTACAGAGAGAGCTAAGAATTGCAGCAAATAGGTAAAACCCTATTAGCTATGATGCTACAATCACAACAGAAACTTTAGCAGTGAAATTAAATTGGGCATTTTGCATTTAGTTGGAACATTTACTTGAAAGTTCCCACCAGATCTGGGGTACTTTTAACATCCCCTCCCCACCCCAGCTTAAGAATATTTTAGTGTTAAGAACTTGGTGCTAACTCACCATTGGACATTACTTTTATTTGAAATGGTTCATTCATAAGAGACTTCATCTCCTGAGTAAGCACCCTGCCCTTCACTCTTGAACAGTTCAGATAAACGTATTATTTATTTACAGTCTATTGTATACATTATTTATGGGAAATATGCTATAACTCTACAGAGCATATGGAATTTATCTTTGAGAGATATGGGTCGCATCTCTGCCAAGAATGGCATAGCCCTGAGTAGATAATAAGACTGCCCTCAGTGTACAGATAAACATCATCTCTTATAGAGTCAGTACGTGTTAGCATTTCATAATAACAGGCGCAAATGCATTTTTCCACTTTCATTTTTAATTGTTTCTTGGCTCTAGCTTCTGCCAAAGAGAATCCAGAATTTCACATTTTGAATTGATCTGGGTGATGAATATATCTGAGGGGGGAAATAAGATATTGAGTAGCAGAATCATTTAACCCCTTCATTTCTTTCAGCATGCTTCCCTGTCCCTTCCTTAAGGTGTTTACAATTTTCTGAAGAATCCCGTCCATGACATTTTTAACACTGGTTGTATATTTGGTGGCTTGGCCTATTGTTTCACCTTATTGGGATGCTTTATAAGCTGTATTCAAAACAAAAACACCAAGAAAAATATCAGGCTCATTGTGCCCTGCACTTCCTTGCACAAAATAATAGAGATGTGTAGACCACGCTTGTTCTATGCATATCAAGTGTACTGTTGGTGCTCAAGTATTTTTTATTCTAAGAATTATTCAAAGCCAGGAACAATCTGCATCTGAGCGAGCATAAACATTTTTATTCTGGAATTTGGGATTTGCAGCAACTCAATTTTATTTTCCAAATTACCCTGCCATTTCAATTAGGTACATTGTTCTTCTCTCTACTGTTTCGACATTCTAAAGGTTTGCTTGCCACCTAAGAGAGAGCATTACCTGAGTATTTAATATTTATTGAGGGAATGTAAAGAACATGCCAATAGAAAAAGAGGAGAATAAAACATTAACAAATCAATTATGGGGCTTTTCTTCACTTGTAGTCTACTTCTAATACTCCAAATACTCTATAACTGTTAAAATAATACAAAGAGCCTCAAGAATAATAGCCCTGGGTGTGGAGGAAGAATGGCATTCTGATTAACTGGAATTCCTTAAAAAGTGCACCAGTGGTACAGCTCAACCTCCTGCTTCTGGAATTCACAGTTGCTTTAGTTGATCTCTCAGTTAAAGGCCTTGAACTACAGAGAACTTAGCCAGTCTGGGAACCAGAAACACAAATTAAATTTCAAGATGCTTTGAGAAAGGCCTCTCTAATGATTTTACCGAGATAAATAATGAAGAAAAGGGAACAATCTACTCCCCACCTCCAAATTTCACACTGTGAGAGGGCTTGAAAATTCAAAAATCCTTGAGGAATGATGATACTTAGAAAATAAAATTTGATTGAAAATATAAAAACTGGCAGCACTTCTAAAACACACACACACACACACACACACACGCACCGGAAAATTAGAAAATACCCTGTTGCTAATTGTTAGTGGAAATCAGTGGTAAATGTAAGTTTCTGCTATTCTGTTATCCAAAGCATAATGCCGTAAGGTAGTAGAATAAAACATGACTGCATCTTGGCTGAATTCTTGTTTCCTTCTTGTGTCAAAGTTGTGGATTTTCTGGTCTGAGAGTTTAGAAGTAGAAGAGAGAAGATTTCAGAAACACTTGAAAGAGAGCGATGAAGGGCATTGGTGGTAATTTCGAGTTACACAACCTTTCAGGCTGGCGGTATCCCAATAAAGTATATACACAATACAGGCTGTGCTGTGAGGGGGTAAGTCACTTCACCTCCCCAAGCCTCAGTTTTATCATCTGTAACATGGGGATAAAGAACCCACTTTACTGAGCTGCATAAGAACTAAGTAAGAATGCACTTAAAGCATTTAAAACAGTAAACCCTAAACAGAACCTTACATCATATTTCATCTTCTTACCTGTACAGTCTGCCCAGCCTTCAACAACATGAAGCTGATTTGGGGAGGGGAGATTGGGTAGTCGTTAATGGGGTGTGGTTTTATAGGCCATTATATAATCATAGAGTTTGAGCAAAATACTGTCTTAATTCCTTTTAGGAGGGGTGGCTATTATTCTGATTTCATCATAGTGTGAGAGGGGACTGGCCACTCAGATGTGTGGCCAAGATAGGACAGTGAATCACTACAGATTTGTTTTTAGGTTCAACTTCAAGTAACAGTTATGTGCAGCTCTTGTGCTGAGTACTTTTTTCCCACATTTCTGAGTGCAAATGCTTCCTGGCTGAGGTCCAGTTGCTAACAAGATCTCAGTATCTACTTGTACTCAGGATACAATGTTTTTGGCCTTATCGGATGTTCTTTTTGCTAGGATGGTTGCCTAGAAAATTTGTGGTTTGAAGTTGTTATATATAGGACACTTTTGAGTTTATTTTATCTTAATTTGTTTGCAGAATGAGGTGCACTGAATACTGAGTTACAATTGTAAAATAAAACATTGGGAAGCAGGCAGTCTTATGAAAGGAACTTTATAACACCAGGTATGCTGGCATGTAATTTACAGATTCTTCTGCCACTCCTATATAGCAGTGATAGAAAATCAGCTAAATTTCAGTGGAAAGTTCTCAGCAGATAAATGAAGAGTAAGGTTTGAATTATTCAGGTACAAATATTTGGAAATACAGAGGTGGCAGTTGGATTTGAGGTTTTTTGTTTTGTTTTCTTTAAACATTTAACTGTGAATTATAGTTCACAGGTACAATTTCAGGAGTAAAAGCATATAGAGTCAATATAGGAGTTTATTTTTATGAATACTATGCCAGCCATAATACAATAGCATAGGAAAGGAAAGGTTATTAAAACGTAAATTACGTACTTTTACTAAGATTCCAAGTGTAATGAGGCTTTAACTTCTCTTTTGTTCTCCACAACAAACTGCTTAGTAGAATTTGAACATTCAGTGCACTTGAACCATCTTTAGTTCTGCACCTACTTTGCAGTTTTGAGATTTGGGTAAAACTGGTGTCACCTCTTGGTAGCAGTTTCCCTTTGGGTGTAATTTTCCTTTTTCTTTGTAATTGTCTGAATGTCCCTCCCCCATGTACGAATCTATATCCTCTTCTGAGACCACAGTGGGGTCACTAAGGGATGGTGTTGGCATTGATTCTCAATGTCGAAAAATTGGGCAAAATGAATCAGTGCTGTGTGGATTTCATAAGGAAAGCATTTCGAATATCTTGGGTGGTGTTTTATATCTGTCGTCATTTTCCTTCGCATTGTCAATTCATGTATAATTTCCTGGATGAATTATTTCAACTCTGCAGATCAGTAATGACCCGAGAGTGTCAGAGTTGTGACCTAAAAGATATTGGGCTGTGGGAAAGTAGGATTTTAAGGAGCTTTCGGGGAGTGGCCCATCGTGCTGGGCCTGAGCTTCCTAAGCTCACTGCCCTCCCTGCTGCCTTGAGTATTGGGAGAATGGGGCATGGATATTTGCAGGAGAGTAGGCAAAATAGTTAAGGACCAGGAGATTTAAAAAGTGTATCTGACTGCCTCGCTGCTTTAGATTCCATCACAGTGTAATTAAAAACACTAAAATCTGTTCTCTCCACGTTCTTGTTCTTTTGCCCTATTCCTCATGCATGTGATGGGTGCGTGGCACTGTGTATACATGAAAGTGCACTTGCGTGTCCCCCCATGTCTGAACCAGAGGCTTTGGTGATTCCTGGAGCTCAGACAATCACCTGATACAAAACTTTTCATTTAGAGATGAAATTACTCCTTGGAGAATTTTCACCAAAGGCAAAAAAGCACAAAAATTCTTCTCCTCCTCTCTACACGCCCCATTACACAGAGATAGAGGATTTAATGTTTGAAAAATTAACGTTTTTGTAGGTTTCATTTGTGGGACGTGAGAACTGGGAAATATAGAACTCAATGTAACAGATGCTGTCTCTGCCTCCACAAACTGCCCACTCCTGCTATCATGCAGTCGTGTGTGTGTGTGTGTAAATGTATATACATATATATATGTATACATATTTAAAGCAATACATCAGAGTTGCTAAGGTTTTAGAACTCTACCTTATTTGATGCTGAGTTAGACACACTTATGCTGTGCGTCAAGATACCGGCTGGCGCCAAAGTCGTGAGCAGCACAGTTAAGGGATAATTGAATAGTCCTTGAGGTGCATTTCTAGATGAGAAGTCCACAGTGCCAAATATGGTGGGGCTGGACCTGGGAGAAGAGGAAGGGTAGTGTCTTGGGGAGAGCCGCAGATCCTGAGAGGGAATGCTGGATTCCCATTGTCTCACCACGAATTTACCATCTGCCTGGAGTCACCAGAATTACCCTCAGGCCTCTATTAAGTGGGGAGAGGGGGTGGGTAATAAGCGCATTTTATCGCAGCATTAAAAGGGGGCCCAACAAGAACCCTGGCAGGCCGGCAGACTTGGCCAAGGCAGGTGGTAGAGGCGGGGACGGGGAAGGAAATGAGAAAAAGGAGAAGTGTGTGAGGGAGATAACCTTTGAAAGAGTCTGTCTCCCCGGCACGTGAAGGCCACCACCAGGGACCGCCCCAGAGCCCGACAGAAATCTCCCGAACTTTATCATCTTGCAGCAGGACCGAGGGTGGACTTAGAAAAGGTTTTGCCTCCAGACCGTTCCTGAACACGTTTCAACGTGGCCCTGATCCGCGATATGTGTGCAGGCTGCGGTCTTAATCTGTGAGCTTCTGGCGTTTAAAAACATACACAATCTTAAAAGGGAAGGGAGCAGTTTTACTGTGTTAAAACAAAGCATCCTGCTTAAACTTGTCCTGGTTAAATGAATTTTGCTTAATGATTTCCAGGGATGTTTTTGGAAATCCGTATAAAGAATTTTACATTTCCTTGGAATTATCTGAATTTGCAGCTAGATAGTAGGTTTTGAGAGGAGCAGACTTTACTAGAGCAGGTTTTGCAAGAGCAGGACTCTAGCAAATTGAAGGCGCGTTTGGCGGCTGAGTGTGTGGAGAGCTTTCTGGTATGTTTTGGTTACCAAGCAGATGCCAGTGGGAGCCACCAAGATCTTCAGACAGGAGTTTGAGCACAGCGGACTTTAGATACTCACAAATAAAACATTCTCAGGATCCCCAGTTTCTCAGCTTCATGTACACACAGATAACATATACCCCTTTTCATAGGAGGACCTAGACCCCTTTTGTCCTTACTGCTCCGTGTTTGGGTCTTTCTGGTGCCTTTTCTTCAGATGGCACCATTGGTTGAGAGACACATTGAAGAATCATACCTGCTGAAGTTATGTGCCTTTAAGGATCCTGAGAGACACTGTGTAGACGGAGGTGAGAAGTCTAGGGAGGGGGCCTAATTAGATGTGGCTATGCTGGCGGTGTGGCATGGCGGCATTCGGTGAGCCCGTCGCCTCTGCCTCGTGGGCCAGTGCAGGTATGTGTGTGCACATGTATGTGTGGATGTGTGCAGATGTCGGGGTGTGAGCACGTGTACACGCACACTGGTGGACTCCCCTGGTCTGGAGGAACTGGATTGTTCACTTTTAGAAGCGAGCCAGCTCTTTCAAGCCATTAGAGATCATTTACTAAAGAGGCCCCGGTGGTTTGAAAAAGTAAGTGTACTGCCCCAAAGAGAAAGCCTACTGATAGGTGCAGACTGAACTTCAGATTTTGAACACTGTGATCATTTCATCAGTTTCTACATAGCTGCTAGCTGACCTCTTCAGAATCAAGATCCCGAGACTCTCATTTATCCACCTTTTTTAAGTGGGACTGGTAGGGAAGAAATTTTGAAGGAAAAAAACCCTCACTATTTGGGCCTGAAAAAAAACAAAAAATGTTTCTGGCATCATACCGATGTGATGAAAAACCAAGTGCAATAAAACGTCAAAGTGCTTCGTAGACTGTAAAGTGATTTATAAATATTAGGTATCAAATGAAACTCGATGAGGTGGGGAGGAGCAAAGCACCTGTAAAATCATGTTATTTGAAGGTGAAAATAAGATCAGTTTGCATCCCCTGAGCACACACCAGCTGGGAGATAGCCCAAGGCATAGCGAGCTGTACACGAAGCCAGCTCGGGTTAACCATTCTTTCCAGAAGGTCCATAAACTGAATACACCTGTATGTAGATATTTCAGGGTTGACTAGGTCAACGTACGTTGTTCCATTAGTGTTGTTACTTTATTATTGTCGCATTAAAAGCTATAGTAGGTGCCACTTGCTGCACGCCTAGAAATTGATGTATGCTGTGTCTGCAGAGGAGTATTTTCTTAATCC